>NC_084834.1:82765695-84092107 GCF_033115175.1 Lepus europaeus | reverse complement strand
CGGCCAGCATCACGGCTCAATAGGCTAATCTTCCACTTGCACTCTGGGTTCTAGTCCTGGTCAGGGCGCCAGATTCTGTCCTGGTTGCTCCTTTCCAGTCCAGCTCTCTGCTGTGGCCCGGGAGTGCAGTGGAGGATGGCCCAAGTGCTTGGGCCCTGCACCCACACGGGAAACCAGGAGAAGCACCTGGCTCCTGGCTTCAGATCAGCGCGGTATGCCGGCCACAGTGGCCATTGAGGGGTGAACCAACAGAAAAGAAAGACCTTTCTCTCTCACCTTCTACTCTGCCTGTCAAAAAAAAATTTTAAGAAATTTAAGGTTATATTTTATTTCCAATTTATGGCCTTATTCATCACTTTGCACATTGTTATTTCTTCTTACAAGTGATCTAGTAGAAATTACCTTTCAAGCACAGTGGAAGAGTTGTTTTAGAGTAGACTTCATGATTGTACATTCGAAAGCATGAGATACAAATGTAATTTTCTTTTGCAATTGTTTACTTTTTTAAAAAGATATTTATTTATTTATTTATTTGAGAGGTAGAGTTACAGACAATGAGAGGGAGAGGGAGAGACAGAGAGAAAGGTCTTCCTTTCATTGGTTCACTCCCCAAATGGCCGCAACAGCCAGAGCTGTGCCAATCTAAAGCCAGGAGCCAGGTGCTTCTTCCTGGTCTCCCATGCAGGTGCAGGGGCCCCCAAGCACTTGGACCATGCTCCACTGCCTTCCCGGGCCACAGCAGAGAGCTGGACTGGAAGAGGAGCAACCAGGACTAGAACTGGCGCCCATATGGATACTGGTGCTTCAGGCAAAGGATTAACCTACTGCACCACGGTGCCGGCTCCAATTTTGTTTACTTTTATATAAATATTTTTATATTATTTAAACAGTTCTACTAAGACCTCATCCCATTTTAAAGAAAAGTATAAAAGATAACTGATTCAGGGGTTGGAAAAGTCTGGCCTATGGGCCACATCAAGCCCTCAAAATTGTTTGTCTCTATCAACCAACAGGATTCAAAATTCACTAAATCTATAGCATTCTGATTTCTAAATTGATAATTTTGTATGGGCTGTGAATGATGTTATAAATATCGAAGTGGCTCTTGGCAGCAAAAAGGTTGCCCACCCCAGGCATGGTTCCATTGTTTAAGTAACATACACTAGAACATTCCATTCTAAAAGCTAAATGATCACCGTGGTGGACATCCTCAAGTTATTCATCAAGAGTTTAGAAAGTAGGCTCAGCAGATGAAAAGAAGCAAAAAGTGTTCTAGGCATTCTAGTGTTCAAGCTGTCCAATAATAGTTTAAGGTCCCTTTGTCCCGTATGGAGGGAGCAAAGATTGGAGATGAGACTGAAGGAAATGTTAGGGACCAGATTGCAGAAATCCTTATGTTAGAACACATGAAATCTGGGCTTTATGCTGTAGAAAGCAGAGATTTCAGAAAACCAGCCCCATTATATTTGCATTTTAAAAGTTTACTGTTGGTGACCGGCACCATGGCTCAACAGGCTAATCCTCCACCTGCGGCACTGGCACAACAAGTTCTAGTCCCGGTCGGGGCGCCGGATTCTGTCCTGGTTGCCCCTCTTCCAGGCCAGTTCTCTGCTGTGGCCAGCGAGTGCAGTGGAGGATGGTCCAAGTGCTTGGGCCCTGCACCCCATGGGAAATCAGGAGAAGCACCTGTCTTGCTGGCTTCGGATCAGCGTGGTGCGCCGGCCGCAGCGCGCCTACCGCGGCGGCCATTGGAGGGTGAACCAACGGCAAAGGAAGACCTTTCTCTCTGTCTCTCTCTCTCTCTCTCACTGTTCACTCTGTCAAAAAAAAAAAAAAAAAAAAAAAGTTTACTGTTGGAGCCAGCTTGCAGATTAGCAGACTGCTGAAGACCGGCTAAGGAGGTATTACACTGAAGACTATCACATGCCGCCTGCCATCACCACCACAAATTATGAAAGGAGAGAACGAGTTAGAAATATGTACAATAGGACTTAGCAGTCAAGAGTGTCACTTAGGAAACATAGTAATATAGACATTTCATAATAGTTTCATGGTCTACATTTTAAAATTCACAGTGCATCTGGAACAATTATTATTAACTCTAGCTGTCTTTTGTATTTCAATTTGTTTATTTTATTTGAAAGGCACAAAGACAGAGAGAGAGAGAGAGAGATCGCTCATCTGCTGCTTCATCCCACAAATGCCTACAACAGCCAAAGCTGAGCCCAGCTGAAGTCGAGCCCAGACTAGGTCTTCCTACGGGGTGGCAGGGACCCAAGTACTGAGCCATCATCTCCTGCCTTCCTAGAGTACACATCATGAGGAAGCTGGGTAGGAAGTGGAGCCAGGCCTCAAACCAGTAACTCCAATATGGGATGTGGCCATCTAAGATGATGTCTTAACAGCTGTGCCCAATGCCCACTCCTCCTCTAGCTAAATTTCTGTAGCATTATTTACTGTCTATGCAAGGCTCTATATTATATATATTTATATATATACACACATATATATACAGAGTTATGTATACATTGTATGCCAAGTTTATTATATGTTTATTGGTGATTCACTATTTGTACACATAATGAATATTTCCTTAAGAATTTGTCCTTTTTTTAAAATTTAACCTCTAAAGTAAATGATATGTATGATTCTTAAACTTCGTATTTTCAGCCAAACATCTATTACATAATCACATTTTAGTAATTAGAGTTATGTTTCAACAAAAAATTTAAAATATTAATTACTTATTATTTGAGAAGCAGAGAGATACAGAAAGATTCCTTACTCTCTAATTCATTCCCCCAGCTGCCCATGGCAGCCACTAGTGGGCCAGGCCAAAGCCAGGAGCTTGGAACTCAATCCAGGTCTTCCACTTGGGTAGTAGGGATCTAACCAATTTGAACCATGAAAGATTTATTTTGATAACAATAGTAAATTAATAGCATTATGCAAAATTCAACTTCATATGACTATTTCCATAGATATTTAGAAGACACTTTAACATACACAGAAGAAATTGCATGGCCATTCTATACAGTGTCTAAATCCTTTGGATTAAAGGTTTAAAACACATCATTGGCCAGCACTGTGGCTCACTAGGCTAATCCTCCACCTGCAGCGCCGGCACCTCAGGTTCTAGTCCCTGTTGGGTGCCGGATTCTGTCCCGGTTGCTCCTCTTCCAGTCTAGCTCTCTGCTGTGGCCCAGGAAGGCAGTGGAGGATGGTTTCAATGTTTAAAAAACACACCAAAAAAAGCTGACTGAAATTTAGGCAACTGTTTATGTGTTGTTAAAAAGGGATAAGTGGGCCAGCACCACAGCTCACTAGGCTAATCCTCCGCCTTGAAGTGCCAGCACACCAGGTTCTAGTCCCGGTCGGGGTGCCAGATTCTGTCCCGGTTGCCCCTCTTCCAGGCCAGCTCTCTGCTGTGGCCCGGGAGTGCAGTGGAGGATGGCCCAAGTGCTTGGGCTCTGCACCCCATGGGAGACCAGGAGAAGCACCTGGCTCCTGCCATCGGATCAGCGCGGTGCGCCGGCCGCAACACGCCAGCCGTGGCGGCCATTGGAGGGTGAACCAACGGCAAAAGGAAAACCTTTCTCTCTGTGTGTCTCTCTCACTGTCTACTCTACCTGTCAAAAAATAAAAAATAAAAAAGGGATAAGTAGGGCCAGCACTGTGGCTCACTAGGTTAATCCTCCACCTGCGGCGTCGGCATCCCATATGGGCAATGGTTCTAGTACCAGCTGCTCCCTTTCCAATCTTGCTCTCTGCTATGATCTGGGAGAGCAGTAGAAGATGGCCCTGCACCCACGTGGGAGACCCCAAAGAAGCTCCTGGCTCCTGGCTTCAGATCAGCGCAGCTTTGACCCTTGTGACCATTTGGAGAGTGAACCAACAGAAGGAAGACCTTTGTCTCTCCCTCTCACTGTCTGTAACTCTACCTCTCAAATAAAATAAATAAGATCTTTTTAAAAAGGGATATGTAAGACTATTCTAATAAGACAAAATACAGCAGCAAAGGTTTTATCCAAATTATAAAGGAAGGCTGTGTTATTCAAAGTCTTTGTGAGATGCCAGGAAGAATTTAACAGCTTCCTAAAGAGAAGAGAACACAAAATAAAAAAGAAACTGAACAAAACCTACCTAAAATAGCTCACCAATTGTTAAAGCTTTATTTTTCTAATTTCATTTGTAAAGACAAATCAGAAAATATCAAATAATCTTCAAGTAATACCTTCCAGATTTACTAAAGGTGACTGGGTAGAGAGAACTCTGAAAGTATCTATAGAGTTTAATTAAATCACGAAGATTATCAAATTATTAGTTTGAATTTCATTATTTGCCTGTAAGTATTAAATATTTTCTAAGGAATTGTCTGCCTGAGTATTTCACTTCAGAGCAGAATTAGAATAAGTTTGTACCCTGAGAGACATGATATCATAAGGCAAAAGGTTGCAGAAGACTGTAGCAACAAGTAAATCACCTTGTATATATCTAATAAATCTATACAGAAGACCATGGTGAATGATAGCAAAAATAGTAACTCACCATTTTGTTTGCATGATCAATGTATATACAGAAAATTGTATTCACTGGCGTATAGTTCATTATGTCAAAAAGTAATACAAAACTTATTTGCAGAAGTAATTTAAAGGTTAAAAATGGTAATAGCCATTTATAGTTCTATAACTTGAGGCTCAAAATTATCTCATGATGAAATGGAAGTTTGTATGTCACCATTTTAAGCGAGTGAAATCTCAACCATACTTGTGGCGTTATCCCAGGAATATGAAGGTAGATAGAATCACAGCCCACGTCCCAGAACAAGGCTGAGGAAAGAACTCTGCACCCGTGTGGTCTCTCACTTGTCACTAGAATCTCTTGTCATTGAAGTATCGCCTTCCTTCTGACTTCTTGACATGCTCTGTCTTCCAAGATCACCAATTAATTATACTGGCTAAGTTTTAAGTGTACTACTTCCCAATATTGTACTTTCCAATATTATCTAAGTATTTTGGTCTTAGTAAATTATTTCCAGAGTCAACACCATGAGGACTTTTTCCTGCGTTTTATATGCTTGAACTTGTCCTAAATTTTTGGCTTAGCAACCCATGCTCTAAACATACTCATTATTGTCATTGAGGAAAACCAAGGGAGAAAACAAAGTAGTGGTACTAAAACTGAACACTTGATGGAAGAAATGACGCTTCAGCTTGGAAGAGACATGGGAGGCTTTCCGGAATCTCTGACACTCATCTGTGATCCTAGCCTTGGCTTAAGGAAACTCAATCTTGCTCTCCTAATCATCCCATAAGACTGCTGTAAAATTAAATTTAAAAGTTCTTATGAAACATTGAATACAATGCCTAGCACCTTAGTAAACACTGAACAGAGACTTTTTGTATTTTGTTTCCTGACCTTAGCTTTATAATCTTATTTCCTAATTTTCACATTTGAAAAAAAATGACTTATTTGAAAGGCAAACAGAATGAGAGATAGACAAAAACAGAAAGATCGCCAAAGTCCTGTTAACAGCCAGGCCTGAGCCAGGTTGAAGCCAGGAGCCTGGAACTCAATCTGGATCCCCATATGTTGGTGGCAGGGACCCAACCACTTGAGCCATCACATACTATTCTCCCAGGATGCATATTATAAGGAAGTTGAAATTGGGAGAGCTGCTAGGACTCAAATCCAGGTATATGGGATGCAGGCATTGCAAGGGACATCTTAACCACTGCACTGAATGGTGCACCAGTGGTTGGGTTGGGGTGGGTTCTGTCTTGCAACTTCACCCTGATCCTCTTACTCACAGACTCCACTTCCTACTTGTTGCACCCATGATTTGATTTACCTTCTCAGCTCATCAGTGTGACTGTTTCCCAATTTATCTGTACATGCTCAGCAATTCAACTTAAGCCCTGACTCAATGATTCCTCAGACAGTAAACTGAAGGACTTCTACAGCTTCCTGAGAGAATCTAGAAACCACACCGAAATAGATTTAAATAGAAGGGAAGGAATACTTTTTTAGTAAAATATTGAGTTTCATGTCAATTTCCAAAAATGTATTCTGTTTTACACACTTGTGCTTGCTTCTACAAACACACCAGTACACACAAAGACCCTTGAGTTTTGTTTCATACACACATTGCTTATTCAGTCAGCAATGTTGTAGAAATTACTCTCCTTCTACATGAGCCATCTTATGTCTTACAATTAGAGAACTGTCTAGATTACTGAAATTTGTATGACTATATAGAACCTATACCTTGAATAAAATGTCTGTTTTGTCCTCAAAATATCCTGTAGTCTCAGCACACTGAAATTGAAATTTATGTGAACATATAAAAACTGTACATTGAATATAATGATTTATCCTAATATCCTGTAGTACCAGGACAATTGAAATCTCATTCCATTAACCATTTTTCCAGATAATTAATCAAAGGAAGTTTAAAGGAAATTGGTGAGTGAAATCTCTATCTCTTCTGCTCTTGAAAATGTCTTCCTAAGTACTTAAGCAGGAAAACAGGAAATTATGGAAAAAGTCAAAGTTCAAAATGAAGAAGTCTGATATTGGTTTTGAAAGACTACATTCACATGTTAAATGATTCTCTTCTCGATAAAATTATAAATCTGATGTGTGCTTAATAAATGAGCTCTAATTTAAAACTCATCTTCAATGGTGATTAACAGGTTTATGGGTTTGTATGCCATTTTTGAGCTTTAAAAATGTGTTTGTCTTACTCCTGGCCTTTTAATATTAAAACTAATTGAATATGTACTGGCATTTTCTGACCTTGCGGAACTAATGACGTACTTATGCATAAGGCCTAGCGTAGGGACCAATCTCCAAAATTCCTAATTAAATTCACCCTGAGATCCATTCCCCTTTGATTCGTGTTAACACTGCTGCTCACACCCCCTTGATCTTTATGCTTCTGAATCGGCAACATTTGGGTGCAGTTTTCCTCCAAAACCGCTGATTGATTGAATTCCTGAAAAATGGGGTTGCTAATGGCACTAGAATTTATATAGTGGTTTTATATAGTGGCTTAGGCCTCAGTATAATTATTTTAAACATTAAAAGCTAATGCATCACTACAGAGTGGCAAGGTTCTGACTCAGCTGTAGTCTTGCTTCATGCTGTTTGACAAACGACTAGTCATCCAGACAATATTTCCTCCTTCACCATGTTTCCCAGCCTCATTTCACTGCCAGGTCCATCGTGAAAACAGCAGGTAATAAGAATATAAAAAGAAGGAAATGATTTTTTTAGTCTTTCTGAAAAGTAGTATGTGGATTTTTTTTTTAAAAATCGTAATAGATCTATGTTCAAACCATGTCCTAAATGTTCCCTTTTAAAAAATGTATTCACTTGAGCAGCATAGTTACAGAAAGAGGGAGAGACAGAGAGGCCTTCCATCTGGCTGGTTCACATCCCCAAATGGCCGTGATGGTCAGAGCTGAGTCTATCTGAAACCTCGAACTTCCGGGTTTCCCATGCGGGTGCAGAGGCCCAAGCACTTGGGCCATCTTCTACTCGCTTTCCCAGGCCATCAGCAGAGAGCAGGATTGGAAGTGGAGAAGCCAGGACTTGAACCAGCATCCATAGGGAATGCCTGCACTGCAGAGCCAATGCTTAACCTACTATGCCACAGCACCGGCCCCATCCCCCCTCCCCTTTCTGGTGTATAGACAATTGATATATCGATTTACTAAAAATAGGAACAGGTCAAGTGTTTGTCCTAGCAGTAAAGACAACTGCTTGGGATGCCTAAGTATTTGGAGTATTGGGTGTGAGTCCCTGGCTCCACTCCCGATTCGAGCTTCTGCTGAAGTGTACTCTGGGAGGCAGCAGGTGACAGCTCATTTGGTCCTTTCCCCCGAGGAGGCAGAGTTGCATGGAGTGAACTCCTGGATTCCACCTGGCCAAGTCATAGTCCTTGAACCACGCAAACACCTGGGAGTGAACCAGGGGATGGGAATATTTTTTCTCTTTCTCACTCCCCTCCCCTCCCCACCCTCTTCTCTGTTTCTGGGAAAAAAAAAAAAGAAAGAAAGAAAGAAAGTGTTCCCTTAAAAAAAGAGGCAAATACCAAAATATCAATCAAAACACACGAAATCTGAAATGATAGCAATGAGAAAAACAAGCAGTTGACAACTTAGTTTAAAAATTGCAGTGCATTCCAGAAACAAACTGCCTGAAAACTTATAGATTTTAAGGGCTTTGTTTGGATATCTTTCTTCACCTTTCACTTGAATTACAAAGATCTGTTTTTAAAATTTTGTAATATTGGAAAAATTCTACAGTGCACTTAAATCTTTTACCAAAATCCTGAACTTATAAAAACAAGAATTTTCCAACATATCTAAAGACAAACTAGGAAATAAAAGGCATAATATTATCTGGTTTTCTCTTCTTTTATTTTTTAATGAGCATCTAAAATAGATATATCTACAGCCTTTTAAAAAATTATTTCCTTATTGTGTTTATTTAAAAAATAGGAAAGAGCGCTCTCATCTGCTGGTTCACTCCCCAAATTCCCACAATAGCTGAGGCTTGCCAATGACAAAGCCAGGATTCCAGAACTCCACTCCGTATAGGTAGCAGGACCCAAGTACTTGAGTCATCACCTGCTACCTCTCAGAGTCTGCATTAGCAGGAAGCTGGAATTGAAAGCAGAGCCAGGACTTGAACCCACACACTCTGATATGGGATGCAGGTGCCTCAGGTGGTATCTTTAGCAGTATGCCAAATGCCTGTCCCCATAGTCTTATTTTTGATCCTTAACAATTTCAAGAGTAGTTTTGATAGATATTAGGAAAGGTAATAGTAAAAAAATTAAAATTGCAGGGTGTCTAGAAGTGAATACAAGGCAATTATCACAAGAGGGGGGAAAATGGCTTCATTACATTAGACTGAAACAAAGGATTTATACCATGAGTTTTGAAATACTATCCATACTTTGTCCATGGAGAAAGGGAAGCGAACCAGTTTGTGGCTGCAGAGTTGTAACACTGTATTTATCGCTCATCCATACATTCTTAATGTTTTACTCAAGGGAGTTTGTAGTTCAATGGAGCACTTACCTCAACACTTTTGACTATTATTTGAGGTACAACTGTAAAAGTATAATAAAGCCTATTTTTTAAATTGGGAACCTAAAAATCTGCAATTGATTTTAGTGTTCTATTTATTCCCTACCTCATTAGAAACCATAGGAATTTCGTACAGCTGGAATGATAAAAACATCTTGAAAGTAAGGAACTGCCAAGTATTACCTTTTCTGAGTAATAAAATTCAATTTTGTCTTAATATGAATTCCAGCAACTGGCACTTTAAAGTTGTGTTAAAATCAGCATATAAGCTTTATGTAGTATAACCAGCAGCCATTTAATTTAATTATAATTAATTTTTAATTTAGCATTTTCAGATCTATTCATCTGAAATAGTCCATGGTGCTGAATTCACTAAAATAAACTTAACTACTTGCATTAAACATAAAGTTTCAAGAACTATAAAGATTTTATCTCCTACAATAGAAAGTCCTCATATTGAGTAATGTTCTGTTTTGACTTGATCAGAAGAACAACCTTATTTCAGATAACTATGGATGGATGGCATTGATACCAGGGTACCTCAAGATGTTTATGTGCATTATAAAAAAAAAAAAAAACTTTGAATAGATTTCAAAGTTTTTTGCACCAAAATAAATTTATCTTTTAATTCCATTTTGCACAAACTTTTGAAGAACCTGTGTATGTAAAATAACTTTATTAAAGAAAAAGTGGAAAATGTGAGAAGTTAGTATTCAGTTAATGAGGAGCTTCTTGAGTCAGAAGAGTTTAAAGAATATTAAAGCATTGGAAGGACTTGCTATGTAGGAGAGTGACTAGCTTTATATGTATTAGAATTACTGTGGAATATAAATATTAAGTTAATCAAATATTCTCATGTACCAAAAAGTACCATTTTAATTACATGATCTAATGCCTATTAGCCTACTTTTCTTAACTGCAATATACATATCAGACAATATTGTGTCATTTGTAATCAATCGAAATGTCAACACTTCAGAAAGAACTTAACAAAAATGACATAACCTATCATTCTTTTTAAGAAATAATGTTATCAAATGTGTTTGGAAATTCTTTTCACTTGTATAACACATCAAAACTTGTTTTTTTCATTAAGTAACACCTCTTCATGGAGTCTCTAGAGAAAATAATTCAGAACATTTAAAAGATTACATGTCTAAATCTCAATTTCCAAAAACAGCAGGATAATAAGCTATAGTACATTTGGCTGAAGAACCACTATTGTCATTGAAAATGTAATCAATAGGATACAAAATTGTTAAGTTTTGAATGCATGACTATAACTATTAGAAATCACTTATGGGGCCAACGCTGTGGCACAGTGGGTTAATCCTCCACCTGTGTCCCATATGGACACTGGTTCTAGTCCTGGCTGCTCCTCTTCCAATCCAGCTCTCTGCTGTGGCCTGGGAAAGCAGTAGAAGATGGCTCAAGTGCCTGTGCACCCACATGGGAGACCCAAAAGAAGCACCTGGCTCCTGGCTTTTAGATCAGTACAGCTCCAGCAGTTGCAGCCATCTGAGGAGAGAACCAACAGAAGGAAGACCCTTCTGTCTGTCTCTGCCTCTTACTGTCTGTAACTATACTTCTCAAATAAATAAAATCTTTAAAAAAAATAAAAGGAATCATTTATGAGAACTATCAAGGAGAACATACAAAAAGATGCTCTCCTGTGCTCTTCTGTATTGGTTTCCTTGCTCCATAAACTGGATGAGTTCCAGGAATCAGGATATAAGGCTCCAAATTACCACTCATCAACTGAGGCTAGTTTTCTACCCTCAGACTACAAGTGTTCTGTCCATGCCTTGGCAGTTTATAACTCAGAAGAGTATGTAAAATATTAAAATAGGTTATGAATTATATGAAGATATATAAACAAGAAGCACCTATTTCATGTTTAGGGAGCCCAAGATCAGTAAGGCATTGCTCCAGACCTAAAGGTTGATGCACTCCAGTTACCAGTCATAAACAGTCTTGGTTTCTTATGACCACATCTCCGACAGGCATCCACATCATACCTACAGCAACCTAGGATACTGCGTTCATTTTTGTATCAAGAATTTCAAGTTATTGCAGCATTTCCCCCATGTCAGATCTACAGAGGACAAGCACACCAACACTCTTCAAAAACGACTGTGTTCTGTGCGCTCCCACGCATTTTTTAATGTCTGTCTGTAGGGAGTGTCCCTCTCACATAAGGGAGGAAAGCAGATTGTCCCCAGTGGATTCATTTCAACATCCCCACCTCCTTAATTCTCTGCTTCGTGCCAGGGAACTTGTGTCCAGGTTCCCTGTAAAATTTATTCTTCATTTGCCTAACCTTCAGATGCCACCACCAGCTCAAAGTCTACAAGTTCAATTCCAAATCTCAGATTATTAGCAGGCATTGCAGGATATTTGTTACAGGTAAAATAGTAGCGAAGAAAGGTGACCTTGGTTCTTTGTCTCAAATGAAAGAATAATTTCAAAGCAGACAACAGAGTAAACAAAGCAAGACTGATTTAAGTCAGAAACCCCCGACCTCAGCAGCCAGGAGACGGGCTCCAAGAGAGGCAAACCAGAGAAACTATGACGCATGGAGTCCCTTAAGCACAATTATTGGGGGGCGAGGGAGCAGGTATTTAAAAAAAAAAAAAAAAGCAGCAAGTAATCAGACCCAGTAAAAGGCCGGATATGTAATCCTGTCCTGTCTACCTTACTCATGAGATAAGCCATCAGGAGGGTGGGATCTTCTGTTTTCATGGTAAACTGAAAACTCAAAAGGATGCAATCACCACGTCCTTGCCACGCTCATGATCAAACTGGAAACGCCAAAGGATTGGGATCCACACTCATCTTACTAAAGGCAGCTCTGGGGGGCAGTGAGCATTTTGCACCCTCTTGGATAGACTTCCTCTTTCTCCATTCTGATGGGACTAACCTGTCTGTTAACTCATCTATCTCCCCACATATTTACCTCTATCTGTACTTACATTTCACCCCTTTGGACTAAAAAGTTTTAAAGTAGGAGCCGGCACTGTGGCGTGGTAGGCTAAGCCTCCGCCTGAGGCGCTGGTGGAGTGTCCTTAGGGGCACTGGTTTGTGTCCCAGCTGTTCCTCTTTTGATCCAGCTCCCTGCTGATGGCCTGGGAAAGCAGTGCAAGAAGGCCCAAGAGCTTAGGTCTGTGTACCTGCATAGAGACCTGGAAGAAGCTCCTGGCTTCGGATCAGCCCAGCTCCATCTGTTACGGCCATTTGGGGAGTGAACCGGCAGAGGGTAAACCTGTTTCTCTGTCTGTCCCTCTCTAATTCTGCTTCTAAAATAAATAAATCCTTTTTAAAAAAAATTAAAAGAAAGCTTTATACTTCTTTGACTTATGTGGAGGACCTAACTTGTAATTTATATGAATTAGCAGCAGAGAACTGTCATTGAAAAGCATTTGTGCATAGGAAGACTGATTCCATAGGAGGAGGGAGAGGCTCCTTCCATTAGCAAGAAAAAAACAAACAAACAAAAGATTGAGAGGAATTTAAATGCAAAGTTCTAATCCAGCCCTTTCCTTATATGGCACACAGTTCAATTGTTGAACAAGCAGTACCACCCTTACAGTGAAGTCATAGTCTTATCTTCAGGGGTATCTACCCTGAAACTGTGGGACTTTCAAACTTCATCTTATTTCCGAGTTGCATATTCTATGCCTTTGACCTCTCTTTCAGCCTTTTTGTTCATTCTGAGGCCTCATAGGATATGGTAGGAATCTCCTAATCTTCAAAAATCACTATTGCCGCAGCCAATCTCTATGGCCTTGCTTTCCACTGCACTTTTTCCGTGCCTGTGCTGGGAGATACTGGAACCCTCATCACATTTGACCACAAGATGTGGATTGTCAGTGTCTAACGTGCTATACAAACACGGGGGCCGTCTAATCCCAGAATCCTACGTGTGTGGTTCTGTTTCCATAGATGCCCCCAGACAGGAATTAAGTGGTGTACATCCTGTCTGGGAGTTGAGGGAAGTTCACCATGTTGTGAGTGGAGGTCTGAGAAAGTCACGTGAGCAGGCGCAGCACCTGCTTGTTATAGGGGAAAGGCATTGCTATCACAAGGGTGAGGGAAGGAACAGTCACAGAAACCTGGAGAGAGAGATGCATGGGAAGGCCACCCCCCAGCGTCTGCGGCCTTCAGCCCAGGGTCCTGTCATTGCATATTAAAGTCATTGGCAGCTGTTCCTCCATTTAATTATGTCTCTAATTTGACATGCTCAGGTTCATTTCTATCAGTTTTCTTCATATCTGATTTCCTTTCTATTTGCTTTTCAAATGTAATAGTGTTTAAATTATGCAAAAATTTGTTACAATTTTTATAACTGAATCACAAAGTGCAGACACAGAAATCTTAATTCCATCCTCATCCCTCCACTCGACTTCCTCTTGCTCTCCCTATGTGTTTATTTGTTCTTACTGAAAGATACTATAAAAGGTGTATCTGACTTTCTCTGGAAGTTTCTTCTGATTGCTTTACTTTTTTAAGTGGGATGGACTTCATGATAATCAGCTGAGCTAAAGGAGTGATGGGAGTTTTTGGTGCTGCAAGAGTGAGACACTGACATTAAGCGTCTGGAGGAGTAGGGCAGAGAAATATTAGGGAGCGGTAATATGACCACGAGAGTGCACTGAGACACAGGACTCCTTTGAAGTGTGTGGCCATGAATTTAAAATGACACGCGTGGTTGTCTGTTGTTCCAGAGTGCCATTCAGACACAGAGTAGGAGGAGGGTTGGACTTGACTTGGTTGGTGGCTGTCACAAGAGGATTTCAAGAGAGTTGAGGATGAATACAATGGATTGTATTAACATCGCAGGATTTATGCTGGGGTACAGGGAAATGTGTCGGGCAGGGAAGCAGGGATGGTGAAGAGCAGTAATGTCAGTGGATTTTATGCTTTGGGAGGACTGTGGCTTTGGTGGTGGGAGGAAGTTCCTAAAATTAAAGGTGGCACAGAGGAGAAGGATGCTTGAAATTGAGATTACAGGAGGGTTGACATCATCATCAACAGGAGCGATTCTCACCACTGGCAACATAAAAGTACAATTGCATTAGACAGAAAATAAGTTTAAGAGAAACAAAACTTTATTAATGTTAATTAGTATCCATTGCCTGCCAAATGGAGTTTGAGATTTGCTTTCCCTTTGCAAAAGAAGATTCAACATTTTAGAGAGACTTGTCACTAATTTGAGGCTTTCTTCTGTGATTTAAAAATATGCATATTGAATGATAATTGTAAATGGAGCAGCATTCTCACCATAACATAATGTGATTTTATGCTCTCTCTACTACCTAGACCCACCTCTTATACCAGTAATAGATATGATACATGTAAGAAACCCAGGCCATCTTGAATGTGGGTTCAGTAAGTGAACCTGTGGCAAAAATACTTGGATAACACATCCCCCTTCATTACTGTCACACCATCTACCAAAAAAATTAATGCATTAACACATCTGGTTACAATCAGTCCCTCGATTTTACTGTAAGTTAAGCTTCAGAGAAAACTTTATATAAAGGCGACAGGCATTTATAATCCTGTGGAGCTGTCATCTTCCTACTTTTACTTGTTGAATATTATGGTTAGTGGTAAAATTAAGCATGTGGTTATACAGTGGATTAAAATTATGTTTTTGCAAAAATTAATGAAAGAAAAATAGGAAGGGAAGAAAGGGAATTAGAGGAGGGAGAGAGGGAGCAAAGGAAGTATGATTATCTTAGAACTGTACCTATGAAACAAGAATTTCAGAGGTCAGTGGTACATCCTCTTCTGTTTCAAACAGAGAATTCTTAAACTGGCAACAACTTCCACGATAATTGCCAGCAGTATCATTCTTTGTCTTTTCTAAGTGATTCCATAAGGGTAAAGCATTTATTGATACTTCGATTTATTAGCACATATTCTGATATCGGGAATGCCCATAAGGAAGGACCTAGGTGAGTGTTTTGTACCTAGGTTAAGCCATCACTTGGGACACCTGCATCCTATATCAGAGTACCTAGGACCAAGTCCCAGCTGTTTCTAATCCAACTTCATCTTAATGCACCTGGGAGGCAGCAGATAATGGCTCAAGTACTTGATTTCCTGCCACTCATGTGGGAGACTCAGCGGAGTTCCTGGCTTCTGGCTTTGGCCTGACACAGCTCTGGCTGTTGCAAGAATTTGGGGGAGTCAACCACTAGGTGGAAGATCTCTCCCTTTCTCTTGTCATCCTGCCTTTTGGGTAGATGAAACCAGTAAGCATTTTTTTAAGTTGTAATCCTGAGAGTTCTGCAAGCCTGAATTACAACTAAAATTTTGCAAGTCGTTAAACTTACAATTTACCAAATTGGAGAATCTTAATCAGCTAGTTACCTTTCCCCATGTCCAAGCAAACAAAGATTCATATACACGTGGAGCAAGATTTTGAAGAACACAATTCTGCCTGATTCAGGTGGACTTAGCAAGTTTCACAGTATTGCCTGAGGACAACATGCTATTTTATTTAACAACTTTTGTAAGTTAATACATACAGTAGCAGGGTTGATAGTGTTTATTTTTTGATGTGGCAAACTGGTCACATCAAAATGGTAATATGTGTCAAGAAGAAGGTTCTTCTTACAGCAGAGGGGTCACCCAGGGAGACAAATTCCTCAGGCTTTTGCAAAATGTTACTGAGAAGCTTCACTCTCACCAGGGGTTGTCGGGACTCAAATATCCAGCTCTAGAGCTGGATCTTTGAATTCTGAGTTGTCAGGAATTACCAGTCTTATTTTTGTTGTGCTTTAGCAAGTTGAGATTCTGGCATTTTAAATTTCGCTTTTTAAATGATTATTTTAATTGAAAGCGGGGGGGGGGGGGGGGGGGGGCAGGCTGAGAACTCCCATCCACAGATTCACTCCCCAAGAGCCCTCAAGGACTGGAGATGAGCCACGAAGCTGGAATTCACTGTGCATCTTCCCTGTGGATGGCAGGAATGCGATCACTTGAGCTGTCACTACAGCCTCCAGAGTCTGCATTAGCGGGAAACTGGAATGAGGAGCGGGAGTCAGGTCTCAAACCCAGGCACTCTTGATGTGGAAGGAGGGCACCTTAGCTGCAGGTTACACACTTGTTCCTGTGTTATGATTTAACGTAGCACTTTTTTTTTTTTTTTTTTTTGTCTTTAGCTAATTCTCTTCCTAGCATCCTGAACCTGTACAACAATGTATTATTTTTTCTTTTTCAAATTGTGGACAAAGAGAAGAAAGATGAGAGAAAAAAATTGTGTTAAATGCATCCCCCTAAGTTTTTAACTGTGAAGTAGTCACACACAGAATAGTACAGTCAGCTGCAATTTGCACTTCAGTGGATTACCTGCAATGAAGCCCCTGGGTAATCCCCATCCAGGAAAAGGGGGGACGTTTTATCAGTGGCCCAGCCGCCGCTGTCTCTCACCCATCACCCACTCTCCCCAGCGGTAACCACACACAGAACTGATAGCATTAACATTCATGTTGCCTATTTTTTTTAATTTGACAGGTAGAGTTGTAGACAGTGAGAAAGACAGAGAGGAAGGTCTTCCTTCCATTGGTTCACTCCCCAAATGACTGCTACAGCCAGTGCTGTGCTGATCCGAAGCCAGGAGCCAAGTGCTTCCTCCTGGTCTCCCATGCGGGTGCAGGCCCAAGCACCTGGGCCATCCTCCACTGCCTTCCCGGGCCACAGCAGAGAGCTGGACTGGAAGAGGAGCAACCAGGACTAGAATCTGGCACCCATATGGGATGCTGGTGTCACAGGCAGAGGATTAACCAAGTGAGCCATGGTGCCAGCACCCCCTTTAATTTAATGTTGCCTATTTTTGAACAGTTATACACTGTGCGTGCTTTTACTCATTGTAAGGTTTATGAAATCCAGTCCTGGTATTAAGTGTACAGGAGACTGGTTCATCTTCATTATGTGAATATACTGTTATTTATCCATTCTACCCTGGAATAATGTTTAGACTATTTCCAGCTTGGTGCTGTCATGAAAAATGCAACTGTGAACATGCCCATGCATGTTATTTGGTGTAAATATAGGGGAGATTGTTAAAAAGTTGGTGGTAATGTGCATTATATTTCAATTCCATGTGTCTATAAACTTGTGAAAATCCCTCATAGTCATCTCTTGAGGATTTACCTAAGGAGTGGAAATTGCCAAGTCTTAAGATGTACAGGACTGGGTGTCCAGCCTACCAGTGAAAATGCCCACATCCAATAGTACCTGAGTCTGGCTCTTGATTCTGGTCTTATGCTGCCAATGACCCTAGGAGGAAGCAGTGATGGAGCCACCCACATGGGAGAGCAAGCTTGCATTCCAGGCTCTGCGCTTCTGCCCAGCTCACCTCCAGCTGTTGAAAAATGTAGAGGGGGGCTCACATGCTCACTCTCAAATAATTTTAGAAAGGCTTACATGTATCAATTTTCATATATGCTGCCAAATTGCTGCTCGAAGTAACTGAACCAAGTTAAAATCCCACCAACAAGATATGAACATTCTGATAACTCCGGATTCTTCCCACCATTTGCTATTATCTGCTTTTGATCTTATCATTCCGGTGGTTACGCGGTGATATTTCATTTTGCTTTTATTCTGCATGTCTCTAATACATAACAGAGATTATCATGTTTCCATATAGTTGTGATTTATTTATTTATCTTAGGAAGCCTCTTTTTCATTTATCTAATTGTTGTCTGTTTCTTAATGATTTATAGGAGTCCCTAATATGTATTGCTAGATTTTTGTTAGGTATATGAGCTGTAAATATTTTCTACTGTGGCTGTCTTTTCATTCTTTTTATGGTATCTTTTGAACTATGAAGTAGTACTGTAGTCAAATTTAACATTTTTCTCTCATAATGTTTCTTGTGCTCCAAGAAGTCATTTAATACTCAGACTTGTGGATATGGTCTCCTACATTATTCTCCAGGAGCTTTATTGTTTACCTTTTTTATTAACATTGATAAGCTTCTCGTTTCTGATTTTTATCTCTGGTGTAAGTGAGGAGACAGTTTAATTATTTTTCATACATATATCCAAATGACCTAGTACTACTTAATGAAAAGACCTCCCTTTCTGAACAGTTCTGCAGTGCAAGCTGGTTATAAATTAAGTGCCTATGTATGCATGGATAATTTTCACTGATCTATCCAATCTATCCTTGTACAAATACTGAACTGTCTTAATTACTGTATAAAGCTACAGCCAGCTCAAACTGATCTTTTTCTTCTTCTTGAAGAATATTTTGGGTATTTCTGGTGTTTTTCAATTTCATTAAATTTTGCATTCAGCTCCACACAAACACAAACATATACACACATAGAACCTAACAATTTGTTCAATTTATTAACAATCTATAGTTTGAATTTATGTTTGTAATATTGAATATTTCAATCAAGATTATCATGTATCTATTGAACCTTTAGTTCACTAATAATTTTTATAAATGTTCATGCAGTGATTATCTTTGATATCTTTAAATAGACTTATTCCTAGGTATTATATATATCAATTGCTATTGCAAATGTAATTTTTAATTCCATGCTTTAAGTGCTTGATGCTTTTTTTAAAAGACTGATTTATTTCAAACACAGAGTTACAGAGAGAGGAGCAAAGACAGAGACAGAGATCTTCCATCTACTGATTCACTCCCCAAATGGTCACAGTGATTGGAGGTAGGCCAGGTTGAAGCCAGGAGCTTTGTCTGGGTCTCCCACGTGGGCAAAGAAGTCCAAGTACTTGGGCCATCCCCCACTGCCTTCTCAGGTACATTAGCAAGAAGCTGGATCAGAAGTGGAGTAGCCAGGACTCAACCTGAGTCTATATGGGATGCTGGCACTGCAGACAGCAGCTTAACCTCTGTACCATAGCACCAGCCCCCTTGTTGCTATCCTATACAAATGTGATTGATTTTTGAGCTGTAACTCTGTATCACAGTAAACTGATAACTTATTACTTTTGATAATTTATCTTATTCTCTTGGATTTTCTACATGCAAATTTATGTCACCTTCAATCCATAATTTTTATTTTAATAATTATTTTTGTTCTTATTTTAAAATTTTTAGCCATTTATTTCACTGAGAGACAGAGAGCAAGGTACCATCCACTGGCCATTTCCCCAAATGTTCCCAAAGCGGGGGCTGAACCAGGCCCAAAGTGGAAGCCAGGAACTCAATCCAGATCTCCCACATGATATAGCAGGAACCCAATTACTTGAACCATCACCTGCTGCCTCCCAGGGCGCATTCACAGGAGGAGTGCATTCAAAGCAGAATCAACATTCAAACTGAAGCACTCTGATCTAGGATGTGTGAAGGGCATCTTAACCACCAGGCCAAACACTCACATTACATGCCCCCCCCCCTTTTTTTTTCTTTGCTTGCTGCACTCTAGTATTTGAGCAGGTTTTTGTTTTGTTTTTGTTTTTGTTTTTGTTTTTGCCAAGGGCCATTTGGCTATTTATAACATCATTTGTGGGCCAGAAAAAATTAGCAACTTAAAAATTAGCCTGTTACACATTTATTGAATTTTGAGTCCCACCAGGGGTTGCCTTGGCAGGGCTGGACCAGATCATCTCATGGGACTTCTGTAATCAATCCCCAGGCAAGACACTCTCCACCCCCTGGAACCTTCAAACCAATGTTGACTGGAGAAACGTAACTTCTAAAGACAGTCAAAAGGTGTTATTAATAAGTACAATGTCTACTGTCTGTTTTTTAAGTACCCTGAGAATAAGGAAGTATTTTTAAATTGAGACTGCTGGATTATTTCTAGGTTTTTTTTCTGTAACTGGAACATATCTGTCTCTGTTACATCTTCCAGGTTGATACAATTTTCCCTTTTAGTGCTAATATAGTAAATTATAATGATTTTCATATTCCAAACCAACCTTCCTATTATATAATAAATATAGCCTGTTTGTGGATACAACTTCCAGTTTGCTAATGTAGTAGTCTTTTGCATCCACAGTCATCTAAAATATTAGCTTGCATAATCTTTTTGGGTTTTATATTCAGAGTTGTACATTCTTTATAAAATATATCAAATAGTGTGGTATTTCAAATATCAAGAAGAGTTTGCGGAAAATTAGTTAATTATTTCCCAAATCATTGATAGACTTTACTAATAAGGTCAATAGACTTGAATTTTGTGGTAGAAGTTTTAATTTTGTATTGAAAGTTGTTACTGTTTATGACTATTCTAATTGAATATTTATCGTGCAAGAAGTTTTTCCAGCACTTTGTTCATATCATCTCAGCTTTTAAATTTATTGGCACAGGGGCTGGGCATTGTAGAATAGCAGGTAAAGCTGCCAACTGCGACACCAGCATCCCATATAGGTGCTGGTTCAAGTCCTATGTTCTCCACTTTCAATCCAGCTTCCTGCTACTGTGCCTGGAAAAGCAACGGAAGATGGCCCAAGTGCCTGGGCCCCACACCTACGTGAGAGATCCAGAGGAAGCTCCTGGCTCCTGAATTCGAATTGGCCCAGCTATGGCCATAACAGCCACCCGGGGAGTGAACCAGCAAATGGAAGATCTGCTTCTCTTCCTGCTGCAATTCTGCCTTTCAAATAAATCTTTAAAAGTGTGCTCATTGGTATAAAATTATACTGAAGATCTTGTTATCCTACTAATGTCTGTAATCTCCATTTCTGTTATGGTGGTTTTTTGGTGGCTTCACTTCTTTCCTTGGTCAGTCTTGATAGCTATTTATAGGGTTTTAAAATGAAGTATCCCGTGCTGGTGCCATGGCTCACTTGGTTAATCCTCCGCCTGTGACACCAGCATCCCATGTGGGTGCCAGGTTCTAGTCCCGGTTGCTGCTCTTCCAGTCCAGCTCTCTGCTGTGGCCCAGGAAGGCAGTGGAGGATGGTCCTACTGCTTGGGCCCTGCACCCGCATGGGAGACCAGGAGGAAGCACCTGGCTCCTGCCTTCGGATCAGCATAGCTCTGGCCATGGTGGCCATTAGGGGAGTGAAGCAACGAAAGGAAGACCTTTGTCTGTCTCTGTCTGTAGCTCTACCTGTCAAAAATAATTAAAAAAAAAAATGTATCCAACTTCTATTGCATCATCATTCTTACCTGTATTTTCATTTTCTTAATTTTTGCTTTTCTTTCCTTATATTTTGTTTAGTTTTAACCTATTGATGTTTTAACTTCTCAGAGCTGATGAGTAGCTCATTGATTTTGAGCTTCATCTCTCATACAATACATGTGATCGGTTTCCCTCTAAACAACTAGCTGCATTCCTATCAGCAATCAAAACACGTGGAATTTTGCTCTGAAGCATTTTAATTATCCACATGGAAATGTTTGATTTCTCTCACAAGTTTTCCTTCACTCATGGCTTAATAGAATTGTGTTTCTCAATTTCCAAGCCCTACGTGGATTTCTCTGCACCTCTCAGTCCGGTCCCGTTTACCTCAGTTCAGGTAAACACCTAACCTTTGAAGGCTTTGGGAGTACTGCGCAGCTTCTGTCTCTTAGCTTCCGGTTTTTCAATTGGCTCATGCACCTTTCAGGAAAAAGCAGTTCCAGGTACTAGGTCATCTTTCTCGGTCATCTTCCTCTAAGATTTTGGCACTATCATTCTTTTTTTATTTTATTTTTTTTATTTTTGACAGGCAGAGTGGATAGTGAGAGAGAGAGACAGAGAAAGGTCTTCCTTTGCCATTGGTTCACCCTCCAATGGCCATTGCGGCCAGCACACTGCGCTGATCCGAAGCCAGGAGCCAGGTGCTTCTCCTGGTCTCCCATGGGGTGCAGGGCCCAAGGACTTGGGCCATCCTCCACCGCACTCCCGGGCCATAGCAGAGAGCTGGCCTGGAAGAGGAGCGACTGGGACAGAATCTGGTGCCCCAACCAGGACTAGAACCCGGTGTGCTGGCGCCACTAGGCAGAGGATTAGCCTGTTGAGCCACGGCACCAGCCGGTACTATTATTCTTTACAACCTTCTTGGCCCCACAAATGCTTTAATGCTCCATTTTTCCAGTTTCTGTGTCAGGGTTATTGTGAGATGTCTAATCCAGGATTGGCCAATTGGTTCTCATTAATTTTGATTTCCAATTAGATATCAAATAAGATAGCATGCTGAGTACTATAAGAATATTTGTAATACCAAAGTTGCAAAATTTATATGACAGATGAAGAAATTTGTCAAATGTCCTTTTATATAAGTGGTAACTCTTAGCAAAGCTAGGGACTTTATGGAATCAGACCTCCAATTAGCATTTCCACTCATGGGTGGTTTATTTTTCTACTTGTTAATATATGTATCTTTCAGTCTTTCAATAGCACTTGCTCACATTTTATGATTGTTCAATCAGTTGTTTTGCTTAGAAATTTTTCATGTGGATTTAAAAGTAAATATTTTCTTTGGCCTTCATCTTTAAAAAGCTGAGTGAATATTTCTTTTGCTTTGAAGAAGAAAGTGTCTAAAATGCATTATAACTGCTTTTGCAAAAAAGCATTCGAGATATCACAAGGGTAGCCCGTATAGAGTGCATGACATCAGGAAAACAGCTCAGAATATAATCAAAGGGTGTGTTTGCGCAACATTTAAAATTTAAAGGTACCACATAGTGAAAACCAGTGGTTAGAGGCCGGCGCCACGGCTCACTTGGCTAATCTTCCACCTGTGGCGCTGGCACACCGGGTTCTAGTCCTGGTCAGGGCACTGGATCCTGTCCCGGTTGCCCCTCTTCCAGGCCAGCTCTCTGCTGTGGCCCGGGAAGGAAGTGGAGGATGGCCCAAGTGCTTGGGCCCTGCACCCGCATGGGAGACCAGGAGAAGCACCTGGCTCCTGGCTTCGGATCAGCGCAGTACCGGCTGTGGCAGCCATTTGGGGAGTGAACCAAGGGAAGGAAGACCTTTCTCTCTGTCTTTATCTATGACTACCTGTCAAAAAAAAAAAAAAAAAAAAAAAAGAAAACGAAAACCAGTGGTTAGAATAAAAATATGCCGATTACATTTGACTGAATACTGGTAAACATTCACATGTTGATGGACTAGACCTAATAAGGTACCACTGTATCTCTTGATGGAATCCTGCTGTCAGTACAAACCTGACAATTCAGTCCATTATACCAGGCTTCTTCTAGTCCTAATTAACCTCTGTATCCTGGCCAGATTTCCCTCTCAGAGACTCCTTGCTCCATCTGCAGATCCTCCCCACCCCCTCATGCTTTGACTTTTGTTATAAAATGAGTCTTTTGAGGTTCTCAGCATATTGAAGGGTTTAGTATTTTTTTTAAGTAACTTTTTCATTCACTTGGGATACAGTGCACTAGTTCAGCATATGTATACAGCCTGAGCTGATCAAATAAGGTGATTAGTATTTCTGTCTACTTATCTTTATGTTTGGAATGTTCACACTCATCTCTTGTACTTCTGCATGCAGCAGATAACACATCATTGTGAACCGCAGTCACCCCCACTGTGCCATGAAACTTGAGAAGCTACAAGTTCTGCCACACTGTATTTCTGTGCCTTTTAGCCTACACCTCCATCCCTCATCAGACCCCGCCCCCACCTTTGCCAGCCTCTAAGTAATCACTATTCTAAGGTCAGATCAGCTATTGTTTTTAGATTCCAACATATGAGAGAAGGCATGCAATAGTTGTCTGTATCTGGCTTATTTAATATTCCATTTTCTGTATGTAACATGTTTTCTTTATCCATTTATCCACTGATGGACACCTTGGTGGATCTGGGCGTGGCACTCCTCTAGAGTGTAAATAGTGAAACTGTATCCAAAGCAAATAGTGCAAACGATGTTGGCTTGAAGTTGGGTATCAGCAGTGGAAGTAACAGGGTGAGGTAGGATGTGGCATGCAGTTTGCAGATAATGGCAACAGGACATGCTATTGGATGGGATACTGGCATATTCCTACTTTTGAGGATTGATGTGAAAGGTGTTGCTATTGCCTGACATGATGTCGGCTGGGTTGGAGGGGAGTTAATTTTAGAGTGAAATAAAAAGCTGTGACTCAAGTGTGACAAATTTGAGATGCCCATTTGATTCCAAGTGGAAAACATGCAGGCATTTACCTTTCTGGAAAGCGGGACTCAATAAGTTGAATGTGATCAAAGTATACCATAGATAATAGTCAAAGTCTGGTGACTTGTGGTTACTCAGGGTGGCAATGTAAATAGACAAAAGAGGAAACCCAAGGACTGAGACCAAGGACACCAATATTTAAAAGCTGGGGAGGAGAATTCTGCAATGAGCTTGAGAGTGGGTAGTCATTGAGGAGGAAAAACAAATGTTTTGACGCCAAAGACAATAATGCTGTATGTCAGCCCAAGGTCTTTAATAACTTATGTTTCCAGAGAATTCAACTAAAAGAAGCCTTTCAGTTTTGTTTAACTGTGGATCTGTAAAGTTAATATTCAATATAGGCACTGTAGGATGAGTTTCACCTAATGAATAATCAAGCTCTTGGAAAGAAAGTGTATGACTGTGATTGTAATAAGAGGATAATTAATTCAAGGATAAGGTTGGGGGAGGAACTATCATTTAACCATGTTATATCAAATAGAGCTCATGCTTCTTGACTGGGTCTCACACGGCCTCAGAAGACAATTAAATATAAGTGATGAAAATGTCGAGTCTATGCTAATGCTGTTAAATATAAAGATTTCTCACTACGCGAAAGTTGATTTGGTGTTGAACATGTATGACCGCAGATTCCTAATAAATACTTGCTGAAGTGCTCTTAACCTCTCATTCTTCCCGCAGGTGGGGAGGTCCCTTACACCACGCTGGCTACCCGGATGATGATGGGGGCTTGGTGGCTATTTGCTTTGATTGTCATTTCATCTTACACAGCAAACCTTGCTGCTTTCCTCACTATCACTCGCATTGAAAGCTCCATCCAGTAAGTAGACAATGATTCCAGTAGCCACAAAGCATGAGAAATGCTTACGTTCACCAAAAGTGCCTGGGCGTAAGTGTATAGTATCTGATAAGAAATGTAAAACCTTCCTTTGAATAAAAACCTAGTTGTGTGTTACTGCTCTGTATCTCCATGTAATCCAACTCCTGAAATTACAGTATCCATAAAGCATTTTATAAAATAAAATTTTGGTTCTTAAATACTGCTTCCCATATTTTCCTGGAAGAATAACCCATCTTCAGAATTTTAACCTCCACAAAGGATGACTATGTCTGGGGAAACATTGTGAAAAGTAAAGAAAAAGAAACATACTTTCTTTAAAACTCTGCTTTGAATCTGCCTTATTATGTACGATCAGAGTCAATAGATTAATGGACATAGATCATTGAGAAATTGATAGATCACTGGAGAGGCAAAAAGGAGAGAGACAGAAAGCACAATCAGATAGCAATCAATAAAACCCAGTTTTTTAGTAACCACCTGCTGTCCATTAAATTCTACTTCATGTGCTCATTATTGCTGTCTTTCCCAGCTGCAGTTGTGATGGTGGAAAATGGTCACAACTTTGGTGCACTCACTTAAATCCTAGAAGTTACTAAAAGTCAGGGCCTCAATTTACAAATGCCTTTTCCATGAGCCAGTAGATCCCAAAAGCCTTTGATTGGCCATGGCCAGTTTTGCATTTATGCTTTCATGCCATTTAATCAACACCACAATACAATGTTTGTCTGGCTAGAACATGATTGTTCTATATGCCTGTATTGTTTTTGAGAAAAAGAAAATCCCTTTGGGGTTGGGATTGTGACATAATGGGTTAAGCCTCCGCCTCTGAAGCTGGTATCCCATGTGAGTGCCTGTTCAAGCCACAGCTGCTCCACTTCCCATCCAGTTCCTTGCTAATGGCCTGGGCAAAGCAGCAGATGACCAAGTACTCAGGATCCTGCCACCCATATGGGAGACCCAGATGAAGCTCCAGGCTCCTGGCTTTGGCCTGGCCCAGCCCCAGCTGCTGTGGCCATTTGGAGAGTGAACCACTGGTAGAAGACCTATCTTTGTAACTGTCAGTTAAATCAATAAATCTTAAGGAAAACAAAAGAAAGCAACAACAACAAAAAATCCCTGATAATCAAAGTGGTTTCAATTTTCTAAAGTTGAACATTAATTTCTTAAAAAGCTGGCGGTTCAACATTAGAATCACTAGATGTATCAGACAACTCCTTAGATATTTAATTTGTTCTTAAATGTAAAATGAGTTTGTCTTTTAAAAATGTAAATTAAGTCCATTGGTAGTCACAAAACTATTATACTATAATACTTAAAAAATTGGGAATTAACTTTTTATTTTCCTAAATACTAATTCTAATAGACAATTATTTCATCCAAATATGAAAATGTTTCTGATTTATTTCATCAAATTGTGCTCCTCAAGTTGTTTTTCAATTTTTTGTTTGGTACAGAACCTTTATGATCTCCTATTTATTTCCCATAGATCCAGTCCTATGCATAGTATAAAGTTATAAATAATACACACTGAGGCTTATGGAAAGCTGAAACTTAAGACCCCATGAGCATGTTCCTTTAAGCAGTAATGAAAATGATTGACAGCCCTCCAAAAATAAAATACAATTATAAAGCTCTGAAATTAACTAACATTTATCAATCACTCACAAGATGTCCAACTACATAGTACATGTCTCACATACATTGGCTCATTTCATACTTACAGCAATACAATACATACTATTAGTAACTCTTACAAATGATGAAATTCAAGTGCAGCGAAGTAATTTGCCCATAAGGTCTGAATAAGACCAGATCTTGTATATGTCTGATTCCTGAACCTATATCTAACTGCAATTTACATTAGCTACCATTTCTACATACTTAAGCTTCTGTATTGCCCTTTGTTTCTGGAAAACATGAAAAAGAGGTTCCATATCCTTAATCATTGCTAAGTATAAGGATGTAAAAGAAGACATTCTACAAATTCCCAACTAGTGTATCAAAAACTAGGTGAATTTTGTATTGGACCAATTCTATAGGCATACATACCAACATGAGTTAATCTTATCTATAATTGATATCTGCCAATCAAGGTAAGACATTTTAGTATATCCAATCAATAGATATGTCATTAAGAAAAATGTTTTAATTATTTTAAGGTTGAGTGTATTTTAAGGCATATGACATGAATATCTGGTTATATATATACACATATGTGTGTATATATATATATAAAACCTAATCATTGTGTCATGATTCCCACAAATTAATGAGCACATCTAATGCCACTCCAGCTGTACATTGACCCCTGAAATGTGTTAATTGTATAACTGAAAGTTCATATCCATTGACTAATATCTCCCCATTCTGCAATCACCCCGGCAACCACCATTGTACTCTCTTCTAGGAGTCTGACATTTTGAGATTCTATACATAAGTGAATTAACACATCTGTGTCTTTCTACTTATTTTATCTAGCATAATGTACTACAGGCTTATTTCTGTTGCTTCAAATAGTTGGAACCAAGTACTTCGTCTCATCAACATACTTGTCATCCACTATGTTTAACTTTTCACATTTTGTATATACTTTAGGCCAAAAGTCCACCTAGTTTCCATCTGGCATTGAAGCAGTTTTAAATAATTAAGGGGAAAGTTGAAGTGAGAGAATTTATCCTATGTAATCCTCAATAATCATAATAGTAAATAAAAATTATTGTTAACATCCACTAAATTTCTTACGAACCAGATATTAAACAAATCACATGTATTATTTATTCCTCACATAACTTGAACAGTCTAGGTACTACAATTAGTACCATTTTCTAGATAAAGATTTTGGAAGTTAAATGCTCCACACCACACAGTCAGTAATCTCAGAGCTGGAAGCCTAAGCCAGGCAATCAGATGCCAATCCCTGGCTTGAGCTGCTGAAGTCTCCCTTCTCTGGTGATAGCCCCCGCAATGTGGAGATTGCAGACATCATGGTGTGTTTGTATAGCTGAGCTGCTTAATTACTCACTGCCAGCTTCAGTTTATATCCAGATTTTTACATAGTAGCAGTGGGAACGGAAGCCTTTTTCAAAGTTTCGCACCCAGAAGGTTTCTCTAAAAGTAAAACCTAATAGAAAAAGATCATAATTTCACCTGATGTTTCCCGCTAGTGTAGTTTTACAAACCAAAGTAACTGAACATTCATTTTTTTCAAAAAAAATTTTCCTTTCCAATGCCAACTGGCAATATCCAAAGCCATCAGTGGGTATAATAAATCTCTTCCTGCTAATATTAGCATTGGACTAATTTTGCAAGGGGAGAATCAAAGCCAAATAAGTTAAAAAGAAGTCTGATCCCCTCCACATATTTAAAGATATCTTCTAATTTCATGCCTCAGCTGTGCTGGTAAACATAATTGCTTGCAGTATTTCTTGGAAACATTCAAAGTTCCTATCGTCACTAATGCCAAACTTCCTTGGAAAAGTCTAAGTCTGAGTTTTCTTGGAAAAAACAAAAAAGTTTGTTCACAGCAGCATTCGATATCATGCCTCTTAATCATTTATATTTCTAGAACTTTCTCATCACCAAATAAAGCAGTGCATGTCAGTGCACCTTTTTCCCAGCTCAATTTTGTTGTGCATTGGTACACATACACCAGTCACATCTTCATTCCCGGAATTCAATTTTTTTCTCCAACCCAGGATGGGCAGATGTGGTTAGAGGAATGTCAATGAGAGGGGGAAAGAAAAATCCGTGTTTTTCAAACAGATGGTTGACAGAAACTCTTACTGTTTGATATGAGAAATTCAATAGATTTATTCTTGGGAAGTTGAAGACTGTTTATAAAATTTTATCCCCTTTTCAAAATTAGATACCTGTTAACTCCTAACCTTCTAGTCGGCACTTGCCCTCAATAAAAATTTTGAAAATGAATTTTCCCAGGAAAAGATGACCCACAAGTTTAAATTCTGTATCCCTTCAATAATGGGAGTCCTACAGCATCACCATGTTCTGTTGTTTGACGTGATACAATGTGACAGACTGTGACACAGTTCGATGGGCAGTATTGAGATGGAGAGTGCAGTTCCTCAGTGGAAAAATGCCATATCCAAAGACTCCAATAAGTTAGACTTTTATTCTCATTGAAAGGGAAAGTATCTGGCTAATTGTTTATAAACTCCTGGAAGACAGAATGCTCTAATTTCTCTTGGTAACCAGGCTGAAGGCGGGCGTAGTGAAATGCAGCATGTGATACGTTGAGAGTGCTTTCAGAGGAAACGCTGGAAGATGGCGTACATGGTCAACATGAGCTCCGTTTGCCTTTATTGCAATGTAATTTTCCAAAACACTACTCATTTCACACAATAAAAGCATAAAATAGCTAGAGGGAAATGTTAGTTGCATGTCTATAGTTATTAACAACTTGAGTCACCTTGGTCTTTTATGATGAAGCTTGAGTGTCTTCACTCCCCGGGCCTGTCACCAAGCTGGAGTCTACTCAAAGAGAGCTCGCTCAATATCCCATCATGTCTGTGGTTCATGTGTGCATCCTCCATAACGCTGGAGGTTTGAACTACAGCAAATACTGACAATTCTGCCACTGAATCAAATTAGACTGAGAAAACATCTTTCCAAGCAGATTTTTTTTAAAAAATTATATAAATATTACATATTCTATAAATCACTAGAGGGTACCTCTTTCTCCCTAGCATACCAGTGACAGGATTTTTGCACTCACAATTATTTGTATACATTTGCAAAGAAAAAATTACCCATAATTTTTCTCAGTGCTGTAAGGACAGTATGAGCCAGCCCAGGGTTAGAAATGTAAATGGACAATCAAGTGTGGTAGTAAAATCACGGAGAAAACCCTAACAATTGACAGGTACTGTCTAATGGAAAGGAGAATGGGATGAAAATCTGAGGGATATGGCAAGACTCATTAAGGAAGCTGGCACCTTTCCTGAGGGTAACAGAGGGTGCCAGCATTTAAGAAAAACAGGGTTGTCTGCGGAAAGAATGGAGGAAGAGAAAAAGCAGAGGGGGTGGGGGGAGTCATCAGCAGTGCCTCTTGGACAGGCATCCGTGCTGTTGACCTCATATGCCTCTTCGTGATCTAAACCCGATCCACATGTCCTTCCTGTCCCGAGGGCTATTCAATTTTACAGCACCAGAGGGGTAGATGTAACATACGAGGAAGCTGCTTTCAGAAACTATCCCTCCAGGCTTACATTTATGTTAACAGTGAACGCAGGAACACTGTTTCTGTGTATTTTTTTTTTTTTCAAGATACTTCAAAAGTAGATGTGGTTTCGCCACATTTTAGCTAAACAAGTGGACAGCAAGATGGTTACCTATATGATGAAATTTTAGAACTCACTCAGGTTAGGCTACCTTGCAGAGGCAATCTGGCATAAAATTGCATCTCAGAGCCTGCTGTCCCTGGGCCCCATGCTGCCTCCCACTTTTAGTGAGCAACAAAGTTCGATGGAATGCATTTTCTTCTGATTAAAAAATTAGCACAAGGCTATTTTCAGGAAATAGGAAAAACTTAGTAAAATTTTGAAAGACAAATGTCAATAATTCATAGGATGTCACATAGAGTAAGCTCTTACTGCTTGAATCAGCACTCTTAATTTGTGCTGTGAGATTATGTACACAGGAAATTAAAGATATAGTACAAAGAGATACCACATATTCCTCACCTAGGTTCCTCCAAAGGTTAGATCTTAAGTAGAGATAGTTCAATATCACAATCAGGAAATAGAGCTGCAATGTGTGCATATAGTTCCATGCTACTGGATTGCGTGTGTAGACTCCAGTAAATACCACCGCAATCACAACACCGAAGTATTCTCTCACTACAAACGACTTACTCATTCTACCCCTTAGTCACACTCACTCCTTCCTTCCCATCATCCCATTAACCAATGATATGTCCTATATTTCCATAATTTATCTCGTTTTAAGAGTATTATATAAATTGCATGGAATTAGTCCTCCAACTTACTCTTTGTTGTTCCCCAGAATATTTTTAACTTTCCTGATTCCTTTGTCGTTCCACCAAAAATTTTGCTAACATTTTCAGAGGAATTGAATTAAATCTGCGTATCAGATTTAATCTGGGGGGAATTCACATCTTCACTATTTTGAGTCTTCCAATCTATGAACATGCTGGGTTGAGTTTAGATCTTTGTTTCACTGACAAAATTTTCAACATATAAGTCCTTCATATGCTTTATACATTTATTCTAAAGTGCTTCTTTTTTTCCCCAGTGATGGAAAGTGATATTTGACTTTTAATTTCAGCCTCCATAAATTACCAAATGTATAAAAATACAAGTGATTTTTGTATGCTTATTTCATCATTTTACGAATTTTCTGGTAGATTTATTTTTTGAGGTTTCTCAATGCAAAGATTTATGTCAAATACAGTTCCAGACAGCTGGAAGTTACTTTTCTTTGATAGAACTTCAAATAATGTCAAATTAACAGTGGTGAGAGCACAGGGCTGGCACTGCTGTTTAGGTTAAAGCTGTGGCCTGCAGCATCAGCTTTAACCCATATGGGCACCAGTTCAAGTCCCAGCTGCTCCACTTCTGACCCAACTCCCTGTTACTGCATCAGGGAAAGTAGCAGATGGCTCAAGTCCTTAGGCCCCTATACCCATGTGAAGACCCTCATTTAATTCTGGCCCAGGGTTTCGGATCAGCCTAGCTCCAATCATTAATGGCCATTTGGGTAGTGAACCAGCAGATAGAAGATTCATTCATTCATTCATTCATTCTCTCTCTCTCCTTTACCATTTAAATTAATTTTAAAAAAGTGGTGAGGGCAAAAAACTTTATTCTTAATCTTGATATGAAAGCATTCAGGTTTTTTTGGCAAATATTGTTCATCACATTAGGGACTTTCATTTCTATTTAAATTTTCTATGTGTTTACGTCATGAATGGTTGCTGATTTTATCAAATTATTTTTTCCATCAATTAATATGTTCTTGTAATTTTTTCATTACATCCATAATGTCATGAATTACATTAATTTTTTTTCAGAATAATGATGAGACTAATTATGTCTGTTCCATTTCATTACCTGTTTTACAGTCTTGCCTTTATCCCGCCTTTCTTCCCTTCATTGATCTGAGCCATAAAAGATCCCCAGCTTCCCCGGACTGCTGCTCTACTTCATATTCCTGTTTCTTTTAACCTTAACTAGTGTTTCTCTCCATCCATTCTCTTCCCATTCCACTTTATCTCATACTGTGTAGAATTTACTCCACTGCCACCTTCTATCCTCAAAAGTGTCTTCAGATCCTCCATTACCACCTCTTGGAATCAAGAGCAAGTCTAACTCTATTAGCAGAGCAGATTGAGCCTTTCAAGGCTGCTCCAGCCTCATTTCCGTCCAGCGGCACTAGTTCATCCATTCTCACACTTGTTCATACTCCAGTCCAGGCAAACTCTGTAGGACATTTCTTGTCTCTGTGAAGTCATACATGCTATTCACTCTTCCTTAAATGACCCAGAATCCCCTTCTTGTCTTCTGGCATCTTCCATTTTCCCAGGTACAATTCGTTATTACCTATGTGTCTTCTTTGAGATCGCAAGGCAAGGAATAAGCTTTCTTCATCTTTGTATCCCTAATGGCTCAGGGAGTTTGGCACGTAGCAGCTGATGCTTATCGAATGTATTGCTGTTATGTGACTGACAGTTTTCTAAGTGCTTTCCATATATTTTCCCATTTGACCCTCATATTACCCTATGAGGGCTCTGTTATATCATCTTCATTTAGAGAGTATGAAGCTAAAATCTAGGATCATGAACCCCGGCAATATGATCCTGAACTTTTATCTTAACCACTGGACCATGTCATCTGCCCAGAGCGTTACACTAAATCTTTACAGAATGAAATACATGAGTAAATTACAATCCTGAGGGTATTTTTAAAAAAATTTTAAAAAGAAAACAGCTTTTCAGAAAATAACACTATATTTAGCTAGATTAATTCCAAATATCTCTAAGTTATATGCTATCAAAGAAATAGGCATGGGTATGGATTCAAATAAACCTACATTCAAATCCTCTGTCACTTATTAGCTAAATAACCTTGCCAGGATTCCAAACTCATTTTAAGCCTTTTTCAAAAGAGATCTATGGGGATACATGTATAGGACTCATGAAAACATTAAACGGGGTGGGGTAGGAGGAGTCACAAAAAAGCACAGTCCTTGGGTACACTGTACATAACACTGGCTTCCTTTTCTACTTGGTCTCCAGCAGCCCATGTGTGATTCATTGGGCTGCTCCTAGATTCTCCTCCATTGTTGGTGGCATTAACCACTGTTCTTTTTATGACTTTGTCCATGATTGCATGCATTAGAACTCTTTCACCAAATTCACCTGAACATCAAAGTTCCATGTTGGTATTTCTATCACTTCTGACATAGCTGCCACCTCATCAGTCATGGTCCAGTGTGCTAGGTGTTGTCTCTTGGCCCTACTGCTTAATCTTCTGATGCCCTCCAAATTAAAACAAAACACCACCACCACTAGTGTATCCTGAATGTAAGCATCTATAATAATTTGAGGAAGTGTTCGCTCTGCTGGCCCGTCTAATTAGCACTAAGTTCAAACTGCTACTGATAGTGGTTGGCACTAACCCTGAGTGGGCTTACCTGTTTGCAAGTTTTTCTCTAATTCATCTTTATTTTCACTATAACCATACACAGCTTAAATATCACTCCCTTTTCATAACCTGCCTCATATTCATAATTAAATATAGCATCTCCCTTTTTTGAAACACTTTCCTCTACCTTATTTATACCCTGAACTTTGTCTAGCCTTGCATTGGCATATTATTCTGCTTGTGTGTTACCTTCCCAAATAAAATGCATGTACTTGAAGACTGTTTTATTGCTTTATACTAAACATAATACCTTATGCAATACTTTATTGAGTATGTAACTGGTTACAAGTATTCATTTAATGAATGAACCTGAAAAGAATTTCTTAGACTCTGGTGTGAGACTGTGGAACTCCATGACCTCATAAAAAATCAGAAATATGAAAGTCATGCCTTTGTCCTTTTTTTCCAGGAAAAGAAAGTTCAGAATTATATGCTCTCTAGGTTTCCTTGGTGTCTCGCCCACTCTCTTCACTTCTGCAGTAGGAGCCTATTACACAGCTCTATGCAGGGAATTGCACACTTTGTTAGGAGCAGCCAAAAATCAAGGTGGCTGTGGTGAGCCAAGGCTGATTCATACTGCTTTCATGTTGCATTTTAGTACAGCATTGTAAAGGCTTCACTGCACAATTCACAGGCACTGCAGACAGAGGAAGACATTCATCTCCTTACTCAGTTGTTTGGTGTTGAAATGGCTTACTTATACCAGCACCTGAGTACCCCAATGATCAATGTTTTATGAACATATAGCCATATAGCCATATAGTCATAGACAGCATTATTTTTTTTTGCAAAAAGTAAAAACTCTCAGAAGCATGGTAGATTTTTAAAGCTACCCGTCAGCGAGCATTTAATTAAAGTTGTCTCCCACTTTTATTTGTGGCTACCAGGGACAGAGCTATATTAGCCTTGTCTTAGACTCTGTTTACACAGAGCTCATCAAGACAAAACTTTGCCAGCCTAACAAGCTCCCACAGCCCCTAAAATAATCTTTTTCTGGGCGAGCTGAATCAGTCTAGACAAATCAAATCCTCTCGTCTCTTTCTCTGATTTTTGTCCTCCCCACCGTACCCACCACCTTCATTCCAATCTTATTTTTCTAAGTCTCAAAACCTGTGAAGTATAAATTCCCATCTGGTCTGTTTCTTGCTAGTATTCTTCCTTACCTGAAGTCTGCTAAGTAAATTCTGAAAACCCTATTCCTGGGTTTAGTTATCCTAAATGAGATAGGTTGCATATGGGGCATGCTTTGTGAAACTAACATGGGAAAAGTGCAATGGAAATGAGCAAGAAGAGCAGGCAGGCAACATTATTTGGTGAGGCACTGAGAAGGGAGGCTAGGACTTAGGGTAAAGTCTTTAGGCTCCAGTTACTAACAAATCAGGCAAGTTATTACTTTGCACTTCATTTCTCCATTTTTTTTTCCAGGTGATCCATTTCCTCGCTCATTCCACTAATAAAAGGGTACTTCAAAAGTTTATAGAAAGATGAAGTTAAAAGATAAATTTACTTCCGTGCATGAAAATCCCCAAATCCATGTGTAGTTTATTCATAATACACATTTCCATGAATTAAAAAAAAATATTTAAAAGGCAGAAATACAGAAAGAGAGAGATATCTTCCACCCATTGATTCACTCCCCAAATGGCCACAACAGCCAGAACCTTCTTCCAGGTCTCCCACATGGTTGCAGGGTCCCAAGCACTTTGGCCATCTTCCACTGCTTTCCTGGGTGCATTAGTGGGGAGGTTGGATCAGAAATGGAGCTGCCAGGGCTTGAACTGGCCCCCATATGGGATGGCAGCACTGTAGGGTACTCGGAGGCTTAACCTTCTATGCCACAGCACCCGCCCCTCCATGAACTCCTTGAAAACCTTTTATGTATAGATTTAAGAAATTTTACTCCTAAATGAACTTCTCTTTCAATTCCATTTTCCATAAGCTTTTTAAAGTACCTTGTTTGTTCAGTAGTTTGCATGATTTTTTTTTTGATGTCCCATCAACTTTAAAATTCTGCACTTACTGAAATATTTGCAGTAGCTTCCTAAGCAAAGTATAAGAAAACTGACGAGACATTGTCACAGAAACACCTTAATAAAAATAGTCATATATTGAAATCAGCACTGAGTACACACTTATTTCTTCATTCTCTCTCATCTTTCCCTTTTTGTATCCGTTTTCCAGTTACTCCTTTCTCTCCCTGGCCTCTCCATCACACAGGCTATCTTGGTGTACTAACCTCCAGCCTGTGCCATGCACCTGTTCAACCCCATTAGTTCTGATTCTCTTACTTCCTCCACAGCTGCCATCACCTATTCAATTTATTTTTAATGGCTTTCTACTTGCCTCCTACACACACTCACATACCTACAACAGTTCGCATTTCTCAAGCCCTGATGTTAAGGAACAAGTTGGAAGACCGCCTGACACTCCAGATATTCAATGCACCAGGGAAGGGGAGAACAAGGTCTTTAGCTAGGCTGGCTGGGTTCTTTTTTCCAGATCAAGATTATGGTTTCCTGAAAGGGATTCTGCAGAACTCTGAGGATGTACTATTGAGCTGGGGGTGGGAGACATTTGCCAAATGAACTCTTCAGGCATCAATCATCTCAATGTGGCTGTAATAAAACCGTTGAGCATCAGGTTTAGCATTTAATGGTAACCATAGTTGAAACTCCTCAAAAACAAAGTATGACCTAGATGGAAGTAGAGCATAACTTCCCTGAATCATTCTAATAACATGTGTTTGAGAATTCCACAAATCTATAGCTCTGGGAAAAAGGAATATATCTTTTGCATACTGAATATTTCAAGTTTTCCATTGCAATTTGATCCTATGCTCCACTTCATGAAAACTCTAGAGTTTAGTCTTTAATGGTTTATTCACTGAAACCACATGTATATGTATTAGTCAGCTTTTCACTACTTACCTAAAATTCCTTAGAGCAGCTTCTTGGGAAGCAAGGAGGTTTATTTTGGCTTACGGTTTGGAAGTTCACAGTCTAAGATCAGTGGCTACTATGGTAAGGTGGGAGAATGGTGTGGATAATCACATGGAAAGCCAGGAAGCAGAGAGAAATGACAAAGCACACTCTTCATCCACTCTCCATATATTTTCTCCTTATGAAAGCCTCCATCATTCAACCAAAGGCTTCAACCTGGCAGCATACTCCAATCCAATCCCTCCCGAAAGGCCCCACCTTCAGACACCAGAGTTGAACTAAGCCTCCGTCCTAATTCATCAACTATTAACTGTTAACAGACTTTGAATTTTAAGCATCTACATGAGTGGGGAGCCAAATCCTATTCAAAATATAACACCATGGTTTTCCACCTTACATGGACAGTAATGTTTCTTAGGGCCTTTAAATAGCCTACTAAAATAGCTTACTGTTATCTAGTAACTTGTCTCTCTCTAGTCTTTTTTCTCCTGTGGAAACTTTGATAATATGATTAATGTTTTGAGCTTCTCAAAAAGACTTTCTAGGGGCAAATATTACAAATTACATATTGATTCCTTGTTTGAATCCATACCACATTTTACTTGGATCATTGTTTCATGTATTATTAGTGTATATTATTATACCATACCTTGTTAGTAGGTCCTATGCAAGGCAATGATCAGTGGTTCAATGTCAGCCTTAGAGGGCACACTGAATAAATTTCGATTAGTCAGCACTGGGCCTTATTCTAATGAACATTTTCAGTGTTGATTTGAAGTATGGAATAGGGAATAGGCTTTTTAAATATGCAAATGACTCTATATTGAGTAAGGCTGATTATTGACCAGAACCGCACTGCCAGAATTTATAAGGACTTTGACAAATTACACAAGGTGATGAAGAGTAAGATGAAGGTTAACAGGGTCAAATATGTTATAATTCTCAGAACTGGAAAAAACAAGCGGTGTGTGCATTTCTATGGTAGTTCAGAATTAGGGGCAAAATCAGTTTCAGAATGAGAAATGCATCCATTATAAATTTGGAATGAAGCATTAGCGTTTATAAAGAAAATGACTAGAGTTATCAAGCAGGATTAAAAGCAGCTTAGGACCTTCAAAGACAACAATACTTACAATGTACATCAAATATGCAAAGATTATAAAAGATGACAGTGTAAAAAAGTGATTAATAAGTAGTTATTAAGTATAAATAGTTAAGTGAATAATAAGTAGTTAATAAGTGAATATTAAGAACTACAAGGCCTATTAACTCAACAAGGAGAAGGCAAAAGAATAAAAATGAGATGTTTCATTAGAAATTTTATTAGATGTTTTATTAGAATAATTCAGTAAAGAAATATTGAATTAGAGGAGGTAACAGGATATTGTAAGTTTTCTCTAAGAACCAAACGAGAAACTCCTCTGAAACAGTATGGTTTTGGGTTAGGCATGAGTAAGGACTTCCTAGTGTTATGTTTTGTAAGTCACTAAAATGCCTTAAGAAAAAAAAAAAGTCAATTTTCAGAGCTGACTGAAGTACCTTGAGGCACATAATTGAATTATGCCATATCTGATACTCTTTCAACTTTCTGATGTTATAATTGTATTAGGATTCTTTCTTAACATCGTTTAGGAAATTTATGGTAATTTGCAATGTCTTTTCTGTATTAAGGCTATAGAAAAATAAAAATCCACTATTCCATTATTAAAAGCTGTTGGATTATTTGAGAAGATCATCTTAACATAGATTCTACAATCAACTGACAATCAATGGTGACAAACCAAAATACTAGTCATGGGAATTTAGGCTAGTTAATATTTGGTCCTAATTTCCTGGGGTAAACAAGCACTATCTTTTCATGATATGCAAGGTAGATACTGCACATAAGTTATCGTGTATGCAAGAAAACTGTAAGATAATTGAATTTACAGAATATTGGCAAATTTGCAATGGAATTTTGCTTAAATATGTTTTATGATTATATAACATATGGTGCTATACATACAAATATATGTACAATAAGTGGAAGGTATTTTACAAAGTTCATAGAATTAAATTAGAATTAAAAGATGAATATTTTTAGCAGCATTTTTAAATTCATGTAGTTTTCAGAATATGCATTTCCATGAACTTTTTGTATGCATGGATTTTTATAATTTTTGCACCAAAATAAGCCTACCTTTTTAAAAGATGTATTTTTTTTTAATTTCACAGGTAGAGTTAGAGTTAGAGAGAGAGAGAGAGAGAGAGAGAGAGAGAGAGAGAGAAAGGTCTTCCTTCCCTTGGTTCACTCCCCAAATGGCCACTATAGCCAGCGCTGCACCGATCTGAAGCCAGGAGCCAGGTACTTCCTCCCGGTCTCCCATGCGGGCACAGGGACCCAAGCACCTGGGCTATCCTCCACTGCCCTCCCAGGCCACAGCAGAGAGATGGACTGGGAGAGGAGCAACCAGGACTAGAACCTGGGGTGCCAGTGCCACAGGCGGAGGATTAGCCAAGTGAGCCACGGCATCGGCAAAAGATGTAGTTATTTGAAAGAGCAATAAAGAAAGAGGGACAAACAGATCTTCTACCTGCTGTTGTACTCCCCAAATAGCCACAACAGCCACATCTGGGCCAAGCCTTTTTCTGCAGCTAAGAACTCCATGCACATCTCCCACATGGGTGGCCGAGGCCAAAACAGTTGGGCCATCATTTGTCTTCTCAGGCTCATTAGCAGAAAGCTTGGTCAGAAGTACAGCTGGGACCTAAACTGGCAATCCAGTCTGGGATGCTGGCATCATTAGCGGCAGCTTAATCGACTGCCACGATGCCAGCAAAACTTAGCTTTAAATTCTGTTTTTCCATGAACTTTTGGAAGTACCATCATTCATTTCACATTTAGTAATAAATATTAAATATTGAATAGGCCATTATCATAGTTATGTTAAAGAAGATTTTGTCAGGCTTATGAAGCTTCTAGTGGAAAAATATAGGGTCTACCACACTTGAGCATTCATGATGTAAAAAAAGAAAGGGCTATGGCCGGCGCCACGGCTCAATAGGCTAATACTCCGCCTGCGGCGCTGGCACACCAGGTTCTAGTCCCGGTCGGGGTGCCAGATTCTGTCTGGGTTGCCCCTCTTCCAGTCCAGCTCTCTGCTGTGGCCCGGGAGTGCAGTAGAGGATGGCCCAAGTCCTTGGGCCCTGCACCTGCATGGGAGACCAGGAGAAAGCACCTGGCTCCTGGCTTCGGATCAGCGCAGCGCACTGGCCACAGCGGCCACTTGGGGGGTGAACCAACGGAAGGAAGACCTTTCTGTCTCTTGCTGTCCACTCTGCCTGTCCAAAAAAAAAAAAAAAAAAAAAAAAAGAAAAGAAAAGAAAGAAAAAGAAAGGGCTAGCTTATAAGGCAGTCAAGAAATCAGAGAGGCCAATCTGGTTTTCATATAACTATTTTCTTGCATTTGTGTGACAGTGGAGTTTACCAACCATTGTTATTATATGTATTTAATCCCAATTAAAGAAAGAGTGTTTCCATCTTCCTTTACATTTTCTAAAACAATGCATTGTATCCACAAATCTGAACAACTTTTGAATTTGTCTAGGAAGTGCAGATCTCTCCGGGTAGTCTAGGGCCTCTGCCTCGAGTATGTTTCATATGAACTTATAATTTCACCTGTGAGCATCCTTGCCATACGGCATGGAGGATGGGGTGCCCCTGACTAACTGTGGGGCAGGACACACAGGAAATACTCATGGATCTGCCAGGAAAGACTTCAACCTCACAGACTGGGCTGTAATCCCTACGCCAGCCATGAACCACAGAGGGATGGGAGTCCTCCTCCTGAGTATTGCCACACACTTGCTCTGCATCAAACACGCTAGAAATTCTGGTGGTTAAACAGTTCTTAAAACATCCAGATCTACAAGCATTCTGAAGAGGTTCAGAGCCCAAGGAGCAGGAGCTGTCTTTAATGTACTCTGCTGTACTGAATACGAGAGGGTTTGGGGCAAGTGAAGGGTTGAGACCAGGAACAGGGCGAGGGATGGGAAAGGCTGTACCATGTGAGCCTCCCTCAATCTCCAGTCCTCTCTGGCCCTCGAATGGCACGTCTGATACCCACCCCTGTGCATCCAAAAAAACCTGGCTTGAGAAGCCCTCCCTGTCTCAAGAGTAGCAGCCTTAACTCTGCCCCGCCTAGGCTCCCTCAGATGTTTTAGCCGCAGCCTTGAGCTTGCTCTTCAAGGGCCTCTGCTACTTTGAGAAGGAAGAGACTGACACTCTGAGGAGGGGGAGGAGGACATAGGTGCTTCCACACTGGTAAACGCTCCCCCTCCAGAGAGCCAGTGACCCTGCATGGAAAGTACACCCTTAGCTACACAATCTCATCTTCTACAAGAGAACCCTGTTCATTTCTTCCATTAACATGACTTTGACCTTATTCCTTTTACAATAAGAAAACCCAGTTTTAGTGGGCTGAAGGAACATTCAAATCCTTTTCCCTAGCCTGCTTTCATTAAATACGGGCATCTTTCAGGCACTAAAATTGGCTCACTGAGCCCTTAAGCATGGCTCAGACAACCTACAGACACAACTTCCCTCTGGCATCCCAGAGTCTTGTTTAGCTCACCATATATTCAACTTCAGGTGCAAACTTGTAGCTGAGGAGACTGGCAAAACTTTACCAAGGAGAAGGCTTGAGCTCCTAAGATGAGGAACATGGTTTCCCAAAGGACACATGCCCATTGACCACCTTCTAGATACAAAGATGGTACCCATTTCAGTGGTGTTTATCTCGTTCTTCTAGGAGTAGAGCATATGCCCTCTCCTTTTCTTTATCTATTCAACCCCCCAAAAAATTTATTTTCTACAATATTCAGTGTTACCAAAGGTAACTGCGCTTCATAGGTTTTTATTTTTTGAAAAGCACAAAGATAGAAAGACAGACAGGTAAGGATCTTCCATCTGCTGGTCCACTCCTCAAATGCCCCCCAACAGCCAAGGTTGGGCCATGCTGAAGCCAGGATCCCGGAACTCAGTCTGAGACTCCCACGTGGGTAGCAAGGAACTAACTCGTTGCGCCATGACTGTAGCCTCCCAAGGCACATGTTAGATGCAAGCTAGAATCAGGGGCAGATGTGAGTCAGGAACATAGGTAATCTGATGTGAGATGCAGGTATTTGGAGCAGCCATGTAGCAAATATACAAACTCCTGTCCCAGGAGTGACTATCCTTTCCCTGTGCTTGGCACTCACCTCATCTATAGATATTAAAAAAAAATCATAAGTTCATTTACATTTTTAATCATTTATGTACATGGAGTTCATTGAGAAATTTTCCTCACTGTTCCAACCTGCTTCTGTTATTTCACTTGGAAATTTCTCAGCAGACCAAATGCTTCTTCTCTTTCTGCACTACTACCCTTTGTAGAAACAGACATCCCACTTGTCCAAGTCCTATGGCTTCCAGAATCATGGGATATAAACTCAGCTTTCCCAAATATTTTTCAATTCTGCTCATTTGGATTTTTTTATTTGCCTTGTCTCTGAATTTTTTTAGTTTACAAACATGGCAAAAGTGTTTTAGTGAGCAATTCACGGGTGGACTGATACAGCTTTCACAGCTAATTTCATTACAGGGAAATTTCCAAAGATCCTAAGATGAACGGCAGAGGGAAGACTTTGTCTTCATACTATGGAATACTTGTAGCCAGTATGGATTTTGGCACAACAGGCTAAGCCACCATTGGGGTTCCTGTTATCCTAGAGTTCTGCCTGTTCCATTTACCATCCAGCTTCCTGCTAATACGTCCCAGGAGGCAGCAGATGATGGCACAAGTACTTGAGCTCCTACCAACCATGTGAGAGACCCGCATAATGTTCCTAGCTCCTGGATTTTGCAGGCATTTGAGGAGTGAAACAGCACATAAAGATGGATCTCTGTGTGTGTGTTTGTGTGTGTGTGTGTCTGCCTTTCAAATTAAATGCAAATAAGATTTCTTATAAACACTTAGAAATATTTCTGGCCAAAATCTATCACCCACAGCATGCCTGATAATATTTTGTATAAATTTCATCCTCTGCAATGCTACTTAAATGGGAATGCTGACTTTGTAAAACAGAAGTATTTTTCTAGTAGAGACTAGCTCAAATAAATGACTGTCATTAATGGCTGACAAATCCAGACCTCAGGCAAGACTCTGGGTTTCCAAGATGAATTTTTAAAATATCGTGAGAACCAGCTATGCTAAAATGTAGATATATTTCAAGCATAGAGAAAGTCGCTGGGGTTTGATCTTGAAAAGAAGGAAATGAACAGGTAAACCAGGAAGCATCTTTGGTTGAGAAAATACCTTCTAAGACACAGTCATATGGCAAAGCAAGAAATGAAGAAGCAACTTGTTTGGCCTGTACCGTGAATATGAATGAGGCAAAAGTTGTTTCTTAGAACAGAAATTCTAAAAAAGTTTAAAGAAAAATATTGAAAAATCTTGTCGGCTAAAGAGTTTGATCTATTTTCTAAAAGCACCGAGGTACATAGGAAATATTTTTAAATGACAGCAATATAATCAGCTCTGCACATTAAAAATAAAGCTTTAAGTGTGGTATGGAGGATGGATTGGTGTTAGGTAAGAGTAGAAATAGCAGAGACTTGGAAATAATTGTCCAGGTAGAAATGATAGGGATGTTGGCAATGGCAAGACAAAGGTTGTGACACATTTGCAAGATTTAGAATGTGAAAGGTACAGAACTTAATTACAGGTTAGAAGGGAAGTGGAGGAGTTAGAGTGATGGGCTGCAGATAAGGAAGACCCATTAACTTAGAATCAGTCTGATGAGAAATAAGATGGCAGGTGCAACTACTATCACAGAGAGCCAAGTAATCATAGTAACAATAATAAATTATTACAACTACCAGTAATTGAGCACTTATAGAGAGCTAATTAGTAAGCAAATTGTATTACATGCAATATCTAATTCAAACCTCCAGAAACTATTTCCCTCTGTTGAACAGGGAGGGGGAAATTGCAAGTTGAACAAACACTGCTGGCATAGTAGCTGTTTTAAGTTTTAAATGTTGGATCACCTTTTATGCTCAAAACCCTGCCTCTACACACAGGCTCTTCACAGCAGCAACCATTGGACAGCAGGGGGCATTAGGGAGACTTTTCCAGACTGCAAGTGAACTCCTTGGGGAGCAACAGGATTCCTGCTTTGGCAATGCTGACATCAGCATCCAGAAGAAGAGGGAGCTGGGTAGAGTTGGGGGTGTACACAGGAAGCATCCTGTGCCTACTCTTATCAGTCGCATTTCATTTTTCTCCCTCTGAGGAAAAATCCCTTCTGAGGTGATAATTCGAGTTGACTTGTTCCATTCCATAAAAAAATGGGATTAGAATTCCCCAGAGCCAGGGCTGGCAGCTCGCTCTTGGCATTTGTTCATGAACATTCCATACAACCAGACTAAGGTTTTTTTAAACAGGAAGATGGATGTGCGACAGAAAGGTTTATGAAAGTTACAGTATTTGAACGTTTTGTATGAGTAACATCTACTCTTATCAAAGGAAAATAGGTAAAAATGTGACTACAGGTTCAAGCAGAGGGTCTAGGTGTTAGATATGTTTTTAACTAGTTGATGGTTTCAGAAAAGTATTTTGAGCAAAACAATCATGGTAACATAATCCATTAACACAAGTCATATAAATGTCCTAAATGGTTTGCTGCGAAAAAACTTACTACCATTTAGTATCATTGATTCGAAAAATCTCATCCTTAGAAAGGAATCGCACATTTAATTCTACTGCAAGGTATGAATCTCCTCTTCAACAATATTTCAGGGGAAGAGATCTCTCTCACACACACACACACACACACATCAGAGAAACCTAACAGATGATTATAGAAAAAACATCATCATCATAATCTTCCTCTAAAAGCAATAGATAACTTGACGAAGTGCTGTTGTCACAGATCTTCTCCGAGAGTTAACGATGAGAAAAATACTGCTGTTCTATTTTGTAGATGAAGAAACTAAGATCTTCAATAGTACCTAACTTCACACAGCTCAAAAAGAATGACCCCTTTGACTTTAAAATCTAACCTGCCCAATGTCAAACTAGTGTTATCACCTATATCTATTATTAAAGTATCACTTTTATCAAACATAATTTTAAATGCTTGAAGGGGATTAAGTGCTTATTCTCATGGGAAGCATTTGAAAGCCTAGGTCCATTCAAATTTCTATAATTCATTTTTACAGAATTGTGCTGTTAGCTCCTTGGTATTTGTAATATTCACACAAATGACTAAATGCCACCTACTTATCAAATCTCAGTATGTTTTAGTACCCATGGATTGATGCTAATTTTACAGAACAGTGCATGAAATAAAATAATATCAGTAAATTGAGAAAATAAGGCTGATTTGCAGGACAAAGTGGTTTTTTTTTGTCTTAGTGTCCACCACCTAAAACTACAGATATTCATTTTTAACTGTTTATACAAGTGAGGTTGGGAGAGGAAGGCTCAGGTTTGGTAAATTCACAGAGTGAACATTCACCAAGTTTTCTATGAGTTTTTAGGGTACTTCAAGAAGTTCAATGAAGAAAAAATGCAACTAAAAGATAAGCTTATTTTAGTGAAAAAAACTTTGACATGCATGCATTTATTCATACACATTTCTATAAACTTTTTGAAAGCCCTTCATTTGCATGGATTCCAAAAAATCTTTACACCAAGATAAACATCTTTTAATTCCATCTCCCATGGGTTATGTGATACAGAAATGAAGTGTGTTCGTGTATTATCAGATGCACTTCCTGGAGTGCTCCGGATTTTGCCATATTTTCTTTGACTCAGAAACTAATACTGTTTAAAAAAAAAGTCAGTATTTGCTGAGGTATGTTACTTTACATACATTAAGTTCTAGGATTAGAATAGAATCTAATGATTCTGGGATTCGTTTGCTTTATAAAGCAGTGAATAGGAATGTCTAAGCAATATGCACTCAAATTTTGACCTTCAGATTCTCCTTTACTGAGGATTATCATTTGGAATAACTTAGTAGATCTCTTTTAGGGGATCACAATAGAGACCACAACATTTTTGCTGCACTTGCTCTCCAATCTCATTAGGTTAAAAATAACAAAATGGCCACTAATAATAGGCATGCCCTTTGTGCACTGGAATCCTAAAACAGCCTTCTCTTTGGATGATAAGCTATTTAGGTTCACTTCATTTTGCCTCATTGTATTTCTGTCACCTTTGGTGCAATCTTGGTTACTAGAACGGAATGATGCTGAATGAGACAAGCTATAATTTTTATTGCTATCACACCTCAAGGCAAATTTATAGGCTGGACTTGATATCAGGAACTACTAGAAGGAACATGCCTTTGTTTTAATTTCCAAAATGCTCTGCCATTCTGAATTTAAAGTATCTTGAAAATAAACATCAGGAGCCTGGCATGGGCAATACATTCAGATGTTCTACAGATTCATTGTGTACAAAACAGTTTCAGCAACTAGACTGTGCTACAATTCTGTATTTGTATTGTGAAGTTAATATTTAAGGTGAAGATAGATCACAGAAACCTCATTACACTAAAGATCAACATTTAATCTCAATATTCTCTTCATGGAAAGCTAAGAGGAAGCATTAATTTGACAATACAATTGTCCCTTACTGTCTATGAGATTGCTTTCAAGAGTCCCCAAGCATACCAAAGTCCACAGATGTTCAAAAGCCTAATGTAAAACCTCATAGTATTTGTCTATAATCTACATATATTTTCCTTTATGTTTTAAATCACCTCTACATTACTCATAAATACTTAATATGAAGTAAATGCAATGTAAATCATTGGTATCCTCTATCTTTAAGGCATAGTGACAAGGAAAAATGTCTGTACATCTTTATTACATTTGTAATTTTCTTCCAGAATGTCTTTAATCCCAGGTTGAATTCATGGATGCAGAAACTTCAGCTATACAGGGCCAACTGTATTTAGCCAATGTAACTATTTGGACGAGCTAGATAAATATTTAAATACAGGCATAAAACAACATTTTACCCTGGCCAATAATCACCTCCATCAAACTGAAGGCTTCTGATATTTATAATTAAATTTGCTTCCCAGAACTGCCCAGCACAAGTGGCTGAGCATATACAGGTGAGGTTTCTGATGAACCTTAACACCAGTCTCCTCTACCCAGAGACCTTCAGGTTCCATATGGTGCAGAACTACCTAATCTGGACTCCTGTGTTTATAGAATTTGACTGAGGCCTATTATAACATGTACAGAAGTCTCATTCCTTCCTCCTGTGTTACCACTTGCGTGCATCCCTCCCCTAAAATAGGACATAGGTCTAAAATGTTGGCATTTTTAATATACTAGTAATCCTACTACTTAAATGACACTCAATTATTCTCAAAAAATAATTCCTCTTGCCATATAACTAAGATTGAGCTATATCACAGAGGCAGATGCCTTGTCATTCTGGCATCTGCCTCTGTGATATAAGTTGCACCCTGGCAACAAATAGCTCACTTTTATCACCTCTCTTGCCCTCAGTTCCTCATTTATATAGTCATTTTACTTTTAAGTAGAATTAGTTCAGTAGTTGTAAAATATTCCAGGTAACTCCTCACATCAAATAGTACCCTTTGAGTTCATCAAGTTTCCATGTGGTAAATGATATACATCAAAAACACAAACCCAATAAAATGCAAATTAAATTCTGCTAAAGTTACTATTAGAAATTGGTGCAAACACTTCCCTAACCAACATAGTCCAGAATTTAGTGTTTACAACACAGTTTTGCTCATGATGAAGATGAGTGAACTACAAGAGTATCCCCAACCCCCTTTCCCAATGCTAGTGTTGGTCATAAAGACCCCCAAGAAATCTGCAGCCAACTCCATCCAGATACAGACCAAAAAGGTCAGAGGTATACATTCCATGACACTCATGGCCTATGACTGTGGAGGGTTGTAGGCATTTATTCTCGTTCAAAATGTGGTGCAGCGTTTCAGAGCATCTGCTCCCATTCCCAGATGTTAGCAAGTCTGAAGTGTGCCAGCATCTGATTTTGAACAGTATGCCAAAAACATATACTTGTTCTTAAACATCAGCCACTAGACTGGTCATTGGGTCTTCAGATTAGAAAGTATCGGCAGATGGACTCAGACGCTAAAATTTAAGAAAACTGACCACCAATTCAGAGATGGACAGCCTGGGACGAGTAACCATGATCTCTAACTCAAAGACCGATTTGAAAATGCTGCAGCATTTTGCTGAAAAAGAGAAAGCTGAAAACATGTTGAGCTTCCAGAAGCATGAAATTTATTCCATTGAAATACAAATAGAAGTCAGCCTCTTCCACTTCTGCCACCTTATGGCAAAAAAAAAAATTATATGTATACATATATATATATACATACATATAGAAATAAGGATCAGTGTCTGGCAGGGAAAACACTATGGCTTTTGGGGCTGGGTACATCTGCATTTGAATTCCAGCTCTGTCCCTAATAGACTGTAACATACTAATCAAGTCACTTATCCTCTGAACAGGAGTTCCCTTATCTAGAACATGGGTAAAATAGTTCTGAATCTAAGGCAATTCTGTGAGAGTAATATGTCAACTATCTGGCCAGAATGTAGCACCCACTCAATACATAACAACTATCACCTATATTAATTCCTAAGTGTACACTTGACCTCAAAACCTGTTTCCATAAAATACAATTGTTTTATAAAAACATTTTAGCATTGCTACCTAAAGGAACAAGTCTAATGCTTACTACACATTGAATTTTTCTTTTAAGAAAAAAACTATTAAATGCTTGTGATTGCTTAGCAATCTAACTTGTCTTTGCTTTGATGCAAAGGCTACATTATTTTCCTAATAAAAAGTCACCAAAAAGTAGTGCATCCTCTCTAGAAAGTTTCATCTTTCCTTCAATGATGGTTTTTAATCGTCTTTTAATTTGCCGTCTCCCTGCTTGGTGGTTCTCCTTATATATTCTTGACATTTACCAAAAACTCTCAAAGGCGATGTGCTCCCTGTATTCACATATGCGTCACCTTTACGTCCACTCGAGAACATTCAGCACCGGTTCTTATGTCTCCCCTCTTGCCCAATACTCCAGGTCTCTCCAGGACCTTTCCAAGCAGACAGACATCCCGTATGGCACAGTGCTGGACTCGGCCGTGTACGAGCAGGTGCGCATGAAGGGACTGAACCCTTTCGAGAGGGACAACATGTATTCCCAGATGTGGCGGATGATCAACCGAAGCAACGGCACCGAGAACAATGTTCTGGAGTCCCCGGCAGGCATTCAGAAGGTACTGGCCATGGTTCTTCATTAGTAGCCTCTACCTGGTGGTCTCCCCTGTGGGAACTGTGCAGATTTCTTTTTATTCTTTGACTCTGGCATGGAGTTTTCGCTCAGTTACGTTTTCTGTGGACTTAAAGTATTTGAGGCGACTTAGCGTACCAGTAGAAGGGATGCAAAGTCCCCAGTAGTGTCTCCTGGACAAGCTTCCAGCCCATTTCTAAAGCTAAAGAAAGGCTTGCTCTTTTGCTCAGAAAGGGTTAAGGACTTACAAACAGGAAGCCTTCAAAATTTTTACAAATCTCATTCCAAATATCACTCAGGTTATCCGGCTCCTTCGAAATGACTCAGGGTACTCCCACTACTGTATTTGTTTTCAATTAGAACCTTATCTTTCCTGTGATTATACAAAGCTAGCTGGAAGTGAAAGTTAATCTCCCCAACAAATAAGGTTTCTACCAATGTCTGATTCTATTTCCACATTTGAAAAGTTATTTACATCTTATTTTTCTGTACCCATCATTTAGAAGTAACTATACAAAAAAAAAAAAAAAAAAAAAAAAAAAAAGACCAAGAGGGGCTTTTTTCCTTTGTGTGAAAAGCTTCAAATGATTTGTTCCAGGCTGTAGCTAAGAGCATGTATACAGAAGCAACCCAGGCCCCATCAGCCCTGTGAGAGGGTGAACTGGTCTGCTGCTTACAATTTCTCCAAAGGGCTGGCCTAATGAAGATCATATAGTAGGTGCTCCGTAAGTAATTAAAGACAGACAGGGTCAGAACAGGACCCATCGTGGTACATGCTTTTTCCCCGTGACCCCCACCATACAGCAAGCTCACCCTGAGTCTGTATTTCCTGTTTATAAGGCAGACTCAATACTACCACGTTGGAGAATGTTTCAACTTAAAAAAAATTTTCACCACATTTTCCAGCGTTATTGTCTGCTTTTTCTCATGGTGCCCTTTATCTGCCAATACTAAGGCCTCTAGAGCCAGCCTAGTAACTTTTAGTCACCAAATCTCATTTTGAGAACTGATGAGGCTGACACGAACCTCCGAGTACAAATGATGCCTTCAAGGAAGTGCACTGTCCTTGAGCTGTTTGCACTGCCTTCAACCTCAGGACATTCATCCCAGTTTCCCAGGGTCCAGATAGTTATCCTAAAGCGTTTCTTTCTTATTTTCCTCAAAATGGCCATGGGATCCTGAAAGGTGAATTTGATGTCCCTCCAGTGATGGAGTGGGTGCTGGGATGACAGATTGCATAGCTGAGTGGGCATGTATGTTGGGGAGGAGATTTTGGTGGGCATTTTAGAGGGTTTATTAGGTAACTGTAGGATGCAAATGAACTGGAACTCCAGTGTAAGTATACTTACTTTGTGGCTTTTGAAAGAGTTTTATTTTTCCTTGATATTGTCTATTGTTGAAAATAAATTTTATTTCTTGAATAATATACAGAAATTCAGAGTTTACATATCTATCCCATTTTAAGAGCCAAAGTTCCTCATATCTTACAACCTCTTTCTATACAGTACCTTTCTAGAGAAACTCTGTCTCCAACCATACATATTCTCAATAAAATAGTGAAATCATGCATCTGTATGCATTCACTAATTTATTCAGTCTGGAACACTTCTAAGTGCCAGTTATGTGTCAGGTGCTTCCCTAAGAACTGAAAATAAACTCATCAACTGAGAAATGGCCATTGGATTCATGAAACAGAAAATCAGGTGAGGACTATAATACAGAACTAAAACCCATGGTTAAACAAAATGCTTTTCACTGTTCTTGATGCTACAAAATAGAATAAATAGGGCAAAGATTAAAGGGAAAAGCTTTAAGTCAACTGGCTTCTCTCTGTCTCATTTTACTCTTCTGTAAAATAATAGTGTAGAAATTAAAAGCCTGAATTTCTCAGGCACATCAACCTGGGTTACAATTTAGCTCATTTAAAACACACACACACACACACGCCTAGTGACGTGAAATTCCTGGGCCTTTGAAGTTTCATCATGCTAGGAATTCCTACCTCCTCACACAATTTTTGTCAAGATTAAATATAATATATGTTAAACATCAATAAATAGTATGATCAGAGCTGTAAACCTAATTCATGAGATGGTTCTGAAAGTTACCTGAAAGAATGTTTATGTAGTAAATTACAACCAGAAAGCGTTATTGTTTGATATTCCCTATCACTGAAAATTGTGACATAATAAAGAGAGAATACAGTAAATGAAGTAGAAAACAATTTTTATTACTTGGTACTCTGTTAAAAAGGAGAACTAATGAGTTTAAAACTACAAACCAGCCGTCAAATATTTATTACAGCATTATTTATTCCATTGTCTGATTTACTAGAGTGGTGGTAAAGAAAGCCCTTATAAACTCACAGTAGAAAATATCTATGTGAACTTTGTGTGTAGGATGTATTTTGAGTGTGTGGTTCTTTGAACTTAAGTCAAAGACAGCTGAAAATTGATTAAGCAGCAAAAATAAGTAGAAATGATAAAATGTATTTTGGTTCCGTTTGCAAGATCTCAGCCAGTTTCTATTGTAAAACAAAACCAACCGACCAACCAACAAGAGATAATCTTCGCACCTGCTCAGTCTCACTGGGGGTTTGCAAAACTGATGACTGTAGCACATGAAATGTGCCTAAGGATTCTTCTTCTTTGAGCAACCTAATCGTGCACAAAGCACACAGCAGCTTCCAATTCTCTGTCATTGATTTTTAATTTGTGCAGGCAGAAAAGACCTCAGAGGGCTACTAGGTTAACAGTCCACAAAAGGCCAAACCTTCTTGAACAATAACTTCAACAGGAATCTGTATATATACTCACTGGCTTCCAGGAGAGCCGGCATCATGGTGAAAAGCATTCCTTACAATCTATTACTTTAAATAGATCCCATTCGTGTCTCAGGCTATGCTTACTCTTAATCGGACTACTTGTCTCATTTGGTTTCTCTCACTTAAAGGTAGATTCTTGCTCCCATCTAACATCTTCCTTTCTGTTTGTACCTAAGAAGTCTGTATAAATTGAGCGTTAAATAAATGAGCTCTGACATGCTATTCTTGAGACATTCACCTGTTCTGAGCTATTCTAATTACACTAGAACAAACTTTGTTTCTGTCTTATTCTGCCTAAGACCTTTTGCACACGTAGGAAAGTATGACTTGGAAAATGGAGCTGAATTTTTTCCCACATTTCTTCTGCAGTTATTTATTGAGTATTTTCTAGGTATCAGGCAGTCCATTCGACAGTGGGGTAAACATAAATGAAGACAAATGCCTTCACATAGTTAACATTCTGGTGGGAGGTGGCAGATAGTGAACAAGAGGGGAAAATGCTCTGTATTGTGTGTTCTATAATCTGAAGTCTTAAAGAGAAAAAAATCAAGAAGTGTATTGGAGACATGGAATATGGGGAAGCAAGATAGTCTACTTATTAGACCAAGTGGCTGGGGAAGGGTTTCAGGAGCTGATGTTGGAATGAAGACTTGAAGCTCATATCGGGGGTGGTGAACACATGTGCATATCTGGGTGAAGTGTTTCCAGACAGCCAGCCAGTGCAAAGGCTCTGAGGTAGGGGCATGCCTGGATATCCCAAGGTGAAGGAGACCAGTGTAGGTCCAGAACTCAGGGGCTGCAGATGTGTAATGAGATCAGGAGGCAGAGGGTCAGGAGGCAGAGAGGAGACATAGCATAGTAACGTTTTGCTACTCAAAGCTGTTCCTGTAAATCAGTGTGCACCATCAGTAGCACTGGGAGATTCTTAGAAATACAAACTCTTAGGCCTTCTCCCCAGGCCTACTGAATGTGAATCTCAATCTAGCAGGCTTCAACAGTGATTCATATGCATGCCCGAGTTTGATCTGTGCTACTGCAGGACTGCTCGGAACATTCTACATGGACTTCTATGCTGTGTGGGATAGGACACTTAGGAGAGCTTGGAACAGAAGAGTTACATGATCTCTAACTCCCGTTTGGGCACATCAGACGACTACTACATTGAGCAAAACTGATAGTGGCAACGGGAATGCTGGAAATGAGTCAGGACGCTGTGCTGGTGACTCACAGTCTGCTGAAATCACCATGCAAAGTCAGTTCCTGCCAAAACACACAGCTTAGAATACATTAAGCCATTATGGGCAATAGTACGTTCATGGAATTTCGTCCAGCAGATTATGAGGGCTGACTGGGACCTGAGACAGGTAATTTCTGAGAGCAGATAAAGAAGCTTCTAGATCTCAAGTAAGGATCAGACCAGGCATGAAGGATCTGTGCATTACACCGAAGTGGAGAAGGCACTGATTACCACGAGAGTTACCTGCCTGGTAACTTCTTGTAGCTCAGGTGGAAGAACAGGTCCTCAATGAGGACCACCTAGGGAAATACATAACCAGGAGTGCAGTGGGCCTTGGGAGCAGCAGGTTAAGCTGCCTCTTGGGATGCCCCGATCCCACGTCAGTGTCGGTTCAAGTCCCAGCTCCTTTGCTTCCAATACAACGTCCTGCTAATGTGCCTGGAAAGAGACCTACGGTGGCCCAAGTATTTGGGCTCCTGCCACTCATGTGGGAGACCCAAATAGAGTCCCTGGCTCCTGCCTTCTGCTTGCCCCAACCCCAGATATTGCAGAAGTGAACTAACAGATACGTCTTTGTCTGTCTCTCCCTCTAAGTCTGCCTTCAAACAAACGTATCTAAATGTCAAAAAATAAAGTCAGGATTGATATGATTAGCACTCCTGCCAGAGCCAGAGAACTGAGGAGGTAATTAAGCAGTACTTCAACCACAAAGGTCAAAGCTGATGTAAACTCAGATGAATGCTAACAGAGGAGTGGTGATGCCAGCAGCAGCACTATTCAATCAGAAAGATTGCATGGATTTTAAGTTCATCAATCCACAAAGTTCAAGAGCAGTATGGATAAAGACAGAATCATGATTGAGAACTGACCAGCTGCAGTCATGGAGTCAATTCATCGAGGATTCAGACAAACTATTGGACTTCAGATCCCAGCTCTATTCTTGGCCCCAAAACCTGAAGTATTCAAGCAGAAACAGCAAAGATAAAAGACTTAGCAATCAGGGCCATTATCATGGATTTTGGAGTACCAGGACAGAAATAGCTAGCATCTATGTACTGGTGAAGTAAGCCTATGGTAGCTGTATTTAGCCTGGCTGAGAAAAGGGGTGGAGTGAACCTGTTGCTTTACATACACATTCTACACATATTCAGTGAGCAGCTGAATAGAACATGTTACTTACCAGGCACTGTTCTACATGTTGAAAGGCAAAACAGAACAAACCAAGTCCCTACCCAAGAAAACAAAAGACATGCTGAGGGGCTCTAAATACAAATCTGAAGAGTAAGACTGAAAGGAAGCAGGATCAGAAAGATGGATATTGCCCTCATTTAGGGAAACATCTGAGAAAGTGACATCCTACTAGACACCAGAAGAAGGGCTCAGGAGCCACAAAGACAGAAGTAGAGGTGCGGGAGGGGACAGGAAGGGTTTGGATAAGAGAGATAGTATCTAACTTTTGATGGCCTGGGTGTGTGAGCCTCTGTACCTGCATGGGAGACCAGAAAGAAGCACCTAGCTCCTGGCTTTGGATAGGCACAGCTCTGGCTGTGGCAGCCATTTGGGGAGTGAACAAATGGAAGGAAGACTTTTCTGTCTCTCCCTCTGTCTGTAACTCTACCTCTCAAATAAATAAAATTTAAAAAAAAAAAAAATCTGTGCTCTAGGTGCTACATGCAGAATACTGAGGTCAAAGATCAAAGCAGAGAGATCAGTGAGGGGGCCACATAGTAATCCAAATGAGGCAGGTAGTGAGTGAATAAGGAGAAATCACAGTGCAAGCAGTAAGAAGTGATTGAATTTGAATTTCTTCTGAAGGGATCTCTGACAAGATTTTCTAAGACTGAATATGGGGTATGAAAAAAAAAAAAAAAGAATTGAGATCAAGTCCAATGTCAATGGCCTAAGGAGTTGAAAGAATGGAGCTGCCACTTGTGGAGACTCAGAAAACTAAGGGAAGAACCCCTGAGAACTGGTCTTTGGCACAGGAGTCAACACAAAGTGCTTTATTAATGATCTAGGCAAAAAGTTCCTATTTAAAGTCATAGGCCAAATAATGCTACGGAGGATTTGTGAGTATCGAGGAAAGCCAGATGTCTATAGAGAGTGATTCCTGGGGTAATCTAATATTTAGAGGAGGGAGAGACAGAAAGGGCATAACAAAGAGTTAGGAAGCATCTAATAGTGAGGCAGGAGGAAAACAGGGTAAGGTTTAGAAGCAAATGAAAAAAGGTTTCAAGAAGGTCAAAGAGTCCACTGTCTGTCAAAGGATGCTCATGAATCAAGTCTGATGGAACCTGAGAATTAAGCATTGATTTGGCAACCGACAATCAGTGGTGACCTTGACAAAAGCAAATCTGGGAGAGGCAAGGAAAAGAAATTAGATTGGCGAGAAAAAAAAAATAATTGCAAGAGAGGAAGTAGAGGTTACCAGAAGAGGGAACCTTTTCAAGGGGTTTTTGCTTAAAGGAAATTCTGAGAAATAAGAGGATTTCTTGGAGGGATGTGAAGCTTTAGGATTTTTTTTTTAATGGAAGAAGGTAGATGCAGTATGTATGTATTGATGGAATGATACAGAAAAGGGAAAAATTGATGCCACAGGTGAGAAACAGAACTGCTGAACAACTTGAATTGAAGCTAAGTTCTAGGGTTTGGTGTACAAGTCAAAAGGCTGGATTTAGAAGCACAATCCCTCCACAGTAAGAGGGGAGAGGGCTGAGCATGTGTGTATACATGCAGTAGGCTGGAAGACATAATGCAAGTATGTGAATTTTATTTTATTTTTGAATGCTTTGCATTTACAGCAAGAAACAAGAAAGCTATCACAATTGTATGAAGAATAGGATCGCTATTGTAGAAAATTAAAGAGATACATTAGGAATGATTGTTTCTGAGAATAGAAGAGACCATAGACTGCTGAAATGTAATGGTCTTATACAACAGTCAGCATGACTTTCAGTTGGATCAATCTGCACGATTGTGATTCTCCCTAGCCATCTCCAGCTGTCTTAGTGTAAATACCAAGCCCACATACGTATTTCACCAGAATTTATGTTCACTAAGTAATTATGGTCAAAAAGCAATAAGAGTGAAGAGGGTTTCAAGAGCACATGCAAAGAAGTGATTGTTAATGAATTATGGAATCTGAGCCCTAGAAGAGCAAAGTGTTGACACAGAAAGGGTCGGGGATACCAAAAGGGCAGCATAAACAATGGACACTGGGTCTGGATGGGACTGGAGAACTGTTGCAATCAGTGAGCAAAGGAGGATAGACTTGCAAGCAACACGAAGACAGTTCTGGAATGATTTGAAATTGCTATAATGAAGACAGAAAAAAAAAAACTACCATATGACCCAGTAATCGCACGTGTGCTTATCTATCCCAGGGAAATGAAATCCATCTGTTGAAGATAGATTTTGCACTCCCATGTTTATTGCAGCACCATTCATAATAACCAGGAAATGGAAACAACTTAAGTGTTTATCAGCTGATGAATGGATAAAGAAAATGTGATACATAAACACAGTGGCATATTACTCATCCAGGAAAAAGGATTAAATCTTGTCATCTGCAACAACATCGATGGAACTGAAGGTCATTATGTTAAGTGAAATAAGTCAAGCACATGAAGAGTAAGAAATATCACATGATCTCATTCAAGTCTAAAAAAGAAAGATCTTGTGGAAGTTAAAAATATGACTGTGGTTGCCAGAGGCTGGGGAGAGAAGTAGGAAGGAAGAGATTGGGACATATTGACTGGCAGGTACTAGTTTATACCTTGGTGGGAATAAGAAGTTCTAGAGTTCTATTGAATAGCAGAGTGATTACAAGAACTTGGATGTTTTCACTATATACAAATGTTAAAGGCTTAAAAGTATAATTATATTTACCCTGATTGGATATTATACAATGTATACATGTAACATAATAGTCCATAAATATGTAAAATTTTTATGTTCTTAAAGTTAATTATTTAAAAAATAATTGCAACATTGGAATGGGTGGCTGGGTCATATGGTAGAAAAATATTAGACCTTTGAAGAAGAGGAATCCAAGAGACTGAGAAGCCAGGTACTATGAAGAGATGTCATTGTAAGTCATCAAGTCACCAATAGAGACCCGGTATTTGAAAGAGTGACAGAGAGCCAAGTGATTAAATCTCCAAGCAGTGCGGGAGTCACCAGATGACTGCAGTGCAACTCAGGAGCAAGTTATGTGCTCTGATCCCATCAGCTTCATTGCCAGATGACTTAGGGTGCAAGAGTCTTGAAGTGGTTAGAGGGGATGAGGAGGATAACTCTCTGATCCAAATGCACAGAAAACTGGGCACTGCTTGAGAAAGCCACCAGCAACGGAGTTCTCAAGAGAGAAGCAAGGTCAAGTTAGCAAAGGAAGGTAAAGAAATTTCCAAAAACAGTTGGGGTGGGGCCAGCACTGTGGTGTAGGTTAAGCTTCTGCCTACAGTGTTGGCATCACAAATGAGCACAGATTCAAGTCCCAGCTGCTCCACTTCCCATCCAGCTCCTTGCTAATGCACCTGGGAAAGCAGTGGATGATGGCCCAAGTACCTGGGCCCCTGCCACCCACGTGGGAGACTCAGGAGACCCTGGCTCCTGCCTGGCCATTTGGGGAGTGAACCAGCAGATGAAGACCTCTCTCTGCCTCTGCAACTCTGCCTTTCAGATAAATAACCCTTTCTAAAAATACATTATATTAACTATATATATATTATAAAGAACACAAAACAGCCCATTTAAAAAGAAAATTTACCCAGGGTATGGTATTTTGTTACAGCAGCCCAGATGACTACCCAAGCACACAGATGGTTGTTCTGTCTCCTCTCTGTATTTCTGCCTTTCAAAGAAATAAATCTTAAAAAACAAAAACAACAACAACAAAAAAACAGTAGTTGGGGCCCTACTAGTTTGTTTGAGAGTCTCAATTTTGCTGGTTGACTCCAATTTTTTTTTTTTTTTTAGATTTATTTGAAAGGCAGAGTTAGAGACAAGCCGAGATGCAAAGAAAAAAAAGGGGGGGGGGGAGTGGGGGTGGAACACGGAGAGATCTTCCATGCGCTGGTTCATTCCCCAAATGATTGAAACAGCCAAGGCTGGACCAGACTGAAGCCAGGAGCCTGGAATTCTATCCAAGTCTCCCACATGGAAAGCAAGGGCCCAAGCACTTGGACCATCTTCTGCTGCTTTCCCAGGCACATTTGCAGGGAGCTGAATCAGAAACAAAGCAGCCAGAACTTGAACCAGTGTTCTGACATAGGATGCCAGTGTTGCAGGCCACAGCTTAGCATGCTGCACCACAATGCCAGCCCAGCTATGCTGTTATTAACTGCATCCCATTTCCCTCTTAAGTGTGTTCTCATTGGAGAAGTACAGTGCGCCATCACTCTCGAAACAGATTACACTGATGGTGGAGTTCCACAGAGCAGAGTGGAAGAACATGGAGAGTTGAGGAAGAACTAGAAATTGGTCAAAATCAGGAGATATGATTATCAATAAGATCCAAGAATTAACCCTGGAAATCTCACCCTTTTTATGATGGCCGACATTCAGGATCTAGGGCTAAGATGGGATTTAGGCTCTAGGCAAATTGTGCTTGTTAGGAGCAGAGCAGCAGGTGGGTGAACATGTTGCCAGGAGCAGGCTGAGATGTGGAGCCCCTCGTCAGCCCTAACAATGGCAGGTGAAGACCTGGCTACAGCAGTCTTACCAGCTCTCAGAGACGTAAGGCATTGCTTCCGACAGCTCAGCAAGGCTGGAGTAGGTAGCAGCTGACATCTGCTGTAGTTAAGGATGAAAGTAGTACACACCCGGCTGGACAGTGAAACAAAGGCTGAGTAGAAAACAAGTTGTGACTGTGACAGAGCTTGACATACAGTCAGTCCTGATCTTATGCATGTCAAACTCAGAACACACACTGGCTATATCCTCATCGCTGGTTGTTCCACACCACTTCCTCTTGGAGCTCTACAGCATCACTAGACTATGAGCAAAAATGGTAAAGTAGGTAACAATCAACATTAGCCTGCAGCACAAGAGGCAGAGAGCTAACTGGAGCTCCAGTGAGTGACTTGGTAATAAATTGACTATGTGCATGACCTTAAAATCTGGATTAGGCCCTTATGACAGATATGAATAATCAAACTGAACCCCACTTGGGGGAAGAACAAGGCAAAATACTAAACAGCTCTGGGCTATGAAAATGCCAAGCCTAAGCTGTCACACCATTGGGCTTGGAGGTAGCAGTGTGTTTGCTATGTTTGCCCTTTTGCCAAACGATTGGAACAAACAATATATGATTCACTTTAACACTTCACCCTGCAGCTGGGAGCTCAGTTCCCACTGGCCTATTTTCTTCTCTCCAGAAATCAGTTTTCAGGTTTGCATCAGGAATCACACAATGTTAGAAGAAAACTGCACCAGAGGGAGAATGAAAAAGACATAAGATCACTTCCAGCAGCTCTGCTAATGAATGCTCAGTGCCTGGGGTTGACTGCTTTTTAATTATTATTTTCCAAACTTATTTTTATTAATAATCCTCATGGAGGTTTGAAATAAAAATCAGTCTTGATTAAATACTTTCTGGAAGAGAAACTTAGAATCAAACTTCTTAAGCAGTCATAGGAACTTTAAGTCAGGAAATGTCAGATTTTTATAATACACAAAGCATACTATAGTTTCTACATGATCATAAAAATATATATACAATTATATCATAAATTAGAGCAGGTGATAGATAATAAAAATGCAGTGCCTATGAAGATCAGACTACCAATCTGCCTTTGTAAGAGAATACACTTTTTTTTTTTTTTGACAGGCAGAGTGGACAGTGAGAGCGAGAGACAGAGAGAAAGGTCTTCCTTTTGCCGTTGGTTCACCCTCCAATGGCCGCCGTGGTAGGCGCACTGCGGCCGGCGCACCGCGCTGATCCAAAGCCAGGAGCCAGGTGCTTCTCCTGGTCTCCCATGGGGTGCAGGGCCCAAGCACTTGGACCATCCTCCACTGCCTTCCCGGGCCACAGCAGAGAGCTGGCCTGGAAGAGGGGCAACCGGGACAGGATCGGTGCCCCGACCGGGACTAGAACCTGGTGTACCAGCGCCGCAAGGCGGAGGATTAACCTAGTGAGCCTTAAAATTGTGATTTAATAGTGATTTAATCCATGATGACATCTAGATCTGTTCCGTGTCTTCTTTAAAGTAGCTACATTCAACTGTAATACATCTATTCATTCACTCATTCATACAACCAACAAGCACCTGTGCACTGGCTGCTGAGTAAAATGTGCAACAGTAGCTACCTCCTGGAGAATTTACAGGGTAGGATGAGAACAGGGAGAAAGGAAAAATAGCATAGCCTGAGAGATGAGGCTAGTTCAGATTAGCGAAGGCTTTTTGGAAGAAGTGATGTTAAACTTGGAAAAAGCGGAACTAAAGTATAAAGAAGACAGCAATCAGTAGTTAAGGAAGAGATGGCCTGAGCCAAGTCTCAAAGATAAGCACCTCACTGCATATATGTAGAAGAAACTAAGAACAAGAACAGATAAAGTAGAAGGCACTCCAGTACAGTGATGGCATGGGGTGGGAGGTACAGTCCATGCCTGTGGAACAAATACATCCCCTGGGCCATGCGTCAAACCAGACAAATCTAACATTAATCATAATTCTAACCAAATGAACAAAAACCTGGGAAAAGAGGAGCAGATATTTGTTACAGCATGTGATACGTCTTATGGTGGTGTGCCTGGACCATAGTCCCAGCTCCCATTCCAATCCCAGCTGAAGTGCACCCTGGGAGGAAGCAAGCAGGTGACTGTTCAAGTAGTTGGTTCCCTGCCACCCATGTGGGAGACCTAGTTTGAGTTTCTGGCTTCTGCATTCAGCCCCACTCAGCCCCAGCTATTGTGAGCATTGGGGAGTGAAACAAAGGATGGGAAATCTCCACCTGTCTTTGCCTTTCAAATAAATAAATATTACAATGTGAAACTAATAACCAAAAACATTTGAAAACGTCTAGATTAGAAAGAACATAGCCACTTTGGAACTGGGTTTTCTTCTATATGTTTTAAATTGTGCAAAGGGAATCGATAAATTCTAAGACTTTTTTTTCCTGGAACAAATACTGAGCCTTTGGACCCTAATTTCAAACTGTTAAATCGGCACATAAGACAAGTGCATTTCCCAGGAAACTGCGGAGGACCCTGTGAGAGCTCTGAGCCTCTGTCGTTTAACACACATCCTCACCTCTAAGTGGAAAAAGTCTCCAAAGAAATTCTTTTTCCCCAGGTGTGAAAACATTGGTAAGATGCATCTTTGTTTCCTGGTTGGACTCATTATATTCACAAATTTCTTTAGCCAATAAATCTTCTAAATGATACATTGCCTTTGTTTAGCTCCTGCTCTAAAAGTTACTTCGCTAATTAGCAAGTGTATATACTGTTTTTTTTTCCCCTGTGGGAAAAATACCAAAACTTACAAAGCATATCCCTACCATCATTTCAGCATCTAATCACTCTACCCTTTCGATTTTATCCCAATGGTCAGCATTAATAATTGGCATCTTTCGACTTTCTTCTACATTTAAATACAGACATATGCAAATGGCACATATATACCAATAGCAATGTGTATGCATCAAGTTTGGGGATTTCAATTTTTAAAATGTTTTTCGCTCTTTGTAGTTTTTAACTTTGAAACCAAAAGTGTCTTTCAGCATAGCATATACTCATAAGTCTCTATGTTCTTTTAATACCTTCAAATCATTTCATGAAGTACTATAATTTATCAAGTCCTTGGCCTTGATGAACACTTGGAATGTTTCATATATTTTCTCATGAAAACAGCTACAATAAACATACATTTTTATAAAGTCGTGTCATTTCCATTACTCAGTTCTGAAAGTGGGAGTGTGTGTTAAGGAAGATGTGTGTTTAGAGTAACTATTCTTAAAGTAGTCTCTGAAAATGTACAAATTTATATTTCTGTCACTGAATTAAGAGGAACCCAGTTCCGACTTTCTTGCCAGAAGTTGTCAGAATTAAATGCATTTCACTTTTACATTCATTTTGGCCAAAATTATGAGTGAAAAGCATTCATTGTATCTTTATCATTCAGATCTTTATCATTCAGATTGTCAATAAATCGAACTCATTTTCAAATGCCTATTGTTTTTTATATGTTGTCCGCAGATTGTTACATTATTTACTTTGCCCCTTTTCTGTTGAATTTTATACATTTTTTTTAACAGGCAGAGTTAGACAGAGAGACAGAGAGACAGAGAGAGAGAAAGAGAGAGAAAGGTCTTCCTTCCATTGGTTCATCCCCCAAATGGCCGCTACAGCCGGTGCGCTGTGCCGATCCAAAGCCTGGAGTCAGGTGCTTCTCCTGGTCTCCCATGTGGGTGCAGGGCCCAAGCACTGGGCCATCCTCCACTGCCTTCCTGGGCCACAGCAGAGAGCTGGACTGGAAGAGGAGCAACCAGGACAGAATCTGGCACCCCAACCGGGACTAGAACCTGGTGTGCCAGCGCCACAGGTGGAAGATTAGCCAAGTAAGCCACAGCGCCAGCTGAATTTTATACACTTTAATATCGCTATTTAAAATATTGATAGTAGTACCTTGTCTTTCTATTCTACCGTTAATCCTTCAGGCTTTAACTTCCAGTCACCATCCACATATGCACTTTGACAGTCAGCTAGGCAGATATAATGGCAAATAAACATGGTTTGATCAGGTCCCGATACAAGTGCACGTGGCTGAGTGTACATGTTCTAACGTTTCTTTTGCCAGCCAGTACTACCAAAAAGCAACATTTACTTTCCAAAAAAAATAAAATTAGAAAAACTATTTTTAACTATGTCTCAGTTTGCTTCTCTATTTGCAATCTTTCTTTTCGAAGATGATTAATATAGACAAACATTTGTAAAATAAATACCCAAGTAGAAGATATAGAGGGCTCTAATTTGGGGCATGTTTTTCTGGACTTCTCAAGTCAAGGCATTAGATTTCATGCCTGTGTATTTGTTTCCATTACTTTTAAGCCTTAGGCACTTAACAAACCTCTAATTGTTTAGTCTCTTCTTCCCTTGGTGGCCCGGAAGAAGGGGCCCCTTTAGGTTTCCTTTGTACCCTGTGGGTCCCAGTCCTTGGCAGCCCTTTCATACGCTCAAAAGGACGCATCCCCACTCCCTTCCTCCCGATTTCTGCATTCACAGTTCTACTGCGATTTTCTCCTTCTCCACTGCTGAATTCAATTCTGACTAAAGTATAAATGCCATGCTTACTAGTGTATCCTTCTGCTTTTATTTTTCTCAGATTAACTGTCATTGTAAGTACTAAAGTTCTGATTACAAATTGCTCCTTTCTTCTTATATCCATTAACTATTATTTTCCTTATTTTAAATCAATATAGCTTGCAAAATCCTTTAGGACTGAGCACCAGCTCTGCCTGATAGACATTAAAATAAATACAAACTGAGTGCTTTGATACTGTTTCGGGGCAATAAAAATTTTACAATATAAAACCATACTTGTTTGGTGAAAAAAAATAACCTGTCTCTTCAATTTTCCCTTTATTTCTCCTATTATACATAACTACTGGAATCAAGTACAAAATAGGATTTAAGAACTTTATAACTAAGGGCAGAGATCCACTTTTTATATCATGAGGAATAGGCTTTTAATGTAATCAGCATATCAGGGCTGGTGCTGTGATGCAGCAGCGTAAGCCAGCATTTGCAATGCCAGTGCCCCATAAGGGAGAGCCCTTTCAAGCCCTAGCTTCTTGGCTTCCGATCCAGCTCCCTGCTAATGCACCTGGGAAAACAGCAGTCAATCGCCTAGATACTTGAGCCCCTGCAACCCACACAGGAGACCCTTGTGGAGTTCCTAGACCCTGACTTCAGCCTCACCCAGCCGTGGCTATTGCAATCTTTTGGGGAATGAACCACTATACGGAAGACGTACCATTCTCTGTAATTTTCAGATACATAAATCTTAAACTAAGAATATCAACTCAATAGCTTTCATGTTTAATATTTCAATATGCATTTTATTGAAGTACTTATTTTGTTTAAAGATTTTATGTATTTGAGAGGCAGAGTTACAGTGAGGGAGAGACAGAGAGAAAGGTTTTCCATTCACTGGTTCACTCTCCAAATAGCAACAACAGCTGGAACAGGGCTGATCCAAAGCCAGGAGCTTTATCCGAGTCTCTCACAAGGGTGGCATGGGCCTAAGCACTTGGGTCATCTTCCACTGCTTTCCCAGCCATTAGCAGAGAGCTGGATCAGAAGAGGAGCAGCCAGGACACGAACTGGCACCCAAATGGGATGCTGGCACCTCAGGTAGAGTCATAGCTTATTATGCCATGGTGCCGGCCCTCTTGTTATAAAATGTATGTAACATTTACCATCTTGTCCATTTTTAAATATGCAATTTAGTTCATTAAATATATTTACATTCTTGTTTAACCATCACTATCATCCATCACCAAAAGTCTTTTTGTCTTACAAAAGCTAAAAATACATATTAAACTATTTCTCCCATTCCTCCCAACCTTAACTCCCTGGCAATCAGCTTTCTATCTCTGATTCTGACTACTGTAGGTAGCTCATACAAGTGGAGCCAGACAGCATTTCCCTTTTCTTAATGTCCTCAAAGACTCATCCATATTTTGATATATGTCAGAATTCCCTTCCATGGTAAGGCTGAATGATATTCTGTTGCTCGTACATACCGCATTTTGTCTACTCATTATCATTGGATACTTGGGTTGCTTGCACCTCTTGGCAGCTGTGAATAACGCTTTAATGACCAAGAAAGTACAAAAATACTTGCTAGGATCCCTGCTTTCAATTCTTTGTGCATATGTATAGAAATGCAACAGCTTGATCACCTAATTCTGTTCTTGATTTTTTAAGAATGGCCATGGCCTTTTTCATAGTAGCAGCACCACTTAACATTCACAGAAACGGTGCTCATGGTTCCAGTTTCTCCATGTATCCTCACTAACATGTACTTGATTTTTTTATAGTAGCCACCCCACGGGTTCTGAGAAACACATGAATTTACATTTTATTTTAATATATTTAAGAAGGACTGTTGCTAAACAAATTCCAATCACTGCCATCTCTAAAATTTGATCCAGTAGAGATTAATTGTGATGCCTTTTCTCAGCTGAGTAAGACAAGATAATCAGACTAGGGAATAAGGCTTGTACAGTTTATCAAAACTCATGTTATTCCAGCACAACTAATTAAGAATTTGTTTTCCATAACCTCTCTGGGAATGTTTATCTCTATTACCCACTGCTATTCATCAGTTATAGAGCTGAAAGGAACATGGAGATCTACCAGATCCATCATTTTATTTTATAGATGAGAAAATTATACTTCAAAAAGGTTAAGTGATTTACCTAAGGTAGCACAATTAGTGTCAAGATTAATGTCCACAGCCCACGTCTCTTAACTCCTCGTCACTTGCTCTTTTCACCACAATTGCAGAACTTAAATCCCTAATGTCCTTCCAAAGCTAATTAAAATTCACATCACAATTTGAGTGCTTCCAAACTTTAGAGGATATTAAGAATTACCCAGAGAGGCAATTCAAAACACTTAAACTCTGAGCTAAGATATTAAGGTTCACCGAGTTTGGGGGAAGGCCCCCAAAATTAACAAGCAATTCAGTTGGTCCTGACAAAGGTAGTTCAGAGACTTATCTTCTGAGAATCACTCTTCTGCACATTATTCAAAAGCCCTTGTAGACCAGTGGACTGGCAGGCAGCATTAGTGCCAATTGGGGCCCTTTGAGACTCCCAGAAGTACAACGCGAGAGACTCTTGGGGTGAGATCTGGAAATGGTTTATTAACAAGCTCTTCAGAGATTATGACACACACCTCTTGTCTGAGAGCCAGTGGCCTAGAGGATATCTTACTCCAAGCAAACCACCTGCTTTATTCTATCGCCTTCCAACCATGGCTTTAGGAATCCAGAACTTTGGGTACATCTAGGTGATATGAAATCTTAACATCCTAATTGATATTACCGAGGGTATGTGATCCTGCGTGTGTGTGTGAGAGAGAGAGAGGGAGAGAGAAGAAAGGGAGGCAGGGAGGGAGAGAGAAAGAGGGAGGGAGGAAGGAAGGGGGAAGAGGAGAGAGAATTTTCATGAATGATTCAGCACTAGGTAATAAAACTTTCCCTATCTTTGTGCCTCGCATGAAATTTATCAAAAAGTAGAGATTAAGTGAGGGGCACATCAGGTAGCAAGTGTCGCTTTCCCCTCGTGAAGGCATTTTGGAAACAAAACCACATTTATCTGCTTGTTGCACATCTCCACCTGGAGGCCCTGCCAGCACCCCTGCCAGCCTTATGTCTAACAAGGAACTAATTATCTTTCAGTGCAAGTTGATGCTTATCTTTCTGTGTTCTTTATTTCTGTTAGAAGCACCACTGCCCTCCCTTGTCAGACAGGTTCGAAATTGAGGAGTCATTTTCATGGCCTTCATCTTGCTCACCAGAGCCAATTAATTGCTGTAACTATCAATCCTGCCCCTGCAGCATCTCTACCATTTATTCCCTCCTTTTCCTTTCAACCTCCAGTTTAGTAATTCATGTCTTGATTACTACCCTCCTGGACTACGGAAATAATTAACTAATTGGCCCCCTTCTGCAAATTAATCTTCCCCCGGCACAGTACTGATAGTGATCCATCTTTGCTCAAAGCCTTTAAAGGTTCCGCTGTATCACAAGTGCAAATTGTTTATCCCAGTGTTGAAAGGTCTCTACAATCTGGCATTAGTCTTTCAGTGTTCATTTACTCATTCATTTTGAAAACATACGTATTGAATACTTGTTCTGTGCTGGACATGGGTCTAGCGGTCTTCTCCCTTTCACATGCTTTATATTTCTGTCAAATGAAGTTACTATGGTTCCTCTTTCTCAATATTCTTACATATATATTTTTTTAACTCATTTCTTTCCCTCCCTCAGGAATCCATGACTCCTACTACCTTCTTTTTCAATTCAAGATTTTCCAGTTCTGTTTCTCATTTGTGACTCTGAAGTCTTTAAAAATTGTTTTTGTGCTTGAGAGATAAATGATGTCCCAGCCACTGGCTCACTCCTCCAAATGCCCACCATGGTCACAGGCCATGGTCAATGCTGGCAGATAGAGACTCAGTCCAGGTCTCCCCCATGAGTGGAAGAAACCCATTAACCGGAATCATCACTGCTGCCTCCCCACATCGGCAGGAAGCTGGGACTGGGAGCTGGAGCCGGGGTTTGAACCCAGGCAGTCTGATATAGGACAGGGGTATCTTAAATAGTACCAGTGACAGGCCAAGCCTGATGATCTCCTAGGATATTTGCTTCCATTAAATGCTTTATAATATGTCTATATTCACATATGTTTATCTTATAGTTGTGTCTATCCTCTTAGGTTATCACTTTGGGTCAGGATCCATACCTGACTCAATTTAGCCCCATGTCTCTACAACTCATCTTAAATAATTATTTTGCAAATCTTTAGTGAATCAAAATGAAAATGTTTTAAGCACGATTCTTAGTCTTTGTGCCAACATGAGGAACTGAAATCATCTTTAGATAACAAATGTACCAAAACAAGTATAATGATCGAGTCTACCAGTGTTAGTATAAATGGTGTGTTCCTGTGTACAGAATATGTATATTCTAAATACACACAGTTATCAGATCAGATGTTTTATTCTTATATAGTACAACATACTATTATGTTCATTGGTTGGCCAAGAGTGAGAATTCTGCATTCTGTTTATTTTCCCATGCTTATGCTAGTTTTTCTCCTTGTTAAAATTAGTTAAAAATTTGCACCACATCTGGGGAGAATTTACCTGTTAACCTGACAGTTTTCAAACCATGCTTTCTTACATGTTTCACTAGGAGTCTAGGGCAACGTCTTCAGCTTCAGCTTATGCTGTCTGGGCTTTAGAGGGAGGTGAAAGGGTTTGAATGTGAGAATCCCCACAAAGCAGCCATGATCAGAGCCTAGATACTATCCTGAAATAACTTGATACACTTCCCTAAATGCAGCATGTAATTTGTAACTCACCATAACAGTAGAAAAATATAAATTGTGAAAAAGAATTTAGAATCAAACTTGAGCTAATCTATGGAATATATATAATCTCCTGAACTCCCACTTTCTTGCCTTTAAAAAATCTCCTATGAAAGTTAAGTTTATCTTTAAGAAACATAGGAAACTGGCAAGGAAAGCGTAGATACTAATTGTTGCTTTCCCCTTGCCAGACACCAAGGCCAACAATATGCCTTTGTTTGCTGATTCTTACCTGGTATCACAGACATGAGCAACCCCATCTGCTCATCGGCATGTAAATGTGATGGAAAATTTCTGCCTCAAAGTGTACTGTCAGAAATGTATTGCATTTAATACTTTTGTGTATTTAACTCTGCATGTAAAATATTTAGCCTGCAGGAAAGTTGTGAATTACAGTCAAGTGAAATAGTGCACTTGAATTGTGAAGCACACGAAGCTTTCATCAACTTTCAGCCTGAAATATCAATATTCCCCTTCACCGCGTGAGCACATAAAGGATACAGAGACTTATGCAATCCCAGCCATAGAAATAGTCTCACTGACCCTTCTCCATTTGGGACTGTATATATAATAATTACATGCAAAATCAAACAAATTCCTTTTGTGCTTTAAAGGATCTAATGCAGTTTGTCAATCTGGCTATATTATGGAAATTGTTCTCCATTTTATACACAGGAACATATGGCCCAAATCCCATTTTACTCAGTTCTGCACTCCAAAGAGCTTCTCACACTATTTTATTATTTGGGAATATTCTGTTTGAAAACCAGGAAGCTTGTCCACAGCCTTAGAATTGCATTTGGCTATGTTTCTGCATCTTAAACAAGCACACCTTTCCAGATGGAGGTCCTGTGAGAGCCACTGAATGATAACATGGGCCAGAAGTATTTACCCATTTGATATTCTCTATTCATCATCCCCGTGCTTCCAATATGTCGCAAACAATTCCAAAACTCAACACTTGCTTCATCTTTCCTCATTTCTTTCTAGGTTGGTCACAAGTGCATTTTCCCAATTTCTTACTCCCGAAGCCTTAAAGTCTCTCAATACTTTTCTTGTGTACCTTATGTCCTTTCCTGAGCAAATCCTGCTGGTTTTTTACTCAAGAACAGAGATTCTCACCACCTGTCCCGGTGTTGCCCTTCTCCAAGCCTCCATCATCCCATTCCTGGATTGTTATAATCATCTAACAGAACTTCCTGCATCGACTACTTTGCCAGGCTGTTTTCAATACAGCAGTTGATATCAGGCAGTTATTCTGCTCAATACTGTCCATTGGTTCCCTGCTCCACTCAAGGCAACAGCCAAACTCTTACAGTGGTCTGCAAGCTTGAACATGATCTTAGCCTGCCCACCTTCTTTTTGACCTGGCTCATACAGCTCCCTGTTGTTCTGTGAACATGCCAAGTACAGTGGCTGCCCTTTTCACTGGCTACCCTGGCCTCCCCTTTCTCTGATCACCATCTTTTATCTTGGGTCACCTGCTCACTGAGACCAATCACCCTATTTTTGTTTTTAACATAGTATACCCCAGACTTTACCATTTCATAGGCTTCATCTGGTTTTGGTCATTTTCCACAGCATGTATCACATTCTAATACATAATTTACTTGCTATTTTATTAACTGTTTTTCTGCATGTCTACATACACCCTGAGGAAAGAAATTTGTCTTTTTCCTTAATGTTTCCCAAGCACATACCACAGGGCCTAAAACATAGAAGATTCAAGAAATATTTGCTGCATAATGAAAAATCTCAAATATTTATTGAAGAATGACTTTGGCCAAGAAATGATCTTGCCAAAATCAAGTGAACTTAACTAGACAAAGCAAATAGACTCTATGAAAGCATTTTTTTATAATAAAAATAGTTGGGCAAAATATACAAAGTTATAACTCAGGGTTCAAACAAATAGTTATGGGAAATTATTTTTCCTAACTAAATTAGCAATGCTAAGTTAATTATCAGACTGACAAATTTTTATTTGGGACATTTGCTAGAGAAAGTTAATTTTAGGTAAAATGGCCATTACTATTAGATTTTTTTTTTAAAAGATGAATTTATTATTTGAGAGATGGAGAGAAATCTACCACACATTGGTTCACTCCTAAAATGCCTGCAACTCTCTGGGCTGGGCCAGGCCAAAGCCAGGAGCTCAGTCTGGGTCTCCCGTATCAGTGACAGATTCAAGCACTTGAGCTGTTTGCACAGTATACGTTAGCAAGAATCCAGATTCATGAATGGAGCCGGGACTGGAGAATCCAGGAATTCCAATTTGGGATGCCAGTGTCCTAACCTACATCTTAAGCACTTAGCCAAATACCCACCCCCACTTTAAAAAAAAAAAAAAAAGCTTTTATTTAATGAATGCATTTCTCATAGGTACAACTTTAGGAATATAGTGGTTCTTTCCTCCATACCTTCCTTCCCACCCTGACTCCCGTCCCACTTCCTATTCCCTCTGCCATCCCCTTCTTCATTACAGTTCATTTTTAGTTTAACTTTATATACAGAGGACCAACTCTATTCTAAGTACAGATTTCAACATTTTGCACCCAAACACATACAACATACAAAGTATAGTTTGAGAACACGTTTTGCAGTTAATTCTCATAGTACAACTCATTAAGGACAGAGGTCCTACATGGGGAGTAAGTGCACAGTGACTCCTGTTGTTAACAATTAACACTCTTTTATGATGTCAGTGATCACTCAAGGCTCTTGGAAGCTTTTTGTGACCACAGACTCAGTATTTGGACAAGGCTATAAACAAAGTGGAAGTTCTTTCCTCCCTTCAGAGAGAAGTACATCCTTCTTTGATGCCCCTTTCTTTCCACTGGGGTCTCATTCACAGAGATCCTTCGTGTAGGATATTTTTTGCCAGTGTCTTCGCTTTCCATGCTTGAAATGCTCTCACAGGCCTTTCAGCCAGACCAGAAAGCCTTAAGGGTTGATTCTGAGGTCAGAGCGTTACTTACAGCGAATGTCATTCTAAGAGTCTGCTGTGTGGACTGCTTCCCACATTGGACATTCCCTTTCTAATTCTATTACTAGGCATTTGATGCTATGTATATGATCTCTTTTACACTTAATCCTATCTATATGTTCACTTTTACTCTTAATAGTATCACTTTAACAATTAAGATGACATTTTTACCACCAGTTTTCATGGGCCCTTTTTTTTTTTAACCTTTGTTGGATCCATTTGCTTTCTGGATAAGCGAGTATCTCAAAAACTATATCTAATATGTCAAATAAGAACTATAACTGTTATACTCAAGAATATGTAGGATTAACTTATCAATTTGTCTAGTTTCCTTCTAAGCAGTGAGGCAGTGATAGAATTTCAGTATAAAACCAGCCCAGCAGTAAGCCCCAGATGGTGTGGGTAATAAGAAACTTCAACCAAGAAAGACAGGAGAAAAGATCCAGAAATAATTACTGAAAAATATGCACTACTGTGAATTAAAATATTATGAAGACCATTCTCAATAAGAAATTTTGAACACATCAGAATCTTTTGCTGTTTGTTTTTATTATTGGTACTGTCTTCCATTTAGCATTTTTAGGAAGAACAATGTAAAATATAGTTCAGGGCATGTTTTAAAACTATTTAGGAGCAGGCATTCGGCACAGCTATTAAGACACCACTTGCTATACCACATCCCATACTGGAGTGCTGGATTTCCATGTCCCAGGTACAATCTTAATTCCAGCCTCCTGCTAATCCATACCTGGAGAGACAGTAGTTGATGGCTCAACTAGTTGGGTCCCTGCCATCCACTTGGGAGATCTGGAATGAGTTCCTGGCTGCTGGCTTTGGCCTGGCACAAGCCAATCTCAGGAGGGCATTTTAGAAGTGAACCAGCAGATGGGAGCCCTTCCACTTCCTATGTCTCTCAAGTAAATATAAATAGATACTATATTGGCTGAACCCCAGGAGAGATTAATTATACCCCATAACATTCAGAAAACTCTTCTCCAAGTCTCATTAGGCCACTCACTGCAATTGTACGATTTACTTGTTTTAAAGGAAAAGAGAAAAAAAGAGGGAGCTTCCATGCACTGGTTCACCCCCCTGGATGGCTGCAGCAGCTTGGACTGTACCAGGGTGAGGCCAAGAAGTGGGACCTCCATCCTAGGCAGGATGCAAGCACCTGGGCCATCTTCCGCTGCCTTACTAGGCTCATTCGCAGGGAGCTGGGCATGAAGCAGAGCAGCCATAGTTCGAACTAGCACGCGATATGGGATGCTGCAGTCACAAGCATAGCTTAACCCACACAGCTTAACCACAATGCCACCAGCGCCTCATTTCACCTATAAGCAACAACATAATTAAAAGCATTCTTCATACTTTGCCAAAGCTGTCTTCCCCTATCACCCAGTTCACTGTTTGTGTTTACCCTATAAATATGCATCAACTCTTCAGATGCTTATCATCACATTTAAATGGTTACTTCTTAAATTGAACATCTTAGTTGGTTCTCAGCTGCCATGCTTTTCTGAAAATTTATTTTCTTCTGAAATGTCTTCCTTAAATTGTTCCCACAGCTGAACTGAATACTTAGACCAGTGCACCCTGGGGCCCATATTCTAGCTGTTGCATGTTGAGGACCACACCATAGAAGTGACAAGTTAGCAGTAGTCCTGATGCTTACACCTCATTTAGTAGGACTGCATGATCAGCCAGTTCCCCCTACACAAATAGCAGAGAGATTTCTCTCCCAAATTGGTTTTTCTATTCACTCCAACTTCAGTAACTTGAAAATTTCCCAAGTATATTTACCAAATCTTCCTCAAAGTCATTAATGAAAATGCCCTTAAGGACAGAGACCTCAATACAGAGATCTAGAAATACCTAAGGTTGACATGGATGAATTAATATATTTTGCATACAGTGCTTAATTTAAAGACTACTGTCATCTGACACATATTATTCTCTACTACAGGACAAAATATTTTGAAAGACAATTTAATATACTATGTTGAATTTATAAATAGGATTTTGCATTACTATTTACATGCGAACATTGATGCATTTTCCATACCTTCTAGTCTGGCAACCCCATCAGTAAGGAAATTGTACCAATTCTCCATGATATATACTTTTTTTTTTTTTTTTTGGACAGGCAGAGTAGACAGTGAGATACAGAGAGAAAGGTCTTCCCTTTTGCCGTTGGTTCACCCTCCAATGGCCACCGCGGCCGGCACATCATGCTGATCCAATGGCAGGAGCCAGGTGCTTCTCCTGGTCTCCCATGGGGTGCAGGGCCCAAGCACCTGGGCCATCCTCCACTGCACTCCTGGGCCACAGCAGAGAGCTGGCCTGGAAGAGGGGCAACTGGGACAGAATCCGGCGCCCCGACCGGGACTAGAACCCAGTGTGCTGGCGCCACTAGGCAGAGGATTAGCCTATTGAGCCACAGCGCCAGCCTCCATGATATATTCTTAGTGGATCCAGGATGCTCCATATAATCACTACTATCTTTTCCAAGAAGCTACAGATGAAGTATTTACTCAATAATGGGTCCTAGAGTATTTCTCAAGAGTTATCCAAAACACATTCGCCTGGTCTTCTGCAGCCATCCCTGTTGAAAACCTCTTGGTTCCACCATACCTCTTATTTTCTGTTTGTTAGTAGTGCTTCTATTAGATTCCCAAATATTTTCTCCCAGTCTGTAGGCTCTGTTTTCAGTCAGTCATTTCCTTTGCTATGCCAAGCCATTTCAGTTTGATATAATCCCATTTGTGTATTTTTGCTTTTGTTGCTTATTCACTTGGTGTCTTTCAAAAAGTCATAAACTTATGCCAAGATAAATTGGACCAAATAAGTGAAAGACCTGTCCACTGCAAATTATAGTATTTTAGATAAAGAAATAAAAGTATCTCGTGTTCATTGGTTCACAGCATTAATATCATTAAAACGTTCATGCTACTCAAAGTGACACAGATTCAAATTGATTTGCAGTTTCAATGCAATGCCTATCAAAACTCAAGTGGAATTTTTTGTAGAAATAGAGAAAATACTATGGTTTGTATGGAACCACAAAAGACCCCCAAATAACCCAAGTAATCTTAAGAAAGCTGTTGGCAGCGCATATCCTGACAAAGTATATTACAAAGTTATAGTAATCAAAACAGTACGGTACCAACATAAAAGTACTTATCAAATTAAAGGACCAGAATAAAGATCCTGAAAATAAAAGTATGTTAATCTTAAAGATTTTTGAAAACGAATGTCTCTTCAGTAAATGGTGGGTGTTGGGAAAATCGAGTTGGACGTTGTCTTACACAATATGCAAAATTAAACTGAAATAATTAAATTTTAAAGTTAAGAACTGAAACCACAGAACTCCTCAAAGAAAGTATTGCACAAAGTGTACTTCACATTTGGTCTTGTCTTTGAATTTTTTGAAATTGTGGTTTAACTCTAGATTCAAATGCCCAATTTTACATTCAATATTCCTTGACATGATTTTAATGTGATTATCACTATAAAAGATACCTCAAAAGATTAATAGGCATCTCATTGCTTATAAGTTGTGATATAAGTTTTTTAGTTATGGAATTTTTGATGAAATTGACAGAACTTGTTTCAACTGATCCATACTTTTCATATAAACTTGTCAGAAATTCATTTCTATACTTTTCACTGGTGAATTCAAAACTTAAACTTTCTAAAGAGTAAAGTTTCCTTAATTTGAAACTTTTATGATACTTTTTCCAGAGATTATTTAAGTTTAGATATTTATCATTTTATCAGTTATTTCTGACAATAAAAATCATGTAATGATGCAAACATTTCCCAAACTGAACTTGTTAACATATTTTCAAATTGAACTTGAAATATTTCCTTTACCTTTCAAGGAACAATTAAGGATGCTAATTTTTTAAAAGGTGGACAAATAATTTGATATATTAACAGCACAATTTTGAGTTTTTAAAGAAAATATATAATTCATCTTAAAGTTCAGCTAATATTCTGTAAAGAGAATATCACCTTCAAACCATAGAGAAACTGCAGCACCAAAGATTTACATTTCATTACAAAATATTAGAAAGCAACTCATATTTGAGATACCATGAGCCATGATTCGACTCAAGTATCCCACAGAAACTTCAACCCATTCCAGGCCTTTGGCAAGCAAGGTCACTAGGATGATCAGCAATTTCAGCCCCTCTGTACTGCATGAGTCCCACTTTCAGTCTGAGGGTATCTCACCATTATTGATGTACATGATGTCTTCTCATGTATGGCAAAGGCCTCAGTATAATAAATATTGGTAAGCTTTACATTTTGTAAAGAAAATTGAATGGATGGATGAGTAACTGGATAGATTTTTTTACAAAGATTTGAAAGGCAGAATTATTTAAAGAGGGAGCCAGAGAGAAAAAGAATCTTTGATCTGCTGGCTCACTCCCTAGATGGCCCCAACAGCTGGGGTAGGGCTGGACGGTGCCAAAGCCAGGAGCCACGTCTCCCACGTGGATGCAGAGACCCAAGTGCTTGGACCATCCTCTGCTGCCTTCCCAGATGTGTTAGCAGAGAGCCAGATTAGAAGTGGAGCAGCCAGGACTAAAACCAATGCCTACATAGAATGCTAGTGTTGCAGGTAGCAGCTTAACCCACTTCACCTCAATGTTGGCCCCTAGAATTATTGTTTTCTAAGATTGTTTTCCCATCTTCAATTTTTAACTTCACTTTAAACATCACTGATCCAGGCATAATTTTATCTTAAGACTTGAATTCAAAATAAGTTGGCATTCTCTATTCCATTGCCATCTTCCCACATATTGGGGATATCAACTCCTTTATGCCTTGTTTTATGCTATCCTGTTTGTGGCCAATTCCATTTGAGAATAAAAAGAAAATACTTCAGCAGTCTTACTTCCTCTTTGCCATCTATTAGTATAGCAACTTCTCAAAGCGTTGAATGTATCTAAGACATTTTTGCTCCAAAATACCATTTTGTTCTTTTGATATGTAATTCTAGAATTTAGTCTTCATTACATTTGTTCAGGATTATGAATTTTTTTAACCAACATTTTAAGAGTATTTGCCTCTTCTTCACTGCATATCCTTTAGAAAGGTAATTCAATCGGAAAGCTTGGCATGGACACATTGTAAACAAATATCAACTGAAAACACCAAAGCAAAACACACAGATCAAAATCTACAATTTGATTGGTTTTGACACACGCACACACTTGTATAACACACACCTCTCTCAAGACCAAGCACGCTTCCAGCACCATGGAAGGTTTGAGTGACGGTCACAGCACTGGGAGGAAAAGGGCGGAGATTGCGGCCACTTCCCACGGGGCGCCAAATGAGAGAAGGGCACAGAACAGGGCAGACAGACATGAATTTGCAGCCAAGGCCAGCCAGCTGGGGTCTGGGCACGCTGCCATGTGTTCTGTGTACATAGTGACAGTTGGTTGACCTCTGCCAGTTTATTTTCTTTGAATCCACTTGGTATGGCTGTGAGCTCATACCCTGTCTGGTGGCCCGTGTGCGGTGATGCCATTCTGTTCCCATTTTCCTTACAGACACTCCTTTCCCAAACCTGGACCCTATTCTTCTGCACTTATCTCTTGACTACCTTACCTAACTCAAGTCATAATAAAATCTACTGATCTACCTTGCCACTGATTTTCACATTCTAGAACTTCTCATAACATTTCCTGTGGCCCTTGGCATACTGTTCCTTATATTCATTTATGAGGTCTACGTCATAATTTCTTTGAATCAGAACTCCATCGTATGGATATACCACAGTGCATCCATTCTCCTGTGTATGGATGCCAGCACTCATCTAGTTTGGAGAATTGTGAATTTTTTAATAGTTTTTTTGGTGGAGATATGTTTCCATCTCTTTTGAGTAAATATCTAGGATGCACAACAGTAATAGCTGGGACAAACACTCACCACCCCCCATTGGTAATTTTGATGTTACTTTTGTCTTTAGTCAGACTCCTACACGATCTCCCTTACATATACAGTATTAGAAATTTCTAAGAATCTTCACACCTCCAAAAGCTTCCACTTTTTGGATAATATCTCAGATCAAAAGATTATGCTTACATATTTTGATATTTCAAAATTTACTTTTCTGAACATTAAAGTACTTAGTTGTTGCATTCTAACATATCCTTCCAAAGACTTACGAGCGGCAATGTTTTGTTCTCTAAGGCTCTTGTCATTTCTATCTCACCAAGTAGTCTCTTCATATACTCATTTATACCTTCCTTTAGCATTTATTTAGGTTACCTTTGGGGCCTTTATTAGGAAAGGTATATTATTTTGAGAGACAGGGAAAATTCCAATCCACTAGTTCACTCCCCAAATACCTGCACCTTTTCCAGGACCCAAGCTGGGAGCCAGAATCGCAATCCAGGTCTCCACGTGAGTGCCAGGAAGTCCATCACCTGGGCCATAACCTCCGCCTCCTATAGCTATTAGAGCTCCTGTTAGAACGAAGTTGGACTCAGGAGCTCGAGGAATGAAACCCAGGCACTTGGATGTGGGAAGCAGGCATCTTAACCCCTACTCCAAACACCCACCCCAGGGCAGGCTTTTCAGAGATTAAGATGAGTAAATCATAGATTGTGCCTTCAAGGAACTCTGCCTTCTAGGAAATAAGACAAATCATGTAGGCAAATGACTGTGATGCATGTTGAAAAGCGATAATTACCATCAAAGAAAGGCACAGATTAAGTTCTATGTGAACTGACGGGAAAATATAATTCTTTTCTTATTTTAATATTTTCAGAATCAAATCTAGCAGAACAGATTCTCATTTCTTCGGTTCCTATGAGACATAATTGGCTTAAAAGCAAATCAAGATTTCATTCACAAATTGCATTTGATTGAAAGGAAATTGCAAAAAGATATTTGGAGAGTTGATTCTGCCTGTCAATATTGCATCTTCTTTCAGTGTTGGCTTTTGCAATCTGTATTAGCAGAGTTTAATTGTTCAGCTCTATTGACCAAGACCAATACAGAATCACCAACAAATTATCGTTTAACCCTATCCAGGTCCTAATGTAATATATTCATTTTCCTTTTATTACATATATCTTCTCATTTTTAGCTTCATAATGCAATAAACTAATTTTCATAAATAGGCTCCGTATCCTAAAACATTCCTGCCCCACGAAACTATAGAAATAAACTCACAATCCAGAGAAAAACAACAAGAATTCAGTACCACAGAAATGGAGTCAGGGAGAAAAATGTTAATGGAGAAAACTAGTGTTTTAAATGTAACACTGATGGCTTAATATTTAAAAAGAGATCATAGTAATGTAAAAAGTTAAAATAAGGGAACCCAGATAAGGAATAGAGAACTCCAATACCTTGAAAACTTTAAAAATTACTCTAAAATTAGTTATTTTTTTAAAAAAACCATAGATGAATTTCTGTGTTTTTCTATTTTAACATCATTACTTCTGACGGTGGGAGAGGTTAATTTCTTTACTTCTCTGGATCCTATTATATATAGGTATATACAGTTTTCCTATCATTTTACAGGCTTATAATTATGTTAAAACATTTTATATCTGTATTCACAGCTGATCCATTCAATAAGCTATATCGAATTCCCCTTCCTGTATAGCCTCTTATTTTCCTGGACTTAATCTTTTTATTTGTTGAATAATGCTAAGTACATAGAAATTCAATCTCAAATTTCTGTTGTCCAAGTCTCTTTTCAAGATGTATAGGACGTGTTTCAAGATGTCCTGTGTTCTGTTTTTGTGTACCTGTGATACAAGCTGTCTTCACAAACTCTGATTCCATTTGCCTTCAGCCTGTAGTAGGTTTTGTCTTATTTTTCACATTCTTCCCTTTATGGGTGACTGACACATGGCTTTGGTAAAACATAGGATCCAGTAAATGACAAAAACATGTTGGAGTTAAGATTTTGAGACCTGCATGTCTGAACTGGTCTTCATCCCCGTGGATGTGGAAGAATCCTTCCTTCCCTCAGAGTTTTGAATGCGTTGTTTCATGGTGTTTGGTATGCGTTGAAAAATCTGAGGCACACCTGACCTCCAGTCCTTTATGTCTAGGACCTTTTTAGCTCTGGAAGTTTAGGGATCTCTTCATTCTGTGTTCTGACATTCCGCTGTGTGAAGCCCACCTCCAACTTCTGGGCTGGGCACCTGGGAGGTCCACTCAGTCCGCATACTCCTGTTCTTTAGTCCCGGCAGTATTTTTTTACTTTCCTGATAGATGAAGAAAATGAGGTGAGGAATCAATGTTCACTTTCTAGAATACTTGGTATTCAAATTTGGAGAATTCCATGGTGATTCTTAGATTTACACTTTTGTTCTTTATTTGTCTGCTTTGTCTGCTTATTTTCTTGGGAATCTTCTGTACTTGTCTTCCCAAACCTTTTTTTTTTTAACTTTTATTTAATGAATATAAATTTCCAGTGTACAACTTATGGATTACAATGGCTTCCCCCTCCCATAACTTCCCTCCCACCCGCAACCCTCCCCTCTCCCGCTCCCTCTCCCCTTCCATTTGCATCAAGATTCATTTTCAATTCTCTTTATATACAGAAGATCAATTTAGTATATATTAAGTAAAGATTTCAACAGTTTGCACCCACATAGAAACACAAAGTGAAACATACTGTTGGAGTACTAGTTATAGCATTAAATCACCAAGTACAGCACATTAAGGACAGAGATCCCACATGAGGAGCAAGTGCACAGTGACTCCTGTTGTTGACCCAACAAATTGACACTCTAGTTTATGGTGCCAGTAACCACCCTAGGCTGTCGTCATGAGTTGTCAAGGCTATGGAAGCCTTCCAAGTTCACCAACTCTGATCATATTTAGACAAGGTCATAAAAGACAGGGTGAGGATAGTAACCAATGATCCTAAGAGTGGCATTTACCAGGTTTGAACAATTATACAGCATGAAGTGGGGAAGAGGACCATCAGTGCACACAGGTTGGGAGTAGAGCCATTGGTGGTAGAGGTTATGATTACAAAGGAATGAGGCCCAAGTGTGCTAGACAGGGTCTAGAACAAAGGACAGAGTCATTATTAGAGGAGCTAAGAAAGGTGCTGTCTAAGCTACAAGTAAGTTTTCTGACTGAGAGGCAAATAGAACCTCACAGAAGGGGCTTGATAATAATCTGGTGGGCTTTAGGCCTTGTAAATTCAGAGGCCCAGACCTATCTATCTCTTCACATGGGGTATATCCTAAGGGAGGTGTGAACCTCCTAGGGGAAGGCACTCTGTTGACTTTCATTACTTGGCTGGCCTGGGAGGAGAGCTGGCCAGGTAAAGGCAGGGGGCATCTCTAACAAGAAATTTACAGTTCTGCCTGCAATGTTGCTGACCCTACTTGACCATCCCCTCAGCTGCAGTGGTCACTTTGGAAGTTGGGCTGAGTGAAGGGCTTTTCAGCTTAGAGCCAATAAGATCTGTGGCTCTGACCTGGGCATCCTTCGACTCCAGGGCAGGTCCATTTCCAGTGATCCAAGTCTTGGCAGAGCTGCCAGGGCTCTTCACAAGCTGACTTCTGCTGAAGCCCAGGCTTACCACATTGAAAGCCACTGCAGTGGACTGGCCTGTTGGGTCTCCTTGAGGGCAGATCACTGTACAGATCAGCCATTAATAGGCCTGCCACCCATTGCTTCTGATGCCTAGCTTTCTTTTCCTCCTGGTTTGTGTTAAAGCAGACCAGAGGATGCAAGTCATGCGAGTGCCCGTGTCCCATCTCTAATCTTCGGTGGCCTGAACTACAAGTCTATAGTCACAGGCATGTTCTGTAGTAGTTTTTCTAAGGTAGACAATGCCCATGAGGAAAATTATATTGTCACTTTAAAACTTTCTTTCCCTTTGGTCTGAAAGGGAGGTTTTTTCTACTTACTGCTTACTTCGCTGATGGCGAAGTGTATCTAGCTATGAGATTATTATTTAAGTTCTTATCTTGGCTATGCTATTACAGAAAAATGTTAGCCATCTCTTTTATAAGGTCTAAAGATTAAATTGTGCGTCCTACAGATTTCTTCATAATAGAATTAGTTTCCTACCTTGAAGAGAATAGAGAAATGAAAGAACAAGTTGGGCTTAGAATAGAGAAATGAGGGAGCAAGTCCTAGATCGCTTGCTGACAATAGCAATATCACATGAATACTTAGCAAACAGTTTCAACCATTAGATAACAACTTAAAAGTTAAAAGCTGCCACAGCGCTTTCTTTTCTGAGTGTTAGATTTATACAGAATCCGTATTTCCTGCAATCTCTCAACTTCAAGGTTGTTATCCCTATTGTTCAGATTTGCCTTCTACACTTCACTTCATGCACACTCTGCTTATTCCACGTCACTTTGCCTTGGCCGATTGTTTGAGCCACGCTCACGTTAGAGACTTTCCGTAGACAGGTTTGCATAGTTGGCTCATATTCAACAGAAGAAGCTAACCAGCGGCTCTGAAGCACAATCAGCATCAGGAAGAAAAGTGCATGCCAGGTAGGAAACGAACAAGTGAGAAAAACCCAAGGCAGGATCAGGCACAGTGCATTGACAAATTAGGGTTAAAAATAAGACAAGCTGCATTGTGGTGAGGAAAGATGTAAGAGATCTAAGAGGTTGACCTTAGATTCCAGGAAGCAAGCTGTAAATGCATATTGGAGACCTGAGGCTTAGGCCAGAGGCTTTCCTAGCTAACACCTGGGAGGCAGGAGGCCCACAATCTGCCCAGGAAGTAACCTGGCTGCAGCTACCTACTGCAACCTCACACAAAACAGCAAAGGCTGCCCTCTCGCTCCAGCTCCTTTTATGAATGCTATTTCGGTGAGTCATTTTGGGCTTTGTCTTTCAGTGATCTGAAGCATCTTCAGTTCATTAAGTATCAACAGAGTGTGGCTCTCTGCCATAAACTTATTGAGAGAGAGAAAAAAAATCATCCATACAGTGCTTCACTTCCCCAAATACTTGCAAGAGAAGAGGCTGGGCCAGGCTGAAGCCAGGAGCTGGGAACTCAATCCATGTCTCCCATTGGGGTGGCAGGGCCTTAAGTACTTGAGCCATCACTTGTTGCCTCCCAGGAAGCTTATTAGCATGAAGAATAGGAATTGTGGCTGGTATTCAAACCCGGGCACTCCATATTGGCATGTAGGAATCCCAAGCAGCATCTTCACCACTGTGTCAAATGCCTGCCCCATCAACAATTTCACCATTAAAAATTCTCTATTAAAATACACACTCACATCTAGGGAGAAAAAACATACTATTCCTAGTGCCTTTTAAATTTCCCAAAACCAGAGTTGAAAAGGAACATGACAGCCCAACAGAGAAATTTTACGTGCTTTTCTAACTCCGGGAAATGTCATTGAGAGGCACCATAGAGGAAACTTAGCCTAACTCAGTGGAATTGAAGTTTATTGGATTTTAAAAGGCATAAAGAAGACAAGGAAATCCCAGAGACACATCCCCAAAAGGCATTCAGTACACAAAGACAGTAAATCCTACAGTGTCAATATGCATTTTGTTCAAGTGTTCAGACATTTTCTGGAAAGCTGTAGAATTCTAAAAGTTGACAATGTGATGGTAATGGTTCCCAGCAAAACAGCCCACCAAGACAGCCCTTAAATTCTAAGGACTCAACGCTTTTAGGGTACAAGTGTATTCTTGGAGAGAGGGAGTTAAGTGACTCTTGGGTTTTTTCCTCTTCAAATGCAAGCAGTGGCTCCTTTTTCCCAGGGAAAGAAAAATAAATAGAGCTCTAAAATGAGATTAAGAAATCTCTCTTCCTCATTCTCCTCCTTGCCAAATAGCCGAAATACATTCCAAACACTTTCAAGTCACTTAGACATTTGTGGCATTTAAACCAGGTCTTGCTGGGGTACCTTATGAACTGTGTAAAGAAAGTTGCCATGCAATGCTCTTTAGGAGTTGTGACGCAATGTGACATTTGGTTTGACAGTACTTTTAAATATTAACTTTTAAAAAGTAGCGGTGAGGATGCACCTGCCAAGATAAAGCTGTGCAGAGACTAATTGGGCCAAACCGTAGCATGTTGTAGAAATCTCTCCAGTTAAATCAATGACTAAGAATTTTCTTGCGAAGAATGTCTACAGCTTCCCCTCCTGCAATCCTGAAAAACTTCTACTTTCCCCCTTAACTGCAGAAAGTTGCCAGAAAGTCACTACTCCTACAGGACTGAGGTACAACAGAAACAGAGGGTTGGAAAGCAAGTCCCCTCCAGGTCTTTGAGTGCAGGTGCAAGATACCATCCTATCTTAGGGTCTCCCAGCCTCCCTTCATTACCTTCAAGTGTCCTTGCCCTGCCCTTTGATTGCAAAGCAACCATTTACTGAACCCACTGAACTGAGGGAGTGGTGCAACCATCCCTACAATGTTCTCATCTCCAGCTCTGTGAGCTCATTTGTTTCTCAGATGCCATCTCCACGTTTGGTCTTCGGGGGTTTCTTTTTGGGGAATTCTAAGTCCAGAGCCGAACGTAACTACCACCTGCATATAGACCCCAAACTCACCTAAGCCTGCTTGGCCATCCTAAAAATTCACCAACCCATCAAAACAAGGCCATGAGTAGCACCAGCCACAAGGAACCTGCACACGTGCTGAACCCACACATCTTATCCCAGCTTCAACCCATCAAAGCCTTCAGCTGTAATCCCTAATGAAGCCCAAGAATTAAGTGAAATCTGGCTCCTTGAGCTACAGCTTTGTAATAAACTCCTTTCTTCCACCCATTTTCCCCACAAAAATCAGTAAAAATTATGCACGTCAAGACTCCAGTACTGCACAACCAGAAAGACTGAAAACTCTGTCCTTAGCTTAGGAACGCCGCCACCTACCTTGCCAATTCTTTTTTGCAAAGACATGGTCTATAATAGCTTATAAGAGACTTTAAAGCACCATTTCATGTAAATTTTCTAGGAATTCTACGTTTTCCCAATTTCAACCAGTAGAATACCTCGGGTACTATTCCAGCTTGCCCTTAGACTCAAATGTTGCTTCACCCTGTGTCATAGCCCCTCACATAACCCCCTCGAGGATTTCCCTTCAGTTAACCTTCCAAGATGCAAAGCTAACCTATTTTTATGTTAACTTCAGATTGTCCGTCTCCTCTCACTAGAGAAAGGCAGAGGGTCAGAGGAGGGGACATGCAGGAATATTTTTCTGTTTCCCATGTTGGGTCCATTGCCATGTTTCCAGCACCTGAATCATGCCGGCTATGCTCAATAAATACTTATCTAGTGAAATACTGTGCCATCCTGTTTAGTCTCAGATGACTCACCAGAACCAAGCACCAAAGACAGGCTTTTCTCCTTTGCTTCAGTATTTCTTCTCTTGAATGCCACTGAAAGACAAAGCAAATGGGGAGGAAATGGCTAGAGCTACAGTAACTCTGATGAACAGAATTCCGTTCTGCTGGTGTGGACACAGTATGTAGGCTTGGCTGCTGATAGTAACCCACAAATTTGCAGTGTGAGCATGTCAGAGAATACAATTATTCACTCTCATTGTTTCTGCTTTCTCCTACTAGAAGTAAGAGAAGGAGAAAGGAACGGGTGGGATCCTAACAGTACAATGGAGGGATTTCTTTTAGCCTCACTTCCCCTTAAGGAAGAGGCCAGATGCATCTATGCATGGATGCCAGATGCCCAGCTGAGGAGGTTTGGAGATAGCCTCCATCTGGGGAGAGGTAGGCCCTTTTGGGGTGCTCAGGAGGAGCCCTGGGCATCACGAGCCTCCGTCTTCTTAAAGCAATGGGAAAGCAAGAGAGAGCTTACCTTCCTCCTCTACTGTCTCATCTCACTGACTCTCGGCCTGCTGGCAAAACTTAAACCCCTCTCTGCCCCGTGAATTCCCCTTTCCCTAGGAGCTGTCTTGGCCACCCTTGCCAATGTGCTTTCACAGGTCCCAGCTGTGGGAGCCTCGAGGTCATCAAATCTTTGGGCATTTGCCAAAAACTCAGGCAGCCCCTTTATACCCGTCCTGTTCTCATGACACCCCTCGCCCCCAGAGTCTCTTCTGAAAATGTCTTTTAATGAAAACTGCACTGCTCTTGCCTCTTGCTACCAAGATTTCCAAAAGGTCAAATTGAACTTGGACAGCACAAACAAGGAGTCAACGAAAAATTCATGGAGAAAACTATGCATGGATTTCAAAGTTTTTTGTTTGTTTTTTTTTTTTTGCAAGCTATTTGAAGTAACTTTGTATTCTGTGACTCGAAGTTTTTCAACTCAGATTAGGCGCAAAGTATCTGTAGCTTTTGGTGTTAGAAGAGAGGAAGGAGAGAAGAAAATACAATAAACCTACATATTCTGTTGCCAAGTTTAATGAAGACATTTTCAAAATTGGCTTTTTAGAAATAAATTTTTCTGAGATGCCAAGAGAAACAAAAAGCCTTAGTTAGTAAACATTGGGAGTATTTTTCAGCTATTTCTCACTGATTGTTATGCATTAACACATTATCCACAAAGCCCCAAGCAAACAAGAGGAAAAAAAATATTATCCTAGGTACCAGCATAAACTAGGTTGTCAGCATGAGTGAATGAAAATAAAATTGCTGAAAATGTTTGTTTATTCCGTTTCAGCCAGTTGACAATGGCATAGAATGTATTAATGTCTCAGTTTGACAGTCACTCAGCTTATGAGGCTATCTAATGGCTGGGAGCAAGAGGCAGAGAGCGGGAGGGACAGGGAGAGAAAGCAAAGCAGTGCTCCATGATCACAGGGAGCCCAGCGCCGTATCCTGAAGTCTCAGCAGTTGGGTTGACAGGGCTCTTGCGCGACTATGATACAGGAAGTATCTTCCTGCCAGGAGCGCAAGTTATGCAGATGCTATTCAAGAATCAGATCACAAACACAGCCCACCTAAGAGCTCCACACTGGCCTGTTATGTTCTTTAGCAATTATCATTAGTACTTTCATCGACTGACTTCCCTTCCGTACGTTTAGACTCTGGTCCGTTATTTTTAGACACTGTATTACGTCAAATGCTACCATGATATTTTCATGCTAGATACATTGCAAAGCAAAGTGTGCCAAACAAGATATAGATTGCCCCAGGTCAAGACCAGCTCTCCCTGCCATCACTTTTTCATCTCTGGCACCATACTATATGTTTGCATGTCTTTGTTAATAAAGGGGATGGTACTTGTTCTTAAATACTGTGAGATGTACAGAAGAGTTAGATAGAACTCTGAATTCTTGAAAAGACTTTTTTTTAAAAAAGTAGGATTCGCATTTAAAATAAAGCACAAAATCCAATAATAGAGGAGGGAACAGAACAGAGGAGGGAATAGAGCAGAAGGGAGCGCTCTCCGTCTCTCACTCGCTCTCGCTGTAACTGCCTTTCAAATAGATCTTTTTAGAACAGAAAAAGTTTGTTCCTTAACAGTGTGCTAGGGCCGGTTTCCACTAGCTCATGGGAGCCAGTTCTGTGTATTTCTTCCTAGCTTCATGTTCGATGACTTCACACTGGTAGTTCACAATCAGCCAACACAGCAGTATTTCATGTCTTTATCTAGGTGGTGGTTACCCAAATATATACATAGGTACAAATCAACTGGGCTTTATGCTTTTCACCCTTTGTTTTTATACTCAATTTTCCCCAAAAAATAATTAAAATGGAAAAAAAAAACACATTTTTGCACTACAGAAGCCCAAGAGGACTCCCACATGAGGTTCATTAATTGTAGAGAAACCCCTCTCCCTCCTGAAAGTCTGGGAGACACTGATCTTTACTCACAGGAGTGACCCACGGCGGGCGACCACAGCTCCGCGGTGATCCACCCGGTCCGGCCGCAGTGCACAGCATTAAATAGTACGTGACGTAAGCGAGCACAGCTGATTCGTGGTCAGAACCCAGAACCGCGCGTGTCTCTGTGCTACGCCGCAGCTGTGTGGGGGCTGGCACTGGCTCTCCACACCAGATTCTGCTTAAGATGTTTACCCAGGCGCAACCAGGAGAGGCCTATTGCAGATGCCACCTGCCATGGCTTATAATACCTTTTTCATGGGGAAGGTTAGCATTAGGAGCCGCCTCTGCGCAAATCACCCAGGTCTGAGAGTCCGTGGTTAAAAAAAAAAAAAAAAATTTGGCAACACCAGAACTTTAAATAATAGAGCAACCATGTGAAAGAAATTGTATAATAATGCTGCTTTTAAAAGCCCATACCTGAAAAGTTACGATGAAGAATGGGATGAAGACATGGATTCTCTTATTCAAATACACTTGATGTCTCAGCCAAGATGCAGTTTGGAGACAGGGCTAAGAAGGACGTAGTCAACTGTTGGATGTGAAGAAAGAAGCAAAGTGGGAGATAAAGTATTACTGCTCGGTGCTAACCTACAGGGCAAAAATGGAAAAGCAACAGGCTTAGAGAGCTTTGAGAGGCTGCTGAGAGCCCCAGGTGTAGGCGCAGCAGTTAGGTAAATGGGTCGAGAGCGCCACGTGTGGGCAGTGGGCTGAATCTGGGAAGACTCAGAAGAGAGAAAAACAGGTGAAGCCGGGTGCGTGCACGAGAAACCCTGAGCAGAGAGCACAGATGGAAAGAAGAGGCCCTAAGCCTCAGCCAGGGGAGGGAAGCTTGCAGATGAGATAGAGCAGAACGAGGCGGGGGCAGCACCTTGCACGTTGCATACTGGGTGGTGCTAGCCGTGAGGGGAGAGCTGCTCCTGAGCTTCAAGTGACAGAAATCTGCACCCTGCTCAGATGAGTTATAAAAGTTATAAAAGCACTTATGTTCTTATCTATAAAATGAGAATAATGATCCTTTTTCAGTCTAATAGCATATGCATAAGGATCAGTGGAATTTATAAAAAATAGTATGATTTGTAACTTAAAGTTGCAATGGAGTCACATCTTGGCTTTTCTGCTAAAATATATGAATACGACCATGTAGAAAATGACCTCCCATCTTTTTCTAACTTATTCTTGTTAGGTTCTTTAAAGAGTAATATTAACATACTCCATAAACCATCTTGAGGTTCTGGAACCTACATTTTGCTGTTTTGGTTGGCCAAATTGTCTTATTTCGTATACATCATAGAAAAAAATTGAAGGGTGACTATTCCTAATTAAAAAAAATATTTTAAATTCATGTTTTCTAGTTGCTTCCTAGTTTTGCCTTCAGCAGATTCGATAAAAGATAGAAGAATAAAGATTTCATGTGGCAGCCAGCCTGCCTATTATTAGCAAGGCATCCCAGTTCTCACAAGTCTCTTGCTGGAATCATTAGAAAAAAATGAATGTGATTCCTGTATATTATATTCAGTTGTACCTGTTCAATATCTTAGAGGGCTTTGTTTTGATAGTAAAATACACAGAACTCCTACAATACATTGGAGATCCCTAATCTGGGTGAAGATTGTGCATGTCTATTTTTCAGGGTTTGGTTCAGAGCAGCAATGTGCCTGCCTGCTTTCATCAACGATCTTAAGGTGTGATGTTTCTAAAAAGTCTTAATAGAACCCAATTGCATTCTCAAAAAAAAATTTTAAACTTGACACTACATGTATGCCAGTGAATTTTGACCAATTTTTAAAAGCTAATTCGATTTTTAAAGTGATTTCTCTTGCACCAAGGCCAAATATTGTGAAATTCGTAGACGGGCTGTGCCTTGAAGTGTATGCTGTGAGTGAAGTGTCTCAGTGAAGGGGATGCCTTCCCTTCGTCTGTATTTATTTTCTCAGGCACAAGCTTAATGTTGTCTCTCTGTGACCCTTCTTAGTATTCACAAAATTTTGCATTATGCACTTCTGTCACCTAAATAGGACAGTGAGGTGTGGGAACAGCCACAGGACTCTCCCAGATTTGCATAGCCAGAAAGTGGTAGGGCAGGAATTGACATTCATACACTCTAACCTCTGAGCCACACCCTTCACCTGTGGGGGAGCTTGTCTTTGTGGATGCCATAGTAGGACTTCAGAAATGCACCCCAACAAGACATATAACAAGCGCAACCACGTCCTTGCTAAGTACAAAAAGTCTCCCAAAATTATTTTGAGGAAGGAGGAAGCTGTCTTGAAAATATGTGAGAATTTCAAAACCATGAAAAAGCTAGTATAGTAGAAACATTTTAAAGAATGACTTATGCACAGAATGAACTAGTGGGCATGAAGTTCGTATTAGCAAACTTTTAAGAACTGGAGGTACTTGAAAGGAAATAGCCCTGCATCCTATCCAGTGATATGGGGACCACATCATGTGAAATTGATTCCTGACTCTAATGGTAATGTTCCATCTTGATCTTTCACAAGGTTTATCCTGTTTTTTAAATCTTCATTTCTTATATTGATACATGAGATCGACTCAAAGACGGCAATTCCTTTGTTCCAAGGGCATATGCGTTATGGAAGAGATGTTATGTTTGGCAATATTTTGAGCTACTTGAGAATGGCATTCAAGAAAAATAAGACAGTAATGGTATGTAAAATAAGCATGGCCTAATCAGAAGAATCTCTGTGCCCTTGTATTTACAGTATACAGTTCTTAATAAGATTGACTCCCCTGGTCATAGAGATGTTTTTGTTAAAAAGCAAAACTATCCAATTCTGATAATGCATTGAATCTCATTTCTAAACTCAGTGTGTCCATTTTGTGGCATGTAGTCTTCCTCATTGCCAATATTCCCTTAAATAGAATGGAATTGATGCATTGAAACAGCCTTCATTTATTTCCTGATTAATCTTTGCTATGCTCAATAGTGAACCATATTACTAAAGAAACAGATCTGGACTATGGCCTTGATTTCTTGATTTAGAGAAATAAAAAGAATAAAATATATTTTTCATAAAATCTAAGTAGATGAAATGAGATTATAAATGGAAATGCCAAGTCCCTGGAAATTCATGTGAACTTTTCAACTATTTTTTATCAAATAAAAGATCAACCAAAAATCAATAGCTTAGACAGTACAATATTAAAAACATATTTTTCTTTCTCTCTTGATCAAACACAGTTGGTCACCTTGGAGAATAACAGCTATCTTCTCACCAAAACATGTCAAGTCAGCATCACAATATTTTTATTAAGAAAAAAAGAGTAGACAATTCATCCAAGGGAGAGGAAAGGTTATACTTGCTTTTGCTTACATCAAAATGTATAAATAATAGAGTTAGATAAAATTAGTATAAGATCTCCAGATAAAGAAAAAAGCATTTATAAATATAAAACACACAGGGCCAGTGCTGTGGCATAGCAGGTAAAGCCACCACCTGCAGTGCCGGCATCCCATATGGGTGCCGATCTGAGATTCAAGTCCCGGCTGCTCCTCTTCTGATCCAGCTCTCTGCTATGGCCTGGGAAAGCTACTGTAGAAGATGGCCCAAATGCTTGGGCCCCTGCACTTGTGTGGGAGACCAGGAAGAAGCTCTTGGCTCCTGGCTTTAGATTGGCGCAGCTCATTCCATTGTGGCAAATTGGGGAGTGAGCCAGTGGATGGAAGACCTCTCTCTCTGTCTCTCCTTTTCTCTCTATGTGACTCTGACTTTCAAAGAAATAAAAATAAATAAATCTTTAAAAACTTATAAAATACATTATAAGAATGTGCAAACAGGCTGGCGCCGCGGCTCAATAGGCTAATCTTCCACCTGCGGCGCCGGCATACCTGGTTCTAGTCCCGGCGGGGGCACCGGATTCTGTCCCAGTTGCCCCTCTTCCAGTCCAGTTCTCTGCTGTGGCCCGGGAGTGCAGTGGAGGATGGCCCAAGTGCTTGGGCCCTGCACCCCATGGAAGACCAGGAGAAGCACCTGGCTCCTGCCTTCGGATCAGCGCAGTGCGCCGGCCGCAGCGCACTGGCCGCAGCGGCCATTGGAGGGTGAACCAATGGTAACGAAAGACCTTTCTCTCTGTCTCTCTCTCTCTCTCTCTCTCTCACTGTCCACTCTGCCTGTCAAAAAAAAAAAAAAAAGAATGTGCAGTTTTGGCCATTATATCTGACATTATGAAAACATTTCATTTTTAAGATATTTTATTTATTTGAGACAAATACATAAGCCTTACTGTTCCAAACATCTATCAAGGTTGTATGTTGGAAGCACAGCACTGTTTTCATATGACGTACTTCATATGCTAAAGTAGGAAGCAAATGTTCACAATTCTAATTCAAACTATCAGATTTCAAAAGTTCAGTTTCCATGCTCACCCACACAAGGAAATCTGACTAAGGATAAACATATCTGTAAGATTGCACTGCTGGGGCCTGCGCCGTGGCTCAGAGGGTTAATGCCCTAGCCTGAAGCACCGGCATCCCATATGGACGCCAGTTTGAGACCCAGCTGTTCCACTTCCAGTCCAACTCTCAGCTCTGGCCTGGGAAAGCAGCAGCAGATGGCCCAGGTCCTTGGGCCCCTGCACCCACGTGAAAGACCCACAAGAAGCTCCTGGCTCCTGGCTTCAGATCAGCATAGCTCCAGCTGTTGTGGCCAACTGGGGAGTGAACCAGTGGATGGAAGACCTCTCTTTCTCTGCCTCTCCTCTGTCTGTATAACTCTTCAGATAAATAAATAAATCTTTTAAAAAAAAAAGATTGCACCATAACTCATTCATTCAAAGGAGTGTTTTATCAGCCTGCATTGTTGAATTTCTTGTTCATAAAAGGAAGGGAAGTTTTCTGCCAAACAAATTAATAATATAACTGAAGAAACCAAAAAATGGTCCAGCCCATTATTGAAGCTACCACAATGTTCAGTGAAAATGACAAGTCATTGTATTTTGTTTTTCCTTCGGGAAGAAAAAAATACTGAAATGTGGAAGAATGAACACAGGTTTTGAATCAAACTGACCTGTAGTCAAATTCCATCTCTGCCTTCTACTTGCTCTGCAGCTCACCTGAATAAATTATTCAAAATCTGTGCACTTTGTGCAGGAGTTCAGAATAACATCTACCTCTCAGATGTTCGGAGGACTCAGTGAGAAAACGGCTGTTAGTTCTCTTTCTTCATTCATCCTTCACTTCCTCTACCCTCTCTGAAGATTCTTTAACCTGAAAATATTTCTGAACTTTTATAAAGCAAAGCTAGCGACACACCCCTGATAATAAAGGAAGTTAGCAAGGTGGTAGATCTAAGGTAGAAACTATGAAAGCAGACATTCTTAGAGCAGAATTTCAGAGAACTTCCACTGTTATTAAGCCCATGCTTGGATAGTTACAAACAGATCACTATTTTAAAAAGCTACCCATAACCCCTTGATCAGCAACATTCATAAAAAAGTCATCCTTGTGAAACGTGAAAGAGTTGTCTCCTTATTATAACTCAGGTTCTCATGTATTTGTTCTACCCTCTTGAGGCATTCAGACATTAGAAGACTACTAGAAGTCTCTTTTGAGACTTCGGCTTAGTCTGATATTCCTAAGCTTTACAAACCTCTTAGGCAATGACATAAGTTCTAGAACTTGTGTCATTTTGGACACTCTTTAATAGCTATATTCTAATATATCAAATAATTCTTAATTATAACTGAATATTCTAGAAATGTTCTTACCAGTACAAAAAAGTATTTTAATGAACATTTATTGCATACTTATTATATACCAAGCAATGCCCTATGTATTTGGAATACATATACTTTTTGGTGTGCTATTTTATTTAAATGTTATAATTGGCCATCTGAGAAAATGCTAGCCTCTACAAACAGTAAAGCACTATAGAATCATGGTTAAGGCCTTGGGATCCAGGGCCAGACTTTCTGGATGTAAATATACATTGATATTGACTAGTTCTGTGACCTGGGGTCTGATAACATACCCTCCATATGCCTCAGTTTTTCGATTGCCAACGGGCTTTAAAGGTTTGCCTTGAGTGATACTATCAAGATATATTTATGAAATACTTACTGTTGTCCCTAGTGCATGATAACTATTACAAATGATAGTAGTTATCACCACTAATACAATGGATGCTAAGTAGTAAGTAAGTAAGTAGTAAGACCCTTGTGGAGGAAATGGAAAACTGAACATAAGATAATTTAATATTGAGATGTAAGAGGACTTCTAAAATTCATGGAAATGGAATTTAAAAAGCAGTTTTTGATGCAAAAACATTTGAAGTTCTTGCAGTGTTTTACAATACACATTTTCATGAACTTTTTGAAGAGTTCTTGTAAGTGCTATTAAAAAGTTAAGCACACTGGGGCAGGCATTTGATGACCAGTTACGATGCCACCTGCAATGCCTGCATCCCATGTTGTGCCTGGGTATAAATTACAGCTCAACTTCTTATTCCAGCTTCCTGCAAATCTTGGGAGTCAGCAGTTAATGTTTCAAGGAGTTGGGTGCCTGCCATGCATGGATGGAGTTCTGGGTTTCCAGCTTCAGCCTGGCCCAACCATGGTGGCTGTAGGCATTTGGGCATTTGGGGAGCGAGACAGCAGATGGCATATCTCTTCATGCCTCTCTTCTCAGCCTCTGCCTCTTTGCCTTTAAAATAAATTTTAAAAATAATTTTAATTAAAAAATTAAAGAACACAATTGAAAGCGAGTGCTGAACAGTAAGGTTTCAGGGGGGACAGAGGTAAGAAATACAGGTCCAAGAAGACCTTTACAGGGAGGTGGGGTTTGCACAAAGCTGAATGAAGGAAAGGAGCGACGGGGTCTGGTGAGACTTCAGGAAGAGGGGAAGGTTAGCAGAACAGGCCCTGTGGGGAGATGGAGGCAGGTGTGGGGGTATCTGGGGAGAGCAAGGCTCCCCATAGTGGCTGACAATAATCTAAGCCAGGTTGGCAGTTAAGCCAGAGTCTGGCTGTGACCTGGCAGCCTGGAGCTACAGTAGGCAATGGAAAGAGAGGCAGAGAGAGGTGACACACCTGTGTAAGGAGACAGAGCACAGACAGTTTTCCGTAGATATAAACTGGTAATCACTTTGCCGTCCTCATTCTGAACACCATATTTTACTCAGATTAACATTCTATCACACTGTTTGGAAGTCACAACTCTTTCATGGCTTACAGTGAGCTTCCTATCAACTGAAAAATTTATATGTGTGAGTATTTTTTATGGAACTCTTGATAATTTTATTTTAGCATGTCACGTGTTTCTATAACTGGTTTTGAAGAAGTTTCCATTTATTCCTATTATATTTCACATATTCTTTTTAATGCTCTTATGTATTGGTTATTTTTCTCAGCTTAACTTGCCTTCTACATATTCAACCAAGATCCTAATAAAAGTAGTAGACTGGAATAAAGGAAAAAATAGTTCAATCTGACTGATATAAATGGTCCAAGGTGGCTGAGTCCATAACTTTATCTGTAAGGTAGATTTTTATCCAACAAGTTATGAATCTACTCTTGTCCTTAAAAAGTTTCTTCACAAATTTATTGAAGACAACTTGTCTAAGTTTCTACAGTATTACTCTGAATTTTTAGCCTAGTACATTTATTAAATGAAAATGGGAAATCAGTTTAGCGTGATATGGTCATCAAACACAGGAAACCTATACTGTTTACCAAATATGTTTCTAAGGAATTAAAACAATCTTCCTAATCAGCCATCTTAATTTTTTCCCTGAATAAATATCATCCTTATTCAACTCTAGGTTGTAGTAATCTATTTGAAAAATGAGGCAAGATTGTTTGCCTTATATCTTATGAAGTACTACTAAATCCACGTGACTTCCTAAAGTATTCCTAACAGTGATTCTGTGCATTATCTGCCACGTATAATATGTTTGGATCTAAGTCATCAACTTTGTTAGAATAGTAGGGTTCAGGTTCAGACTCACTGGGTCTCTCAGTTCTCTTGTAACTGTTTTAAAGTTCTAACATTATGATGTTGAATACTACTACTACTACTAATGGAAAATATAGAAGCAAAAAAGAAACTGGAAATCTATCCAATTACTTTTTCTCTTTCATTGTTACATCGACTGCCAAAAACTGAGCCTCGTTCTTTTTTGTTCTTTTTGCTGCAAACTTGATTATAAAAGTCTTTCTTTCGCTTGTAGCTTTTGTTCCAATTCTCAATACATTTTGGATTTTAGCCCACTTGACATTATTCTTAGAAGTTAGACTCTTTCTTTTCCCTCAGCCCATGATTAAATGTCCTTTTATTTCTCTTTTCTATACATACAGTTGAAATAGATTATCATGGATCATCCTGTGCAGTTATATTATTTTCTTAGGTATTCTATCCATTTTCTTCTTTAATTATAAATCATTTTGTTTGCATTGTAGGAATAAATGTTTTCAGCATCCTTTATTTCTCTTAAGTGAACTTTCTTCATCTAGTTATTTTTTTAAGATTTTATTTATTTATTTATTTGAGAGGTAGAGTTACAGACAGTGAGATGAAGAGACAGAGAGAAAGGGCTTCCACCCACTGGGTCATTTCCCAAAGGCCGCAATGGCCAGAGCTGGGCCAATTGGAAGATGGGAGCCAGGAGCTTCCTCGGGTCACCCCATGGGTGCAGGGGCCCAAGTGCTTGGGCCATGTTCTACTACTTTCTCAGGCTATAGCAGAGAGCTGGATTGGAAGAGGAGCAGCAGGGACTCGAACCATTGTCCAATATGAGATGCTGGTGCCACAGGCAGATTAACCTACTGCACCACAGCGCCTGCCCCTTCATCTAGTTTTTGACTGCAAACTTATACTTAAGTTTTCTCTAGGTACTTAAAATACACTCTCCAATGACTATGTATGAAATAATATTATGTTTGGGATTTACTTCAATGCAACCTCATATAAGGAGCCAGATGATAAAACAGATGAAATAATATTGGCCACCAGTCAATGGTTGTTGAAGGCGAGTGATGAGTATAGCTAGCTTATTACTATTTTCTCTATTTATATGTAAATTTGAAAGTTTTCATAATGAACCATTATAAACAAAAAAGATAGTAAATTAATGGCAGCTTTACAGAGAGTCTTAACAGAGCCCTGATAATGCAACATTTTAACCACCAATTTCATTTCTGGAAATCATACACATGGCTCAAAATTATTCCTCAATGACATTTTTCATATTTTTAAGGACTTCATTCTTAGTGCAATTTTAGGTTCCCCAAAAAATTGAGAGGAAGAACCTGAGATTTTTCACAGGCTCCCTATGCCTATATGAAAAGCTACTCCCAATACCAACATCCTCCATCAAAGTGGTACATTTGTTCAACACACAGACCTAGAGTGACCCCTGTTTTCACCGGAAATCCATAGTTTACATGGCATTCACTCTTGGTGTTGTGCATTCTGAGTTTGACCAGATAAATAAGGACGTGTGTCCCCCGCCATTATATCATACAGAAGAGTCTCACCTCTGTACTCCACTAATTCTTTCCCCAACCCCTGACAGCCAATGATATTTTTACTGCATCGATCATTTCAGGTTTTTTCCCCATAATATTGTTTAATTGAAGATTGGCTTTTTTCACATAGTAATATGTGTTTAAGTTTCCCCATGTCTTGTCATGTTTGATAGCTCATTTCTTTTTGGGGCTGAATGCTAGTCCATTGTCTGGTTGTACCTCAGTTTATCTATCTGCTTACCTACTGAAGAACATCTTGGTTGCTTCCAAGTTTCGGCAACTATGAATAAAGCTACTATAATACATCCAAGAGCAGGTTTTGTGTGCACATAAATTTTCAACTGCTTTGGATAAGTACCAATGTGTACAATTGCTAGATAGTATGGTTTTATAAAAAAAAAAAACAAAAAAACCCCAGGCTACCTTTACTATTATGAATTCCCACAAGCAATGAATGAGAGCTCCTGGTGCTAGAAATCTTCATCAGTGTTTGCTGGTATCAGCGCTCTGGATTTTGCCATCACAATTAGGTGTATAGTAGCATCTCATTGTTGTTTCAATTTGCATGTCCCTGATGACCTATGTTATAGAGCATCTTACAATTAGCAAGTAGCATATGCTTACTTGCTGTCTGTGTAGCTTCTTTGGTGAGGAGTCTGTTTAAGCCTTTATTCTCTTACATCTGAGTGCTTTAGAGTTCTCTGTCTATTGTGGATAGTAGTCCTTATCAGATGTGTCTTCCGCAAATATTTTCTTCCAGCCTGTGGCTTGTCTTTTCACTTTTTTTAGTGTTTTTCAGAGCAGATATTTTTCATTTGAAGAGAGTCTAGCTTCTCAAGTCTTTCTTTCTTGGATCATGCTTTTGATATTCTTTCTAAAAAAGTCATTGCCAAACCTTGGGTCATCTAGCTTATTTCCTATGTTATCTTCTAAGAGTTGTATATTTTACATTGAAGTCTGTCATCTGTTCTTCTCTGTTTCCTGGATGAAATTAGTTGACTATATTAATGTGGGTCTCCATCTGGATGATCTATTCTATTCCATTCCTTCTGTTTGTCTATTCTTTTGCCAGTCCCACAGTGTGTTGATCACTCTAGGTTTTTACTAAGTCTTGAAGTTAGACAGTGTCAGTTCTCCAGCTTTGTGTGTTGTATTGGACGTTATTCTTATCATACTGAAAAGTGCAAACATGGTAAGTATCCAAGCATAAATCCTAATTAAATGAAACATTATTTATGATGAAATTTACCTGAAATATAAATAAAAATCAACAGGGGAGCATATGCAAAGATTTAATCTATATTAGGAAAATCATCAGTCAGTCTATAAGATATTTGTAAAAACTGATTATTTTTACTTCTGTTACCCTTTATATTCTCCCAGGTATTCTAACAAGAGGCCTATCTGTTTCTTAGCTCTATAAATGATGTATATCTTGTTGCTATGCTTTGCCAGACCTTTCTCTTAAGCCTCTTTCTTCCTATTGAACATACTGTACCAATCTCTTTTCTTATTTGAGTCCTGAGGGGTAACTAATCTCTTTTAGAAAAGTAAATATTCAGTCGTAAACACAAAGTAAGGAAGCTTATCATTCCTGAATATATCATGTAGAACCATACAAAATATAAAGCTGGCCTAGCAGTCCAGTGTTGGAAATATTTGTCATGTACCTTAATTTCTTAAAAATTATATTCGAGTTCCCCAAAATGCCTAGAATTTGTTATGAATTGAATGAAGCATAACAATAGTTTGTTAACACAAAAAAAGATTTCCCACAAAATGAAACTGTGTCGAGAAGGAAAAGTGGCAATGAACTTCACTGTAGGTTTATTTGACTTTCTCCTGTCAGGTTTTGGTGCATAGGTCACTTTAACCATTTGAAGGAAAATAGACTGTAAAGACAAGTTCTGAATTTTACTGTGTTATATGCATTTATTTTTGTTTATCAAAAATAAGTTTTATAGTATTTATAAGAATGTCTAAGAGATGCTACATTTTAACATAGTGTCATTGATTTCAAATCTAGGAAACAATGAAAAAGAAAAACATGCTAAGTTTACATTAATTGAGGGGAATTTTTTGAAGCCTGCTACCATCCTGAAAATAAGCTATACTTACATAAAAGTTTGCAGTGGTAAATATTATATAACTTTAAAACATACTATTTAAGGGCTAGCATTGTGGCATAGTGGGCAAAGCTGCTGCTCCCATATGGGCACTGGTTCATGTCCCTGCTGCTCTACTTTCAGTCTAGCTCCCTGCTGTGACCTGGAAAAAACAGCGGAAGATGGCCCAAGTGGTTGGGCCCCTGCTTCCCTGTAAGAGACCTTAAAGAAGCTCCTGGCTTCAGCCTGGCCCAACGTGGCCATTGTGACCATCTAGGGAATGAACCAGCAGATGGAACATGTTTCTCCCTCCCTCTCTGTAACTCTGACTTTCAAAGTAAATAAATTAATTAAATAAATAAATAAATAAAAATAATATATATAAACCTAGCCTGTTCAGCTATTTTCCTCTTGGAAATTATTGTTTAAAAAGGGGGGGGGGATATTATTTAGCCAGATAGTTAAATCCTAGAGTTAGGGTGCTTAAAAAAATCTATGGGCTGATGCCACAGCTCACTAAGCTAATCCTCTGCCTGCAGCGCCGGCACCCCGGGTTCTAGTCCTGGTTGGGGTGCTGGATTCTGTCCCGGTTGCTCCTCTTCCAGTCCAGCTCTCTGATGTGGCCTGGGAGTACAGTGGAGGATGGCCTAGGTTCTTGGGCCCTGCACCCACATGGGAGACCAGGAGGAAGCACCTGGCTCCTGGCTTCGGATCAGCACAGCATGCCGGCCGCAACACGCTGGCCGTAGCGGCCACTTGGGAGGTGAACCAACAGGAAAAAAAGACCTTTCTCTCTGTCTCCCTCTCTCACTGTCTACCTCTGCCTGTCAAAAAAAAAAAATCTATGAATTTGAAATTTGTCAAATTTATAAAGTCTAAACCACCTTGCCTGACCTGACTTGACTTTGCTTAAATGACATTCTTTAAGAGGACAAGGAGCACTCTGGTGCAACCCGCCTAACGGATGGCCTTTTATTTGTCTCCATTGTCTCATTTCCCTTTCCTATTTCTCAAACACTCCTGCCTTAAATGGTTTAGTCTATAGGCTGAGTGGTGTTCTTTAGACAAGAAAGAACTTAGGTAAGGAAGAAATTAAAGGCCATACGGAATGAACTTTCCAGCAGTCAATGTAGGTATTTGTTAAAAGCAGCATATTTGGCAACGTTTTAGACGGTAGCATTGACTTGATGGTCTTAACATGTCAACAGCACACGAAAGCTTAAAATCTGCTTTCTAATAAATGGATGATACCCATAGGTTAAAGAATAATGAGTGCACTCTTTTTGAGCATCTTCTCTTTAGCCTGCCATTTGGTACTGTATGTATTAGAAGCAGACACAATTGTCTGGTGTGAAAACACAGCTCTTGTAAATCAGCCTCTCTGTGTAGCAGAGATGAAATAGCATTGGGAAACACTAAGTTGGGGGAGTGGTTGGAGGGGAAAGGGGTTTCTAAAACGGAGAGAGTGGAATTTCAGGAAAACACGCCAAATACAAACCTATGCCACGGCTTCCCCAGTTCGTATCTTAACCCACTTTCACTGCTAACCTGATGATCTCCATGTTAGTGTCCCTCCCCCAAAAGAAACTTTGTCAATAATACTGCACTTGCTTTGTTAGAATGAGAAAACATGTAATTAAATGTATTTAAACATAGAACTAGTATGTGGCTTTTGCAATAAAAGTACAGAATACAAAATACTAATGAATAGGTAACATTTTTACTTGCAAGCTGCCCAATAAAGTACAGAATGCACATCTTTCTATAATCCAAAAAGTATGCCTAGGATGTGAGAAAAATCCATAGTGCACTGTTTCTCTACATGTGTTCTATTATTTAAGAATGTCATATTTATTAATTCTTCTTAAAAAAAGAAACAAGCTAAACTGAAGTAATTTCAGAACTTTCTGTAAATGTTTTCTTACTAAGCAATATGTTTTCACAAAAGAGCCTTTAAAAATAAAACAACAGCAATAATGATTGACATCCTTAAGAATGCAGTCAGCATGTTTTTAAAGACATCTAATGCAGGCAATAAAATAGTATAGAACTTAATACACATACACACACACACACACACACCTGGAGAAATCTGAAAATAGATGAATTTCATCAGTGCCCATTTTCTGCTCATATTGTGCTGCAAATGTCATCATTGGGGGAAACTGGACCAAGTATACAGAAGATCTCTCTGTATTATTTCCTATAACTGCATACGAATCTATAATTATGTATGAAAATTTCACTTAAAACCTACATTGTTATAAGTTTAAAATTGCCAAATATGATCAATTCTTTCTCACATCTAGCATATAACCTGTTTTATTTAAAAAGTTACAAAAGTTCTAGATACAGTTCTATCAATTAAATTAACAAAAATTCAGTAACATAGATTCACCAAGGATGGTTAGAAAATAACTGTAGCTCTGTGCCTCAGAGGAAGAGGGAAGAGATGTTGGGAGAAGGGAAGCAGATAACATCTTCTGTGCATTTCTTATCGAATAAATGGGTATTCTTGATCTCTCGATGGAATTCTATGTCTCTACAAGTTAAACAGGTGCTGCAGCAATTCTCAGAGAGTATATTGATTAATAGACCTCATTGTGTTGCCAAAATGACACTTCTGTATGCCTTCTGAATGGGTCCATTTATAAGAGCTTTGATGTTGATGTAGGAGCCTTTGACACTTACCACTGCATTTCTGTATCGTCTCACACGTGATGGTCAAATTTTCTTTTGTGTAACTAAACGCATAACCCTTTTACAGGAGCCAGAAGAAAAGCAAATGTATCTCTGTAGGTATCTGTTGCTAAATTTAGAAACTTGTTATATTTTTTTTTTGTTTCACCACTATGGTTCAACTGAAGAAAGCAGTGTTTCCATAGAAAATTTAAAAATAAAATACATCATCTACTCCATATGTGTACTAAAGGACATGACGGAAGCAGCACCCACTGCCCAAACCTCCAGTGCCCGTTTCTGTCCTCAGACCCAGCAATTCTCGGATCCAGGCATGTTGCCTCCGTGGGTGGGTGTGGCTAATGCAGCAGTAGATATAATATTGATGGTTTCTGCAGCACTGCAATTCATTTCTTTCCTATTGTTGTTGACAGGAGATGTCAAAAGTATAACCTTAGGACTTAGTGGGATATATTTAAAACTACCAGCAGTAGCCCTGGTCTATGGACGTTTTCCCCATTGGTTTGTCTCATCTTAAAACACACGCAGAAGAGAACAAATGTAATAATCCATATCCATTCAACTGTTTTGTCTTACTTAAGTGGGATATCTGTTTGGCTTGACCCTGCTGGACAGCACACAATTACTTTGTCATTTGTGATGGATTTGCAAAACATAAAATAAAATCACTGCCTAATACTAGATATTTTATCAGGAAATAAAAATTATATCTGGAAGCAGATTTCTGTTGAAAATTTAATATCACACAGAGCCATTATTGTGCAGATATTTATAGCAACGTTCTAAAACTGGAAGCAACCCAAATTCCATCATTTAGAGAATGCAAAAGAAAATTGTAGTACTACTTAGAATAACAGAATGATACCACTCAGCAAGGGAAAGAAGCAATTTATTTATATGAGCAACATGTAAGATTGTGGGTGAATTTCTAAAGAAGTAAACTAGGTAAAAGCTGCCCAGACTCGGGCCCCATATGCTGCAATTCCATTTACACAGGACATTCTACATAGCATAAAGACATGGGACAAATTAGTAGTTGCTGGGGACTACAAATGGTGGGGAGGAATTCAGTGCAAGGAGATGAGGAAATTTTTGACGCTGTGGGAAAATTTTTATATCTTGATCATCATCATGATTTAAATACTTTTCAAAACTCATCAAACTAGTGCCAGCGCTGTGGTGCAGCGGGTTAACACCCTGGCCTGAAGTACTGGCATCCCATATGGGCGCCGGTTCTAGTCCCGGCTGCTCCTCTTCCAATCCAGCTCTCTGCTATGGCATGAGACAGCAGCAGTAGAAGATGGCCCAAGTCCTTGGGCCCCTACACCCACATGGGAGACCTGGAGGAAGCTCCTGGCTCCTGGCTTCAGATCGGTGCAGCTCCAGCCATTGCAGCCAATTGGGAAGTGAACCAGCAGATGGAAGACCTCTTTCTCTCTCTCTCTGTTTGCCTCTCCTCTCTCTGTGTAACTCTCTTTCAAGTAAATAAAATAAATCTTAAAAAAAAAAACTCATCAAACTAGTGATTTAAAAGGGTGTGTTTTATTTTATATAAATTATAAGTAATAAACCATACTTATAAAAAGTTTAATACTTGCTTTATACTATCTCAGTTTCTAAGTTTAGATCATCAGAAATGTGTTTTTTAAATATCTGCCAAAGTATCTCCCCTTTTCAGGTGCTGTGTGGGTTCTCAGCAGCAGCATCTCTGCAAGGTTCTAGAAATATTTTTCTCCCCAAAGGAAGATTTATCTGTCTGTCTGTCTGTCTATCTATCTATCTATCTGAAGGTCAGGATGATAGAGAAACAGGGAGACACAGAAAAAGAGAGTTCTCCTATCCACTGACTCACTCCCCCAAGCCCACAACAGCTAGGGCTGGACCAAACCAAAACCAGAAGCCAGAACTCCATCCAGGCCTCCCAGGTGGGTGGCAGGGTCCCAAGTCCCTGGACCATCATCTGATGCCTTCCTAGGCACATTAGCAGAAAGCTGGATGGGAAGCAAGTAGCAAGGACTCTAAACAGCATCCTCCTCCAAAATGGGATACAGTCCTATCGAGTGGAGTCTTAACCTGCTATCCACAGTGCCCATCCCAAACACTCTCTCTTGTCTCTTTCTTCCTCCTTCTTCCTATAGAGCCTCAGAATTGAAGTATCTTAGGTTGGGGCCTAGGAATCTATGCTCCAGCAAGCTCTTTAGGTGAGGGCAAAGTTTTGAAAGCCCTGATGGTTTATAAGAACATAAAGTATGATATTTTTCCCAGCGATAAATGTATACTTCACTCATAAGAAAGTACTTCAAAAAGTCCATGGAAAACAGTAAAGTATATATATGTATTTTGGTGCAAAAATATTTGATAACCAAAAATGAATGTTGTGGTTCAGTGGATTTATCCACCATTTGGGACACACGCATAACATATCCAAGTGCCAGTTGGAATCCCAGCTACTTTACATTTTGATCCAGCTTCCTGGTAATACACCTGGGAAGGCAGTAGATGATAGCCCAAGTACCTGGATCCCTGCCACCCACATGGGACACCTGGATCACGTTCTAAACCCATGGCTCCTGCCTGACCTGACCCAGCTGTTTCAGACATTTGGGGAGTAAACCAACAGATGAAAGATGAAAGATTCTCTCTCTCTCTCACTCTCTCTCCCTCTCCCTCTCTCTCTCCCTTTCCCTCTCCCTCTTCCCCTCTCTCTCTCCTGTCACTCAGCTTTCAAATAAATAAATCTTTATTAAAAATTCCATCCCACAAATGATTTAAGCTATCCTTGGACTAAATTAAATCTGCTATTTTAATTCCCCCATTCTTATATACACAATAACTTTGTGGCTATTGCACTATACCATTATCCTCCCATATTATAGTTACCTCTTGGACAAAAGAAGTTGAAATGTTAAACCTGTGCTGTGTTACCAGTGCGTCAATAACACTTACATTAGTTCACAGTGAAATTCCAAATTCTCTGCTTAATGCTTAAGAAAGTTATCTTCTAACCTCAGATGGATGCGGCATCAAGACTTTACAAATATTAAAATACAAAAAAAATGAGATTTTAATTGATCTTAGGTTTGTGAACATGAATGTATCTTTTAAAATTCCATTATCTAGGATAAAATGAAACAATTACCAATTCTGTAGAAATGGATAAAGATGTACAGATAATATAAGATATGCATACTTTGTGTTGGGAAATAAAAGGCATCAGCCTAACGGATACCCTCACTCATTTGGAGCCCAGCTTCCACAGAACATTGACCCAGGCTTTACCTGAGCCTTGCAAAGGGACCTGTGCTCCTCCTCAGACTCAGAGAAAGCATCAGCAACCTTCTGGCTGGCATCAGTGCATGCTCCGGGTCTACTGGTGGGTTCTGGAGGCAAACAAACTCCACAAACAGTGAAAATGTGTTTGGAATGCGAATGTTTATCAGCTATGATTTACCTTCTAGAAATCAGCCCTTATTCTGCCTTCTTAGACCAACTGATAGCATTCACAGAAATGAACTTGTTCACTCACTAAATCCTTCATTTATTCAGGCAGCTCAGCAAATGACAAAGAGCATGAGCCTAGAGTTAGACAGAAATAGATTTAATCTCGGCTGTGCTATGTAATTTGGGACAATATCCTTATTCTCCTCAAGTATGTTTCCTTGCCTGTGATAGGCCTGGCAATAACCTTGCCAGCATGATCATTGTGAAAATTAACTGAGATAATGTTAACTGGCGGTGATGTTAATTATTTTGTTCTTTATTATTTAATAAGCGTATCTTAGGAGGTTCAACTGCATCAGGCACTGTATTACCTAGGAAAAAGGAGGACACACAATTAAAATAAGACATGATGTTCTCGGGGAGTGCCACTGTTCTCACAGAGGATGCTAAGACTCCTCCAGGGATTTTAAAATCTGGTGGGGTTATTATTGGCTGTTACCTGGACTAGCAGTGCTGCTATTTCATGCTTGGGGAATAGAAAGGTTCCAAAATGTATGGGAGAGCCTGAATAATGACCACAAAAAAAATCAGCTAGTCTAAAATTTCAGTAGCACCTTGATTGAGAAACAGTGTAGTAGAAGCTCACAGATAAATCAACTATTATAAGATAAGGAAAACAAAATAAATGCTATAATAGATGCAGTCAGAACATGATCAGTGTCATTACCATCATCATAATAAAGTGATTCTCTTTTGCAAGATAATTTACATCATTTCATTTAATCCTTTGCAACAAACCATCAGGGAGGCTATCATGTATCAGTGCTTGCAAATTTTATTATGTATAAGGATCAAATGAAGATCTTATTAAAGGGATGTTTCTGATTCAGGTAGTTCATTGAAAATAACTCATCAGCCAACCCCACTGAGCAGCATGGCACATCAAGTTGTGGAGAATCAGTTGATGCTCTGCCCAAACTCCCATGAGGCACCTGTTTCCATTTTTGTGTTCAAGATTTATGGCCAGCATTTGTACGTATGACCCTCTTGGGGAGACACGAAGGCTACTGGAACCACTCTACTGAAACACATATAGAGCTGGAAGGGTCTGGAAGTTTCAGTCTCTCCGAAGTGAACTTGAGTTAATGAATGAGTGGTCTGAGAGTGTGGAAGCCTCATTTCTTTGTCAAGCCAGGACAGAGTATGAGGCATAGCTCCTAGCGGGAGGTGCCCTGCAGGATTGAGCTGTGGCCTCCTTCTTCTGGATGCTGTCTAAAATCACACCCTTACATGCACTCGGGTCAAAGATCCCATCCTTTTCCTTGGACTTATGCAGTTGCCTTTTAACTACCCGAATCTGTTTTCTACATTTATCTAAGTGATCTTTTTAAAAGTAAATGATGTTATGTCATGGTCTGGCCACATTGGTTTTTCTTTTTCTTTTCCCTTCATGCGTATGTCACCTAAGAGACATTGCACGTGGCAGTGCTCTCTGACCATACTGTTCTCTCAAATTTTTGCCTCATTCATCTCAGCTCAAATGTTACTTCTTCAAAGAAACCCACCCTGACTACCCAATCTAAAACAGAATCTCATACCCCCTAGAACTCTCCATCACATAGTACTATATTTATTTTCTTCATATTTGTTATTATATGACATCAACTTATTGGCCTATTTATTTGTCCAACTTGCTTATTCGTTATTGTTATTTGTTGACATACTTTCCCTAGGATATAAGTTCTTGAGATCAGGGATCTTGTTTGAATTATATCATCAATGTCTGTATTACCTTGTCCATAATAAATGCTCTCGTAATATTTGTTAATTAAATAAATAAAATAAGAGAGCTTTCTTGTATAAGAGATAAGGAAAATGAGACTCCAAACATCAAGTAACTCATTCAAGGTCAAACAAGGTCACGTAACAGTAAGTGGTGGATAGGACTCAGCTGGGCCTTCATTGCATGCTGCATTCACTGTGCTTCTCTGCACTGCTGATGTATTGCCGCTCTAGTGGGCTTCAGGCTCCCACAGCGCCCTCCCCCAGACACAACAGTGTGCTAAGCTGCAGTGGAATTTCTCAGGTTGTTGAGATTGGGGAAGGAGAAAAATAACAAAGAACCATTGGAGGAAAGTAGAAGAAAAAGAAGTGTTTCAAAGAAGTTGCTAAAGAAGCAAGAAAATAATTACAGTCATACATCACTTAAAAACAGGAATGTATTCTATGAAGTGCTTTATTAGGTGACTTTACAGTTGTGCCAACATCACAGAGTGCACTCACATAGCCCCAACAGCTATGATGTCACCAGGCAGTATAGTCACATGAAACAACTTATGTAAACACTCTGTCATTGATCTAAACATCATTATGTCATGGGTGATTGTACTTTGAATAATATTATGCATTTATTTTAATAAACATCTTTTAGGTGATACAAAACACCATACTATGAACAGTAAGGTAAACACTTGAAAAACGTAAATGCAGTAACAGAAAATTAGATGTTGAAAATCATTTAAATGCAAATAAGAAGATATTTCAAAAAAAGTATGAAAAAGAAAAGAAATAGATTAAAGAAATCACACACAAGGCTATTAAAGCATATTGGTTGACTAAATCAATTAGAACATAATGAAAATTAAAGATTAAAATTCATATGTTACATGAAATGTATAATTGCAGACCCGTGGTGCACTTTGACAGTCAGGGGGTTACTCATTTTAGAGTCTGCAGATGGCTGAACAACAAGTAAACAGCCCCTGAATTCAACCTCAGTGTCTCTTGATGGAGATACGGAAGTGGGAATACTGAATGGAAACTACTTCCCTCCCTTTCTGCCTTTCTTTCATTCATCTGTTCATTCACGTCCCCATTCATCCTTTTTTCCCTTCTTTCAACAAACTGTTATAAAACACGCAAACGAAGGGGAGAGGTGAGAAAGGGGGAGGAGGAGGGGGAGGGAGAAAGAGAGAAATGATCTTGACCAGATACTGAGATAGGCTTCTTTGAAGATGCTTACCCGGAGCTCTGCAAGAAGACTAGGAATTAGTAGTGCTATCTAATACTAATGCTACACAGGAACTAGAAATCATGTAGGGAAGCAATGTTTGGGGCAGACGCTGGGGTAAAGACCCTGAAAAGGGAAGGGACATGAAGTAACATGAGTTTCACCTCGAAATCTCAACTCTAGTAATCAATTCAAAAAGGCGTCCTTATAGACTGTTGACGGGAATGTAAACTAGTACAGCCATTGTGGAAGACAATATGGAAATTCCTCAGAAATCTGAAAATAGATCTACCATTTGAGCCAGACATCCCACTCCTGGGAATTTACCCAAACGAAATGAAATGAGCATGTGAAAGAGTTATCTGTACCACCATGTTTATTGCAGCTCATTTCACAATAACTAAGATATGAAATCAATCCAGATGTCCATCAACAGCTGACTGGATAAAGAAAATGTGGCATATATTCACTATGGAGTAGGACTCAGTCATAAAAAAGAATGAAATCCTGTCTTTTGAAACAAAATGGAGGCAACTAGAAATCATAAATTAGTGAAATAAGCCAGTCCTCAAAAGACAAATACCATACTTTTTCCTGATCTGTGGTATCTAATAGAGTATAAAAAATGTAATATGTATGAACAAAAGTGACATTTGAAATTTGATTATTGTTTACAGCCCTTGTCTCTACTATGGAGGAACAGTGTTTTATTCTTCATACTATTTGTTGAATTCTTTACTTAGTGGAGGATTAAGATTATGAATATAAAATAAACTCAAAGTATGTGATTGTGAAAATTAAAGAATAAGAAAGGAAGGAGTATGTGTGGGAGCAAGGGTAAAGTAAGAAGTATCACTAAGCTCCTCAATCTGCATATATGAAATACATGAAATTTGTTTATCTTATATAAATTGAAAACATAAAATATGAATAATGTGATTTACATATAAACAAATAAGTAATCAGCTTAAAAATAAGTTTTCTTAAGGTCATTTTCTCCTAAAGGTTGGAGAAATCATACATAATTTACATAATGTATATGATTAAGCACATTGTTGCTAAAATGTCATTCTATATTATACCTAGTATCCCTTTAGATATGATTGTAATTTGTTTTTTCTCATTTCTTTTTCAAAGATCTTTTATTTATTTATTTGACAGGTAGAGTTACAGAGAGTGAGAGAGAAAGAGAAAGGTCTTCCTTCCATTGGTTCACCCTCCAAATGGCCACTACAGCCGGCACCACACCGATCCGAAGCCAGGAACAAGGTGCTTCCTCCTGGTCTCCCATGTGGGTGCAAGGGCCCGAGCACCTGGGCCATCCTCCACTGCCTTCCCGGTCCACAGCAGAGAGCTGGACTAGAGGAGGAGCAACCAGGACTAGAACCCGGTGCCCATATGGGATGCTGGTGCCGCAGGCGGAGGATTAGCCAAGTGAGCCACGGCACCGGGCTCTGTTTTTTCTCATTTAAATCTAGGCCTTATTTGAGTAGTTCAGTTTTAAACTGAATTTGGCTATATACTTTAGAAATAATACAGAATTGTGCCCTTTTAAACATTTTTGTTTATTTGAAAGAGAGACAGAAATAGACATCAGACAGATCTCCCACCCACTTGTTCATTGTTCAAATGCCCTCCACAACCAGGAGGCCAGAACTCCATCTGGGTCTCCCACATGGATGACAGACCCAGTGACCAGAGACTTCACTCCCAGGGGGACATCAGCAGAAAGTGGGAACAGGAGGTGGAGCTGGCACTTGAATCCAGGCACTGCATTGTGCAAGGCAGGTATCCCAGCTGATGTTCAAAAAGCTGTGGCCACACACCAGCCCCAGCTCATGCCATTCTGAGCTCCAACCTGAAATTTTAAAGTGTTTAATGGAAAAATTTATGAAGGTTTCAGATCATTCAAACTGGCAAAGTTTGGCATGTCATATCATCCGTAATAAAATTTTGTTTATCATAAACTTATTAAGGAAGAAAGCTTTATGTCAAGTTGAAAAAAAGCTTGTTTTTCAGCTAGCACTTATTTTATAGGAAAAACCATCATAGTGATGCATAGGCTAATATAGAAAGGTGTGAAATGAAGAGCAAAAGAAAATTTCACAAGAGACTTACAGATAAATGATTCAGTATATGACAGAAAAGGTTAGATAAATTGGTGTTAATAAGGAGGAAGCAATCACGTTTTGGAAACCTAGGATATAACCTAGATCACAGATGAAAAGATGAACGATACTAGACAGATCAGGCTGAATGGTAGAAAACATTTTGTGATATTCAGATATGGAAAGGTTTTGTGATGCTAATTTTAAGTAAAGGAGAAACTGATGGCTGCTGAAAGCCTTGCCTCTCTGATAAAGTCATGAACTGGCCTTGAAATGAGATGTTTTCACTTCATTCAGAACTTATTCATGGGTCCATTTTTAGAGGATGATATAAAGACATTTTCGCTAGAACTATTTGATATGTAGGTTTCATGTTAAAAAAATGCAAGACATGGTGAAGTTCACACTTTCAAAGACATGCAATCATTTAGAAGGCAATATGTGAAGCATTTCATCCAGCCTATTGAAGTGACTTGAGATAGATAAAGTTAGCTTTGATATGTGAGCGTTGCCTCTACTATTTTCCATGATATGCTCTGAATTCCACCTTGGGCATTTCAAGTAGAAATTCATTTTCAATCATTTTCTTCTCTTTGGGGGCACATATATTATTCAATATAATGTTAGAGACCTCATTATATTATCATTTTGTCCTCTCTCCTTCACTTTTTAAATGTTATATCCTTCTATTTAAATATGGAGTTTTCAAATAGTAATGGGCTGGCCAGTCTTCTGATTGACATGTATAACTCCTTATTTTTGCTAGATCCATAAAATGAGACAGTTCTAACCAAGTATGTCTGGTCAATGCATAGATAGACTTATTTCAATGGAGAATGCTTGAAATTGAATTTCATTTTATCATCACCTGATTTTCCAAAGGCTACATCTCAGGTATATTAGCCCACTTCCAGAAAGTGGCATTCACTCTTTAGATATAATCACTTTTCAGATCACAATATGGAGAGAGGTTCTGTACTGTGTCTTGAGACACATGAGCTCACAGCATATGCTTTTTCTAAATTGGGGCTTTTCATTGACTTTCTTAGGACTGCTACATTGTACAAATTCTAACAATATGTCCATACATATAAAATGCATGAAATTTGTATACCTTAAGTAAAGTTAAGAAAACACCTGTAAAACACATCATATTATATTATTCCTCCCTAGATTGTAAGTTCCACCAGGGCCTTGATCTTTGCCACTTTTCTTTACTAACGTGTATCATGTACCTAGGATGGAGCTTAAAACCTCCTGAGATATACTCACAGTGTGTGTGTGTACGGAGAGAGAATAAATAAATCATTTAACTAGCAGACTTGCTAATCCAAGGCATAAATATGTTCAGTTAACTTTCTGTTTTTTTCTTTTTTCTCCTACCTGTTTGACTTTTCACATTATTTTTCATCACCAGTACCCTGTTGTGCAATTCTTTAAAAGTACTTTGAGTAAGACTGAAACATTGATGTAACTTTTCTTATTTTCCTTCTATTTGAAACAAGAGGAAGAAGCTGGTAGCACTTGAGAGCCCATGATGTGCCTGGCATAGTGTTAGACATGCTAAGATACATGATCTGATTACACAAGGCAGACTGAGAATTGGTGTAATACAACCTGACTGTGTCCACCCTTTATCTTCATAAGGATGCTATCAGCTCCTTGGACAGCTGCAAACAAGATTGCTCCAGGATAACTTCGAATCTATGAAAGGATCCAGACTAACTGGAAAGATGAAAGGGACCAGCCAGACCCTGATTAGTAATGCACAGAGTATCTGTTACTATTGCTGCTGCTATACTCCTTTTCTCATATGAAGCATAGCCAGGTTCACTTCTGTAGCATTTCTCAGGGCCTGGGGGCCTAACCTTCTAGTATGCTGAGTGGAATTCATAGACCTGCTTCTGAACAAAAGTATGCTCCTTTCAGAGTTTAGCCAGATTTACATAGCCCAGGACCAGGATTAGACTCCCACCTGTAGAGAAAACGTTGTGGAAATAATGCAAGGTTTGCAGCCAAACATGTAAGGAATTCAATCCTGACTCTATAACCTGGTAGCCAAACTTAGATTACTAAGCCTTAGTATCTATACATAAACAAAACTATTTCAATACTATTGCAAGAATTAGACAAATCACAGGCAGTCCTTTTGAATGGAGTTCATACTATGTAAGGGTATGAAAATGGCCAGCAGTGGGTACTGATAGGAAATAGTAGTATTGCACTTTAAATTTATATTTCTCACTCTAGCATACACATGGAATGAAGGGTTTTCGATAGTGACCTAAATTCACAGTCCTTAGTCAATACCAACTTTCCTTTGAATCAAATTGTACTTCCTCTGGCAAGACCCATCTCCCACTGACTTCTTCCAATATCATTTATCCTTCCTGTAGTAGAAATTGCTCACAAACATTCACCAGAAAGCCTGTGTTATGTATGAGTTTTACTCTTTATTCACCCTATGACCTTGGGCAAGTCAGTTCAAGTTTCTGAGCTTCAGTTTTCTTCTTACCACAATGATTTTGGAGTTAGATTAAGGATTAAATAAGGGGCCGGTGTTGTGGCATAGCAGGTAAGGCTATCACCTGTAGTATGGGCATCCAAAGCTTGTTCGCATCCTGGCTGCTCCACTTCTGATCCAGCTCTCGGCTATGGCCTGGGAAAACAGTAAAAATGGCCCAAGTTCTTGGGTCCCTGCACCTGCATGGGAGACCCAGAGGAAGCTCCTGGCTCCAGATAGGCCCAGCTTCAGCCATTGTGGCCATTTGGGGAGTAAACCAGAGGATGGAAGACCTCTCTCTCTCTCTCTCTCTCTCTGCTTCTGCTTCTCTGTAATTCTGCCTTTGAAATTAATAAGTAAATAAATCTTTTTTTTAAAGTCAAAAAAGTATTAAATAAGAGCTTGCTTTTGCTTTCTTTTGCTCCCTTTCTCCCTCTACCTCCTTCCCTTCCCCTCTCTCCCTCTATGTTAATACGAATAAACAAACATTAAAAATGAAAAAAAAGATTAACTAAGAAAACAAATGGAAGATGTTACAAATTTTTAAATGCCTTACCTGTTGTCTCAGTTATTGATGGTTTTGTAGCAAAGCATAGGAAGTTAGTGAATTGCGACAACACTGATTTATTATTTCACAGAACTCCAAAGTCTGGACTGGAATCAACGAAATGGTTCTTCTACTTGCAATGGCTCCTTCCCTCACCTGTGTGGTGCCATAGCTGACCTGGCCGCAGTAGCTGGGGCCTAGCTGGGCATCTACCACTTGTGATCGCTGGCCCTGTTTTCAGACCTTTTGACATAGTAGCACAGGGATCCAAGAGAGCATTTTCCAAGAGGACAGGTCTCAAACCTCTGATTGCATCACACTTGTGACGTTCCATTTGCTAATACTTTAGAGGGAAGGGCTAATCCACAGTCTGTGTGTGAGGTGACTACACCAGGACATGAACACTGGGAGGTGCAGCTTTGGGGGTCGCCAGTGTAGCCGTCTTCCCCACCAATATAAGCAGTCACTGCCCCTTTCCATTCCTGATAGTTTTTTTAAAAGATTGATTTACTTATTTGAAAGGCAGAGTTACAGAGGGAGAAAGAGACATCTTCTATCTGCCAGTTCACTCCCCAAATGGCTGCAACAGTTGGAGTTGTACTAATTCAAAGCCAGGAGCCAGGAGCTTCTTCTGGATCTCCCATGTGGGTACAGGGGCCCGAGCACTTGGTTCATCTTTCCACTGCTTTCCCAGGCCATAGCAGAGAGCTGGATCAGAAGTGGAGCAGCTGGGACTCAAATTGGTGACGATACAGAATGCCGGCACTGCAGGCAGCAGTATACCCACTGTGCCACAGCCTCATCTTCTGTTACCTTCTATTCCACACATTTTGGCATTTGCTTTGCGTGCATTGCCTTCTGGGTTCATGTGTGTGTATCTTCTTGTTCAAGGAGATTCTTGGTTTTTGGAGGCAGTGATTATGTTCTGGTGGTATCTTCTCACAAGGCTAGTTCTTATAGTATGTTGGAATATAGGTTTTAGGGGCTTTGCAGACTGAGCTAACATCTTTCCCAAGTCTGCTATTCACCAGTTCAATGATCCTAGCCAAGCAACTTGACCTCTCTCAGCCTCAATTCCCTCACTTGAAAGAGGGCTCTAGGGTCCAGCGCTGTAGCATATTAGGTTAATCTACTGCCTGCAGCACTAGCATCCCATGTGTGCGCCAGTTCTAGTCCCGGCTGCTCCTCTTCCTATCCAGCTCTTTGCTATGGCCTGGGAAAGCAGTAGAGGATGGCTCAAGTCCTTGGGCCCATGCACCCATGTAGGAGACTGGAGCAAGCTCTTGTCTTGGATCAGTGCAGCTCCAGCCGTTGTGGCCATTTAGGGAGTGAACCAGTGGATGGAAGACCTTTCTCTCTTCTGTCTCTCCCTCTCACTGTCTGTAACTCTACCTTTCAAAAAAAAAAAGTGGGTTCTAGCAACACATCATTGTTACAAAACAGAAGTTAGTTAAATCAGAGGAAAAGATGAGGGCCTAATCCAAAATAAATATTTAATGTCAGCATGGTAATTTTTTATAAATGGAAAGATAGCTCGGTACACTTTGTTTAATTTCTGTCTGATTTCTCATCCTTGGCCCCATCCCAATGACTCATGAAGGGATAATTTGTGGAAAAATTGATATACTGATATTTTTCAGTCTCAAAAATGTTGAGGAGCATTTATAGATAAAATATAATCAATTCTATTTTCTAACACTGCATTCTGGCAAGCTAGTTAAAGCCTTGATATTTTTGCAAATCGGGTTTCCATCCTTAAAGCAAGAGACTATTTTGATGATATCTCTAACCTTTTTGAGTTTTGGCAGCCTTCCCCGGTAGTTTGAGTTAAATACATATTAAAATAGTTATGTTAAGATACTCAGGAACATCAACATGTTTGCAGAAAAATGGAATTAAAAGATAAGTTTATTTTGGTGCAAAAATTGGAGTCTATGCATAGTTTTTCATAATATGCATTTTCAATAAGCTTTCTGAAGTACCTCATATTATACTTGAGAAGCTAAATACATTTATTGAAACTTCTTTGTAGATTTCACTTGCCTGTTAAGTCCCATGATACAAAGTGGACAAGAATAGGTTGAGACTGTTTACCTGTGAGATTTTTAATGTGTACATAGGAGTCTAAAGGAACTCTGAATTACATTCGAGTGATCCCTGCCACTGTCCTACCCTGTAGAATTTAGCAGAATTCCTTTCATGCTAGGGGCATAGGTGGCAGCATCAATAGCAATCAATTTTCTACTCACATTCCCTCTCTTCCACCCAATGAATTTTAGTGCCTTGTGGGCAGCAACAGCTGTACCCTGGAATTCACTCCCCTACTCTGCTCTTCAAACCCAAAAGCAAAAATCTACTGAAAAAAAGAAAATACATTTCTTTGGGAAAATATTGGAGGATTAGACCACAAAAAATGTGACTTTACTACAGGTCAAGATAATCATGAAGTTGAAACATTAGATAGTTTTTATAAAATCTATATTAACACTTTTTTGTTTTTTTAAAAATCACTCCTTATGTATTTGAAAACCTTAAAAGTGTTACTTTGCTTGTTTAAGACATGTTTGCCCAAAGAGAAAGAACTTTGGGACATATGAATATTTGTCTGTAAGTGTCCAGACTGTCCATTCAGATGATTCATGGCCTTGTTTGGGATGGGTGATCGGATGGGAAAGGATCTAGAAACAAAGAGGGACAGTTGACAGTTTTCCTGGAGATGGAAGCATGAAAGATAAGAAAAATGATGAAACAGAAAGATTGTTTCTATTTTCTTATTGATGTAGGAAATATAGTTTAGGAGTATATTCGGATTGCCTAGGTCCATGTTTCTATAATAGCAGGAAATAAAATTGTACTAGTCAGAAAATTGTCTTTACCTCCCAAAATGTATTTCTTTACCTATTATTGCACTCTGTATGGACAGAGCCTGTGCTGTTTCTTCCTTTATCAAGTATTTATTGAGTGTGGACACTCAATGGGTATACAAAGTCAATAAATATATTACAGCCTAGTGTAGCAGACAGAAATACAAATGAACAAGTGCAAAAATAGTTGCAGATTTCCTTATGAATATCTGGCTTTGTAAGGAGAGGGAGTGTAAGAGAGCTGTCATAAAAAATATTTCTAAAAGAGAAACCACTATGCAATTCAAGGGTAGTCATTCTAACCCCATGGTGACTTAGGGGTGGTTTTTGTTCAAAAATGTAAAAAATAAAAGAGAAAAAAATCTAAGTTGACCAGTGATAAAACAACATGGTAATTTCCTGAAAATTGCAGTCAAGATTTAGAATATTAAGGAAGAACATTCAAATTGCATTGGTATGCATTTATCCAACTCTATTTGAAATTCTATCAGTAAATGTTTGCTAACTTTGTGGAGGAAAAAATACATAAAGCCTAATGTGATGCATATTTATTCATTCAACAAATACTCCTGTGGCTTCTACTGTGTGCCAAACCACAGCAGTTATTGAAAATAAAATTTTAAGAAGGAAAACCCAGCCCCTGCCCTCCTGGAACTTGAGAAGAAACCAAATGTTTGCCTCCAGTCGCCTGCAGTCCCCATTACTAAATGAAATAGCATGGCCTGTAAAGGCTCTGTGCTTTATACCGCGTGCGAGCAGCTTTGTCAGCCTGCTGGAGAAGGTCTAATAATGTTAGGAAGCAAATTTGCATTTAATATCTGCTTAACTCAGGTCATATTGTTTTCTGTTTTGACTTTAAGAAGAAAATGTGAGTGTAATAACAATAAAATGGGCACAATTATTTCGAAGGGAGTGTTTATGCCAAGAAAATTACAGAGGCAGATTAAGATTTGCAAGGAGATGGCATTTTTTCTAGTAATTGCCCTCTGGGTGCCGGTACAGCAGGTTTGATTCAGGCTGGCCGCTATGTGCACTTTGCTTTGCTTTCAAATAGGCGGTCTGCCACTATGGCAATGCTGGTTTATCTGCTGTTCTGTGGCTCTGTAGGCACTGCCATAGCAACAGTCGGGGTGCCTTCCCACTCTGCCATCAGCATTCAAGGGGAGGCTCCTCATGCCTGCACAGGACTGCTCTTACATCTGGGTAGCAAGCAGCTCCCAGTTCATCAAATGGACACTTTTTTAAAAAATGGTTTCCTGGGGAGGAAAAATAGACATTTGGAGAGACGGTTATATTTTTTAGCCCACTGAGCAAGTTCAAATGCTTTATCATAGAAGCAACTCTAGGTTTGGTGGGCCCTACAGCTTATACAGTTTGAAGGGAACGTATCACTCAAAAAAACAAACAAAAAAAGATCAAAAAATAAATTCAGGATTAGTTTTTTTAAATGAATACTGAAATCAGAGGAGAAAATAAATCGCATCACAATACAAATGAGATCACATCACACACTAGAGGGAACACAAAATTCAGAAAGATAAAGCCTTGTATTGTTTCAATTACTTGTGATATATAATTCATAATAGTTTTTCCCTATAATCTCTCTTGTTTGCAAACTCCTTGATGACTTTTTTACAAAAGACTACCTAAGATTATTTCTAGAAAGAACCAAAAACATAACTAAATATTTCCCCTGGCACAGCGCTCAAAAATCATGGGTTTTTTGTTTTGTTTTTTGTTTTTTTTTTTTAATCACTGTCAGTCTGAAATAGTTCTTTCAGCTTCCCAGCTCATTGTTAGTTGTGACATGAAAATTTTTAAAATTCTTGCAAAATCTGGGCAATCTTACCGAGTCTATTTCCTGTGTACACTGTCAGACTTGAAAGAAAATCCCACTGACTGGCTTCTGACTGCAAACATTCAAAGCCCTGTTTCCCCGCCCCTCCTCAGGGCCTGGCGCACTGAACACATTCCTATCACAGCTCAGCATCCAGCCTTGCACTTTGTTTTCTGTCTGGAGGTTTGAAACATCAGCCCACTCGGGCGTCAAGGTATTCCAGGCCTCCACTGTAACTCAACCGTGTGTGGAAATGACTGAAAATCACCCAGAGTTTTCCTGCTAGACTTGTTTGGATATACCCCTGGCAGCTTGTGCCGATGCAGAAAACACCTATGGGCATGCCATTGCCACCAGAAGAGCGTTGCAGACGGGCAAATCCGTGTTGCAAGGCACAATCGTCTCAAATGACGACAAATTTCAATACTTTAACTTCACCAAACAAGTGAGGGACAGGACCCTGGTGCTTAAATTGTGTTAGGTTCTCAGGGAATCAGCCTCTGTACACACCAATCTCCTCTAGGCTACACGTGATCTGAAAGAGCCCTAGGGTTTGCTTAATATTCTTCTCTGGCACCCCACTTCCAATTCTTCATTTCCTTTAGCCTTGCTACTTCTTTTCAAGCCAAAAACTGAATGATCAAGAGGGAAGTAAGATTAAGTATCCAAAAAGATGTGTGCACGTTATTTGGATCCTCACCAATGCTCTATGTGCTCTCCAAAAATTATTTTGGAAGATAAGCTCATCTTACTTCTCCAATACTTCATCTATATTTTGTCTTTTTTTATATTTTTGTAGGGAGCACATAACTGAATTGAGAGGTGCCATGAATACTAGACAGAATGAGTATCACTGACTTCGATAGATGTCGATCAAAGCACTCCTCCTCTAGCATGTGGTGGTGAGGTTTCTTGGAGAGATGCTGCCAACATGTACTCAGCACGATCTCTAGAATGTTCAGTGAGACATCTTACAGCCTTATTACCACATCCACTGAACATGCACAAAGTAGAAAGCCCTCACTAAACTGTGGCAAATTGACTCAGATTATTTTATACTTTTTCCTACTTTTCCACCCATAAAATTTGAGGGCAGAGAATGAGACACTGGTGGCACAATGATTGTTTCCTGCTGAACATTTTGGGAAAGAACCTTTATATTTTTAGGCTTGTATTTTGGCCACAGAAATCTGTAAGTGATTGTAGCATGGAGTAAAACTTACAAGAAAGATATGAAACAGTGTATTGTTTTATTTTGCTGTCAAGAGCCTTGATAACTGTTTTGTGATACCAGGCATGAATGCTTTAGGCTGTGTTTTCTTTTGTATGTCATAATGGCATATTTTAAATGAACATCTCTACAAGGCAAATTTTTAAAATACTCTGCATTCAGTGGTTAATTAGAAAGCTGGCAGTGAGGAAAGTGAAAAATGAGATCCATTTCCCTAATTTCTGCCACAGGGCTTTTAATACCTTTGAATTTTATGAGTGACAGGGGTGAGAGAAGCATATTTGGTTATTCAGGGGTACCTGTTACAAAAAGTCACATTGCAGAATGAGGAAAGTGAGTTGTATGTAGCATAAACCAGGACCCAAGACTTATGTGTTCAAGTCCGCAAGTTAGTACCTAAACCACACAGCTTTTTATACCCATAAATATGGGTATACCATATATATGGTATATTTGGATATATATTTATATATAGGTTATAATATATTATATATAGCGTATAATAAATTGGGAAATGTAAAATCATTTAAACTGGAAATATTATGAAAGGCAAGTGTAACAGAGTTAAGAATGTTGCTCATAACCCTATTTTTGTTTATCGTGTAGTTTGTTTAAACTGGAAAGGGCCAAGTTTCTGACCTAGTCAAGTGTGCATGAGAAAACTGACACCTGAGGAAATGAAATGACTTTTCTTGAACCTACAGTCTGTCAGGAATTAGCCGAGCACTCTTTTCACTGAAATATCCTTCTCTGTCAGTCCTGCAGTGATGAGTTCTGCAGGATAGGCCCCCTGCCTATGCATAGGCTGGGCAGTATGTGGGAGTCCCTCATGAATGGCTGTCCTATTTTTAATTTTTTTTTAAATTTATTTATTTAATTGAAAGGCAAGCTGCAGAGAGGCAGAGGCAGAGAGAGAGAGAGGTCTTCCGTCCACTGGCTCACTCCCCAGCTGGCAGCAATGGTAAGAGCTGTTTCCCAGGCCACAGCAGAGGACTGAATCGAAAGTGGAGCAGCCAGAACTCGAACTGGTGCCTACATGGGATGCCTGTGCTGCAAGCAGCAGCCCCACCAGCTACACCACAGTGCCAGCCTCGAACTGCTGTGTTAAACTCAGACTATATTCTCATTGGCTCACAGTAAAAGAAGATAGAAATGTCAACTCCAAAATATTGAGAAGAGTTTCATCATATATTATACAAAGCATCTGCATGTTTTTGTGCTATGTGTATTGGTTTTCTATTGCTGCCATGGCAAACTATTGCAAATCGTAGCTTAAAAACAACACATTTATTATCCTAAGCTTTTATAGGTCACAAATTCAACATAGGTCATACTGAAAAAAATTTAGGTGTCAGCAAGGCTGTTTTCTTTCTGGAAGTTTCAAGACACAGTTCATTCTCTTGTCTTTTCCATCTTCTATAAGCCACCTACATGGCCACGTCCACTCCCTGCCTTCCAGCCTTTTCCTCTGTCTTTTTAAGCCACCAGCAGCTGCCAATCCTTATCTGTCTCTGACCTTCCTGACTCTCTCTCTTTTTTTTTAAGGTTTTATTTATTAGATTTATATTTTCAGGGGTCATTTCTATAGTTTGCTACTAGAGAAGATTTTATTTATTTTGAAAAGCAGACCAATACACACACACACACACACAGAGAGAGAGAGAGAGAGAGAGAGAGAGAGAAAGAAAGGTCTTCCATCTGTTGGTTCACTGCCCAAATGGCCGCAGTGGCCGGGGCTGCACCAGACTTAAGGCTCTAGAGCCTGGAACTCCATCCAGGAGTCCCACATGGTTGGCAGAGGTCCAATCACTTGCGCTATCTACTGTTGCTTTGCCAGGTACATTAGCAGGAAGCTGGCTCAGAAGAGGAGTAGCCAAGACTTGAAGTGGCCCTCCAATATGGGATTTTGGTCTAGCAGATAGAAGCTTAACCTGCTGCTCCCCAAGGTTGACATCTATCCAAATAGGTGATCCTGGATAATCTGCTCAACTCAAAATCCTTCCCTCGGTCATACGTGCAAAGTCCGTGTTGTTGTGTAAGGCAGGGCATTCCCGGATCCCAGAAGTTAAACTGTAGACATCTTTTGTGGGAGTGGGAGCACTGCTTTGCCACATTGCCCCCCAGAACCCAACATCAGGATTTTAACGTGTTCCTCACTAGAATTTGCTTTATTTTTAATTTTCTTTGGGTTAATCATGGCTAGAGTAAGAACCTATATTTTCAGATCTTTGCCTAAAATAAATCTTTATACTTTCTGGCATTTAAAAAATTTATTTATTTCCTTTGCCTTCTACTTTACATATCCTATATTTGGTTAGGTTTTTTTCCTAGAAAAAAATGAGAAAAACTTAAAAGAAATGAAATCACGTGATAGTATTCAGGTTGTATGAATAAAATGTTCCTTTGGTTCTTTAAAGGATGAGAGAGAAAAAAATGTTGCCCACCCCAACCCATAGATGCTCTATAGATTGTATATGGTTTCTAGGGCTACTATAACAAAGTACAATAAACTTGGTGGCTGTAGATAATAAGAATTTCTTCTCCAAGGCTTCTATAGAATATCCTTTCAGAATACTTTTGAATATTCTTGCACAACATTTTATTCTGCAGAATAATTTTCTAGAGAAAACTCTCTCAAAACTTCTGGAGGTCAGAGTTTGAAATCAAGGTGGAGGCAGGGCTTTGCACGCTGAGAATGCTCTAAGGAAGAACACTTCTACCTCTCCCAGCTCTGGGGGCTCCAGACGTTCCTTGGCTTATGGCTTCCTAGCTGCAATCTCATTGCCATCTTTCCATCACCAATACCAGGTCTCTTGTATTCTTTCCTGTCTCTTCTAATGTTGGTGCATTGAGTTTAGGATCTAGCCTGCTCCTCACCTCTATCTTTACTTCCCTTACATCTTTAAAAACTATATTTCTGAACAGGGGCACATTCTGACATTTCAAGGGGCATGAAGTTTGGGGAACACCATTCAACTCCAATATAAAAATGTATAAAGGAATTATTTTATAATCAAATTCCTACTTATTTTTTTTTACTTCTTCTTGCTTATAAAAATAAATAATTAGCCACTTTATTCTTTAACACTGTAGATATTTTTCCTCTTATTATTAATCCTATGCCAGTTCCTAGGAATTCTCTTAATGTTAAGTAGTAATAAAACAAAGATAATAATGATTCTCATTGAATTTTTTTACTATCTTCTTAATAGTTTATAATATTCAATCCCCACAACAATTCTATCAGATAGTTTTATTATTCCTACTATACACATTAAAAACTGAGTTTCAGGAACCCTCAGTAACATGGCCAACAGTACATAAGCTAGGGGTCAGACTCAGATCTCAGTAATAAAGAATCGCTCTGTCTTCTGATTTCTCATTGTTCTTAAAACATGGTCCATTCACTCCCAATCTGTCCCCACCCACACCCACACCGCCTGCCCTGTCCCCTGCACAGATCCATTCTCCTGCGATTCTCACTGTTGAGTCACCTCCACACTTCTGCCCTAGCAACTGACAACTAAAGCACAGCCATCAAGCTCTTTGCAAACACACCATAGCAATAACAGCAACAACAACCACAACTTCTAAACTTTTAAGACTAGTGATAAAAAGAGAAAAACCAACTAACAAAGAAGACATCTGTAGGCAGTGCTATTGGATTTGGGAACCACAGGAAGCAGATGGAAAATGCTAAAGCATTTCTAGAGTCATTGAAAATGTGTCCTCTATTAAATTGGAAAGTTTTAAGATTCTGGTCTTAGATCACAAGTCAGACACCCTTTCACAACACCATAACTGCTATATCCAGAAATTTCTTGACCTACTAAATGAGCTTTCCTAGGGGGGCAACATACTTCTTTGAAAAATATTTTAACAAAAGGGTTAGCCATCTAAAGATTTGACTCTATAAAGCATAATTCAGAGTGTACAACAAGCAAAAATAGAAAGTCATTTTGTTACTACATTGGTTGATAAACAAATTGGGCATAAATAAAAGGAACTTCTGTCTACTGGTCCGTAAAGAGGGTAAGTAGTTGAAGATTGACAGAATTAGTAAATATGCTAATAATTTTACTTTTTGGTAAGCATTCAATTTAAGGAGAGCTTTAAATTTTATTCTCCTTTCTCTGTATATTATTTTGCTCCCAACTAGTTTAAATTTTACTGCTTTATATGAGGAATGCTTCCTTTCTCATTTAATTGAGCTACTATTGGGTGGCTTTGAGGTACTCTTCTTGTAAAAGAATACTATAAAATTAGGAGTCAAATATACCTTTGGTTACTGAATAAATAAAAGGTTCTTGATCAATTTCTTCATGTGTGCTAGGACTCTATCCCTGACTATCTATTTTATTTACCTTCTCTTTGTTGATTTTATATCATGAGCTCAGTAACATCTATTAGATTGATGATAGCTAACCTCTGGCTCCATCAGTGACCCTCTTCTGAGCGCTGACCTATATATCCAACATATATTGTATTTGGCCTCTTGGACCATCTGAATGTCCCTACACATCTTAGTTTCCACATATTCCAAACCAATCCCATCACCATTCATCCCAAATGTGGTCCTTTTGTAGACAGCTCCATCAGCCTCCCATTCAACCAACTGAGATGTCTGGGAATCATTAAATGCCACCCTCACATTCAAGACTTAACTGGTCACCAACTCTGGAGAAATATGTCTCCTAAACCTTTCTCATATTCTTTCCCTATCTCCATTCCTTCTGCTCATCTGCATCATGCTAGCATCTAATTTGTCTCCATGCCTAAACTTGGTTCTATTCAAATGCATACCTCACTCTTTTTAAGTAATTTCATAACACTGAAATCTTTCAATGGCGTGCTTTCAACATAAGATTAATAATGATGATTTTTTAAATTTTTTAAAATTTATATAAAGGGAAAAATTTAGTATATTTTATATATACAGTTTTAAGAACAAAATGATACTTATCACCCTACCTTCCATTGCTCCCACACTTCCTCATCCTTCATTTCTTATTTTTCTTTTAATTTTGCAATAATGTACTTTCAACTCACTTTCTAATCACAATATTAACCTTCCACTGAATAAAGAATTCAATAACAATAACAAAAATAATGATGATGATGAGCCGTCTTTGTGCCCACTATGTGTCAACTACTTCTGGGTACTCAATGTATATATCTTTGCCTTAGCTATCATCTGACAACAATGCTATAAGACAGATATTACTCTAATGTTATAAATGGAGAAAATGGGGTTCAATTAGCTTAGATGACTTGCCAGGATTAGTGAGCTAATTTGGGGTGTAATTGGGACTTTGTCCTGGGGTGGCCTGGAAGCAAATTCTTCCATTGAAAACAGCTATCAATGGGGCCAGCGCTGTGGTGCAGCGGGTAAACACCCTGGCCTAAGACGCTGGCATCCCATATGGGTGCTGGTTCTAGTCCCGGCTGCTCCTCTTCTGATCCAGCTCTCTGCTATGGCCTGGGAAAGCAGTAGAAGATGTCCCATATGCTGGGGCCCCTGGACCCATGTGGGAGACCTGGAGAAGGCTCCTGGCTCCTGGCTTTGGATCCGTGCAGCTCCAGAAGTTGCGGCCATCTGGGGAGTGAACCAGCGGATGGAAGACCTCTCTCTCTACCTTTACCTCTCTATGTAACTCTGTCTTTCAAATAAATAAAATAAATCTTAAAAAAAAATAGCTATCAAAGTCTTTTCTCCATATTGGACAATGAAAAATAAAGTGGCCTTTATATAAAATGGTTGAGAAATTTTTATTTTCCTTTAAAAATTTTTATTATATAAAGAGGACAGATTTTATGCATTCTATAGGTAAAGTTTAAAGAAGATAACGTTTCCCTGACTCACCTGCTCCCCCCCATTCCCCTCCTTAATTCCCTTCTCTTCATCATGATTTTAATCCACTCTGTATTCACAGGCTTAATTCACCACTAATCATAATATTCAACAAGTAAAAATAGGAAGACCACAGTTCCACAGAAGTATAAGCAAGGGCTTAAAATGACAATCGTATCCCCAAATGACCATTTCATTCCAATACATTTTTGATACTCTATTTTAACTGCCACATATCAGAAAAAATATATATTTGTCTTTTTGAGGCTGGCTTATTTCACTAAACATAATGGTTTCCAGTTGCATCCATTTTATTGCAAGTGACAGACAAGATTTCATTCTTTGTTATAGCTGAGTAGCACTCCATAGTGTATATACGCTACATTTTCTTTGTCCACTTATCAGCTGATGGATACCTGGGTTGATTTCATATCTTAGCTTTTGTGAATTGAGCCAGAATTGGAATACACATTGGGATACAAATAACTATTTCATATGCTTATTTCATTCATTGGGTAAATTATTAGGAGTGGGATGGGTCATATGATAGATCTATTTTCAGATTTCTGATGAATCTCCATACTATCTTCCATAATGGTCATTGCGGGGTTTTTCTTTTTTTCTTTTTTCTTTTTTGGACAGGCAGAGTTAGACAGTGAGAGAGAGAGAGACGGAGAGAAAGGTCTTCCTTTTTCCTTTGGTTCCCCTCAAAGTGGCCGTAAAGCCTGCACGTTGTGGCCAGCATGCTTCAACAATCCGAAGCCAGGAGCCAGGTGCCCCGTCCTGGTCTCCCACGCGGGTACAGGGCCCAAGGACCTGGGCCATCCTCCACTGCACTCCTGGGCCACAGCAGAAAGCTGGTCTGGAAGAGGAGCAACCGGGACAGAATCTGGTGCCCCAACCGGGACTAGAACAGGGGGTGCTGGCACCACAGGTAGAGGATTAGCCTAGTGAGCCGTGGCACCCACCAGTCATTGTGGTTTACATTCCCACCAACAGTAGATTAGGGGACCTTTTTTCCCCACATCCTCACCAGTGTTTATTGTTTTCTGATTTTTAGATTATAGCTATTCTAACTACGGTGAAGTAAAACCTCGTTGTGGCTTTTCTGGTGTTTTGTTTTGCATTCCCTTCATGGCTAGTGATCTTGGGCATTTTTTCAAGTATCTGTTGGAAACTTTAATTTCATCCTTTGAAAAATGCCCATTTATGTCCTTTTCCCATTTCTTGGCTGGATTTTCTGTTGTTTTCTTTTTTTAATATTGATTTATTTGAAAGGCAGAGTTATACACAAAGAGAGAAAGACTGAGCGAGAGAGATCTTCCATATGCTTGTTCACTCCCCAGATAGCCACAATGGCTGGAGTTGGCCTGATCCAAAGCCAGGAGCTTCTTCTGGAGTTTCCAGGTAGGTGTAGGGGCCCTAGAACTTGGGCCATCTGCTGCTACTTTCTCAGACACATTAGCAGGGAGCTGGATCAGAAGTAGAGTAGCCCAGACTCAAACTGGAGCACATATGAGATGCCATAATACTGGCCCCATTGTTGAGTTTCTCGAGATTTTTGTAGATTTTGGATATTAATCAGTATCATAGTTTGCAAATATTTTCTCCAATTCTGTCAGTTGCCTCTTCACTTATGTTTCTTTTGCAGTGGCAGAAGCTTCTCAGCTTGATGCACTCCTATTTATCTATTTTTGTCTTTATTGCCTGCACTTCTGGGGGCTTTTCCAAGAAGTCTTTGCCTGTGGCAATGTCTTACAGAGTTTCCCCCAATGCCTTCCTATAGCAGTTTGATAGTATCAGGTCATAGACTTAGATCCTTGGTCAATTCTGAGTTGATTTTTGTTTAAGGTGTAAGATAGGGGACTTGTTTCATACTTTTGCATGCAGAGATCCAATTTTCCCAGTACCATTTGTTGAAGAGACTGTGCTTTTTACAGGGATTTATTTCAGCTCATTCATGAGATTAGCTGGAAGTAGATGTGTGGGTTGATTTCTGGGGTTTCTGTTCTGTTCCATTGGTCTGCATGCCTATTTTTGTGCCAATAGTAGGCAATTTTGATTATAACAGTCCTGAAGAGCATCTTGAAATGTGGTATTGTGATGCCTCCAGCTTTGTTTTTCTTAAGTTTGCTTTAGATATTCAGGATCTCTTGTGTTTCTGTATAAACTTTAGCATCATTTTCTAGGTCTGAGAAGAATGTCATTGGTATTTTGCTTGGGATTACATTGAATCTGTAAATTGCTTTCAGTAGCATGGACATTTTAATGATACTGATTATACCAATCTACAAATATGATTTTTAATTTTTTGTGTCTTTTTCTATTTCTTTAATGTTTTATAATTTTTACTGTATAGATCTTTCACATCCTTGGTTCAGTTTATCCCAAGGTATTTAAATTTTGTGGCTATTGTGAATGAGACTGACCTTACAAGTTCTTTCTCAGTCATGGTATTGTCTGTTGGTTTTTGTGTGTTGATTTTATATCCTGCAGTTTTACCAAACTCTCTTATGAGTTCCAACAGTCTCTAAGTGGAGACTTTTGGCTCCTCTTAGAGCCTAAGGGATAATTTGACTTCCTCCTTTCCAACTGGTGTCCCTTTGATTTGTTTTTTATCCCTAATGGCTTTGGTTAAAACTTCCAGAACTATATTGAGGAGCAATGATGAAAGTGAGCATCACTGTTTGCAGATTTTAGTGGAAATGCTCCCAGCTTTTCCTCATTCAATATGATGCTAGCACTGGGTTTGCTATATATTTCTTTGTGTTGAAGAATGTTCTTTCCATACCCAATTTGCTTAAGGTTTTTATCTTAAAAGGATGTTGTATTTTACCAAATGCTTTCTCTGTATCTATTGAGATAATCATATGCTTTTTGTTCTTCAATTTGTTAATGTGATGTATCATATCGATTGATTTGCAAATGTTGAACCATCCCTGCATACCAGGGACAAAATCCACTTGGTCTGGATGAATTATTTTTCTGATATGTTGTTGGATTCAATTAGCTAGTATTTTCTTGAGAAGTTTGGCATCTATGTTCATCATGGATAGTGCAATATAGTTGTCTTTCTTTCATGTATATTTTCTGATTTTGGTATTAAGGTGATGCTGGCCTCGTAGAAGGAGTTTGGAAGGATTCCCTCTCTTTCAATTATTTTGAACAGTTTGAAAATAAATGGAATCGGCTGGCGCCGTGGCTCACTAGGCTAATCCTCTGCCTGCGGCGCCGGCACACTGGGTCCCGGTCGGGGTGCCGGATTCTGTCCCAGTTGCCCCACTTCCAGGCCAGCTCTCTGCTGTGTCCCAGGAGTGCAGTGGAGGATGGCCCAAGTGCTTGGGCCCTGCACCCCATGGGAGACCAGGATAAGCCCCTGGCTCCTGCCATCGGATCAGCGCGGTGCGCCGGCCGCAGCGCGCCAGCCGCGGCGGCCATTGGAGGGTGAACCAACAGCAAAAAGGAAGACCTTTCTCTCTGTCTCTCTCTCTCATTGTCTACTCTGCCTGTCAATAAATAAATAAATAAATAAATTGAATCAGTTCTCTTTAAATGTTTGATAGAATTCAGCAGAGAAGCCATTCAGTCCTGGACTTTTCTTTTTTGGGAGATATTTATTACTGATTCAATACCTGTCGTGGTTTATTGGTCTACTTAGGTTTTCATCACTCAGTTTGGGTAGATTATATGTTTCCGGAAATCTATCCATTACCTGCAGATTTTCCAATTTGTTGCTATATAGCTTGTTGTAGTAATTTCTGATCACTATCTCTCTAGTGTCTGTTGTTACATCTCCTTTTTCATCACTGATTTTATTGATTTGGATCTTCTTTTTTTATTTTTGGTTAGCTGAGCCAATGGTGTATCCATTTTGTTGATTTTTTTTTCATAAACCAGTTCTTCATTAAGGAAATTTTGTATATTTTTTGTTCCAATTTTATTTCTTCTCTATTGCTTTTGTTTTGCTTTGTTTTGTTTTGTTTGTTTGTTTTTTAAAACTTTTATTTAATGAATATAAATTTCCAAAGTACAGCTTATGGATTACAATGGCTTCCCCCCCCCATAACTTCCTTCCCACCTGCAACCCTCCCTTTTCCCGCTCCCTCTCCCCTTCCATTCACATCAAGATTCATTTTCAATTCTCTTTATATACAGAAGATCAGTTTAGTTTATATTAAGTAAAGATTTCAACAGTTTGCCCTCACATAGCAACACCAAGTGAAAAATACTGTTTGAGTACTAGTTATAGCATTAAATCACAATGTACAGCACATTAAGGACAGAGATCCTACATGATATTTTTTTAAAAATTGATTAATTTTCTACACAATTTCCAATTTAACAAGTTTTTTTTTTCATTTTCAATTATCTTTATATACAGAAGATCGATTCAGTATATGTTAAGTAAATACAAGGTGTAAAAATACTGTTTCAGTACTAGTTATAGCATTACTTCACTTTGGACAACATATTAAGGACAGATCCCACATGAGATGTATGTACACAGTGACTCCTGTTGTTGACTTAACAATTTGACACTCTTGTTTATGGCATCAGTAATCTCTCTAGGCTCTAGTCATGAGTTGCCGAGGCTATGGAAGCCTTTAGGGTTCGCTGACTTTGATCTTATTCCGACAGGGTCATAGTCAAAGTGGAAGTTCTCTCCTCCCTTTAGAGAAAGGTACCTCCTTCTTTAATGACCCTGTTCTTTCCACTAGGATCTCACTCGCAGAGATCTTTCATTTAGGTCTTCTTTTTTTTTTTTTTTTCTTTTCCATGGTATCTTGGCTTTCCATGCCTAAAATACTCTCATGGGCTCTTGAGCCAGATCCGAATGCCTTAAGGGATGATTCTGAGGCCAGGGTGTTATTTAGGACATCTGCCATTCTATGAGTCTGCTGTGTCTCCCACTTCCCATGTTGGATCGTTCTCTCCCTCTTTGGGTCTATCAGTTAGTATTAGCAGACACTAGTCTTGTTTGTGTGATCCCTTTGACTCTTAGACCTAGCAGTGTGATCAATTGTGAACTGAAGATGATCACTTGGACTAGTGAGATGGCATTGGTACATGCCACCTTGATGGGATTGTATTGGAATCCCCTGGCACGTTTCTAACTCCATCATTTGGGGCAAGTCCGATTGAGCATGTCCCAAATTGTACATCTCCTCCCTCTCTTTTTCCCACTCTTATATTTAACAGGGATCACTTTTCAGTTAAAATTTCAACACCTAAGAATAATTGTGTGTTAATTACAGAGTTCAACCACTAGTACTAGAACAAAAAAAACACTAAAATGGATAAAGATTTACATTGTATATCAACAGTCAGGACAAGAGCAATTTTAATTATTTCTTTCTTCTTACTAATTTGGGGTTTGGTTCATTTTTGTTTTTCTGGGACCTTGAGATAGATTAATAGGTCATTTACTTGATACCTTTCTAATTTCTTGATATAGGCTCTAATTGCTATAAACTTCTGTCTTAACACTGCCTTTGCTGTATCCCATAAGTTTTGATATGTTGTATTGTCATTTTCATTTGTTTCCAGGAATTTCTTAATTTCCCTTTTAATTTTTTCTGCTATCCACTGTTCATTCAAGAGTGTGTTGTTCATTCTTTGTGAGTTTAAATATTTTCTAGTTCCTTAAGGTTTTAATCCAGCTTCATTCCACTGTGGTCAGAAAAGATACATGATACGATTTCAATTTGTTTTTAATTTGCTGAGACTTGATTTATGGCTTAGCATATAGTCTATCCTAGTGAAAGTTCTATGCACTGATGAAAAGAACATGTATTCTGCAACTGTGGGATGAAAGATTCTGTAGATTTCAATTAGGTACATTTGGTCCATAGTGTAGATTAACTATGTTGTTTCCTTGTTTATTTTCTTTTTTTAATTTAATAAGTATAAATTTACAAAGTACAATTTTTGAGTTGTTGTGGCTTTTTCCCTCATAACCTTCCACCCACCCACAACCATCCCATCTCCCACTCCCTCTTCCATCCCATTCTTCATCAAGATTCATTTTCAATTATCTTTATATACAGAAGATCAATTTAGTACATACTAAATAAAGATTTCAACAGACTGCACCCACACAGCCACACAAAATATATAGTACTGTTCAAGTAGTAGTTTTACTGTTAATTCTCATAGTACAACACATTAAAGACAGAGATTCTACATGGGAAGCAGGTGCACAGTGACTCCTGCTATTGATTTATCAATTGATGCTATTTATGATGTCAGTAATAACCCGGGGCTTTTGTTATGAGCTGCCAAGGCTATGGAAGCCTCTTGAGTTCACCAACTCTGATCTTATTTAAACAAGGCCATATCAAAGTGGAAGTTCCTTCCTCCCTTCAGAGAAAGGTACCTCCTTCTCCGATGGCCTGTTCTTTCCACTGGGATCTCATTCACCGGGATCATTCAGTCAGGTCATTTTTGCCACAGTGTCTTGGCTTTCCATGCCTGTGAAACTCTCATGGGCCTTTTAGCCAGATCCAAATGCCTTAAGGGCTGATTCTGAGGCCAGAGTGCTGTTTAGGGCATTTTCCATTCTATGAGTCTGCTGTGTATCCTGCTTCCCCTGTAGGATCATTCTCTCTTTTTCAATTCTATCCTTCATTATTTACAGACACTGGTCTTAACTGTGTAATCTCTTTGACACTTAACCTATCTTTTTGATCAATTATGTACTTAAACTGATCACTTTAACAAATAAGATGGCATTGGTACATGCCTCCTTGATGGGACTGAATTGGAATCCCTTGGCACATTTCTAGCTCTACCATTGGAGGTAAGTCCAAGTGAACATGTGCCAAACTGTGTATCTCCTCCCTCTCTTATTCCCACTCTTGTATTTAACAGAGATCACTTTTCAGTTAATTTTAAACGCCTAAGAATAAATGTGTATTAATTAAGGAGTTCAACCAATGGTATTAAGTAAAACAAAAAAAAAAAATACTAAAAGGAATAAAACAGTAAGTTGTTTCTCAACAGTCAAGGGCTGATCAAGTCATTGTTTCTCATAGTGTCCATTTCACTTCAAGTTTTCCTTTGAGGTGCTAATTTAGTTGTCACCGATCAGGGAGAACATATGATATTTGTCCCTTTGGGACTGGCTTATTTCACTCAGCATGATCTTGTCCAGATTTTTCCATTTTGTTGCAAATGACCAAGTTTCATTTTTTTAATGCTGTACAGTATTATATAGAGTATATATGCTATAATTTCTTTATCCAGTCATCTTTTGATGGGCATTTAGGTTGATTCCATGTCTTAGCTATTGTGAATTGAGCTGCAATAAACATTGAGGTGCAGACAGCTTTTTTTTTTTTTCCAGTTTAATTCCCTTTGGGTAAATTCCAAGGAGTGGGATGGCTGGGTCATATGGTAAGGCTATATTCAGGTTTCTGAGGACTCTCCAAACAGTCTTCCATAGTGGCTTTACCAGTTTGCATTCCCACCAACAGTGGGTTAGTGTCCCTTTTTCACCATATCCTCGCCAGCATCTGTTGTTGGCAGATTTCTGTATGTGAGCCATTTTAACTGGGGTGAAGTGAAACCTCATTGTGCTTTTGATTTGCATTTCCCTGATGGCTAGAGATCCTGAGCATTTTTTCATGTGTTTGTTGGCCATTTGGATTTCCTCTTTTGAAAAATGTCTGTTAAGGTCTTTGGCCCATCTTTTTATTGGGCTGTTTGTTTTGTTGCTGTGGAGTTTCTTTATCATTTTATAGATTCTAGTTGTTAATCCTTTATCAGTTCTGGACTGTCTTGTTTATTTTCTATCTAGTTGATTTGTCCATTGATGAAAAAGGGTGTTGAAGTCCCCCATTATTGTTGTATTGGAGTGATACTTATCTTTAGATCTATTAACATTTGTTTTAAATAGCCAAGTGCTCTGACATTGGGTGCACATACATTTAAGATAGTCACGTCTTCCTGGTCAATTGATTGCCTAATAGTTACATAATGCCCTCCTTTGACTCTTTTAAGATTTTGTGTTAAAGTCTATTTTGTCTGATATTAGGATGACAATAGCTGCTTGTATTTGCTTTCTGTTTGCATAGAACATCATTTTCCATCCTTTCACTTTCAGTCTGTGTCAGACAGTGTTGGTGAGATTTCTTAAAGGCAGCAATTAGATAAGTTTTGTTTTTTAATCAATTCAACTACTCTGCATTTTTCAATTGGAGAATTTAGGTACATTGAAACTTGTGAAACTGGAACACATGAATCTTGGCAACCTGCAGCTTTCAGCTTTTGATTCACAACTGGACAGTTGCTTTAACTTTGCCTTTTCTTCCCCCTCCCCATCTCTCTTCTTCCCTCCCTCCCTGCCTCTCCTTCCTTCCTTCTCTCCTTCTCTCTTTCCCTTAACTTCACACATATATACCTTTTTATTATAAAGAATAAATCCCCAGGTGTTAAAAAATTCAAATAAATAAAGGTAACTGGGAAAGGTTCTCTGTCCTCTACACAGTTTGAATATCCTCCCAAGAAACCATTCACTTCCACCAGTTGATCTTGACTGAATTTATTTAATCCAAAGACTTAGAGCTCCTCTGCCTCTGCTCTGATAGAGGGAGTTTCCTTCTATCATTTCTCCTTATTCCCTGTCCAGTCTGAAAATGCTGTCCAATCTGAAACTCCTACACAGAAGTAATCTCACAATCTGAAAAAGCCTATAGAAGTATGTTTAAAATCATATAAAATTAGATATATAGTATGCACAAGGAAACCAATTGTATTAAAATATGATGTACTAATTTATATGAATCCATCATAAAATCTTTCACCACATTTAATACACATCTTAATTCTACACTAGAGATCATTGTCAATTCTGTGTTGAGATACCTTCAGTAATGATACTGTCATGTGAAAATGTCTGTAATTTTTGTTGGTGGTAAAGTTACACACACTGCTACTCTCATTCTAACTTTTGCCTACATTTATAATTGAAAGAATTATTAAATTTCAGATGGAATTTACTGAAAAAGATGTCCCCTTTTTTCCTGTCCAAGGACTTCTTGAAATCTACCCATGACCCTCTGTTAGCTTGATAGGAATTTTAGAATTTCTATTCTCCTCAAGATTTCATGCACTTTCATACTTTCTCTTTCTAGGATTAAAATTTCTATTTAGATATTTTACTATATTGGTAAAGACAATATTTTACATCATTATCATTTTTCTACCTATAAGTCCTACTAAATTTTGTATCCAAGATAATGACACAATTACCTGTAGAAACATTTGATCACTCAACTGAAGTGCCCAGAGAAAATTCAGCTAGGTGGATGTGGACTCCCTGGAAGAAATGATATTAAGAAACATTTTAGGAGTAGGCATTTAGTGAAGCAGTTAAGAAATTAAGAAGCACACATCCTACATCAGAGTACTGAGGTTTGATACCTTGTTTCACCTTCTGAATCCAGCTTCCTGCTAGTGCTGACCCTAGGAGGCAGTAGATGATAGCTCAATTAATTGGATTTATGCCTCTCATGTGGGAGACCTGGATCAAATGGGAGCACTCTCTCAATATATATCTATCTGCCTCTCTCTCTGTTTCTCTGCCTCTCAAAAAAAAGGGGGGGAAAGAAAATAAATGAAGGAAGGAAGGGAGGGAGGCAGGGAGGGAGGGAGGGAGGAAGGAAAGAAAGAAAGAAAGAGAAAGGGAGAGAGAAAGAGAGAAAAAGAAATATTTTACATATTACTGAAAATGGTTGTGCATAATTGTTCTTCCAACCCATGGAGGATTCCCAAATACAGAAATGATAGTCTTAATTAACCTTGGCTATTACCTTATGATCTGTTTAGAAAATAAATCAATAGTCTTTCAATTTGGAAATGAAAATATTGGTATGAAGGCACTTCAGAATAGGCATAAGCTAACAAAAAGCATGACCAAGAATTCTACGATAGAGTTATAGCTAAATGTTCTGTGGTAAATGCCGCGAGATGATTTCTTCACATTGAAACTTCAGCCTAAAGAATGTAAAAGAGAAGAAACAAGGAAGAGGGAGAGGAAGAGACACTGTTTCTAAGTAAATAAATTAGAGAACATTTACAAAATCATTGAAATTTCTTTTGCAATAGGGATGACAGATTCATTATACATATTCATTGTCATTAAGTGTTTTTCTCTCCCTTAATTCTCATTAGTATCACACAGGACTACAAAAGATGAGACTACAATACTATGGATAGCCTGTCAGCCAGTGCTAACAGATTTGATCACCAGTGTTTCTCTAACAAAGAGGAATGTGTATTCTTCACATCCGTGGGCTCTACAAATCACTCTTCCACGGAGAGGGCAAACAGAGAAATAACATTTTCCTGTTGCTATCAGCTAATGCTCTCATTGTGATACAGAGTCCTCCTGCGCCCAGCATCCCACTGAAGTCAGTGAGCAGCTTCCTTTAAAGCTGCAGACACACTCAGGTGCCTGCAGCAGATGCGCAAACTGGAGCCTGAGGTCTCCCAGTGCTGATCCCATGAAGCAGTGTTTAAAAGTGTTTAAGTGTTTGTGTTCCCTGTCAATAAATAAAATTGTAAATGTGGATTTCTGACTTCTCTGAATAAACCAGACAATTAGACAATACTGGGAGTACTTTGCAGTTAGACAACAACCAGCAAGGCTGGCCTGAAATAGTTAGGTGGGGCCTGAGAGCTCCAGCATGTTCGCCATACAAATCATACACAGAATGGAGTCCCAGCCGCTCAGCTTAGAATTCAGCAATGGGCCGGCACCGTGGCTCACTAGGCTAATCATCCACCTGCGGCGCCAGTACTCCAGGTTCTAGTCCCGGTCGGGGTGCCGGATTCTGTCCTGGTTGCTCCTCTTCCAGTCCAGCTCTCAGCTGTGGCCCGAGAATGCAGTGGAGGATGGCCCAGGTCCTTGGGCCGTGCACCCACATGGGAGACCAAGAGGAAGCACCTTGCTCCTGGCTTCAGATCAGCACAGCATGTCGGCCATAGCGGCCATCTGGGGGGCTGAACCAACAGAAGGAAGACCTTTCTCTCTGTCTCTCTTTCACTGTCTAACTCTGCCTGTCAATAATTATAATAATAATAATAATAATAATTCAGCGATGTTCCTAAGTGCTCTCCCTTGTCTTTTCAGACGGGCTGTTTTCACTTGTCTCACTTATCTGGGCTCTCGTTTAGGATCGAACTTGGCTTTCATCTCCTTGGAAAGCCTACCAGGAGCACCCACTGAAGCAGATGGGAGTACTGTGGCAGCACAGTGCCACTTGTCCATGGAATTCTGTAGGCCCAGGTGATGGACTCTCAGGACACCTTTTTGTAGTATCTTGAAACTTTATCATCAATTGTATAAGTATTTAACTTTTCAAGATTGCATAGACATTTTTTAGCCTTATTTTCTCTCATTACACAATTTTTCCACTGCTGAACCATGTTCTGACATCTATGCCTTAGGACCAAAACCCAGGGCTACTGTTTTCTTGCTGCATGAACATGGGGAAATTATCGATCATCTCTAATCTTCACTAAGTTCCAGTATTTATTAAATGGTAGTAAAAATAACACCTACTCACCGAATTACCATAAATCTAATGAGACATTGTTTGAAAACCATTTTGTGTAGTATCTGGGAGGCAACAAGAATTCGTTATATTTATATTGTTACCATTTCTCTACAAACATTGTCACTCTCTTGATAGCTATTAAAATTACTTACTCCTGATTTTATTTATAGGCTCTCTACTGTCTTACAAATTTGCACAGCTAACTTTCCTGAATTCTTAATAGTAATTAACACACTATAAAAATATTCTTCTAATATTCTGAGATTCTCTGCTTATGTAGCTTGTATTTCCTTATTAAAAATCATCTATAATGCATATACAATTTGGGGATCATTATTTGCTATCCATATAATGATGTTAATAACAACTGTTTCTTTATACCATTTGTTGATCACTTATGATGTAACAAGGTCTGTGCTAGACATTTATTTTCCTTGCCTTCATTCTAATGGTCAAAACTGTAAAGGAAGATATTACAGCATTCATTCTATAGTTGAGAAAACTGAAGTTATGGGTAGAAAAGTAAGCTATTCATGTTCATTCTGCATCTGTGTGGCAGAACTGAATGTTCAATGATTTCTATCTTCAAAGCCTATATCCTTCCCTCTAATTACCTTTTGCCTTGCATGTATTATGAAGTTCACTGTTGAGCCATTCAGAGGTAAATGAGCCCTGATAAATCTTTATAACTTCTAGAAATATGGCAAAAGTATATGTTAAATGTCAAAGAAATTCTACCTCATCTACCACTGAAAATATTTATGTTACCTCAATTTGACTCGCCCAGGAAACAAAAGCTACTTGAGAAGGCCTGAGTTATCATATTAAAACTTCTTCCAGATGTAAGTATACATTGCACCGCATTGTTTCATATTGCAGGAGTAAGTGATGCTCAACATTTTAATAAGTGTCTGATTTGTCATATCAATTACATATTGCTGGTGAAAAATGATCTAATTTTTCCATTCTTCAATATAAGTTTCAGACAGATCAGACTTAATGTGGACACTTAGAAGGCTACTGTACATAGGACATAATTGATTTAATATTGATCTGGTTTGTAACTGGTGTTTTTAATTTTAAAGTGTTGTATCTGACTCAGTATTTAATCTACTTGTTTTGATATTTGGCATTTTGTTTCAATGTTCAAGTGTATTACTTGATAAGAAATATATTGCTCATGGGCGTGAAGAAAACGGTAAAATAAAATTATCAGTAGACAGCAAACAGATGTGTCATTGTGCAGAAATAATCACATTTTTACAACAGAAATCTGAAGTGAAAATATGTTGCAAAGAGATATGTTAGTTTTGGTTAGGTAAACATTGAATCCTTGGCTTTATTTAATTAAACACATAGAAACAGAATAGGCATTTAAGGTCTTCCAAAGTCAACTATTTTTTAAGCAAATTAGATATGAATCTGTTTTATTAAGCTTCCCATATGTAATGGGAACTGTTTTATGTATGTTTGATAAGCCGTTAATTAAAGTAAATTCAATCCTATTTTGTGGGGTTTTTTTAATTCCATTTGGAAAATGAACAACACTCAAACATCACGGCCAGTGGCTTGTGGGATCTTCAAGTTGACAGGGAAACAATGCAGGAGACCCCAGCTTCTCTAAGCACACACAGCAGTGAACCTGCTGGGTAAGTTTCTGCATAGGATTATTTTGCCTGAGTCACCAGTGGAATGCATTTTAATGATCACTTGCTCACTTGTGATTTCTCTTTCCTAGAAGGGAACTTCCTATAATTCCCTTACAACCGTCTTCATTGTTCATCATGTTTATCAGATTCTCCTAATCACACTACCCAGAAGTCTCAAGACATTCTTCATTGCCTCTCCTCTTTTGCCTTCCAAGTTTGTTAGCTTACAGGATCAGTTGCTTCTTTGTACTTCTTCTGAATCCAAATATTTCCTTCTGCCTCAATGAAACTCTTTGCTTAGGTGCTTATTTGGCAATCAGATTTTAGTCACTTGGCTCCTGCCTCTTCTACTTACCAGCTGTGTTTCACATCTGGATTTCCATCTATTGATTTTTGGTAGTTTTGCTACTTCCACTAATGCAGATGTACTCTTAGATAAAATATAAGTTGTTGCAGTGAAAGCTTGCTTTTAATAAGCCCTGACTTAATGGTCCATAACCCTATTGTTTACTAATGCCAATAGGAAAGACTAAAAGACATTGATGATTTACTATAAACAGACATTGGGATGTGGAATGCTTTGTATGTTCTCTTGTGCAACCTACATGACAACTCTCTGAGTGAGGGATTATCATCTACTCAGGGTAAACAAGCCCACTGAAGTTCCTGAATCTCGTAAGAGGGATGTCAGGTTCACATTTCACATCCAGGCAGTCTTATTCTAGACTCCCATGTTCTTAAACAAAACAATATCACCTCTTATTGTAGCTGCCTTTCAACGTAGATAGTATGCAACTTTGTGAAATTGTTTGATTCTGTTCAGCCTCCATGCTTCTTCCCTTAGCCCGCTCTCTTTCAATTCTTTCTCTTCCCCACTCATTCATTCTTCCATCCTTCCTCTCAGTCACTCTTTTTTAGTGTTGTTTTTACTCTACTAAGCAGAGATGAATTTTTTTTCATCATAGTCTCTTAGAATGTTAAAATTATTCCTTGGTACAGAACAATAAGTAATTTTCCTTCTCCTAAGTTGCTACTTTTTGTTTCTTTGTCACCAGATTTCTCCTGATTAATCATGCTTATTCTCAAAGCAGTTTTCCCTTATGGGAACAATTATAATTATTGCTTGTATTTGCATTTTAATTTGTATTTTATATTTATCTCCACCTTCTTCCAAAATGTATTCTTCTTAAAGGCACATAATATGTACCTTTAGAACAAACTCAGTCTAATTTTTTGCCCCTTTCTTTATCTATACCTTCTCTAATATCTCTCTGGGGTTTTTTTCTGTGTCTTATTCAGGCAAAATAATGCAGAGTTGTAGAGGAAGGGAGAGAGTAAAGATGCAAGAAGAATTTGATCAAGTGTAGCATTATAATGAGTATATATTATTTTTTCTTCATGATTATTTATAATTCCTTCGAGAAAGAAAAAAGATTCATTCTAATGTGTAACTAAATAACTCCAAACCCTTGTGGTAATTTTAATTTCTCAATAACAACATATATAATCTAGACTATAAAAATCACTCACAGTTGTCTCTTGGTATCCATGAGGGACTGCTTCCAGGACTCCCTCAGATACCAAAATCTGTAATCTCTCCAGTCCTTTATGTTAAACAGTGTGGTATTTTTATAGAACCTATGTACATCCTCTTGTATACTGTGAATCATGTCTAGGTTACTTTTAATACCTAATATAGTATAAATGCTATATAAAGGCAATTAGTTGTTATATTGTTTAGGGAGTAAGAAGAAGAAAAAATTTTGATCCTTGTTCAGTGCAAACACAATCTTTTTTCTAGATCTTATTTTTCTTCAGTTAGTTTAATCCTCTGGTACACAACCCATCAATACAGAGCGCCTACTGTATTAGGTTAAAAATCACAACAAAATCTTCTCCCAACTGAATTCCAGGAGTTTCAAGACTAAGGAATGATGCAGTCTCCTTTTACTTCTTTTCTAATACCCTCATAACACTGCTATGCTGTTCAGACGCAACAATTGGTATTGGCTGGAGTTGAATGTGAATCACCGGTAGCAGTCTGTTTTGTGGTTCAGCATCTATCTATTATACCAGAGAACTCAACAGAAGCAAATCTGAAGAAGAGAAAAAATTTTAAGTAGTATCATTAATGGGCACTTGTAAGCATAAGGAGAGTTAAAAGTATTTCACCTAAAATGTAGAGTTAGACCAGCCACTTCAGGTGTACTTCAGGTAAATAGATTACGAGCAAATTGCAGGCATTTCTTTAAGTGAAAAAAGCTTTTAGATGATTACATAGTCTCATGAAAATCATTTTATCATCATTGAGGCTCCATGTAATCTTATCCTAAGTAAATTTCACTTCCAAATGCATCACTTAAGTTTGAGATAAAATAATCCTAAAACTATAGCTTCCATTTACTTCCTTCAGTCTATGGAAAACAATGTGATTACATACATACAAAAAAAAAAAAAAAAGAGGTTGGCTCCGATTCTGGTATTGACTGAGTGTCTTGTAGCAAACCCTCTCACAGAGCATGTGGAAATGGAAGGGATATGACGCTTGAAAGAGGAAACTGCACGAGGCATGATTCACTTTCATGTGGCTTTTCCACGAGCATACTTCCAAATCCATGGGCAGCTCAATGCAGCTAGAACCCAAGGACAAAGTTGCAATTGTATTGTCTTGCATTATCAACAGGATGTTGTTAGGGCTGCCTTACTGAAAGGTAAGGGATAATTCCAGAAAGCAAAGAGCCACAGCAGAAAGACTCTCAAAATCAGCAGTCTTCTATATTCTTGGGCCCTAAACTGTGTGCACAGGGGTGGAAACCAAGGGACACCTGAAAAGTAACAGTTGGAAGGCCAAAGTAAAACTTCACTGCCATACACTCTAGAGTAGACAAAATTTAGAATTTGAGTACAGCCAAAGTAGAAGATCTGGGTAAACATGAGAGGTATTCAGTTAAAAATCCAGAAGGAACTTGTGTGATTAAAATTATCTCTCAGAACAAATCTAACTTTCTTAATCAAAGGACAAACTTGGCACAATGGATGTTATCAAAATAAAAAATACTTCTATTTGTCAAAGACACTGTTGAGAAAGTTAAAAGGCAAGCTAAGAAATGGGAGAAAGTGGGGCCGGTGCTGTGGCATAGCAGGTAAAGCCACTGCCTGCAGTGCCAGCATCTCATATGGGCACCGGTTTGAGTCTGAGCTGTTCCACTTCCAATCTAGCTCCTTGCTAATGTGCCTGGAAAAGCAGTAGAAGATAGCCCAAATCTTTGGGTCCCTGTAATCACATGGGAGACCCAGAAAAAGCTCCTAGCTCCTAGCTTTGGATCAACCCTGCTCCAGCCATTGAGGCCATTTGGGGAGTGAACTAGCAGATGGAAGATCTCTCTCTCTCTCTGCCTCTGCCTCTATGTAACTCTGCCTTTCAAATAAATAAATAAATAGTAAAAAAAAAAAAAAGCAATGGGAGAAAGTAATTTACTACATACATGTAGATTCAACAGAAAGCTTGCATCTTCATATATTAAAAGACTCCTAAAATCAATAAAGATAAATGATATGTAACAGAAAATAAGAATTTTAAAGTCATTTCATAAAAGAAAAATTTTCAGTAAATAAAAAATATATTTAATTATGACAATTAAAATTATAATGATTAACATCTCATATCATTAAAGGCACCAAATATTGGCAAGAATGTGAAGCAACTAAAACTTGCAGATAAGGATGGTGTAAAAACCACTGTGGGCACTGTGTGGTGGTTTTGCAATAAATATAATCTAAATATCCATTTTTCCCTACTCTAAAATCCAGCAACTCCAATCCCAGATATTCACCAAAGAAAGGTAAAAACTCCCATCCTTAAAAGAATTATACGATCATGCTTATCTGTAACAGTTTCAAACTGAAAACAGTCCAAACATCCAACAACAGCGGAATGGAAAAACATTAGACCACAATATAAGTAACAAAGAATGAATTAATTCACAAATAAAAGTGACTATATCTCAAAGATACTGTGTTGTCCAAGAGCAGCCAGAGACAGAAGAGTACATACTATTGATATCAGTCACCTGAAGCTCAATAGTCAAACTAATATACCATGGTGATAGAATTCACCATGGAAGCAACTCCAGACTGGAAGAGAGCAAGGAAAATTTCTGAGTGGGTGGAAATGTCCTGTATCTTAACAAGTGTATTTTTTTCCCAAACTCATTGAATTGGACACTTAAGATCTTTACTTTTCATGGCAATAAACTTGACACTTTTAAAATGTGACAAATTGTTGTACTGTGTGACGTGGGTTGTGTTTGGATTAAATGTAGCATATGATGATTGGATTTGGATTAAATATGGCATATTATGATTTGGACTGATGTGAATGGTTGGGCTAGGTGATATGGAGTCATTGTAGCACACAGCCAGATGGTAAGAGGTACAGAGTATATGCCTGACTTAGGATGCTCCTGGCTCAGTCTTCCCCTTTACATCATACTGTTTCCTAGTACTCTAGTTGGGTATCCTGAATCAAGTCCATTTTCATACGATATTCCTCATTTGTATTCTGTAGGCATATTTTCTTTCCTCATTCCTTAGTCTTTCCAAAATTTGAAAATTGATCTCATTAATTGGGCCATTTTTCCCTAAATCCCCTGAGTAACCACAATCCCAAGTTCTGAGATGGTTTTGCGTGCTGTTAGTCACCAAAAGTGGCCAGTGATAGAATCTATGCAAGATTAAACCATACGAGATTTTACTGTGTTTTTAATATTTCAGTAGAACTTCTAAAGCAGTCGCTATAAAACGTTTACTGAGATTAGATCTGTTAAATTTTCAACCAGAAGTTCTACATTTCCTGTGTTCATCTGACTGTCAACCTTGATAATAGAGAATCTTTTTTTCATCAAGCTACTTTGAGAATTTTATGCAAATTGATGCAAAAATTGATTATTTCAGTGCTTTGGACTAACGTGTATCCTGTTGTGGATTACCATGGTACTGCAAATAGTGCTATTACATTACGTCTTTGTTTTCTCACTGCTAGGCCAAAAAGTTGGTGTGATGCTGAATCGTGACAACTGATCACCATACAAATTCCTTTTTAATGCTTCCGTGTAATGTGTAATAGACTGTGAACTATCATCATCTTGAAATGTCATCATGTTTCCATAACATGACACACTAATGTGAAAATGCTGAAGACAGTCATTTAAAATCTGCCATGTGCAATGAGTGCTATCCCTAACACTGAGTCCTGATCTCAGAGTTCATTTACTGATTTTCTACTTCATTTTCCAAGAAAATCTTCCCATTTTATTTGTCAAAGAGGACTGTTATCTTTTAGAGCCCTTCTTTTGCACTGTTAAGGAATAGTCAAATGCTGTTTTCCCCCTTAACTTTCAAGTAAACACCCTTGCTCAAAGCAATTCATTCAGTTGAAAGTTTCCTGTACAATCTAGAAACAATTCTCTGCTGACAAGGTGCTTTGGATGGATATAATTAGAAATGATAATGTATGCACATTAAAGAGTTAATTAGGACTCCAAAGTAAGCTTGCTTTATACCCAGGATGCCACCAGTGATTCTAGGGGGTAGGTCATCCTCATCCATGGAAACAAATATCTTCTAATTCATGAGGTCCCAGTGTTATAAATGAGATAGTACTAAAAATCAAATACCTTAGTCACATTGTCTAACAATGCAATTGCTCTGTAGCCCTATGTGGCTAGAGGTGACCATACTGAAAAATATAGATACAGAGCACTTGCTCATATTTCAAAATACTGTTGAATTGTGCTGTCTGGGCCAGAGCTGCACAATATTAATCTTTTGGATGCGTGCTGCTTCCCAAAATATGGTTTAACTTAAGTTACCATTTGCACCTTCACTCTGACCAAGCCCTAGCATCTATTGATATATGCCAGAAATATTATTGATCTGTCCCAATATGCTGTTATTGCTTGGTCCTTATTTTAATGTTTGAGCATTGGAATATAGTGATTGCTGAATGAATTGAGAATAGAAGTATGGTGATCTCTGTGACCACAAGAAAGAAAGGAAATGAAGCACTTCTTCAATGATAATTTTTTATTTTGTGCCTAGTACTGATAATATTGGGCCATGTGCAAGACATAGGGGAGGCAATGATACTAGAACACAAAGAATGTATTTTCAGCCCATCCAAAGGTCACAGTTACCCAGGGTGGAGCAAAGCAGAAAGAAGACAAGTACAATTCAGTGTGGTGCAGTGCTTTATTGGGAGTTCACATAGGTGCAAGAAAAGCAAATGGGAGGACATTTACCAAAGACCATGGAATAGGTGGCATCTAATCAGATGCCAGCACTAAGAATTAGTGAAAGTAAGGGGGAAGTGGGAAAGCATTCTTACAAGAGAAAAGGATTATCTCAGAACCAGGGCCAAGAACTACTATAGTCAAATGTTCTTAATGCAAAAAGTGAGCCCTATTAAGAAATAAAAATATTTCACCAGTAAAAGCTGGAGTTTTTATTATAAATAAAAATGCTACTTATTTTTACATGTAGTCTAATTTACAATGTAATTTCAAACACACTTTGTACTTGAGTTTTTTAAATATGTACACAGATTTTGATTGAATAATCAGGTAAAAGAAATTTAGATGAGCAAATGGCAAAAACTAGATATTTTAGAATAAGTTTTTATGTATGCTTGGTTTTATGTATGCTAGTTCCAAGCCTCTGTCACTATAATTTTGCATTAATATATTGTTCAGTTTGAATTTGTGTATGTCAGTGGCCCTCCCCACCTGCATATTAATAAATCAGAGCAGAGCAACTATGAGTATGTAATTATAAATGCCCTAGTACTTTTAAGTTTATAAATCAACACAGGACTAGAAAGCTATTATTTTAACATATATGTGAATGATACCATTTAAATTTTCTAAACATGAAAATATTTATTATTTAGTATTTTTCACTGTATACATTAAAAAATTCTGCACTGGACTATATGAACATTACACCTCAGTAAACCTTTCAGAAAATCTTCTGTAGTTGCATATTTACACACAGATATAACTTTCATATCTGAAGAAATGAAATTGCATATACCCTTCAGAGCATTTGTTTGATCATTATTTTTCTGCTTGCCTACCCCCCTTCCTGGCTTTTCCTCTACCTCCAGTCATATTTTTCTACCCTCAAAAAGTAACCATTGTGGCCGGCGCCGTGGCTCAACAGGCTAATCCTCCGCCTTGCGGCGCCGGCACACCGGGTTCTAGTCCCGGTCGGGGCACCGATCCTGTCCCGGTTGCCCCTCTTCCAGGCCAGCTCTCTGCTGTGGCCAGGGAGTGCAGTGGAGGATGGCCCAAGTGTTTGGGCTCTGCACCCCATGGGAGACCAGGATAAGCACCTGGCTCCTGCCATCGGAACAGCGCGGTGCGCCGGCCGCAGCGCGCTACCGCGGCGGCCATTGGAGGGTGAACCAACGGCAAAAGGAAGACCTTTCTCTCTGTCTCTCTCTCACTGTCCACTCTGCCTGTCAAAAAAAAAAAAAAAAGTAACCATTGTAATATATTATATTACTCCATATTTTTCTATAAAAATTTCTAATTATAGGACATATATACACATATACCCTCAAGTTTATATAATTTGATTGTTTGCTTTTAAAATAGCACTACATTATAGATAATTTCTGTTCTTTGCTTTTTCTCAGTCTGTCAATACAACACAGAAATCCCTCTGTGGCACCTTTATGGTTCTAATGATTCTTCTTAGGGTTCCATAAAGTTGCCCGGCAGGAACGCATCACCATTCGATAAGTAATGAGCATTACTGCTATTTCCAATTGGGTACCACAATAAACACTGATCCACTGAGTATCCTTGTGCGTCAATGTGAAATTTCTTTTCTTTTTTGTATGGAATGCTGGGAGTGAAATTGCTGGGCTAGACATTATAGATATATGTGTGTGTGTGTGTGTGTGTAGATTTTGCTGTAGAAAGAGGCCATAATATTTTCTCATTTCCACAGCAGCGTGTGAGAATATACTTCTCCAGGTATCTCCACCAGTAATAGATATCAAATGTTGCCAGACCAATAGACTTAAAGGAGTAGCCCTCTCTTTATACTCACCCAAGAACTAAGCAGTATGGGTATTTTCAAAGCTTGTTGGACAAGTGTATTTGTTTTGTTTTGCATTGCCTCTTCAGATGCTTTATCTATGTGCCTTTTATATTTATGTGTCCTATCCTTTTCTAATTCACTAGAGATGCTTATATTTATAAATATTAAGATTTTGTTCCCTGTTCCAGTTTTCTTCCAAATTTATCAACTTGGTGAGTGGTATCTTTTCTCATACAAAGCTGTCTAACATGTTTTATGTTCAAGAAAAGCCTAACTTTACACATTTTCTAGTCTTTCTTTACATATATGTGCTCTCCTAGTTTTACTCTACTATTTCAACTATTTAGAACAATTAGAAATTAATATTTAGATTAAAAAGAGATTTGATTTGCTCCCTGTTATGCCAGCAACATTCCTTAAAATGTTGGACAACTTTTTCCAGAGATAACTCAGAAGCAAAAACCCATAATAGCATAATATAAACTAATAACTAGGTACAAGGTTTTACTTTGACATCAAAATGCAAAATAAATATATATTTAAAAGCATATATTATTTCGTATTACAAAAATACTTAGACAAAACAGTAGGAGTAGTTAAGTGTCAATTAGTGTGATAAAAATACAATATTTTAAGAAATTTTCTCTGTGATGGTAGTTACTTTTACTCTATTTTAACTTTGTATGAGCTATTTAACTTGTGTAGGCTCCATTTAAGACACATAAATATAAGACACAAATCTAAGACTTTTTCAAAAGGCAACTAAAAAGGACCACCCTTGTTGCAGGTGTTTTAACTTGTAAAAATTAGTTTCTATCTCTCCCAAAAGATGGCCATACACTGCGGTTCCACAAGTTTGCTTTACAAATCAGCCTTTTGTCAATCAGAACCTTGGCATCTGAAAGTTCCATGTACAGACTATGTCTAGGGTGTCTCTCATTTTTAGTTAAATCTCTCTCTCCCTTGGGCAATTGGTTGTAAATCACTGAATAATTTGAATTTTGTGAAACCAATGTTAGATTCCAAAGGAATTAGGTTTTTAGAAGAAAAATTGAGAAATTCTTATCTAACTTGTCTTCCCTCTTCTAGTGCTCTTTTTTTTTTAAGTCCTGAAGAACAATTATTTCAGAAAAATGTATGACTCTCAGGAGTTTTTCTCACCATCCACACATAACATTGAACAACTCAAGTGCAGTCACTTCATCTGATTCCAGGCTCTCCATGATTTCTCCAAAAATCAAACTGATTTGGAAAAATAACATTTCCATTTTACTATCATCTTTTCTCTACTTTTGCTCAGAGTACATTTCCAAAAGTAGGGGATGACATTATTTTTGTCACATGCCTTGAAAATATGATTTTATGTCAACCCAATATCTCAATATTTAATACTTAATATTTCATGATTATTACTTTGTGGATGGATGGAAGGAAGGTGGATGAGAGGGGATTTATTGGAGGAATTGGCTCGTGTATTTATGGAGGCTGAGAAGTCAGTTGGAGACCCTGAGCTGCCAGTGGCATGGCTCATTACAAGTTGAGAAGCCTCAGCCAGGGAAGACACTGTTGTAATTCTCAGTCTGAGTCTGAAGATCTGAGAATTCAAGTGGTTTGAGTACGAGTCTGGAGTCCAGAGGCTGCAGAGCCCGGTATTTTGATGTCCAAAGGCAAGGGAAGAATGCTCAGTTCCAAGACAGGGAGGGCGGAAGGGGGAGAGGAGAGAGAAAGATAGCCTTCCCTTTTCTATCTGCATCTCCAGCTGAGTGGATGATGCCCGCCCACCCTGAGTACAAATCTTCCCCACTCGGTCCATGAGTTCATTTGTCAGCCTCTCTAAAAATCCCCTTTCAGACACGATCAGAAGCAGTGGTTCTCTAGGTATCCCTTACTTCAATCAAATTGCCATCTAAAATTAACCATCAGAGAAGCCGTCTCCTTCCATTTGTATTAAGTAAAAACTCTCTAGAGCTTCTGCACATTTGGGGGAAACTGAAAAATAACCAAAAATTTTAATTTTGAAAACTTCCATATCCCAGGTAAGCAAATCACACCCCCTTTAGATAGTGCTCTATACAAGGTGTGTAGAATATTTTACAGGATATATTAATTGTCCTTGATAAGAAGTTTATAGACTGAATAAAATTTGCCAAAATTTCCATTTGCAACATGTGCAGAATAGTAAGATAGAGGATCCAAGTCTTGCTTGCTATTAGGCAGAATATCAGTAGACTTCTGTTTTCTGCAGTTTCATTACAGTCTTCACAGAAATCCAAAACAGAATTTGAAGCTGCCTTTTTAAACTCAAAGAGCTACAGAGATCATTGCCAATATATGACACATACCTCTGCTGTAGAAAACATGATCATTCCAATAATATCTGAAAGAATTAACTCTATACTGTAAGGAGTCAACACACCTACTATCAAAATGCCTTCCTGGTGTTCTCCCACATCACATTTTACTTGCAACCTCACAATAAGGAAAGGTAGCTTTACTCATTTTCACTGAGCTTTTGGGGGCAATACAATAACGTCAGTCCATGTAGCGTGCAGACTCAGCAGCCACTGTTTTCAGCCGAGTATTGCTGTCTTGATGGCTTTTAAAGTTTGCCCAGTCTTCCTCTGAACCTGTGATATTCAGTCTCCATGTGTGCTTCTGCATCTCCTTCTCCACCACATCCAATTCCAGACTCTTCCGCATATTATGTGGTAGGCTGTTTGGGGCTCCTTACCTCTCTAATCTCATTATTGGTGTCCTTCCAGCTAATAAGATAACACAGTCATTTTTGCCTTCTTGTCGGGTGATGTCTGGGTCATGCTGGCCTTGGCATTGCCATCATTCTCATACTCGTTATCTGGATTCTTGTAAAAACTAATCATAGTATTCACAATGTGAAAAATTAAATTAGCATCATTTCAATACCAAGAGAATCTTCGATCCACAGGCAAAGGGATGTTGACACTCGTGGTCAGAGCACCTGTGAGCTGCATATATAGGTCTCAGCACTCACAGCTATGCAACGATGGGTGGCTCAGCAGAGAACAGAAAGCCACACGTGGCAGCATCAGCAGACAGGGAAAAACAGCGACAGCTACAGGAGGCAGATAACCCATGCCATAGCCTTCTGCTACAAAAACAGTGTTGCTTGCTGCCCCTATATTTTGAGTCCTGGTATGGACTTTGTGTTTTCCTCTCAGTCTTCTGCACCCATTTCCAAAAACCAAAGCCAAACAAACAAAAATAAATAAATACCTTGGACCTCATTACTCCCGAGAAGATTTCTTGTTACATTGGGGTTTCAGTGCTATGACTGCCACATCCCAGGCAAGCAGAAAGTTCGCATTCTACTTGAGCTGACATTGTGGGCATTTTCTCCTTCAATGCATCTTCCCTATTTTTTTTTTTTTGGTGGAAAAATTGAAGTCTTTGTAAACTGATGGACCTTTCTAGACTCACTTGAATTGGGTTAGGTTCTCTTTTTAGTTTTCCATTAAAATTCTGATCTTCCTATGACTACCTTGCTGTTTCCCTCATATGCATGCTGCACATTGATGTTTCTCTCTCACTGCAGGCGTGGTTGTTTTATTTTTCTCAGCTCATGGCAACCTGCGTCTCATTGGTGAGTTACCTCAAGTATTAGCATTCTTGCTCATTGTATCAGGTGAAATGATCTGTCAATGGGTTTTCTTCTCTACTGGTCTGTCCCAAGGTCTCTGTTCACCCATTCAGCTACCTCCTGGACAATTTAAAGGAAATGGAACACGCACAATTCATAGGGGAAAATGTCTCAGGATTAGGATGTCAGATGGAGGTGGAGTTTAATAGATCCCTGTAGATCATGCGTCCCGCTAATTTAGTTTCCTTATTGCCTGCTCCAGAGGTTCCACTAGTTTTCTCAGATATCCATCCAGCCGGGAGGAGCACATTGCCAATTCTCTTTCCCTACACAATTACCTAGAACCCCAGCTTTCTGCCTTCCAGTCCCATTAGCCATTGCAAGAGAAAATTGTCAGTGGATGGAAAGGAAGCCGTGTTCAATTTTCTTTATTCACAGAATGCCTTTAAAGCCCTTTTTACTATTTTTCATTATTTTATTTCAATTTTTTACTATTAATTGTATATGTAAAAAACAAAAAATGTGAGATTCCCATAAACCCCTCATCTAATTTCTCCTAGTAACATTTCATATTAGTATATTTGTCACAATTAGTGAACCACACCCAGCTTTTCCTATTATTTTTGTCCAAATTCATTTTATCCCTCCCACTCCTTCCAGCTTCTAGTGACCAACACTGTATGTTCATTGTATTGTATGTTCTTTTAATTGTAGCTGCCACATTTGAGAACATTCAGTATTTGTCTATGTCTGGTGCATTTCACTCACAATGATGTCCTTCAGTTGTAACCATTTTGCTGCAAATGACAGGATTTCATCTTCTAGCTGAACAGTATTGCATTATGTAGACATACCACATTTGCTTTATCCATTTGTCTAATGATGGGTGCTTGGTTGATTCCATATTTTGGCTCTTGTGAGCAGTACTGCAATAAACATAGTGAAACAGGTATCTCTTTGATACAATGAGTTCATATTTTTTGGATACATACCTAGTTGTGAGATATCTGGATCAAATGGTAGCTCCATTTCTAGTTTTTAAAGAAATTTCCATATTGTTTTCTACAGCAGCTGCACTAATTTACAATCCCACCAATACCATATAAGAGTTCCTGCCCTTTTCTCCCATCTTGCCGGCATTTGTTGCTGTCGTTTTGACACGAGCCATTCTGACAAGGGTGAAGTAGTCTTATTGTGGTTTGGTTTTGATTTGCATTTTCCTGATGACTGATGATATTAAGCATTTTAAAAAATATTTTTGTCAATCATTTATATTTCTTCTTTTGACCTGTCTGCTCAGGTCTTTTACCCATTTATTTCTTAACTATATTGGTTCTATTTTTTGTTGAGTTTTGTGAATTGCTGACACACTCTGGATATTAATCCTTCACCATATAAATAGCATACAAATATTTCCTCCCATTGGATCTGTTGCCTCTTCACTATACTGATTCCTCTGAGGTGCAGAAGCTTCTGAGTTGGGTATAATCCCATTTTTCTAGTTGGTGTCTTTGTTGCATGTATTTTTGGGTTCTTAGCCAAGCAGTCATCATCTATACAAAAGTCTTGAAGTAATTCCCCTGTTTTCTTCTAGCAGTTTCAGTATCCAGTCTTCCCTTTAGCACACTGACCCATCTTGAGTTGACTTTTGTGTATGGTGAGAGGTAGAGATCTAATTTCATCCTTCCATATACAATTGCCAGCACCATTTATTGAAAATGTGATTCCGGCCGGCGCCGCGGCTCACTAGGCTAATCCTCCGCCTTGCGGCGCCAGCACACCGGGTTCTAGTCCTGCTCGGGGCACCGATCCTGTCCCGGTTGCCCCTCTTCCAGGCCAGCTCTCTGCTGTGGCCCAGGAGTGCAGTGGAGGATGGCCCAAGTCCTTGGGCCCTGCACCCCATGGGAGACCAGGAGAAGCACCTTGCTCCTGCCATCGGATCAGCACGGTGCGCCGGCCGCAGCGCGCTACTGTGGCGGCCATTGGAGGGTGAACCAATGGAAAAGGAAGACCTTTGTCTCTGTCTCTCTCTCACTGTCCACTCTGCCTGTCAAAAAAAAAAAAAAAATGTGATCCTTTCTCCAGTATATGTTCTTGGCATCTTTGTCAAAAGCCATTGACTACATGTACATAGATTAATTTCTCAGCACTCTATTCCATTCTGTTGCACTGTGTGCCAGTATTTATGCCAGTACCATACAGTTTTAATTATTGTAGTCCCATAGCTTGCTTTGAAACCAGGTGTTGTGATGCCTCTATCTTGGTGTTTTTGTTTTTGGTTCTGTTTTTTGCTCAGGATAACTGACTATTCTGGGTCTTTTGTGATCCCATATGAATTTTACATTTTTTCTAACTCTGTAAAAATTGGTATCCTAATAGGGATTATATTGAATCTGTAAATTGTTTTAGGTAGTATAGGCATTTTAATGGTATTAATTTTTCCAGTCCACAAACAAGGAATATCTTGATTTTGTGTGTGTGTGTGTGTGTGACTCTATGATGATTTCTTTCATCAATGATATATAATTTTAATTGTAGAGGGTTTGTCACTTCTTTGGTAAAATTTATTCCTAAGTATTTGGGTTTTTTTGGTAGCTGAATGGATTTCTTATTGATTTATCTCTTAGAAAGGTCAATATTGGCAAATAAAATGCAAGGGTTTTTTTATGTTGATGTTGTATCCTGTGACTTTCTGAATTGGTTTATTAGTACTAACAACATTATGTTGGAATGTTTAGGTTTCCCATGTACAACATCATGTCATCTGCAAACATGGATAGTTTGACTTCTTCCTTTCCCGTTTCAATACCCTTTCTTTCTTTCTCCTCCCATTCTTCCTTGCTAATACTTCCAAAATATATTGAACAAAAATGATGAAAATGGACATACTTATATAGTTCCAGGTATTAGAGAAAATGCTTTCAGCTTTTCCTAATTCTGTATGATACTGGCTGTCGGTTAGTCATTCAAAGCTGCTATAAATTTGAGGTATTTTCATTCTATATTTAATTTGTTGAGGGTTTTATCACGAAGATATGTTGAATATTATCAAATGGTTTCTCTGCATATATTGAGATGATCATATGATTTTTATGCATTCTGTTGATGTGATTTATGATGCTTATTGACTTGCAAATGTTGAATTATCCTTGCATCTCTGGGATGTCTCCCAGTTAGTGATGATATATGATCTTTCTTGATGTAGTGTGTTGGATTTGGTGATGAATTTTCTCATTTTTTGCTTGGCTAGGAAATATTTTATTTCTCTTCAGTTCTTATGGATAGCTTTACTGGATACAATTTTCTTGATTGGAAGTTTTTTTTAAGATTGAGTATATCATCCCATTATCTTCTGGCCTGTAGGGTTTCTACTCAGCATTCTGTTGGTCGTCTAATTGGTTTTCCTTTATATGTAACTTCGCATTTGTCTTACTGTCTTTAGGGGTCTCTCTTTGTCCTTAACTTGTGACAATTTTACTATCATATGCCTTGGAGAAGGTCTTTTGTTGTTGTTGAGTCTGGTTGAGGTTCTTTGGACTTTCTGTATCTGGATGTCCATATCTCCTTCAAGATTTGGAAAATTTTCAAATATTATTCCATTCAGTGGGTTCTCAGTGGCCTTTTACTTTTCATATCCCTTTAATATGAATATTTGTTCACTTAATGGTATCCCTTAGGACAGACTGTCTTCATTCTTTTTAACTATTTTCACTTTACTTTTGTCTGACTGCATTATTTCAAAAGCCTCATTATCCTCCAGATCAAAAATTCTTTCTTCCATTTAGTCTATTCTGCTGTTGAAGCTTTCAGTTGTATTTTTATTTCACTGATGGGAGTTTTCAGCTTCCATCTGTTTGGGTGTTTCTCATGATTTCTGTTATTGAATTTCTCACTCACCTCCTGTTTTCATTTCTGTAAATTATTTCATCTTACTATTTCATGTTTCTTGTGTCCCTGCCTTGACATCTGCACATTTGGTATAATAGTTCCTTTTTTTATGGAGTAGGTTTCATTGGAAAAGACTTTTTTTTTGTTTAAATGGGATGTAGGCTGTCACTTGGGCTATTGATTTGGCTTTGGCTCTCAGTAAGCCTAGAAATGTAACTTCTGGGTGATTTCTTCAGTGGTAATTGGTGTCAGCAGTGTCTACAAGTGCCACAGTTGTCTAGTCTAACAGTTTGTAGAGGCAGTAGTACAACTTTGAATTATGTGTGAGTTCCAAACATGTGTGTCTTTATTCCCAGGGAATCAGGTATCAATCATACCAGGGTTTGTTAATGCTGTAGCCACATGTCTGGTGCTTTGGGAAACAGAAGAGGTGATCCTCTTTTCCCACTAAGCAAGCATGAGTGATCCTGGGGCTTGTGGCACCAATACCTTTGGCTCTTGTGGATGCTACCTTCTCGAGGTCCTGTGTATGGGCATGACTAATGCTGGACCTTAAAGCACCAAAAGCTTAAGCCTGGGCTCTGGAAGATGTTAAAGAGAACTTTACCCAATGCCACGGGGTGAATACAGCTTATGCTGATATTATGCACTTGCAGTTGATGTTATGGAGCACTGGAATGCAGGTAGGCTGCCCCCTATGGCCACAGGGGATGTTCTAATAATTCTGAGGAATACAGTACTAATAGTCACAGTCTCAGATCTGCAGGTACAGTGAGTTCTTAGCCAGGTCTCACAGGGTGAGTGCCAGTTACACAGAGGATTGAGAACTGGCAGTCACCAGCCTCAGGCAAAAGAATGCAGCCGGGGCCCTCTAGATCTAGGGGTTATGGCACAGCAGAGACAGTCCCAGAGTTGCAAGGCCCGCAGTTCCCACAGAGCATGTAAAGGTGATGCGGGGGCCCGTGCTCTGTCCCCAGAACCCTGTGGTAAGAGTTTCAGAAGGGGCTTCCTCAGGGCTGGGGAGTGGGATTCAGTGTGGACTGCTGCTGGTGACTGGCCCCAAGAATACACAGGGAGCTTCCCTAGATGACACAGAGGAAGCAGGTGCAGCTCCAGGGCTTGTGCCCAGAACTCCCATAGCTGCAGGAATCACAGAGGCCCGCTCTCTGTCCTAGCAAACAACCTTGCTCTCTCCGGGGACTTCTCAGGAGTCCAAGAAGGGACTGCTTGTCTACCCCTATGTCATGGGGCCTTTAGCAGCTTCTCAGCAGTGCTGGGGTCTGGTGCTTTGTGGGTGGAGTGAGACAGTGGAGGTTGCTTTTTGGGAGGAAAAGAGTCACAGGACCCCAGTCGGCCCTCAAGATGTGACTTAAAGTCAGTTAGGATGGAGGAATTCTCTCCTCATTAGGGCTGCCTGTCTGTGGCTATGGTCCTGCAAGATGGTCCACCTAAGGGGCCCCAGGGAAGCTGCAGTGGGCAGTGGCTGTTAGTTCTGAGCTTGTTCCTCTGTCTCTATTGGCCTGCGGTGTCAGTGAGCTGTTTGCACATCTTGTCACTTCCTGACTGAAGCTTCACCCTCAGCCAGTCTTCTCAGTTCTAGTATTTTATACACAGAACCCTCTTCCTGGCAAGATGGCGTCCTCTGCCCAGAGTGCCAGGATAGGAATGCCGGGCAGAAAAATCAGTTGTGGTTATGTGCCTTCTCTCTCTCTCTCTCTCTCCCCCCCCCACCCCCCCCCCCTAGTTTTCAGAATCTCTGTGCCATTTGCAGTTCTGGACACTTCTTTGTAGAAGTGTTCCTTCAAGCAATCTCCCCAGCTAATAATTTATATGTAGGACTCTTTTTCCCAGAAAGAGAGTCCAGAGCAGAGGCGGCAGCAGTGGTGGGCTTAGTTCCCATCTTGCTGCTGGTTTTAGAGTCTCTCATCTGTTGGCAGGTACTGTTAATTTTTTTTTTTTTTTGAGATTTTATTTATTTTATTTGAGAGGTAGAGTGACAGAGAGAGGAAGAGAGAGACAGAAACATCTTCCATCTGCTGGTTTACTATCCAAATGGCCTCAACAGCCAGAGATGAGCCAATCCGGGGCCAGGAGCCAAGAGCTTCTTCCAGGTCTCCCATGTGGGCTCAGGGAACCAAGCACTTGAGCCATCCTCCACTGCTTTCCCAGGCCACAGCAGGGAGCTGGATCAGAAGAAGAGCAGCTGGGATACCAACCGGCACACGTATGGGATGCGGGCACCGCAGGGGAGGCTTAGCCTACTACGCCACAGTGCTGGCCCTGGTATTATTACTTTTTTGTTAAGGCTTTTCCTCAGACAAGCTGGAAATTCTGTTCTTTGCTTGTTCTGAAACATTTTTTCTGGCTGAAGTGGATGCAGATCCTCTCTATTCAGCCGTGTTGATCCGCTCCTGAAAACTCTTTTTAATCTTGAGTATTCCCATAGCCTCAAAAAAGATAGGCAACATGTAAGATTTAAAGGTAAACATACTGCTTTTTTTCCAGGTTAAATTTTTTTTTTATTTTTAAAAGTTAGTGTTTTTTTAAACAAATTCATTTCTTCTTTATGAAAATGTATGCCTTATATTGACTGTTTCAGAACACAAATTCAAGTTCCATCACAAGAATTGATAAAATATATTAGGTGAACAATTAAAGCATCATAAAGCAAAAGCATAAAGATTCGGATAACTTTATATGCCTAAATTTGGACTTGACCATGATTTATTATTCTGTATAAGTTCAGAATAATTGATTAATTCTGCTAAATTATTTATTTGCCCAAGAGGAAGAGGCTATCACCTTGGACCCTAGGTCATAAATACTAAAGCCATCCTATCTTAAGGACTTATGGGGAAATGAATTATAAGGATCATGCTAGATCGATTCTGGGTTAATCATAACTCTCTGCTCCTGTGATTCACAATCACTTTATCTCCTACTGACCATTACATTTTACAGTTTAAGACTGTAAATAAGTTAACAGCTTAGAATTTATTTCTCTCACATGACTCTCAGGTCTTTTAATTTTTATTTGGTGAGCAAAAATAATAAATATGCATCCTTCAGTCTTTATTTTAATTTTCAAAAGTGCTACTTTGACTTCAATCCACAAAATCATAAAGGCTTAGACAGAAATGGTTAAAAATCAACAGGCCTCAGGGGTCCAATGTCATACAAGCCAAATACTCATTCAAAATTCCAATTATTTTGGTAAACAAATAGCCCGTTTTTTGTCTTAAGCTCAATTCCTTTAACTTACTGGAAACTTATAGGAAACTGCATCTTTTTATGGTTCTTACTACATCCTATATTGCATTATGTTTATTTATATAAATGTCATTTCTCAAACTAGACAGGTTATGCCTTCAAGGCTAAGGATGTTGTATCTTATATATTTTTGTGTTCTGGTGGAAATATCTCCTAAAAATTTATCTTTAATGTAGTAAAAGAGCTTAGCAGATGGCCTTGAGCTCAATTTCTGAATCTGCCACTGATTATTGGTGTGACTTAGAGCAAGTCAGGTTACCTATCTGCGAGTTAAGTGTCATAATATCAGCTGCTCCCAGTGTTGTAAAGGGTGAGACAATTTCTGTGTAAAAGCCATTTCAAGAGTTAAAAATGCTCACCAGTGTTATCTATTTTCATACGGAAGACGTGGGGGACAGAGGGAGGATACTCCTCTTCAACATGGGAAGTTCTTATCTTACCCTTTGCTTTGAAGTCCATCTTTCCATAACTGTTGCCACTGAATGTTTCTAATAAAAGCAGACCATATCTGTGGTCTCTCTCAAATTACAGGTTTTGGATTGAGATTTTAAGGAATTGGCTAAATTAAAGGTTCATGTGAAAAAGAATATGGTTCTCTCAATTCAAATCAACATGGATGGAATAGCAGGTAGTGATAAGTCTATTTGTCTGTGGCATGGGCTTCTGTCCTGATTACTGGAGCTTGTTGCCCAATAAATTAAAAAGAAAAGTAATTTCAGCATCAGCTCGTGATGGAGATATCAGAAGATGGGCATCCAGGACCAGAGCAATCTATGGAGAAGTAAAATGTGCCATAATCCATAATATGGCGAGGAGCTCAGGTGCAGGGTTTGAAAATACATTTTCCCATCCTTCACTTGACTTGGCAAGAAACGCAAATATTTGAGGAAATAACATTGAATGTTTATAGTTCTTCACCTGACAGATGGAAAATTGCAGAAAGCTATTAGGTTAGAAGAGTGTGCGTGAACAAAAAAAAAAAAAAAAAAAAAAAAAAAAAACAGTCTCCAGAGTATCTATGTTTAATCAGTTAAGCCTTATAGATAAGAAACTTAAATATTTGGGATTTTCTTGTATAACTGTTTCAGTTACCAGAATATTTGAGCAGACTGTCCTGATTCCCCTCTATGAAAACTGCATTTTCTTTTCCTTAAGCCACTTTAAACAGAAGCTGTTTTTAAGACACTTGTCACGACAGGCTATGTGTCACAGCGACTCAGCACTTAACTTACTTCCGTGACTGAGCTGACAGAAGTTTGAGGACAGGGGCCCAAATCTTCTCTCTGTGTCCCTTATACACGTCCCTTCAGGATCTTAGAATGAATTGCATAAACACTGCTGGTAAAACTCGATTTGCAGAAATGAAACCAAACTGAGTTCCCAGCAGAAGTGAGCTATTGGCAGCACAGGTGCTCCATGGCAGCAGCTACTAATGACCATGAATCCTTCAGCTTCTAACCAGCTCCACTTTGTAATCACTAGGAAGATGGCATTTTGGATTTTGTTTCCCTTCCTCACAATGAGGCCATGAGTATGTGGGCCTGAAGCACCCAGATTCCTTTCTGCCCCCTGTTTAAGCACTTTGCTAGCCTGTAATCCACTGGCAAATAAATCAATGGCATGCAATTCAGTGCCTTTCCAAAGAGAACCTCAAGAACAAGGAACAAGGACTAGTTAAAATTTTTTAAGAAGCTTTTATCACTAGACATATGGTCTGCAAATTCCCGAGGCCAACCCCTCCGTGATTATTCTGTTGAAACATGACTTCAAATTTTGTTGACTATTTTCTAGATTGTTTTAATTTGATGGTTAAAAACTATCTGAAGGACAGTGATTGTATGTTTCGTTGATGAAAAAGGCCAGGAATGTTTTTAAAAGCAAAAACAGTTTGGGTTTCTATGCAACATTTCATTGATATTGCTACAGGCTATAATCATACTGTTTTAATGATGCTCTTTTGAAAAATTCACTCATAATGCTTTGTAACATTAAATTACTGGGAACAACATATATAATGGCAATGATAATGTTATCATCATTTAAATAGAGCTCTACAGTTCACAAAGCAGTAACAACAATGCCAGAACACTTTTCTAACTGCAAAGCAGTATGTCCCCAACAGGGGAGGTCTCTGGAGGATTGTGAAAAAGCTGCAAGAAGATCCAGGAGGCCAAAGTGACTGTTTGAAACAGAAGAGAACAGCAAAAATCAAAGTGGGTTGTTAGAGGAAGCTCCAAGGTCACTGCTGTCTCACTGCTACAGGAGGTTTAGACCTAGGAAGCCAAAAGTGGATCTCAAAGTGTTGGCAACTGGCCAGGATCAGAGACTGGGAGGAAAGACTTCAGGGTAACTGTGGGTGTGAGCAATCAGTGAGGAGGAAAAGTCCCTGTGTATTTCTCCTCTCTCACACCACCAACTCTCAAGGAATCTGCCCATTTCAACAATTACATCAAAACTTAGGTAGATAAGTTGTTCCTGATCATATTGCTAAAATCACTTAAAATGGCAGTATCCGAAAAGCAGTCAGAATTGGTAAAATGCTTCCGCCTCTGCCACAAACTGTAGAAGACAAGAAGTTTAGGCTTGGATCTGGAATCTGTATTTCTAACAGCAGAAGCACCTGCTAATTATGGGAGCGGAGGTCACATTTTGAGGGGCACTGGCCTGTAGTCCCATCGTGCCTGATACAGAGCAGACAATCTGTGAAAAATACTTAACATTATACAATTTCTCCAGGGCACCAACTTTTATCACTGAATACCCCAGGCTTTGGTTAGGGTTCCCCACCAATGAAAGATGGTAAACATCCTATGAGTAAGCTGACCTGAAAATTGTAGGCCATTCGTTATTGAATGCAAAACTTTTTCCTAAAAAGCAAATATAGCAAAAAGGCAGAAGTTAAATGTATCAAGGTTTTTTTTATATTTTCCTATTTTTTTTATGTTTAGATACCTCCATTGATTTTCAGGTGCCAGAAAAATATAGTCATCCATGTTCTTCTAGTTTTCTCTTTGGTTTTTTTATTAAGATTCTCTTTTCCTCATATTTAGGTTCTTATACCACAGGAATTTATTTGGTGTAGTGTGACAGAGTGCTTTAATTTTGCCCTTTGTGAAATAATCACCTGTCCCAGTTTTTTAATATTTTATATTTGATTAAATTATAGCCTTTGAGCCGGCGCCGCGGCTCACTAGGCTAATCCTTCGCCTAGTGGCGCCCAGTCAGGGCGCCAGATTCTGACCCGGTTGCCCCTCTTCCAGGCTAGCTCTCTGCTGTGGCCCGGGAGTGCAGTGGGCCCTGCACCCCATGGGAGACCAGGAGAAGCACCTGGCTCCTGCCTTCGGATCAGCGCGGTGCACCAGCCACAGCGTGCTGGCCACGGTGGCCATTGGAGGGTGAACCAATGGCAAAGGAAGACCTTTCTCTCTGTCTCTCTCTCTCACTGTCCACTCTGCCTGTCAAAAAATTTTAAAAAAAATTATAGCCTTTGTAAAATAGTCTTATAAATAATATTTATATGTATGCCTGTATTAAAAGTTGGATTTTTTTCTTTTTCATGATTTTCTATTCTCCAATAAGTTCTGTACTGTTTTATTTCCAAACTTCAAAACATGTCTCTACTTGATATTTCAAGTCTCCCATTATTATTTTTAATTTTCAAAGTTTTGTTGCTTATTCTCATCTGTTTTATTCAAATCAAATTTCCAAAAGGCTTCCTGGTTCCTAAAACATCCTTTGGGCATTTTATTAAGAATTGCAATGTTTCCTCTAATTTGGAGAAAACCGACAATTTTTGTAAAATTGTATATCCTCCCTTTCATAAATATGTCAGCAATTTCAAGTTAATACAAAATTTTTAAAACAAAAAAGAAGATATCAACCATTGCTTGAGTGATGGGTAATTTGCTCCCTATTTTTTTAACACTTGCTAATATTTGTCAAATATTCTATAAGAAGTATATATTACTTTCAAGTTCAGAAATATTCAAATGTTAACAAATAAAGAAACAAGTAAAAGAAAAAAAGTCTTAGCCAAAAAGGAATTCAAATCTTTGCTCAGGTGTTGACATGTTCTTCATATAAGCACTACATTTATTCTTAAATGTCTTCCTAGGAATTTATATTTGGTATGAATAGCTATTTTTCTCAAAGTATCATTTTGTATTAATGTATTCATAGAAAAGCCAATGATCAGTATGTATCTATTTACAACACATCTTTGTTGAAATCTCAGGTGTTTCCTCATATTTTTCAGTTGATTCCTGTGGGTTTCTTAAATATATCAACAAATATGATGATGTTATAATGTTTTTCCTAATACATTAAAATCATATTTTTGTTTCTGCCTTATTGCATAGGCTAAAATTAACACCATCATGTTAAGTTTTAGGATAATGGTAGCTAACATTTTCTTGACTTTAATGATAATGCCATTAGAATTTTATCTGATAATAGGTCTGCTGCTTTTTTGTAATATTCTGTGACTCGTTGATGAAAAATTACTTTCTCCTGTCCTACAAGTAGATAGATTACAGAAAAATAACTGTTTCCAATTATGTCAAATATGTTTCTGATGTCTGCTGAAGAGCATTTTAAACTTCATATAGCATCATCTGCAAGATATGTTATCCTTGTAACCTTCCTAAGCTGAACTCATGCTCCTTTTCCTTATTCAGTAACATTACATTATTCTTTTAATATGGTAAAATTTTCAAATATAACTATTAGTCCTATTTTATAAATCCATTACATTCTATTTACATATTTAATAATTTCATAAATCATCTTTATTAAGATGTTTAGGATATTGTATTTTCTTGGTAAATTTTGACTTATGATATGAGTAATTACCAAAAAGGAAAAAGTAATCAGTAAGAGATATTGCAAACCACCCAAAATAAGGTTATTTTCCTCAAGTGATATTAGAGAGGACTGCAGAGTTAATTTTTCCTTCATTGCAATGTCCACTATGGGTTTTAAGTCTAACATACAATATATTCATCAGCTACACTTGACAACAGATAGACTTGTAAGAACATAGAACAGGAAGTCCAGCTTGTCAAAAGAGCAGCACTGGTTACTTCTCTTCAAAGAGTTAAACTTACAGCATTCATTTTTAACATGGGTCACATGCAAGCAGGTACTACCCACAGTGGATGAGTGAGAAGGCCTGCCTAGCTTAGAAGCCTAATGATCCAATGAGTCAGTATTTCCTGTACCCTACAGGTATAGCTGAGCCCCCAGAAGGCACAGGCCCAGTTATAAGAATCACTCAACTTGGCCGGCACCATGGCTTAACAGGCTAGTCCTCTGCCTTGCGGCGCCGGCACACCGGGTTCTAGTCCCGGTTGGGGCGCCGGATTCCATCCCGGTTGCTCCTCTTCCAGGCCAGCTCTCTGCTATGGCCCGGGAAGGCAGTGGAGGATGGCCCAAGTCCTTGGGCCCTGCATCCCATGGGAGACCAGGAGAAGCACCTGGCTCCTGGCTTTGGATCAGCGAGTTGCGCCGGCCTCAGTGGCCAGTGGAGGGTGATCCAACGGCAAAAAGGAAGACCTTCCTCTCTGTCTCTCTCTCTCACTATCCACTCTGCCTGTCAAAAAAAAAAAAAAAAAAAAAATCACTCAACTCAGAGAGGCTCAACAACCTGGCTTCCTTTCGTACATTTATTGTTTTCCCGAAAAGCAGCTACCACCCCAAGGTCTTTTAACTACAAGCAGTGTTGGTTGCAAGCATAGTTAAAATTCCACCTTCATCATGTTTCCAACAGAACTGAACTATAATTAACCAACATGTGAATTTTCATTCAGAATAAGAATTTACATATAGATGTATATATACATACTCACATATACATATATATATACTTTTTTTGCAGAAATATATATGCCAATGTAATGTATCAAATCCTGGATCAGTAACTTAAAATTGCAACCTTAAATCCTATTTTATTCTTTTATCTTGATTATTTTCCCAGGTAAAACATGGAAACTATGCTTTTGTATGGGATGCAGCTGTATTGGAATATGTGGCTATCAATGATCCAGAATGTTCCTTTTACACTGTTGGGAATACCGTGGCTGATCGAGGATATGGAATCGCATTACAACACGGCAGTCCTTACCGTGATGTTTTTTCACAAAGGTAAGATTCACGCACGGTCCAAATAAAGAGAAAATTTAAACAAAGAAAATCTACTTCATTTCCCAATATAGTTTAATATGTTTTGCTTGCTTTCACAGGAAAGCACAATAAACAACAACAATAAATGTTGCTTTAATAAGGCATTTGTGTCTGAAAACATGAACCAGAGTATCATTTTTCCCATAAATAGTAGAAAAATATTGCTGCATAGAATTAGTTTTACTGTCAAAAATTGATATGCGAAAGAAAGTAGATGTGTTTATCATTTCTATTAGAACTTAATTGAGCAGTCTAGTCTGAATTTTCAGGGACTAAATATCATAGAGTTAAGAAAACAAGTTCATTTCTAAGAACACTAAAATATATTTCGGAACCAAATTAAAGTGCTGATGCACTGAAACACATGATGATAGGGGTACTTCCATCTGAATTTTGTAGATGCAAAGGGTGGGAACATCAAAACACGTATGAAACTTTGTCACTGAAATCAAGGAGACAGTTTATTAAAAAATTAAACCCACTCCTAAATAAGAATTTCAAAGTATAAGGGAGTTTTTTTTACAGAAGGAAGGTTTTGAAATGTAAATTTTGGAGAAGACTGTATATGGAAGATTTAGGCGTGAATGTGGTTCACAAAGATCACCCCGTTTCATTCTATTTACTACCAAGCAAGCTCAAGTTTAAGAGTCTACTATCTTCCAGGTAGAAATATATTCCATCGGATGCAGACAGTGCCTTGTGTTTATTCTCATACCTGATCTCTAAAAGCTAATGCCAGACCCAGAGGGTAGTCTACAGATAATATAAAGGCCTCCCATTTCAAACTATTTGAGCTGTATTTTAGGAACACAAAAAAAGCAAGCATTTAATTTTTTAAAAAACAAAACTGAGTGGTCCAAATTTATATCAAAAGTCTTCCATTAGACCTGTCTTCTTGACTGTAAAATGAGAAACTCAGATTAATTCTAAGGTGCTGTGGTAGCCTATTTTCTGTGTAGCAAACAGCTGCACAAGTATCAGTGACTTGCAGTAAGCGATTTCTCATTCATGAAACATGAGGGCTATGACTTGGCTGTGTTTTCCCGCAGACGATAGGTCAACAGCAGGTCTGCTCTATACAGCCTCTAATCCTGGGGCCCAGTGAAAAGAAATAATTCTATTTGGGATTTCCTGTTCATTGCCAAGTATCATTGCAAGTCTCTAAGGCATCCTGATACTTCGACTTAAATGCGGCATATGCCCCATCTGCCCAGTGGCCACTAAACTGGGAGTCTCAGGGCCAAATCCAAAATCATTGGGATGCTGAGTATGGCTCACGTAAAGGGAAGGAGGAAGTAAATAATTTTGAACAATTAGATAATCTACCAGTGGCACTTTCTGGCTCAAATAAATTCTAAGCGTAAGACAAAAGTGAAACATGCATAAACTGGGAAGCAAAATATTAAGGTCTAAACAACGAATTATCAATAATTTGATGATAAGCAGATCAATAGTCAATCTGCCTAAAAGGCACTTGAAGTCTAGTTAGAAATATAAGAGCCGTTCACACGAATCATTAAACCATGTAAATTTCTGTGAATGTGTGCTGATATGCATATATACATATATATTAGTGTGATATCATACAGTATGCATACCCATATTATATATTAACATTTATAATATAAGTATGCTTATTTATACAATGTTAGAGTGTATAGTTGAGATATTGAATGAATTGAATACCATACATAATAAAGAGTTAAGTAAAGGAAGTATGAGTAAAAGCTCTCTAGCAAAGGTGAGCGTTGAACTTGATCTTAAAGAATTTAGAAAAGAACAGGCTGACAGTGGATAATAGACAGTTCTTAGAGACATAATAAAGACAACAGAATGGAAGTAGAAAGGAAAGTAGAATGTGTTTGGGAACAATAAGAAAATTAAGTTAATGTGAAAGGAAATTGGAAGTTTAGAATGTATGTTGTAGGTCATAAGCCACTACAAAAGCCTGTTGTCTGTTCCTGAGCTCAGGAGAGAAATGATGAAGGTGGCATTTAAGGGAAGACCAATCTAGTTTAGATATGATGGACAGAATAGTATTGGCAGAGACTAGAGGGGACCTGGAGGCCCGTGGTAATGAAGACCCAGTCTAGAAGTGGGTAAGGAGACACGAGGTTGGGGAACAGACGGAGGAGATGTTTCTACAGGAAGAAGCACACCACTGTTTCAGTTGAGAGGTGAAGGTGGCAGTGCATGATACAATAAAAGGAGATTCAGGGTTTCTTGGTGAAAGAACAGCAGAAAAGGTTAATGAATCCCTGACGCATACCCAGGTCATTGAGAAAAGGATGACTTCCACTCCTTGGTTGTGGTTAACGCCTTCTTCACCACCAAAGATGTTCTTTGTTTTCTGGATCTTGTATGCAAACAATGCACCAGCATAATAGCAATAAAAGAAATGTTTAATAAGTCACACCAAGTGCTCTATTTCAATTTTATCTTTGTGATGATATACCTATAAGACATTTTAATTCTGAGGAAATATAAGGCAGTGAACAGCTGAAAAGTAATAATAGGAATCGAGCATGATTTTTCCCTTGTTGATGAGCAGTAGAGATGCGGGCAGTTTAGATTCTCACTCTCTGTGGAGTCCCTTGACAACACCACCACATATCCTTGCTGCCTGGACATCTGGAGGAAGGGAGACCAGGAAAGAAATATGACCCAGCTACTATCAATGTGCCAGCTCATCTCTGTATACACATGTGCCACATATTTATTACCCAGAATATTCCCCTGAATTCACAAGATATTTGCATTCATTCTTTTTTGTTATTGCCATTAGGGAAAAGATCTCTTTTTTTATTAACTGATCTTGAAAATTATAAAGATCATCAAATTTAACTGTTGTAGTGTGCTTTAGAAATTTTTATATCTGACTTTTATGTATCAGCTTACCCTAGGTCTTTGATTAAACCATATCAGTGAATGCTATTATGATTATGTTAGTTGAAAATGTTAGTTTTACTAAGTGATTTTAATAAATTGATATCAGTTATTTTTCAGATGCTTTAATGCCAATAACACAACTCATAAATATCAAAGTACGTTAATAGATAATACTAACATCTGAAAATGAATAATATATAGTGCTACATTGACTAGATTTATTACCTGCTATCTTAAATACTTATAAATTTAATTGATGCTTCAGAACATTCATATGAGGTGTTGTACATTCATTTACTAGAGACTTGCACATTCGTGTATGACTATTATTCTAACGAACACATACACTGAGTGCATGAGCCTATTGTTGGGTAAGCATCAGATTCACCTCAGGAAACATGGGCTCTTGTGATCTACTCACTTGTACATTGTGTGTGAATGGACGTGCACAGCAATGACTTTTAAGAACCAGTAAGTGGGCCGGCGCCGCGGCTCAATAGGCTAATCCTCCGCCTAGCGGCGCCAGCACACCGGGTTCTAGTCCCAGTCGGGGCACCGATCCTGTCCCGGTTGCCCCTTTTCCAGGCCAGCTCTCTGCTGTGGCCAGGGAGTGCAGTGGAGGATGGCCCAAGTGCTTGGCCCTGCACCCCATGGGAGACCAGGAGAAGCACCTGGCTCCTGCCATTGGATCGGCGCGGTGCGCCAGCCGCATCGCGCCAACCGCGGTGGCCATTGGAGGGTGAACCAACGGCAAAGGAAGACCTTTCTCTCTATCTCTCTCTCTCACTGTCCACTCTGCCTATCAAAAAAAAAAAAAGAACCAGTTAGTGCTGTAATTTATGTAACCATAGGATTGGCTAGGAGAATTTTGTTTCCTCGAATACACAAGAACTAGAAAACTCAGCAGCAGAAGTTACTCTCTAAGGAGCTCATGAGAGGGATCAGAGTATTTGTGTTGTGGACAACGTTGCAATAAACTCTATGTGACACTATTTGTTCAAATGTTTTGTGAAGCACTTGTTTTGTTGTGGTTCTTGGTTTAAAAAAATTGTCGAATGCTATTTCACTAAAAGCATCCAGGAATAGAACTGAATTGTTCAGATTTATTTCATTGAGCTATTACTAAAATTAACTTCACTGTTCTCAGAATATTAGCTATTCAGAAGGCTAAAACCTAAAAATATGCATTGAAAAGTTAGTATAAGCTCACCTCTGTTCTGAAATCTTAGTGGGTGTCAAGGAAAAATTAATCAGTGAGTTTCATTTTATAGTTCTTCAATAAAGGAGTCACGTGTTCCTTTATGTTTCTATCCCTAAACGTTGGATTGGAAATACTAATGGGCACAAAAGCAATTACATGTTCAGAGTTGTATGGAGAATGATTTTGCTCTGGATCAAGATAGTGGTACAAGTGGACAAATAGCTTTTCAATTCAATCATAGAATTTCAGAATTTTTAGAAATGGAGCTAATAGTGATCTCTGCTTTGTTGTAGGATAAAAGCAGTCCACAGAGATGAATGGCTTGCTCAGAATCACAATAAAAATGGAAAAATTGAAAAATGTTCCAAGTCTAGTGTTCTGGTCATTAGTACTCTGACTTCCCTTGTGTTTCTTCTGGAAGCATAGAAGAACAATATCAAACTTAAATACTTACATAGTTATATAGTATTGAATGTGTGCCAGGCTCAGTTCCTTTTTAAAATTCCAACAATTTTAAGTGACACATGTTTGTGGGGTACAATATAATTGGATACATGAATACAATGCATAATGCTCAAACTAAGGTCACTGGCTTTTCCATCGCTTCGAGCATTTATCATCCCCATGCATCAGGAGCCTTTGGACTCCTCTTTTCTAGTTATTTTGAAATATACAATGTTGTATGATGGGGCTATCCTACTGAGTGATAGAACACTATGACTACTTGGCGTATAACCTCTTCTAACCTCTCTCTCTCCCCCTACACTTCCCAGTCTCCAGAAACCACTACTGCACTGTCGTCTATGGGCTCAACTACTTTAGCTTCCACAAATGGATTAAACACAGTTCTTACATGTAGAACCTGGGAAGTAAGGACTGGCATTGCCCCATTGTACAGACTCAGAAACTGAGACATACTCCCCTCAAACACACACACAGAGAGAGAGAGAGAGAGCGCGCGCGAGAGAGAGAAAGAGAGGGTAAAAACCATAATCCCACAATCCTTGATTCATGGTATACTTTCATTATTGGTCTGTAACTGGCTACTTGTATTCGTTTATTTAATTAATTTTAAAATGCTTGGGTAGAGTCTTTTTGTTTCCTTGCACTGTTAACCATGAGAATATCTGGTTCTTTACTGTGCCTTTTTACTTGGATCCAGAAAAAGAACGTTAGATGTTTTTGCCTCTTGCTATCCTAATACTTCTTACATTTTACCTCTTGAGTCCTGCCTCATGTTGAAAGCTTCCTTGAGTTTAGGATAAAGTCAGCCCATCCCTAAAGCCTGCCTTTACATCTAGCACAGAGTAATCCTTTGGTAACAGATAATAAATCATCTTATTTATGTACACCTAAATAAATTTACATGCTTTTTCCTTGCAATTTGTTTTCTAAAAATCTTCTGCTTTTTCTTATCACAATTCTCTTTTTCCTTCTTGGTTTCTCCCATTGTTCATACAATGAGTAAAAACCAAAGGAGGAAACCAAAGCAAACACAGCACCTGTCAACCTTTCTTCCCAACTCCCTGCTGTAAGAACCAATATATATTCACTTTCACAGGGAACGCAGAAAACATCCCTTTAACTTAAAGACATAGAGACCTATTCCTTTAATTTCCCAGTTGGAATGGAATTATTTTCCAAGGCATTTTTGTTTTCTTTTCAGGAATGAGGGAAAAAAGCAAGCTTCCCTGACCTCCCGCTTACTGGCTCTAGGATCAGACAATAACCGGTTTAAGCTCTGTACTCTCAGTTGGCTAACTCCCTCACAAAGGAATGCTTAACCGAAAGTTAAACAACTGGTTTCCCTTTAGAGATAGAAAGTAAAGTAGCCCTCAGTTCTGAGAGAAGTAACATCTCCAAAACACATAGGTAAACAGTAAGCAAAGTGAAATTATACATTGAACTGTCTAGTGTAGGCAATACATGCTGCACATTGCGAAAAGAAAAGAATATCAGTGAATGACAGTCTGGAAAAGGCTTGATGAGCTGGGAAAATTCAGGGATAAGTTGAATTTGGAGATGGAAAGAGGTGCAGATAAAACACTCAGAAAATATGAGAAAATCATAGCTCTAAAAGCAGTCCTGTGGTATAAGGATGAGACGGAGCTTGAGGGGAGATAGTACTGGTAGAAGGGTATACATAGAGAAGCAAAACGGAGTGTGAGGCACTGGAGTTTCAACAGCTACAGGTAAGTAAGCATCTACTGTATGGAACACTTGTTATGTTTCCAAGAATGCTTGCTACAAGTCTGTGTGTTGCGTTTTATACATGGGAGGAAAGTTAACACTCAGAAGTAGGCATCTTGCCTAAGCTGCATAGCCAATGTCAAGTGTGTCTGGAACTCAACCCCACGCGGAGCCTGTGTCCTTAACCAGACCCTGCACCTGTTTTGTGGGTATCCAAGGAGAAGCATCCTGGTTTAGAAGAGACTCTGAGGGGGTCCCAAGTGCTAAGGTAGACAAAGTGAGAGCTTATTTGAGGAAAGCCAGGTACAGACTTTTGCACTGTTCTAGCTGAGAAACAGTCAACATATTCTCAAGAAGGATGGGGAGGAATGACTGGACAGGAAGGTAAATTCCAAGAAGGGATAGCGCAGCCTCCGTGAAAGCCAGGGGGCCTTGGATAATCCAGGAACCCGAGGGGAAAAGACGTGGCTGTTCAAGGAGCCACAACAGCTTGCTCTCTTCCCCTGCTCCCTGTAGTACTTGCATGAGTGCTTCTTGTTTTGTGTCAGCTCTATCTCATTTTCCAGTAAAGCCAATTATAAAATGATTTCTAGGGAGGCACTGGCTGTTTTTAAAACATCATCATTTACTACCCAGTAGATACTTATTTCAAAGAACCTTGCAGCTACAATACAGACTTTGTTCTGTGGTTACTTAACTCACACAGATTACTGTTCTGCTGTTCTTCGCTTTCCCTATCACACAGTTTATTCTTAAACACGTATGTATGCACACAGACCACTAAAACCAACAGTTTCACTGTATCCACATTTTCTGTTTTAGAACAAGAAAACAAGTTAGTTAAGATGGGCATGGTTATATAAAGTAGAAAAGGAAAATGTTTGAGGAGCCTAAAAGCAAGAAAGAGAACACAGAAGTGGAACTTCTTTATGAAAAAAGTCATATATATTTATCCATTTCAGCAATGTTTTTAATTGGTTTGAAAGGCTGAGATACAATCAGACGGTGACCTACCATCTGCTGGTCATTCTCCTAAATGCCTGCATCAGCCAGGGCTGAGCCAGGCTGAAGCCAGGTGCCTGGAACTCAACTGGGTCTCTCACTTGATGGCAGGGGATCCAAGTCCTGGAGCCATCACCCTCTGCCTCACAGAGCAGATATAGGGGGAAGCTGGAATCAGGAATGCAGCGGAGAGGCAACTCAGGCGCTCCCAGAAGGGACACGGGTGTCCAAAGTGACATCTTACCTCCTGTGCCAAATGCCTGCCTTGTTCATGTATTTTTATTTTGAAATAATAACCTCTTTTATTATTTGCTCATGTAACATACACCTGTTAAGTAAGGTTTAGATGCTGGAATCCACTGAAAGAAGCATACAGTTCCTATTTCACAGAAACCCACCTTACAACGTTTGTTTTTGACGTAGAATTTTGCATTCAGAGAGTTTAATAATAAAAGAGAAAATGAGGTAAGCTTATCTGTCCTTTTTTCTTGGGTCCTCATGGAGCTGCTTTTATGACTAATGTCCTGCGAGCTTCACCAGGCACCTTGACTGCTGCTGCTTGTGGAGAACCTAAATAATTTACATTTGTTTCAGTCTTTAGTCTAAATAAGTGGAAGAGTAAGTATAGTCGGTGATATTTCCAGCTTGTGAATATTTCAAAACCATGCGTGCTGCGGGCAGTAGGTGAATTGAGATCAGTTTTATTAATCTCGCAAAGCGGTAGCCAAATCTTAATCAAATCACATGTCTTTACTCTGCAGAGGCACGGGGCAGTATCACCATGCAGCACAAACCTACCCAGCAGAGAGCATAGTCCCGTGGAGGGTATTGTGGAGTGATCCAAAATTCTATTCTCCTTGTTCTTGCATCCGACAGCATTTGGGAAACACTTCCCAAGGTACTAGAGTAACCTTTGTAAACAAGCATCTGTAGTAGACTTTTCTGAGAAAAGCTCTGAGGTAGAGGGAAGATAAATGACTACACAAGCTACAGCACAGTATTTCAGCTAAATGATAGGAACCCATGGACCAGACCAAGATGCTCTGCAAGACACATTTCTCATCAGACATTTTCTTAGAAAAAGTGCAGTCTCTAGATCTCAGTACATACTGTGTTATTCAAAACAGTCATGTTGCAAAAAGCCTAAGTAACTACTGTTTTATTATGTAATATAAACTAAGTATGACTAAAGATTGAGTTTTTAAATGCATATTTCAGAACTGGAAGTTACAGATATATGTTACACTTGAAAACACACATATATGTATACATACATGTATACACCATGCACACACACTTCAGATCATTTTATCCAATTATAGTTCATACACATTCTTTAAATTCAAACCTCCCGTTTTACTCACTAGAACTAGCCTAAAGACACTTGTCACTGTTTTAAACATTTAACCTGCTTTTAAAAGGAGAAGTTAATGTCACTAAGGATAATCAAACGATGTGTGACTCTTTCAAATACACCCTTAAAATATGGTAAGCAAAATACACCGTGGAATTAAGCACGTGGGTTCCCATTGTAAGCAAGGCATTGGAGGAAACAACCGTATAGTATGAGACATACATGAGCCTTGGGCAGGCATTGAAATGAACCCCCTAAGTTTATAAAGGTGAAATACCAATAAGAGAAGGTGGATGATCTGCCAGAATCTAACCCTTGGTCAGAACGCGCCCTGGAAAAAACCTAGTGCCAATTCCCAGTTCAGTGTTCTACCCCCTACCTTGTTCTACCACTTGCTGCTGTTTAAAATAAATCAGTGTTTTATCCCCCAAATTTACTGTTCACACAAAGATTTTCAGGAGCATAATTATATTAATATATAAGGGGCCAGAAGTATTAATTAATAAACACATTTGACAGGGTTGTAAACCTAACTAGAACGTCTGTTTTAAAACTGTCATTACTTTAAAGGCGGAAAAGTAACACAAAGATGACTAGAATATTAAGGGATGTGCTATTTCTGACTTTCAGAGAAACTCTGGCATATCCTATAGTTGAAGTCCCCTGGCACAGAAGGGAACCAAGGAACCACAGGAAGGGCCCTAATGACAGTAAATACTTAAATTCCCAAAATAAGCTTGTGAAATAAATACTGCTATTAGTCCCACTTTACAAATGGGGAAACTGAGGTCAGAGTAAAGATTCGTGATTTTCCAAGGTCTTGAAGCCAATCCATGGCAGAGCCAGGCTTTGAATCCACAATATCAAACCTATACTGTCCCACGCAGATGCCCCAAGCCTAAGAACATGCACCAGCTCTGGTAATGGACACCCAGCATTTAAAGGTCAGCTGGCTGCCTTTATTCATACTAAAGTGCCAGTGAGCATTATAGTTTAATTGAAATGTAGATGACTTTTGGAAACAGCATGCCAACACCAAGGAGTCCTCCATTACAGTCAGGGGCCAGGTCCATCTGAAATCCAACCATCTTGCATCAGCTGGTCAGAAGTAAATAATCCTTGAAAGCAGAAAGCTATGAGAGGATACCACAGTTTTCCCCTGCTTCTCATCTTCTTTAGCTGCAAGTAACTTAAGCCTCTACTTAACCAAAGCTTCCTTCACGGAAATATTAATTATCATGACTTTTTGTTGTATGCATTTATTTAGCTAGTTGAAAGATGAAGTTATTAAAAAAAAATTGCAAGAAAGAAAGACACAGAGAGAGAGAACGAATCTTCCATCCACTGTTTGACTATCAAAAAACCTCAGTGGTAGCCAGGATGGGCCAGGTCCAAACCAGGAGCATGGAACGCCATTTGGGTCTCCCATATGAGTGCAGGAGCCTAATTACTTGGACTATCTTCTGTTGCTTTCCCAGGCTCATTAATAGGGAACTGGATTAGAAGTAGAGCAGCCAGCTTGCAAACTGACACTCACGTGGGATGAAGGCATTGCAGGCTGCAGCTTACCCACACTGCACCACAAGGCCGGTCCTCATCATGACTTTTTAATTGTTGGAATCCATAATTGCCTTTTTTTAAAAATTTTTATTTAGTAAATATAATTTTCCAAAGTACAATTTATGGATTACAATGGCTTTTCCCCCCCATAACTCCCCTCCCACCCGCACCCCTCCCATCTCCCACTCCCTCTCCCATTCCATTCACATCAAGATTCATTTTCAATTATCTTTATATACAGAAGATCAATTTAGTATATGTTAAGATTTAATCTGTTTGCACCCACACAGAACACAAAGTGTAAAATACTGTTTCAGTACTAGTTATAGCATTAATTCACATTGGACAACACATTAAGGACAGAGATCCCACATAAGGAGTAAGTACACAGTGACTCCTGTTGTTGACTTAACAATTTGACACTCTTGTTTATGGCATCAGAAATCTCCCTAGGCTCTAGTCATGAGTTTCCAAGGCTATGGAAGCCTCTTGAGTTCACTGACTTCGATCTTATTTAGACAAGGTCATAGTCAAAGTGCAAGTTCTCTCCTCCCTTCAGAGAAAGGTACTTCCTTCTTTGATGGCCTGTTCTTTCTATTGGGATCTCATTCGCAGAGACCGTTCATTTAGGTCCTCTTTTTTTTTTCCAGAGTGTGTTGGCTTTCCATGCCTAAAATACTCTCATGTGCTCTTCAGCCAGATCCAAGTGCCTTAAGGGCTAATTCTGAGGCCAGAGTGCTATTTAGGACATCTGCCATTCTACGAGTCTGCTGTATATCCCACTTCCCATGTTGGATCCTTCTCTCCCTTTTTCATTCTATCAGTTAGTATTCGCAGACACTAGTCTTGTTTGTGTGATAATTGCCTTTTATCTCACCTCACTCCATTGCAGCTCAAATAAACTAACATCATAATTTCTTGGATTGTCAACTCACAAGTTGAACATTTATTAATCTGAAACAGAACCTATTATTTCTGGGTATGAATTATTGCTAAGAGGAAAATGTGAGAATTTCCCTACAGAATAAGATTGTTTATAGATTCCATATTGCCGAGATAAAGCTGACAGAGGCAATAATGATTTCTATCTTGGTGACTGTTGTCTAGTTTTACAGAATCATTTGACTACCAACTTCAAAGAGAGAAAAATAGGGGCCGGCACCGTGGCTCACTTGGTTAATCCTCCACCTGCAGTGCTGGCATCCCACATGGGCACGGGGTTCTAGTCCCAGTTGCTCCTCTTCCAGTCCAGCTCTCTGCTGTGGCCCGGGAAGGCAGTGGAGTATGGCCCAAGTGCTTGGGCCCCTGCACCCACATGGGAGACCAGGAGGAAGCACCTGATTCCTGGCTTCGGATTGGCACAGCACCGGCCATGGTGGCCATTTGGGGGTGAACCAATGGAAGGAAGACCTTTCTCTCTGTCTCTCTCTCTCTAACTCTATCTGTTCAAATAAATTTAAAAAAGAGAGAGAGAGAGAGAAATATATAGGTCAAAATGTCCATTCATTTTTTTCTTACAGTTCATTCCACCACCATCATTTTATGAAAATGTTTATGTTTGAAATGATAGTAACCATTGAAATTCAAGATATTTTATACATTATGTACCTTAGAAAATGTATCTATAAATTGTACCTAAATAATATTCTTATCAGTTTTCCTTGAGGACAGGGACAATGTGACAGGATGGGGAAGAGCCAGCAGCCTGAAAAATGATGCTTCCTGCTCTGATAAGGTTTTCTGATGAGGTTTCTGTTAAGGTTTTCCATGGCCAGTGCCGCAGCTCAATAGGCTAATCCTCCGCCTAGCAGTGCTGGCACACCGGGTTCTAATTCCGGTTGGGGTGCCAGATTCTATCCCGGTTGCCCCTCTTCCAGGCCAGCTTTCTGCTGTGGCCCAGGAGTGCAGTGGAGGATGGCCCAAGTGCTTAGGCCCTGCACCCCATGGGAGACCAGGAGAAGCACCTGGCTCCTGCCTCCGGATCAGCACAGTGCACCAGCCACAGCGCACCGGCCGTGGCAGCCATTGGAGGATGAACCAATGGCAAAAGGAAGACCTTTCTCTCTCTCTCTCTCTCTCTCTCTCTCTCTCTCTCTCTGTGTGTGTGTGTGTGTACTCTGCCTGTCAAAAAAAAAAGAAAGGTTTTCCATGATGTTTTTGGTGATAACATTTTTTGTTCTGATGATTTCTCAAAACACTCTGTTTCTTTTCTGTTAATTAACCAAGATCCCTGTTAGCCTGGTCCTTCTAACAACTCTCATATTCTTTGGGCTAATCAACAGGATTAATTCACCAGTATGGATTTCTTCCTTTCTGTATTTTTTAGAAATTACAAAAATTTGCCAAATTACCTCCCTACTAGAATATATTATCTTAAGTAGCCCTGAATCCTTTATTAAAATTGAGGAGAACAGACTGCAACTCAGCACCTAATAGGCAAAACTTTTTCAATCTAGGATATGAGGAATCTTGAAGACTTTAATAAGGACTGACCAAAGTATGCTTACTGAGCTTCTGGATTGAATGTGTGCAATAAAATAAAAGAGGAATTTACTGGAAGAGAGCTGAAAAAAACTGGGAGATCATACTGTATCTAGAACATAAACTCCAAGAGAGTATAGGGTTTTGTTTGTTTCATTAGGATGTATCCCTAGGTCTTAGAAGAAAGTCTACCACACAGTAGGCATCTGAGAAGTACTAGTTGGGTCAATGAATGAATGACCTGGGAAAAGTCCAAGGTCTGAACTGAAGTGAAAGCAGTATAAATGGAAGGGAGGGAGAGATACTGTGAAGGCGCATTAGCCATTGCCTGGGCATGGATACCGGGGGAAATGGAAATCAAGTGAAGGAAATCCTTAGCCCTGCAGGCTGGGAGATGAGAAGGTCAATAGCAGAAAAGCAGACAAAACCAGAAGAGGAGACTGGTTTTAGAGTGAAAGTGCTAACATGGCCTAGGCTGGCAGTAAGGCCCTGGAGGATGGTGCATCCGTACGGGGAATCATAGGGAATATGACAGATAAATGACAATGTGTAGGTAAGGCTTGGAAGGAGAGGCACGATTGATGAATATAGACTTGGAGAAACTCTCCATTAAAATAAAGCCAGCCAGTCACACACAGCCCATGGACGAGGCATAGAGATAAAGAGCAGGTAGTCAGGCAAAAACTGGCTTTCTAATGTCCCTGTTTTGCTTTCCTCTTTCTATTCCACAGTTTCTAGCCAGATTGATTCTCTGAGCATCTCAGATCTCCTGTCTCTTGGGAACATAGTCATGCCTTTCCCTCCAACCCTAGTCACATCGCATGCGTTCTGTGGGCATCAGCTCATGACTTACCCTCAGCATAATCCTTCCTTGGCAAAGCCAGGTCTAACCAACCCTTCCTGGTGTTTGTATATTTTAGCTTCTCTTTCCCACAGTTATCACTATTTATTAGTCTCTACTTGTATTCTTATTGCACATTTCAAATATCTTTTCAATCTTAGCTTGCAAAAAATGACAAAACCTGACTTATTACCTTCTGGTTTTTTTTTTCTTCCCTAATAAATAGATGATATATACCTAATAGGCACTCAGTACCTTTTTGTTAAGTTATATTTGATGGAATAAAAGACGATCCTATCCTCATTGCAATTGCCAAGGCAGAAAACTTAGTAGAGATTAGAATTAATATTTACTCATTATCAATAAACATTTATTGTGCAACTTCTTGGTGTTTGATACTGTTTTGCTTTTATAGAGATAAAAGAGAGAACAAGATTTATTAAGTTATTGCTTCCCTGGAGTTTACATTATACTAAAAAGTTAGAGGAGAAAACACACAATAAATAAGAAAACAAATTCATGATGGAAAATGTGCCTTGGAAAAAAAATATAACAGAATGCACGTTATATTGTAGAGGTGGGGCACAGAGTATCTTTCTGAGGGGGCAACTTATTATCTTGAATATAAAACTTGGGGGAAGAGTATTCGATGCGTAGGAAACCATGGATGTTAAAGTCCTGCTGTGGGAACAGCCTGGAGCATTTAAGGAATGGCAAGGATGTTGATAAGGCCCCAAGAAAAGGAACAAACAAGAGAATGATATGAACAGAGATTAAAGCATTAGTTGGGCCCAGACATACTCTGACTCCAACAGAGTAAAGAATTCAGAATTGTCATAACAAAGGCAAGGATTGGACATTTTGAAATGACATGGATTTATTTCCTCTGGCTGTTGACATAGAGGAAAAAAATATGATTGGAAGAAGGGAGGCTGTGAGCAAAAATAAATGCAGGAAGATAAGTTAGGAAGCTCATAATGCAGCCCACGAAAGAGATGATAATGGCTTGGCCTAGGGTGTATAGCTGAGATGGTGAAAAGTGACAGGTTCTAGCCTCTTGCAGCTATCAACCTGATAAGAGTAACAGATGGTTTGGATGTAGTGAGCAAAAGTTCTCTTTTATTCTGACCAAATAACCGAATGGTAGCACCATTAACTGAGTGGGTTAAGAACCAGGGAGAATTAAGACTTTCACCTTGTGTTTGGTAAACTTGAGATCTTTTTAAGAAAGACTCATCTAAGTTATGTAAAGGTGACATTTACAAGAAAGCAAGATACCAGAAGTGACAGTTTGATAGGTACAGGGGCTGTGTTAGGGAAGACTTTCCTAAGGGACTGTGTTAGGAAAGACTTATGCAGGCATTGGAGCTTGATGATTTTAGAGATTACTGCAGTAGTCATCAGAAAGTGGTGCCTGCATAATAGGAAATACACATTACAAAAGTGGATGGGAGGAGATTAGAAAGAGAAAAATGCAGCCACCTTTTATAAAGTTCCCACTCTTGTAATGAGAATGGCAGATGGCCTGGTTCTAGCTTTGACTGGAAGAAAGGAAAGCTTGGATCAGATTGTCACAAGGAAAGAAATGTGTTGCACACAGCAAGATATATAGCGCCAGAATGGGCTCAATGGTGGATCAATTCAAGTGCTCAACCGGACAATATTCTTCTTGCAGTCTCTTCACTCGTCCATCCCTAATAAGTGAGACAGGACTGTCCAAAGGCTGCCTCCTAGGAATAAAAGGATACTACCAGCGACCGCAGAGACCACGTGCCCCCTTGTCTTGTTCAAGGGGACAGAGTGAGAAACTTCTCCCCTCAAGCATGAATATAACGCTGTCCCTTCACCTTCATTGGTTCACCTTCATTGGTTCATTTGAGATCATTGGTTACCCCAGGAGAGCGGATGTGATGGCTTAGGCCATCCATCTAAAGGAGGAAAGACACATTGGAAAGTCAACTCAAATGCTCTCTAAATCAAATCTAAGGAAAGAATTAACAGATTTTACAGAAAATAAGGAACAAAGAAAAAGAACCACACCCATGATAAAATAGCTATCAATTATGACATATATATTATGTGCCAGCCGTTCTAGAGTTTTACCATGGACTAACTCTTTTATTCATGATTTTGCCCCAAGTGAAGTACTATTATCATCCCATTTTTTGAGAAAAAGAAACTGATGCATATGGCAACTGCTCAAGTCATTCTAATCAGTGGTTGAGCTGGGATTTGAACCCAGAGGACTCTGACTCTGGAAGGCATGCCCTTAACTACTTGTACTGGTGAAAGTATGAAAATAGAAAGTGGGGCTCTACCTTATACTCTACTGGGAAATGGTGATAGGAACACACTAAAGGAGATAGCACACAGAGGAAGTGCAGGGTGGGGCTTGCACATGTTGGGTTTGTGGTGACATCAAGAAGTCTCCTGAAAACTGCTGAAAGGACGAGATGGGAAGCTCAGTGTTAGCGAGAGATACAGATACAGGACTAGCTAATACAAAATGACAGAGGGAAAATATGTACAGAGCAAAGAGAACTAAATGCCAAGAACTGGTGTCAGAGGAGAATGGGGAAAGAAGTGACTAGAAGAGGGCTTAATGAGTAACGACAGCAGGCTCTGAAATCCCTGTGGTCGCAGCACACGGAACATTGACTGAGCAGTCGGTGCTGGATGGCAGTTTCCTAAACGAGGAGAGGAACCGCGGCTCTGGACTGCTTCAGTGAGGCTGTGGTTTCTTACTCCGACACAGTGGGGCTCACCCTCCCAGCCAGCATCAGGAGCTTCTGGGTGGCCCCTTAAAGCACAGATTCCTGGACTGCAGCCTCTGAGTTTTTGATGTAGTAGGTACGCGTACTTTTCATTTGATGCTGCTGGTTGAGAGTTCACACCGTAAGAATCATTTTTCTAATACAATGGTTGACTTCCCTGCTCCTTACTATTCTTATTCTGGCCTTTGCATCTTGTTCCTTGCTCTCTCTCTTCCCCATTTTTTTTTTTATTTGACAGGTAGAGTTGCAAACAGTGAGAGAGACAGAGAAAGGTCTTCCTTCCATTGGTTCACTCCCCAAATGGCTGCTACGGCCAGCACTGCGCCAATCCAAAGCCAGGAGCCAGGTGGTCTCCCATGCAGATGCAGGGGACCAAGCACCTGGGCCATCTTCCACTGCCTTCCCCGGGCCACAGCAGAGGTCTGGACTGGAAGAGGAGCAACCAGGACTAGAACCCGTCGCCCATATGGGATGCCGGCACCGCAGGCAGAGGATTAACCAAGTGAGCCATGGCACTGGCTTTCTTCCCCATTTTTTAACTTTTTTAATTTGGTCCTGTACAGATTACACCCACTCTTTATCATTTCATTTAATTATTGCAAAACATCACTAAGAGAAAAAGTATCAGGGCCAGCGCTCTGGCATGGTAGGTTAGGCATCCACCTGTGGCACTGGTATCCCATATGGGCGCTGGTTCATGTCCTGGCTGCTCCTCTTCTGATCCAGCTCTCTGCTTGTAGCCTGGGAAAGCAGAGGAAGATATCCCAAATACTTGGGCCCCCACACCCACATGGGAGACCCAGAAGAGGCTCCTGGCTTCTGACTTCACATTGGCCTGGCTCCAGCCATTGTGGCCATTTGGAGAGCAAACCTGTGGGTGCAAGAACTTTCTCTCTGTCTCTCCCTCTCTCTAGCTCTCCCTCTCAAATAAATAAATAAAATCATTTAAAAAAAGAAAAGTATTACATCTTGTTTACAAATTAAGAAGTAAAGCTTAGAGAACATAAGGGGAAAATATTTCAGTATAGAACTAATAAACCTAAATTGTACAGCAGATTGAAGTTATAATCTAACCTCTTTTTGGATATATTCTCCAATTCTACTTATTTAATTTCTCCTACTTGTCAACAGTATGGTCATCTTCAACAATCAAAAACAATTTTCATAATGGTCATATTGGCCATATCGCATTATTTATCAAAACTCTCTGTGGCTATTATTATTCTTTTTGCCTCTTTAGAATCCTTGTTATTTCTCAATGATTTCTCTATAACTGATCTAGTTTCTCAAATGGTGCTCTGCCCATAGACATGATACAAAATTATTTTAAGTGATGCACTGGGTAGTGGTCTTCCAAAGTCCACTTTCCATTTGGCTGTTGTACTTATTCCAGTAGCTGTCCATATATTTTTGTTACATTAACATAATAATACCTTGAGTGTAACTTTGTCTTTGATAGTCACTAATGTCTGCTCTCCATGAAGGGTAAAGACAGAATGAAAAAGAAAACTTTTTTGCTTAACAAAGGGAAACAAGTCTCAATCAAGACTATGGTATGTGTATGTGTGTGTGTGTGTGTATTTCCCTGCACCACACCAGAAACTATATGTCCCTTGTCAACTTACACTCACAGAAGCATAGACTCTTAAAAGTAGGATACTGATAGTCTTCCGTCTGTGTCAAAGCCATCTTTATCCAGGTCACAGTGAGGAATCAAAAGTTCTTGAGAGGAGAGATGAGTAGGCCAGGGTCATAGAGTCACACCCTGGCAGGGTTCAGGTTACAGAAAAATCCCAATTTCCTCACTATCAGGCTTTGTATACTTTGGCACAACCCAAACATTTATAGTCCAAAAATTCTTGATAGACTTGATAGATAGAGATCTTCCTTCCACTGCTTTACTCTCCAAAATTTCCTAACAGCTAGGGCTGGACCAGGCCAAAGCCAAGATTCTGAAACTCTATCAGGGTCTTCTACATGGGTGCAGGGACACAAACCTTCAAATCTTTAAGATGTGCAGACTTGAAATAGATATGTAACTCTTAAACGGGGCACTATGAAGATAACAAGAAACCCAGAAGAGAAACTAAGGTTCCTGGAGAGGTTCTTCTTGTCCAGCCATTCCCCACCTCCATCTCTCATCGGGGACTTTCTTTTCCCTGCATTCCAAGGCACTGGGCTTCTCGTCTTGCCTACTTCTGCCTCAGGGCTTTGAGTCCTGCACTCACACTTCCTTTGCTAGCTCCTCTCAACTTCCTTTTAAATAATCTGCTGAAAAGTGAAACCCAAGCATTTTTTGCTTCCAAATTCCAATGTCTTTCTACGAACAGATAGCAGCCCTGAGCAGATGTTCAGCAGTCCATTGTGTAATGAAAGAAAAAAAGGACAATGTCACCAGATGTTAATGAAATGAACTCAGCAAAGAACGATCAGGTCTTCTGAGCTGATAGTATGTGTATATTTGGAGAATTAAATATCCATTCATTTAGTAAATAAGCAGATTTTTAAAATATTCCTCAGTTGACAAGATAAAAATTGAGCAACCTCTGTTAACTCCCCAAATGTTCTTTTGCTTTTGTGAAATCTAAGTCTTGAATTGCATATGCCTCAAGATTACTGTGGAGAAATGAAGACAGGGAAAAGGGGCAAAAAAAAAAAAAAAAGATAATGGGTTGGGGCTGGCATTGTGGCTCAATGGGTTAAGCTGCTGCCTGCAACATTGGCATCCCATATGAGCACCTGTTCAAGTCCTGGCTGCTCTACTTCTTTATTTATTTATTTATTTGAAAGACAGAGTTACAGAGAGGCACAGAGAGTGTCTTCCGTCTGGTTCACTCCCCAAATGGCCACAACAGCTGGCTGAAGTTGGGCTGATATGAAGCCAGGAGCTTCCCCCAAGTGGGTACAGGGTCCCAAGCATTTGGGCCATCTTCTACTGCTTTTCCAGGTCATAGCAGAGAGCTGGATCAGAAGTGGAACAACTGGAACTCAAACCAGTGCCCATATGAGATGCTGGCACTGCAGGTGGCAGCTTTACCTGCTATGTCACGGTGCTGGCCCTTCTACTTCTGATGCAGCTCCCTGCTAACATGTCAGGGAAAGCAAAAGATGGCCCAAATGCTTGGGCCCCTTTCACTTCCATGGAGATCTGGATGGAGTTCCAGGCTCCTGGCTTTGGCCTGGACCAGCCCTAGCCACTACAGCCTTTTGAGGAGTAAACCAGTGGATGGAAGATATCTTTGTGTGAGACTCTGCCTTTTAAAGAAATAAAATAAATCCTTGACAAAGTAATGGGTGAACAACTTGCTATACAAGAGTTTCTGTCTTCCTTTTTCACACAACTTAGTGCTTGGTGTGTGAAACGTAAGAGCCAATGCTGCTCACTCTGCCTAGATTCCTTATATTAAAAAGACAAGTCCTTTGGGATGGTTTATGCAGAATTCTATGTCCTACTTTAAATCTAAGAACTTTTTTGACCTTCAGTGCATGTGGAAAAATGTAAAAAATAAATGAGAAAAGTAGGCTATTCAAAGAGAAGCTTTAAAAAAAATCTTCAAGCAAAGCTTTTCTGAGTTATCATTGATTAAAATAAAAAAGGTAACAAACTGAAAGCTTTAAAAGAAGTTGTCCCTTGAAACCTTTTATATACATACCAGCAAAAAAAAAAAAAATCCATTATGAGACAAAGGTTTGTGGAGCCAGCTGTCTGAATGCAAAATGATAGATTCGGTCTTATTCAGATGTGGAGGTGACCACCATCTATAAAATCGTTTCTCTGAAAACTGGCTACCACTAGGAGACAGATTCCACATGATCTCACCAAAAAATGGGAGAGAAATCCCTTTAGGAAAGATTGAAATAATGAGCCACTGCACACCACCTTCAGACCTTCTTGCATCTTGTGCCAACGTTGAAAATCTATCAGAACTCAGATGGTAGACAACCAATGGATGCATTCCCACAGCTGACAATGTTCCTCTTTTTTTCCACCAAAGACAGCCTTGGGTCCACAACCAGCTCTCCAAGCAGCACAAAAGAGTTGTGCTTTAGATAACACAGGATTTAAAATTCAGAACTGCCACATTGCACAGGAAGAGTTCCAAAAGAATACTGTCACTTGGTGGAGCTTACATAGGCTCCGCAAGGAAACACCTGGTAAAGAGCATCTTTGAACCTTTAAGCTTCCCTTCCCTCTGTGTCCTCACACTTTGGAAATCCACACAGTTGCTGATAAGCAAAGCATTTACTGTGGGACCTTACATCACCTTGGTATTCCCATTTGTATGACTATTTTGATGCAGTTTATTACAAAGAAACCAAGAAAAATAACCTTACAAATGCACTGAAAATGTTGGGATCAACCTAAAAGGGAAATGTGTGCTGAAACCAGTGAACTCAGCCACAAATTATACTCAGTGTATTTCACATTAGTGTAAGTTGGTTTGAAAAAAGAAACAAAACACAAAGTATCAGTGAGTGCCTCCTCCCATTTAACGAGTGTTTGCTAACCACCTACTCATTCCACTGAATACAGTAGGCAGTGAATTTACAATTGTGAACTATATATATGAAAGTCTAGCCTCCAAAAGCCTTACTGTCTAGGAGGAAAGAGAAACAAATGAATGCGCTATTACTGCCCAGTGTGATGAGTGTTCTCAGAACCCACAGAAGGCACGTACAACTCAAGTATCAGGAAGCCTTCCCGGGGAACCGATACTGACAAGAAAGTTTACGGAACATCTGAAGTTGACTGCCATTACTGGATGCCATGGTTGAACTCCTAAGCCCTGGTCCCTTAGCATGTGACTGGTTTTGGAGACAGACTTTAAAAAGATAATCAAAGTTAGCTAAAGTAAATGGGAATGCCCTATTCAATATGACTGTCTTCCTGGGAAGACTGGAACAAAGAAGAATGTCAAGGGAGACCATGTGGAGCCACGGGGGAACAGAATCATCCACATGCCCAAAACACAGGCCTCTGGCTAACCCTGCCAGCATTTAGATCTTGAACTTTTGGTGTCCAAAACAATGAGAAAAGAGCTATCTCTTGTCTAACACACATAGCACTATTTCATTATGGTAGCCTTAACAACATAATACAGATGATGAAGTAAGTTTTTTAAGATTTAGGTACGTTCATTTTATTTGAAAGGCAAAGAGACAGAGACTGTCATAGACAGAGATCTTCCTCCCACTGCTTTACTCTCCAAAAGCTCCTAACAGCTAGGGCTGGACCAGGCCAAAGCCAGGATTCTGAAACTCCATCAGGGTCTCCCACATGGGTGCAGGGACACAAATACTTCAGTCATCATCTCTCTCTCACAGGGTTCCTGTTAGCAGAGGCTACTATTGGGTGTGGGGCCATGACTTCCAGACCCTCCAATATGGGAAGTGGGCATCCCAAGCAGTATCTTAACCACTGTGCCAAACACCAACCACAAGAGAAGTCAATTCTAAGTAGAAGGAACAAGAGAGAAAGACCTCATGTGTGACGGAGTCTGAATGAGAACGTGGCAGCAAGATGAGCCTGGAGGGCTACGGAAGTTTACAGGGGACCTGTGGACCTCATTCACAAGGACCTGAGAAGCCTGGCCAGAGTTCAGAGTTGAACTTGAAGGTGTTCGGAAACTACCTGAGGTTTGTAAGGGAGACCAGATGTCCAGATATTAAAAAGCTTACATTTTATAAAATTTGTTCTGACTGTAGTGTTAATTATTGATTATCTGAGAGCACGACTGTAGCAGTTTTGAGAGACCAACCAGAAATTGATTGCAGTTGTCCAGATGAGAGATGCTAGTGACCTAAAATGAAATAAAAGTGGATGGGGCGGGGGTATTAACTTTAGAGATGAAGGATCAATGGAAAGCAACTTAACGGTTTGTTAGAATCTCTGAGCCTCCCCCATGTGGTCACATTTCCACTCAGTGTTTAGGCTCCTGGAGATCCCATTTATAATGGCAGAGAAGGCAAATTCCATTTTTGTTAGTTAATATATTTGGCAACATCTCCTAAGGCACCTGCCAACTCGAGCGCATCTCAGGCCTGTCCTCTTGAACTCTGAGACCCAAGAACACCAGATTCATTTCCACTTCTAAAAAGAACATGGACTGAGGCGTGTTCTAGAATACCTATATTTATAACGCTGCCCAGAAGTGTTATATTTTGTATGTGTGAAAATTGTCAGCAGAATACTCACAAACCCTCTTAACTATCCCCAGCCTTGACATGCTGAGGAAGAACAAGCTACCTTCTAAATATAGTCGGTTAGTCAAGAAAAAGAACCGGGCGAGGAAGAGTAGGAGGAAGAGGGAAATGGAGAGGAGGAAAGAGATTTCTGCACATTAGTTAGACTGTTTAGCCCATCTTTCTCTAAACAATCTACTTTTAATGTATAAAAAGTATATATGCGGTACCTCTCCCAGATAAAAGTCCAATCCCGGCTGGAATCTATTCGTAGTCAGTATATCTGATTTTATTAGGAGCTCTACATTTGGACAAGCAGGAGTTAGCAAGAAATATAAAGACAGTGGGTCTCAAGCATGTGAGAACTCTGTTTGCCATGGATGCAATGTTCAAATATTAGAAGGATTTATTTTGATTATTTCTTTCTTCAAAGCTTTCCACTCTAAATGTCAGTAAGCTTTTCAAAAATAAGGACAGGGTTTTTGCAAATTGCCAAAGTTTTGCTCTTCTTTCCTGGGTGTTTCATAATACAGTAGCCACCCTTCTTCTGGAGTGGATGCCTGAGCTGCCCATTGGACCAAACCCTATATGTACCATGTGTTTCCCATACGGCCTATAATATTACCACATAGTTTCAGGATTAATCCGTCATTTCCTGTTTGATGCCTGGGTGTATCCAGTGTATCATTACTCTTTAAAGAAAAAAGAGAGAGAGAGATTTATGTGAAAGGCAGAGACAGAGAGAGAGAGAGGTCTTCCATCTGCTGGCTCACTCCCCAAATGGCGACAATGGCCAGAGCTAGGCTGATCTGAAGCCAGGAGATTCTTCCGGGTCTCCCATGTGGGCGCAGGGGCCCAAGCATTTGGGCCATCTTCTACTGCTTTCCCAGGCCATAGCAGAGAGCTGGATCAGAAGTGGAGCAGCCAGGACACGAACTGGTGCCCATATGGGATGCTGACACTGCAGGCAGCGGCTTTACCCACTATGCCACAGCACCCGCCCTGCATCACTACTCTTAAACTTTGGTGTTATTACTAATTTTGTATTTGCAAACGTTAAAGAAAAAAAAAAGAAGAAAGGAAGGGAGAGCATTAGGTTATCTTCCTAGAATTTTATCTGTGAAACACATAAAATCTGTTTTCTTTATGTTAACAAAAATTTTTTTAAAATATGGGCTGCTTGAACACAAGCACTATGATACCGTGACAGTCCGTCTAAAAACTAAGCCAACCATTACGTGACTAATGGATATATAGCAAGGATACACTGGACAAAGGAATGCTTCATGTCCTGAGCAGGATGGAGCAGGACAGGGCAAGATCAAGTTGCACTATATTTCAGGAATTTTCCATTTAATATGTCCCAACATGGTTGACCCCAGGTACCTGAAACCGAGGACAGTGAAACCAAGAAAAGAGGAGACTAGTGTCAGTGGGTTTGCTGTAGGCCCATATCTCTCTGTCCAGTCACCAACCTTGCCATGCTCTATATTTAGTGCTCATGTCCTCTCCCAGCCTAGTTCCCAACTGCTTTGACTGCCTTTATCTTCCTCTTAAACAGTACGTGCGTTTCCATACCAGAAAGTTTTTAAGGGAGCATCACTTCATTGTACTTCCCGCGGAGGCCCAAGCACAAAGCGACATGATAAAGCTCTGGCCTCTGCTTTATTCATAAAACACTTTGCAAAGTGCATTTAGTAATTTGCCATTGTAACCACTGGCACCGAGAGCTTTCCGGGCCGAGCTCTGACACTGTATTTAGTTCATACTTTGACTGCTCAGCTAAAACTTCCATTTGTATGCATTTATTCTGCTTCACACATTATGTTATCAGTCACTTTCAATATTTCAAAGTCACAGCAGGCTTTTTCTGACACACATTTGTCAGAATGAACTGCCTTGATTGCTATTATTACAGACTACACTGCCTGAGTAAGGGGAAAAAGCTTATGTAGTACCAGAATATTGAAACTGCCTGATAAAACAATAGATACAAGAGAATAAAAATAGAATAAATGCATATAAATGGATGCTTTAAAAGGCCAGAAAAATGTAGGATTACCAAATAGGCATATAGAATTCAAAAGCCTATGAAGAAAAATGCAATAAGAAATTGTTTGAAGACGATAAGGAGCCAATTGAAAATTCCACTGCCCCAGTGTCCGTGAATAAGTGAGTATTGCATACTTCCTTTCCGGTAATCAGGACTTTAAATAGGTTCTCCTAATGGATGCTGTCCCTGAGATTTTTTAACGTGAAACCCACTACCCAACAGCAGGGAACATAATAAACACACATGCTTTGACCCAAAATAAACTTGCTAAAAGCTACAGTGAACTTATGAGAACTTCAGCCCCCTTCCTCCTTTGTCACTGCTGATAAGTCACTGCACACATCGCTCAGGAGAACACCTGTGCTCCACAGGCCTGGGCTGAAATCCACCTTTTAACCTTAGCCATGCTTCACAGCTACACTGCAGAGAAACACGGCAGAACGTGAGCTGAGACTCAGGGGATCCCGGGGTCCGGAGGAATGGAACATCTTTGTAATTGCTCACATTTTAAGACCCTCATAAAACATGATAAGAAAATTGCATGAGCCTTAATAAATATTATGCCAAATCTCATCTCAAAAACAAGCTAATGTAATACAGACACGTGAAGTACTCTCATCAGTGTCACAGATCAGAAACAGAAAATGCTGGGTCGTGTTGTGTTGTTGTGGATCTCTCAACAATGTTGCAGTGGATTCGTTTCTGAGAGGAGCAGCGTGGTGGGGGCAAGAGGCGCGGAGTCACCACACAGACCCCGGGAGTCGGGTGAAAGCAGGCCTGAGGCAAGCAGCCCACAGACTCCTTTATTTCAGTTGGTACAGCAGCTTAAATAGCCAAGACCAGCCAATCTGGTCAAGGGGCGGTCTATGCCCCAACCAATCACAGCCTGTTGCTAGGCGGTTTCCAAAGCCATCCAATCACAGCCTGTTGCCAGGCAGTTTCAAATCCATCCAATCACAGCCTGTTGCCAGGCAGGTTCTGTTGCCAGGTGGGATTCAAAGCCATTCCTGAGTAACTGACACTCACTTGCCAGTGGCCACCTTGGCATGGCCTTCTCATTCCACCACAGTGTTGCTCTTCCTTTTTTGGGGGCAGTTATAGGACTTTATGAATTTACCTCACTTCATATAGTCCTCAACACATTTTTCTAAAGTAATATTCAAGAAATTATGAGAAATTATGGTAGACACAGAAAATCTCCAACCTGCAGACACACAGTTTAGAAACTCTAGTTTCTTCCCTCCCTCCCTCCCTTCCTTCGTTTTTTGTTTTTTGTTTTCTGTTATTGTTAATTTATTTGAAAGGTAGAGTTACAAAGAGGGAGAGGGAGACAGGTCTTCCATTCACTGGTTCACTCCCCAAATGGCCACAACAACCAGGGCTGGGCCAGGCAGAAGCTAGGAGCCAGTAGCTTCTTTTGGGCCTCCCACATGAGTACAAGGGCCCAAACACTTGGGCCATCTTCCACTGCTTTCCCAGGCACATTAGCAGGGAGCTGGATTGGAAGTGGGGCAGCCAGGACTCGAACCATATGGGATGGTGATACTGCAGACGGCAGCTTAACCCACTAAACCACAGTTCTGGCCCCTTTCGTTTTCTTTTAAAAAGTGATAAAAGGGGCCGGCACTATGGCGTAGTAGGCTAAGCCTCTGCCTGCAGCACCAGCATCCCATGTGGACACTGCTTCAAGTTCCAGCTGCTCTTCTTCTGATCCAGCTCTCTGCTTATGGCCAGAAAACAGTGGAAGATGGTCCAAGTTCTTGGGCCCCTGTACCCGCGTGGGAGACCTGGAAGAAGCTCCTGGCTCCTGGGTTCACATCTGCCTAGCTCCGGTCATTGCGGCCATTTGGAGAGTGAACCAGAGATGGAAGACCTCTGTCTTTCCCTCTCTTGGTCTGTAACTCTGCTTCTCAAATAAATAAATAAATCTTTTAAAAAATAGAAATTGATAATTTTTCAAAATTAGAAAAAATTATACAGAAAAAAATCCATAAGATCCAAGTCATATGCTTGCTTTCTTTATTCCCAGGAATAATATTTAATTCCTTCTAATGATATTGTGTTTAATCTGAATGTTATTTGAAGCCCACAAAAGAAAGATTATTCTTTTAATTCTTCTTGATTCACTAAAATGAAATGCTAAAATCTCATTTGGAAAATGTTAGGCAGGATATATGGATTTAAGGTGCTCATTATGTCACATGCTCATCACCATGGATTTCTTACAAATATTAATGACCTTTTTGGTGAATATCAATTTGTCATGTGCCAGCTGACTAATAGCATAACTCTAGATTTACAATCAGAAAAGTCATTACAATGAAATACACACTGTAACAGTTCAAAAAATATTTAGAAAATTTTGAGAAACATATTAGCATAATCTCCATATTCAAAAATGAGTTTTCTATTAAAAGTAACATCCTACAGACATTAAAATAAATCTTCATATTTTTAAAACATTACTCAGAAGGTAAACAGAATATATCATAAAAGCACAGTGCATCCATGAAAATTTAAAACATCAACAATTTTATTAAAATATCAAATTTTATAATAAAAATAATTGACTCTAGGAATCAACTCTTTATGAGAAAAGATTATTTATATGAGTCAGTAGTCATTCTCATGACATATTTCTCTTCTTTGTTCTGTGTTAGAAGGAATAAACATATCCCTTTGAACTATGTGGGGACAATTTAAATTCATTTTCCATGAAAGAAATTAATATTTTCATCTTTAACTATATTCCACAGTCTATAGAGACATTAAAAATGACAAATACCATGAAGTGTGAAGATTGAAGGATAAGAAGATCTCCTACAATGTGTTTAGCAATTTGCATTAACTAACCTAGTTACCATTTTTGTGAAATCACTGTGGTAGCTCAGAACTATTATAGATGACTGGGCCTGACTTACTACAGTAAATGCAGCCTGTTTATTGACACGTAAGTGCCTTTATCACACAAAACAAAGGATATGCAGGATGAGATTATGCCATGGAAATGCTATTGAACAGAACTGAGAGGGATTTTTTTATTTTTTTCTCTGATTTTTTCCATGTTAATGTGATATTGATAGAAAAAGAAGAGATTTAATGTAGTTTATGGATACAGTGCTAAGAATACAATTCTATTCCTCCAAACCAGCATTGCCACTCTCCTTCCTTCCTTCCTTTTGTGGTTTTTGAGATAACATATATTGAATTAACATTACAGTGAAGGGCTGAATCCTCCCCTAAGTAAACGAGTACCAAGACCCTAGTTCAGCAGGAGCCCCGGTGAGGGTTATGCACAACATTCAAGTGGAAAGAGGTCAAAGGTGACACTGGGAAGAGGGCAATGGTGTGGCCAGTCAGGTTGTTGCCTACGAATCCCGCATCCATGCGGGCACTGGCTCCTGTCCCAACTGCTCCACTTCAATCCAGCTTCTAACTAATGGCTTAGGAAAAGCAGTGGGAGATAACCCAAGTGTTTGGGCCCCTGCCACCCACATGGGAAACTGGGATGAATCTCCTGGTTCCTGGGTTTGACCTGACCTGGCTCTGACCTGGCTGTCGCAGCCACCTGGGGAGTGAACCAGCTGATGAAAGACCTCTCTGTCTTTCTCTCCTCTCTCTGTAAATCTGATTTTCAAACAAATAAATCTCTAAAAAAAAAAAAAAAGGATGCTATACTAATATAGTTTTAATGATCTGAAAATCAAGTTTTAACAGTCTTGCTAATTACACATTTCCTCATCCACATACACACATCACACTTTACACAATTCACACATACACACACCCATGTGCACTCACTTCTACTCACATCCCACACACTTACACCCTCTTCATATCTGATTGATAATTATAACAAAAAAGAGACAACTGATTCTAGCTGTCGTTTCAATAGACTAGCCCACAAGAACTTCAGTCCTTCTTGGACCTTCTTACACTTAACACCCTTTCAGACAAATTCACTTGATCACTTCTTTCTTAGGGTAGTTTTGAATGTAGGCTTTTTCTAACAGATGTTTTACTGCCAGGGGGAGAAATGTGTCAGTATATTATGAGTTGGTGTGCTCTGAGCCTGTGATAGGCATAGAGAATCTGGCATCTAAGAAGCTCTACCTAGGAGGTATTCATCAATAACACATATTTAAGAATAAGAAATTCTTCCTTAGCTGGCCCTGTTTGATTCAGATTCTTATCTCATTCTAATATTCTATATAATATTTCCCTTTCTATAGACTATTTCCTTACAAGTCTGTGATTCTACTTTCATTTTCTTAGCTTAGTAGGAACCAGTTTTAATTTATCTTTATTATAATTATATAATTACTTTCAAGTGTTTTGAAGTATTATATCTAATACCTAAAATATTGTACATCTTACAGATACAGAGTGAATGCTGATATTAAAACTGTAGATCCACTAAGTGATTTGGAGCCATTGCTGTAGAGGTAGAGTTCTCACCAAACTATAAAAATTTTAGGTACTAAAAGTATTCTATATGGCAGTATTTGGTTTAGAAGGACATAAATGCCTTCCATCAGAGTGTATTCCTCTGATTAAAAAATAGATTTGCTTTAAGGGATAACCCAGACTCCGATCCATACCTGTGTGCCACAGGCTCAAGACTGGGGAAGAAAATCTGCTCTCGCTACCTCTCGTCACTTCTGTCTCAACAACAAAGGACTCAAACTCAGAGCTCTGGTTCCTATGTGTGTGTTTGCTGTGGCTGAGCTCTGACTCAGAATGCTCCACTTCGCTCTCTCCTTGGGGGACTCTCTGGAAGCTCCACGGAGGACAGAACTCTAAGTTGGGGTGCCAGAGGTACAAACTTCATGTGGACCCCAATACAGCTGCCAATTTCCTTCTGGGGCAGGCAGGATGTTCAGTAGTAATTGAGTTGAAACCGAGAGGAACTTCATTTGTCCTGAGGCAGTGACCTGGATCGTTTTCAGAGTGAGTTGAGCCGAAACGCACCATTCACTTCTACTTCCACTGGGATCCCGGGTATAAAAAGGCTACTCTTACCTTAGGGGTTTTTAGGAGCAGGAAACAAGGTTTCACACTTCACTTCAAGATGCCACTTGCATCTTTGGGTAACATTTATAGGTGATTTTTGATCAATATTATTGTGGGAGTTAAACACTACCAATTTGGACTGATCTGTTAGACTGATTCCAACAACTTCAGCTTGTAGGTAATTGAAATACCATGACAGTATGCTGGTTAGTAAATCAAGGATTTTAAAAGTCAGTAAAGGAGATAAAAATTAAAGATATATCTGAAACATGGCCAACAGAAGTAGGTAAAAAGTTAAAGGATGGTTTGCAATTAATAAAGTGGCATCGTTATTAAAATAATAACACTTTAATAACTTTTATAGCAAAGACTAACATAGAGCATGTTATAGCCAAGCATTATTCTTATTTTTTAAATATTTTATTTATTTACTTTTTGAGAGGTAGAGTTACAGACAGAGGGAGAGACAGAGGTCTTCCATCGCTAGTTCACTCCCCAAATGGCCACAATGACTAGAGTTGGGCAGATGCAAAGCCAGGAGCTTCTTCCGGGTCTCTCACATGAGTACAGGGGTCCAAGCACTTGGGCCAACTTCGGCTGCTTTCCCAGGCCATAGTAGAGAGCTGGATCAGAAGAGGAACAGCTGGGACACGAACTGGCACCCCTATGGGGTACGGGTGTGCAGGTGGAGGCTTAACCTGCTGTGCCACAGTGCCAGCCCCTCCAAGCACTATTCTAAGAGCTTATATAAATTACCTCTTGTTGTACTCAGAGCTAGCCCATTTCACAGATGTAAAAACTGGAGAATACAAAGAGGCTGAGTGATGTGTCTAACTTTCCCAAGATCCTGGGAGCAGTTGGTAATGGAGCTGGGACTGAAACTTCAATAGTCTCAGTCCAGAATCGCCTCTGTTACCATTCTGGAGAACGGACAGCACAGACCACCAAGATGATGTGCCCTGCGGACTCCTGACTTGCCTCCAGAGGAAGAATTACCCATGAAGGATGAGGGTGCTTTGCTAAGTAGCAGTGTCCTCGTTATCAGGGAGGAAGACCAACTTTCAACTTCTTGGTGCTCGGTCTCCAGTGAATTGTTCTGAAATCGGGACACTGAACAAAGCTAGTGAAATAACTATTTTTACTCAAGACTTGTGCAAGAACTTGAGAGCACACGTTCACAAACCTCTGCTCTCAGTTACACAGAGTAGCACAATGGATACAGTATTCTCCACACTTGTATGGAGACTCCAAGGCCCCGGAGAAAGCAATAAAACGGAGGCCCTGCCAGGAGCAAGCAGAGCCACCCCAGCAGCAGAAACAGCCCCAGAGCCAGAAAGACAGTCTGGCATAGCATCTTATACCATGGCAACAGCAGCAACTGCTGGGTTAAGGAAGTGCATTTATAGGGTTTCCAAGGTTCAGAAGGCTTTAGGATCATGTAACAGAACAGAACAAACAAAAACCTGAAAACTGGACAAAAGGGTCATACGACATCCCCAAATCCACACGTTCAGGTAAAACCTGCGTGCATAGGTGATTCCCAAAATTAGGTGAAACGTGTAGAAGACCAGACAGTCCACACTTATGGGTGGGTACAGAGCCAGACGAATACTGCCTGTCTCGAAAGTTCTCATCGTGCCTTCCTGAGAACTACAGATTACATAGGCGGCCTCAAATAACCAACAGTCTGTAACACAGATTAACTATTCACCCACACGTGACTAATGATCTTTTCTGTACATTCGGTAGAGATGGTTATCATATCATATTTAATTTAAATAAATACTGGAACTCTAGCAAATAGAAAGTTCTGAAATTAAAAGAGAAGAGTTTAGTGTGATGGATGTCATGCATTAACAATGGGTAATGAATGGAAGCTTAGGCTCCCTTTTTGTAGCCTTTTAGGATTTTGCATTTTGCTCTAAATGTCTGCGGTCGCCAATTGACAGAGCAGAATAAGACATCAGGAAGAGGAGATATAATGAAGACTTAGTAGGCAGAGTGCAGACCCAAGCCCGCTGAGTCATCAGTGGGAATTTCCATTTCTTTCTCAGTCTCTTTTAAATTTTAAATTAGTGCTCACTGTTCAGAGGGCTCAGTACCTGAGATGTGAGGGCTAATTCTCAACTTGAAAACCTTATCTTGATAGCAGATTTGACCCTTTTGTAGTATATAATTTGAAATTTAGGGTTTCGATGGCCTCTTTTATAAAAGAATCTCTGATTTACTTTTTCAAAATAAAAAAAGCGCTTTTATGTGACTCATTATTTTACATGAATACCAGCATTGTTATGATAATAGTGTCAAAAATACAGAACTCTCAGTGATTCTTTTTTCTGATTCAAGGTTGGAAATCTTACTGAAAAAAAAAAATTTTTTTAAAGAGGACTCAAATTGTTAGATTTGAATTTAAGAACATTATCCATATGAATTATTTCTAACAAAAAGTGTTCTCCCATGAAAAGCAAGGGAACCCTGTATTTCTGTCTACAGTTGCTCAGTGTTTTAGTGTCAGTTAAAATGCTATCTCAAGTCAAAATAACTCCCATATATGTAAAATGGTAGTTATTTCTCAAATCATACTGTTCTGTTCTTAAGTACAACTGCGTTTAAATCATGGTATTTTGACTTGCCATTAGATATGTGAAGTTTTATTCCTTAGGCAAGGCTGCTGTTGTGGTACAGCAGGTTAAGCCACAGCCTGCAGCACTGGCATGCTGTGTGGTGCTGATTCTAGTCTTGGCTGCTCCGCTTCAGATCCAGTTCCCTTCTAATGTGCCTAGGAATGCAGCAGAAGATGGTCCAGGTCCACGGGCCCTGCCACCATACGAGGGAGACCTGGAGGAAGCGCCTGAGTCCCGTCTTCATCCTGGCCCAGCCCTGACTAAATGTGCTTATTTGGCGAGTGAACCAGCAGATGGAAGATTTTTCTGCCTCTCTCTCTCCCTCCCTGTAATGTTGCCCTTCTAATAAACAAAGAAATCTTCAAAAACAAGAGAAAGAAGTTTTATGCTACAATAGAGGGCTTGATGTGAAAGAATATTTTCAACAATTTCACAGAAAGAGAAAGGAGAGGGGCGAGCACTGTGGCACAGCAGGTATGCTGCTCATTGGGATGGAGTCCTGGCTCCTCTGCTGCCTGCCCAGCTTCCTGCTAACGTACCTGAAAAGGTGGCAGATGATGGCCCATAAAACCAGTTGTGTGCTTGAGTCCCTGCCATCCACGTAGGAGATCCAGATGGCATTCCTGGCTCCTGTGTTTGGCCTGGTCCAGCCCTGGCTGTTGCAGGTATTTGGGGAATAAACCACTGAATGGAAGCACTCTCACATGTGTGCACGCTCATTCTCATTTTCCCTCCCTCCCTCCCTCCCTCCCTCACTCCCTCCCTCCCTCCCTCTCTCATTTTATTATTTTGCTTGGACCACATACCAAGAAATGTGAGAAATACCGCCTATTGGATGGATCAGTAGTCATCCATCTGCTCTACAACTTGAAGCAAAAGTTTTTTTTAAAATACTAGAAGAATCAAGTTTTAAAATTATGCATTTTTTTTAAATTGAGAAGGGTCCGAGATGTTAGCCTACCTGCTAGCTACTTGGTTAGCCTGCCACAGTTTTAAAGATGCCATCACCAGACATGAGACTTGCGGTTCAGAAACGAACGACCTTATGACTCACAGCTCAGCAGGCAGATTGAGCCTCACGTTTTCACAGCTTCCCTTTAACTCAAATCCAATGGAGTCACACAGAGGCAAGTGACATGGACTCTGCTCATGTAGTGGGTTTAGGAAACCACTGCTCTTACACCAAGACGGCTAGACACCTGTCCACATATCATCCCAGAGGAAAGATTACCTCTAGTTTCCGTTTGGAAAAACAACTCTGGCCTCTGATCAGAAGAAAGGTCCCACTTCTATGCCTTAGGTCTGTTCATCATGCAAACACCTTTGAAAACCATCCAGGACAGAAGCTGGCAGTGGATATGCAGAAATGAAGGGTAGAACTGTTCCCCCAACAAAATGCTGTCATCCTTCCTTATAATTCACAATTCTGCACTTGGGAATTCCCTCATTTGCTAAGAGACATTTGGAATTCCCAAATGAATGCTTAGGTCACGTTCATCGTCATTGGCAGACATGTACCCAGTGGTGAACATTTGAGTCACCTCAAACTCAAACTGCCAATGGAGACCAAACACGCTGACTTTGGACCGTCCTGTTTCAGCTGTCTTGCAGTGGGCAAGTGTCCTTTTAGAGTTCTGCTTAGGGTCATGTTTCTTGCATTTTTGTGTTTTTCTTTTGGTGATTTCCCCACTTAAAATGGCACTGAGTGCTGCCAAGGTGACAGCCTGGTATTCCTGAGTGCTAGAAGGCTATGGGGTGTCTACTAAAGAAAATACTTACTTGCATATTAGTTAGGCTTGTTCAGGCTTTAGTTATGATGATATTGAATCCAAAAGACATAGCAAATAAAGTGTCTTTAAATAGAAAAACACATAAAACTGGTTATGTGTTGATCAGCTGTTGAAAACACTATGAACTAAGGCTCACAGCAACGTAACCCCATAATTCTCACGGGTGTGATGGCTGAATTTGGCTAACTCAGTGTGCATAAGGCGAATCAACGGTACAGCAAGCCATACACAGCAACATCCCTACTTTCACTCTCACCCCCGCACAGTCTGTCCTCAACCAATCAGCAAGAGCGACACTTGTGAAACCTCAGTGAGACCATGGCTTGGCTCTCCTCATAGCTCGCCACTGACTTTCCCTCCTAGAATCGAAGGCAACCTCACTCCAGCGGCACTGTAGCATCTGGGCTGCCTATCTTGCCAGCCCTTCCCAGGTGGATCCTGACATCAGCTTCTTCCACTCTTCCCCTCACCCATTCTGCTCCAGCCACCCTGGTGGCTTTGTTATTCATCCAACATTCCATGCAGGTTCACTTCACCTATTTTTCCTCTAACTAAAAAAAAAAAACTCAATCTTTTTCCAAATATCTCAATGACTCCCTCCCTCATCTCTTTCAAGCATTTGCTAAAATGTCACACTCTCTTTAGGTGCATCACTAATCAAGCTATTTGAGGTTACAAGTGCGTTCTGCCCAATGCTGGCACTCCCCATTCCCCTCCTCTGTTTTATTTCCCCCACACTACTAGCATACATGAAATACTGTAACTGTCACGTCTGTGTTTCACCATCTCTATCCTTCCCACAATATGCAGGTTGTCTGCTGTAGCCATGGTTGTGTCCCCAGTACCTAGAACAGTGCCTGCCTCATAGCAGACACTTCTCACATAATTGATGAGTAAAATTTAAGAATCACTTTTTCAGGACTCTCTCTTTTTTTTCCAGTAGAGTAAGTTCTACCTTAATCAGATCCTAAAGAAAACACTCAAGACTATTCCTTCAAAATATACAAACCAATGTTGAGAGTGTCAGAGTTCACGACTCTTGGTCAGGCTCAATAAGGCTGGAAAGATAATTGGACAGAGGGAGCAGCGTGTTTTCAGGCTGTCTGGAAGAGACAGGAAAGGTGGATGTCTTCACTTCCTATTGACAGCAATGTTGTTAGGAGCTTGGGAGTTGGCGCTGGCCTACCAAAATAAAAATGATGGTAGAAAAATCACTCAGCAAAGTGTGGTTATCTGTCTAGTTCCTCTGCCTAATAGCACCGAATCAAACCAATCCACCATGAAAGGAAAGGAGTGCTTTTCCTTTACAAAACAAAACAATTAGAGTCCAGCTAAACTGCCCACAAAACATGAAGCATTTCATTTAACTCACGGAGAACACAGGGCTTGTTGAAATCCTAAATAAAGAAGCAGCCTCCAATAATGGAAGCCGGTCCCTTGCAAGCATGCTTCTCTCTGCCCCTAAACAGATATCAAGTGAAGTCCTTGTACTTCAGCGTGCTGTCACGGGTAAACAGACCAGATACCAACCAGGCACACTTTGCAGCAGACGGGTGGCTTTGTGCTCAACCTGGCTCTGAGATTTATCATCAAGTGCTTGCTTTCGGGTGGTTGGAACACACATGTTTCCAGGCCTCACCCACTGGGGAGTGCAGGGAAGGCAACACCATCCCTGAGAAGTTCAGATTCTCTGCTTCACACCCTGCAGCCGAACACTGGGCTCTGGCCTCCCTTCAGTGTTTCACAAGTTCGAGGTGCTTGCCCCATCTGGTAATGTGCCCCCCAAATCAGGCAAGGTTGCCCACGCTCAACCATGAAAACGTGCATGCACCCCAGGGGTGCACACCCTTGAGAGGCACAGCCGAGCCCGCCTTCCCACAGTCCTCAGCACACTTCAGCCGGATCCGAGTATGAGCCAAATAAGAAAGTGCTCTCCTAAGGGCTCCCGCAGAAATGCATGTGCCAGACTACGGAACGCACAGAAGCACATGTGTATGTATCTTCTTACAAAATAAGAGGAATGCCAAAAACATTGAAATCCATGCATATAAGAAAGTTTATGGAAAATGCATAGTATGAAAACCTGGCTGTAGATTTCAAAGTGTATAAATATAGTATGACCCTGGATACGGGCATACCACTGCTGTAATACAAAAGGGGGCAGAAGACACTGTATGTTGTAGGGATCAGGAAATGTTTCCTGATGGGAGGGGCACTTACGTAGACCTTAGTTTATGACTAGCATATATGTATCCTCAATCTTATTTCTATTTATATTGTCACTCCTATTATTTAATTCATACGACAAAACCTCTGTACTCATTTTTTCTGATTTCTGTGTTTCAAGCAGGTGACCTAAAACTGCAGTGTATCAGGAGACCCACTTGGAAAATTTTCATATAAAAAGTTAGTGACATATGGTCTCTTGCTGAGAAAACGCAAGAGGTTGCTTTAGTCTAGACTGTGTGGGGTGACTTTTTTTCGCAGGTCACCTGGTTTAAACAATTTCTGCGTTCACACATGTCTTGCTTTCCTGGAAGCTGTATTCTGATACAATGGACTAAATAGTCATGCGAGGTAGGGGGCAAATGAGTGAGGTGAGTTGTGAGCCAGTAGTTAACCATTGATATTCAGTGGTCCAGGAAATCTTTCCAATTAAATGACACAGGAGTAGAAAACTGAGTCAGTGATACAGCAGGTCATGCAGATAATTGGAGAAGAGCAGTCCAGACAGAGAGCAATGCAAAGGCCCTGAGGTAGGAGCATGAGTATGCGGTCAATGAAGAGCAAAGAAGCAAAGTACAGTGAGCAAGAGGAAGTCGCGGGAGTTGAACTCAGTGAGGTAGCCCAGGGCCGTGCACATGCAGGTTTTTTTTGTTTGTTTTTGACAGGCAGAGTAGATAGAGAGAGAGAGAGAAAGAGAGAGAGAGAGAAAGGTCTTCCTTTTTGCCATTGGTTCACCCTCCAATGGCCGCTGCGGCCAGCTCGTCACACTGATCCGAAGCCAGGAGCCAGGTGCTTCTCCTGGTCTCCCATGGGGTGCAGGGCCCAAGCACTTGGGCCATCCTCCACTGCACTCCTGGGTCACAGCAGAGAGCTGGCCTGGAAGAGGGGCCACCGGGATAGAATCTGGCACCCCGACCAGGACTAGAACCCCGTGTGCCGGCACCACAAGGTGGAGGATTAGCCTGTTAAGCCACGGCGCCGGCCCACATACAGCTTTATAAGCCAGTGCCAGGACTAGGGAACTTAGAGCCGGGAAATGACACTGTCTGAATTACGGTTTGAAAGAACACTGTGGATGCTTCTGTGAGCTAACTGCACTCGACAAACTGGCAGCAGGGAGGCTCCTGCAGTATCCGATGATGACTGTGACCATGGTGTCAGCAATGAAAGGTGTATGAAGTGCTCTTTTCTCAATAGATCAGACCGAACTGGCTAACATGTGAGGTTTGGGGAGAGGGGAAGGCAAGTACGACTCTAGGGTTCTTGATCTGGGCAACTACAAAGGTTGAATAGTCATTTAATACTATGTGAAACCTACAGAGAGAACATTCTGGGTTGGGAGAGGACATGAAAATTGGGGGATCAGCTCTGGACACGGAGCCATCATAGGTAGGATCTGCCCTTGCTCTGTGGCTTATTAGCCATGTGGTCTAGGGGCCCTGTGTCCATTTCTTAGATGCATTATGAGGATAATCGAGGCTACCATGTAGGTTAGAGCTGTTGTGAGGCATCAGCAAAAGAACAGATGTAAAGCATCTAAAGTGCAGATTTCAATAGAAAATAAATGCTGGAAACCAATGATATCTCTGTCATTAGTGGTGCTTATAATAATCTTCATGAGAATAGATGTGGGATTTCTTCCACCATTACAAGGATTATTTCCAGAAAAAAAGTTTAAAATGATATTTTAATGAAAGTATTTCTAATTAAACACTTAACAAAGGAGCTTCCCATAATATATCATCCAGTTTCTATGTTCCTCAGAGCCACTTGTCCACTTTTTAACTCCTTTTCTGGGTTTGCTATCTTCAGTATTGCATGTTCTTTTAATATATGCTTTGCTTGTTTTCTCATCATTTGGCCAGAAAGCTAAAGTGTCCATCAGACAGGTAGAGACTTCTATGGAAACCAATAACTGAGCCCTGGGTTTTAGCATTTGGGAAACTATATAACGCCTCAAATCATCAAGCCATCAGGATTCCATTCTGATTTCCTGGCCTCATGCTGTACTCCACAGTTACTAATGTATATTCTCCCTTTCTAAAACATCGTGTCTGTTCCTAAAGAAGGCATGGCTGTGTGTGGAGTGACGTCCTTCCTTCACGTGTACGTGTGAAGATAACCTTTGCACACACTCTGCCTCCAGTCTCCTCCAGAGCCACTTCACAGCCGCCAGGAAACTCTGTTGCACCTCCAGTGTGCTCCATCACTTCAAAATCTGTCGTTTTATTGTTACACCAGCACACGTGGCACCTAAGCCTCTGTAAATTCCATGACCTTTAAGTCATTTCCATGACCAGACTGTCCCTATCTTCTTAGAGTTGTGCCCTCTTTAATTTCCAACTTCATTTACCAGGATACCCACATCCATTCTACTCCAGACCCCATATTGGGGATTCATTCAGTGTCCCTGAAAAGAAAACCCCGAGTTTACATGCCACCACATTTTTTTACTTCTTCCTTCCTAAAATATCTCTTTTCCTAGCCATAGGAAATCTTACTCCGCTTCTAAGATTCGGTTCTGATATTGCTTATTCCTGGGAGTCACTTCACTTCATTCTCCATTTGTTCTACCCGCTGTGCTTATCAGAGTGGGTCCTTGTCTTAGGCCATTTTCTGTACTCTCACAGAATACCACAAACTGCTGGGCAAATGATAAACAGGGGAACTTTATCTGGCTCATGGCTCTGGAGACCTGAAAGTTCAAAAGGGTCATGCTGGCGCCCAGGGAGGGACTCCATGCTGCGGGATAACATTGTGGAAAGGCAGGCGAGCGTGCACAAGACACAGAAAGTCAGGCTGAGCTCATCATTTTTATCCAAAACCCACTCCCGTCCTAACTAGCCCACTCTCCAGTCTTGGCATTAATCCACTCACAAAAGCAGATGTCATTATCCCATCACCTCTTCCACCTCCTACCTCTTAAACACTGCCATAGTGACACCAAGATTTCAACAGGAATTTTGGAGGGAGCGTTCAAACCATGGCAATCTCAGGGAGTATTTAGGTGCATGTTTTCCGTTAACAGGTACAATAACTTGCTGATGCTTTATTTCTTAAAATATCTTGAATGTGAGAGATGGTCAGAATATATCTTTTAAAATGATAAAGTCTTTTTTTAAAAAAAAAAAATGCTGTCATTTAGCTTTTATCTGCTATGTCTTCATGGACAGTGTTGTTCTTTAAAACCGTCCATGCCAGATTTATGCTGTTGAACAGTGTCATTCATTCAACAGATCCGAGAACCTTCTATATTACTTATTGGATTTAGGAACGCAGAGAAAGAGTATATGCATAATCCTTTCTCTAGAGGAGCTCACAGATTGAAAGGGAAAGCTCATAAGTATAAAATCAATAGACTATATCATAGATGTCATGTTTGTGATGGTTTTCAGACTGGTGTGTAAGCATCTACTGAGTGTCAGGGGTGGGCATTTGAGGCACTGGCTAAGTTGCTGCCTGAGGCCCCCACAGCCCTTATTGATGCCTGAGTTTGAGTTCTAGCTCTGTTCCTGACTCCAGCTTCCTGCTATAAGCAACCTGGGCTTCCACAGAAAATGGCTCAAGTATTTGGATCCTGCCAACTTCTGGGAGAACTCAAACTGAGTCCCAGGCTCTTGGCTTTGGTCTGACCCAGCCCAAAATGTTCAACAGTTGCAGGGACTTGTGAGCGAGCTAGGAGATAGGAGCTCCACCTGCCCCAAATTTAAAGAAGTTAAAAAGATTCAGAAGAAGGTGAGATTTGAGTGTCATCGTGTTAGTTTTTGGCAAGTTGCAGAGGGTCGTAAATATAGTAAGTAACCAGAACAATGCCCTGCATATGGGACGTACTCCAAAACAGGCTGCATTAGGACAAGCATAGGGCCAGCGCCATGGCTCACTTGGCTAATCCTCCACCTACGGCGCCAGCAACCCATATGGGCACCGGGTTCTAGTCACCACTGCTCCTCTTCCAGTCCAGCTCTCTGCTGTGGCCAGGGAGGGCGGTGAAGGATGGCCCAAGTGCTTGGGCCCTGCACTCGCATGGGAGACCAGGAGAAGCACTTGGCTCCTGGCTTCGGATCAGCGAAGTTCTGGCCGTAGCAGCCATTTGGGGGGGTGAACCAATGGAAGGAAGACCTTTCTCTCTGTCTCTCTCTCTCACTGTCTAACTCTGTCAAATTAGAAAAAAAAAAAAAAAAAAGGACAAGCATAGTGCCAAGCCACTGCACCACAGCATGGGAACTTTGTCCTGCTTCATTGCTGACTTTGGCTTTCAGTCACCGAGGTCCTCCTTTAAGAACTGTCTGGATCTCATGGGAATAAGATTATGGAAAGAATAAGACCCTTCCCAGATGATTAGAATGGCTTCCTAATGGAAGTTTCCAGAATCTTCTAAAAAAACCAGCCACTTTACAAAATGTCCCTACAACATTAATGTAAGAAAGAAGGGCAAAAGCAAAATTTTTATGAAATATTTTTAAATATTAGGATACTTCAAATTATTGTTAGATTTCAAGTTGGGATCAGACATTCATTCTACTGTATTTGTATTCAGAATTGAACTCTCCATCATCCATCCATAATTTATTTACTAACAACAAACTTCTACCAAAAACCTATTAGGCAATGTCTTCTTTCCTAGGATCCAGAGATACAAAGATATCTATACACCCTTTAGAAAACAGTAATGGTAAATTGATGCTTGTCACCAATTAACTTATTCCAATGGACTGAAAAGAAAAATGAGTAAAGCAATTCAGTGTGTCACGGTCACAGTTAAGTCAGAGGTGTGCTTGGATTTTTAAGGAGAGAAAGGGCATTTAATCAGACTGGAAGTAAACGGGAAGTCTTCCTGAAAGAAATGTCCTTCAACTGATTTTGAAGGATAAAGACAGGCTAACGTGGCACAACTACCAAACAGTAAAGCCATTTGGTCAAGTGCATCCAGTACCCATTCTAACTGGTAGATTTTCCTTTCTCAAAACCCCTGCTCTTCGTGGCCTCCGTGATAACCAGGAGGTACCACCCATGGGGAAGACTTATCTTACTGCCTTTGAAGAAGCACAATTCCAACGGGAAGAATGTTTAATGGGCTTAAATGATCAAAAGGGAAGTCTGCAGATGGGTTTCGTGGAGAGCAGTGGCCTCGGGAGCCAAGAGTCCCGGGATAAATCATCCTGCCTGTCACCAAGGTGCTAGGAAAGTCAATCATTGTTACTTCTGTCTTTATCACAGCTTAGGTGAACGCACTGATTAATATTTTCGCCATAAAATGTACAAAGTAGCAATCCCGGCTACACCACACAATACCTTTTATTCTGTAACGAAGATGAGATCAAGGAATTGAATGTATCAAGCCACATAACCATTGTCTCCTTTGTTTAAATCCACCCTGTGAAACAAGACTTCACACAATACAGTGCAGCCCCAGAGCAGCGCTTCAAGATACACTCACTCCAAATACTTCTCACGGAGTAACTTCAAAAGACTGGTATGTTATGGAACCATTTCTTTTCAAGATTGTCAAATATAGGAATGCCTTTCACCTTTATCATCTTTAAGATGTTTCTGTACATTTTAACTGCTTTAAAAAAATAAAAACGCCATTCTTCTTTGAACACAAGCCTCAGAGACACAATGACACTTATTGTACATTATCTATGCTAATAACATCTTAGTAATACTTCAGTTCTCTGCTAGCACCAGGTAATAGTTATCATTTTCTGTGTCTCTAAAGCTATCCCCTCAAGCATCACACCATCCCACTTCGGAGTCTTTATACACAGACTATTTTACACTTGGAAACAGGTACAAATTTTATTGGCTTAACTAATGCGATACCATGAGGCATTACTAACATGTATACACCCTGAGCTACAGTGCTGTTATCAGATTTTTCAGTTTCTCTTTAAGATGGTTTGCTCTCACTTTTTTGCATTTGTCATTTTGCTTTGTCATCTCCATAATCTCCATGTTGTCTTCCATAATAAATGATTTCAAATGCAATTTATGTCAGCAAACACTAATTGAGATCATGCTATGTATTAGCCACTATGCTAACTACTAGAGATTCAAATATTTATTAAAACGTAACCTCAACCATCAAAAAACTGTCAGATGAGACAGTCATTTAAGCATGTAATTATAATTGTGCATGTGAATTGCAGTTATTAGGAGGTTATTCTATAGACAGGTGGCCTGGGCCAAGATACAATTAAAGTGCTCAGCTGGTCAGTAGACCAACAAGTAATTCAAAACAGAATTTTGGGCCAGCACCATGGCTCACTAGGCTAATCCTCCACCTGCGGCGCCAGCACCACGGGGTTCTAGTCCTGGTCAGCGCGCTGCATTCTGTCCCAGTTGCTCCTCTTCCAGTCCAGCTTTCTGCTGTGGCCCGGGAAGGCAGTGGAGGATGGCCCAAGTGCTTGGGCCCCTGCACCCGTATGGGAGACCAGGAGGAGGCGCGAGGCGCCTGGCTCCTGGCTTCGGATTGGTGCAGCACCTGCTGCGGCGGCCATTTGTGGGGGGTGGGGGGGTGAACCAATGGAAGGAAGACCTTTCTCTCTGTCTCTTTCTCTCATTGTCTAACTCTGCCTGTCAAAAAAAAAAAAATAGAATTTGGGGGGCTGGCACTAGTAGTAGTAGTAAAGTAGGCAAAGCTGCTGCCTGCAATACCAGCATCCCCTGTGGGATACTGGTTCCAGTCCTGGCTGCTCCACTTCAGATCCAGCTACCTGCTAATGGCCTGGGAAAGCAGCGGAGAATAGACCAAGTGCCTGGGCCCCTGCACCCACCTGGGAGACCCAGAAGTTCTGAGCTCCTGGATTCAGCCTGGCTTAGCCCTGATCTTTGTGGCCATTTGGGGAGTGAACCAGCAGATTAAAGATTCTCTCTCTCTTTTTCTCTCTTTCTGTAACTCTGTCTTTTGAATAAACAAAATAAATTCTTAGAAAAAAAAATTTAGGAAGTAGAACTTAAAGGTGCTTTTGAGTACATTTCCTATATAGAATATTATTTGCTATAAAATATAACTCAATTACTTTTTAAAATTTTATCTAAAATAGAAAAAACTACTTATAGGGGGCTAGCATTGTGGCATAGCAGATAAAGCCACAGCCTGCAATGTGGACATTCCATATGGGCACGGTCCCAGTCCCAGTTGCTCCACTACTGATCCAGTTCCCTACCAGTGCTCCTTGGAAAGCCATGAAGACAGCCCAAGTATTTGGGTCCCTGCACCCACATGGCCCCTGACTTCCACTTGGCCCAGCCCTGGCTGTGGTAGAAATCTGGGGAGTGAATCAAGAGATGGAAGATTTCCCTTTCTTTCTCTGTCCCTCTCTCTCTAACTCTGCCTTTCAAATAAATAAATATTTAAAAAGAAAAAAGTACTTGTAATGAGACCAAATATATCAGTCTAACATATGGTATTTGGATATTTACTTTATGGCAACTTTGTTGGTCATTTGCAGTCTTATTTTGCTAATTTTCTATTTCTTTATCAAGTGAAAAATACCTTAAAGTGCTCAGTAAATGATGTCTCAGTGAGGGAAAAGGTACTGCATATATCATAAAAATTAGCATTATATTGTTTGTTATTATTGTATGTCATGTTTTATTACCATTACCTTTGTACTATAAGTATTTTCTAAAGAGAAAAGAATTCAAAAATTCTGTCAGACTTAGAGATTATCATGGGGCTGTGTTAACTGAATGTACATTCTGAAAGAGAGAATTTATGTTCGTAAAGGGATCGTATATATGAACCTTAAAATCATTCATAGAAAACATGTCCCTAAATACTACATAGTCAACCTACCAAAAATTTCTAGTGGTAGACACATTCATTACCCATTTATTTTTAAAACAGCATTCTTAGGCTAACATATGAAACAATAAATATTAGCTATTATTATCATTAAAAATAAGCTATAGCCATACTTTGTAACTCTGCTGAAATATTTTACACATTTTGGAAAAAAAAATTGTTAAGATACATGAAGCTAACTATTAATATAACTGAAGTATTTAAAAAATGAAAGTTGCATTTATATATGAAAACCTTTCAAAATCTTTGTGGAGAAATGAAGTTGAAAGATAAGCTTCTTTTAATTCAAAAGTTTAGAAATCTATGTACTTTTTCTATAATATGAATTTTTGTGAACCTTCTAAGACCCCTCATATACTACCTTTGAGATTCCTGAATTTCAGTTGAACCCCAAGTTTACACTTTTGCTGCAATCCAATTCTCTTGCATAATATTCACATGACACATTGCAACTAGTCCCATCTTTTATTTCACATCACGATTTTCAGAGGGATATGTGGAGAAGTTACATATTAGTGTCTCCTTTAGGTATGTATAGTCAGAAAAGTTAACCCACTTAAAACTTTTCTCTTTCCACTATACTTTTCTCCTACTCTTGCTCCCACTCTTTCTGCTCCTCACTCATACAAGGTAAAAAAGAAAACACTGCTACAAAGTTTGAAGATGATTCAGGGCTAGAAATTTTTCAAAGCACTACTTACTAATTAGCTACTGTGGCTGTTTTAAAATCGAAATGGCAGACTCTTGAAACAGCTACTTTCTGGCAGTATAGATTCTTTTTCTGTTTTTCAAAAGCAGAGATTGTATTTTTGGTTGTAAGGGGGGAAAAAGGCTATGGAGACAAAAAAAGTGATGGTTTCAATATTTTTGAAGAAATGTTTAGTTAAAGATCAAGAAGTAGGATCTACACTCTGCATGTGTATGTTTTTTCCCCACCAAAGAAACTGTTTATTTAATGAGCACAGATTTCATAAGCACAACTTTAGGAATATAGTGATTCTTCCCATCATACCCTCCCTCCTACCCCCACTTCCACTCCACCTCCTCCTTCTCCCATTCCCAGTTCCATTCTCCATTTAAAAAAAAAAAAAAAAAACCTGTACTTCAACAGTCAAGACAAGGGCTATTCAAGTCCTTACTTCTCAAAGTGTCAATTTCATTGCTACAGATTTTGTTTTAGGTGCTCTGTTAATTATCACAGATCAGGGAGAATATATGGTATTTGTTTCTTTGGTACTGGCTTATTTCACTAAATATGTTGTTTTCCAGATTCATCCATTTTGTTGCAAATGACTGGATTTAATTTTTTTACCATTGTGTAATATTCCATAGAGTACATATCCCATAGTTCCTTTATTAAGTCTTCAGTTGATGGGCATTTAGGTTGATTCCACGTCTTGGCTATTGTGAACTGAGCTGCAATAACATGGGGGTGCAGATAACTTTTATTTGCTGATTTCATTTCCCTTGGTAAATTCCCAGGAGTGGTATCGCTGGGTCATATGGTAGGTCTCTATTCAGATTTCTGAGAAACCTCCAAACTGATTTCCATAGTGGCTTTACCAGTTTGCATTCCCACCAACAGTGGGTTAGTGTTCCTTTATCCCCACATCCTCATAAGCATCTGTTGTTGGTAGATTTCTGTATGTGAGCCATTCTTACTGGGGTGAGGTGAAACCTCATTGTGGTTTTGATTTGTATTTCCCTGATGACTACTGATCATGCACATTTTTTCATGTGTCTATTGGCCATTTGGATTTCCTCTTTTGAAAAATGTCTGTTTAGGTCCTTGGCCTATTTCTTCACTGGGTTGCTTGTTTTGCTGTTGTGGAGTTTCTTGGTCTCTTTATATACTCTGGTTATTATTTTTTTTTTGACAGGCAGAGTGGACAGTGAGAGAGAGAGACAGAGAGAAAGGTCTTCCTTTGCCATTGGTTCACCCTCCAATGGCCGCCGCGGCTGGCGCGCTGCGGCCGGTGCACCGCACTAATCCGATGGCAGGAGCCAGGTGCCTATCCTGGTCTCCCATGGGCTACAGGGCCCAAGCACTTGAGCCATCCTCCACTGCACTCCCTGGCCACAGCAGAGAGCTGGCCTGAAAGAGGGGTAGCCGGGACAGAACCGGTGCCCCAACTGGGACTAGAACCCTGTGTGCCGGCGCCACAAGGCGGAGGATTAGCCTAGTGAGCTGCGGCGCCGGCCTATACTCTGGTTATTAATCCTTTATCCGTTGCATTGTTTGCAAATAATTTCTCCCACTCTGATGGTTGCCTCTTCACTTTCCTGAGTGTTTCTTGTGCAGTACAGAAGCTTCTCAATTTGATGTAATCTCATTTGTTGATTTTGGCTTTATTGCCTGTGCCAATCTTTTTCAGGGTTTCCCCAGTTTTCTCTAGTAATTCCATGGTATAAGGTCGTAGATTTAGGTCTTTAATCCATTTGGAATGGATTTTCATATAAGGTATAAGATGTAAAGGCAGGGGTTCAGCTTCATATTTCTGCATGTGGAAATCCAGTTTTCCCAGCACCATTTGTTAAAGAGTCTGTCCTTGTGCCAAGGATTGGTATTAGCTCCTTAGTCAAATATAAAGTTGGTTGTGGATGCTTGGATTGATTTCTGGCATTTCTATTCTGTTCCATTGGTCTATCCATCTGTTACTGTACCAGTACCAGGCTATTTTGATTATAACTGCCTTGTAGTATGTCTTCAAATCTGGTATTGTGATGCCTCCAGCTTTGTTTTTGTTACAGTATATCAAAACTTATGGGATAGAGCACAAGCAGTGTTAAGAGGAAAGTTTATAGCAGTTGGTGCCTCCTTCAAGAACCTTAAAGGCACCAAATAAATGAGCCTCCAATGCATCTCAATTATCTAGAAATACAACAGCAAAACAAACCCAAAATTAGTAGGGGAAAGGAAATAATTAAAAATAGAGAAGAAATCAACAAAATTGAAACAAAAAAATACAAAATATCAGCAAAAGGAGAGCTGGTTTTTTGAAAACATAAACAATACTGACACACCACTGACCCAAATAAGCAAAAAAAAAGGAGAGATAATACCCAAATCAATAAAATTAGAGATGAAAAATAAAATGTAACAGCAGACACCACAAAAATAAAAAGAAAAATCATCAGAAATTACTACAAAGAGCTCTATGCCAACAAACTGGGAAATCTAGAAGAAATAGATAGATTCCTGGATACATACAACCTACCTAAATTGAGCCATGAAGACATAGAAAACTTAAACAGACCCATTACCAAGACAAAAATTGAATCAGTAATAAAGGCCTTCTCCAAAAAGCAAAGCCCAGGACCGGATGGCTTCACTGATGAATTCTACAGGACATTTAAAGAAGAACTACCTCCACTTCTTCTCAAGTTGTTCAAAACTATTGAGAGAGAGGGAATCCTCCCAAATTGTTTCTATGAAGCAGCATCACCTTAATTTCTAAACCTGAAAAAGATACAACAAAGAAAGAGAACTACAGACCAATTTCCCTGAGGAACATAGATGCAAAAATCCTCAACAAAATTCTAGCCAAACAATACATCAGAACAATCATTCACCCAGACCAAGTGAGTTTTAGCCCTGGTATGCAAGGATGATTTAACATTTGCAAATCAATCAATGTGATATACCACATCAACAACCTACAGAACAAAAACCATATGATTGTCTCAATAGATGCAGAGAAAGCATTTGATAAAATACAATACCCTTTCATAATGAAAACTCTAAGCAAACTGGGTATAGAAGGAACATTCTTCAACACAATCAAGGCAATTTATGACAAACCAATGGCCAGCATCCTATTGAATGGGGAAAAGTTGGAAGCATTCCCACTGAGATCCAGAACCAGACAAGGATGTCCATTCTCACCATTTCTATTCAATATAGTCCTGGAAGCTTTCACCAGAGCCGTTAGGCATGAAAAAGGAAATCAAAGGGATTCAAGTTGGAAAGGAAGACGTCAAACTATCCCTCTTTGCAGATGATATGATTCTTTATTTAGGGGATCCAAAGAACTCCACTGAGACTATTGGAACTCATAGAAGAGTTTGGTAAAGTAGCAGGATATAAAATCAATACACAAAAATCAACAGCCTTTGTGTACACAGACAATGCCATGGCTAAAAAAGAGCTTCTAAGATCAATCCCATTCACAATAGCTACAAAAAAATCAAATTCCTTGGAATAGATTTAACTAAGGATCTCTATGATAAGAATTACAAAACATTAAAGAAATAAATATAAGATACAAAAAGAAATAGAAAAATCTTCCATATTCATGGATTCAAAGAATCAGTATCATCAAAATGTCCAATCTTCCAAAAACAATTTACAGATTCAATGTGATACCTATCAAAATACCAAAATACCATTCTTCTTAGATCTAGAAAAAAATGATATAGAAACACAGAAGACCTTGAATAGGTAAAGCAGTATAACTTCTTGATGAACTCTCTAGGATGTGAGTAGCAATATGTGACTTTAGGGAGAAGAATCAAATGGCTTTACTTATATACTATTACAGTATCCCAAAGATAAGGAGTTTTCACTTTTAAAGCAATTATCTTGAGTTACTCTTAGTTTGCACTAATTACAGTTTCAGAACAATTGCTTATAGGAACCAATGATGATACGATTTTGTATTTCTCAGCATTAGTATCTGATCATGTCAATAGACCATTTCTATGAACCCTGAAATTCAAGGTAATATTAAGTAGAATTTAAGGGAAATAAGATTCTGTAATAAATTCATGTTACTTAGCATACAACTGTTTCCTATCCAATAACAGAGATCCAAGAGAGAACAAGTTATATTTTTTTAATATACTGATTTAAAAAAAAAGAGTAGTCAGTGAAGTCAAATCATCACTAAAGCCTATTTGCACCTCATGAAAAATCCAGGCTTTTTAGCCTAGATGTATGTATTTCTGCACTTACAGTTTACTAAAACCAAAACTGTTGAGTGTCCAGACGCTGAATTGCATCCCTGTTTAATAAATGGGCCATGATAATACTTTCACACAGTGTTGAGAGGGGCTCTGTGGTCCTCTGCCCCTCAAAGCAATGGAAAGGCTGGCTACTTTGGGTGCTAGGCATTTCATTGCCTTTCTTCTTCTAAGAACAAATCCAGCTACATTTACTTTAGAGAATCTCATTTTCCACAAAAATTTAATTTGCTAAAGAATTCACTACCAATGTCATTTGGAAAATCTTTCAGAGTCCATCCAATGCAACCATGCCAATATATAAACAAATTGGCAAGAATTCATAGCAGACTTAAGAAAGGCAGCCCTGAGTGCTTTACTTTACAATCAAAGATTGTATGAGTATAAGCAGTCTTCAACAAGTTCATGGAAAATGCATGTCATAACAAAAGTTACAGGTTTCGCTTTTTTTTTTCAATTCATTAGAAAGAGAGAGATCTTCCACCCACTGACCCACTCCCAAGATGCCCAAAACAGCCAAGGATGAGACAGGCCAAAGCCAGGAGCCAGGAACTCAATCCAGGTATCTCATGTGCATTGCAGGAACCCAAGTACTTGAGCCATCATGGCTGCTTCCCCAGATACATATTAGCAGGAAGCTGGAATGAAAAATGGAGCTGGAACTCAAACCCAGGTACTTCAATAGATGAAGCAGGTGTCCCACGCTAGTTCTTAACCACCATGCCAAACGCCCACTCCAGATTTTAAAAATATTTTTACATCAAAATAAATTTATCATTTAATCCCATTTTTCTATGAACTTGCTGAAGTCCCTTTGCATCCTCATTGAGTAGTAAATCCTGATATGTGCTGGTAACACATTATTAGATGGCAGTTATTTTGATTTTATTCCTCTTTTCACAATAGACACTTGTGTGCTGAAGGAACCAAAGTGGCTAGGGCAAATACACACAAAATTTTAGACTACATTTGTGAGTATTTTAATGAGGAAGATGCTAAGACTTTGGCAAAAGATCCCAACAGAACCAGGTTCAGAGCACCCCATCATGTTTTTTTTTTGTTTGTTTTAATATTTATTTATTTATTTATTTGAAAGTCAGAGTTACACAGAGAGAGGAGAGGCAGAGAGAGATAGAGGTCTTTCATCCAATGGTTCACTCCCCAATTAGCCACAATGACTGGAGCTGTGCCTATCTGAAGCCAGGAGCAGCAGCTTCCTCTAGGTTTCCCACACGGGTGCAGGGGCCCAAGCACTTGGACCATCTTCCACTGCTTTCCCAGGCCATAGCAGAGTGCTGGATTGGAAGTAGAGCAGCCGGGACTCAAACTGGTGCCCATATGAGATGCCGGCGCTTCAGGCCAGGGTGTTAACCCGCTGTGCTACAGCGCCGGCCCCAGCCCCATCATGCTTTGATGTTGGCAGAAACACTGTGAGTAGGATGAGGTCCCAGGACCCTGTGTACTATGGAGATAGGTTTAGGTCTAAACTTGAGACTTTGATCCTGTGTTAAAAACAGAAACATTTCCCTTAATTGTACCAGCTTAAAATAGCTAAATAAGAGCTGGCTTTGTGGCAAAGCAGGTAAAACCAGTGCCTGCAGTGTTAGCATCCCATATGGGCACTGGTTTGAGTCCCAGCTGCTCCACTTCAGATCAGCTCTCTGCTAATGACCTGAGAAAAGTGGTGGAAGATGACCCAAGTGCTTGGGCCCCTGCACTGTGGGAGACCCAGAAGAAGCTCCTGGGTTCAGCGTGACTCAGCCTTGGCCATCATGGTCACTTGGGGACTGAACCAGTACATAGATGACTCTGTCTCTTGCTCACTGTCTCTCCCTCTCTGTGTAACTCTTTTAAATAAATAAATGAAATCTTAGAACAATAGAAAGAAAGTTAAATAAGTGTTATTCCAATGTTTTTCCCCCGACTTAAATCACTCAAGAAAATCTCAGGACTTGAGCTCTGCCTTGGTTGCTAGTGTAGAAGCCTATTGCAGGGGCCGGTGCTGTGGCGCAGCAGGTTAAAGCCCTGGCCTGAAGCGCCACCATCCCATACAGTCGCCAGTTCTACTCCTGGCTGCTCCTCTTCCGAACCAGCTCTCTGCTATGGCTTGGGAAAGCAGTAGAAGATGGCCCAAGTCGTTGGGCCCCTGTACCTATGTGGGAGACCCGGAAGAAGCTCTTGGCTCTTGGCTTCGGATCGGTGCAGCTCCTACCATTGAAACCACCTGGGGAGTGAACCATCGGATGGAAGACCTCTCTCCCTCTACCTCTCTCTGTAGCTATCTACCTCTCTCTGTAACTCTGTCTTTCAAATAAAATAAAATAATAAAAAAAGCAGCCTATTGCAAACATGGCCAGCCTCTGCCCAGCTACCCTGCAGAGGGCCCTGCACTGTGAAAATCCACAAGTGAGCCCTGCTGCTGCTCTTCACTGATGGTGGAGCCTGGAACATCATTTAGCCTCCCTCACAGGCAAGTTCGCCATCGGTAAAGTTATGGTAATGGCTTCCATCTTCTTCATAGGGATGTTTGTGCAAGTTCAATGGGAATAGAAATGTGGCAGCTAAGTACAAAGAAGAAAGCGTAATGTCATTATCACTTACTCAAATTCATCATAGCTGGACTACACCTAAAGCCACAGAAGGAACACCCCTGCCTGCAACCTGCTCTTTCAATTCCCCTTTCTGCCTTCTTCTTTCTCACTGCCAATGAGGACCTGGCAGAGCCAAGGGGGCAGGTGCTCCAGGAGCCCAGCTCCAACTTCTAGACCATAATCCAGATGGGCAGACCCCATAAAGCCCTGCTTGAACCAAACTGATCCTATTTTCTGGATGTTTGGGATCCTTCTCTCCAGTATATGTGTGTGTGTGTGTGTGTATATTGACAGGCAGAGTGGACAGTGAGAGAGAGACAGAGAGAAAGGTCTTCCTTTGCTGTTGGTTCACCCTCCAATGGCCGCCACAGCTGGTGCACCGCACTGATCCGAAGCCAGGAGCCAGGTGCTTCTGGTATCCGATGGGGTGCAGGGCCCAAGCACTTGGACTATCCTCCACTGCACTTCCGGGCCACAGCAGAGAGCTGGCCTGGAAGAGGGGCAACCCGGACTAGAACCCTGTGTGCTGGCACCACAGGCAGAGGATTAGCCTATTAAACTGCGGCGCCAGCCATCTATTTTTTTTTTTTTTTTTTTTTTAGATTTATTTTTTTATTTGAAAGTCAGAGTAACAGAGAGGGAGAGAGAGATAAAGAACTTTCATCTACTGATTCACTCCCCAGATGGCTGCAATGGCCAAAATTGGGGCAGGTCAAAGCCAGGAGCCAGTATCCTCTTTTAGGTCTCCCACATGGGTGCAGGAGGCTACCTTCCTGGGCCATCTTCCACTGCTTTCCCAGTCACATTAGCAGGGAGCTGGATCAGAAGTGGAGCTGCTGGGACTTGGACCAGCATCTGTATGGGATGCTGGTATCGTAAGTGGTAGCCTAACCCACTATGCCACAACGCCATTCCCTCCCCAGTACATTCTTTGAGGAGGAAACACACCACTGGTGTAACTACCTAGACCCAAGGGTGGCCAAGGGATGGCTTTTTGTAGGAGTGCGCTTGGATGTGGGTGCACACAGCATGTCCATATGCATGGGGACAAGGCATCTCATGGGAGAGGAAAGATCTGAAGTAAGAAGAGAAGTTATGCAGGTCCTACTCAAGAATATATATTTTATTTAAAATTTTGATAGCTGGACTTGGAACTTTTAAATATTTAGAAATGTGGTACACCAGCTTCCATTTGTGTTTTTGCCTCAAGCTCCACAAATATGAACGGCTTCACAGTTGCCATCATTAATCATTCTGTGGATTTATAATTTATCCCCCCAAAATCCTTTTTCTAACTTCACGAATAATGACTGTTGTTAAGTATTTCACCCTAGAGAGGAAAATATAGCACACTGTAGTGCAATACTTTTTGAAATGAAAGACCACCACAAAACACACCCAACACCGGAGTAGGGGAGAAGGTTTATTGTCGGGTGGGGGAAACCCGACAGGCTGCCTCCCGGTGCACTAGAGAACAGCAGCCTGGACTAGGAGAACAGGTCTCCTAGAGCTTTACAGAGGTGAGGAGGTGGGAGCAGCCAATCCCATTGGGGTGGGGGTGGAGCTGACACTTGTGATTGGGCCATTTGGTTACCTGACTTCTAGTGAGCCAGGCTCACTAGAAGAATGAAGCTTATTGTACAAAATGGTGACGACGGGGGGCCAGAGCCTAAGATGGCGCCACAGATAAGACCGTACCATTTTACTTACTAACGCTTTTTTTTTTTTTTCTTTTTTTTTTTTTCATTCTGTTGTCTGGACAAATTCCCAGCCACTCCTTTATGAGTATGCCACCTGCTGCGACTTGTTTATACTGCAGCAGTCTAACTAATTTGTAGTTTCTCTCTCTCTCTCTTGCTGGGGCAGTGTTGCCTGATAGGCACAATCCTCTTCTCACATCAGCTTGGAAAATAAGAAATTATAATCTCTTTTTTCCTTTGGTGTTCAGAGATAAGCCCTTCAAGAAAGTTGAATGTGAGAGAATGATAAGGAGATTATATAGTTAAAGCTTTATACTGGAAATCGTCTCTCTATTGAATCTCTGTAATGATTTTGTGTAATATCTGTAAATAGCAGAGAATAGTATTTATCAGCAGGAGAGCCAGTTTAAATTACTTTCAGCCTTGATGAGAAATGGGAAGAGACTGAAGTACACTACACGTTGGCATTTGTAAAACTGGCAGCTTGGCAAATAGCAGCATCGTCCACCCACTTATATTAATCATCAAGGTGATGAGCAGAGGAGATGAAACAGAGCAGGTGTGTCAGTTAATCAGCTTCTTTCATTAAAGATGACACTATTATTTTTATTCTTCAGTGCTTCCTAACTTCAGGAGGTTATTTTATGTACTCTAAGCATCTAAATAAAGTAGAAGAATCGACTGTAAATAGTTTATTAGCTAAGGAAGTTATTTTCGTTGTCCAGCTTTAATTGAAAGATTATGTCAGAACCTTAAATATCTTCTCATGTGAATGCAAAGGAATGCCCAAAACAGTTCCAATCTTTGCCATATTCTGCATTTGTACAGAGCTTTTTAGCTCCATGATTTTCCTTTCATGGTTATGTTCTCAGTTTTGCATCATGATAATCTTACATGTTAAGTAACATAGAGCATGAATGTCTCAAGCCACCATAATGTTTTCACTAATCATCATTTTCTATTTACCCATCATTTCCTGGCAATTGAACCCCTCCAAAGAGTTCTAGTGAACGCACACAGAACCTTCCTTGTCCAAACCCCTAAGCTGTCCTTGAGGCAAGGCCAACCCATACATGAAACAAGCCACAGACATCCAATTAAAAAACAGCCTCAGAAATTCTAATCCTTTTTTAAGCACTTGTCCCCAGGGGTTGCAAACTCAAATGCCTTCAAGGGGTGACGGTTAACAAAACTTAGGAAGCACACTGTAAATCCTAGGCTCTTCGTTGTGTGATTGGATTTCACAGTTGCCTAGATTGCTTTAAAAACTCTACAGATAACACAGGCTGTCTCGCTCCTGCTCTCCCCTTCCTCACCTTATTCCATCTGTAGTTCACCGCCCCCCCCCGCATACTCCTGAGTTTTGGCTTAATCTTCCTTTCCTGACCCCAAAATTGCTCCTTTGATTCATGGCATATGCGGCTTCTCCAATTTTAACTCTCCGGCTCTATGTCTTGGACGGTTTACAAGTGCCCTCTGGCTACCTTCCTGCCTTTATACAGGGTGTCACCCTCTGAGGCACGGAGTTGAAATTAATTAAATCTAGCTTGGTGATGGGCACTCCGGTAGGTCTGCCCTATGACCCAATCCCCCGCCCAATACTCATATTTGTGGGAGTAAAATCACATCCTCATAGCTCATTAAAATTCATCATTATGTAAAAGTATTCAAGTTCATTTCTATTAATTATATTTAAGTGCCAATCCATGTTTCAGTTATATATTTTAATGCACGGACATCACTGTACTCTTGGGGATTAATACTTTTTCTAGAGGGCAGAAAGGGTGGGCCATATCACTATGTTCCTAAATCTGTATATACGAAATACACAAAATTTGTTCACCTTACATAAATAAAAAATTACTTTAAAAAAAGAAAAATAATGATCACAAAATTTACTCCTTCAAGCTACAAATCCACCTTGTGTAATCAGTGGTCAGTATGAATGTACAAGAACTCAGTAACATTTCTTTAAATTTTAACTCACTAGGGCTTATAAATAGTATATGATTACATTTGACCTTTTAGGGCATTCAAATTTCCCTAAATTCTGTAAGGTACAATAGGTCATTTCACTGTTAACTTCTTATATATAGGAAATTTACTTACTAGTCTAAGTGACATTTCAGTGACCTTGAAAGAAATAAAAGGTTATATTTTCTTTATTGGAAATAGAGATCTAAAAATCAGCGTGAATTTTTTTGGGTTTTTATGTTGTTGTTGTTTATTTGGTTGGTTGGTGTTTTGTTTTCTTTTGTTTTTGAAAGGTAGAGTTAGAGAGAGAGAGAGAGAAATCTTCCAACCATAGGTTCATTCCCCCAAATGATTCCAATGGCCAAGGCTGGGCCAGGCAGAATCCAGAGGCTAGGAGCTTCATCCAGGTCTACCATGTGGTTGCAGGGACCCAGGTACTTGGGCATCCTCTGCTGCTTTCCCAGGTGCGATAGTAGGGAGCTGGATGGGAAATAGAGCAGCTGGGACTGGAACCAGTTACCCATATGGGATTCTTTAAAACATCTCCCAAATAACATTGACTTACAACATTATATAGGAATTTATTTCATTTTCACAGCCATCCCCTGAAATAAATCCTATTACCATTCGCTCCTCTTGTGGAAAAGGAAGCTAAGGATCAGAGAAGTTAAGCATCTTGCCTGAGGTCACACAGCAAATAAGTCAACGTGGTGTAGTCATGACTGAGACTCAGGCAATAGATTTCATTACTCAGGCTTCTAAACTCTGTTATCACTCAGGCACAAAGTCCAAGCTGAGACATGGGAGAATGCTGTGTTGTTTCTCCAACTTCCTATTGAGCAGTACATACTTACTAAGCTACTATGTATTTTGTTTTTGCTCATGAAATATACATGCTATTTTTTCAAGGTTAAATTGCAAAGTAGAAACAGTATTGTACAGAGCAATAATGGCTTATGCTTTCCACTCTGAAGCATTTCCTAAGCAAAGGTTGGAAACACTTTGCACGCATCACTGAAAGATAGCTCCCTTCAATGGACTCCCGTTAATGTTTATTAGCGCTTAATAGCCTCTGACAGAACAGTATTTTGAAATTCAAGAGTAATTCAAGGTAAGCAGAATGTGAATACACCAGAGAAGAGTTACCGTATTTCAAAATACATTGCTCAGTGCCTTTCACACACGGTTCATGGGGACTGATGACACCTAATTCTGGAATACTTAACATAGACCAGCAGGCAACAACTCCTGAAGACTTGGACGTTGAAAACTCCAATTAACCCTCTAAATTCCCCTTTCACTTACCATCCATGAAGTTATTGTTTCTAGAGGTTTAAAATTCTTAAGTGTATACTAAAATGGAAAAGTGAAAAATCATCTTTAATAAGAAAATGGGGTTGAGGGAAAGGGATGCAGCATTGTGGCTTAGCAGGCAAAGCTGCCTTCAATGCCAGCATCCTTTGTGGGCACCTGTTCGGGTCGCAGCGGCTCTACTTCCAGTCCAGCTCCCTGCTAATGCACCTGGAAGAGCAGTGGAGGATGGCCCAAGTGCTTGGGCCCCTGCAACCATGTTGGAAACCTGAGGAAACTCCTGGCTCCTTTCTTTGGACTGGCCTAGTTCCAGCTGTTGCAGCCATTTGGGAATTGAACCAGAGAATGGAAGACTCGCCTCAACCCTGTCTGTAAGTCTGTCTTTCAAATAAATAAAATACATCTTCTTAAAAAAAATGTACCAAATGGGTTCTTAAATCAAGGATCAACTTTCTAGAAATTCTGGACCACCCCACATAAAAGGAAATAGGATCCAAAACCTTTGGTGATTTCTATGTGTTGAAAGAACAAAGCCCTGTGACTTCATGGATGACACTGGCATTTCAGCCACCTGACCATGTCCATTTTACACAGCCCCCGTTCACACAGCAATGGCATTTCCCCTCCTCCTCCGAGGGAGCGATTGTAGAACACAATCGAAAAGTTTAGCTTTGAACTTTCAAAATAAAACGACCAGTATCTAGTTCAGAAGCAAAAGAACTCTAGGTTAACAACCAAAGAGAATATGATTCGACAGACCTTCCCATTGACGTGAGAACAGACCTCTCACATGGTTCAGGTCATGGGTTGCTAACCGTTGAAGCTCTCACCTCTCCACTGCCATTCTCATCTGCCATTTCCACACATAAGCCAGCTTCAGACCTGGGTTCTGTCTGCCGAGCCTGATAGCAAGCTATATCCCATCAACTGTCTATTCTCGTGGAGACAAATGCTCTGATTTTTTTCTTTTTATCATGATGTTTGAAGCTTAAGCGATTTACATACAAAAAAGCACATGCAAGATTAACAGCGGTTTTATTCTTTGACTGGAAGTCGCCTTAGATAAGAAAAGCACGTTTTCAAATGTGATCCTTTGAGACTAGAGAGATAAATTTAGCCAAAATATTCTTATATTATGCCCACTTGGATGCACATGATTTCAGTTCTTTCTTGATACGTCCCAGTTTAAATTGTTTTTCTATCAGTATTACTGCTTGGTGCTTGCTTAAGATATTCTGAACAGTAAAATGAGGAGTTACTATGATAGAAGAATCTCAATTTTCTTTAAACAATTTACATTACTGCCCTTTCTCCTAATCACTGAAATCTGGCCATAAGAACTCCTGGGTTTCTAATATTTATAAATAACAATTTGATTCCAATTTTCTTCGTTCACTATGCCAAGCTCAATGGTTTTGTATTTATGAATTTTCATGATGAGAAAATATTTTATTTGGAAGAAAAATAAAACTATGTGCAATCTCTCTGCATTTCAGGGCCATTACAACACATAGGATTATGTAAAACTGACACAATGGTGGTGTATTAACTGCTTAAGTAAAAATTATTCAGTGATGCCTTTGAACGCACGGTAAGGAAGATTTTATGCAGGACAATTAGAGCAGTTACGGGAACCTTGGAAATGGGATTCTGCAGTAGAAGAGAGAGATTTAGGCTCAGCTCCAAACAACATGGACAAGAGACAATTTAGAGCTGAGAAGTGCTATAGAGACCCATAGACAGAAAGTTACTAAGAGGAAACATCAAGGCCATCTGACTTCACATGATGCTCACTGAAGACAAGGCACAGTGATGGGACATCACCTGGTGCTGGTGGCGGCTAAGGAATCTGATCCCACAGCAGGGTGACCAGGTAGAGGGGAGGGTTCTTGCCAAACTCACCTACCGAGTTTCTCTGCTAAATCTAAATTTTACAAGGAAATACATACATGGCCCTCAGAGCAGCTTCAAAACCCTGACCAAAGTTCACTCAAGCCAAGAATATCTATCACAACCTACTGAGAAATGGATTTCAAATTTACAGGAAAAAATACTAAGTAGGTGAGCCGGCTGGTAAGTGACTCTCTTGCTCAGGGAGTAGATAACCATCACAGAGAATGGCAAAGCCCTACTCTTACAGGAGTTAGTCCACATGAAGTACTTAAACAGTACCTGCCGTATGTCAGTGTTCCACAAATACTAGCGATCAACACTATGCCTACCTCCACTGCTACTTCCGCTGCTGCGCTGAGTGCTAAGCCAGTTATGGCTGCGCTGCATTGTTCCTCAGCTACTGCGGCCTCTCATGCAAACTGTGTAAAACCAAACTGCCTCTCCATCACAGTGCTTTCTCCACTTCCCACGGCAGCCTTCCCAATGTGTTCTCACCATCTACGCAATGACCTAAGCAGACACCTTTGAGCCACAATTCCTTCTGCCACCATATACCATCCAATGAGAACTTAAACCCCACTCTTCTATTTTTTAAGATTTATTTATTTGAAAGTCAAAGTTACACAGAGAGAAAAGGAGAGGCAGAGGCAGAGAGAGAAAAAGAGAGAGAGAGAAAGAGAGAGAGTCTTCCATCTGCTGGTTTACTCCCCAGATGGCCACAATGGCCGGAACCGCGCTGATCCGAAGCCAGGAGCCAGGAGCTTCTTCCAGCTCTCCCTTGCAGGTGCAAAGCCCCAAGAACTTGAGCCATCTTCTACTGCTTTCCCAGGCCACAGCAGAGAGCTGGATCAGAAGCAGCTGGGACTCAAACCGGCGCCCAAATGGAAAGCTGGCACTGCAGGCAGCAGCTTTACCCTCTATGCCACAGCACCAGCCCCAACCCCACTCTTGATGCCTTATGAATGTATCATATTTATCTCTTCCTCCGTATCCTCATAGCTCTGGACCAGCCCCCATCCTTGCCTGAACCAACAGCTTCCTTACCATTTTTTTCTTTCAGTTTTTATTTCTGCGGTCCACTCATTCCTTCAACAAATGTTCATTGAGCAACTACTATGTGCCAGGTTTAGAAAATAGTTGTAAACCATTAAGCAGCAAAAGAAAAAAGAAAGCCCTTTCATGGAGCCTGCCTTTTAGCGTTAAACACTAGAAGGCATTGAGTGTTATTAAAAAGAAAGAGGCAGGCATTATGGAGTGGAATGGGTATTCGGCAGTGTTAAAAAGGATGATCAGGGCAGTGCTTCTTGATAAAGGGGCACAGGAATGAAGACGTAAAGGAAGCCTGGGTCCTAGCCTTGTGGATATGTTGGAGAAGAGTGTTCCAGACAAGAGGACACCTAGTGCAGTGAGAGTATACCTGTCATGCTGAAGAAAGAGCAGAGAGGCCAGCAATGCTGAAGCTCAGAGAGCAAGGGAGGAGAGAGAACGGGATGAGCTTACAGAGGTACTAGTGAGCCAAACGGCCCAGGGCTCTGAAGGTCACTGGCATTACTCTGAGAACAATGGGGAGCCCCTGTAGAGGTTTGAGCATGGGAGAGACGTGGTGCGGGAAGGACGAAAGCCAGAAGAAGTGAAGGGGCCACTGTGACAATGCAGAGGAAAGGCGGCGCTATGCTGGACACGGATGGCACCAAGGGGGACAGGGAGGAGGGGTCAGAACTGATCGAGTTGTGTATGGATTGCTGATGGATATTGAGATAAGAGAAGGTGGCGGCTGTCTCTCACGTGCTTGACCTTCACCCGGAAGGCAGGCAGTGCTCTGAGCAGGCGTGGAAGGCTGCAGAAAGACTAGACTGCAGTGAGGAGGAAGAGAATCAGAAGTTCAATATGAGACATAATCCTTTTGAAATGCCTTTTAGACATCCCAGTGCAGAGGTCTTAGGTATTTGATTAGGGGACTTCAAAAGCTTTTGGGAAAAGGAAATTAAATATTAGTCTGTTTTGGTGTAATGTTTGTTAAATCCATGCATAGGTTTTCATAATATTTTTAAATAATTTTTTATTATTATTATCATTATTTTGACAGGCAGAGTGGACAGTGAGAGAGAGAGAGAGAAAGGTCTTCCTTTTGCCATTGGTTCACCCTCCAATGGCCGCTGCGACCGGTGCACCGCGCTGATCCAAAGCCAGGAGCCAGGTGCTTCTCCTGGTCTCCCATGGGATGCAGGGCCCAAGCACTTGGGCCATCCTCCACTGCACTCCTGGGCCACAGCAGAGAGCTGGCCTGGAAGAGGAGCAACCGGGACAGAATCCGGTGCCCCAACCGGGACTAGAACCCGGTATGCCAGCACCGCAGGCAGAGGTTTAGCCTGTTGAGCCGCAGCGCTGGCACAATTTTTATTATTAATTAAAAGTATTTTCCATGAGCTGTTTGAAGATCCCTTGTGGAAGCCTGGAGATCTGAGGAGAGGTCCTGGCTGGGGAGGATGAATGAGGGACTCATCGGGAAAGGAGATGGCCAGGGACTGGGCCCTGAGGCATTTGCCCATTAAGAGGTGACACCAAAAAAGGCAGAACAAACAAATGATGTAAAGCAAACATGGCCAGGAGAGTAAAATTAAAATAAAGTGGTGGGGGCTGGCATTGTGGTGCAACGGGTTGAGCCGCCACTTGCAACACTGGCACCCCATGTAGGAGTACCCGGGATCCAGTCAGCCTCCAGTTCTGATCTGGCTTCCAGCTCATGTGCCTGGGAAGCAGCAGATCCCAGCTCAAGTAGCTGAGTCCCTACATGGGAGATCAGGATGGAGTTCTCGGTTCCTAACTTTGACCTGGGCCATGCCTGGTTGTGACAGATATTTGGGGAGTGAACCAGCAAATGGAAGATATGTCTCTCTCCCCACCCATCTCCCACCGAAGCCCCAGTGCTCTCTCTGTCACTTGGCCTTTCAAATGAACAAATAGATCTTTTAAATAAATAAATGTAAAAATAAGACAACGTGGTCATGGTGAGCATTTGGCCTAGTGATTAAGATGCTACAGTCCATATTGAAGTGCCTGGGTTCAACATACTTTTCTGCTCTTGACCACAATTCCAGCCAATGCACACTGAGAGGTAGTGGTGATGACTCTAGTGATTGGATCCCTGCCATCCTCATTGGTTCCTAACTTCAGTGACCTACCCAAGGCTGTTGGGAATTTGGGGGCAGTAAACCAGTGGTTGGAAGATCTCTTCCTGTTGCTGCCTCTATCATATTTCTGCCTCTCATAATAAAAACAAAAAGTGGTATAGCATTCTAGAAGGGAAGTGAGGAAAGAAATTCATGGCAGGATTGATTTAACAAGTGAGGTTTTTTGTTTTTGTTTTGTTTTGTTTTGTTTGTTTGTTTGTTTGGACAGGGAAAGTGGATAGTGAGAGAGAGAGAGAAAGAGAGAATGGTCTTTCTTTTACCGTTGGTTCACCCTCCAATGGCCGCTGCGGCCGGCGCACCGCACTGGTCCAAAGCCAGGATCCAGGTGCTTCTCCTGGTCTCCCATGCGGGTGCAGGGCCCAAGGACCTGGGCCATCCTCCACCACCTTCCCAGGCCACAGCAGAGAGCTGGACTGGAAGAGGAGCAACCGGGACAGAATCCAGTGCCCTGACCAGGACTAGAACCCGGGGTGCCGGTGCCGCAGGCAGAGGATTAGCCTATTGAGCCGCAGTGCCAGCCAACAAGTGAGTTTTAGAATTGACCGTGGGACTGATAAAGTGGAGGCCATTATTAATCTTCTCGTGAGAAGTTTTGGAAAAATGATGAAGGATAGAATCCAGTTAGTCTGACTAAAATAGGTTTGGGGCAGTTAATATTTGGTGTAGTGGTTAAGACATTTTTTGGTATGTCTGCATCCCATACTGGGGTGCCTAGGGTCAAGTCCTTGTTCCACTCTCCACTCCAGCTTCCTGCTAATGCACACCGTTGGAGGCAGCAGGTGATGGCTCCATCACTTGTGTCCTTCCCATCCCCATGGGAGTTCCAGACTGAGATCTGGGCTTCTGGCTTTGGCTTGGCCCAGCCCCAGCTACTGGTATTTGGGGCATGAACCAATGGATGGAAGATGATCAATATTCTCTCTCTCTCTCTGCCTTTTAAACAAATAAAATGAATATTATTAACAAAACATTGATGCCATTACATGATACTGTTTGTGGAAAACTATGTTGTGGGCATGCATGTATATAACGTGTTTTCTTAAAATTAATGCTTCCACTACACCCTTCCACATCCCTTAAGGGACTAGAATCTCTGAGGGGTGAATGATGTAGGCAGGAAGATAGGATAACATTGATTAGATTTGTAGACTGGAGTCCACACCCTCAACCACACCCCTGTGTGATCTCATGCCCTACCTGACCCCCACCTGTATGCCCACCTGCCGATTAGGCTATGTAACCACTCCCCTTGGGAAGTGGATAAAAGGCCTGGAACTGGTAGGCCCCTCCCTTTGGTCTCCCTTATTGCCCTTTGTTGCCCTTGCTGCCCGTGCCTTCAGGGCATGTGGCCTTGGGGCTGCCTGCTGCCTGCTTGCTGCCTGCATGCTTGCTGCACAAGCTTCACTCCTGGCCTGCTCTCTGCCCGGGATGGACCCGAACTTAGCTTCCAGACTTTTCTTTGTCCCCTAGATAAAGCCTTCACTCTCCTCTGCATTTCTCTCACTGAATAAAAGCCTTAAAAATTAAAAAAAAAAAAAATTAACGCTTCCAGGTTGCAAAAACTCACACTAGTGACAGAATAACTTCTGAGGACAGGTAGAAGATGAAAGAGTTTTATACTCTGATGCTGTAGATACTGTGGCATTTTAAGGAGCTTGCATTACTCTGCGATTTAAAATATTTCAAAATATAATAACAATATTGCAGTGAGTGAGCATAATTATGTAAAAAAAAAAAAAAAAACTCTTACTAAATTTCAAATTACTGTCTTGGCATAAGTTCCCCAAAATGTATTACTAAATCAGAGGGTCTGAACATTTTGAAGCCTTTTAAAAAAAACTGGAAAATTGCTTTCCTAATGAGCTGTCATGAGTATGTTCTTGAAGAAAATAGTAAACAATTGAACCAGAAAGAAATACTCTCATCACAAATTTAAATGAACTTGGTTCATCAAAGTTCAATTCCAGACACACCCTCAATTCTCTCCAGTCTTTTCTCTTCCTGGGCAAGTTAACCTAACCACACCTATGTACTAGGTATAAATGAGTACAATAAGCCTTCTGTTTTTATGTCATTTAAAAAGTAATGCAATATATGTGTAAAAAATCTTAATTCTAGAAATATGCAGATCATCTTCTTGATTTTTAATAAACACTTAAGAAAGTTTTTCCAATTATAAAATATTTCTGCAGTAACTTTTAGTATTGGGTTAGTTTGTTGATTTTAAATGTGAAGCACAAGTGGATGTCATATTTAATTTGTCACAAAATATCTGTTTTCACAGTGGATTTAATTGCTTACTTTAAAATTTCTAAACTGAAACTTAATGATGATCTTTGGATGTTGACAAATGACAGATTGATTAGGACAAATTTTATTCAGAGTGTGAAATAATTAAATGTTTCTTTTCCTGTTTTCCCAAAAGATAATTATAATTCAAAGCATTTTATGGATGTTCTATTTTTGTTTTAATATGTTCAACAAATCTGGGTAAAGAAGTTTAAAAAACTAGAAAATAGTTAAAATGGAAGTTGTATTTTAAGCATTAAACCGATGAGAATGGCAAAGTACAGTGACAGTTTCTAGGATATGGCTACAGGGAGAAGTGTTTAAATTCCTGCTTTGTTGCTTATTAGATCTGTGATCTAGAGCAAGTTATTGAATTTTGCTTAGTTTCAATGTTTTTCATGAAAATAATTGCAATGATTGTTAGCATTGTAAGTTAATAGATGCATTGCTATTGCTATTATACTTGTTAAAAAATATGGATGTTATTTCATATTTTTAAAATGGAAGCTGAATTATAATCTCCCATACTTTAACTGAATATCTATAATTATATACTATAGTCTCTTGTATTTGCACATAAGGATATACTCTTTCTCATTTTTAAGTTCTGGGACATACAATTATTTTATATAGCATTATCAAATTTAAATATATTTAAATACAGAGATTTTTACTAACATGAAAATGGTGCCACTTATTCACTCAACAAATATTCATTGAACACTTAACACTTGCCCATATAGTCCTAGGAGTGACAGATACAGTAGTCAATAAAGAAACAAAAATTCTCTGTTTCATAATGTATATTCAATGTGGGAGGAAGCAATCAAAAGGCAAATAAGATAAATATTAGAGGGCTGGCTGCATAGCTAGCATAGGAATGAGGGAAGACGTCTTTACTAAGGTGCCACTTGTAAAATGATCTGAAGAAAACTGAGGGAGTCAGCCATATGGATGCACGAAAGAACTGAGAAAGAGGAACATACCAGGAAAAGCCCTCATGGAAGTGTGCCAGGATTAAATGAGGTTAGTACCTTGATACACCAAGAGAGCATCTTCCACGGAGAAAGAGCTCAGTGAATTGTAGTTATCAATACTCAATTGTTAGCATTGATCATTTAATTACATGACATGACATCTTTATATTTGTCTCAAAGTTTTCAGTTTGTATTCAGGCTTTTGGAAATATATATACTCAGCCTAATGCCATTTAAGTTATCACATAAGTGTTTTCTAGTTTTAATTACATGTTAATATAATACATCCTTAAAAGACAAATTTCTTTTTTCTTATTATATTTAAATCTGACTTCTGCTGTATCCCACACAGTAATATCTTGCACATGATCATGTTCATAAAGCTTTCTTCATTGATGGAACGAATGAACATGTTGTTTTTCAGTAACTATTTTCAGTTTTTGCAGATTGGCCTCATTCAGTAAACCATAGTTGACTGTATTTTCTCATCCAAATTATAATTTGGAATACCCTCATTAACTCACTCATTAATTTTTATGATTGTCTACAAGTATCATTACTTAGTGCAATAAATGTGGTGAAAAGATGCTATTTCTGTAGAGAAAGCTGTTATAAGTCAGACAGCTTGTTAGTGATTGTCAGCTGAATTAAGATCTGCTATGTCGTGCTACATTGCAACACACCAGTCCATCTGGCCCTGAGTTTGACGATTTCTTTTATTCATTTGCTAAAGGTTTGACTTTTGCATTTACCCAAAAAATGATAAAACTACAGTTGTGCATAGGTGCAGAGGTTTGAAAACGTTTATTTCTAGTTGCTTCTAGAAGTAAAGGGAAACTCAAAAGGTCAGGAGACTAAAGCTGCATTTGGAAACTCTGCAAGGCACAGCACTATCTAGATGAAGCAAACTGAACATTTGTTGAACATCTTTGACATCTGCTTCACCCTGCTAGACCCCCTTAAGTAATATTGGAATCCAAAAAGACAAAGATAGATCTGTTTGTCTCAAATGAAAATTGGTAGAAGAATTATGACCTGAAAACTAGATATTCCCTAAGGATATTTCATTTCTAAAATTACCAAGCTGTTTTGCTTTCTGTTTAAAGTGTTTGACACTGGGAAAGTCTTCATTTGATGTAGCAGAAATGTGGCAAAGCAGTCTAAATCATTTTAAGAGAAAATATGCATTTTTAAATGTTAGTGCTCTAAACATGGTTTTGTGGGGTTGCATATAATTTTCTCTGTACCTAGAGTTCCACACTAAAATACTGAGATCCTGTGTCAAATTATTGTTACTACTGCAAGGTTCTAGAAAACGAACTATGAGATTTAATTTTTTTTAAATTAGTCAAAGGCCACAGTAATTGCATTAGATGAGAACATAATGAAAGAAACACAACAGCAATCATTTGGAACCATAAAAACCTGAAAAAGAAATGTTGTGGAAATACCTACCTACTCTAGATAAAACTTCCTACATAAATATGTTGAGCGAAAAATGACTATGTAACAGATTTTAGGAGATAATGAGTCCCAGAGGATCCAAGAAATATAAATTTAAGTGTGAAATATGATTGGAAAACAAAGAACAAAGTAAATCAAAGCTAGAAAAGGCCAGAAATACCCTGAGAGAGACAGGAAAAGAACTTCAGCCAAAAGGCAGGAGAGTTTTGAACAAAGAAGGAAAAGAGTAGGGCTCTTCAGAAGAAGAAGAAATAATTCACAAGACACTTGGATTTAACCTTATCAATCACTACCCACATCTCTCATCTGTACTCATCCCACTGCCCTCCATCTCATTCGCACACTCACTTCTGTGATACTGCTCTCTCATACGCTGCTAGGTGCGCACTCTTGCTTCACCCTGCCCTATTCCCTGGTCACACACTCCTCCAGTAAGCCCCCAGAACCTTCTATTTTGCTGTTCTCGGCACCCCACATAACTCACCTCCTTCACTTCAGAAGTCTTCCACCTCCACATGCTGATTAAAAGCTTACTGTAATCTATAAATGACTTCTCTTCCTTTGAAACCCTCTCTTCCAGCCCACACAGGATGTGGTTTCAATCATTTTTTAAATCTTCTACTGATGTTTCCAATGCATTGACATCACCTTTGCTTTAACAACTTTTGAAACATGATTTTAAAATACAAACAGCTGGTTATATCTCCCAGCCCTTATCTTTTTCTAGATATTCGTCCATATTCTCAAGTCAGTGGTTGCATTACTGAATAGGTTTTTCCTCATTTATTTTCTTATATGACATCAGTGTTGCCAACTCAATAAACTGTCCTCAGAGTTGCCCCTCCTCTTTATCTGGGAATATTTCTCTTCATTTCAATTTGGATACTTACATATCCATGATAGAATTGGGATGCCACAGTTGCCTGGAAATTTCCATGCCAAATATCTCAAACTCTTAAGAGGCATTCAAAATGATGACTAGGTACTAGGGGAAGAGTACTGGAGGTTAGAAATACAGTGGCACACTTTCATAGTTAGGACTTTTAGCCTTAACTTTGAGCATTTTTCTTAATTCATCTAGAATTTATCTAGTACTTAGTTTGGAACTGAACTGCATAAACACAATACATTAAATCAAATTGTAACAAGAGCCATTTATGTTGAGAAGTATAGACCTAAGAGGCAAGAGTGTCTATGTCTACTTGTCAGTGCATGTTTTCTTCTCCAAAAGTCAAATAATAACTGCGAATTAGCTTTTGTAAACATGAGAGGCATCATAAGGAAATGAACAATAATGATTTACCATGCTGAAATTATGTCAATATGCCTATCTCTTATTGTGTTCTGTAATCAGGATAATGCCTGTATTAGAATGTACTGAAAAGTCACCAATACATCGTGATTCTTTGGCTCTATTTTTCTGTATTTGTAATTTACTCCTTCAACAGAGAAGGAGAGAATTACTGGATCAAACTAGTTTATTAGGAGATCGTGAGAGCAATGGACTGGAACAGGAGAGCCCTCTTTGGCATCTACCAGTCATGTGGGAAGTCCCTTAACCTCTCCAGGCTGCTAAACTTCTCAACTGGAAGGAGCTAATACCACCTTTCTCTTATTGGTTATAGAGCATCTAATAAGATAATATATTTGAAAAACACTGTGCAATTTCTACCTTTCTATAAAATGGACACATACACCACTATTAGAAACACACTCCAAGCCAGGAAATGAACTGACATTTCTTGATATGACAACACCGTAATTTCACAAAGAACATATTTACCGACAGCTGACTTATTCTATAAAACGACAACCATATCACTTTGCATTAAAGTTCATTAAATTGCATTTCCAAAGGTAACATATTCCATACTTTTTTCCCAAGTAACCTATTAGATCTGTACAGGGGTCACACACTTGCCCTTCTGTTTTGTCCATTCTTTCCCTCAACTGGCTGATCTCTGCCATCTTCCAGGCTTCAATCTCTGGATTTTTCCAGATTTCCTGGCTAAGCTTCTGTCTCAAATTACCATTCTCCTTTCTCATCAACTGGTACCATTTCTTTACCTCACATCCAGTTCCTTCCACTCTCACTAATTAATTTCACCACTTCTAAAACTTCTCTGCAAAAATAGGAAGGACTTCCTACTCACCTCACTTAATACCCTCTCTCCAGGATGCAGGCTATTTGACATTACCGCAGGATTTGATCCTTCATGAATCTTTCTCCTCCTTTGGCATTTATAGCAATGAATAAAACCAAGCTGACATTCACACAGAAAAATAAATGAGACTAAAATCCTTAAAATTGTCTTAAAATGTTGGTGAAAACTTTCAAACAATTGCCAAAATCTGGGCTCACTTTTTACGTCAAATTTGAAGCTAGAAGTACAATTATCTCTGATCTCCCTTCACAATTTTCAACATCTCCCAATTTCCTGCTATGATGTCAATTTTATCCACAAAGCTTTTCCTGCCCCTACTAGTCACACTTTCCTATGTAATCTCAAATTTTATTTTTATTAAAATGTGTATCATACACAGAATTGTAGTTTTAAACGAGTGTAAACCTGCCTTCACAGGATTATACAGAGATCATGCAAACACAATGCTGTCTATATTATAGATTTCAATAATAAATTTTTGAAGAAAGAATATCAAACCACATCAACCCACTCTACATTATTCCTTTGAAACATACCAAAAATACGAATGCTCTCACTGGCAAATGAACATATAACTCTTACAGATTGTCCAGTGGTTATACAAACATTAGGCAACTCAACTTTGAGTATTTGAAAAACACTAGGTTTAAGGAATTTAGAGACAGGGATTTTAATCTGATCTTTTTAACAAAAGTGAACTCAACTGCTTCTTTTTTTGCTGTTTTCTTATTTCTTATTTTGCTATAATTTAAAGTTAATTATTAAAATAATAATTATTATTTTCATAAACATTAAGAAACAAATCTTTTTTAGGGTGAGGCAGACTAGTTGCTGACTCTTTGTCTTAAAATGTTTCACACACTAAGGCTGAAGTATGCACATTGCTGGACTTGTCATTCTGACTCTATGAACAAGGACAGTTTGTGGACTAGGCATCAAGCTTAAGAACTCAAGTTATAACCTAGTGCCGAAAGTGCTTTTGTAGGAAGTCAAAGTGGCTTTCTTCCATGCCAGAATTTAATTATCATCCATGTTTATTTTACTGTCAAGCATAAGTGGCCGATGATGCATTATATTAGTCAATTTCTTTCTCCACAGGGGTGGTTGGTGATAAGATGTTGGTCAACATTATCAGAATTTCCATTTGATAGAAGAAATAACAGCAACATGTAAAACATGGTGACTATGATTCATAGCAATACTATATATATATTACATTTATACATATGTATGTGTACACACATACACACATACACACTGGAAATTTGCTAAATGAATAGATTTTAAGGTTCTTACCATAACAACTGATAAGTATGTGAAGTAATACTAATTACTTCAATTAAGCCATTCCACAATGTATACACATTTTAAAACATATTAAACATGATATATATAATTTTTACATCAAATTTAAACAAAGGAAAAAAATTAAACATTATTTTCTGTTTTTAATGGTATATTCTGCTGATATCTATATTTAGTATAAAGATTTAAAAAATAGTTTCAATCACTGTACTTTAAAAATCTTAATTTCAAAAATTTTTTTAAAAAATTTTATTGACATGTATTGCTTCTAGAGGTTAACACATAACATTTAATATTTCAACACCTGTATATAGAATCAACTGATAGTATTTCCATTTCCCTGTCTTTTCTTTTCCTTTTTTGTGAGCAAAGTAAAAGAAGTTTATTGAAAAAAAGAGCAGAGAAAGCTCCCAGGAGTCAGGAGGGATCCCTAAAGAAGGCAGCCCTCCTTCTCTTCTATGTGTGGAGCCTACCAGCCCCTCTCTTCCACTTCTTTCTACAGAATATAATGCATTACTATGAACTACAGTCACCTCACTGTATTATGGAACACTAAAAGCTATTACTCCCATCTAACTGTGCTTCAACATCCATTATCCTTCCTCCCTTTATCACCTCTCCACCCCTCCCACCCTTCCCAGCCTCTAGTAAATACTATTCTAAGTTCTGATCGACTTTTTTAACTCACACAAGTGAAAGAGAACATGTGGTGTGCTGCAATGAACATGTGAGTACAGGTATCTCTTAGATACAATGATTTAATTTCCTTAGGCTGTATATCCAAAAGAGGGGTTGCTAGGTTAAGTGGTTCATCTATTTTTAGCTTTTGAGGAACTTATATCTTGTTCTCCAGGATAGCTGCACTAATTTTCATTCCTACCAACAGTCTATTAGGATTCCCTTTTCTGTACATTCTCACCAGCATTTGTTATCTTTTTTGTCTTTTGGGTAATAGCCATTCTAACTGGAGTGAGATGATGTTTCATTGTGGTTTGCATGTGCATTTCCCTGATGGCTAGTGATACTGAACACTTCTTTCTATATATGTTGGCCATCTGTGACAGCAAATGACCATTGTATTCGCTTGAGATTAAGGAATTTAGTCTACTGAGTTCCTTTTTTATGTGAGTGCTTTTGTTAGAAGTCGAGGTGGATTCCATCTTTTGTGAAATGTCTATTCAGATCCTTTGCCCATTTCTTATCTGAATTGCATACTGTTGTTCTTATTGAGTTTTATTGGGGGGATCCCTTATATATCCTGGACAATAATTCTTTGTCAAATAGCTTGCAAATATTTTCTCCCATTCTACTGGTTGCCTCTTCAGTGTGTTATTTCCTTTGCTGTACAGAAGCTTATTTTGATATAGTGTTTTTTTTGTCTAGTTTCACTTTTATTGACTGTACTTTTGGGATCTTAATTTAAAAATTCATTTCCTATACTGACAACTTAAAGTGTTCTGCCTATGCTTTCTCCTAGTAGCTTTATAATTTCAATTTCTAGTGTATATTTTTGCTTCTTTCTCTGGCCTAATTTCTCTGTCTAGAAATTCCAATTTGTATATAATAAAAGTGACGAGAGAAGACATCCATACATGCTTTCACCTTTCCCCAACTCAATATGATGCTGGCTGGGGGTTTGTCAGATAAATACAGTCTGTATTATGTTGAGCTATACTCCTTCTGTACCCAATTTGTTCAAGGTTTTGAACATGCTTGTATGTTGAATTTCATCTAACACCTTTTCTGCATGTGTTGGGATGATCATAGGGTTTTTATCCTTCACTCTGCTGATGTGATAGGTTTGTTGATTTGCCTATATTGAACCATCCTTTCATTCCTGGGATAAGTTACGCTTGGTCATGGTAAATGATATTTTTGGTTTGTTGTTCAACTTGATCTACTAGTATTTTGTTGAGAATCTTTGTGTCTGTCTTTACCAAGGAAATTGGTCCAGTTTTCTTTGTGCATGTGCCTTATCTGGTTTTTAATCAAAGTCAGGCTGGCATAATAGAATCCCTTTTGATTTTTTGGAAAAATTTTGAGAAAAATTGGTATGTGTTAAGATCGCTATCATCCAAAAATCAAAAAATAATACTGCTGAGGATGTGGGAAAAAAGTACCCTAATGTACTGTTGATGGGAATGTAAACTAGTGCAACCATTATAGAAGACAATAGGAGATTCCTCAGAAATCTGAAAATAGATCTACCAGCCATCCCACTCCTGAAATTTATATCAAATAAAATCAGCATATGACATTTATTTGTACCCCCATGTTCATTGCAGCTTAATTCATGATAGTTAAGATATAGAATCAACACACATGTCTATCAACTGACTAAAGAAAATGTGATATATATATACACAATGGAATACTACTAGGCCATAAAAAATGAAATCCTGTCTTTTGCAACAGAATGGATGCAACTGGAGACCATTTTGTTTAGTGAAATAATCCAGTCTTGTTTTCTCTGATACGTGGTAGCTAACGTAGGATGCATAAAAAGTATAATAATACTGATGTCATATAATCTGAATATTGTTTTGAACCTCCATATATAATCCTGTGGAACAATGGTCTTTCTACTTTTTAGACATGTTGCACATTATGGTTAGTGCTGCATTAAGCCTGTGATTATAAAGTAAATTGAAATTGCAAAGTAAATTGAAAAGAATAAAGGGAAGGGAAGGGAAGGGAAGGGAAGGGAAGGGAAGGGAAGGGAAGGGAAGGAGAAGGGATGGATGGAGGGAGGGAAGGATGGAGGGAGGGAAGGATGGAAGGAAGTATGGTTATCTTCTTAGAATTGTATCTATGAAATATATGAAATCTGTTCTCTTCATATTAATAAAAACATGTAAGTTGGGTGGAATTCATCAATGAAGTTATCTTCTGCTAAAATTTTCTTTAGTTGGCAACTTTCTATTACTGATTCAATCTCATTATATGTCATTGCTTAGTTCAGGTTCTTCCAGGTTTATTAATTTCTTGTCATTGTTCATAATAGTTCCTAATGATCTTTGTATTTCTGTAGTAATATCTCCTTTTTGGCCTCTGATTTTCTTTTTTTTTTTTAACTTTTATTTAATGAATATAAATTTCCAGTGTACAGCTTATGGATTACAATGGCTTCCCCCTCCCATAACTTCCCTCCCACCCGCAACCCTCCCCTCTCCCGCTCCCTCTCCCCTTCCATTTGCATCAAGATTCATTTTCAATTCTCTTTATATACAGAAGATCAATTTAGTATAAAGATTTCAACTGTTTGCACCCACATAGAAACACAAAGTGAAACATACAGTTTGAGTACTAGTTATAGCATTAAATCAAAATGTACAGCACATTAAGGACAGAGATCCCACATGAGGAGCAAGTGCACAGTGGCTCCTGTTGTTGACCCAACAAATTGACACTCTAGTTTATGGCGCCAGTAACCATCCTAGGCTGTCGTCATGAGTTGCCAAGGCTATGGAAGCCTTCCAAGTTTGCCGACTCTGATCATATTTAGACAAGGTCATAAAAGACAGAGTGAGGATAGTAACCAATGATCCTAAGAGTGGCATTTACCAGGTTTGAACAATTATACAGCATTAAGTGGGGAAGAGGACCATCAGTACACACAGGTTGGGAGTAGAGCCATTGGTGGTAGAGTAGAGGTTATGATTACAAAGGAATGAGGCCCAAGTGCACTAGACAGGGCCTAGAACAAAGGACAGAGTCATTATTAGAGGAGCTAAGAAAGGTGCTGTCTAAGCTACAAGTAATTTTTCTGATTGAGAGGCAAATAGAACCTGATAGAAGGGGCTTGATAATAATCTGTTGGGCTTTAGGCCTTGTAAATTCAGAGGCCCAGAACTATCTATCTCTTCACATGGGGTATATCCTAAGGGAGGTGTGAACCTCCTAGGGGAAGGCACTCTGTTGACTTTCATTACTTGGCTGGCCTGGGAGGAGAGCTGGCCAGGTAAAGGCAGGGGGCATCTCTAACAAGAAATTTACAGTTCTGGCTACAATGTTGCTGACCCTACTTGACCATCCCCTCAGCTGCAGTGGTCACTTTGGAAGTTGGGCTGAGTGAAGGGCTTTTCAGCTTAGAGCCAATAAGATCTGTGGCTCTGACCTGGGCATCCTTCGACTCCAGGGCAGGTCCATTTCCAGTGATCCAACTCTTGGCAGAGCTGCCAGGGCTCTTCACAAGCTGACTTCTGCTGAAGCCCAGGCTTACCACATTGAAAGCCACTGCAGTGGACTGGCCTGTTGGGTGTCCTTGAGGGCAGATCACTGTACAGATCAGCTATTAATAGGCCTGCCACCCATTGCTTCTGATGCCGAGCTTTCTTTTCCTCCTGGTTTGTGTTAAAGCAGACCAGAGGATGCAAGTCAAGGGAGTGCCCAAGTCCCATCTCTAATCTTCGGTGGCCTGAACTATAAGTCTATAGTCACAGGCATGTTCTGTAGTAGTTTTTCTAAGGTAGACAATGCCCATGAGGAAAATTATATTCTCACTTTAAAACTTTCTTTCCCTTTGGTCTGAAAGGGAGGTTTTTTTCTACTTACTGTATACTTCGCTGATGGCGAAGTGAATCTAGCTATGAGATTATTATTTAAGTTCTTATTTTGGCTATGCTATTGCAGAAAAATGTTAGCCATCTCTTTTATAAGGTCTAAAGATTAAATTGTGCATCCTACAGATTCCTTCATAATAGAATTAGTTTCCTACCTTGAAGAGAATAGAGAAATGAAAGAACAAGTTGGGCTTAGAATAGAGAAATGAGGGAGCAAGTCCTAGATCGCTTGCTGACAATAGCAATATCACATGAATACTTAGCAAACCGTTTCAACCATTAGATAACAACTTAAGAAAACATTTACCAGAAGGTCCAATGCCTTCTATAAATTTTAAGAATCATGTATTTGAAAACACCTCTTAAATATCTAAGATGGTGTAGTTTGTTTAACCAGTAAACTTAAGCACAACCATCTAAAATGTTTTTAGTTTCTTTCTACCAACAAGTCTAAAACATATGATACACAGATTCAGGTCCCACAAATTAAAATGTATCTTTGATTGATTTTAGCAGCTTAAATTTATGGACAATCTTATCTATAAGCCAATTAAAATAAAACTCTTAATAAAATTTCCCCATGTGGACATACAATATGTACACACATATAATATAGCATAATAGACCAATATAGCAATTTTAATAATAGCTTTTAAAATCTTTAACTCTTTTTGTAGATTGCCAATTGATTTGAATTGCTTTTTCTTTTTAGTAACCTCAGTTAACCATACTTTCTCTCAGTTGGTACTGTTAATACATTATTGGCTTCATCTGTTTACAGAGCCATCCCAAAGTACTGAATACAATAGAAGTGGCTGGAAAAAGTCCATAGGAACCTATAGGAGGACAGCTTAACACAGAACCAACAACGCTTTAGTTTTATGGGCAGCACATCATATATAACTGTGGATGACAAAAGACTTTAAGTCGCCATGTTTCAAATTATAAACTCATCAACCAACAAGAGGCACTTGCTTACTTCACAGCATTTTTGAAAGCACCTGTAGGATTTTACAAGTATTTAACCCTTTAGGCCTCTGGGGCTTTCTCATTAAGATAACTATCATGTCTAGTAACACAAGATCATTAGACTTTTTAATTCTCAAACATTTGTATTAATAGCATTTTCCATTATAGAAACTTAAAGTGTGGTACCACATCACATCTTGACAGTCCTTCTAATATACTCCAAATAGACTGATTAGTTGGTGTCTCTATGAGAGACATAGGTCCTTCGATTTTTTCAGTTGGGCCCAAACTGGAAAAACCAAAGTCCAAGATTTACTGGAAATTTTAGAGACCAGATTGTTTGAAACTTTGATTTTTTGAATGCCTGTCAAGAATGCCAAGAAGGCTCAAAATCCAAAATATCTGGTTGAAATAAGATTCCTTAAAATCATGACATAACATAGACCAAATTTGATCATTGTTACAAGGTGATTATTCAAATTTTTGAAAAAAGCACATATTTAAATAACCCATAGCTCTGAATAAAAATTCAGCTGTTTTTGAACAATTAGAATTTAACAGACATCAAGAGAACATAATAGATTACTTTAACACATTGCTTTAACAGAGCATCAGAGTTTAATTCTATGTCAAAGAGAAATTGAGCTTCCAGTGATCTTTTGCTGTGAGGTTTCCTTCCTTTACCTTCTTTCATATTTGTGACCATGTTTCTGTGTTTCTGTGTGTAACACATCTTTAAGCATCTTTTGCAGGGCAGGATGAGTGGCAACAAATTCTTTCAGTTTCTGTTTGCTATGAAAAGTCTTAATTTCACCTTCATTCACAAATGAGAGCTTTGCAGGATATAGTATTCTGGGCTGGCAGTTTTTCTCTCTTAGTACCTGGGCTATGTCTCGCCATTCCCTTCTAGCTTGTAGGGTTTCTGATGAGAAGTCTGCTGTGAGTCTAATTGGAGATCCTCTAAGAGTGATCTGACGTTTCTCTCTTGCACCTTTTAGAATCTTTTCTTTATGTTTCACTGTGGTGAGTTTGATTACAACATGTCGTGGTGAGGATCTCTTTTGGTCTTGTTTATTAGGGGTTCTATAAGCTTCCTGTACTAAGATGCCTCTGTCCTTTTCCAAACCTGGGAAATTTTCTGCTAGTATCTCACTGAAAATGCCTTCTAATCCTTTCTCCCTCTCCATGCCTTCAGGAACTCCTAGAACCCGAATGTTGGGTTTTTTAATAGTATCCTGTAGATTCCCGACAATATTTTTTAGATTTCTAATTTCTTCTTCTTTTCTTTGGTTTGCCTGTTTCCTTTCCTGTTCTCTGTCTTCTAAGTCTGATATTCTCTCTTCTGCTTCGCCCATTCTGTTTTTAAGGCTCTCTAATGTGTTTGTCATTTGATCTATTGAACTCTTCATTTCATTATGATTTCTAGTCACTATCAGAGTTTCTTGTTCCACTAGTTGTTTCATTTCATTTTGATTCCTCCTTAATATTTCACTTTCACGAGAGAGATTTTCTATCTTGTCCATGAAGGATTTCTGTAGTTCAAGAATTTGTTTTTGAGAACTTCTTAATGTTCTTATCAATTTTTTGAGATCCGCTTCTTGCATTTCTTCGATCTCATCATCTTCATAATCTTGAATTGGGGTGTCTTTTTCATTTGGGGGCGTCACAGAGTCTTCCTTGTTCTTGTTAGCTTGGTTTTTGCGTTTGTTGTGTTGGCATGTTGGAGATATTTGGTTTCTTCACTGTGGTGTTTTTTCTTGTTACACTATGGCTCTATATTAAGTGGACTGTCTGCTTTTGGTGGACCCTTAGAGGCTTGAGATGAGTGTGGACTGAGAGCTGTGTTTGGTTCCTCAGGGTTGAGGGTGTGTCAAAGATGACACTCCCAGGTTAGGTGTGGTAAATCTCTCTTTCTTTTTTTGATTTAAAAGGGAAGTAATTCCACACAGCTGAACGTAATTGGAGGTAGTTAGCAGGCAAATGATATACCCACAGGAGCCAGAGATTGGAAGCTCTTTCCCAAGGACCACACAGGGAATCTCTGCTGCCCTCAGTGTGGGCTCCAATTCTCCTGCAGTCTCCCACTGGGTTGCCAAGTTAGATGCTAATCTCCTGTTATTTCACCCCTCCCCACAGAGTCAGGTTTTTCTGCTAGGCTCAGGGCTGGTGCAGACCTGAGGTCGCCCTGCTTATGACGTATGTCCAAAATGGCGCCTGCTCTGTCTTGCTCGCCTTTGAGAGGTGAGCGGAGAGAGAGAAACTTGTGTCTGTATCGGTCACTTTTTTTATTTTTTTCCTATCTCTCTTCTAGTTAGCCTGGTGAACTTTTCCCCACGGAGTTTCAAGCCTCGTTCCCTCTAGCCTCCTCTTTCCGCTTGCCTGCTGGTATCTCGGGCTATGGAGGTTCGGCTCACCTTGCGTTCCAGCGCTGGTGCGTTGAGTCTGCCGCTGGTGTCCCGAACTTGGGCTCCCACGCTCTCCACGCAGGTCCACTGTGAATCACTAGTTCCGGAAGAGTTTCCTATGCTGTTTCATCCCCTACTCTTCCTTGACCCTGCAGTATCTCCACTTATATTAAACTTTCTCTCCCCCCGGACTAAGTGTGCTCCCTGCCTATTCCGCCATCTTGGTCTAAGTCTGGCCTCTGATTTTCTTCTTCCCTCTCTCATTAGTCTAGCTAACAGTTTATTGATTTTTTTTGGGGGGGGGGATGCCTTATTACATTGATCTTCAATATTTTTTGTCTCTATTTTATTTATTTCTGCTTTAATTGTTGTTTCTTCCTTTACAATAATGTTGGATTTGATTTGTGCTTGTTTTTCTAGGTCCTTGAGATGTATTTTAGGTTGTTTTTTGAGATTTGCTGTCTTTTCTGATGCAGGCACTTATTGCTATAAACTTCCTTGCTAATACTACATTTGCTGAATCCCATAAGTTTTTGTTTTGTTTTGTTTTTTGCTGTAGTTCTATTTTCATTCCTTCTGAGGAATTTTCCAGTTTTCCTTTTGATGTGTTCAACAATCCATTGTTCTTTTCGAAGAGTGTTGTGCAGTTACCATGTAATTGTATCATTAGTATAGCTTCTTTTCTTGATTTCTAGTTTATTCCATTGTCAGAAAAGACACATGATAGGACTTCAATTTTTTTCTTTAGTTTGTTGAGATGTTTTGTTACCTGATATATGGTCTATCCTAGAGAATGTTGCATGCACAGATTAAAAGAAAACATATCCTTGGGCCAGCATTATGGCATAGCAGGTTAATCCTCTGCCAGGGCTGTGAGCATCCCATATGGACACCAGTTTAAGAACGAGCCACTCCACTTCTGATTCAGCTCCCTGCTAATGCACCTGCGAAAGCAGAGGAAGATGGTCCAAGTGCTTGGACCCCTGTATCCATGTGGGAAACTCAGAAGAAGCTCCAGTTTCGTAACTTTGGTCTGACCTAGCCCTAGCCATTGGGGCCATTTGGGGAGTGAAAGAGAAAATGCAAGATCTCGCTTCCTCTCTTCTCTCTGTAACTGTGCCTTTCAAATAAATATTTTTTTAAAATACATATATTTTAACTGTTGGATTAAGCATTCTTATAACTGTCTCTTGGGTCCATTTGGACTATAGTGCTCTTGAACTCTGATGTTTCTTTGTGGATATTTTGCCTGCATGATTTGTTCTTTGACCAAAGTTAGGTGTTGGAGTTATACACTATTATTGCATTGGAGCTTATCTCTCCCTTTGGATCTAATAATATGTACTTTATAAAATCATGTGCCCTGGTATTAGGCACATATATATTTATAAATCATATCTTCTTGTTGAACTGATCCTTTGATCATTAGATAATGAATCTTTTAGTCTCTCATATTTTTGTCTCAAAGTCTATTTTTTCTGAAATAAGTGTAGCTACTTCTGCTCACTTTTGGTTTCTATTTGCATAGAGTATCTTTTTCTATTATTCTATGTTCAGGCTGAGTAGGTCTTATCTTTGTTGGTAAAGTGAGTTTCTTGTAGGCAGCATATCATTGGGTCTTATTTTTTGTTCATCCAGTATTTTTTTAATTGGGGAATTAAGTCTATTTACATGCAAGGTTATTATTGATAGGTAATGACTTAGGCCTGTCAATTATATAAAATTCTCCTATTTTTAATATCCTTTTTTCTTTTACTAGTGGGTTTAATGGTTTCTTGGGTTTTCATGCTGATAGTCACCTTTCTTAAGCATCTTTTTAAATGCAAGTATGGTGATGATGAATTCCATCAATTTTTGCTTTTCTTGCAATGTCTCTATTTCTCCCTAATCTATGAAGGATACTTTGCTGGGTGTAGTATTTTTGGTTGGCAGTATTTTTCTTCCAACCAAAGAAGAATACATCATTCCATTCTCTCCTGAACTATAAGGTTCTGCTGAGAAGTATGTTCATCTTATGAGGATCTACTTAGGTGTATGACTGGGTGTTTTCTCAGGCAGATTTTATAGTTGTCTCTTTATGTTTTAGTTTTGAGACTTTGACCATAACGTGTAATGGTGAAAATCTTTTCTGGTCATGTCTTTTTGGAGTCCTGTGGGCCTCCTATGCTTGGATGTCCAAGTGTTTAAGATTGGGGAATTTTTCAGGTATTTCATTGAATATGTTTTCCATGTCATTACTTCATTCGCTAAGGAATTCCTATAATTTGAATTTTGGATCATTTAATAGTGTCCAGGTTTAGAGCTATCTTAATTATTTTTTCTTTCATTATTTTTATTTACTGGGATATTTCAACACATCTGTCTTCTCTTTCAAATAGTCCTTGATCTGCTTGAGCTACTTTGATTTCAAGGCTTACAACTTTATTTTATGATTGACATATTGCATTCTTCATTTCCAAGATTTCTGTTTGGTTCTTTTTCAAGATCTCTCTTTACTGAACTTCTCATGCATACCACACCATTGTTTTCTTGATTTTGGTCAATTGGCTATCTGTATTCACTTATAATCATTCTTTTGAATTACTTATATTTCCTTAGTCTTTTAAGTCTTTTACTTAATTATTGTGTTCCTTTGGGGTATCACGTTGCCTCACTTTTTCAAACTCCCTGGGTCTTTACATTGACATTTGTGCATTCAGTGAGATAGATGTTTCTAACACTTTAATGGACAGGATTTATGATAAAAGCCTTTTCCCCGAAGATATGTCTTCATATGTCATTTTGGCAGATGATTTTGGCTTCAGTTGCAGTTGGATGCTGCAGTTTCGTCTCCCTATAACTTTTTCCACAGCAAAAGGCAGTAGTGGCAGTGAGGGGAAGGTATGTGGCCCTCCTCTCAGTCTCAGTAGTGATCCATGGGTCTTGGTATTGTGCCCAGGGTTGAAGAACTGTCCTCAGTCCGCTGTGACTAGGGTCATAGTAAGGCTGGCTCAGAGCCTGGAGGGTTCATTGATCATTTCAGTACTGGGGTTGTAATAGTACCAGCCCCAAGTTGGTTAGGAGTACAATGCTACAATGCCAGTCCCAGGTTTCTTTGAAGTGTGCTGGCATCCACCTACCTCTTATCCCACAAGCAGACAATTGCTTTCTTTATGTTATGCAGCCTGGTATTGGGAGAGGAATGAAGTAACACCAACATTACAATATTAGGCCACATTGGGAGCCCACCGCCTGCGTGCAAAGACCAGTTCAACACAGAGTAGGACCAAGGCCCACTTTGGTGTGGGCTGCCCACTCCTGGAGCGGACTTGCAGCCTGATAACATTGGAGTCAAGCACAGTGATGCTGGCTAGTATATACGTCCAATTTATTGGAGCCATGGCTCTCCACTTGGAACCACAGAGATCAGAGGCTCCATCCACAGGCACTGGCCGGGAGGAAAGCAACCATTAGTATCTGCCCAGTGGTGGTTTTACCAGTTCCAAGACGCAGTTCTGTGCTCACATTTCTGCCCTACTTCCCAGTGACTGCCGACTTCTCCTTGCTGTCTGCCCATGGTTGCAGGGGCAGATGGAGGAATTAGTCCCTTGGCTTCCCAGACTGACACTAAGCTGGCTTGCACCTTAGACTCACAGTCACAGGTTCTGGCACTTTCTTATAGATGTACCACATGCCTTCACAAGGCTAGGGTCGATCTAAGCTTAAAAAAATGTTTTTAAGAGGGAGAAGGGAGTGGGGAGGGAAGGAGAGAAAAGGGGTGGGGGATTTTTTTGTATTCTGTTATCAACATAACTCATACGTCAAAAATAACAATTGAGTCAAGCAAGCTGCTTGTAAAAAAAAAAAAAAGACTGCCAAGAATATAATCATAATCAGAACAAAACTTTGAATTATGACTCTGTTGAGCATGTGTTGAGAAGAGCAACTAGTGAAATGATGCCAGGTTCACTTTTCAACTTTTTGCTATACATCTTTATTAACTACTACTTGGATAACTTCTCTCTTCCTCCAAGTGATTACAAAGGTTACATTGAATTCCAAATGCATATTTACTCTATTGGATTAAATGACTTCTATTGACAACTAACCAATATACTATATTAGCCCATGGAATAGGCAGGTACAGGCCTGAGCATAGCATCCAATGGACAAACACAACAGTTCATCTTTGCAACATTTGATAAACTATGTTTAGCCACAATTGGAGAAAAACACAAGAGACTAATAGGTTTTCTAATTACATAAAAATAAATATGTAAAAGGCAATGTGTGTTGTTTCCATTGAGAATAAAATGTACTATCTGAAGTGGTAACTTACACTGGCATTCCATTGAGGACAAGAGCACTATGGCTTTTATGTTCCTAAATAGATGCATTGATTTAAAAATGTTTCAAAATTAATAATTGGATGTAGTATAAGATATTGTCGTGTTAAGTAATAATAAACTGATTTCAATAGGAGTAAGTTTCAAAAGTTTCTAAGTTTTCTGGATAAGTTTGTTAGTCCATTTAACTTCAAAAGTGGTCATCGTTTAAGAATTCCATAGATGTCCATGGAAAGAATCCTCTTGAACATATGTGAGACAATTTGCTAAATGCATAGACTTTGGCAGTAGGGAAACCTGGGTTCCATCCCTAGTCATGCCACTTATTACGCAGGTGTTATTGTGAAGTCAAACCCACACTTGCAAATCGATGTCCCTAACAGTTCCTGTTTCTAGTGGCTATATCAATAACTACATAGGAAGATAAGAAAAACGCTAACGGGGTGCCCCTCCTGTAACTATTAGCCGAACTCATCATCTCATCAACATATGTGGCTATAATTGTCATGGATTATTTTTGCAACAACGTTGAAGAAATGTCACTGTTACAAGAGGTATTTGAGAAAGAGCCTTGAGCGGAATTCTGAGGACCATTATTCTTCTTTAATGTAGGTTTAAGTGAAGGAAGAAGCGATTCAAGCTTTTGAAAGGAATTTGATAGTTCTAGAGATACAAAACCAATTCAACAGCTGAGACACAGAAAAAATTGTTAAAAACTAATATAATCCATTTTAATGACTTATTTAATATAGGACTTATCTCTTTTTTTTTAAGATTTATTTTTATCTATTTGAAAGAGTTACAGAGAGAGGCAGAGCCAGAGAGAATGAGAGGTCTTCCATCTCCTGGTTCACTCCCCAAATGGCCACAATGGCTAGAGATGGCGCTATCTGAAGCCGGGAGCCAGGAGCTTCTGGGTCTCCCACATGGGTACAAGGTCCCAAGGACTTGGGCCATCTTCTACTGCTCCCAGGCCATAGCAGAGACCTGGATCAGAAATGGAGCAGCCGGGCCTTGAGCCGGCACCCATATGGGATGCTGGCACTGCAGGCTGGGGCTTTAATCCACTGTGCCACAGCGCCGGCCTCGATAGGTGCCATCTTTAGAGGGGAGAAGGATATGTCCTCCTAAGGAATTAAACCTTAGGAAGCTTCCAGCTGTGAGCATTTATTATGTAAGACATTGGTTCCTCAGAATTGTCCCTAAGATTCAACTGTCTGCATCTTGCAAATAAGAACCTGAGGTTACAGATGGCCACGTGATGTGCCCTAAAGTCACACAGCTGCTGGAAAAACCAAAATTAAATCCCAGCTTTTTCTCAACCATAGGCTCCACATTGCTCTGTGTGCAATTGTCTGAGGTGGTGATTCTGCAGGTGGGAACCCTGGGTAGGGAAGGGAGCCTGCTGAGATATGAACAGTTAAAGAGCTAGAGAAGGCTTTGTGTTTAATTCAAACATATTTTCCCTTAAACTTGCTTATAATTTATGATATGAAGTTCAAGACATTACATCCAGACATTTGCTGATTTGGTGTTACCAAACCTTGTGAACGGGAATGTCCAGGTATTCGTATTAGCCAGGGATGCCTTCTGAAGTGTGAAGTATTTGCTCTGCACCTGACTTCTAACCAAATGAAATTCACAGACCAAATATAGGTCCTGATTCATCTGGGTTGAATGCATCAGGCAGAAAATTAGAAGACAATGGAGATCAGTTTTTTTTCAGAAACAGCCGATCAGTATACTATTTTTTAATCAAAGGTACTTTAAAGTCTGTACTGTTATTATAATTCCCTGGTGTCTCACTTTACATTTAGATACCTTCCAGTTCTCTTTCTAAGTGTATTGACATTGCAAGTGGCTGTAATAGAGTAGATTTTTCCTGGGCTTTTCTAGATAAGCAGAATAGAGGTATTTTTCATATAAATCATATAATACATAACTTCATTGCTATAGAGATAAGTGAAACCTATCATAACTCTTTATGAATTCTTTAAATATTTTTCATTAATAATCTCTTGAGCAACTTCGAGGTCCCTGTGAAGAAGTCACTTGAACATTTCAATTGTCACTTTTTAAATTACATTAGAGAACTTCTGAATGAGAAAGATGGCCATTGTACTTTGTGAATGATACAGCTACAGTTGCAAAGAGTAGTTCACACCACATTTCATTGCTCAGTCCCCAGGGTGTATTAACAATGTCTTTTTCTAAGGCTTTGATTACAGCTCCAAAATGAGACACATCTAGGAAGAAAATATTTTTGAAGCACTTTCTTGCTTCTTTTTCTCACTCCAAGATCCATGTCCCTAAGGCAATCTTATGTAAGGTTCAGCACATGATCTAAGGACATGAAATAGTCTCGCTGCTGAAGCAAATGAGGCATTCAGACTGCTTGGTATTCCTGTGGGTTATCAGTGTTCTCACCGACAGCGCAGGGTGCCTGCTGCTTGAGATGAGGGGTAGGAGGGATAGTTTGGAAGGGGAGTGCATGGGGTGCTGTAATAAATCTGTTTTCTGTTTGAATGACTCCATATGCTCTTGTAAAGTTACCAGTTCTTCCTCTAGGTTTTTTTATTTCTTTTCCTGTTAATGCCAAGATGAATTGATCTGGGATTGCTGCTCCAAATGCTGACATCACTGAATAGGAAGGTGCCATTGCAAAATGAACCATAGCAAATTCTTAATAAGCAACCTTCACAGAGAGTCATAGTTTTTGACATTTAGGTGAAGTCTCATCCCCAGTGAATGAAGCTTTGTTCGGTGGAAGCATGCCAAGAAGAATGAAGAATACAAAGTATTCAATTGGTATTAATTACATTGTAATTCTTCCTATCTTGAGCAATCAAATCCTATGACTTGACTGCTTCTATCCACCAGAGAAATGAGAAAAGGGATGATTTGAGACCAAGCACTTTGTTTCTAAAAGAAGCATGAATGTTGCAGTTGATTTCTCAACAATGTTGTAGTGGATTCATTTCTGAGAGGAGGAGCGTGGTGGGGGCAAGAGGCGCGGAGTCACCACACAGACCCCGGGAGTTGGGTCCCAGGCTTGAGGCAAGCAGCCCACAGACTCGTTTATTTCAGTTAGTACAACAGCTTATATAGCCAAGACCAGCTAGTCTAGTCAAGGGGTGGTCTATGCCCCAACCAATCACAGCATGTTGCCAGGCAGGCTCCATTGCCAGGTGGGTTTCAAAGCCATCCAGTCACAGCCTGTAGCCAGGCAGGCCCCGTCACCAGGTGGGATTCAAAGCCATTCCTGAGGAACTGATGCTCACTTGCCAGCGGCCATCTTGGCATGGCCTTCTCATTCCACCACACACGAAGGCTCTTAAAGCTAAAGTTTACAGTGCTACCTGGAGGAGATTGAAGATCTGACTTCCATGAAAATTTCAAAATCAGTTATGTCTGGGTAAAAGAATTTAGTGAAGCCTATAGAAGACACACTATAAAACACTAACTACAATACACCAAGCTGGCCATTTCAGAATGATTCCTGTTACAAAAATCAGTACATCTTGGTGAACCCCCTTTCTAGATTACTGTGAGTAATGTTTAGAAAATAACTTTGTAGTTGGTGACTCAGTTTTAGAAGATGTGGGGAGGGGTGGTGCTGTGGCACAGCTGGTTAAGCTGCAGCCTGCATTGCTGGCAACCCATAGGAGCGCCAATTCGAGTCCCAGCTTCTCCACTTCTGATCCAGCTCCCTGCTAATGTGCCAGGGAAAGCAGTGGAAGATGGCCCAAGCATTTGGGTCCCTGCACCCATGTGGGAGACAGAGAAGAAGCTCTTGGCTCCTGGCTTCAGCAAGAGTTGTGGCTGTTTAGGGACTGAATCAGTGGATGGAAGACTTCTCACTGTCTCTCTAACTCAACCTTTCAAATAAATAAGTAAATCTTTTTTAAAAAGAATGTGGGATTAAGATCTATAATTATTATTATTATAGTATCTTGAATACTGAAAAGATATCATTTTGTTAAACTAAAGATTATTAATATTTTTCTTTATAAGTTCTGATTTAAAATCTCCTCAGTGAGTTTGGCTTGAAAATTGTGTAAAGACTGCAATTTAAGACATTTTGTGGATTTATAGTCTCCAAGAGCAACCTGTATGTTTAGAAGATGCATTAAGCCATCTGACAAAGTTTATTCTTATATTTCTAGCTGTAAGCAACTTCAAAAAGAAATTCACTAACTTTATTAAAGTATTCCCAAAGATACTGGTTTTCCAATGTTTGATTAGATTTTGTTGTTAAATAGATCATTATTTCTCCAATGGTAATTAATAATGCAAGAATTTCAGAAAGTTCATAACCTGAATACTTCTTTTTCAGTATAGCTGAATTTGTTACGTATAAGTTGATTTCTTATGATTGAATTCCATACACCAAGAATGTCTAGATTTAAATGAACCCTGTATTCAGTCCTCCTTTAACATAATTTTTGCATTATAATTTTAAATTTGTATATTTATTATTCAGATTCTCTACAGTTGAATGAATTAGAAATGCCTAAATTAAATTCACCTACTTCCTCTTGGCCCAATCTACTACTAAATCCTGTTGATGGTACTTCATCTGTGTTTATCAGATCCCTCCAAATGGTGGCAAGAACCAAATAAAAAGCACACATGTAACCAGCAGTCTGCCTCAGAAGTCAGACATTACAAATACAATGCTATGCCTGGAGCCTTGTGCGATCCTCCTTACCTTTCTCTTTCTAGAGGTCATTTCCATGCTGAATTTGATGCTCTTCATTCTCAAGCGTGTTCATAAACTTCCTGTATTATTAATGTACTCAGAAACAATATATTGACCTTTGTAAGCTGGTGTCAGACTGCAGGCACAGTTCTGCGATGTGCACTTTCCTCTGCACTTTGTGCTTTGAAATTTGTCACTGGTGATCCAGAAGTAGACCTGGCTCATCCCCTGTAACTGCTGTGCCTGTGAGAGTGCTGTAGTACTTGCTTGTTATTTTTATGGTGGATGCTCCTGTTGTTTCCACTTGTTGCTATTAGCATAAAATGACTGCATATGCCTCCTTAGGCAAGTGTACAAGAGTTTAACTGAGAGAATATACCTAAATTGGAAGCGTGGAGTTTGAGGCAAGCACATCTTCAGCACGTTGGCTAATACGCACCTGCATCAGTAGATACTGCCTCAGCACCTTTACATTATTTATTCATCTGTTCACTTAATTAGTATTAACCACAGACACTGTTCCGAGTATATGGTATAGTAGTAAACCAAATCTATAGCACTTTTGGCTTAATGGAGCTTGCATTCTCATCTGAGTAGACAGAGAATAGATAATATCTGAGATGGGAGAAAGATAGTCATGCATCACTAATCACTCCCAGTGGTGTTCTGGTAAATGTGTTGGTAGGCGATTTTGTCATTGCGTGAACCTCGCTGGTACAGCCTACTACACACCTAGACTGTATGTTACAGCCACCACTCTATATGCAGTCCAGATACAATCCTTGGTGTTATCGCACTTTTCATTTTGGTGCTGCACACATGGAGGTGGGCTAGTTTTGTGGGTTTTCTCTATTATAAATTGCTTACAACCATTTTTTCTACTGGATTACTTTCCCTATGAATAAGAGAATTCTGTTTATCCTGTAGAAATACTATTCCTCTGTTGTTCTATTTATTGCAAATACTTTCTACTATTTCACATTTTCATATCGTCCTTGCATGCACAGAAGTTCTGAATTCAGCTAGCAGAGGGCAGGGATGGCATCTGCAGATACCACCCCAGGAGCAGGAGTCGTCCCAGCCTCTCCTCTCTTCCATTTCATCTTGTAACAAACACAGGCCACTCATACTGTGGCATTTATTGGCATTTCTCTGATTGAGTTTCAGTTTTTTTCATTAAAGGTTTATACTTTTATTTTGTCTGACAAACCCTTCCTATCCTCGAAATTCTTCTAAATAGTCTTATTTTTGTTTGTTATATACAATTAATCTTTAACCCACCTGAAATCTATTCTTGAGTATGGCATAAGGTAGTGATCCAATTTTAAGCCATCTTCCCACATAGGAAACAAATTATCTGATCACTGTAGGTGCTTTTTTTAAGGACAGATTGTATCTCCAGTTCAATATAATTTACAGAAAGAATTTCTTGACCATTTCCAGTGAGTTATGTCCCACCATTTAATATGCTAGAATATTCTAAAATTTCCCTTCTTAGAATTTAATGTTGTTTTAAATAATTGATTCATGTAATTATTTGTTTAATTTCTGGTTTCACTCCTCCTCCTCTTTCCCAATACTACAAATTCGATGAGGACATAGCATTTTTACTTAAAGGTATAGCGCAGCTCCAGCATCGTACTGCCTTCAGAGTGTCTTTAATGTCTTCAACTACCACAGAAACAGGGTCCTTTCCATTACATTTGAGATAAAAATGCATCGATTCTGACACCTCAAGTCTTAATAAGGCTAAAAATAACCATAAATTCTCTGGATACTACCAAATCTCTTAAGAATTTGACTATTTCTCAAAGGCCACCACTAGCCCTTTCATCTTAACTTGAAAAGGGCTAAGAGATACCATAGGTATCTGGAATGCAAGTTAGTAAGATGTAGTAAAATCTGAACTCAGCAAGGTGTCACCCTGCCTCCCACCTGAACAATTCCTCTGCCTTTACGTAGAACTGTATGCCAGTTGTTTTCATCAATGCAAGATTTTTTTCACCTATTGGGTCCTTGAAATGAGTCACATTTAGGGATCATCGGGAAGCTTTTTCCAATTAGATAGGAATTCTTTCATGATTCCCCGGATATCACTCATTTAGAGTCAGAATAGAATTTGTTGCAATGCTTTTGTTTTCAATAATGACTATAAATTCACTTTGGAACCAGTTACTAACCCTACCTTAGAGTGAATTTGTTTCCAGAATTCTAGGCTGTCAGCCTGGGATAGTTTTCCAGCCTCTCCCTGAGTTTTTCTTCTTTATTCATTTAGCAACTTTTAAAAATAGTTGGGAAGTTAAAGTGGCCTGCAGAACTTTAACAAAGTAAGATTTTAAATCTGAAAGTCATTTATTTCTTCCTTGATTCAACATTTCAATACCTACTACTTCCCAATCACTGTTCTAAGTGAAGCAAATACAATGGCGACAAAGAGATGGAAAATCCCTGCATCCCTGGGGCTACTTTGATACATAACCCTAACAACAATACAAGAGGATATTGTGCAATGCTGGTAGTAAGAAAATAAGGCACAGAAATGGGATAGAGTATGACAAGAGGGGTGCTCTTTTAGGGTTAACAAAGCAAACATTAGAAAAAGGTAAGCTGTACAACAGTTTTACTCATTTTATTTTACGAGGCCCTAGAGCAAATCTGTTCAGTGACTCTACACTGGGCTAAGTTTTCCACCCAAAGCTCTTAAATAATTCACTCCTGTACGGTTTTCACACTCTCTGTGTAATCCCATTTCTCCACCTATGTATTTTTTTTTTTAAAGTCAGTACTGACTCCTGACTCCTCAACCATGTTGCTGATGGCTTGCTGCTTCTTAAATCTTGCCATCTTTTCAACCTTCTTTCTTCCAAAATCTGTGCCTGTTTATATACAATATATAATTCTAAATACTTGGAACTAGTATGAGTGTACTCATGGGGAAAAGGCAACTTTGTGTACATAAACCTGAAGGTAAGACAGCCAGAACTTTGTACATCCAAGCAAGCGCTAGGCAGAAGACAGGCAGGAAAGAGGAAGGAAAGAACTCTGCTAAGTGTTGCTAGCTCTTTCTAAATTAATTATTAAAATGGAATTTAGGGAATTTTAGCTGCAGAGCCAAAATACTGTTGTGGCCAGAGCAGGGATTTTGTGTGAATTAGCTATGCCTGTTTTGAAATCTTTAAAGAATTACTCAATATACTGTAGACACATAATTAAACATCTCAATACTGATGTCAACTGACTAAATAATGCAGTTAAGTAACTCAGGTTAAAAGACAGTAATTATAAGGGAGCCCATTTTATACTGATCATATTCAACTCAGCTTAAATGTTGTCTATGTAAAATGGAAGTCATCACATACATTATATATGAACACTTTCACTTTGTAAAATCGCGCACAGCTTCTAGCCATTGATTACGATGGCACCTATAGACTTTTCAGAAACAGCCTTTATTCTGTTGGGGAAATTTCCTTCTACACCTAAACCATTAAGAATCCTTATTAAAAAACGATGTTGCACCATGTTAAACACCAACTGATACGTTTGTGTAGTTTTTAATCTTTCAGTCTGCTAATGTGGTGTATCACACAGATTGATTCGCTTAAGTTACATGGACAGGTCACAGAAATCACACTTGATCAGAATATGTAATCTTTTTGATGTTTATTGACTTCAATTTGTTAATTCGTATTGAAGACTTTACATCTATGTTGATCAGAGATATTGGCCTCTAATTTTCTTTCCTGTGGTTTCTTTGTTTGGCTTGGGTATCAAGGGGATGATGGCCTCTTAAAATACATTAGGAACAGTTCCCTCTCTCTATGCTTTTTGGAAGAGTTTAACAAACACTGGTATTAATTCTTCTTTGAAAGTTTGGTGACATTCAATTTTAAAGTCCTCTGGTCCTAGGCTTTTCTTTATTGAGAGATTTTTAATTACTCCTTCAGTTTCTTTGGTTTTGATTTGTTCTTGCTGTTTCTTCTTGATTTAACCTAAGTGGGTTGTATTTTTCTAGGAACTTATCCACTTCCTCTGGGTAACCAAATTGGTTGGCATATAATTTTCACAATAGTCTCTTAGGATCCTTTTTTGTTTGAGGCATCTGTTGTGTTGTCTCTATTTTCATTTTTTTAATTTTATGTATTTGTCTTCTTTTTCTTAGTCTAAGGGTTTTTCAACTTTATTTTTTAAAAAAACACCATTTTTTTCTTATTTTTCTTCTGTTCCCTGCTTGATTTATTTCTGTTCTGATGGTCTTTATTATTTCCTTCCTTTTTTTTTTTTTATTTGACAGGTATAATTATAGACAGTGAGAGAGAGAGACAGAGAGAAAGGTCTTCCTTCCATTGGCTCACTGCCCAAATGGCTGCCACAGCCGGCACTGCTCTGATCCAAAGCCAGGAGTCAGGTGCTTCCTGCTGGTCTCCCATGCGGGTGCAGGGCCCAAGCACTTGAGCCATCCTCCACTGCCTTCCTGGGCCACAGCAGAGAGCTGGACTGGAAGAGGAGCAGCCAGAACTAGAACCCAGCGCCCATATGGGATGCAGGTGCCACAGGCAGAGGATTAACCAAGTGAGCCACGGCACCGGCCCTCCTTCCTTTTTTTTTTTTTTTTTTTTTTTTTTTTTAAGATTTATTCATTTATTTGAAAGTCAGAGTTACACAGAGAGAGGAGAAGCAGAGAGATAGAGGTCTTCCATCTGCTGGTGTACTCCCCAATTGGCCGCAACAGTCAGCACTGTGATGATCCCGAGCCAGGAGCTTCTTCCAGGTCTCCCACAGATGGGTGCAGAGTCCCAAGGACTTCAGCTATCTTCTGCTTTCCCAGGCCACAGCAGAGAGCTGGATCAGAAGAGGAGCAGCCACGACTAGAACCCACCCCCATATGGGATGCCAGCACTTCAGGCCAGGGCATTGGCCCCTATTTCCTTCCTTTTGTTAACTTTGAGTTTCATTATCTTTCTAATTACTTGAGCATAATGTTAGGCTATTTAAGGTTTTCTTTAATTAATTTATTTTACTTATTTGAAAGGCAAAGAGACAGAAAGATCTCTATCTAGATGATTCACACCCCAAATTGCCAGCACATCCAAGGCTGAGCCAGGCCAGAGCCAGGAGCAAGGAACTCAATCCAGGTCTTCCTCATGGGTGGCCGGGATCCCACTTCTTGAGCCATCACCTCCTAGGTTTCACATAAGCAAAGAGCTGGAATCAGGAGTGGAGCCAAGACTCAAACGCAGACATTCTGATGTGGGTGCCAGTGTCCTCAACCAGTATCTCACCCACTGTGCCAAATGTGACCCCTCTTCCTGTTTAATGCATGCATTTACTAAATGGTTCCCATTTAGAAGTGCTTGTCTTGCATCTCATAGGTTTTGGTATGTTATGTTTCCATTGCCATTTGTCTGACACTATTTTTTAATTTTCCTTTTTATTTTTTTCTTTGACCCATTGGTGTTCAATAGCATGATGATTAATTTCTGTATATTTGTGAGTTTTCCAAAATTCCTTCTGTTATTGATAGAAGGCTATGTCGCATACCATTATGGTTGAAAGCAATACTTGATACAATTTCAATCATCTTAAATTTGTTAAGACTTGCTTTCTGGGTTACCATATGGTCTATCCTGGAGATTATCTATGTTCATTAAAGAACAATGTGTATGTATTATGTGTGTATGTGTGTGTAGCCGTCAGGTCCATTTTGTCTAAAGTACACTTTAATTCCAGCACTTCCTTATTAATTCGCTGACTTGTCCATTACGGAAAGGAGATTACAGAAGTCCCTACTATTATTGTCTTGCTATACATTTCTTATTCCTTCATGTCTAATATTTGTTTTATACATTTGGCTGCTCTGATGTTGAGTATATATATATATATATATATATATATATTTACAGTAAATAAACCTAAAGCTGAACTAAAAACATCCCATAATATATATATATACATATCAAAATATCACATTGTATCCCACAAAGACAGTTATTATTTACAAGTTAAAAATGTATTCTAATTCTACAAAATACATAGAATTAAATATTAACAAGTTAGTTCTCACTGTTTACTCACTAGTCCTTCCACCCTGCCTTATATCTTATCTTCTCTACTGATCTTCAATTTCAGCATGAATTGTAAAGTTGTCACTCAAATCTCAGGGATTTACATATATATAAGAGAACTTTATAAACATATTCAACAATGTGATTGCTGGATCAGTGCAATTTTTTTCTTTAGATCATGACTAATAAAATATAGACAGGATCAAAATAGAACTGAAGATCTTTCTACCTTGGCTTATGTATGCAGTGCAAACTATTCAGTCTCAAGTAGATAAAGGAAGCTTTACAAAGTGCTTTATCAGCTTCAATAATTAAAAGATTTCCGGCTAACTATTCAGTAAGAGTCTGCTTTGTGGCTCTGCCTGGCAGTCAGTTCTTCCTATCGCTTCCTTTGAAAAGTCTAATTAAAATGGGAAGCTTTCTTTCCCCTTATTAATTCTGGTTTTGCCATATTGGATGTAGATATGAAAATAGCTAATTAAATGACAATGCTGGCTCTTTTTTTTTTTTTTTTCATTCTTGTCCTGTTAGGACATTATGAGTATAGGGGGATGGGAGGCAATGTATTTTCCCAGCTTTATTTTTTGAAGATGGATTCTTATTGTCACTCTTTCAGTATTAATTACCTTTGGGGTTAATGGTTATAATATGGATAACTTCCTGCCTGTTGCTTGTATTGGTGCTATAATAGGCTTTTTAGAATAATTTGGTACATGAAGAATAGCTACTAAACACTTCAGAGCCCTTACATTCCCCTGTGAGCATTGTTTAAACACTATTATGCTATCTTTTAAAAATTTATTGGCTACAGTGTTCAAAGAAACGTGAATGAAAAAGAGTCTCCCATTTTCCTACTTCTCTGCTATGATGATTTTCATTCGTATGTTTGCTTCCATGTGTATTTATAAAAATACATTTAAGACCGTAGTAATTGGGTGCTCTATCTAGTTTGCAGGGTTTTTGCTCCTTAAGCCAATAGTAAATTCTATCCAGTGAGTGTCTTGGAAAAGGTGACCTATGTCTTGTATAGATCTGACTCCTGAGATAAAGAATTCTGAAAAGTTATTTTGGTTATTAGAATAGAGGCTGTGGAAGGGTTAAAGGAATTCAAGCATAATTCAATGAGAACATTCTGGCCCTTGCTACTTGCTATCTTGAGGGAGTTATAATTATAGCGTAAGAGACAGATACTTACGCAAGTGACTGTTTTATAGGAAAGAATCTGATGTTGTTAAAATACACGATAAAGTATTTCAGAGGCACAGTGTTTTAGAGTTGACCCTTGAAACATTTATGTAAGATTTCAAAATAAGTAGGGGTGTATACTTGTAAGAGGGGGCTTTGAATAGTTCAGCAAATTTTGCAATATTGTTTTTTAAAACTTTATTGATTTGAGAGGTAGAGACAGAGACAAAGAGGGTGGACAGAAAGGGAGCTCCCCTTGCTGGTTCACTCTCCACCCACTTGCACAAACTGGAACCTGGACTAGGATGAACCCAGGAGCCAAAAACTCAACCTGGATCACCCACGTGAATGGCTGGGATCCAACTACTTGAGCCATCACCTGCTGCCTCCCAAGTTGCTCATTATCCATAAGCTGGAATAGGAGTAGAACCAGTCCTTGAACCCAGACACTCTGATATGGGATGCATGTATCCCAAACAGCAAAGGCCTGCCCTAGTTCTGTCTTTTCATTCCATTTATCCATCAACTTTTTGAAGCCCCCTGAATGTATTTCTGGGAGAAAAGATTCATGTTTGGACATGGGGAAAAAAAAAAAAAAAACGAAACTTTTCAGGGCCAGAGCTGTGGTGCAGCGGATTAAAACCCTGGCCTGAAGCGCTGGCATCCCATATGGGTGCCGGTTCTAGTCTTGGCTGCTCCTCTTCTGATCCAGCTCTCTGCTATGGCCTGGGATGATAGTAGAAGATGGCCCAAGTCCTTGGGCCCCTGTACCCATGTGGGAGACCCGGAAGAAGCTCCTGGCTCCTGGCTTTGGATTAGCATAGCTCCAACCATCGCAGCCATCTGAGGAGTGAACCAGCCGATGGAAGACCTTTCTCTCTGTCTCTACCTCTCCCTGTAACTCTTTCAAATAAATAAAATAAATCTATTTTTTAAAAAAGAAACTTTTCTAGAATTCTCTCAGAACATCAGTTGAGCAATTGGTCAGACCTCTGAGAATAGCCATTCTGAGTAAAATAGCAAATACCAAAATACTCTATGCTCAGGGAAAGTTCCAGTAGCTTAATGATCAGAAATATTATATTGTTACATTCTTTAAAAATCCAAGGATTCCTTCCTAAAAGGTGTAGTTTGATTTAATTTCATTCTAATTCCCATGAGGGCAGGGATATTTGTTTTTAATCTGTGAATCCAATGTATCTAACATATTAAATTTTACAGAGTAAGAATTCAATAAAAAACTTACTGAGCAAATGTTGAATAAAAATTCTAGGCAAAGCTTTGTTTTAATCTGTATCTGATGGCCAATCCACAAGAACTATGACACCTGGTCAGGGTCATGGACTGAATTCATAAAATGACTCGAAGAAGTCAATGCAGTACAGGATAGAAAATGCAAAACTGACAGTCGAGATAATGGGTTCTACTTCTAACACCAGCTCTAAAAGGATGGTGAAGTCACATAATCCTTCTAATGTCTTTGACCAACATCCCTCCTGGTTCTCAAATTCTACAAATCAATTCTCAGCCTTACTCGTAACTCTGATAAACTTACAGAAGGTTACCCAAGCTTCCCGCGCATCAAATTGCCCTTATGATAAAAGATAAATTGAAGCTGGTCATGGAAGATTAAATGAGGAAATATAAAAAGTCTTTGAAAGCCTTTGGGTAATATTTATATAAGGTTGAAGACAATATGACAATTCCATTGTTATGTGATTGCTTTTTCTTTCCCATAAGGTTTCAACTTTGGCAACACATTGCAAATATTTGAGATTAACTTAAGTGTTTAAAAGAAAAAAGAACATTTAAGATTCACTTTTCCCCACATAGATCAAGATAAAAATGCTATTTATATTAGAACAAACCTACTCCATTCCAATCTTCCAAAATTGCTAAGATAAGCAGAAGAACCTGATGCAAACCTATATGGATGAAGTAACTGCAAGGTGACGACAAATGTGTATTTTTCCTAATCTTGAGTAAGGAAAAATCCGAGGACAATGGTGGAATGTGTTCAACACAAGGGACTTTTTTCTTCTTACATGTGCAATTCTGCTGAATTCTCCAAAGCCAGATCTTTTTATAAGTACAGCAAATATTGTTATTGCCATATCATAGCTATTATGATGCTTTGGGTTTTCATTCTCTTTTCACTGCAAGGCTGCTTGTGTCCACAGTACAGTGTTACAGGGGAAAAATTATAAGGTACCAGTCAGATCCATAAGGAGATTGGGCTTCTACCATGAGACCCCTAGTGTTACTACACATCTAACACACACAGTAAGAATGACAGGCATGCCTATCCATCACTATACTTAAAAATGAATGTTGGCTGCAATACCTCCACTTGACTCCAACAGTCTGGGTACAACTCACAAAGCCAAGTTACTAAACCTAATACAATGTTGAGCATGGCATGGACGGTTAGTTCCAGCAGATAGAAAAGTCATTTTCCTGGACATTTCCTGCATAGTATGATCAGCTCCCTGATGTTTCTCATTCACTCCCAGCTGCTCTTTCTCTCTCTCATTCGGAACTGCATATTTTTCTCCCTGGTTTGAGTTGCTGTCTCTTTTCCCAAATGGCATGCTTGACTTCTGACCCTCTAACATTATTCATTGGTGAAGTCTGTTTTATCAAATGATCATTAAAGAACAAACCTCACAGAAGCATGTAGAAGCAAAGTCCAATAGGTGGTTTGGAGAGTTAGATCCCAGCAAAACATGACAACAAGAAGAAGGGGGGCCGGCGCCGCAGCTCAACAGGCTAATCCTCTGCCTTGCGGCGCCGGCACCCCGGGTTCTAGTCCCTGTCGGGGCGCCGGATTCTGTCCCGGTTGCCCCTCTTCCAGGCCAGCTCTCTGCTGTGGCCCGGGAGTGCAGTGGAGGATGGCCCAAGTGCTTGGGCCCTGCACCCCAAGGGAGACCCGGAGAAGCACCTGGCTCCTGCCTTTGGATCGGCGCGATGCGCCGGCCCCAGCACACCAGCCGCAGTGGCCATTGGAGGGTGAACCAACGGCAAAAGGAAGACCTTTCTCTCTGTCTCTCTCTCTCACTGTCCACTCTGCCTGTCAAAAAAAAAAAAAAGAAGGGGAAAGAGCACATGAAGGGGCCGGCGCTGTGGCGTAGCAGGTAAAGCTGCCGACTGCAATGCCAGCATTCCATATGGGCACCAGTTCAAGTCTCAGCTGCTCCATGTCCAATTCAGCTCTCTGCTATGGCCTGGGGAAGCATGGTACAAGTCCTTGGGCCTCTGCACCCATGTGGGAGACCAGAAGAAGCTCCTGGCTCCTGGCTTCAGATAGGCCCAGCTCCAGCTGTTGTGGCCATTTGGGGAGTGAACCAGCAGATCAAAGATCTCTCTCTCTCTCTCTGCCTCTGCAACTCTGCCTTTCAAGTAAATAAATCCTTAAAAATTCAAAAAAGACCATATGAAAAGAACTTTCCATTGTGCCCAGTCCATTCTGTCCTGATAGCCCTCAATCTTATTATCCTAAACATTAAGCAGCCTCAATCAACCTATAGGACAATATTAACGAGCTTAGAAAACAATGATTGTGTATCAGTCAAGGTCTTAGACTTTCTGAAATTCTTGTATTAATCTCTTCTCCTGTGGCCAGTGTTGTAGAACAGTGAGTTAAACCACCACTTGCAAAACCCCAGCACTGCTTATCATGTTCTGGATAAATCCTTGCTACTGCTCTGCTTCCAATCTAGCTTCCTGATGATGGACTTGGGAAGGCAGCAGATGATGATCAAAGTGCATGGGGCCCAATCACCAGGTGGGAGATCAGATGGAGTTCTTGGCTCCTGGCTTCAGCCTGGACCACCCAGTCCCAGCTGTTGCTGCTATCTGAGTAGTGAAGCAGCTGGTGGAAGATTCTCTCTTGCTCCCCCTCTTGCTCTCTTCCCTTCCCATCGCTTTCTCTGTCTCTGACATTCTGTCTTTCAAATAAGTAAACTTTTTAAAAATGTCCTCCTCTGTCCAAATTTTAGACCAACCATGCTAACGGCTCATAGAACTTGCTAATGTAATTTACTCCTTTTCTTTTCTCTGTGCATCCTCTGAATAAAAGGCTAATAAATAGTGAAATGGTCAGGAAGTACATACAGAACAAGTGGGAGGGAAACCATCATGGACACTTTCCAGCCACCATGGTCTATACTGCAGGTACCAGGCCGAGAATTCAGCTAAAGTGGGAATTTTGCATCTGGGTACTTCACTAACTGCTACCATTAAATGGACCTCGCTTTCAAGAAGCCGAACAAATACTCCTTTAGGAAATGGTTCAGTCATGTAAAAGTCAGCAAACGTGACCTTTCCTTGATGCTCAAAGTCAAAAGTGCAAAGGGGAAAGTTTAACCTCTTCATTATAATCTCCTAAGACACAGAACTCCACTTACACAAAACTTACCTCCAAAATCTCTACAGCTACCAAAATAAATGGTGTCTTGGATGGATTTATAGCCCTCTTCGAGTTGTCTTGTGTGTGCAGACCATAATGAGAGCAACATAACTGATTTCTTTCCTCCCAGTGAACAGTCTTTGGGATTTACAGGATGTACTGTTTGTATCCTGAGATTCACAGTAAACTTCAAGTCCTGTGTTATTCCCCATTTTTAAAGGTTAGCGCCCTGATTTATACCCCATTATTCAAAAACCCAGCAACTCTGCTTCCAATGACTAATGACAGGTAAGCTTTGATGAGTCTAAAACTTTCTAATATTAATTTCGGTCTTTTCTCAGTACATGTCTAGGTTATGGTGGTGTTTCTCAACTAAAATGATTCATGTTACTCTGAAAATTAGCACAGTCCAAAAGGAAAAGAATATAACAAAAAAAATTGCAAGCTAGGTAATGGATAGGTCTAAGTGTCAATAAAAAGTGGAGCATTTTTTTTCCCCGCAACTTAAATTCTCTGGATAAGATAGTTGGAACCTGGTCAGTGGGTTCTCTGGCAATAGCAGCTATGCATAAAAGACTTACGCATTTCAGGAAGGCCTGAGCTAATAACTGCCAAGTATTCAGATACAATCAAGTAATAGCCTTTATTCTAAGGTCTAGATTCAGGAAGTCTGAATTCAGCAACACCACTGTCAAGCTGTGGATCTAATCAAGCCTTATATGCCCTTATTTTCTCTGTAAAATGGAGCTAATAATGGTATCTGCTGTCTGTGGTTGCTGTATTGAATGAAGTACTGTATCTAAAATACCTACATAGCATAATGTCTGTCAAATACTAAGGGTGCAGAAAAGTTAGTTACTGTTGTAAATGTACAGTGTTTGCACATTTGCATTTAAAAGACTTACTATTTATTTAATCACTAAAATTTTACCTCAACATCTTTATCAAAATCTTTTTATATCTTTTTAATTTAATTTGAGAGGCAAAGGGACAGAAAAATAAAAAATACATCCATTGGCTTATTTCCCAAATGCCCGCAATGGCCACAGCTGGGCCAGAGGCAAGGAATGCATTTCAGGTCTCCCACATGAGTGGCAGGGACCCAGCAACGTAAGCCATCACTGCCTGCTGTATAGGGTGTGCATTAGCGGGAAGCTGGAGGTGGGTATGAAAGTCAGGAACACTAATAATGAGATGTGGACATCTTTACCAATGCCAGCTCCTGTCTTCTGTCATATTTTGTGCAGAAATTATTATATTTAATCTTCATAATAACCTAAGATGTTGAGTATTTATCTTTCTAATGCAATCATTAAACTCAAGATCAGGAAAAATGGGCAAGAACCATTTCTTAGTACTATACAAATAACCAGATACCTGATTATACAGTTTATACCCACCATTACATTTAATCCCACCCCAAGGTTATGAAATTGTTACTACTCCCCATATTATAGATGAGAGAACCAAGAAAATTATTCAAAGTCATACTGCCAATGAATTATGGATCAGGAAGTTTAATCCAGGTTTTTTCAAACTCAAATCCTATGCTCTTTCTAACGGATATGCGTGGCCTTATCACAAACCAACACATCAATGGAACTTCAAGCACAGCATGTCCAGAATCAAATTCAAAATCCTCTTCATACCCTTCAAGCTTTGTGCTACCCTCCCACCACTCACCATCCATTCCACCACACCAAAATCATCTCTAGATTCGCCATCTGTGTTAATGGCTTTACCATCCACACAGTCACTAAGACTAGAAACTATATTTTGTCCTTGGCCTCCTACTTTCTCACGATCCATAGTCAAGGACCCACCCCTGAGGCTTGTCTCCTGTTGTCAGTCTCCATTGTCATATCCCAGGCACTTGTCATCTCTGACCCATATTTTGTCTTACCTCAATTTTTGTTCCCGAGAATTATCTTCACAATCTAATCCAGGGGTGGGGAACAATTTCTCTGCCAAAAGCCATTTGGACATTTATAACCTCATTCATGAGCCACACAAAATTATTAACTTAAAAATTAGCCTGCTATAGATTTATTGAATTTCTTGTCCTGCCTGCAGTTGCCTTGGCAGGGCCAAACCAAATGATTTCATGGGCCCTGTATGACCCATGGGCTGGATGTTCTCCTAATCTAACCAATACAACATAGCCATACATATCTTTATAATATATAGATCTCTTTGTCTACCCTCCTGATAGCCCTTTTCATTGCCTTTGAAAACAATTCCAAATTTCTTTACATGATAATAAAATCTCTGTAATCATGTGGCCCAAGGTTATTCTGCTCCAACTTTTCTATGTTCTAGGTACACTGCTAAAATAATGTTTCTCAAACATTTTTGCACCTACTTCCTTTTGCTTTATCATCATCCCTCTGTTATGCCTTTATTGGAAATGATAAACTTCAACACATTCTTCAAAGACCAATTTGTCCTCCTTTCTATACGCTAACAAAATTAATCATGTCCTCATCCACTTTCCCATCAGGTTTTCTACCTATTGCTGATGGAACATTCATCCTATGCTATTACAGTTAGTCATTACCATGTGAGAAACTCTTAAGCAGAGACTATGAGCAAAGAATTTTAATATCACCAGAAACATCACATAAGAGATGCTGTCTGCATCCGCAAGTTTGGTGTCCATGAATTCAACCAAATTAAGATCAAAAGTATTCAAAACAAAAATGGTATATTAGCCATACAGACTTTTTTACTTGCCATTATTCCCTAAACAACACAACATACAACTATTTACGTTGAATTTGCATACAATTACATTAGCTGCTATCAATCTAGAGATGATTCACAGTATGAGGCACAATATACATAGGTTATATGGCAGTACTACACCACTTTATGTAAGGGATTTGAGCTTCTGAGGACTTTGGTACCTGCAGGGTTCCTGGACCCAATCTGCAGAGATCTGCAGGGGTGATTGGACTTCATAATTTTTGAGAAAATTAGATTTTAAGTGATAAGACTGATATTGGAAATATTTAACAAATGTAATTTATAAATACATAAAATCAGAATGAAGACACAGACCAACAAAAATGGGACACAGATCAGGAGATTAGGGTACTGCCCAATCAGAAGGGATACTATCTCTTAACAACCACCCTAGGGCCAGTGCCGCGGCTCAATAGGGCTAATCCTCCACCTGCAGCGCCAGCACACCAGGTTCTAGTCCTGGTCAGGGCACCGGATTCTGTCCCGGTTGCCCCTCTTCCAGGCCAGCTCTCTGCTGTGGCCTGGGAGCGCAGTGGAGGATGGCCCAAGTGCTTGGGCCCTACACCCCATGGGAGACCCGGAGAAGCACCTGGCTCCTGCCTTCAGATAAGCACGGTGCGCCGGCCACAGTGGGCCGGCCGCGGCGGCCATTGGAGGGTGAACCAACGGCAAAGGAAGACCTTTCTCTCTGTTTCTCTCTCACTGCCCACTCCGCATGTCAAAAAAAAAAAAAAAAAAACACCTTAGGCTATACTGACTGCCTAGGGACAGTTCAGGTAATTTAATTCCATTCAAGATTTTTAATGGTTTTTATGAGCATAGTGATCCCTCAGGGGCTATAACAGTACCCCTAAACCTATATAATTTGAGTCAATTCAGTTATTTGACTAATGGACCATCGTAACAACAGCAAATACTATGACTTGCCCTGTACATGCCAGGCTGTCTGAGGTACTAAGTATTCCTGACTAAGACAGAAACCCTGTCTTTTAGGAATCATAGACTCTAAAATGTTCTCAATTTTCTTCTATTGTTAAATGAAATATGAGACTAGTAATCCATTAGAGGCAGACCAGCTTCCTCACAATAACTCTGATTTGACTGTCTCTGAAGACAGAGTCCACTTGAAAGGCCACTCCCAAGACTTCTCCATTAACACACATTGATTCTACTAGAATGAGCATCCTTCATGAAGGAGGGCTCAGGTAACAGAAGGAACCGCTGTGGAACTGTGAATGATGAAGACATTATGCGTATTTAAAAGAACCCAAATAAGCCCAAACTCACTTTCTCCACGCAGGTTGTAAAAATGACAAAAAGGACAGGTGCTCCTGATACTTGAAACCCCCATGCTAAGTCCTGCAGCTGTGCCTGCTAGGGGAAATGTTCCAGCACATCCTGGGTCGCCATCTTCCAGAGGTGACAGAGGGCAAACATCTGCGATGGGAAGGGAAGTACACTCTGTATCCAGCTTCCCTGATGGAACGAAGATCATGATCTGCTGGCTCTACTACTATGATGTGTGGTAGAGTCACAGCTGGTTGATTATGCCGTTTAACTAAAATACATGATGTACATATTCTTTTTTAGGTATCAAATATTTCACAGTAAAAATTTTTTCAAAAGATTAGACAGCTAACTTGTGCAATGCACTATTAGGAAGTCACTAAACAATCCAAATTACTTGTCATTTCTCTATAACCTTAATGGGTGACCTACTGGTCCTTTCATCAAAGCCTTCTAACTACCAGAAGAGAGATTGAGTAAGTCCCTGTATGACAGTGAGTGGATGGGGGAAAAGAAACTGACAGGAGTGAGTTAGGAGAGAAGGAAGAAGAGAGCTGGAGGTGGCCTAGTTCTCCTGTAGTGGGGAGAAGTCACCACTCCAGGACTGTTCTAGGCTCTCCAATGAGATTGACAGCTAAAGAACACCACCTACAGACAGCAACTGGCTTAAAGATGTGCCGGGTGAAGTATCAGGATCTATTACTAGATTTCAATCCATGGGCTGGAGAAAAGAGGTAGGAAAAAAAAATAAAAATCTATAAAAGAAAAGAAAGCAAGCCTCTGGATTTCCAGGTATCACTAGAATCACACCCTCTGTGTACTTTAACAGTGCTTCACCTCCATTTCTGGTGCCTGGGACACTCCCTCCTCTCTATCCTTTCTTGCTAACTCTTCTAATACCTCTTCCCCAGAGAATCAAGCTGGAGGCACTGGATTAGGGGCCTCTTTTGTAAAGGCTCCATAACACTCTGCACTTTGCTTCATAGCACTCAATGGTTCCGATTCTGCGTATTTCTCTAAAATGTGTGTGTGTGTGCACGTGCGCAAGTTCCAGAACAGCAGAGGCCATGTTTTCTTATTCACCCTTGTATTTCTAGGGCCAAACACAGAGCCTGACACATAGCAAATACTCAATAAGTTTATGAACTATATCGTTGTTGAGTGAATAAATGTGTGAGTTGTCTCTGGAACACCTAGTAGATAGATCTTACTAGACAGTGGGAATTATCATTCTAAGCTCAGAAGAGATTAGAGCTGGCAATAAAGATTGAGGAGTCATCGTCTTACAAGCAGGGCTGAAATTCATAGGAGAGAATAAATCTCTAAGGGAAAGTAAACTTGCACAAGACTGAAGACAAACACGGGATGTGGATCTCACGGGAGCAATTCAGAAAACTTGCTCAGAAAATATGACAGCAGCCCAGACAGTGGTTGCGAGCTCAGACTGTTTTAGTCCAACAGACTGACTTTGAATCCTAGCTCCAATTCTTACTGTGCGAACTAGGTAGGTGTTAGGAGCTCAGCCGAAGAGAGCTAAGCTGCCAGGTCTCAAAGTAGCTGATTCACGCAACAAGCCCAATACAAAACCAACAGTCAAGTCTTCAATCACCAACTACAATACAAGGTCACTTCAAAAGGTTCATGGAAAAAACAAATAATAAGATAAGTTTATTTCCAGGATGGGTGTTTGGCACAGCAGTTAAGATGTAGCCTGGAATACCCTCATCTCATATCAGAGCCTCTGTCCTGGCTCTGCTCATGGTTCCAGCTTCCTGTTAAAGAACACCCTAGGAAGTAGCAAGTGAGCACCCAAGTAGTTAGGTCCCTGCCACCCCTGTGAGAGACCTGGTGCTTGCTCGCGCTCTCTCCCCCTCTGCCTTCCAAATAAAATAACATTTTTGTAAGGATAAGTAGTACAGTTTGTCCAAAATAAATTTTGAAACCCATGCAAAAAAGAAAAAAAGGGGGGGGTGTCTTTTAAAAAGTCATAGACTTGTGTTTTATGTGAACGCTACCCATGGATTTCAAGTAAAATTGTCTCTTCATTTCCTTTTTCCATGAACTTTGTGAGGTCTCCTAGTATAAGCAGCAGGTAGAACTGGAGGAAGCCCTGGCTTCTCCTCCCACCATGGCAGCCCCCAGTCCATTCTTACCTGTGACACAGCACACAGAAGGAGAAGGAACACGGTCTGCACACAAGTGGGGGTCCTCCGACAGCCCAGGGGGCCCCAAATAGAAGGCCGGAGGGTGTGAGGGGCCGGAGAGAGAATGAAGGAAACCAGCTAGCCGTGGAAAAGCACTGGCTACTGAGTCAGACTGGAAACAAGTGTTTTCAAGCTTCTCTTCTTGCCTCATCAGGAGGATTCTGCAGAAACACCTGCAGCAGGCCTCGGTCTTGGCTTCAGATAAAGAGCGCTCAGAAAGTGGCACCTGGGCTAGGACTGACCTCTGCATAACAGCGTGACGGGCAAGAGGGCCCGAACCTTGACTGTGACTCCTTTCAGGGGTGACAATGCACAAGCTGTGCACCAAATCGGACATGGGGAGCGGAATTTCCTTGTGAGGCCTGCCAGGAAAAGTCTTCATAATGGCTCAAAGATGGCCCTGAAAAATCACCTGGAGGTTCTCCTCCATACGTTACTTGAACTTGTTAAGTCTCTGTGTCTTGATCTATGCCTACCTGTTGGGCTGTTGTCAAAACTTCGCTCTGTGCTTGACACAGACACACTGCTCCAGAAATGAGAACTCCACGGGAGAGAGTCGGACGGGAGAGACACTACTGGGGCCAAAAGAACAGAGGCCAAGAAGGTCAGGCCAGAAAATTATCTGTTGCAGTCAACGTGTGAGTCATTAGTGACCTCAGGGGAGTGAGATCAGTGGAGCAAAGAGGATGAGAATCAGGAGTGCAATAGGTGATTAGCAAGAGCAAGGCCTGCAGAAGTAGCCACCGGCTAAGAGGATCTAGGTGGAGAATCTGTGTGCAGCTGATGAAGATACAGGAGTCTGTCCAGCTGGTGTCGGATTAGTAAGGACCTTGTCCTCTGAACGCCCTGAAACCACAATAAAATTAGCATGGGTTTAAAAGTTGATCGGGTAGATTGTTTCAGAGAAAACAGACTGTGGCAGGCAATGAAGACAGCAAGCCAGGGACCAGAGACAGAGAGGAGCCCTGGGCGGTGACAGCTGCAGGTCACACAGAAGCAATGACACGGGTGGAACCGCTGAACCTGCTGGGGATACCAGCATCCCTCAGGATCCCTCATTTACTTCTGACCCCACCTAAAAGACCAGGCCCTTTCCTCTGCTGCCAGCCCTCTTCCTATGCATCGGGCAGCTTGTATCTGCCCAGCGCCTGAGCCCTGACAGTCCTTATCCGTGGAGCTCACGGACTCTGTACATTGAGCTTTGCCTTTGTTCAGTAGACTGAGACACATTCCAGACTCATGTTGGCACAGGATCCAGCAAGGCTGGTTTCTCTCCTCCAGGCCTAACCAGAAATAAATTTCTCACAATTTATCACCTACTTAGACTTTGGAGTCTATAGAGACAACTGTGGTTCGTCTCTAAACACTGAACCATCAAGGGAAATCATCTGTTATTCCAAAGAGACAAAAAAAACTCTCGACTTCCCCTTACAGTGCTAAGACCAAAGGCAAAAGCTAACATGCATATCATAGAATTTTCCCATGGAGGGTGTGAGTCCATAGCAGAATGAGGCCCTTGTAATGGGATTTATTATACTTTTTATGTGAGAATAATATTTCCAGAGCTTTCATGGACTCTTAGTACAAAGGCTTTTGCTTGTACTCAAATACCAAGAGAGACATCTGAAGCTCAGTAACCCTTACAGTTGTAGCTTAAATCACCCAGATTTTTGCATGAGAAAGAAGGCAAAGCAAGCAGTACAAACGCTGCAAACTATGCCATGAAATAATTTAATCACGTTCAACTCGGTGGGTTTATGGCTGCTGCCTTTTCTTCTTTCTTTAGTAAACTATCATTTTCTGCCTCTGCTGTTTACAGGAATACATTTTATTTCAAAAGCAAGATTTTTCTTGGCACTCAACTCATCCATGACTTTATTGTTGAATATCTTTTTAATGTTATAACTCGACTCTTTGTGGCCAAAATGGCTGAGGCTCTTTTATATTGTTGTTCTTATGCTTTTTCCCCCCCATCAAGCATTCTGACCGCTGCTGTCAAAATCTGATAATAAATGAAGATTTCTCCCACCGTGGACCTCTCATAACCATGGCAACTCCATCAGCAGCTAATGGCCACACTGAAAAAAAAAATGCTTTGGAAAAGGACAGCTTCTCACACTGCTAATAGTACAAATGTCCTTTCCTCACTTTCTCGCCATAACGATGCTGAGAAAATAACATGTCCCAAGCAAGCATTTGCTTTTTCGTGCACCTGTGAGGCCACTTTTTAAAGATTCAAGAAAATGGGAGAGAAACTATGGACAACAAAAGAGAAAGGTTATTTGAAAGCATAGCACTTAAGTGGAGAAAAGACACTGATGGTTCAGCAGCATCAACAGCAGAGTTCTACCATTTTCACAGCTGAATTCAATGCAAGTATTGGTTCTTAAGAATTCAAGAATGTTTATTGCCACTCCTTCACCCTACCATCAGGCCAGGAAGATTTGTCTAGAATGCCTGTGTTTTCGTTCTAATTGTCTCCCTGAACATTGGGTCACTTGTGGGAAGTGCAGCCGTATGCGTACTGCTCTATCTGTTTTTGCGGTGAGATTGACACTTTTGACACTTGCCTGTTCTTTTATATGCTACTTGAAAGGCCCACAGAGCACAATCAGCATACAGGCCCATCCGCCTGCCTCACAGGCACTCCCACAGCCCCGGAACAACAGACAGTTCTGTCGGACCTCTGCTCTGAGTACTCAGAGTTGCTCTGGCTTCCTGGTGTGCAAGGTAGACCCAAAGCAGATTCTAATGAAGGCACTGTCCCTGGCTTCTGAGATGGCCTGCCTAGTGACACGGGATGTCTTCCAGTCGGGCTTCCTTTTTCAAATCATGTAAATGTCCGACTGCAAATAAAAGGCATGCAGGCAGAGCCGTCCCTCTCTGCCTGTCTGCTCACATGTCAGTCAAAACACTATCTGCGGAAAGCGACTTCTTCAAATCCCCAAGAACTCGGAGCTCAAGTTCTGCTTTGGTTTTTGTTCCCATTTTCCTTCAGCCGTGAATAGTGGTCACTAAGTAAGCACTGATTAGCACTCAACTTCAGGTTTTCCAATCTGCCGGGGGTCCATCGGTGCCAATTGCACTGTGGTCACATACCCTTCCTTAATGGCAATAACTACCTCCCACTGGGGTCTATGAAATGAAATGGTTTCTGTAGAACTAACCTAGGAGTAGGATATCCCAGACTGAAAGCAGCAACCAGGCTGGTTTTCATTAACAATCAGGAAAATTTCGTTTGTACTTTGCCCGAAACCTTTTTTTTCTTACTCTCTCTGAAGGTATTTTTTGTTTTTTCTCTATAGAAGCACTTTAATCAGGTAAATAGATTTAGGAGTTAATTCCTCTGAGATTTGCATTGAAGCCCTGCTACTTTCTGCTGGTTAACTGTGCACAACTCACTCAAGCTCATTTCACCTCACGGTATTTAGTTGGAAAACCAGAGTGATCGTAGTTTGTCCCCAGCTGGGAAAAATGGTTGGGTTAACCCATCTGGAAGTGCCCAGCTCTGGAGCTAAATCCCAATGATGGTTTTCCCATCGTTCCTGATCCTTGCATTCGCCTTTTCCTTAGAATAATGAGTCATGAGGCTAAGCTTATTTTTGTTGATTTGCTCATCCATTTTATAAGCCATTTTCATAAGTGTGTAAAGTCACTTGCTGTTTGCCAAGTTGAACTATTGACTACAAGATTGTCTATGGTTGAGTTTTTTTTATTTTACTTATTCATATCAAGAGATAAAATTTGATAATATACATAAAATCAGTACCATGAAAATCTCAATCTTTCCTACATAAAATTAAAATTGAAATCACCCAACATGAGTTTTGTCTTTTGAACTGGTTCACCAACTTTCTGCAGAGGAATAAAGAAGAATTTTATCTTCTGACCCAGACAACAGTCCATGATCTAATCGTTTTTATCTTAGCGGCAGGCGTCTATCAGGCCAGTAAAGAAACACCAACAATAACAAATAAAAATGTCAGAATGTTCTACAGGACAAGTTTCTTTTCAATCTTTTTCAGGCCAACTTCAGAGAAAGGGTCAACAGGGAACATTGGAAACCATTAATTTTTGCCCTGACACAGAAACTTTCATCCTTTGGAAGGCTCCAGAATAAATTTGAACCTTTTAATAAAATATTTGGTGTGGCTGCAGAAGCAACACTACACATAAATAAGTCCTTGTGCCACCAACTCATTTTGAAGTGTAATCATCCAAGTACAATGATGCCTCAACATGCAGGTGTGAGCTTAACTTTCAGAAATACCAATAGAGCCGGAGTTCATGAAATACTTGTGCCTGTCATCTTAAGGCCAAGTTCATTGTCAAATCAGACCCCAGGGCTGCTGGCTCAGGAGAGGCAGAGCTTTAATGATCAGTTGCTAAGGAAAAGATGAAAGGCCACAGGAAAAAGAATGTTGTCCTGTGACGAAGCAAATTGAATCAGCATACACAGTCACCATTTCTCTGAGTACACGTTTGATTTCACAAAGGAGCCACTATGTTCACTCAAAGTTTCCCGATAGTCTTGGTCTGCCCTATTCAAATAGAACTTTCCCCTTTCTGTTATCACTCCTACCTTCAACACTTATACAACCTTAAAAAAAAAAAAATGATACGTTTACAACCAACAATTCCCTTCCCATGTGAAACATTTTTTTTTTCTTTCAAAGCTGAACTCTTCTGCTGAAGGAAATAAAATCGTCAACTGATTTATTTTTTAAATCCTTTCATTTCCAATGTAGAACTTCATATTATATAGAAATCCAGTATTGCCTCTTTGGAAAATGTAATTTTCTCTACATTGATCAATGTAAGGTTCTTTATAAAAATGATGGAAATGTTCCCAGCTCAAATTGTTATTTAAAATATAAGAGGGCATTAAATGATAGATTCTCTTAGGGTACATGAGTACATTTTCTTTAGAGCACCATTGGCATGGCCTAGTCACTGAAATAATGTTCTCTCCTATGTTAACTCATTTGGTGGAAACAAATTCAGAGTGGGCCAGCCCATGTGACCACTATAGGGAAAACTAAAAATTTGCTATGGTTTTCTCAGTGACTATTGAAAAGCAGTAAGTTTTTCTGTTTTATTCTTGTCATTGCTGTTATTAATGTTGTTCATATGACATCCACCTAGACATGGCTAGCACTGTGACAATGCAGGGGAACCCATTCAGTGTATCATGGAGAAAACTGGAATGAGGGGATGCCGGGGAGATGAAAGGTGGGAAAATCATCCATAACTTCATATAAGTCTAAGTACCGAGGACATCTTTCTGTCCCAAAAGAAAGACAAAGGGCATTCATTGCCTAGGGAAAATTTCCATGTGTGAAAAATACATATAATTAAACATCCAAATATTCTCTCTCTAAAAGATTCCCTGTTTTGGCCAGAGTTACACTGGGCAATGAGTGGCACACAATAGATACTTAAAAATAATGAAAGAATCAGTAAACCAGGCCTAGTAAAAATGTGTATTTTTTGAGCTCTGATACAGCACTTAGTCTGGTACAAGACCCTGCTCTTCACATGCTACATATTTTCACCTAAATCATCCTAGTAATGACCCCAGAAGATGCATACTAAATTATTTCCATCCCACAAACAAAAAAAATGGAGCAAAAAGAAGTTGTTCATCCAAGGTTGCACAGCCAGCAATAGTGGAGTCAGACTTTAAGGCAGGTATTCTGTCTCCTGAGTCTATACCTTTATTCTCATTAGCCATGCTGCCATGATGTAATATTTTTGCAGGACTTAAGTGCACTGAAATTGCAATGTTGATTTACCCAAACTGTATGAGGCTCCATAAAGTTGTATTGGTAGTCCCTCAAGGTTCTAGATAGATGGTCTATTGGAGCTTCAAAAATAATAATGGATTACTGTATCCTTTTAAGAAGTTCATTATATTAGCATGAAATCTGAGAGAAATACAAGCCTGAAGGGAAGGCACAGCTCCAATTTTTAGATCATGTTTATGGTAAGCTTGCAGGCTATGTCCTTGTTATTGCCTAGACTTGCTGGAAAAAAAATCAATGAAATGACCCCAGAATCTGAAGCTGTGGATACACTTGGATGTAAGGAACTTAAATGGCCTCCCAGATGATTAACATTAAGGTAAGATGTGAGCTATGACTCTCACAGTTTTCCATTTCCTCCACCGTCAGCCATCGTATGGAAGCTTAGGCATGTTCTCAATCACTAAGCACCTCATGATTCTTAGCTGTAGAATGGAGTAAACATTGTAATTTTGGGGAACTCTTTGGAAATGAGGCCATAGCGGAGGCTCAAAAATCGTTCATCGTTCGCTTCATTTCCTTTATATGGACGGTATTAGGACTATAATTGTATTTCCAAGTAAAAAGAGTGCTTTGAGTTGTTACCACTAGCTGCAAATTTATGGAAAGAACTTCTTTTTAAGATACCAAAGCTATTTTAAAAGTGTCTGTCTGTGACCGTCAATAGAGATAGATACAGATGTTAGAACAATAGAGAAATAGAAGGGGCAGAGTAGTTGTGAGCCTACCTTCTGTATCTCAAATCTCCACCACTAGATTTGAATTAGAAATATAAAGGATACTATCACCAGAAGGTCACATTTAAAATATCTTAATTTACATTAGCTTATTAAACATTAATTAAATATATCAGACTATTTAGTTCAGTAAATAGTACATCCCCTCTCCAACTACAGCATCTTTATTACTGTTTCCCTATATTGGTCCTTGTTTTGAAAGATGTTATCTCATAAGAAAAGTGAATTTATCCTAGTGACAATTTACTTCTGATTTTCATTTGTTGAAATCATGTATGCAGTGATGGTCAACTTTCTTATCAGCATTAAACAGCTAGTGTTCCTACACTTCATTGGGGTAATTTCAATCAGAAGCAAGGAACTTGACATTCATTCACTTTCATAGTCTTCTTGTAGGCTAATTGTTGTAGAATGTATTACTATTCATCAATATCAAGTTTATATCCCCGACAGAAGATTTATTTATTTATGTATTTATCAGTCCTGATTAGCTTAGATGTGGTCATATGACATGTTTTGGCCAGAAATGTGAACAGATTGGGATATGTCAATGCAGGTAGAGATTTTAAGAGAAGTGTACAAAGCTGAGACTTGAAGAATTAGTAGATATTAGTGAAAAAGGGGAAAACAGGAAATAGCATGCGATAAACTTCAAGAAAGGGGCTGGGAATTCAAACGTTCAGTCAGTGAGCTTAGAGAGAAGAAAAAAAACTGAGGAGCAAAGAAAGCTAAAGCTGTGGTGGTAGGAGTGGGCTTGGAGCAGGCCAGCTTGCTTGGTCATATCAAGGATTTTACAATTGGTGCAGTGGGAAGTCATGTTAGGGCTGTAAGTCTGGAAGTGATATGATCCGATGTCGTCTGAAAGAACCACTCAGAATTTTGAGTGTAGAGACAAGCTGGGGAGGGAGATAATGGAAACTTTTAGACCAGATAAAAAGACTACTGTGGTAATACAGGCTGGAACCCACAGTGGCTTGACCCAGGGTGTTGGCTGTGGAGGTGTCCCAAGTGGGTAGATTTTAAATATATCAGAGAAGCCAACTGAATAGATGCCTGATAGATGGAATGTGGAGAAGGAAGAGGGAGTGAAGGATGGCTGAGTGGAGGAGACTCCATAATGACAAAAGGGACAACCTGCAGATGTGCAGCCTTGGAGACGATGGAATTTACTTAGACAAAGAACGTGGAGAGCCATCGGGTAACTGGTGTCTGGGGAAGTAATTGGGGCAGGTGACAAATTTAGGATTTGTCAACATGTAGGTAGCACCGAGAGCTATGATAATGTGTAAGATTATTTAGAAAGAGAATCTAAACAAAGAGAAGAGCTCCTGGTACTCCCAGTCTGAGAGAGAAGGGGAGAAAATGATTGGAAGACTGAGAACAAGAGAAAGTTTCAACAAAGATGGAGTAGTTGCTTCTCACCAGAAAGCACTTCATTCATTCTTCAGCTCCGAAGATACAGAACAGGTACATTTTCCTCAAGCTGAACAGCCATCAGTAGAGTCTGACTCTGGGTCAGGCTGGGAGCTGTAGACTGACCTCAGGAAGACACAGAAGGCACAAAGGGCACAACTTTGTTGGTAAGAGTTGGTGACACCTCAAATACTTGTTTTGTTTAAGGAAGGCCAAGCCACTTCCTTCTTGTCCGTGTATCTTCCTCTCGGTAAAGACAGCACTGTCACTCTATAGGTTTGCGATTGGCCCATGAGTATGTTTAAACCCTGCCTTCTAGAAGTTCAGTCAAGAGTTGGGGTCTCTGCCACAAAGGAGGCGCCATTTCTTCAACTTTAGCTCACAGTACAGAGAAATCCTCTCTGTGTCCTCCTCGTGCCAAGTAGAGCCAGGTACTTTCAGTTTCCTCAAAACACAGACTCCATGCTCTTTGTGTAGAAGGTCATTCCACTCAGCCAGGCTGTAAAAATCCCGAGGCGGATAAAACATGGAACTAGCCACATTTTAAGGGGTACCAAATTAGAGGCATTGTTCTGGTCTGGTAACTCAGTTGTCCCTGACATGGTACCTGGCACACACTTCAAAGAACTCCCAGTTTGTAGACAATGTAGCCAATGACCCCGCCCAACCCACCCAGATATGGTGAAAGCGTTGTTAATTGACGTAGGTAGAGACCAACAGAAAAATCAGGGTTGAAGTTCATTCAGCTAGTCAAAGTGAGGATTTAAACCTGAAACTAACCAGTCAATTGCCAGAGATGGCTGTTCTACAACCTTGAGTTTTGTTAAAGGTTTTATAATTTTCTTGACTCGGGTTTAAACAAAACAGATTTGTGTGTGCATATCAATCACATTGAATGTCAGTGACTATCTGCTAATAGCTAACGGGCTTGATTATCAATTCATGAGGTTCATTACACCCCTACACTCATCCCCGCCTGGCACTGATCTATAAGCAGAGAGAGATGAACAATGAGGTCATTAATCCGTCTTCCCACATGGCCCAAAGACTTTAGGCTCCCTCCTTCTCAAGGTAAAGTGGATGCTTCCTTGGTCACAGTGGAGGTTCCTTGAAAGGTTGTGTTACCTGGGAAGCAGCATCCAGGCTGACTTTGGCCTCTGCAGGTGCAGTCACCATGTAAGTCCCCAGCACTTCCAAGAAACTTAGGTCAGTAAATCCACCCTGTAGGGACGTTTACCTAATAAATCGCAAGAGCTTCACAAAGACTAATTACTCTTTTTCTATCTGTGTACAAACTTAGTCTCAGCCTCTGACTGACCTGAGTACTGGGCTGAGTTCCAGGGTCATTACAAATGCTAGCAATCAGGACCATTCCTATATTCAAGCATCTTAAGCTTTCTGAGCTTCGTCTTCCGTTCTACTTATTTGAAGGGAGTGTTGTGAATTAAGATAATAGATATATTTAAAAGCAAAGAAAGGCTCTATTCATATGTACTTACTGCAAATTTAATGATTATATAGTTTCAACACAATGCACTATGGATGAAGACTGGTTTCAGTTCCTGTCTCAAGTTCACTTCCCCAAGTGGAAGACAGTGTTGCCTATCAGGGTTTATGTGTCCGACTGACCTCACCAGCAAAGCCTTTGAACACATCTACAGTACAGAGTCTCAGTCTCTGCTTACCAAGGTTTGATCCAGCACACCTAGGAACCTCTAATTTTAAACCATTTCTCCAGTAATTGCTAAGAAAGAACTTTTTTGGAGGATATTGGCAATAGGTATTAACATGTATACTACATCTATCCTTTGACCTAATCATTTTAGGTCAAAAAATTCTATGAATTTTTCACAACTGTATACTTGATTAAGTACAGAAAGACACACCTGCAAGGATATTTACTTCAGCCTTGTTGATATTAAAAAAAAAAAAACCTAAAATATCTACCAATAGAAAACTATTTAAATAAATGGTGACATGTCCATAGAGTAGGACCTTCAGCAGCTGTTAAAGCATGAACTGCTGGCATTCACAGAGGCCCAGGGCATCTATGATTCTCAAATTTATGTATACATTTTCTTACATTTCTTATATATATAAATATATAAATTTCTGATATATATATGTATAAATTTACATATATGAAATGAAATGTAAAACATGTTGTAGTACTGATGTCCGTGTATGCGTGTATAAAAGACACACACTGAGCTGGTAAATCTGGGAGAGTGCTATGGGGAAAAGAAAGCAAAGGAAATGCAGGGCTTCCTATTTTAATTTGTATTTCTTTTTCTGCTATTTCCACACAGCAGTATGATTCATGGTCCTCTACATTTTCATTGTCAGTTTAATCAGCAGCACCTTCCTGAATCTCCCCCATATTATATCAAGTCCTCAGCCATTCACTCACCTGGCTTCTGAATAGAGAAGTCCATTAGGTTCAGTAAGCGCCAAGCGCTGTTCCGGACACTGGCTGCAACCCAGACTGTAAGCTCCACCCTGGTGGAGGGAGGCTCCTAACCTCTCCCAACCTCAGTCCCTTCATGTGTCAATTGTATCTATTCTTAGTAACTTTCCACTTTTCTAAGGATGACATTAAATTATGTGTATAAAGAACACATCAGCACGGTCTAGCACCATAGAGATGTTCAATAATTGTAAACTACAGTGATTGTTATTGTCATCATTATCATTTTCCACAGCCAACTGTTTGGTCAGTGTGGATTTTTTTGGGGGGTGCTGAGGAGATAGGCAGAAACTATTGTAAGAATCTTATTATTGACCTCGTAAACAATTGGAAGTATATTTCCTTTACTGGATCATAGCAGATTTTAGAAATCTTAGAAAAAAACAGAGTAGAAGTCAACATGATAATGAGAAAAACGGTGCCTCCTAGGTGTTTAGTACATCCCTCAGCCATAGAATTCTAATTTCCTAGGTTTAATAGATTATACGGCAGAGCCTGATGCACACCTATATGAATGTGATATTTTGTTCCTGTCAGGATGAGGAATCTCTTTGAGAGATAGGATTCCCAAAGGTAGCTGTTGGCCCCTCAGTACTAAGAGCAGATCCTCCATCAGGAGAAACGATAGATGAACAAGCTTTGAATGTGGACGTTTTATTTTGCACTTGAGTTTTTAGAAGTGGTGATAAGCCAGTTGGAGCTTTTTTTTACAATATCTCAGAAGCTAAATATGGAGCTAAGTTTAATTATCCAATTAAGTATGTTGTTTACAAATGAAAGCAATTATATTTTCAATTATAACAAAAATGAGTATTGCAATTGCTTTAGCTATGGTATAGTTTCTCTTTTCTTTTTTTTTTTATTCTTTCTCTCATTGTTTTATTTTGTCATTGTTATTGCCATGTTAACTCTTTCAGCAAAGGGAAAAAGTTAAAAATGATTGTGAGTGGATTTCCTGAAGGGTCCCAGTTAGGTTCCTCTGCCACTGTGTCTGGAGTAGGTGCTTCATTGTCTGATTCCCTCAGCTCTCAAAGAAGCTGCAAGGTAAACAGAATGAACACAGACACCATAACCATGAATCGTAGGTGATTTTGTGTCAAAGTAATGGAAAATTATCCACATAAATACTATAAGTAGGTCTTTGGTATATTCTAGAAGCTAATTTTTTTTTAAGTTGAGAAAGAAAAAAGGCAAGCAGAATACTGAGGTTCACAGGTCACAAAATTATTAGGGGATGGAAAGGAAAGTTATTAAGTTCTCATTTAACTAATATGTGGTACACCATATACCTAGCCATTGCAACAGGCAATAACTACACAGCAAATACAATGCAAAGCCACTCTTGTTTATTATATATTTTTTAAAGATTTGTTTGTTTGAAGGCAGTGAGAGAGAGTCAGTGAAAAACAGAGATGAAGAAACCTTCCATCCACTGGTTCACTCCCCAGATGACCACAACAGCCAGGCCTCACCAAGCCAGGGGTCTCCCAAATGGGTGGCAGGGGCGCAAATATTTGGAGGATCCTCTGCTGCTTTCCCAGGTGCATCAGCAGGGTTCTGCAATGGAAGCAGAGCAGCCAGGAATCCAGTGCTCCAATTTGAGGTGCCATTCTCAAATGGAGGCTTAACCCATTGTACCACAGTGTCAGCCCCACAAAGGCCCATCACAAAGAGAAAACACAGAAGAAAGACATTGGTATAGCCAAAGACTTTTTTTGCATAAGACTCTAAAAGCACAGGCACCAGAAGTAAAAACATAGGAATGGGAGATAACAAACTAAGAAGCTTCTATACTCAAAAGGAAACGATCAACTGAGTGAATTGACCAGTAGAATGGGAGAAAACATTTACACTCTATTCGTCCAACAGAAGATTAACATTCAGAATATAAAATAACAAACAATTCGACAGCAAAAAATCAAATAATCTAATTTTAAAATGGGCAAATGATCCAAATACACTTTTCTCAAAAGACAACATAAAAATGACCAACAAGCGTATGAGTAAATGCTCAACATCATTAATCATCAGGGAAATTCAAGTCAAAACCACAACGAGATACCACTTCACCCTACTTAGCATGGCTATCATGAAAAAGGCAAAGAATAACAACTACTGGTAAGAACACAGAGAAAGGAGAATACTTATACACTGTTGGTAGGAATGCAAATTAGTACGGCCACTATGGAAAAGAGTATGGGGATTCCTTTAAAAACTAAAAATAGGTCTACTGTATGATCCAGAATTCCCACTCCTAGATATAATCCAAAAGAAAATGAAATCATTTTATCAAAGAGATAACACTCACTCCCATGTTCATTGCAGCACTTCTCACAATAGCCAAGATATGGGATCAACCATGATGTGTCCATCAACAGATGAATGGATAATGAAAACATGGTATAGATACACAATGGAATATTATTCAGCCTTTAGAAATGAAATTCTGGCTTTTGCAGCACAATGGATAGAACCATAGATCATTGTCTTAGAGTGAAATAAGCCAGACACAGAAAGGCAAACATCACATGTTATTCCTACGTAGAAGCCAAATAAAAATCCACCTGAATGTGTTAAGGGCTGATTCTGAGGCCAGAGTGTTGTTTAGGACATCTGCCATTCTATGAGTCTACTGTGTATCCCGCTTCCCATGTTGGATCCTTCTCTCCCTTTTTGATTCTATCAGTTAGTATTAGCAGACACTTGTCTTGTTTGTGTGATCCCTTTGACTCTTAGACCTATCAGAGCCATCAATTGTGAACTGAAATTGATCACTTGGACTAGTGAGATGGCATTGGTACATGCCACCTTGATGGGATTGTATTGGAATCCCCTGGCACATTTCTAACTCCACCATTTGGGGCAAGTCCGATTGAGCATGTCCCAAATTGTACATCTCCTCCCTCTCTTTTTCCACTCTTAAATTTAACAGGGATCACTTTTCAGTTAAAATTTAAACACCTAAGAATAATTGTGTGTTAATTACAGAGTTCAACCACTAGTATTAGAACAACAACAACAACAGCAAATACTAAAAAGGATAAAGTATTACATTGTACATATAGAGTCAGGACAAGAGCTGATCAGGTCTTTGTTTCTTATAGTGTCCATTTCACTTAACAGGTTTCCCCTTTGGTGCTCAGTTGTCACCGATCAGGGAAAACAAATAATATTTGTCTCTTTGGGACTGGCTTAATTCAAGTATTAAAGGCTAGGAATGGAAAGGGATAAGGGACTGGAGGGATGTTGGATAATGGGCACCAAAACACAGTTAGAAAGAATAAGTTCTGGGGCCAGTGCTGTAGTGTAAGTAGGTTCAGCCTCCTCCTGTGGTGCCAGCATCCCATATAGGGGCTGTTTCAAGTCCCAGCTGCTCCACTTCCGATCCAGCTCCCTGTGATGGCCTGGAAAGCAGTGGAAGATGGCCCAAGTCCTTGGGCCCCTGCACCCACATGGGAGACTTAGAGGAAGCTCCTGGCTCCTGGCTTCAGATTGGCCCAGCTCTGGCTATTGTGGCCATTTGGGGAGTGAACCAGAGGATGAAAAATCTTTTTCTCTGTCTCTTCCTCTCTCTGTAACTCTGCCTCTAAAATACATGAATCTTTTAAAAGAGAGAGAGAGAGAGAGGAGTAAGTTCTAGCATTATACATCATAGTGGGGCGATCACAGTGCACAATATCTGATTTTGTATTTTATGAGTCAACAGAGGAGAGGAGCATGAAGTTTCCAAAATACAGCAGTGACAAGGACAGGGAAATGTTAATGCTCTGATTTGATCAGTAGACATTGTATACCTTCATTTAAATATTCCACTGTACCAAGTAAATATGTACAATGATTAAGTGTTAAGCAAAAAATGTATTGTCTAAGGATATGGAAATGGTAATTAATTTGGTTTGACCTTACACACTGATTACTTATATTGAATTATCATTCTGTAACACATAAAATATAACAATAAATTTTTTCAAAAAGCAGGAAAAGGTACTGAACTACAAAGCTTTTCTATCTTCCAGGAGTCTGTGGCATGATATCCATTTGATCTGATCATAACACTTTTGAAATATTTATCCAAACCTCACTTCCTCCACTGAAGCAGTTAGAAGTAATTGTTTAAAAGCACATGTAATGTAACTAGAGGTTAAAAAAAAAAGCCTCTCTATATAAATAAATTCTACCATAGAATTTAATTTCAGTTTAACTGTGAAAGCAATCAATTTTTTTAAGAGTTGGAGGACTGTTCCCAAGATATATTTGTCTCCTCTGAGCCCTGGAATTTTCTGAGTGAATCAAATACCTTTATTATAGACTCCACAAATAATTCCCGCACGTGGCTCTTATCTCAGCGGTAGCATCACACTTATTTGATTATCTGACTACTGTCAGTGTCCACCAATGGAATGCATGCTTGCTGAGTGCAGGAACCATCCTCCATTGCTTGTCATTGGTCCCCTGCACCCAGCTAAGTGCCCCGCATGTGGTAGTTGTGCACTAATTACTCTCTCAGTGGACTTTCTGCTACAGAGAGCACTTTGGAAAAAGTCAGTAATCACCCTTTGACTTCATTATGCTTTTTGAATAGAGGATGATCATATAGAGTCCAAGCCGCTGGACGAAGCTGGCGTTCAACTGCAGTGTCACATGACTGTGCAAAATTGAGCCATTCAGAGAAATAGCATTCTAAAAATGACAGTTAATTTGTCACATTACCAAGTGCAACTTTCATTCACCATAACTTGATATTTGAAATTATTTATCTTAACGATGTTTAAAAAATTAAAACATTCATTATCACAGTATGACCATGAGGTAAGTAATCAGAGAGAAAATGTTTTCTACTCAAAAGAAAAGTCTAGTCACATTGCATACTAGATTAGTAAGTCTCCTTAAACATAGGAAGTCTAACAACTTAAGGAAATTTGATAAACACTTAGAAAACTTGATATGAAAAGTGTTATGACCAAAAGCGTTATTTTTTATCAAATAAAAATGACCTGAAAAATTAAAAATAAAAGTTTCAAAAAATATATGCATGTAGTATGAAGTCTGAATTTTTTTGAGACATCCGGCAGAAAGATGCTACATAGTTCAATATCTAAAGTCAGCCCTCATCTGAGAAGTTTTGAAGTGATGTCTGTGGAGAATAGCTCTGGGATCCATCCTGGAAATCTCAGAAATTATAAGTGTGGGCAACAGTTAATTTGTACATTTGGCCTTTTTTTTTTTTTTTTTTTTAGTTTAAATTATCCTTGAAGACAGTAATACCAGTAGAACCAGAAAAATTCATGAGACTCCATAAACTGAAAAGCAAATAATAATCTTGGAACAAGAACTCTGCATCATTCAGCTGAGGCCTTGGGGAGTAGCAGGGAAGCCAGTGTAATTAGCTGGAACTTGTCTTTGAGCAGGAGTCTGAAGCCACTTCTGCCAGTTAGAAAGACGCCCCAAGGCTCTAAATGATTACAGGAATGGAAACCAAGATTTTATGTAAAGGCATGCATATAAGATGGCAAGTATATTTCCTCAAAATGTCTGATGGTTGTTTCCTTTCTGTTATTTTGAACCCCTGCAAATAATTCCCATGTGTGCCAAATGATCCATTCTACTGCTTGCAAGGTCTGTCATGAGGTGGAAGGTGACAGCATAATAAGGACATAAAGCAAGGGAGAGCAAGAAACTGCTCTTCTTGGCTTTTTTTTTTTTCCATGTTGAGGAAAAAGCCCAAAGGAAAATATAGATCATTGTGACGAATGTGTTGTATCTTCATATTTTGTTGTCATTGTCAACAACGCTTGCCAAGTAATAAATGTGAAGTAAACTAGAGCAAGTGTTGGACAGGTCACAGGGTCTAGCGCAAGTAGTCACAGGTGGCCTCCACTCGGTACAATCTTGGTCCTGTTGTGATGAGTTTCTGTTTCCTATTCATAGCTTACATTTCCTTAATTGTATATGTGTCTGTGTGTGAGAAGGGGGATACAGAGAGAGAGAGAGGGAGAGAGAGAGAGAGAGGGAGGAAGGGAGGGAGAGAGGGAGAATAAAAGGATGGAGACTTTTAAAAAATATTTTTTCTATTTTCTTAGTTTAAATTTGCCCTTCGGTGTTCAAAATGTTATTAGTTTCATATATGATACAGGAGCCTTTAAAAGGTTGACCAAATGAGAAGACTGTATGACAAGTTGCAAGATATAAGGGAAATTATTTACAAAATAAGGCATTAATTAGGGAGGAGGGAAAAGTGTACTTGTGATGACTTTCCAAGGGGAAAATGAATTTCAGTAACTGATGGGAAATAATCACAATTCATTTTCCATGCTTCATGGAGCTGGCCTGTCAATCATCTAGCCAGCTTTTCACTCTTGCGGTCAAGTATACCAGGGAGGGACCTGGGCTAACACTGAGCTTCCTCCAGCTGACACCATACCCCTCCTCCATATATTTCTTCAGTCATTTTGCCAGTGACTCTCATCCACAGAACTAATTATTCTTTCATGAACCTCCACCAATCTTTCTTTGTGTAGGTTTTTTTAATCTCCCTCTTTCTGCCAAGAGCAAAACAAACACGTCTGTAGCTGTTTGACAATACGCAAATTGCACTTGCTCTTTGACTGATGAAGAGTTTCCATGCCTATGAACTCCTCATAAGCAAAACTTACTGGAAGTCAAAAATGCAGTTAAAACACCTGACCTAGGGAGCATCCCTGCTCAGCAACACAGCACACTGCAGGGCGTCCGCTGTCTTCCCCTGTCTTTGTGGGGCTGCCTGGGAGCTGCAGCTCCTGCCACTGACCAGCACTGTGTATCCATAGCCCAGGACATGTTCAAAATACAAACTTGGAAGTAGGCTTTCTTCTGAACGCGTATCACTTTCAGACCATCATAAAGTTGCACCGCGCTACAGTGAATGATCGTCTTAAGTTGGAGACCATCAGTATTTCATTTCCTTGTCCCTGAACTTCTACATATAGGAACTGTGGTGTGAAATGCCATAAAGTGAGCACTGCAGATGAACAAGCAAGTGCTCATACTCACGCAAAATACGGGCTGGTAACACTCCCTACTGCCCCCCGCCCTTTCAGGGTATTGATTAAATGCATCCTATGTGCAGACTATCTGGGAGACTATGGCAGAACACAAACAGTTCCTTTGCCCAGCTAAGGAGCTTACCTAACAACTCACCGAACCTAAGGAGCTGGCCATCACTGCTGCCTCCCAGTGTGTGTGTTAGCAGGAAGGCCTGGCATCACGAACTGGAGCTGGGAATCAAACCCAGGGACTTCAACCTGGGATGTGGCCATCTTTTTTTTTTAATATTTATTTACTTATTTGAAAAGCAAAGCAACAAAGAGAGAGCAGAGAAGGGAAGAGCAACAGAGAGAGAGAGCGAGAGAGAGAGAGCTCTTCCGTCCACTGATTTACTCCAACAGCCAGCCCTGGGCCAGGCTGGAACCAGGAGCCCTGAACTCCATCCTGGTTTCTCACAAAAGTAGCAGAGGCCCAAGTACGTGGGCCATTTCCCCCTCCCAGGAGCATTAGCAGAAAGCTAGATCAGAAGGGGAGTACTGGGCCAGTGCTGTGGCATAGTGGGTAAAGCTGCCACCTGTTGTGCCAACATCCCATTTAGGTGCAGGTTCGAGTCCCAGCTGCTCCGCTTCCTATCCAGCTCTCTGCTATGGCCTAGGAAAGCAGTAGAAGATGGCCCAAGCTCTTGGGCCCCTGCACCCATTTGTGGGAGACCCGGAAGAAGCTCCTGGCTCCTGGCTTGGGACCCACACAGCTCCAGCCATGTTGGCCAACTAGGGAGTGAACAAGCAGATGGAAGATTCTCTCTCTCTCTGCCTCTCCTTCTCTCTGTGTAACTCTTTCAAGTAAAATAAATAAATAAATAAATAAAGGGGAGAGGGGAGTACCTAGCACTCTGATTTGGGATTCCAGCATACTAAGCGGTGGCTTCACCCAGGATGGGGGCACCTTTGCTGGCATCTTGACCACTTGATCAAACACGTACCCCAAGCATTAGGAATGCTGAGTATCAGTTGACAACCTGGTTTTTGCTGCCCAGTATAAGACTTTAAAATTGGATCTCATGCAAAGTCTAGGAGTCAGAGTCTCATAAATAAAAACAAACCTACCAATTCTGCTCTTGGTTGATCAGCAGCTGGCATCCGAATATATGAATTCCCCTTGGGTGAGACTAAGACTCTATAATTAAACTTGGGCTGGTGTTGCTTTATGTGTGTTTTTCTTTCTGGTGAGTGAACTGTTTTATTCCTCTCATTTTTCCACATCAAATTCTCCGTGTTGTAATGGGTCTCCCACAGTTCCAGGCAGCAACTGGTTCTTGGGGGGAAATGTTCCTGTGGCATTATTGATTGCAGCCTTCATGACAAGGGCAATGATTTACTATGTTGCTTCCCGTGCAGCTGTGAGTTCGCTGAACAGTGACAGGGCCCTCAGTGGCATCCTCAGGTCCAACTTGACAAGAGATCTGGAGAGTGAGCTGGTTGTATTGAAAGAAAACCGTCCTCAGCCCCAAATCAAATTCTGTCCTTCAAACTAAACACAGGTGGGTGAGAGGTTAGAGAAGACATGGACAAGAACACGTTAAACGGTGACCCTGAAATCAAGGCTGGTCCCGCTGTCTTTTCAAAGCCCCTGACCCTGACCGGGTCTCCTGAACACTTCACTGTCATCCTCACTACCTCCCTCTTTGGCTCTGCTGTGCACGGCTGCCTGCTTTCTCACCCGCACTCTCAATGTGTTGGCTTCTGTATTAGCCGCTCAGGCTGCTATAACAAAAAGACAGCAGACCAGGTGGCTTAAACAGCACAAATGTGTTTCTTGCTGTTTGGGAGGCCGTGGAGACCAAGAGCAAGGCGCTGCCCAGTTTAGTTCTTGGTTAGGGCCATTTGCCGATGATCACCTTCTTACTATATCCTCACGTGGTTAGCAGGGACAGAGGGAGGGAGAGAGAGAGAGAGATGGGGGAAGGGGGAGATGCCTCAAATAAGTGCAATAATCTCATCGTGGTTTCCGCACCCTCTTGACCACATCTAAATCTAATTACTTCTCAAAGGCCCCACTTCCAAACATCTTGACATTGGGCATTAGGGTTTCAGCGTATGATTGGGGACAGGGGGAAGAGGGAGTTCAAATATTCATCCATAGTACTTTCTTTAAGAAAAGAAATTTATTTTTATGTATTTGAAACACATAGTTACAGAGAGAGACAGAGAGAGAGGTCTTCCATCCACTGGTTCACTCCCCAAATGGCTGCAATGGTGGGTGCTGGGCCAGGCCAAATCCAGGAGCCAGGAGACTCTTCCGGGTCTCCCATATGGATGCAGGGCCCAAGCACTTGGGTCATACTCTGCTGCTTTCCCAGGTACAGCAGCAGGGAGCTGGATGGGAAGTGGAGTGGCCAGGACTTGAACCCCTATGTGGGATGCCAGCACTGAAGGCAGTTTAACCCACTATACCACTCTGCTGGCCCCAGTACTTTCTATTTCTTTTCTTGGCTAGAATGTCAGAATTGACCCTTGATCTTAGGCAGCACTGTGGGTTTGGACTTGAGCATTTTCCATGGGAATGTTTAGTTCAGAAAGGAGAAATTGAAAACCTATTGCAAATAGACTCTATTGCATCATCATGGATGTGCCGCAGTAGTCTTTGTAATGGTTATGGTAATAGCTACCTTGTCTTGAGAGCTTAACGTATGGCAGATATCATGGTGAGAACTTTTGATCCACAATACAATTTAAGATCAATATCATTGCATTCCATGGCTTATGAAAGTGAAACTCTGAGGTGGCATGTTATTTGCTGGTACATACTCAGGAAATAATAATACCTGAATTCCACCCAAATTTGTCTAATGTTAATCTAATATTCGTATTCTTAATATTCCATTCTCCTTTTTCACCAAAAATATCAATCCCTAAACTATTCTCCCTCCTTACACCTTGTCTGAACTCCACTGCCATTAACTTTTCCTTGATCACCAAATAGTTTTGTGGGTAAAATCCATATCGACCATTTATGTTGTGCTCATTAAATCAGCAAGTACATCAGAGTTGTACCCTTTGAGCCTTTGTGGTCTTGGCTTTCTATATGGATCTTATCATGATTTATCACAAGTGAGAAGGATAAGACTGGCCTGGGGGTATGGGGAGATGGAGGAGAAATTGACTAGTTAGCATTTGATTCTCAGGGGGTTGCTGGGTCATAATGACCACTGCTGTCAGATTATTATATATGGTCTCTCTGAACATTGTTTGCCACACCTCCCATCTGCATGCCTACAGGAAGTCTTTGCCTAAAACTGGAAGGAAATGGAACCCAAATGTTGAAAAAAAAAAAAAAAAAAAAAACCAAGAACTCTTCCCAGTGTCCCCAGCCCATGATTTGCAACCTTTAGGGGTAACCTCTGCTCTTTTTCCTTCAGTACTGTATCTGAGTTGTCACCTGAGCACCAGCCTATCTGCAATGCCTCTTAGACAAGTTGTTGTATGTGAAAGATGCTGGGGGACCTCCGAGCTCTGTGGACCATCACTGAGACTTGCTGAGATGCACCTGGTGCCTGATAAAACCAGGAATTTAGAACCAATTTTGTATTTCCATTGCTTTGATTCATATTACAGGTCATGCCTCAGTGGGTGGATAGGATCATAATACAAGTATTCCTTTGCCAACCCAACTATAGGAAAATCAAGTCAAAATGCATTCACTGCAGTTGTTCACTCTCAGAGAGAATAAGCCAACAAGGTGATGATGTCCACACACAGATCTGTTTTTCACATTAGCCTGCTGCTATGGTGTTGTGCCCATTTGTTGTCTGTGGAATGTCATTATTTGCAGTAATCTAGGTAGCTTGGATTTTATCTCAAAAAGACTTTTATCAGAGGATATTTATCCTTATTTTCTCATATAGGAATAAATATATCATTGTATCCAGTATTGCTCACCATCTTATATAAAGGGAAGATTCCTCCAGGTTACCAATATCCTGAACAATTTTGTTGTTGGTAAATATAAGTGGTTGTCCAAACAAGAGTAAATTGTACTTCCACAATTATTCATCAAGGCTCTTATAAATATTTCAGACCCACGATTAGCTGAGTTGCTTCCATTTCTAATTCACCAAGGTTTGGAACAGGTGTGAGAAGCTCAGCATGTCAAGTTTGCAGTATTGTGAATGCCAACATTTTTGCACACATACAAATACACATATATGTTCCTATCAGATCTGTTCCTGAATAAACAGATCAGCGACCTGGTCCCTGTAACTAGTGCGATTAGGACTCAATGGCACTCAGTTTTTATCAGGCCTCTTCTCTGACTTATTGAAACTTCCCGTGATCTCATCAAGAAGTAAACATTGTCATGCATGTAGCTCTTGCTCTTATGGAAAACAGCAAACAACTCCCAAGCTTCTGAAGGGACAGCCACATAGCCACCCCATTTCATTTTGTCCAGCCGCATAGATCCAAAGAAAGATAGACTATTCCCTTTATACCTGTTGGCAGATTTTCTTTCTAATAACTGCTGAAAACTTCACTCCTGTAAGCAGTTAGACCTGCTGGTTGAAGAAAATAGATACATTATCGGAGGTAATGGATAAGTCTCATTAAGAAGATGGAATAGACTAATTCCCAGCATATCTCCCATGCGTGGGAAAACGAAATTGTGAAGCAGAGCAGTAGCTCATCAATTATCCTTTCTGCATGGAATTAGATGAGTCTCGCTGCTATTTTATACCACATTATGTAATTTTTTATAAATAACCGTTTATATCAGAGTACCTCAGTTTGCTGCCTCATAAAAAAGACAACTAATACTTCGGGCTTATTCATCAGACTTCTTCCCAAAATGACTTGAGGAATCCAGGTGTTCTATTTACAATATTCGATCCTGCTGATGGAATCTTTATTCTCACTAAGGAATCATCATTAATATATGCCCAAAGAGCTATTATTTAGTGTTAAATGCTATATATCTGAGGACATTATAATGTTAATGAAGATTGGTTCCTACCAACCAAAGTGCAGTAGCTACTGGTGCTCAAAATAAAGCTTTTCCGGAGAGCTTGTATTAATGATGATTTATAATCAATTTGTCTTAAATACTTGACCAGGTGCATCAAGTTATCATGTAAAGTCCTGGAAAATAATTCCTTCTCTTCACTGATCTAAATAGCATTCTCCTACTCTTGTTTACATAGTTAATTTGTGTATTAGTAAATATTTTATGTAAGCCAATAATATCCAAAATACACATAACAGGAGTTAAATTAATAGACATTTGCATATAAAGACTGCTTGCTAAATAAATGCTAGAGTGAAGAACTTACTTGTTTGTTCATTTGTGGGCTGTTTAGTAAAAACAAGAAATGCTTGACAAATTATAAGGTGATTTTTTTAAAAGACAGGTATATGTGTGTGTGTATCCTAGTCTTTTAACATCTTAATTATTAATAAAAAGAAGAAGCAGCATAAATTCTAAACTCTGAAGGCTCTGAGTCAAATCCTACAGTTGGTTTTACACTGGGCATAACTCAGCGAGGGAAAGTAGAGCATCTTAGGGGCTCCAGAATTAGAAAGACACTAAGGAGGCATGCGGCTTCTGCTCTGAAGTCAGGACATGGCTACCGTGCCACGCCTGTCACCACCCACAGCACAGTTCCACAGACGGAGAGCCTCAGACAGCACAGCCGGACGTCTCACAGTCCAGGAGGACAGCCATGCAAGGTCGGTTTCGTCCTGTGGTCCCTTCTCTTGGCTTCCACAGGAGCTGCCACTTTACTGTGGGCCGCACGACATCGAAAGAGAGCAGGCCCCCTGTTGTCTCACTTAGGTGACACTCACTCCAAGAGGTGGTTCCTGAACTGCCTATCCTTCCCAAGCCAAGCTTTGGGGCCCTATTTACACACTGCCTGTCCCTTCAACAGCACACGGTCACCCTGCTGTGGAATTACACAGCGGAATTACAGGCTAACGTCCAAGAAGCAGTTTTTGTTTTGTTTTGTTTGTTCTCATTTATGGAAACATGATCACATATTCAGATTCATGATGGGAAGAAATTGCAACGTAGAATTCACTTTTTTAAATGTCTAGAATGAAAAGAAACTGATTACTGTCCTGTGGTTCTAGTCACCTTGAGAGAAGTTTATGTTATGGTCTTAAAGCTCTGCAGTTGACAAAATCAAGACACTTCACATCAGAAATGGAGCCACGCTAAATACGATATAGCACATCTGAAAAGTTAAGATATAATTTTGTATGAATCCTTCCCATTTATAAAAATGTGAGCAAAATACAGTAGAATTGTTTTACCAATGTTATACAACTACTGATGATCTAACTCTAAATAATGAAGTGCTCTGAATTGATCTGCCCACTTTAGTACAAATATAACCTGAGTTGCCAATTTGTTAAGTGAAAACCAGTGTGCAATTTCCACATTAGGAGATGTTATGTGCACCATAAATGAATTCTGCAGTTATTAAAGTACCTACTACAGCAGTTCTTAGAATCTTGAATTCTTTCCATATATTTAAACTGTTATTCAACTTCTTAAAAGTCCAATATTTATGCAAATGTTCAGGTGAAGGTTCCTTCAAAAAGCATCTTTGTAATCTTCTCTGTCCTAGTGCTGTGCCAAAAATACATATCTTAGTCCTTATCCATTTTCCATACAGACATACTTCAAGATTCTACTTTTTTTGGGTATAGTTGTCAGACTCAAAGATATGAAAAATATTCATCAAATATATATACAATACAGTAAGCAAAATAAGTTTGACTTTCCGACACATTTCCATGAACATGCATTTGAAAGGTCTGCCTAAGAAGATTTTCAATCGCCTAAAGAGTGACTGGAAGCAAAGATGATCTCTGCCAGTTTCTCACCGCAGAATGAAAGAATTTCTCCCCTTTACCCTATAACCCAAATATCACACCGTGCTTAAGGATGCAGCTGACATTTTAAAAGATCACCAAAAGTGTTCTCTTTCCAATCGCAATTATGCCCTCCATCTCAGTGGGAGCCGTTGTCTGGGTCTTCTCGGCTCTCCTCTATCGTCCTGGCTTGCTTTCATTATCCTGATTATCCATTCATTTGCCGCCCAGCACTCATTTTATGAAAGATCATGTCTGCCATTTCTGTAATGAGTGCTTGACTTTTACTGCCAGCATAAACACATAAAATATATAATAATTAAAGTTCAGTAGTCACCAAACTCTTGAGATCCGTCATGTTGCTAATTTGATTTTTCAAGCTATTGCTTCGCTGGGAACAAGGCTGACTTTGCCCCCGTTCGGCAGGGCAAGACTTACAGTTGAAAGAATTGGCTCACACCTACAGGGGTCAATTTGCAAAGCCACCATACATTTCAACTTCAAGTTCATCTTTCCCCAAATAATGTACCTGCAAAGTTGAATGGTTTGTGGCCAACCAAAAAAATCTCAATATTTCAAACTAAAAATTACTCTAAGTTTTAAATATTAAGCAGATCAGTTTTTGAAATTGTGCCATGTCATTTGGTAAGTCGTATGTCTTTCACAGAAAGTAGTTTAAACTGAGGAAAAAAGTCATTGGCATAACGAAGGGAGCCTGCCTGGTGTAGATGGGAAACTTTGCGGTACATTGTCTTAAACAGGGTGAGGATAGGGTTTCCAAACACCACTTCCTCATTGTGAGCACACTTCCTTGTGTTGATAACATTGGCTAAATCCCCTAAGTGCCTCATGATAATGAATTCTCCTGACGTTTGCTCTAATCGCGAAGAGATTAATGAACTCATGCGATATTCATGCGGCTCTCTGGGGATATCAGGATGTGTTACACGGAGTGTAATGTTTGTAAATGGATACAATGGGATGCGTGTTAGCCAAGGGACTTGAGTCGTCAAACTCTGAGTTAATAAAGAAGCAGGAAATAAAGAGGCAGCTTCCATGTATACAGGTTCTCCTTAGGGATAATGAAGATCTTGATGGTGTTGTCAGAGAAGGCACCGAAGCGGGCAGACCTGACTTGGAGAGCTGACTGTATCACTCGCCAGCTGCGTGAACTTGGGAAACTTTCTTCACCTCTAGGAACTCAATTTCCTCAGCTATAAAATGAGAACAGGGTAACATCAGCATGCTTAAGGTCCTTTGTAAAAATAAGGAGCGGGGGGCTGCGCTGTGGCACAGCGGGTTAACGCCCTGGCCTGAAGCGCCGGCATCCCATATGGGTACCGGTTCGAGTCCAGCTGCTCCTCTTCCAGTCCAAATCTCTTCTATGGCCTGGGATAGCAGTAGAAGATGGCCCAAGTTCTTGGGCCCCTGCACCCGCATGGGAGACCTGGAAGAAGCTCCTGGCTCCTGGCTTCGGACTGGCCCAGCTCCAGCCGTTGTGGCCAATTAGGGAGTGAACCATTGGATGGAAGACCTCTCTCTCTCTCTCTTTCTCTGTCTCTCCTCTCTCTGTAACTCTGTCTTTCAAATAAATACAATAAATCTTTAAAAAAATATTAAGGACAGACGGAGGGTATGATCAGTCAGACAATCAATAATAATTCCCTCTTCTCATGGTTATTAAAAGAAATAAAGTGAATAATATGCAATAGTTTGATAAGCAGTTCACAAACTTTGCAGCATTTTTTTATTGTTGTTCCTTTGGAAAACAGTATTCTGGGTAAAGCTTACAGTTTGTTCTCCCTCACAGAAAAATGGGTGCCTTCAGAAGACACACATGTGACATAAAAACACAGACACTGCTTTCTGAATAAGAAAACCAGTTGTGACCAGTTAGAGACTTTGTCAGATTAGCTTTCTCAAGTAGGGATGAGAAGCCACACAGGAAACTTCTCTTCTACACAGGTCTCTGATACCCAGCAGCCTCCGGCAGTCACTGGGTTTATACTTAACACCGGCCCTGTGGATCCAGCCGTGCTGCGGGGTGCCGGGCAGGCCACTTCACCCCCCCCACCCCAGGCAGGAGTTAAATATGGTCTTGTCTCTCCCATCCTTTCCAGGGCTAGCGTGCTGTCATTCTCATTAAGCATGTATAGTCATTCTTAACCAAGCCTAAAAAACTCCAAATTAATTTACAGTACTTCAAGTCACACATAATTAAAACCCATTTTTATATCTTTGATTAAAAGAGACACCACCTTTTCTGCCTCAGTCAGTTGTCTTACTCATTCTCAGTAAAGCCTAAGCACTTCCCTGGGATTTCTGTGTAGGGCTGTAGTGCCTGCTCCTGTCCCCGTGACTTCCAGCTAAATCTGCCATGGCCTAGACAATGATTCAGCAAATGCAGGCTTCAGACGGTGAATACTGCCTCTCTCGAGTAAGTAAGCCAGTCATTTGCAATATCAGAGTACCCATTTCAGAATAAATGTTCAGATGTGTATTCCAGGAAAATCAGAAAACCAAAGAAATGCAAGATTCAACTGAAGGGTAATGCCACCATTGTTAGTATGCGCCGTATACAGAAAACTTGTTCTCAGGCAACCAAGTACAAATTCAACACAGGATCACTTTCACAAAGTCTGAAACATTAGCTCCTAGGCCCTTAACAACAACAAATGTGCTGACCCTTTGTTTAGAGGATGATATTCATAAACTTCCATGAAACGCCATGTAATTCACCTATATGGTTATATGGACAATCTTAGCTGACTAGACATAAGTAAGTGGCATTTGGCTCAAGTAGCTCAAAGAACTAGTTAAAAGTGCAATTTAACCAAAAGCAGCTTATGATAGTCTCCATGTGACTATCTGGTAATACCGAGTTCTTAAATGTTATCAATAAATATTTGTTACCTCTAATGCTACTAATTGATCACTGAGTTTTTGCTTAGAAGAACTAATTGACTGGTAATGGAATCAGAGGGAGTTGATAGAATTTGTTTTTGCAACTCTGATGTTCAAATTGTGATGCCAGATATGTCAGTCAGAACTCCACTATATTTAATTGTTTAAATCTGTCTTTTTTTTAAAAAAAAAAAAAAGATGTATTTATTTATTTATTTGAAAGAATTACAGAGAGAGAAGGAAAGACAGAGGAGACTGATCTCCCATCTACTGGTTCACTCCCCAGAGGGCCACAATGGCCGGGACTAGGTCAGGCAAAAGGCAGGAGCCAAGAACTTCTTCCAGGTCTCCCACACGGGTCACAAGGGGCCCAAATACTTGACTGTCTTCTGCTGCTTTTCCCAGGCCATTAGCAGGGAGCTGGATTGGAAGTGGAGCAGCTGCAACTTGAACAGGTGTCCACATGGGATGCCAGTGTCATAGGCAGTGCTTTACCCATTACACCACAACACAGGCCCTAAATCTTATTCTACGAAGAGTGCTTTTGCTTGCATCCAAAGTTACCTACATTTTCCAGGACTACAGTAAAAGAAGTGATAGATGAATGAAAAACCTACTGACTTGATAGTGTTCTGAAAACCATCTGCATGCTATTAATTCTCAGTAACCATGGAGAGGAAAATTTTGTAAAACCCCAGCAAATGAATTTAATAATGTGATATCTTGGGACAAAACAGAACCACTCAGTCTACTAAAAAATAATTTTTTTCAGAGATTTCCAAATTCCTTTCTCAATGATAATTGACATTAAGTATCACTGAGTAATGGTACTCCATTCTAAATATCTTTTCAATTTTAGTTACATAAAACTCACAAGTATTACAGATAAAATATTTTTAAATACTAAAATGATATATTGCATCCTCACCAATACCAAGCTTCAAGTTGTCTCAACATTCTAGATTGAAAAAATGCCTGGGAAGTCCCTTATAGAATTTCTTTCCTTTTGTAACCAGAATTCTCTTTCAGTAGGACAGGTCAAGAAACTTCAAAACCTAGGATGTAAGAAGATGATTCAGGAGAGTCAAGAAAAGCCCCGCCCTGCCCCTTCTGGCCTGAGGTTTGTAATCGAGGGCAGAGGTGGGAGTTGGATGAGGAGAGCAGCAGCAGATAGATGGCAAGGCACACCCTGAGCTCAAGATCTAATGCTGCCCTTCTCCCCCCGCCCTCACCCTCATCTCTGAGGGATGCCCCTGGGGTACACCAGGCTCTGTACCAGCAGAGAAGACCCCAGGTGGTCGGGTAAGGCAGAGCCTCATGGTTAGGAAACAGCCAAGGTTCCGTCCTCATCGTCCCCTGTGGTGTGAAAGCTCAGCACAGATGGACCTGCCTTGAGACTACGCACAGTGAAAGGCAAGGTGACCCCATTAACGTGTCTGAAGTGCCACTGCGTAATCAGAAAACAGCAGAGGCTCCCAAAGGCACAGCACCCCCAGAGAGCCACAGAGCTGAGTCTGCAGGGGAGCGCCCCCCAGCCCTCCAGTAGGCAACCTTAGCAGACTTAAAGGCTTTCGCAGCCATCCTTGCATCGTGCATGATTTAGATCCATGTCCCTTACACGGCAGAGGAGAGCTCCCCAGGCAAATCCAAGACCCACAACAGCCAGCAGCATCCTTTCCCCCAGCCTCCCTGTGCTGTGGAGAGAGACAATGCCATCCTGCAGAAATCCGGAGGGCAGCCTGAAAAGGCACTAGGGCGAAGAGAAGGAATTGGAAGGACCGGGCAGTTCTCACAAGCAGATTGAGCTAAAGCTAGAGACAAGTTAAATTATTAGATCAGATTAAATTTTAAATCATAGGGAGCTAAATTTAGTTTTATTCCCACTGCTCTGTGGGCATGGTCCTAAGAAAGTTGGATTAAGTGACAGAGAAGAGCTACATGTTCGTTCTTTGCCCACCCAGACTGTCGCATGAATAAATTTGCAATCACACTACAATTAAATTGTTTAGTTTGGAGGAAACATATTGATGAGATTTTTATTCAGAGTCTACCAAATCTCTGGAAGTAAAAGAGCTAGCTTTTCTCTGAGTATTTGCATATTGGGAACTGTGTAAGGGAAGGGAGAGAAGTGTGTGGGAAAGTCTCTGAGACCTGGACCCAATGTCACTATTACTCTCTGCGTGAATCTACAGTCCTGTAAGTGCTGGATGTGAGAGATGTGGGGTGGGGAATTGTGTTCTGTTGCTAAGTCTCTTCACCTATAAAATGGAGGAAGGGCGAGGAAGAGACAGTAATTGATTGTGCCAGACTCACAAGAAGTTGATAGAACAGGGAAGAGAGGAGAAATAATGTCTTCAGTCTTTGCCATTCTAATAGTTTATGTGTGCAGAAGACAGGAAAACTGATCACAACTGTCGCAGAGTTCCTACAGAAACGGTCCAGAAAAAGAATTCTTGCTTTATTTAAAAAAAAAAAAATAAAGTCCGATCACCCCTAAATTCCTTCCTAGTATAAACAACTAGAAAACAGGTGTCATTTTTCTCAGATGCAGTAGGAATTTACCCAAGGACCACGATTCTGATAACATCTGAAAGTAACCTACAGACTGCTACCTTATTCAAAGATTAAAAAAAGAAGTCAAAGTTACCTTGGTGATATTGGAAATGCACATCTATTGGTCAGCAACCTGTTTTGTTAAAAATAAATTAATTTGAAAATCAATTCCTAAAGAAGGAATTAAAATGGGAGGTGATCAATAACTAGTGCAAACCCAACAGACAAAGGAGGCTGGGATCTTCAAAGGAATGAACACCTAAACCTGTCTGGTTCCTCTATTTGAATATGAAAAGAAGACCCTTGCTTCCCAGCTCCCTCCCGTGGAAATTTGCTCATTTAGATCAATAAAGAATTCCACGCATGCAGGGTTGATCTAGTAATCATTTTCAAACTGCAGTTAGGTTTTATAGACTCCTAAAATTTCTCTGTTCAATGAGATAGCAAATGTATAATACTTCTGATAAAAGGGAGAGATACGATGTTCTTGTCGGTGAGTCAAGTCATTTCCTGATCCCTGTGGGCACATAGCTCTCCGTGAAGGAGGATGTACCAAGACCGTGCGAAGACAGAAGCGTGGTTACGCATGCCGGCACTGATCGTGGCAGCTTGCTTGCTAGCTATGGAGGGAGGTCTTCCATGTGCCAAGCCTGGAGCACGACACTTTGGCCATACCATCTCATTAATTCCCACCGCAATAACCCTCAAATGTACATTGTGTTGCTGTCATCACTCTGTGGCCAAAAGGGCAGGAATTTTTCTGATCACCCTTCAAGAAAAGGTTTAAGCCATCCAGTGGTAATAGCTGATGTTGCTGTTAATTGTTTAAGTGTTTACAGCACCGAGAAGTCTACACTTGAGGCTTTCCAAGTCCTGTGCAGCGACAGTAACTCGTTGCTCCATGAGCAAAGACTGCCATCTTGTGGAAATGGCACACATCACAAGAACATCATGAAACCAGGTTTTCTTGGCACTCTAATTTTGCAACTAGAGTCTTGCTTCGTTGCATCTGTACGTTTGCATGCATGTGCACATGCACACACATATTGTTGCTTATAAATTTAAAGGTAAAACGGTTCTGTAGTTATATTTGTAAGTTTCACTTAAAAGAGTCTGCCTCGTGAAGATTTGAAGACAGAGCATATCACTTCATTTATTATAAGGATTCATCCCATCAACTGTTAAGCAGTGAATTACATTTCACTAAGCTCACTTTCCCTATCCTTAAATACGGGCTTTGTGAAATGAGACTGAAGAGGGTATGATGCCATCTCTCTGATGGGATTTCCAGGAGCTTTAGATTTGGTAGCAGGATTTATTGACAGCCTAGCACTTCTGCCCTAGCAAAGATTCCTTTCCAACACTTTATCCTATGGCATCCTGTACTCCTGGACTCAGTTGTGGGGTGTTCAGAGCTGGAATGAGAGAGGCTGTGGTCCAATTGCTGTTCATAACCCCAAAGCCGAAGTCTCTCTGCAGTGTCTCAGCCACCTGTGCCACCAGAGAAAGTGTCCTGTGTTCTGTGATGTCACTTGAAGGCACCTAGCGCAAGCTCTTCCCTCCATCCTCTCACTCCTACATCCAGGTGGCCAAACCTGAAAACGGAGCAATTCAGCAAATTTTGGGGTTTCAGGCCTTTAAAAACCTATTGGAAGTGAAACAGGTAAAATAGGACATCTGTACTTCGATAATTTTTTAAAGCCAAGCTAATCTCCCAATTTAGTAAAAAATAAGACCAAGTAAGTGAAGGAAACATAAGGGTCCCAGATGCCACCAAGCAGAAAGAGTAGGGAGTAATCAGTCCTGGAATGAATTAAAGAACAGATGAAGGTGAACCGAAGTCATTTAATAGAGAGCGAGACGCTGTCTCAGTGTTGCCCAGGTCATTCTGGCTGAATGTGTAGTTGTGCTGGAGAAGGAATGCTACACCCAAGGAAATGCCCGGCATGAAGTCACTCTAAATATTTATTGAATGGATAGATTAATAGGAAAGAATAGCATAAATTAGCAAAATAGCATCAAAGATAAGAAAGAGTAATATGTGAGGGGAGGGCAGGGTTCATCCACCACAAACTGTGTTGCCCCTACTCCCCCAGTAAATGTGCACCTGCTCAGGGTTGGGCAACATGGGGGATGGAGGGTGTCCATTCTACAAAGAGGATCAGACATGAATCAAGGAACCACAACCAACTCTAAGAGATGATCAGTCCTGAAAGGGAAAACCTTTACACTTTCACAGAGACCAACCAATATAACACAGCAAGGGTAGAGTAGGAAAACTTGGGTCTCATTTTGTGCCCAACAAATTAAGACTAACTTGTCCATCTACTTTGTCCATGCACTCCACATCTATGGATGCAACCAACTGCAGATAGAAAATACTTAGGAAACGGCTGGTATTGTGGTAAAGTGTTAAGCCACCACCTGTGGCACCAGCATTCCATATGGGCATCAGTTCAAGTCCTGGCTGCTCCACTTCCAATATAGCTCCCTGCTAATATACCTAGGAAAGCAGCAGAAGGTGACCCAAATGTTTCGGCCCTTGCATCCACGTTTGAGACCTGGATAAAGCTCCTGTCTCCTGGCTTCAGCCTGGCCCAGCACCCACCATTGCAGCCATCGGGGGAGTGAACCAACAGATGGAAGACCTCTCTCTCTCTCTCTCTGTAACTTGCCTTTCAAATAAATAAATAAATCCTAAAAAAAAATTGAGGGGGGAAAGTTGTGACTCTGTGGAGCATGTATACCTATTTTTCTTGACATTGAACCCTAAAGAGTGCGGTAGACAACTATCTGCATAGAATTTGCTCTGCGTTAGGTATGACAAGTAATGTAGAGATGATTTAAGGGATGTGAGAGGATGTGCAAATATTCAATGCCCTTTCATACAACAACTTGAGTATGGGTGGATTTTGGTCTCTGCTGGAAGGGTCCGCTGCCAATCCTCCCATGGATGCTGGAGGGTGACTATATTCTTATGACTTCATTATGCTGCTATAGGTTCCTTTATATGTACATTTACTTAGAAATGCAAATTTACTCAGAACTGTTTATACTTTCCTTCAAAGTATACAATGGTACCTGACCACCTAGTGCCTTTAGGTAGGCAAATATCTACAGGATTTGCCATTATTTTTATTGTTGTCAGTTTGGCAAGAACACAACATGAGAACTACCTTATTAACAAATTCTCAAGTGAACACCATGGTGCTGTTACTGATAGGTACGGCATTGTCTGGCACCTCTCTAGAACTTACTCTTCCTAAGATAAGTGAAGCTTCCTACTCAGCAATCAGCAATGCTAACACCATGTTTAAATGGTGCTCACGAACAGACCAGGGAAGTAACCTTCATGCCCGGGTTACATATTTATGTGACTCCTAACACAGTGCCAGAGGATCCCATCAGTAGTTGCTTCTCTGGATCAAGGTGTTAGGTCTCCAAGGCATTCCTCAAGCTCTAGCTCCATAGGTTCTTATTATTTGTTAGTTGGCCAGCAAAGAGAGGAAAGAACGGAATTCAGGTAAGTTTGGGATATGCTGAGTTAAAATCACACGGGTTTGTCTTTCTGTAGTCTTCATGGAGCCTTTATAAGCTGGCATCTTTGTAACTTTTCAAGAGGGCGCTCTTTCAAGTTGATGCTAACAGGGCCCTTCTTCCTCAGAGACCCTCAAGGTATCAGATTCCCAGGGAAGGCACTGCTGAAAATTCTGAAAATGTAAATGATGTCACCTGAGATAGGGGCTGGAATAGGGGTATGTGACCCACTGACAGGCATCATCTTCTTTAAATATATAAGTATATATATATATATATATACACACACACACACACATATATATATAATTTTATTTTACTCAAAAGGCAGAGTTACGGAGGGAGGAGAGAGAAAAAGACAGAGAGGGAGATATCTTCCAACCACAGATTCACTCCCCAAATGGCTGCAATGGCTGGGTCTGGGCCAAGCGGAAACCAGGAGCCTGGATCTCCACCCTGGTCTCCCATGTACGTAGCAGGGGCCTGAGCACTTGGTCTATCTTTTGCTGCTTTCCCAAGCACCTTAGTAGGGAGCTAGATCAGATGTGAAGCAGCCAAGACTTGAACCATTGTAGGTGGTGGCTTAACCCAATGTGCCACCATACTGGCCCCATCATCTTTTTAATAAATTCAGTTAAAGGGCTGGCACTGTGGTATAGCAGGTTAAGCTGCCATCTGCAGAGCCAGCATCCCATGTGGGCACTGGTTCAAGTCTCTGCAGCTCTACTTCCTGTCCAGCTCCCTATGGCCACTCAAGAGGGCATGCCTGGGAGAAGGTCTTGCATGCCCCCTAGAAGAGCACTGAGCTGTTTCGCCAGCACACTCCAAGCACCCCTGAGGAGGGTGCACGCTCTGGAATGGACTCAGCCCAGGTTTGATCTATGTCACTCTGTGAGAATGAGCAGGGTGGGAGGAGGGCCAGAGCTAGGCAGGCCTGAGGGAGGGGCCTCGAAGGTGCGGGATGGTGCAGTATTCCTCTCGGAACGTCACTCTGTACAAAGCTGTGGTCTCCATGGCTACCCTAGACACTGGGGAGAAAGAGAGGAAGAAGGAGGAGGGTGTTTCTTCCTGGAACTTAACCAGTTCTGAAGGCCTCCAGTCACCTTCTGTTCTTATTCCCAAAAGTCAAATTCCTTTCCCTTTGGCGTCCAAAGGGAAACTAGATCAGTTGTGTGCAAAACCAAAAACAACGTATTTTATCAACTTCAAACTTGTCTCAAGGCTTTCTTGCATGCTGTGTTAAATAACAGAAGTCTTTTTGATTGAATTCCTTGGTATATAGCATAGTCCGGGCGAGAGTGCACCAGTGCCTTGCTCTAAGCAGCACCATGTTCTTCCTGAGTGCATTAAGCTACAGAGTGTGTGAGGAGGCCATGTGTAGGGAAGGGACACGGACGATCAGAATTGTGAAAACACATGGCAACAAACCTAGGGGGTGTTCAGAAGTATAGGGTGAAGCCCAGAGGAGAGGAAGGAAAGGGAGAAGTGGCGGCCAGAAGGGAGGAGTTAGCAAAGGAAGTGCTCGAGAACAGCTCCATGAGACATACAGGAGCTTCCCAGCTTCCCATCTGCAGGCTGCTCTATGAGCTATGGCCCCTGGCCAGCCGCCATCTTTGGGAGGTGGGATAACGAACAGGTATGCCGGGGACCAAGGCCACCACTGTTGTCTGCTGTAACACGTGGTTATGTTCTTGACCCCAGGATCCTGGAGCTCCAGCAGAATGGTGACATGGACATCCTGAAGCACAAATGGTGGCCCAAGAACGGCCAGTGTGACCTGTACTCCTCAGTGGACACAAAGCAGAAAGGTGGCGCCCTGGACATCAGGAGCTTTGCAGGCGTCTTTTGTATCCTGGCCGCTGGCATCGTCCTCTCCTGCCTCATTGCCATGCTGGAGACGTGGTGGAACAAGAGGAAAGGCTCCCGGGTCCCTTCTAAAGAGGTACTTGAAGGCGAGCTTTGGCTCCAGGCGGAACCAACAGGCACAGGCCATGTTCCCAGGGGGCTCACCCAGAAGGGGGCAGTATAATGAGCTGGGGATGGCCATTGTTTCCTCATGTTTGGGAACCCAAAATGAATCTGTGATATGCAAAACTGGATGAGGCCAGTACTGATTTCCAACTAGGGGCAAATCAAATAGGTGAAGAAGAGACTATGCCATTTGAAAAACTGGCAATTTCACGTGCCATATGGGCTTTGAAGTTCTCCTAATTGCAGGAAAGACTGATTCAGTGATTTTTACAGGCCCTGATTGCCTTTTCCAGTTCACAAAGATGCTTATCATTTTATTTCAATTATTTAACTTTAGATAAATGATTTATGTCTCTAAGAGCAGGCCCAAAAAATGCGATACTACAATAAAAATAGCCAGAATTGTCTCTCTGCCATTAGAGACTGCTACCCTGTACACACATAGACCTCTGGAAGCGATCATAAGTTTTTGTTTCTTACATGACCACAGGCTTACCAAATTTACATCATGGAATTAGCTAGAATTCATCTTTTCTCCTTTACCCTTGGGTCAGTTTAATATTTTTTTAGATATCTAGAGGAATAACTGTAGCATAATCTCTTTCAAAGTGGACTGTAGCTTGCTTTCAGCATAAATTATGGGATTTACCTGAATTAAACTCCTTGATTCATATATTTTATTTTCTGTGGACCAAAAGGATGAACATTTTCGCCTTTTTAAATAATGAAATCACATTCACTGAAGCTCCACAAATTCAAATGAAAAACAGCTTGAATTTGCTGAGTGATTTCACTTGACAGAAAGTTTCGAAGAAAGTTTTAAACTTTCTCTACATAAAATGTGGCTAACCAATGCCCAGGGTAGATATTAAGAGGGCCTGCTTTAATTTATAGATGAAATTGACTTCTCCTTTGCATATGTATTTTTGCATAGTCTTTCAAGCAGATTGTTTTCAAAAGTAATCTGAAGATTCCTAGGACCTTCTCTGCAAAATTGATCAGCACCATTGTAAAGAAAAGCTTGGCTCAACAAAGACAAACGTTAGCTTCCTACCTGTGTGAATGAGCACACGTTCTAGAATAGCGGATAGTGCACCAAAAATGAGTCAGGTTTTACTAGAGTGTTTTCTTTGTGGAATAAGCTTTTGGATATCTCTGTTGACATTGACTCAATGCAAAAGACTGCAGTAATGCAACATTATAGCCGAGACTTCATATTCTCAAAAACCTGGAAATGAAGGGCTCCCCAAGCTCCTTATGTTCTGAATTACTATTTATGATATTACATTTTTGCATTATTATATCTGTTGATGGATGACTACATTACAATTGCTGTGGGAAGCATGAAGTTATAAGTCTCAACCCTCTACTGTCTCAGTGATAATATTGCATTAATGGCTATTTTTTATTGGATTTTGAAATGAGAAAGGAGAAGGAAAAACCATGAGGCACATCGAAATATTTTTCACTGAGGAGCACTATCATAGCACAGTGGGGAAAAAAAAAAACCTGCATACTCCATCCCAACTCATGACAGCTAATGTGGATCTCACGAACAAATGTCTTGTCCTCTTAGGATTAACAGATGTCTGTCTTTAAATCCTCATACATTTAATTTATTGAACTTGCTATAAGATAATAATGACAAGGAACTCTTTTAACCCTTGCAGGTTTTCTTTTCCAAATATTGACTTTAAACATTCACTTTTACTGAAAATCCTCAGGGATGTGTATGTTGGTTTCAACTCCAGAAATCTGAGGTTTTACTTCTGTTTTGTTTATTACACACCTTCTTGCCAAAATGTTATTAACATAGCTTAAAGCGTCTTTAGTTAGGAGGTCATTTAGCACAAAGCTGGCCTAAAACTAAAACTAAAGTTTTCACTCAAGTGTCCTGACTTGAAGTGGGACCTGAATGGCCCACCGACCTCATTCTATTGCCTGAGTGAGATACGAAATACTACCAGGGTAGGAAATCTCTCAGTTAGAAATCAGTTCTCTTGTGTTGAGTGCTGCTCTCGCTAAAAAATCTCTCCCTGGCCTATAAGAAGTAACACTTTAGCAGTCACTAACCCTGTAAGTAGGAAATAGCAGATGGTATCATTTTCCTCCAAAATTGGAACGTTAAGGTTAGGGGTAAAAATTCCACTTGGAATGAGATGCACTATAAAAAGAAGTATGCACAAAGAAATGAAGGTTGCCAAAACCGTACTTTTCATGTATATGAGCTTTCATGGGCCTGTCTCTGATAGAATGGTCGTCCCCTATCTGCTGCACCTATACCCTTGAACTTGCATGCGGCGTATGCTCATTTTAGAACTTCTACCGAAAAAAAAAAAATTTACTGGAGATAAACTTATCTCAGAATCATACTGGTACTCCCAGAACCTAGCACAATGCCTGGCTCATATTAGGTGCTCAATAAAGATTTGTTAAATGAATAAATCCCTTAGTTCAGTTAATTACATGTCTGCTGAACTACTTTTTTTTTTTTCTTTTTGCCATGGAAGCTAGTACTGATGAGAACCTTATCTTCTTTTTCTTCATCTCCAGGATGACAAGGAGATTGACCTGGAGCATCTCCATAGGCGTGTAAATAGCTTGTGCACAGATGACGACAGCCCCCATAAACAGTTTTCCACCTCGTCAATTGACTTGACCCCTCTGGACATTGACACTTTGCCAACACGACAAGCACTGGAGCAAATCAGTGATTTCAGGAACACTCACATCACCACAACAACCTTTATCCCAGAGCAGATCCAGACTCTTAGCCGCACACTGTCAGCTAAAGCTGCCTCCGGTTTCGCTTTTGGCAACGTGCCTGAGCACCGAACTGGCCCTTTTAGGCACAGGGCACCGAACGGGGGCTTTTTCAGGAGTCCGATAAAAACAATGTCATCTATTCCTTATCAGCCGACTCCTACCCTGGGGCTCAATCTGGGCAATGATCCAGACCGAGGCACCTCCATATGAGCATCAAACAATCTCTCTTCACTGTTTCTTTTCTAGGACTCCCTTTGCAAGGAGCAACTGTAATGTGGTGAGACTAACATGGATGTAACTTTAAAGAAAAAAAAAAAAGCAAAACAGGATTATTAGTAACAATTCTAGTTCCTTCTCCTTCTCCCCACCTTCTCCCTCCTTCCTCTTCTCTATCGATTGCTTTCTCTCTCTCTCTCTCTCTCTTTCCCTGAGTTCTCCTCTATTTGCCTCCACTTTTGTTCATTACTCAACTTGTTCCCCCAGAATATAGTACACTAGGATCCTATTAGTCTGCTTTTCATATACTGTACTTCAAGTCTAGGGAATGTGCACTGAGTATACTAAAAGTATATGCAGGATTAATTTTACATACAGGCCTCTTACGTAACGTTTCTCTATTTTGAAGAAGATAATCGCAATAACCTGAGTCTTTCTCCATTCTTCTGCTGCATCCCATCCAATGCTCCACTGCTGTTGCCCGTCCTTTAACTGTGGACCGAAGGCAAACCCCTGCAGTGTTGACACAACAATTTAAAGACCATTCAGGCCACATAATACGAGAATGCAATTTTGTAGGATTACAAAAAAAGCCATTACTATGCCAGCTAAGACTACAGTTAAAACTACTCTCGCACTGCAACAGTGCATAAGACCTTTATGTGATTGTACAGTATTACAAGTTTTTTCTTATGTACAGTAAACTTTACCATATGGCAGACGCCTCTATTGTGTTAAATAAATTAGTATCTCATATATATATATACATATATATGCACCTATATAATGTGTATATATATAAGAAGGCAGCCATTGCTATTGCAATTCATTTAATAAAGCTTTAGTTTAAAAAGAAACACAAGTATTGTATACAGGAACTATGTATAGTGCAGGAGGCCTTTTCAGTTAGAAAAGGCAGGTTGCTTTAATGTTATTCTGACTCACATTGTTTGCCAACAGAGAATATTTTATACTTTTGTTATTAAAACATCCAGGGCGATTCAATATTTGTTCCTAGATGTAACTCACTTGAATAGGTTTCGCAATTGTTATTCAGCCGTGTATAAAGCTAACCTTGATAATTTTCTTTTAATTAATTATCTAAATGGAAAATGCTATTAGCTGAACCACATCCACAAGAGCGCATACAGCTCTATGAGAGTGTCAAGGTAGCTCATTGAAGGTTAAAAATCCTCTTCCAAAGCAGGATGCTGATCGATACAATAACTGTATTAATAGGGTGAGAGCCCATGAGAAGCACTGATGTGGCCTTAATTACCATCATACATTGTCCTAAAGCGGAAGATACAAAATCCATCCTGGGCTCTCTGCTTGATCCCTTTCCATTCAGTTCTGTTTGGAGGAGTTCTGTATTTTTTACACCAGTGCCAACTGTATAGAAGGATGACAGCAAAAACAGTGCCTCTGTGCGCACACCCTTTTAAAGTAGCATTCTTACCTGTTAGAAATGTAGAATGAACTTTGTTTGTAATCCTTAAATTAAAATGTGGTAAGTAGGAAGCAAGAACTTATCCTGTGTTTTTACGCAGCCATACACGTATTTTAATCTAATTCATTCCGTGGCTAGGACTGATAGAGGAATCAACCTATGTGATTTGCTTTAGGAGAAATTAAAAGGTATATTCTTAAGGTATATTATATTTTGATGCTAATTCTGTTCTGGGGAGCATCTTGTACTGTCACTGTTTTGTACTAAATCTTCAAATATTGTCTACTGTGTAAGGCAGAAAAATTTCTTATCATGCAAAAACCATTTTGTTTCCAGGGTAACAAGTACCTAAGTGCATGCACAACTTGTTTTCCCTTGTGGCATTTATGATCTCATTCACAACTCTGATTTTAAAACAAACAAACAAACAAAATCTTTATGACGAGCTATATAGGGACATACCAGATGTTGCCGTGATTTTAGCTATCAACAAACTGTTAACCATGTACAATATTTAAAATAGGCTTATTTTGATGTATTGCCTATTATACAAATACACAAAACATTTTTGGAGGCCTCAGTTATGAGTGGCAGAGCTTTCTGTGTATAATTTGTCTACATAATTTGTCTAATAAAAAATGTTTTCTAAACTTGCTCTCATACTCTTGAAGTCTTAACTGTAAGATCTAAACATGCTTACTCTCTCACTGATCGAAATGGATTTTTTTCTAAAAATTAATTTCCAGTTAATTAAAGCATGTAACACATGATGTTTCACTCACAGAACTAGGCCAAAATGAGTGGCTGTCTGAAAAGTAATTCTAATTAGATCTAAACCAATGAAAGATTGCCTTTCTGATATGGAGACTATTGAAAACAACAATATATTTGTTTTTCTTTGTGGATGTCTCTGTGAGCACATTTTTGGGACAGATTTAGTCTGTTTCAGGCAAACAATGCAACCATCATAAAAATAGCAGAATGAGGGTTTGTTATATTCAAAAAAAAAAAGAAAGAAAGAAAATTAAGAGTAATTATTAAACTTAGCATTTTTATTAATGATTATTTTACTACTGGAGGAACACTCATCATACTGGGTCTATTAATTTGGAAATTAATTCAGACTCCAAGATTATTTCTAACACAGTGCTGTTTTGCAGATTTGAACAATATTTTAATTCAACCCAATGGACTTAAATCATGCAGTGGGTATATATCTGAAAAAAAAATTTTTAAACATAATTTAGATTACAGTCTCCGCTATTCTGAGTCCCTACAAAAATTAATTTTTCCAGTGGTGGAACTAGGAGGACCTTTAACAGTCCAGACCACCTCCATTGTCTCAGAAACCAGGGCCCAGAGGATGTTAAAACACTGTGACTTGCCCAAATGAATTAAAACTGGATTGGGTTTTGTTTTATGTTTACCTCTGCCATATTTCAGTCACATTCACCAGGTCTTCCTGGGCTGTAAATATAAGGATGACTCAGGAACCACGCTGCCACCTGCTCCTCCCACAAGGCCAAGGCCAAGGGCCTCTAGGATGCGTCCTTGCTCGTTTGGGACCACAGAGGTCATCTGACCCAACAGCTCCTTTTACAGATGGAAAAGTGAGCACCTCAGGTTCTCTTCCCAAGGGCTTAGCGATTAGCAGGAGGCTAGTTCCTGTTCCTGTCTAGTGCTGCTTCCTTCAGCCTTTGTTGGTCCCGTTGTTAGCCCAGTCTTTCTGTTTCAATACGAGACAAACACCTTAAATCCAACTACCTTTCTTCTCTTCAAATGTACAGTGTTATTCCATGGGTGAATCTTTAAAATATCTGGTTGTCACTTTCACCACATCAGAACGAATGCATAGGTTTGGGTTGATCATACATATGTAGAAAATTGTAAGACCTCTTTTCTTCCTCACAAATATTGAACTACAGGCAATTTCTTGTTTTCTTAATTTTGTTCTTTCTTTTCATCTCCTTTAGTTTGAGACTGGCTGTCACCTGAATAAATACTTTAAAAAATAGACTTTGCTGAATGGTACTTTGCTTCATTAATTAAAAATAAATAAATGAATGGGAAGATTCATTTACTCTATAAAATATCCTCTAAGCCACATAATTAGATAAGGGATTATTACTATTTTATAATCAGAATTTCCTAGTGGTGAAACCCATGTCTATATTATGAGTGAATTAAATAAGCCAGAGCTAAGAGGCCACATGTGGTAAACATGAGTTTTACCTTTAAATAGACATCTCATGACAGTTGATAAAATACAAAGGGCTCACAAAAATTTGACTTCTATAGTGTTTTTATTCCTAAAGCAAAAGTTTCTCACCAATTCTTGTGAACTATACTAGTAAATGAACAACAGTTATGGCCACAATTCTCATTTCAAACAATTTCAGTAGATACCTCTCCATAAATATTTTAGCAGTCATCCTCTTATGAGGTAGTATAGATGAGCTCTCTTGGGTGGAAATGACTTATATGACCCTGAAAATTCAAGAAATATAGCTATTAGCTAGACCAGAGTTGATAGATTTAATTCAGTCCTATTAGGGTTTATGGAGAACCTGTGATGGGAAAGCTACTGTTCTGAGCAGTTCAGCAAGGCATAAATGAGTGTACAGAGTTAGCCTTGCTGTGATCTACCATCCAGTTCTTCCTGTGTACCATATCCACATGCAGGAAACAGAGTCCACTTAAGGAGCTTCTGAAGTGACAGAAGGCATCATCCCAACTCAATACAGTCCTCTTTGGGCCTAAACCCTGCAACTAACTGCAGCAACACATCGCAGTATTTCTCAAGGATCAGTTAAGTCTATCTTCCAAAGTTCAGACCAGCTCCACAATGCAGACTTGGAAATTTCCTAAGATACCAGATCATAAGGCCACATTTTCAGAATGTGAAAATTGCCGAAAGCCCCAGGCACACTACCATGTAGCCTCTCATCCTTGTCAGTGTGGGCATAGAATTCAGACTGACTCCCATCCTCAGGTGTTCACATTGCTTTTCTATCCTGCAGAGCTCATCAGTGCTGATAAAGCTCTACAGTGTTTCCAACAACTGGCTTCAAAGGAACCAACACAATGAATCTTATTCAGCCTCTTTTTCCTGCTGCAGTGAGACCAGCAAGTCCAATGAGCATAAAGTGTTCTGGCTGCTCACCATGAACACAACCTGCCACCCACACACAACTGCTTCATGGCTTTACTCCATTTTATAAAGCCGTGCAGAGTCATGGAAGGGTTAAACCACACCATGTCTACAATAAGGACACCAAGGGACTGAACGAACTCTCACTCCCCCACCTGAACTTTACCAACTAGTTTTTAAACAATTTATTTTATTTGTTTGAAAGGCACAGTTACAGAGAGATAGGAAAGGAGTCAGGGATATTTTCCACCCACTGGTTCACTCCCCAAATGGCCACAACAGTCAGGGTTGTGCTAGATGGAAACCAGGAGCCAGTAGCTTCTTCTGGATCTCCCACGTGGGTACACAGGCTCAAAGACTTAGGCCATCCTCTGTTGCTTTCTCGGGCACATTAGCAGGGAGCTAGATAAGAAGTAGAGCAGCCAGGACTCAAACCAGCGTCCATATGGGATGCCTGTGTCACAGGCAGCAGCTTTACCTGCTATGCCACAATGCTGGCCCCACAAACTCCTATGTTTCAGTAGGGTTCAGTTGCTTTGTTTCCATGTAATATTGATGACAAAGCAAAAATTGTTCAAAATCAAGAATCTTATCCTTTTTTCACCTAAAGTTTCCATCCTAACTTACTGTAAAAAATATAATTTGGGACCACCAAGTGTCAGTGTTTGGCTAATTTTGCACAAAGCCTACAATTTCTTCAAAGTGAAGAGGATGCCTGAGAAAGCAGTAGAAGATGGCCCAATCCTTGGGCTCCTGCACCCACGTGGGAGATCCAGAAGAAGCTCCTGGCTCCTGGCTTCCATCTAGCACAGCCCTGACTATTGTGAGGTCTCTCTCTCTCTCTTTCTCCCTCCCTCTCTCTCTCTCTCTCTCTCTCTCTGCCTCTCTGTAACTGCTTTTCAAATAAATAAATAAATCTTTAAAAAAAATAGTGAAGAGAAGAAAATGTGCTGTTTGGAAGTAATGCGACCCTTACACTCTCAACACGACTATCTAGACTTTGTAAGCAATGAGGACTTGAGTTCCTTTGTGAGAAGTTCCCTGGATCCTTCCCCTGGAGTGGGTAGCATATATCAAAACTCTGAAACATCTTGATCTGTGATGTGATCAAAAGTTCACAAAATTTTCAATATAACATTAAATCTCAATCATTTAAAAAAAATGCCTTCATAACAGCTGCTTTATAAGCTGAAATATAGATCACAAAATCAAGTAATACAAAATTAGAACCAGAGAAAGAATTTTTTTAAAAATGCTTTTAATAAATATTTTGACTATCACAAGATTTGAAATGAGAAGTCAAACTCTAATTTTTTAAGATTTATTTAATTATTTGAAAGGCAGAGAGAGAGAGAAAGAGATCGATCTTCTATCCACTGGTTCACTCCCCAAATGGCTGCAATGGTCAGAACTGGGCCAGGCCATAGCCAGGATCCCAAAACTCCATCCAGGTCTCCCATGTGGGTGACGGGGACCCAAGCACTTGGACCATCTTCTGCTGCCTTCCCAGGTGCATTATCAGGGAGCTGGATTGGAAATGGAGCAGCCAGGATTTGAACAGGTACTCATACGGGATGCTGGCATTTTGCAAACTGCAGCTTAACCTGCCGTGCCACAATGCTGACCCCCAAACTTTAATTTTTAAGTTGTTATATTTTATTTTTAAATTGGTGCTACAGAAAATTATAGCAATTAAATAGCCTACTTAAGTGTCTACTTTTAATTTTTAAAAATTAGACATCAGTATTTTTAAAACTCACAGATACAAATATACAATTATATAATTTAATTACACAAAGGATTCATAACAGGAAACCTTTAAGAATTAATTCTTCTAATATGAAATAAAATAAGATTTAATTTGTAAAATTTTAAGATATATCACTACTTCCTGGAGATAGCAGGTACACGTGTATATTTCACATAAACTAAGTAGCTAATAGTTAATACCTTTCCATAGTTGATATTAAAATTCATGCTAGCCCTCTATTCATATCTATTTAGAAAATATGGCCATACAATTTGTTGTTAGAAATAAAAGCACGCAAAATTAGGTTGAAAATAAGGGTTTGATAAGTCCAGCACTTCTCATTTGACTTTTTCATGCTAGAAATAGGTATTGGGTAATTAATTTGTTCAAGCATTTCTCTGGGTTTGGCTAAAGACAACCTCTGGCCATTAGTTGTTAGGTGGATTATAGTTGTGTTATATGTCTGATTGAATCAGCCAGTCAGCATTAGATATGTATTACAGAATTTCACTTGCACATAATTTTTCATGAGTAAAATATTTCTTTCCATATCAACATATTAAAAGCTAAAAGGAACCAAGCAGTACAACAAGATAACACATAATTGAGACTCCCAGATTCTGTTCTGCATCTTAAGCTGATTGCTCCCTCACTCTGATTTCTTCTCAGAACTATCATGATAAAAATGACTGTTCATACACTGAGCAACACATGTGTCAAACCACTCCTCACATGTATGCCTCCATAGTTTTTGGTGTGTCTAACAGCTCAATCACCAACAATTCATATGTTTAATGAACACTTTCTTGTTCATCATTGTCAAGTGAGGTTTTTAATTTTTACTTCATAGTAATGATTTTGCATGTGTCTTTTTTTTTTCACCAGTACTCTATATGTACATAAACTTTAATACTGCAAGAATAAATAATGTTAGGAACAAAACAATCTCAGGATATTAATTAATGAGTCATCAACAAATACTTTCTGAGCACCTACTATGAGCATGGCATCCTAGGGTAGAGTTCTCTCAACTGGTGTGCCAAGATCCACACCTGGGCCAACACAGGTTTGAGTGTGCCGACATAGGGGGTCCCCTCATTTCCAAGGTGTAAGGGTAAGCACCTGAGCTGGAATCCTGCCTGAACACAGTTCTTACACCTGCCTTGTCCTCAGAGAGCCTCCAAGGGAGAAACAAGATAAAACTATTGGAAAGGTTAAATAAAAACTCAGGATATAAAAAACAGCAGAAGACATGAACATACATTATGTCATGGTGCAGAACATGTATCAGATTCGTGGTATAGAAAAACTTCTATGAGAAGAGAAAAAGAGTAATGTAGATTGGGTGGCTTTGGGTGGTTTCATGGATTTGGTGGAAATGTAGTCTACTTGCAGAGAACATCAAAAGACCAGAAAAATGCTTTTGTACTGGACAACACAGTGCAACTGAAGTCACAACGCTGGGAAAGAATGTTCAGAGGAAAAGTAGTCAACGATGTCTGAAGCGTAGGCTGCTCTTAGGGAGCAGTAAAAGTAAAGCTTCAGTGAGATACAGAACACCAGAGGGCAGAGCTCCAGACAGTGCATCACATCTGGTGCACTCATTCACTCGTGAACTCAGCATATGTTCATGGAGGCCCTACTATGTGTAAGTACTAGTCTGCATTTTGGAGATAGATCCATAAACATAAGACAGAAATTCCTCATGGAGTTTACAGTTAACTGGGAGAGACAGACAAGAAGCAAGATAAGTTAAGTGTACCATTAGTCTGTTACATGATGACAAGTGCTATAGAGAAAAACAAAGCACAAAGGAGTGAGATGGCCTAGGCAGAAGTGAGGAGGTGGTCAGCGGAATCCCCACTGATAAGTTGACCCTGGATGGAAGCCTTAAGTGGGGAGAGGGCGAGGGACAATTAGCCATATTGCCATTTGGACTTTGGAAACAGGACAAAGGCTGTTAAGCAGAAGCATGCTGGACTTGAAGAACAACAAGATATTCAACACAGCTGGGCCAGGAAGAAACACAGCAGAAGAAGGGCTCGGAGAAGTCACAGAAGGCCCACATGGGAAGGCTTTTTCAGACATTGTAAGGATTTGGGCTTTTATTCTGCACAGGGTGAGAAATTACTGCTGTGTTTTGAACAAAGTCAAGTGTCCATTACCAATTCAAACAGGTTGATTACAAAATCAGTTATAAATCTTACGATCATAATTGCTGCCACCGTCCCACCCTTCTTTGGGCCTAAATATTTGCCTGCATTTTCAGTTGAGTGATAAGGGGAAATGTGATGGCAGTGCCAGTGGCTGGTCATGCCTCCTTAAAGTCGTCAGAGAGGGATGGAATTGGGCTGAGGTACAGAGGCTGACAACCATGGAATGGTTGCTCCACGCTGCTCCATCGTGGGCAGGCAGTAGGGAGCAAGTGAGGATTTTGACAAATGGAGAGGCATGTTTCTAAAGTGATGGTTTAGAAGGGTTAAAGGTGGTAGCTCATCAAATGGACAGAAGAAGCGGTCCATGAATAGGCAAGTGCAGTTGCCCAGGTGTGAGCTGGATCTTCTCTTTAGTCCAGAAAAGAAAGAAGATGCAGGTGGTAGGTACCCATCAAAGGAAAAACCAAAAAAGTTGAAGATTAACTGAATATAGAGCATGAGAGGAAAAACAAGTCAAATATCATCTATTTTTCAAATTCAGATGCTAAAAAGATGCAAGTAACATGACTGAAAAGTAAAGCCAGAAGAATACTTGGTTTGGTAATCTTAAGTTTTCCTTACTCTGGGAGATTTAGGGAGAACGTATCATGGAATTAAGAACTGCTTATGTCTTTTCCTCCATTGGGAGCATGCGTGATGGATTCTTAACAGCTGGAGGAGACCTACGGGGAGCATCTTGAGCCCATGATTTTTAAACGGTGCCCGGATCTGTAAGAGTTTTTCACGGGATGTACGGGCGTGTGAATGGGCTGAGATAAAGCCTGCTGCGCTCAGAGCAGCTCTGCTTGGATCTCTTCCTACATTCAGCTTCCCCACTGTGGATGCCACACTCCTGACAAGTAACCAGATCCTCAGCTCCAATGTTGTCTGAGGCAGCCCCTCGTAGCACTCACATGTTAATTGTCTAACTGTTAAATTTTTTCCCTTACACTTGAGATTTATACTGTTTTGAAAGTTGCTCCCTCTTTGCAATGTGGCAGAATATGCCTCATCCCTTTCTCCCAACAAACGTTTATCCTAATGCCCACACAGTGAAGACACCGAACTGACCAAGTTGTCATTTGGTATGGTAATAGTGACTCCATGGCTGGGCCTTAAAATGAACCTTGTACCTCCAATGTCCCTAGAGAGAGAATGAATGAGGACAAAAATCCCTTTGCATTAGGCACACTAGAACCATGGAAAACACACACACACACACACACAACTTGAGTAGAAATCCAAAAACATGTTCCCAACCCAAACTTATAAAAAGAACACACTAAATGTAGCTCAAACACAATATACTCTTAGGGTGCACAAGCTGGTGTATTAGGCCCCATAAATCAAGTCAAACACCAGAGACGAACTGGGTTTGGTTCTCAGAAATTGTTGTGTGCTCTCTGTTCTGAGCCTATTTTAACTTGATAGTGCAGAAAGCAAAGCTAACACAGTGAAGAGTACTGCAGGAGACTAACAGGTAGGCTCAAAGACTCACCAGCAGCGATTCTACTCCTGACAGTTTAAGAGGTGAGTTGTCAACCGAGCAGACGCCCTCAGAAAGACCACTTGGATTCTGTTCTGGGTCTTGGCTGCTGGCTGTAACTACCTCTCAACACGAAGGCCATTAAAATGGTTCCCTTTTCAGAAGTCAAACATAATTTCCCAGTTCTAAGAAAAGTGTGTCATATATCAAACACAGAACAAGAAATGGGTAGTGTGTGTCTTTATGAATTTAGAATAGCTATGGTAAAATCCACTTTTTAAATTGCTTGAGGATCTAATTGCTTGCAATTTACTCTTGCCCCCAAGCCTTACTTTTAACAAATAAGCCATGAACCTACCCCTACCACACACACACATACACACACTCCTAATCGTTTCTCCCACGAAGTGGGTAGTACTAAAATTGAGTGCACACATCACACTGAATAGCAGCACGAGGTAAAAATTCCAAGGGAGTTTGCAAGGCATTTATCCTCAGCAAGAGTCATTTCACGTGCAGGAAAGTCACCCGTAGCCTCGTCTGAAGAAGTAAGTTGCCGATTCCTGCTTCCACTCCTGTCCCCTGCAGGCCAACGTTTATTTCTCCTAGATCTAGCAGCCATGGGCAAAGAGTACACGCTGAGCCTGTGCCCAGCACAGTGCCAGGCACATTGGACGTGTTTCACGACTGGAGTCTCCTAAGAAATCTGTAAGTTTGTTATCGCAGATACTAATTGAACAGACTGAAACATAACAAAACCTGAGATTTTGGAAAATTTAGTAATTTTGCCAAGGACATACAATGAGTAAGTGACCAAAACACAATTTCAAATTTACATCTCTCTGAGAACCCCATGCTTTTTCCATCTCCCCAGGCTGCTTTGGGACTGGAGAGGGAAAGTAAAGAGACTTTTGTGGCCCAAGAAGTGTGTCCACCCTATTGATCCATAAAAAGCAAACTTCTCCTCACTAGCTGCTCGTGTATACACACACACACACAAACACATACACATACACACATATAAAGATTTATTCTGCTTATTTGAAATGCAGAGTTACAGAGAGAGGGAGAGACACAAACAGAGAGAAAGAGAGATCTTCCATCCATTGGTTCACTCCCCAAATGATCACAATACCCAGAGCTAGACCTGGCCAAAGCCTGGGACTCCATCCAGGTATCCTATGTGGGTACAGGTACTCAAGGACTTGGGCCGTCCTCTGCTGCTTTTCCAGGCACATTAGCATGGAGCTGGATCAGAAGTGGAGCAGCCAGGACTCCCAAAAGTTTTCATATGGGATGCTGGCATCACAGGCAGTGACTAGACCTGTTGTACCACAATGCTGGCCCTGTAGAGTACATTTTTAACGTATAAACTACATATGTAAAGAAAAAAATTCACAAAAGATGCATATGGACAATGCATGACTCACAGCTTAGAAAATGCAAACAAAGTCAGAGAAACACCCCGCCAGGTTAGCATCTGCCCAGGGACTGTTCAAATGACAGCAGACCTGCCTGTCCTCCACCTGTACTCTGTATCTCTGCTGGTGCCAACAACCTCTGTCTTCGTTCCCTCTTGCTTGGAGTCCCTCTAACACAGACTTTAGAATAAACCTTCCCTACTGAGTCCACGTGTGTTAGGCTCCAACATTTGAGTCCCCTTTTCCTGATCTCCTGTCACTAAGCAAGTGAGAGCACTCTTGTGTCTGCAAGAGGTCTCCCAGGCCTCACTGGCTCCCAGCTCACACCTGTCCCACACACGGCGTCCCTCAGTACCCACAGGAGGTTGGGTCCAGGACTGCTCCCCTGTATGGCTACAAAATCTGAGGACACTGAAGTCCTTTACATAACACGGCATAGTATCTGCGTATAACATACACACAACTTCCTACATTAAAATCATTTCTCCATTACTCTTAACATCGAACGCAATGTAAATGCTATTAAATAGTTGCTATAATGTATAGTTGAGGGAGTAATGACGAGAAGACGTGTCTGTATGTGTCCAACAGAGACGCATTTTTTTCTGAATATTTTTGATCTATGGTTGAATCCACCCAAGTAGAAACTGCATATTCTAAGGGTCAATTACATGTTACTTCTCAGGTCATGTTGCTCTGAGATTTGATTTTTTTCATGGTATTTCTGTGGTCCGATGCCCAAGCACCCTCACTGAACTCTCCCTGGCTGTAGCCTTCAAAGAGAAGCACCATTTGACCCAAGTCAAAGGGGACGTTGACATTTAGATATGAAAGTAGACTATGAAAGCCATGCACAAAAAGAGATCAAAGAAGATATTAATTGACAAGCAAAGGGCAGGGAATACGGCTACTTAGCTTAAAAACAGAGGCCCTGCAGAGACAGATAGAAGCTAAGAAGGTTTGCTGATACATTCAACAATGACACAAACACACACATGTGCACATATGCACATGTGCAGGCAGGTACAGGCGCGCACATACATGCATACATATACATGCAGTAGATATCACATTAGAAACAAATATAAAAAGGCTCTACATGTATTACAGAAGAGATGCTATGTGCGTGCACAACTTCAACATAAGGTAAACCTTGATGTGTTTCATAAAAGTGATACAACATATGAGGGGAATTCAGAGAAGGGAGAGATACACTCTTCTAGATATGCTTTTACCGAAATACAGTTATCACTACAGTTTAAAATGACACACGAGGGACCAGCAATGTGGCACAGCAGGTTAAGCTGCTGCCTGTGACACTGGCAACCTATATACCTATACAACCTATACACCTCAGCTGTGCCACTTCCAATCCAGCTCCCCGCTAATGCACTGGGAAAGGCAGGAGATGGCCTGCATGCTTGGGTCCCTTGCCACCCGTGTGGGAGACCTGGATGGAGTTCTAATCTCCTGGCTTCAGCCTGGCCCAGCCTTCTGGGGAGTGAACCAGCAGATGGAAGATCTGTCTCACCCTCTATATACAACTCTGCCTTTCATATAAATAAAATAAATCTTGGAAAAAAATTAAAATAAAATGACACATGAGGGTGGCAGGAACCCAGGTGCTTAAGTCTTCACCTGCTGTCTACCAGGATGTTTATTAGCAAAAAGCTGGAATAGGGAATTGAACTTGGACTTGAACTCAAGTGCTCTGATGGGATCCCAAGGGGCAGCTTAAGTCCCGAGCCAAATGCCCACTTCAACAAACCTATCTTTTAATTCCTTCAATGAACTTTTTAAAGTACCCTCCTATATGAAAAAACACATCCACTTATAAATAACTACGCTCCAATCTTAATGCAATGACAATGGCCATCTGTCTGAGGAAGATGGCTAAAGTAAGAGCTGCAACATTTCTTAATAAAACAGCAGACCAAAAACTGGAAGAAAGGTCAGGAAAAAAAAGCATAGCAACACATTTATTACAAACAGCAAACCTGCATGAGGACATCAAGCGGGATGCCTCTTCTACTCTTAATGATCCACTAACAGCTTTTTCTTGCTAGTTTATATGTTTTCAAGCAGTGTAATTAAGTGTGTCATTTGTTAATGGATAACATGAATACCCAACATCGAGATACATATACAATTGACATCATATTTCCACCAAATTGTTTACGGCCATTCCAATGACCATTCTAGTTAAGGAAATTTACTAAGCACTCCTCACCTGGCAAGCAAAATTATGATTAGGAATTCTAGATCTTTAATACAATCTTGCAAAATGGGTCCCATCATCATCCCATGTACAGATAAGGAAATTGAAGCCGAAGGAGGTAAGCAACTTCCCCAGGGTCACAAAGCAGGGAACTGAGTTACAGATGCAAACACTCTGTCAGCAGGCCCTGCATATCTTCAATACCACGCACCAGTGCCTCTCCCCAAAGCGTTAAAGAGGCACTGGCCCTTCAAATAGCATCACTGAAACCTACTTTGCTGAATGCAAATAATTTCCATCTTCAATAATATAACACACTAGGTTTACTCACGTATTTACCTTGAAAATGTAGCAAACTCCACTAATTTCATCCAATCAGACGATAAACAAATCTAATCTACCCATAAGTCGCAGCTGTAAAATATATCTTCTAGAAACAAATCTTTACTGTTTCAAACAATAAAATGACACAGGATAAGCACTTTAAAATAGTCCAGAGTATTTCTGGGAAGTCAGAGAAAGGCCAGATCTGTTCTCACTTGAATGATAAAAGATCTTCACAGAGAACAGAGTTTGGCCTTGAAAACGTGGTATCATTTCCACAGCTACTGAGGACAGGAAGGCATTTTTAGGCAAAGGAAAAGATCGTATCCAAGTCACACCAGACGAAAGCGAAAGCATAAAGCCTGCTTGGGGAAGATCAAAGCAGCTGGCCTCAGGGGCGCATGGCCCCTGAAGAGCAGCTAAGGGCCAGAGACCACAGAACTATAAAAATCAAACCCCACCACCTGCCGAGTGTTTGAGTTGCGCCCCTTTTATAATCCATTGCATTTCTGAACAGCTGTGGATATCAGAAATGAAATGGCATTAGGAGTCCAGTGGAGGGGACTCAAAGGCAATAAATTGTGGGAAGTGCTATAGTAATGGAAAAGCAAGGTGATTTGCAACCCAGAGCAGGGCAGGTGAAGCTCTGGAGGATGGATTCCAAGTTAGACTTGAGGGCTCACTGAGAGCTCGCCAGCCAGGCAAAGGGCATCAGCGCTGTTCAGACCCAGCCAGCAGCATATGCAAAGGACTGAAACCAGAGGGCGAGACTTGCTCCAGGGATGGAAGGAATTCATGCTGAGCAAAATTAAGGTATCAAGAGAATAAAGGGGAGAGGAAGGGAGCAGGCCTTGAAATGCCAAATAAGCCACACATTACAGAACTTGTATTTCTAAGGACTACTGTTCCAGGCATCCCCATAAAGCCACTGAAGAGTTTAAAGGCGAGTAGTGACTTGATTGCATTTCTATTTTAAAGACGCAGCATCTACTACCCTAGGAGAAAGTTACAGAGCTGAGAGAGGCAGAGCGGTTAGGAACCCTATGTGGCAATCCCCTTAGAGGGCAGAGTCCTGGGCCCCAGTAATGGTAAGAATTGGGTCTGCACGGCAAGTATAGGTTTAATGTCATTGAAGTCACGGGCAGCCATAAAATCAGACACAGAATACGTGGGTCTCTGTCACCGTAAGGGAAGTCTGGGAACAGAACATTGTTTGATCAAAGGAGTGATCAGAGGGCTTGCAAAATCCAACCACAAGGGAGCTGGGAAGAAAAGTGCAGCAGTGAGTACTTTGAGAAGTGAAGGAGAGAAAGCATTTCAATAGGGAGCCCTCAGTATCTCCAAACTCCGCTTAGGGAACGAAATTCCCCGTTAGAATGGGAAGGCTGAACGTCCTGAGGACCTTGGCAAGAACAGTGCCCAGAGAGGTGCAGACTGAAGTCAGAGTAAGTGGGAGGGCGCATACACTGTCCTTCCACAGAGTACAGTGCTGAAGCAGAGAAGAGAAAGGGAGCTCTACCTGCAGGAGAAAACAGGATCCAAGGAGAGGGCGTGTTTCCAAGAGAAGAGAGATCTGAGCAATTTTAAGTGTGTGTAGGAAGTGAGACAAAGGTTGTCAACACAGTAACTGGGCAGGCATTGGAAAGATAAAAGGAATGAGATCCTTGGCACAACTAATCTTCAGTAGAAGGGACAAACATTTTACGGTAACTTCACACAAGTACAAAAACATGGGTGTGAATGCAGGTGGATTTCTAGATTCAATAGAAAACAACTAAGGAGAATACTATTTTCTCTAAGATGGAGAAAGCAAATCACTGTTGAGGGTGAAAGATCAACTTTTGGATTTTTTTCAAGACTTATTATATTTTGTTTGAAAGGCAGAGTTATGGGGGCGAGGTGGGGTGGGCAGGGGGAGAGGGAGATCTTCATCCGCTTGTTCACTTCCCAAATAGCCACAATGGTCAGGGCTAGGCCAGGCCAAAGCCACGAACTAAGAACTCCAACCTGGTCTCCCACATGGATGACACGGGCCCAGGCGCTTGGGCCATTTTCCATTGATTTCCCAGCACATGAGCAGGGATCTGGATTGGAAGCAGAGTAGAGCAGCAGGACTCAAATGGGTGTTCCAATATGGGATCTGGCATAGCAGGCAACTGCTTAACCCGCTGTGCCACCACGCCAGCCCAGGGTCAATGATCTAGGAGAATAAAGAATGGGGGAGCTACTGGAGCAATACAGTCAAACTTGTGTGCAGCTCTGAGGGCTCAGCTGAGGTGGGAGGCGAGGCCCTCTTCATGGCTTGTCCTGCACCACTGTCATTTTTTCAACCAGCTCCAGCACCTTCTATTGAGCCATGAGAAGACAGAGTTGTGTTTAACAGAGAATTGTAGGTTAAATGCAAGTAGGACAAAGCAGCAGAATGACTAGAGTGGTACTACATAAAAATTAACTATACAATGGTGCCATAGTAATAGATAAGTAGAGAGAGTCAGGGTAAATGGTGCTGCCTGCTATTTAAAAGATTTCTTTTTCACTCACAGATAGTTCAAGACAAACAGAGGGTCATCTTCCAGGTGGTGATTCTGAACCCAGGTTTCTTCCATCTGGTGCTTCTGTTACGCCCTGGGACTTTAGAGCCCTCTATGGGATCTTGCGCACCCAGCTGGCAGAGGAAGTAGACCACAGCGTGCTGTGGGACATTACATGAGCCAGACCTGGAGGTAGCGCACAACCCTTCCCCCATAGCCATTGGCTTGTCCCATGCCCACTTCTGACCTGACCACCAAAGAGGCTTTGAGTCAAGATGGAGGCCTTGTAGTCAGGAAGAAATCACAGTCTACATAAGGCAAATGGCAAGGGACATGTACAGGAACACACATTTGGTGAAAATCAACAGACTTTGGTGACTGCATAGATCAAGGATAATAAACGGGATCCTCTCTGAAGCACAGCATTAAAAAGAATTAAGAGGGCAAAATCCAATGCATAAGGCCCACTCAAAACCCTATTGAAAGTTGAGAGCCTTTCCCCCCTCATGTCTCGTTTCCCATTACATGGCTCAATTCCTTTTCACAGCACGTGTCACTTCCTAACACACTACGTCATTTACGTACTCATTTACTCATTTTGCATTGCTCCTTCCACCTTAATATGAACAAATAGAGGACAGGGGTCTTCCCTGGCTTACGCATGAATACTTCCTTGGTGTTGAAAACAGTGTCTGCTTACATAAGAGTCATTGAATGACTAATTTTTGAATTATTGAACGCCATGATTGGATGCACAAGGTCGAATATAATGAGGTCAAGTTCAAGTGAAGACACATGTGTGTGCTTACTAATGTTGGCTGAGTTGTAGAAAGGGAAGACTCAAACATCATGGCAGAGACTCAAGGCAGGACATCTTGAGGAACAGTAGACTCAGCTAAAATATTTTATATGTGGGGTGAAAAATGGCATTTGGCTTTAGAAGCACTGTATTTAAGATGAAAGTAAACCAAGTGAATATACACAGCAGGATGCCGAAGCTCAAAAGCCTAGGTTTTGGCAATGCATTGAGAATTAGAGTTTACTGATAAGTTAACACAATAAGCCTCTTAGTCCTCAACACAGAAATAATGATAAGTACATGAGATGATGGATAGGTGAATTAATGTAATCATTTCACAATATGTACACATATCAAAACATTACACTGTATACCACATAGTATACATTAATTAGGGGGCATCCCATATATAATATTCTTTAATTTCCAATTATATTTTAATAAATCCAGGAGAAAAACGATGATAAAAGTCTCAGGATGAGAGTAGGGAGTTATTCAATGGGCAATGAAATGTATCCAAGGGACATTTCCCAAAAATCTAGTGGCTTCCTGTTGGGAAGAATAACATCGCAACTTCATTCTGTCGGAAAAATCCTCCCATGAGGAAAACCTCCCCCACATCATTTAATCAATACTGGTGTAATTACATGAAGTGGGCTATAAGCCCACCAGAAGTCCTGACTCTTCGCATGGTTTTTCCCGTGGAAAATGATCACATCTACGCCCCCTTGTGGTGGTTCTTCATGACTACAGCCTTGCCCCTCCAAGGTCCCTGAATTGAACTAGGCCTTGGCAAAGTGACACTAAAACAAATCATCTTTTCATTATTTTGTGTCTGAGTTCTTGGGGAACAGAGAAATCAGTAATTCTATCTCTTCACAATCTTTATCTTTCTCATATCCACCTACCCTCTGGACAATAGCCACAACACACGGATAACAGAAAAATTGGCAAAAATCAAAGTTAACAAATGTAAATACTAGACAGATGACCTAAAGTTTTTTGTTTTATAATTCAAAGTATTAATAAATAACTAGATGAGTGATTTAATAGGTATATAAAATATTTGCATTTTAAAATTTCATCAGAATTAGTAATAATGAAATTTAATAGGGAATAAGAAGCAATGTATTTATGTCAGATCTATATGTAAAAAGAATTAGAAATATTAAACATAATGTCCATGTAGCATACCAATTACTAATTAGATTTTTTTGAAATAAAGCAACTGTTGACATTCCAATTACAACTCTAATTCATAAAATAGTTGACCTGGCAAAGAGCTAATTCTCCCTGTTACCCAATATTCCTAAAGGTAACTTAGCAAGTGACCCCTACTTTGATTTTGGTAAAAAGAGATTTTCCAGTCCAGCACACAGCACAAAACAGTACATTCATGTGATATTCTTGATGTCATATGTTTTGAAAATTTTCTTTATAAAGTATAGAAATTATGATAAAACACTCTATCTAGCTCCAAATTTTTAATGCCCATTGGAATAACATGGAATATATTATATGTTTTTTAATTTTGAAAAAAATTCAACTAAGATCAGCATATGAGTAGTTTGGGATGATATTTTATTAGTAATACTTAATACTCCCTCAAGTCAATAAAGAACGGATTTACAAAGCATCTGAACATTCAAAGAGAATTTTAAAAAGTTCTAAGCATTTTAACAAAGCTTTTTTTTTTTTTTAAGAGTAACTGCTTGGAAAGGAAGAGTTACAGAAAGAAAGAGGGAGAGACAGAGAAAGGGATCTTCTATCTGCTGGTTCACTCCCCAAATGGCCACAATGGCCAGAGCTGGACCAGGTCAAAGCTAGGAGCCAGGAGTTTCATCTGGGTCTTGGGCCATCTTCTTCTGCTTTCTCATGTACCTTAGTAGGAAGTTGGATTGGAAGTGGAGTAGCAGCACCCATACAGGATGCTGGCATCACAGAAAGAGGCTTAACCCACTAGGCCACAATGCCGGCCCCCACCAAATATTTTTTAAAAACACTTTCTCTGTATATAGTCAAAATACAAACAGCAGGTTCCCTGGGTTACTCTTGAGAACACACTATAGTTAAATGAGAATGAATGATTTAGTTATCTGCAGTGATTACTTAGAACCTAAAATAGAAAGTGGGGTAAAATAAAAATAGTCTCCAATGTACAAAAGTGTATTGCCAGAAGTTCATTTGTGATTCATTTATTTTGAGCGTACAGCAGGTGATCCCATGGGAAAGCTGCTTTCAAAGTGGTTGTGGGGATTGTCCCTCAAAAACTCTTATTTAATCATTGTGAAAATATTTTAAGAATGATTTTAAAGTAACATTGTCATGTGCAAAGAGAAAGCAAAATAACGAAAAAGATCATAAATGCTTAAGTATTTTTAGAATATTGATAGGTGGGGTTCAAATCTGCCACTTGGCAAGTTACTCAATGTCTCTGTGTTTGATTCCCGCACACATACAACAGAAATAGGAATACGTCCTTCCCCACAGTATTGCAGACTGGATTTCAAGCCTTAGCAGATGGAAAGCCCTTAACACACTTCCTTGTTCACAGTAGGCTCAAAACAGCATTACATTGACATTTTGGTTTAATATGACAAGAATTAATAATAGATGCTACAGGAGTGGAAAACGTTGTAAAAAAAAAAAAAAAAACTAACACTTTATCCTTTAAGTTAATTCTAAAAGACCTCTCTTGAGAGGGGTGTACAAATGAAAGTAGATGCATTGGACACCCTGTGACTCAGCAGTTTTGTACAATCTTGTGACACGGCAGTATAGAGTTAGAAAAAGACATCTGGATTTTGGACACATAAACGGCATTGCGAAGTATCAGCCGCGTTCCGTGCCGTGTGCAGCAGCACAGTGTCTGCAGCGTTAGCTCCGCTCTTCTGTGTATTGAAATGTGGTTTATCTTCACTGGCTAGTGCTTTACAAACTCAAAGACGCTTCTGCAAATTTGTAAAAAGATCACATCCAAGGGCAAGTTGAAAGTGAATGAGGCAAGTCTATTTACTGAAGTTCTACCAGACGAACAGGAAAATGACAGGCTTTTAAAGCTAATGAACTGAAGTGGTTTTCTCTCAAAAAGAAGAAAGACTGCTGGGTTTGAAGAAATTTTCATTTCCTTAAGGTTTTAATCTATTAGACCTTTTAAATTAAAATAAAATTAGAAGACAAAAGATGGAGGCGGTTCCTGCACCATGGACATTCTATGTTAACCACAGTATCAACAAACGCCAGGCACTACAGAAAAAGTCCTTCCTTTTTTTTTTTTTTTTTTTTTTTTTTTTTTTTTTTGACAAGCAGAGTTAGACAGTGGGAGAGAGAGAGAGAGAAAGGTCTTCCTTTACCGTTGGTTCACCCCCCAAATGGCCGCTATTGCCAGTGTGCTGCGCCTATCCAAAGCCAGGAGGCAAGCGCTTCCTCCTGGTCTCCCATGCCGGTGCAGGGCCCAAGGACCTGGGCCATCCTCCACTGCCTTCCCAGGCCACAGCAGAGAGCTGGACTGGAAGAGGAGCAACCGGGACAGAATCCAGCGCCCCAACCGGGACTAGAACCCTGGGGTGCCGGCGCCGCAGGCAGAGGATTCGCCAAGTGAGCAGCGGCACCTGCCATCCCTCCTTTTCCTTTCCCCAAATGCTGTTAGGAAAGAGAAAATGCTGACTTTGTCCTCCTCTGTACTGTGCCTCCCTGCTGTTTCAAAGAACCAGATGGTGGCACTGTGGTACCATTTGTTGAGATTTTTACCTCTGAATCCTGTTTTCTAGAAGCTATCAATTTTGTGAAAAGACTCAAGTCCTCTTTGGAAAAAGAAATGACTTAAGCATACTTTCTTCTTTTTAGTAATAATTAAGCCCAGCATTTAATTCCTTTACATTGTTTCAGTGTTCATTCCTCTCACATGAATCAGTGTAAAACTTATACATGTAGATAATTCAGTGTATTTTCCAAAAATTGACAGTGGGTGGTAATATTTTGTCTTTGTAGCTCTCTTAAGTTATGGAGATAAGTGAGTATGTATATACATGTATACATATTTATATATATTGTCCATAATATTTCCATAATTTCAATTCAGTCTTACAATACTTCTAAAACACAACCCACTGCTCAAATTTTCAGAAACACAGACTCTTGCCAATTAAAATTAACCCTTTTTTTTTTTTTTTGACAGATAGAATGGACAGTGAGAGAGAGAGACAGAGAGAAAGGTCTTCCTTTGCCGTTGGTTCACCCTCTAAGTGGCCACTATGGCCAGTGCGTTGCGACCGGCGCATTGCGCTGATCCGAAGCCAGGAGCCCAGGTGCTTTTCCTGATCTCCCATGAGGGTGCAGGGCCCAAGGACCTGGGCCATCCTCCACTGCACTCCTGGGCCACAGCAGAGAGCTGGACTGGAAGAGGAGCAACCGGGACAGAATCCGGCGCCCTCACTAGGACTAGAACCTGGGGTGCCGGTGCCGCAGGCGGAGGATTAACCTATTGAGCTGCTGCGCCAGCCTCAACCCAGTTTCAGTCTCACTTCTTTCTTTAACCCTCTCAATGTTCTTGGGGAGAGTGTTCCTGCTAGAAGCTCAGTGGCAGTTTTAGTGGGATGACACACACGTCCTACAGCCCTGCTTCTAACCGTCCCTAGCACCTGCCCTCTCTAGGTACACTATGAACCCCATCAAACCTCCTGCTTCTCACAAGGCTCGGTTGAGGCTGACCTCCACCCTCACAACAGAAACTGAGTTGGCCAAAGATGAGTTGGGCCATTTTCTTTCCCATCTACTTTGCTATCTATATTCTTCTTTGCTCTTTGGTTCACCTTGGACAAGTCATGCTGTATAACCCCTCCACATCTTTAATTCTGAATAGGGAAATCAATGTAACTATTGGAAACCAGGTCCAAACAGACATTGACTGCACAGGAACAGTAAAGTCCAAGGAGAAAGGCACAGCGATGCGCCATGAGCAATCTAGAACAAGGGCATTGGTAACCCAGAGTGCAGGCCCCGTCTCCCTTGAGTCATCTTCATGGATGCAGAAGGGAAGGAGAGAAGGATTCAGGCTCACCTGTTCTCTCCACCTTCCTAGTATGCCTGCCCCAGGTGGGTCCTGCCCAGTGCTGGACCTCAGCTTCCATAGATTTTTTTTTCCATCTATTCAAGGGAAATTATGGTCAGCAAACATGGATTTTAGCCACAGTCCTCTGTACTACTTTTTTAAAAATATTTATTTTCATTTACTTCAAAGGGAGAGCAACAGAGAAACAGACACACACACACACACACACACAGAGAGAGAGAGAGAGAGAGAGAGAAACATGGTTCTAGCCTTTGATTCACTCTCCAAATGCATGCCAGAGTCAAAGCTGGGCCAGGCTGAAGCCAGGAGATCCAAACTCCATTCAGTCTCCCGGCATGGGTGACAAGGACCCAAGCACTTGAACTCTCATCTTTTGCCTCCCAGGATGTATTCACAGGAAGCTGGATCACAAGCAGAGAAGCCAGGACTGGAACCGGCACTCTGATAGAGGATATGCACCTCCAAAGCAGTGGCTTAACCAGTGTCACCATGGCTACCCCCGAACCACTTTCCTTACCTATTTTTTCAATGGAAACTATCTTCTTTTACAAACAAAACCTACTACTAATTCTCACTGTGCCACACAAATTAAATCAGTGTTTTCAGCATGAACTTATTCCATGACTTAAAATTTATGTAATTTACTGATTAAAAGGCAATCAATCACCGGTGCCGCGGCTCAACAGGCTAATCCTCTGCCTTATGGTGCCGGCACACCGGGTTCTAGTCCCAGTCGGGGCACTGGTTCTGTCCCGGTTGCACCTCTTCCAGGCCAGCTCTCTGCTGTGGCCCGGGAGTGCAGTGTAGGATGGCCCAAGTGCTTGGGCCCTGCACCCCATGGGAGACCAGGAGGAAGCACCTGGCTCCTGCCTTCAGATCAGCACGGCGCACCGGCCGCAGTGCGCAGGCTGCGGCGGCCATTGAAAGGTGAACCAACGGCAAAAGGAAGACCTTTCTATCTGTTTCTCTCACTGTCCACTCTGCCTGTCCAAAAAAAAAAAAAAAAAAAGGCAATCAATGAGGGAAATGAAAGCATTTTCTAGACCAAAGACTGAACATTCAATTTATGTTGGTGGGGTTTATTGCATTTTATTATTTATTAAAGAGTCAGAGAGAGAGAGAGAGAAAGAGTTCACTCCCCAAATGCCAAAAATCAGCTAGGACTGGGCCAGGTCAAAGCCAGGAACCAAGAGTGCAATCCGGGTCTTCCATGTGGGTAGCAACAATGCAGTTACTTGAAATCCAGGCACCCCTGCCTGCCGGGGTCTACATTAGCAGGGAGTTGTAATCAGAAGCTAGAGGTAGGCATTGAATCCAGATGCTCTGATGCGAGATGTGGGCATCCCAAAGAGCTCCTTGAACACTAAGCTAAACACCACCACTTCCTTGTTGTTTTGGTGGGTCTACCTACTGAAGCTGTGTACGAAGGTGTCTAGACCGAAGAATCAGAGGGAAGCCACTCCTTACCTGCTGTGAGATGTTTTACAAGCAAGAAAAATTTCACTTGATGTAATTTGGTCCTAGGGTTCCACATAGAAACACTGATCTATAATAGACATTAAAAACCATTGTTCTATAACAATGTCTTGGCTTTTTTTTTTCCTAATTCTATTTTATTAGACAACTTCCAATCTCTCCAAAGTGAGGAGTTGGTATTAAATGAAAGATAGCATTTTCCAGCTTGGTCCTAGGGGAATCACAACCCTTGGTGATACAATTTCACACCCCTCCTCTCTAGAGTTTCATTGTCCTAGTCTGTCTTCTTAAGTGGTGACACTGGGGTGCACTCAAAAACCAAATGATTTGGGGGAACACCACCCCAGGTTTCACTGTGCCTTCAGTACTTTGGTGAGCAAGAGGCTAAAAGAATTGTCTAACGTGCATGAGGTGAAGCAAAGCCTCAAAGCTTCCAAAGCTCCCCGGATGTAGGAAAACAAGCAGCCAATGTGGCGCACCTCCTCTTTTCTTGGCACGCTTTACTAAGCCTGTTTTCCCAGCTCAGTGCTCTGCTCCAGCGCCTTTACAACAAAAACAGAAAAATGAGGTGACAAGAGGGGAAATGCATAATCCTGCCTCTTCTTAGGGGCCAGTTTTGGCTTAGACTCCTAAACTGCTATGGAATTCTCTTTAAAAGACGAAGGCTTTTTTAAGTCTCCCATTTGTTGCAAAAACAATAATGTGGTTTACCTGATTGCAGCCTTCCTTCAGGGAGCTGTATAAATGAGATGATAGAATAAATTTGTCTGCATCCTGAGTTTTTCTCCGAACTATAAAACAAAACTCCAAAAGGCAATTCTATCAGGGTGTCCCTGATCTTGAGCATAAATGATAGGTTCCTTTTAGATGGCGGGGGTACGTCTGTGGAGTTTGATTTCCAGGGAGACAGGGCAGGATTTGCTGCTATGCAGACTGAATAATGTTGGAAGCCAACATCATGTCACATTTTGTGTGCACTTTCCAAAGATTAATCCAAGCGTTACAAATGGGACACAGACTGCCATTGTCCCAGGGACACTTTCATAACCCACACCTACAATATTCAACCTGTTGTTTGCAAAGGGACAACTTTGGGACACAAAAACCCACCAGAACGACTTGGGGAAAGGAGCCGTGGAGAGGCGGAGACCCAGGCGCCACGGCCTCTCCACATCCCATCCTTCATAGCAAATGAGTCTGTGTGGAGTTGTTTTATGCCTGAGGGTGGGGGTCGTGCAGCTCTCTTCAAAGCCACGCAGCGCGCACTCCTTGCATCTGCAGCGGGCTAACTCAGTTTCTGACTTAGGTTGCACTGGGGCCCACTTTGCCATCTTGCAGATAATTTTTGTTTTGTTTTGCATAATGAGGCTCCAATTAAATAACCGTATTCCCTTCAGGAATAAATCGTGCCTGGCCAGTGTCTTTTTTTTTTTTTTCCCATCTCTTTCTCCCCCTCCCCCTCCCTTGCTGACAAGTCCTTCCATCTGTTGTGCTTCGAGGATGTTCTTCGTGAATGGAAGCCTCAGGAGAAGATTGTGAGAATGACGGGAGAAGAGCTCATCATTTTCACTTTCCCCCATTCATCATCATTAAGAACTCCTACAAAGTACTTAGCATTACAACCTGCCTGACTTGAGAAAACACACTCTCGGCCTACTCCATCAGAATTGATAACTCAGTTCTTGCTTGGGTTTAGAACATCAGTACCTTGTATAAGAAGGCATTTTTACAATAGGTAGAAGTATTTAAAAGAGAATGAGCAGAGTCATAGCTACATAGTTAAATTACTTAAAAATCAGGTATTTCTTTATTTTACGTATGTTATAACTATAGTATCTAGTGGCGTGACCAAGGGGAATGAATTTAAAAGCCAAGAGAAATTTCTTTCAAAAATTACTCTGGGGAAATCACAGCTAGTTTAAAAGACTTCTAGAAGCATCATGAAGGAGATTATAGGGTTGTGGGTATATAATAGATATACTTCGTATATACTATGTGTGTGTGTATTATATTTATACTAAGGAGCCATATATATCACTTCTTTTGTACTTTGGCGCCAGATTTCCACTATGTGCAAATTGTAAGAGGCAGAAGAGATCAACGGGAAGCTAACAATATACACTGTGCCTAAGGACAGGCTCATACAATTCAAATTTCAATGTGGTGCTTGTTTAAAAGCGTCAATAAATCCATAATAATATAACATCGCAAATTTATCTTTAGTCGTTGGTATAATTTTTAAGTTAAAATTGCTGTATTTCTTCAACCTTTTTTCTGTTTATTACCACTGTTATGGCCTGGTAAGTATAGGCTTCATGGTGAGTTTTCTAAATGTTAGGCACCTTGAGCTATGAGAACAGTATGATTTCTCCAGGAGCAAGTGTGTGACATTGTCTGATGAGATCTTAAATGTGAGTACATTAATAGCAAGCAGGCCATGGGAAGACCACACGGGGATGGGCCGGCTCTGTAAACTCAGCATGAGGCAATGGTGTCACACAGCTGGTGGGGGAGACTAGCGAGATGGCAGGGAGGGACCCAAGCCTGCTCCCTACTTCACATCGCACAGCTGAAATCAAGGAGCAGGAGGAGCTGCATCCCTTTCTGGAGCCAGGGTTCTCTTCCAAGTTCATGTGGTTGCTAGAATTCAGTTCCCTGCTGTGGCAGGACCCGGGTCCCTGCTCTGCTGCTGGCTGGCTGTTGTTTAGGGCCACTCACAGTGGCATTTCCATCGGCCCTCTCTGGGCTGTGAATCTCCGACTTCTGGAAGAGCCCAGTCTCTTGTAAAGGCTCGCTTGATTAGGTCAAGTCCATCCAGCTAGTCTGGCTTCTGATTAACTCAAAGCACCTGGTTAGCAACCTAATTCCAGGAATGATATCTCACTTTATCCACAGTTCCCGCCTCCACTCAGCAGAGGGGAGCATACGGAACTCATATACCAGGCTGTGGGAACTTTGAAGGCTGTCTTGGGATGCTAAGTGACAGTGAAGTGGTGTGAGGGAAGCAAAGTAGGTGACAGGGAAGAGCAGTAATATTTGATCGGAGACTGGGAGGGCCCAGCATGAGGCAGTCATGGGAGTTCATGTCTAAAGGGTATTTTGCTATTTGAGCAGGGGGGGGGGGAGAGAAAGAGAACCCACCTGCTGTCTCACCCCACAAAGCCTGCAACAGCCAGACTGGGCCAGGATCTGGTAAGTCAGTTCAGGTCTCCCTAGCAGGAACCCAATCGCTTGAGCTACCACTGCTGTCTCCCAGAGTCTGCATTGCTAAGAAGCCGGAGCCATATCTAACTCAGATGTTCCATAGTGAGACAAGATGTCTTATTCAGTGGCTTAACCTCTAGGTTAGCCACTCACCCCCTAAATTTAATGCATTATCACAATATTGTTAAAAATGCATCGATATGTCAACATAGACACTAACTTGTTTTAGGTCAAGGGAATTCCTACCCCTGTTGTATGTTTTTCAAGAAAACTTATTTTGCTAGAAGCTCTGTTGGTGTTCTCCCAAGAGCAAGACCTGGTAGTGTGTTTGAGTGCCCATCCATGTGCTGCCTACAACTGTAGAAAAACGCATCTCAGTAACTACCAGTGCTGCAAGGCGAGGGAGTCCACCCTGGGAAAGATACAGAAAAAGCCCCCTACTCACTAACCATGGCAATTTCATCATGGTGGCGGCTGATGCCAAACCACCCATGTCTCTTCCCAGAAAAGCATCCATGGTAGGAGCAGGATCCACTTATGTTCCGCTGTATGCATTTTTCCCATCTTCCCTACACCAAGCACAGAACCCCAGTGCCTGGTGATTTGCCAGGGGATGCTGCCCTCTGCCGGAGGGCACCTGTCTTTGGGGGCTTGGGGCAGGACCTCACTGATGACTGGGATTGAATTCCGTGCATGGGGTTGAAGTCCACATGTAAGTTTATAGACTTTGCATGAACTACATCCTATTCAGCGCATTTGCAGCAAGTGCATCAGGGCAACTGTTAGCCTGTCCCAATCAACCCACATCCCAGAGAAGAATTATACATTACTGACAACACAGAAAAGCTTTCGCTAGCTTCCATCGTTGGAAGCATTTCCAGACTTCAAAGATTTCAGGCTGTCTCTGCCTTTGCAAATGTCATTTCTCACACTCAAAATGGATGTTGGTGTGGCAGAAAGAGCTGGACCAGGAAGCTGGACATCTTGGGCTTATCTGCATGGGAGACGTTTGTTGAGTGCTCTCACAATACAAGCATGCTGGGCTTACAAAGAAAAATAACACCAGTCCCTGACTTTTACACCCCAAGAGTAGAGAAAGACAAGACAAAGAGAGAAATAGATGAGAGGTAGATGGGTACTGTGGCTGTTCAATGATGCTCAGAAAATAGGAGTTCGAACCTCAGCTATCTGGGACTGGCACTGTGGCAAGGCAGGTAAAGCCACTGCCTGTGACCAGAGCATGCCACATGGGCACCGGTTTGAGCCCTGGCTGCTCCACTTCTGATCCAGCTCCCTGCTATTGTGCTGAGAAAGCAGTAGAAGATGGCCCACTTGTGAGCCCCTGAGCCCACAAGGGAGACCCAGAAGAAATTCCTGGCTCCTGGCTTCAACCTGGCCCAGCCCTGCTCATTGGGGTCATTTAGGGAGTGACCCAGCACGGAATGGAAGATTTCTCTCTCTCCCTCTCTCTGTCACTCTGGCTTTCAAGTAGATAAATCTTTTCAAACAAACGAATCTCAGGTCTCCCACAGCTTAGCTGCGTGATCCAGGGCACACCATTTTACAGACCCTCAGCCTCATTCTCCCTCCCATTAACTCACGCTTACAATGAACAGGACCTCCGAATGACTGCTGCCTCCCAGAATTGTTGTGACTGTGAAACAGTACTCAGAAAAGGCTGTTGTTATCAATAAGACACTCTAAGGCCAGGTGTTATGTCCCCTGGTGTTGCCGGTGGGCGCTTCTACAGCTTTGTGGAAAATGGATTTAAAAGATGCTTCTTTTGGTCCAAAAAAATTTGAAAATCACACATAGGGTTTTTTTCATTATGTGCATTTTTCATGAACTTTTAAAAAGTCTTCAAATGTGTGGATTTTGGATTTTTTTCTGCAGCAGAATAAACGTATCTTTTAATTCTGTTTGTTCTTGAACTGTCTGAAGTACCCTCACATTTGCTCATGTGACTCTTCATTGATTCCTTCAGTCTATACATCTTTACTGAGGGCCTTCCATGTCCCCAGCATTGTGTCACAAAAGTCACAAACTCTCCAAGACTGCCGCCCTCAATAGTTACATGAGACAGTTGGAACACATGACCCCCACAGTCCCAAAAAATTAGGTATGAGCACAAGGGGAAAGTTGATAAACACAAGCCCATTGTGTTGTTTAAAAAAAACTTTATATCCATATAGATATTATTTAGGGGCAGGTGAACGAACAGAAACAAGGGGCCAGCACTGCGGCATAGCAGGTAAAGTTGCTGTCTGCAGTGCCGGCATCCCATATGGTTTGAGTCCCAGTTGCTCCACTTCTCTGCTATGGTCTGGGAAAGCAGTAGAAGATGGCCCAAGTCCTTAGCCCCCTGCTTCCCATGTGGGAGACCCAGAAGAAGCTCTTGGCTCCTGGCTTTGGACCCAAATTTGAGGAGTGAACCAGATGATGGAAGAGCTCGCTCTCTCTCTCTCTCTCTCTCTCTCTCTGTGTGTGTGTCTCACCATCTCTCTCTCTCTTTATGTAAACTAAGCCTTTCAAGTAAATAAATAAATCTTATTTTAAAAAAAGAAATAAAGAACAGAAAGCATTAATAAAGCAAGGTGATTATATATTTTAAATAAACAGAAATAAAACTGTTAGAATCTAGTGAATAACTAAAACTTGGAAAATTATCATTGAATTATTGCCCAATTCCAGTCAGTGAAATAGATTATGTCCTCATCTGAGAAATTTAATCAATAAAAGTAATGAATTTAGCTGGATGTGGTATCTCAAGTATATCCTTTCATTCTTTATTATTAAAAGTACAATTTAAAATCCAATTGAATTCACTCAATTAGTTTCTAACCCATTGCTTTGTTTTTCTTTTTGCTTAAGAAGAAAAATATTTGAATACATTTACTGGTGTGTGATTTCTGTTAACACGGCTATAGTAATATTCAGTAAGAAGTTAAAGGAATCTTATTTTAGTCATCAAACACACACAAACATAGCTAGGTCTACAACTCATCAATCTGTCTCAAAAGGCTGAATTTCTCTTAAACTTCGCGTAGTTTTAAAAAGAATAGCACCTGTGATTCCTGGGCTTGAGCCTCTACTGTGGAGAGGGTGTCCGCTTGCTACCTGAGCTGCCGTTGTATAGATCAAAGATAGCACCGTACAGAAGGAAGGAAGAGGCAGAAAACGCAGTAACCACAGCAAGGCGAATTTTCTAGCACAATTAAAGTATATGATACGACAATCAGCGTGATGCGGTGTGATAGCAGTAATCTTGCGCGGAGCGGGAGACCCGAGCAGCGGGCGCTGAGGTGGATAAACAAGGACCCGGAAATTTTACGACCCTTTGTGGGCAGACAGACCATAAAGCTGCAAAGTGTTGCAATGCCTGACACACACCTGTGTACCTTATCAAATTTGGGATCAAACAATTAAGAAACATCCGATTTCTAGAAATGTTATGTAACATTGACCAAAGAAACAGGATAACTTTATGTTGCATCAGAAAGACAAAAAGACTGCTTTTATACTCTTCTGCGTATTTGTGTTATGTTAAGAATTTGGATTTTAAGTAAAAATGCCTGCATTAAACCTTGTAGATAGCAGGCCGGCACTGTGGCTCAGTTGGCTAATCCTCCGCCTGCGGTGCTGGCACCCTGGGTTCTAGTCCCGGTTGGGGCACCAGATTCTGTCCTGGTTGCTCCTCTTCCAGGCCAGCTCTCTGCTGTGGCCCGGGAGTGCAGTGGAGGATGGCCCAAGTGCTTGGGCCCTGCACCCCATGTGGGAGACCAGGAGAAGCACCTGGCTCCTGGCTTTCGATCGGCGCAGTGCCGGCCATGGCGGCCATTAGAGGGGTGAAACAACAGAAGGAAGACCTTTCTCTCTGTCTCTCTCTCTCTAACTAACTCTGCCTGGCCCAAAAAAAAAAAAAAAAAAAAAAAAAAAAAAAAAAAAAAAAAAACACCACTTTGTAGATAGCATTTAAATGGCCAATGTGAATTCTCAGCTTTTATGATTATCAAATTTTTCTTGTCATTTATTTTGCACTAATATCCATAAACAGTAATCCAGCAACATATAGAAGGAACTAAGAGACATTACAGTAGCAAAAGTGATCTTATCATTATTCCCAGTTTGTTTAAAATAATCCTCACATATGATTGCTTAAAATATGTATTTTACCAATATTTGAATAATTGAATCATTTTCTCTTTCATTTAAGCTGAAGATATATATACTAGAATAAAAGAAATAGATAATGGCATTAGCACAAAGACATAATTATCTCAATAGACTTACTAAACTAAATTAAATTTAATAGAAAATAATCCATTTTTGCTGGTCAAATTTCTGGGTTTTTGCCAACACTGTTATTCAGCTAGTGACAAACTATTTTTTCAATGGCTTAGCAATATAAATAAATGAGAATGAATTCAGATATTTACATAAAGGTAAACAATACATCTAATTTAGACAGATTTCTAATTCAATCTAAATTATGGATTTTCTAAGTCAATAAAACAAACCAGATAATTACCAAATTTCTGCTTAAATTTACTTTTTTTGAGCAGTTTCAGTTTTTAGAATACAAGGTTTTCTTTAGAGACTTGGGCAAAAATTACATTTAAGTATTATTTGAAATTGAGTTTAAGTTGAATGTTTTAAGGTGAATAGGTATGTATATATGTAAACTTAAAATGCACTTTTTTCCTTATTTTCTGTTTTTCTTCATTTTCAGTTCCAAGTTCTAATTCAGTGACATAGTCCTGAAAGATTTGTCACATAGAGTATGATATGTGAGTAAACAGAGATATTTTAAATAAAATATAACCTATCTTATTAAATATTTTCAATGTGTGAAAATAAAATACTGATACTGGATATAAACTAATTAACTCCTCTCTAGACTTTCTATTAATAACATAGATTGCGCCTTCTAACAGCAGCTTTACAATACTCACAGCAGCATTGCTTTCAACTTTATCAGGAGCTAAAGCACTGCACTTTCTCCCATCAGTTTTGGCTGGGAAATAATGATAAGAAATAGGAAAGCCAAGGACTCTGCACTACAGAACATCTCAGATATACCGAAGCTGTAACAGCAGTGAAACAGAAACAAATCAATTCCTACTTAGAGGGGAAATTGCGTACAATTACTGAATATCTAAATGCAGCTAAGCATATATCAGGGTACATTGCTGTCATGGGCTCAATCCAGGTTAAAAAGCTCACCAAATGCCTCGCTGGCAATTATGGTGCATTTCCCTTTCTGCGTGTTTGCCCCTCTCCCATGGGGCTGGTGTTTTCTAGGGAGCAAGAAAACCCAGCTCGGGGCCTGAGGCTTGCGGGCTATTGTACAGTGGCTGTTTCAGACCTGTGTGCTTATGTTTCCGATTCCTGGGAAGTTCTCTTTGCCGAAGGGCGTGCCCTGAAACACATCAAAAGAACCAAGTTCTACAAAAGAAAAAAGAAACTCAAGTAGGCTTGAACATACAAAGAGAGAGCGAAAGAGATGAGAAAGGGGCCAGGCAGAGTGTTGAATACAAAATGAGTTCAGCCAACCCCAGGAGTTCTTCATCACTTACATTTATCTTATTCTGGGAGGGGGGCGTCAAAACGAGCCCTGACATAAACCACCCACTGCCATTGACTTTGAGTGTGTGTGAGTGTGTGTGTGTGTGTGTGCTGTATTGTACACAAAAAGGAACCGATTTCATGAGATATCACTCACGAGAATGAAAGAGAAAACATTTCATAACACAACCAACCAAAAGGCTCAAGGAGATAAAGTTAGCATGCTTTTTCATTTAACTAATCTCTGGTGTTAACAGGGAAATCTTCTGAGGGTGCATTGCTTTAACAGCTTCGCTGCAATATTTATTTGTACCTTCTGTGCTTAGAGTACAGCATGTGAGATTCTCAACTTGTATTTGCAATGTTTGGTGCATGTTTAATATTTCAGGGCCGAAAGCTGGAGGTAAAAAACCTGCAACAATACAGATTCTGTATGAGGAATAAAAAAAGCAATTCATGTTGTAAATGGTCCGAATAACTGAAGGAATAAGAAACATGTTTTCTGAGTCTATGCTAATTCTATTTTTGAAAGTTCTGATTTCCAATTCTGACCTTATGTGTTCTTTAAAAGTACATTCCAATTGAGAAGTCCCCTATGACAAATGTCGCTTTCCCAAGGGGGTCAGAGCCTTGCGGGTCTGCATGTACAGATTGTCTAGAGACAGAAAGTATAACACCAGGCCCTACTCATGAGAGTCTTGCCACGGAACAGGCTTTCAGTTGGGCTGCTCTGGAGGTAAGCAAATTAATAGTTAATGCAACAAGATGAAATTGCAAAAGGATTTTTAAAGAGAAAGGGAGAGAAGAGAAAAGGCTATCAAACAGACTATTTTATTAGAGTGACATAAATATTACACAGGGGCCATGCAGAACTTCAGTACCAGCTTTGTTATCAAAGATGAACTATTATAGATAAACTTATTACAGATGTAAGTTCAAGATTCTGCCAAACACATAGCAAGTTATCATCTAATGTGCTAATACTTATTTCCTACCAGAATAATTCAATAGTATATATGAACACCATATTTAATTTGTTTCATTTTTTGGCTACCTTGGGCTTTGTAATTTTTGCTTAACTGTGTTTATGTTACTTTTTCTCTCTTCAAGACTACAAGTAAACTTCCTTTATAACACTAATTTTCATGGGTTGTAGTTTTTAATTGACATTCAGCATAAAACTTAATCTTTTCATAAGAGCACACAGATAAGTGTCAGGTTTTCTAGGCAACATCCCCTGCTCCAGCAGTCTTCTCTGAACACACCGTGTTCCATTAGCTACAGTCTGGAATGAACAGCAGAATCCCCAGGTCTCGTTCCCATGCAGTAAAATTTCATGGCATTCAACAACTATTGTGATCCTTAAGTTCATTATAGGCTTTTCCTAGGTTTCAATTTTCTTCCATTCTCTTAAGCAAATACAATAATTTAAAATGTCAAATAATTTAAAATTTAGGGAAAGTCATACTCAATTCTGATACCATGGCACTTCAGTAATATCAAAATAAAATTACATCATTTCACTAGAATATCTGCAATGGATTATCCCAAAAGCTCATCTAGTATGAGAGAGAGAGAGAAGTGATAAAGAAAAATCAAATATGAGTAACCATTCGGAATGTTGAGAATCCTGGTGTAAATTTTTCTTCCTTCAATGCCACACAAATGTGCCATATGAATTTATGTGGTTGATTTTTTTCTTGCATACTTTTTCTGATTAACAATTAAACCATTGCAAAATGTGGGACAGGTGTTGTAGCATAGTTGGTTGAGTCAGCACTCATGATACCAGCATTGCATATAGTAGGCAGAGTGCCTGGGATTGAATCCTGCCTCTACTTCTGATCCAGCTTCCTGCTAATGTGCCTGGGAGGCAGCATATGATGACCCAAACACTGGAACTCACATAGGAGACCTGGATAGAATTCCTGTCTCCTATTTTCAGCCTGACTCAGCCCCAGCTGTTATGAGTATTTGGGGAGTGAATCAACGAATGGAAATTGTCTCTATTTCCCTCTCTCCATCTCCCTCTTTCTCTCTCCCTCTCAGTCTGTGTAAATACAACAATGGTAAAACAGAAAACTTCCCGAAACACTAAAAACAAAAATAGTGTAAAATACAACCAACACCACATTGCATCCAATTCCAAGGGATGATGTATCCTGACTGTAAAACTCCTATATCCTCAATGAGTTAGGGGAGAAAGGAAGAAAAGCACATCATAAAATTTGTGTGGCCCAGAGCTGGCATTGTGACACAGCTGTTAAAGCTGCTGCTGGCATCCCCTATGGGTGCTGGTTTGAGTCCTGGCTGCCCCAACTTCTGATCCAGCTCCCTGCTAATGGCCTGGAAAAAGCAGTGGAAGATGGCCCAAGTACTGGGACCCCACCACCCACATGGGAGACCTGGAAGAAACTCCTGGCTCCTAGCTTTGGCCTAGCCCAGTCCTGGTCATTGTGGCAATTGGGGGAGTGAACCAGTGGATGGAAGATCTTTCACTCTCTGTCTCTCCCTCTCTGTAACTCTTTCAAATAAATAAGTAAAACTTAAAAATAAAAATAAAAATAATTTGTGTGGCCCAAAGGGTCAAATAATTCACTTTGCTGGTTTCACAAGCTCTAAAGTCAGCCTTGTCTGTTTCCTGTGATGCTACTGAAAGCCACAGGCTTCCCGGCAGATAGTAATTTACCTCTGGGAAACAGCCCCAGGCTGTGGCACTGCATGTATCCCACTAGGCATTTCCTGGCTTCCTCAGAGTAGCCTGTCTTAACTGAGCAAAGTCCTCTTCCACATGACTGCTGTGGCTTTATTTTAAATGATATATCCTTAGACTATTTGGAAAGCTAATTATTGAATCATTTCCAGGCTACTAGAGATACAATACTTGTCTTTTCCAGTAACATATTTCATGACCCTCTCAACATACAAATATCCAAAACCAATCTCCTCAAGTGATGTTTTTATCACTTGAAAGGAAAACCTTCCACCCAGTCTTAGCTCCATAATTCACTGAAGTTAAGAGAATAAACTGTGTTGATAAATGGAGCTATTCCCAATTCCTGACTCTGCCACTTCCTGGCAGTGTGCCCATAAGCAAATTCCTAAACCTCTAGCCTATTTTCTCATCAATGAAATGGAGATGATGATCACCCCCATCTCCCAGGAGTCTTGTAGGGAATAAATGAGATTAAATGAGAGCCTGAACCAAACTGCCCTGTGTAAACTCACACTCATGCAATAAATTGTAGTTATCACTCCTTAGGCTTCAATAATCTTTGACTTGTGCTGCTCCACGATCTGCTATTATCAGCCAGCTGCAGAAACCAATCAACTTGGCATTTGTTCTTTTTTTCCCGTGGGTTCCTATGGCCCAGAATTTGGTTCTGGACCCTCATTTTCTTAAAACTAGGATGCTTTAGCAATGATTCCAGATGACTGCTGGTTCATCTTCACTCCAACAGTTGACTGTTGTACATCACTATCCTTTGATGTTTCATAAATAGTGCTTTCAACAGTTCTGTCCACTGCTCTTAAAAATCTGCACTGATTTCCTCTTTCTTATTCTTCTACCTGGTCTTTAAGTGCCTACACATTCTAGTACTTTTTAGTCTATTATTTATTCACTGATGTAAAAATACATTTTGGTGTAGACAATTTTCTACCTTATAATTTTTCCACTAATTCCCTCAAATAGTCCACAGATATCTATTGAGGGCCACTTGGACCAGATCCTTTGGACACAAATCTACTAGCTTTCAAGGATGCAAAAATAAGCAAAATATCGCTTCTCTCACCAATAAGACTAGCATAGGTAGCAATTAAACAACTGGTTATAGTGTACCAAATAAAAAGATCTCTAATAGAAGTATATGACAAATAAAGGAGAATCGTTCTATTAGACCATTCTGTTCTTCAGTGAGAATATCTCCAGATGTTAGGACTAAGTGATTACGATACAACCAACACTAACAAAGTACTATTTGCCATTCTACTTCCTGCTTATAGGAACTGCAAAACCCTGCAAGTTTGCATTTTCTTGCCCTCAGTTAAAAATGTTTTCAATCTAACCAGCCCTACATCTTCCATGATTTCTTCTTTCATTAGTCCAACATTTTATCTCATTCTCTTGGAAACGACTATGTCTATTAGCCTGCATTATTTAGCTGCATATTTGGTTATGTGGAATATTTGGGTGTTTGATATTGTTTAATGTATCAGACAAACCTCCTTAACCAGATTACGAGTTTATTAGAGGCAGGATTCATAACACGCAAGTCTTTCCTGTTTTACAAAGTATCTTGCTTACTTTTGAAGTAATTAGTAATTGCTAAATTTATTAATTTTTGATGGAGAAAAATAGGTAAATTTCTAACATATTTCTTCACATTTCTTGCCAGCAGCCCACATTTCCTTAAAATATGTTCACTGTAGGCCGGCGCCGCGGCTCAATAGGCTAATCCTCCGCCTAGTGGCGCCGGCACACCGGGTTCTAGTCCCGGTTGGGGCACCGGATTCTGTCCCGGTTGCCCCTCTTCCAGGCCAGCTCTCTGCTGTGGCCAGGGAGTGCAGTGGAGGATGGCCCAAGTGCTTGGGCCCTGCACACCATGGGAGACCAGGAGAAGCACCTGGCTCCTGCCATCGGATCAGCGCGGTGCGCCGGCCGCAGCACGCCTACCGCAGCGGCCATTGGAGGGTGAACCAACGGCAAAAAGGAAGACCTTTCTCTCTGTCTCTCTCTCACTGTCCACTCTGCCTGTCAAAAAAAAAAAAAAAATATGTTCACTGTAGCACCAGTTCTACAAGACATTAGTAAAACTTACTCAAAAACTTAACTCCATTTTGAAATGTTGGGAATACAGCATAGTTAAATTACATTATTTAATGAAGGTCTTCTCAGAACCTTTAAAATATGTAGCTTAAGTCATCAAGCTAAGTAGCTATTAACAGTGATTTCCGGTGCCGGGGCCTGCACAGTGGCGTAGCAGGTAAAGCCATCACCTGCAGTGCCAGCATCCCATATGGGCGCCAGTTCTATTCCTGGCAGCTCCACTTCTGATCCAGCTCTCTGCTGAGGCCTGGGAAAGCAGTAGAAGATGGACCCCTGCAGCTGGTGCTGTGGCTCATTTGGTTAATCCTCCGCCTGAGGCGCTGGCATCCCATATAGGCACTGGGTTCTAGTCCCGGTTGCTCCTCTTCCAGTCCAGCGCTTTGCTGTGGCCTGGGAAGGCAGTGGAGGATGGCCCAGATGCACCCCCATGGGAGACCAGGAGGAAGCATCTGGCTCCTGGCTTTGGATCAACATAGCTCCGGCCGTAGCAGCCATTTGGGGGGTGAACCAACAGAAGGAAGACCTTTCTCCCTGTCTCTCTCTCTCACAGTCTAACTCTACCTGTCAAATAAAAAAAAAAAAAAAGATGGACTCCTGAATCCACATGGGAGACCCCGAGGAATCTCCAGGCTCCTGACTTCAGATAGGTGCAGCTCTGGCCACTGTGGCCAGCTGGGGAGTGAAGCAGCAGATGGAAGACCTCTCTCTCTCTCTCTCTCTCTCTCTCTCTCTTGCTCTCTCTCTCTCTCTCTTTCTTTTTGCCTCTCCTTCTCTCTCTGTGTAACTCTGACCTTCAAATAAATGAATAAATATTTTTAAAAAGAAATTAAATCAATATTTTAAAAAGAGTGCTTTCCAAGTCCACTTAATGACAAAAATCTCTTTGGGGAATTAGTGTTCAATGAGCTTATATGGGAAATTCTGATGTGGTCTAAGGCCTTTTGATCAGATTTGCACACTTACTTCATTGAACCCATTTGCACTACTGAACTAACTGGTTATTTAATTCAATTAACTGACATGTACTATTCATCCACTAACCCTATTGGAAACACTCAGTATTCTCTAATCCTGTAATATTAGCAAAGATTGTTGATAAACATGAACTCTATGCACAAGTTCTCCTGGCAAGAACACTGAGGTAAGGATCACACTGACCCCTTCTGAGCCTGGCCAAACTGAAGATTCTTCATTTGTGTGCATGTTTAAGCTTCTTGCTATTGACCTAAAGTTTTATGATTCTATTATTTAATGGCTAAAATATGATGTCTACCCTTTAGGTTTCGAGAAAGACGAAAGTTCCTTGTTTAAGAGTATATAGTTAACTGGGTAAAATGCATTTAATAGTATCAAATTTATTGGTAATTATAATTTCAGCAAGATTTTTATATATGTTATTAATCATAATTGTTTGAAAGTTATGCATGATCTGGAACCAATTACCAAGTCAAGATCTGAGATTCAAGATCTAAGAAATAGGATCCAGGATTTGGTATCAATCCCATCCTTGGCAGAACACTCTGCTCTCCATGTGAGAGCAACAGCAACTTTATTTTCTGGTGAAGAAAACTAAGGCCTTATCCAATCTAAAGTATTCTACAAAGTCTCCCCTGAAACAGATTCTAGCAAACCAGCAGCCAATATGCTCTACTTCCTGATGGTTGCCTAGGGTCCAGAAAACCTCCAAAGCCCTAAGTGGCAGGTGTGCCATAGCCGTCATCACACTGCACCTTGCTTACAACGAACATTGAAGGACAAAGTCAGTGCCTTGCACACAGTGATAGGTCTATGGAAAGCCACATCAACCGTGGTGTGATCCTGTGCTTTGTTTTCCCACAGGCTTCATCTCTACAAAATGAAACCACAATATCTGAAGGAAGCAATGCTTGGCCATTAAGGCCTTGTTTGAAACTTGCCAGCAATCCCTGGAGAAGCCAGGCACCTAGTCACAGCCTGCCACAGTCATCACAACTCGGAAGACCTCTAGACGACCCATAACCTCTACCAGCACCAGAGCTGCTGATTCTTCCCCACCTGCTGATTTCAGGACAAGTTAGATCCTGTACTCAAGACTGGTGAGCTGCTGTACTGTCTCCTAAATTCAAACTGTTATTCAGTTCAAGGAAGCTGAACTCACCAGGTTGTGACACCCAGAAGTCCCTGCTGTAATCCACTTGTAGAAGGGGAAGGAAAGGATGGCTGCTTTTAGCCATGGGTCGTTGCTGTGCCAGGCCATCAGCCTTAGGAGGATGCTTCTATGCAGGGGACTTCTTGCCTATGTGTCCTGGTGGAGCGCAGGCATGCTGAGGTCCAGGCCTGTACCACAGCATCTTTGTCCTCAGCTCTACCTATTCAAGATTCACCACAATCTCAACTCTGAGCATTGGAATTTCCAGTGGCCCAGGATCCAGGCAGTGTGGAGGACCAAGGAGAATGTGCCTTGGCAGAATTTCTCTAAAAAAGACAGAGGCCTCTTCCAACCTTCATTGAATCACTAGTGAATCATCTTTGGGGATTTTTTTAATCACAGATTTCTCTCCAAACTACTAAAATGCTATCTTCATATTTGCCAAAATAATCTACCCTCCTTCATGCCAAGGGACATGCCTTCACCCCCAGAGGCAAGCTAACACATATGTTTTACATGGATTCATGGCTGGTGTAGAACCTCTAGTTTGAATCCACACTTAGATTTGTCATTGTAACAAATACCATTTGGATCATGAGATAACACCCTGGAATTATAGTGCCTGTGTATACTACCCTCCACCAAGGTAACCGAGTTTTCCCCACCCCCACTTCCACACTCACTGTAATACCTCTTCTACACAAATCATCTCCTACAAGTAAAAATAAGAAGCATCACGTGAAACCCTTCGTGAACTCAATCAAGTTTTGTTGAGGATCTACTACGTGCCAAGCTCTGTATTAAATTCTAAGAATACTAAGTCACAGTCCTCACCCTAAGAAATTTACTCTGCAATGGGCAAGACAGACAATTCGACTGCCTGATGAGCGCTAGAGCAGCGTAAGAAGTGCCATGAGAATTCCTTCTCTGTTCTTTGACCACCCAAGGAGCAAACCCAGCAGCGCTCAGAGATGATCTTCTGATATGCCAAAGCAGCCCAAAAGTGAAATCAGAAGCAGGCCATTGTGGAACCGCTGCAATGCTGAACCAACGGACTCTACTTACTAATGTACTATTGCTATCCACCTGACTTTCCAATAAGACGTCTGCTTACTTAGTCATGTCCCCTTTGTCACCGCACTGGTAACCCTCGCGTTGTAGTTGCTCATCAGTGAAAACCAGGCTTTGAAGTGGGAAGACATGACTTCAAGCTTGGGTCCTGGCACTTACGAAGACTGTGGGCAGATCACTTAAACTCTCTGGTCTTTGGTGTCTTTCTTTGCAAAATAAAAAGTGAAACATTACATTCTGTACCTACCTCACAGGGTTGTTGTGAGAATTAAGTGAAAATGTACGTGAAAGCACTTTGTAAACTTTGTTACTTTTCAATCACTCCATTTTCCATGAGTCCTTTCTTCTCCCTACCATATACAGTACTAGAATTTACCAGAGGGGTTGCCCTCATTCCCATCTTCCTACTCCCTAGGCAATTGAACAGTACAAAGGACAGGTGCATGCCTCTTCTGGATAGCTGGTTTCAGTATGGAAATGCTGATGCCTCACAAAATGACAAGGATATAATTCAGAGGACCCAGGTTGGGGCCCTACTGTCATATAGACAGCCACCATTCATCACCAGAGCACTAGCTAGCCCCTCAAGCCCATTACGGAGTGTCCATTCTTGGCCCTAGAAAACCAGACCACAGTGATTCAGGGAATCCCCTGGGTTCCAGATGCCAGAGGAATCACCAACAGCTCCAGTAGAGACCCTGTCTCTCACGAGAGTGAGATGGTCAGCTAAAGGAAGCACTGGCCTGATGAACCCAAACACAAGCCATCCCTGACCACTGACCGTGAGAGCTGGGCGGGCGGGGGAGATTCCTGGACATTCATTTAAAGCAAGGGTTTGGGGACACGTTTCTTCTTTTGGCAGTTTATCTCAACCAACCTGGCTCTTGCCTCTCTGATTTTGATTTGTCTGCTCCTCTCTAACTGACCAGTGATAAGATGTATTTCTGGCTTAGAAGCCACATTATGCACCCCTTGCACACACACACACACACACACAGAGTCATAACTACACAACAGTAGGGAATGCCACCATTTTTCCCATCTTACCCTGTGAAGCCCTGCCATGACCTTCCATTTCAGATGATCAATATGGCTTTCAGATTGTAAAACCTAATTTGAGCTCAGTCTCACTGGCGCAGTCTTATTCCATCCCAGATTGAAACCCTGACTCTACTTCAATCCTGTGTAGAAGCTTAAATAGATCGTCTGTGGACCTACTGAGAATCAGCCATCCTTTAAGAAAAGGGAGATCCTTCTATGACAATTCACTAGCTTCTTTAAGACCGTATTAGCAACTACCTCCAGGAATAGTGTAAAGTTTCTAATAAAAGACACAAGTGCAGCCACTAAGTCACCACTTGGGATACCTGCATCCCATATCAGCGTGCCTGGTTTGAGTTCCAGCTCCTCTGCTTCTAGACCAGCTTCCAGCACACTGGAAGGCAACACATGATGGCTCAAGCGTTTGGGTCCCTGCCACCCACTTGGGAGACTTGGATTGAGTTATGGATGCCTGGATTTGACATAGCCAAGCCCTGGCTATTACAGGCATTTGGAAAGTGAACCAACAGATGGGAGCTTTTCTATGTCTCTTTCTGACGCGCTCTCTCTCTCTCTCTCTCTCTCTCTGTCTCTCTCTCTCTCTCTGTCTCTCTCTCTTTCTCTGTGCCTTTCAAAATAATGAAAATTAATATTTAAAAGTTTCTATAACAATTCTTATGAGAGGAAATCCTGATGATTACCTATAAAAGATCTGAAAAAATTAGGATGCTAGAAGCTCTGTCATATTAAGTCTAGAAGAGAACATGTCAACTATAGTCCCTTCCTCAAGTTCCTAGAACAAGGAGAATGAATTATAGAAATTTTTCATTCAGTATTTCTTCCATCAACTTCCAATCTATTTTTTCATTTTTTAAAATTTATTTTAAGATTTAACAATTTTTAATAAATTGCCATATTCATTTCATTTGTAGATTTTATATATATATATATATTCATACATGCATACATACCATTTTCTCTTAAAACCAGGGATATTAACGTCACATGATGTGGGATCCATGATAACGATCACACAGTGAGGAGGGGTCTATTGTCATGTGATGGTGTAATTCAGTGAAGACAACATTTATAACTATCTTTATACCAAAAAAGGACATTCACAGAAGATAATTCACAGTGTCCCCCTTGCTATGTGTCAGGATGGCTGGCCTATTACACTCATGAACTGAGAAACGCCCAATTCTTTTCCTAAGGCAGTAATATTCATGTTTTATTTCAACACCTGAAAAGAAAGCTTACAATTTTCCAGCAGTTGTTTACAATCACCACTTGCTGTGGGAAGGGCGCCAGAGAGACTCACAGTTTCAGCCACCCAAGGTCAGAGGCACGGAGCCAAGAGGGCCAGCAAAGAGCAGGCCCATGCCAGGGGGAAAAGCTGCTGCTGGAAAGACAGACCAGGCACATGGACCAAGACCGTCTGCAGGTCATGGCAGCTGAGCAGAGAGCAGACAGGTCCAAGTCGGGAACAAATTAAGACGCCGGGACAGGTAGCAGCGTGCACGCACCTGGGCAGGAGACGCAGTCACCTCCTGCCACGTGTTATTTGGCTTCCACAGCCTTCCTGGAGAGTGGCATTGTTACATCTCAGTTTCTTTTCCAGGACTCAAGCCTCCTTTGTACCCGAAGTCCCCTCCATATGGGACCAAAGTCGAAAGCCCTTCCTTACTCCCACACATACTTCTTACTACCTTGGTTGATACCATTTCTTTTTTCAGAGATTCTTAATTTTTTTCATAAAACTTTGATAAATTATTTTATCAATAAAGTTTTGTCAATAAATTACTTGCCTGGTTGCCTTCCATGTCCTTCTTTGATGATTAAAACTGGGTCGTAAACACACATCACTTTCACGAGCAGTCTGTCTGCACTTGCATTTTCAGAGATTTGTGTCAGTGAGAGGATTTCCATCACAGATGACGTGTAAGTGAGCGTGGAATATTTATGTAGTGAAGTGCCAGCCAAGGGTAGCCTAGGGACGGTTGGTAGTGACCCACAGCGAGCCCTGCAGGTTAACCACTACCTGCAAATAGTACCTCTCTTCCAAAAGTCACAGGCGATCAAGAAACCCACTGCCATCTCAGGACCCAGAGACTACCCAGCGCGAGACAGACACACAGGCCAGAAGAGAACCGTGCAGGCAGTACTGTGCGGAAAGCAGTGGCTGAACACACAGGCCAGCCACGCCCACTGCTGGCAGGAGTGCCAGGCTTTTCAGAGGACTTACACGAGAAGCCCCAGCCAGAGATGGACCTGGGCCAGTAGACACAATGGTGGGCAGAGTGGGGAAGTTTCTCTTATTAGAGTCTGAACTCTGCACACTTGCAGACAGACCGAGACCTCGACTGTTGGCAACACTTTTCTTTTTCCGTTTTCACTGATTGTTCTAACTGAACCTGGTAAGGCATTGAATCAGTGTGGGAAACAAAGGAAGTCCATGGATTCTGTAGAGCCCACGGGTTAAGAATGAAGAAGTTAATCTGAGCAGCGCCAGGGGAGACAGATCTGCAAGCTCCCCAGCACGACAGACTGGAAGTCACTAACAGAGGAACACTGCCCTGTGTCCTTGGCACTGCACTGAATATAGACGTACGCTTAAAATGACTGCTTAGTAAATCGCCATTGGTTTTCAATCTTTTGCATGGGTTCAGTTCTTTGCCCCTAAATCCTTTCATGGCCTTTATAAAGTCCAGAATTTATAAGATCTCTCCATTGTTAACAGTGTTTGTTTGTGTCTGAACCAGAACCAGGTAAAACCTGACAAGTACTCTCCATATTCCAGAGTACTCAAACCAGCTGGGCAGCAGTTTGTTATTTAATAACATTCATTTCAAACTGAATATATACAGATTATCCCAGAAGGATATATCATGTGTTACAGCAAACCCTGGCATAAGTATCCCACCAAACTTCTCACCTTCCACTCCCCCAAAAAGGAGCTAAGTTTCTATCAACTAAAACTAAAGATGGAATTGTTTTGTTGTTGTTGTTGTTGTTGTTGTACTAGATTAAACTTTGGCAGCAACTAACCCAATTCTTTGAAGGAACTAGTAAAAGGAAAAAAAAAAAAAAGGTGAACTCCATGAGGGTATTCTTTCTTTCAGTTATGTTGATTGAGTGCCAACCGTGTTGCTTGCAGAGTTATGCAAAGGACATAACACAGTTAGCAAAGCCATGGGGTTTATTCCCTGTGGTCAGAGAAACACAAAACCATCCTCACGACCAGGATGGAATCAGCAACTCAGGACAGGAGTCAGCGACAATGAAAACGATCCGCTACAGCAGGCTTGTCTGAAGAAGTGATGTCTAAGCTAAGGTAAGAACAAGAAGTAGATGTCTGGAGAATAGAAGTAGGAGAATCGAACATTTCCGATGGATGGATCTGCAAAGGTCACCTGCGACCTGAGATGGTGATGTGCATCTAAGGACCGAAAGCAGGGCCGGGTGATTGGAATCCTGAAAGCAGTGGTAAGGATGGGAGGAGGTGAGCTACAGATGTGGGTAGAAACCAGTCCAGGCAGCATTGGAGGCCACACTAACAAACTTACCTATTATCCAACAGAATTGGGAAATCATTGTGGGTTTTACCAAGAGTTCAATCTTCAATGTGTTTAGCTTATCGTGTTGGCTTGTTGAACACATCGAGTGTTCAATATGTATGCATTTAATGATTTGGAATATTTCTTCACAAACTGTCTCCAAGAACTGTCATTATGTGAAGGTACTTTGAAAAAGTCATGAAAAATGAAATTTTAAAATATAAGTTTGTTTGGGGGGAAAGACATTTGGTGCAGCACTTGAGATGCTACGTGGGATGCTCACGTGCCATATTCAACTACTACTGATTCCAGCCTCCTGCTAATGCATGTCCTGGAAGGTAGTAGGTGATGACTCAAGTAGCTCCCATGTGGGAGACCTGGATTGAGTTCCCAGCTCCTGGCTCCTCCCTGGCCCAGTCCTGGCTGCTGTGGGCAGCTGGGGAGTGAACTACTAGATACAAGATCTCTCTCTGTCCTATCCCTCTACATTTCAAATAAATAAAATTTTTAAATACATTATATTTTGGTGTGGAAAAAAATTGAAATCCCTGAATCTTTTCGTAATTTGCAGTGTTCATGAACTTTTTGAAGATTCCACATATACACATATTCAAAATTTTTTCCCCAAAATAAATGTGTCTTTTCATTCCATTTTGAAGTGCTATCATATTTTCCTAAATTCAGTTGGCTTTAAGAATCATTATTCAGAAACTCCCACTAAGAGGCCTTCTCTGATGGACATTCTGAGATATAGGAGACATTCTGAGACTGAAGCTATGCAGATTTATCATGGGCACAGGAAGTACAAAGAGTCTACCCTTAATGCTGATTTTTAAAATTGCTCCAATAGCAGCAGTATGGATGACAATATTCTAGAATCTTGGACAAGAGTCAATGAAACAATCACTACTACTTACTACTCCATGAGGAATGAGGGCTCCACTTAGAATGGAGAGTATAACAAAGGAGCCTTAGAAACACATAGATGCCTTGATTTGTCTGCACATTAACAGCAAGTTCAGGTTGCAATCTGTCCCCCACCAATTCTCCCCTCACCCTTGCTTTCTGGGATACATGGTGCTTCCACCTGCTCAGCAGCTTCAGGGAATGGTCTGCTCCTTAGTCTCCCCAGTGCTGCTAGGTCAGTTATCACTTGTCCATCTGGTGTCATTTGATAACAATCTGTTGACATCTTTCATTTATCATTGTCTTTTTTGCTTTCTCTGTCTCATGTGTACATACTTTTTGTTATATCCATCATCTTAATGATTTCTAGAGAGGGCATCTGTACATTGGGTTTAACACAATTCACTGGAACTTTCTTGTTTTTAATTTGCATTTCCTTGTTGATTCCTTTTTCATCTTTATGGACTATTTTTACTGATCCTTTAGGAAGTGCCAGCTCTTGTAGTTTGGCTATTTTTCTATCAAGAAATAGTCATTTCCTCACCAAATGTTGTAGTTTCATTTGTAGGATGTGTACCAATTCACTGTGTGTAAAATTTGCTGCATATATTTTTCCAGTTCATTGCTTTTTTAAAAAGAATTTTAGATATTTAATTGAAAGGCAGAGTTATGAAGAAAGAGAGGGGAAACAGAGAGAGAAAGAGAAACAGATCTTCCATCTGCTGGTTCACTCTGCAACAGTCATGGCTAGGCCCACCTAAAGCCAGCAGCTGGGCACTTCATCTGGGTCTCCCACTTCCCAAGATTCATTAGCAGGGGACTGGACTGAAAATGGGGCAACTGGGACTCAAAATGGTAGTCATATGGGATGCCAGTGTCACAGACAGTGGTTTAACCCACTAGGCTGCAACACCAGCACCTGTTATTTACTTTTAACTTTTATAATAATTGTGCATGAAAAAGATTATTTTTGTTTCTCTGCACTACAGTTTGTAGAATTTTCTCATTATTAAAAAGTATTATTAATTTGAAATTTTAATATACTTGATTGGTGAATTATTAAATCTTGCAGTGATTTTATGCATATAATTCCCTGACTTAGCCTGGATATCAACTTGCTTACATTCTTAAGATGTTTAGAATTTTATATTTTTATATCTGCTTTTTGATTCATGTATAATTTATTTTTTCATGTAACATAATGGGAGATTTCAACAATTAACTATGATATTCAGCATGCACACCATCAAATACTTAAATATAAACATGTACAACTTAACAAATAAGTTTAAAACAACTGCCATTCTACTTGAATCCCTGCCTAAGGATTTGCTTTTGGAAGAATATGAACTAAAATAATTTTACTGGAAAAGATCCATATCCTTGGATAGATTTCTGGATTGAGGCACTCCAAAGTCAGATAACAACAAATATTACATTGTTAGTTTTAAGTGGGTTGTGATAACTCCTGGCATGCTCTCACTAATAGGGTTACTATCAATAAGTCTTTCATCCATAGCGAGTTGGGACAGGATGCAGGAGAAAGGGGATTGCTGGGTTTATGCAATATTTCTGCCAACTGAGAGCGATGGCAGCAGTGACTGTCATAAAGAGCTGCAGAGATAGTAGGTGGCTTAAGTACTATGTTCTTGAAAGAAAATGGTGACTCAAGTCAGCAAGTTACCAACTCAAGACAAACATAAAGTTCAGAAAATCCCTGTGACACCCACATCTACCGTAGCAAGAGGGAGCTGTAGGCTACAAACCAGGTCTGACTATGAGAGAAGCAGAATTGTAGAGAGGGCTAACTACACAACTCTGACACATGTACTATGCTAAACTCAAGACTCTACTATAGAAGACGTGAGAGCCTGAGGGTAGAATGCAGCCCTCTACGGGAGGGTTTGGCGTGGATCCCCACATTCTGCGGAATGATCGAGGCCTCCTGACTCCCTATCCAATATTCCAGAAACACAAACTCCCTTGCCTGGAGACCATGCAGGGATCTCATGGGAGTAAGATCCCTCCCAAGAGAGCAGTCACCTACATCAAGATTTGTCCTGCCCTTCTCAGAGTTAGTATGCATGAAGTTAGGGTATCATCCTCAGCCTGGCCCACCTGAGGAAGTAGTGTTCTTATGTGGGGAGTGACGGAATTATTCACCCAGAATTCTACAATTCCTGTCTGCTATCTACTGTCAGGAATCCAAAGAAGTTGCCTTAGAATGGATCTGGAATGAGAATTCTCCCCTAACTCAGGGTTATTATCTAGAAGGATTAATGGCAGCAAAGACTCGTATGTTCTTGGATGCATTTAATGCTTCAGTCCAGAGACTCCACCAGCTGACTGTTTCCCAGAGGACATTCCCCTCACTTAATAAAAAAGGGAAGTGCTAGACTGAGGACAATGGTGCTGTTGAGAAACTCCGGGAATCTGTCCTTTTGAACCCCGGTGGACCACCAGGAAAGCGCCCATGCAATTAGCTACTTGGTGTCACCTAGATGGGAGGGTTCTGGAATAGCAGAGGCCAGGCAGGCACTGTCACCTAACTGTCAGACAAAAAGCAGATGTAATTGTGCCGTTGGGAAACAAAGCCGAAAAGGCGATCAGAGACCTCAGCTTCCAGAGATCTGTGGCGACAGTTTCCAGGGGCTCAGTCAATGGGGAGTGTGATGTCTGAGTATTGTCTCCTATAACCCATGATTGCTGCATTACCTTACGTGGAAAAAGGGACCTGCATGTGGGGTTAAGGTACTATGTTTCTTCTGATGAAGAGACTTTAACCACCTGGACCTCCTGCAGAATATCACCTACTAATGACGTCATTCTAACTAGATGTGGGGACCAGAAGTGGCTTTGTAAGAAATGTCCTTGTGAAGCATATGCAGGCCAGGGGCTGGCCGATTAACCCTTTATTCAGGATCCTGCCCACTGGCGATGTTTTCAGGGTTCCATGAGCTGGTGACATGCTAAGAAACCCCCAAAGAAATGGGCCAGCTATTACTCCTTGCACCTTCTGCTGCTGAGTAAGGCATAATGCCTGGTAATTCTCTTTGGGAAAAACACATGCCACGTTTAAGAACGCAGCTCTGACTCATATATCAGTTGGCTCAGACAGCGACAAGTTCTGAGTAAGGCATTGCAGCAGATTTAAGCTGTGCAACAAGCACCCCTGGCACTTAGATCATATGACTCAGCAGATCCACGGTGCCACCGCCACCTGCGGAACATGAGGATGTCGTGCATAGTCTTTTTTAAAAAAGATTTATTTATGTATTTAAAGGCAGAGTTACAGAGAGGCAGAGCAGAGAGAGAGAGAAGTCTTCCATCCACTGGTTCTCTACCCAAATGGCTGCAATGGCCGGGGCTGCACCAATCTGAAGCCAGGAATCAGGAATTTCCTCCAGGTCTCTCACCCAGGTGCAGGGGCCCAAGGACTTGGGCCATCTTCTACTGCTTTCCCAGGCCATAGCAGAGAGCTGGATCGGAAGTGGAATAGTCGGTACTCGAATCGGTGCGCATATGGGATGCCAGCACTGTAGGTGACGGCTTTACCAGTGCTGGCCCCATGCATAGTTTTTTGCAAGCTCCCATTGAAGAGTCACAGTGAAAACCCATACAGGCATGGACAAAGACTATGTCTTCTCTAAGGAGAATTACTCACCATTCCAAAAGTGGCCCTTGTGATGCACCTGTGCCTAGAGACTGAACCCTCAACCAAAGCATACTGAGTGAGTGTGCAACTTGAGCTACTCACCTGAATGCAGATTTCACATCAAGTCCTAAGACTGGAGAAGGGAGCACAATAGCACTTCATTATATTATGGAAATAGAACATTCTAGATCAGAGCCAAGCAGATTCACAGCATATAACTTATCAAGCAGTGTCCCAGAATCCTGACACAACATACTCAGTTATATCAAGGCCTCTGCTTCCGTAGGCCAGAAGAGAAGGAAACAGTCTGACCTGACCCACGGATGGGGTGATTTGATGTCTGCAGGTTGAAATGGGCTCCTATCACACCACAGGCCATCACAGAGGAGGCCCTGGATGGTGTTGGGAGGCAGTCCTGTGTGCTTCACTTTGTGCTCGACTCTGTATGAAGATGAAAATGGCCTGAGGTGAGAATACACAGAGATGCCTGGCCAGCAGGTGGTTAATCAGGGGTCTGTAAGGAACAAGACTGTGCGAGTGAGGGAAAACCGTGTAGATGGACCTATAGACGTGAACACCAAGTGTGCAGACCTATAGGCTCCTGCCACTATCTGCCAGGGACCATCTACCATAGGCACTGGACACACAGGTGGTAAAGATGACTCAACTAAGGGATGGCATGGTGACGTAGTGGGTTAAGCTGCCACCTGCAATGCTGGCATCCCGTATGAGACCAGTTCCGGTCCCTGCTGCTCCATTTCCAATGCAACTCCCTGCTGATGGGCTTGGGAAAGCAGCAGAAGATGGCCCAAATACTACCCATGTGGGAGACCCAGGTGGAGTTCCTGGCTCCTGGCTTTAGCCTGGCCCAGCCCTGGCCATTGAGGCCATTTGGGAGTAAATATATACATATATCTATACACACACACACACACATATATATATATATATATATATATATATCCTTTTCTCTCCATAATTATTTCAAATAAATACTTTTAAAAAAAAAAGGATGATTCCTCCAGGAAAACTCAGTGAGCTGCCTTCCTCGGCTGCCCAGTCTTGCACAGCAGCCCCAGGAACAGGATAGCCTCACTGGCGGGGGCCAGGGGAGGCAGAAGAAAGCCAAACGTTAAATTGCTTGATGAAGATGATCCATACTAAAAGAAAATCAGTATAAAGAACCACAAAAGTATAGCACACGAACCCAACTCTATTCTGAGGGGTCAGGGAGTGCTTCTTTTCTTCCTCTTACCGAGGAAGTAAGAGCTGCAAGTTGGATGGGTGATGGCTAGGCAAGGAAGAGACAGGCAGGTGGGGAAGAATACAGCGGGCAATGCACGTGAAGGCCCTGCGATGGGAAGATATGTGGCCCATGGGAGCAAATGAAAAAGACCCTAAGCTCCATAAGTGACTGGGAGGGTGGTAGAAGTAAGACAAGAGATGCGGGCGGAGGGCAAATAAAGCAAGCACTTTCGGTCAAGGTTAAAGGATTCTTGGCTGTCACCCGTGTGCTTGATGCCCCTGCTGCTGCTGTTGCCATTGTTGTTTGCTGCTCTCCTGTACCCTGGCTATCTCCTATTCAAATTTCAGGTCTGGTTTCCTTGGTGAAACATTCCTTGAGTCCCTAGATAAGTAGTGGCTCTTGATATTTGTGCTTGTTTAAGGGCAATGAAAAATCTTACAAAAGGGACTTGGTCAGAGATTTTTGTTTTGATGGTATTGATTGTTGATTGACTTCCAAGAGGAAGAAATGAGAGCTTAGTATTGACTCAATTAGAGGGAAAAGTCTCCTTAGGATAAATTAAGAAGAAATACACTGAGAGCCAGGGAGATAAAAGAATACAGTTGTCTCTGAATCAAAAGAAAAGAAAGCTTTGAAAAGATTATGTTTGGGCCTGGCGCCGTGGCTCACTTGGTTAATCCTCTGCCTGCGGCTCTGGCATCCCATATGGGCACTGGGTTCTAGTCCTGGCTGCTCCTTTTCCAGTCCAGCTCTCTGCTGCAGCCCAGGGAAGGCAGTGGAGGATGGCCCAGGTTCTTAGGCTCTGCACCCACATGGGAGACCAGGAGGAAGCACCTGGCTCCTGGCTTTGGATCGGCGCAGCACACTGGCCCTAGCAGCCATTTGGGGGGTGAACCAAAGGAAAGAAGACCTTTCTCTCTGTGTCTGTAACTCTACTTATCAAATAAATAAATAAAAAATCTTTTTTTTAAAAGAAAAGATTATGTTCAACTCTGTTAAAAGTTGAGTAAGAGGGAAATTAAGATAATATTTATTTTTCATATATTATTATTTGTGAACTGTTTGGCATAAATTCTTTTTAAAATATTTATTTATTTATTTATTTATTTATCTATTTATTTATTTGAAAGGCAGAGTTACAGAGAGGGAGAGGCAGAGGCAGACAGAGAAAAAAGTCTTCTATCCACTGATTCATTCCCCAGATGGCTGCAATGATCAGGGCTGGGCCAATGGAAACCAGGAGCCAAGAGTTTCTTCTGGGTCTCCCACATAGGTTCAGGAGCCCAACCACTTGGGTCATCTTCCTCTGCTTTCCCAGGCAGATTAGCAGGGAGCTGGATAGGAAGTGGAGCAGCCAGGACTCAAACCAGTGCCCATATGAGATGTCGGGACTGCAGGCAGCAGCTTAACCTGCTATACCACAGTGCTGGCCTCCCATAAATTCTTGAAAACAATAAAATCTATAACAAATTTATATGGGTATATAAACACACATTTGACATATAGCTGTACTTTACACTTAACTGCATATCACTATTTCTAATCATTATTAATAACCATTACAGAAATAGTATGTACTTATTTAAAACAGAATAAATACTCAACTTTGAAACAAAAGGGGCTGGCGCCGTGGCTCAATAGGCTAATCCTCTGCCTATGGCGCCGGCACCCTGGGTTCTAGTCCCAGTTGGGGCGCCAGATTCTGTTCTGGTTGCTCCCCTTCCAATCCAGCTCTCTGCTGTGGCCTGGGAAGGCAGTGGAGGATGGCCCAAGTCCTTGGGCCCTGCTCTCACATGGGAGACCAGGAGAAGCACCTGGCTCCTGGCTTTGGATCAGCGCAATGTGCCAGCCACAGCGGCCATTGGGGGGTGAACCAATGGAAAAGGAAGACCTTTCTCTCTGTCTCTCTCTCTCACTGTCCATTCTGCCTGTCAAAAAAAAAAAAGAAAGAAAGAAAGAAAGAAAAGAAACAAAAGGAGGTATCACATAGTAACAGGAAATAAAATATAATGGAAATTAACAGTCATAATTTCTATGTCATCAGAAATTTCCTCAGAAACAGAAAATCTGAATTTTTCCTTTACCTATGGTTCACTGAGATTGACTCATTGACTCTAACCTCCACATAACAATTTCTAGAACCTTCAGCTACCATTATCTCTGTTTATTAAGGTATCTCCTCATTTACAGAGAAATTAAAGGTTGGAAAAATAAGCAGAAAAATTATAAAACAAAAGGATATTGTGCAGTTTTAACCTACATCCACAAATTCTTTATGCCTTCCCTTCAGGGCCTAATTGTGAGTTAGTAAGCAACCTCTCATGATTAGAATACTGTGGCTTGGGTCTTTCTCCTTTGCTTCACTTGCTCTGGGGTAAGCCAGCTGTCCACGTGTCATGGCAGGGGGTGGCGGGTGGGGGTGGCACTCAGTCCTACGCAGAAATCCACCTGTCAACAAACCGAAGCCTCCTCTCCCACCCAGGTAAATGAACTACCGAGGAAGCAGAGCCCCATTCCCAGCCAAGCGTTCAGACGATTGCAGCCTCAGAATAGACCCTGAGCCAACACCACCCAGCCTGAAGGGAGGAGAGAACTTCCACTCTGATTACGGCCCTATCTGAATGATGTCGGAGTTTGTGGACTCAGAAGGCTTCCATAGCCTTGGCAGCTCATGACAAGAGCCTCGAGTGATCACTGACATCATAAATGAGAGTGTCAATTTGTAAATCAACCTTTGTCCTTAATGTGTTGTGCTATGAGAATTAGCGGTAAAACTAGTCTTCAAACAGTACTGTATACTAGGTGTGTGTGTGGGTGCAAACTGTTGAAATCTTTACTTAGTATAGAGTTGATCTTCTATATATAATTAAAAATGAATCTAGGGCCGGTGCCGTAGCTCAACTGGCCAATCCTCCGCCTAGCGGCGCTGGCACACCAGGTTCTAGTCCCAGTCGGGGTGCCGGATTCTGTCCCAGTTGCCCCTCTTTCAGGCCAGCTCTCTGCTATGGCCCGGGAGTGCAGTGGAGGATGGCCCAAGTGATTGGGCCCTGCACCCATGGGAGACCAGGATAAGTACCTGGCTCCTGGCTTCGGATCAGCGCGGTGCGCCGGCTGCAGCACACCGGCTGCGGTGGCCATTGGAGGGTGAACCAACGGCAAAGGAAGACCTTTCTCTCTCTCTCTCTCTCTCTCACTATCCACTCTGCCTGTCCAAAAAAAAAAAAAATGAATCTTAATGAAGAATGGGATGGGAGAGGGAGTAAGAGGTGGGACGGTTTGTGTGTGGGAAGGTGGGTATGGGGGAAGAACCACCATAATCCAAAAGCTGTACCTATGAAGTTTATATTCATTAAAGAAAATCTTTCTAAAAAAAAAAAAAATACCCACCCAGTCAAACAGCTCTGACCATCAAGACCTGTGAGAAGGGGACTATTGGTTGTTTTAAGCCACTGGGTTTGGGGACAATTTATTAAGCACCGGTAGATAACTAATACAGATGGAGTAAATTCCTGAAAGAATTTACAGTTCTTTCTCAGATAGAGGAAACTTAGGTAAATTTGGATTGATGCGTGCTCTTGACTGGATTCACAATGTGATCCTTCAGCAGGACTACATCACAGACGTGATGATGCTGTGTTCTCGGCATCAAATAAATGATGCGTGAATTTGTTTTGTCCCACTGCCAGGGATGTTAACTTTGATCACATGATTAAGTTGATGTCTGCACACATCTCCATGGCACCATCTTCCCTCATTTGTAACTAAGAAGCATGTATCCAGCCCCAACGCATTCATTTATTCTGTTTGTATTAATGAAGATTCATAGATCCCTTTCATTCTCAGTGTGGGTAATCTGTTATTATCACTGCTTATTTTGATACCGCAATCGTCCTAGGTGTTCGCCTTGGAAGCTGCTTCAAGGAGGCTCCCTTGGTGTTTGCCATTTCTTCACCATTCTCTGAACACTTCCTTTATCTGACACAACAAGATGTTTTTGATCCATCTTGTGTTATTTTTGCTCTAGCCGCATAATCAACTCATTTTTCCAAAAACACTATCCCTTTTTAATGGAGAGCTAAAAACTAAAATTGGGGCACTTGAATGTCCACACACTAATCTCAGACCCTGAGAGTGAGAAGAGTTAGAAAATATATGTTTAAGTATACATGCACATGTTTATACCTATATTTATTTTTACATCATTTATGCATCTACAGTAAGCCATAAATTCATATTCACATCTCCAATTAAATCCAACAACCCAGCAGCCTCCGTGTACATATTTGTAATCCCCTTCTCTCACAATGAGAAACCTATTCTCATTGTCCTCAAATATTTACTTTTTTCATCAATGCTTCCACTATGTAACTAATCCGGCTGCCCACACACACAGAAGGCCACTTCACTGCTTGAACTGCGACACCTCATGCTGGGCTGCTGCTGCCACCATCCAGCCCCCAAGACACTCGCTCCACTTGTTGTTTTGACATCCCATGCCACAAATCCTCCTTGGGGAGGCCCTGCCCACACTACTTAGGATCCAACCCCAGACGCAGGGCCCTATGCCCCTTCCCCAGCTCAGATGCCAACTTCCCCCGCCCCCACCTAATGGAAGAGAAACAAGAGAAGAGAAAGGGATTGGAAGGGGAAGTGAAATAGCTCCATGTTTATTTTAAGGCCAAAACAAATGTATTTCAGCATAAACTATGAAACCTTTGCTGTCCCTCACTTTACTGGGACATTCCAACTATTCACCTAAAGATTGGTATTTGCTTCAGAAAAATAAAGTGAAATACTGAGTATCTTTGGAACTGGCAAATTAGGAACACTAATCTACATAAAGACTATACTTTCAGGGATTATTTCTATAGTTTGCTAACAGTCTAGGTGCTCTGACTACAGTCTATAACATTGTTTAAACTCAAAGGAAAATTAAAAGGGGGCAGTTCTCTGGTCAAACTTAACGCAGATTTAAAAGTCTCCATGATGCAAACCCAAGGAAAATTTGAGTACCTCACACACTTGGTAGTGGCGTTATGTGACAAAAATCCAGGAGTAACTTCCAGCTGATGTAGCTGGGAACAGTCAACGGATGCGGAATAAAATCCAATGTAGATGACAGATACTTCCCCGCTCTGGCCGCTTGACTCTGCTCTTCATATGCAGATATTGGTCAGGCCAATTTTTTTTTTTTTGAAGTAGCACATTCTATGCAGTGGCACTATTTATAATAACAGAACCATGAATTGATTCCAAAAGTACCCAGTCCAATCACCCTCAATACTCATAATTGTCTCCCCTACGAAAGCCTAGGAGGACTTTCCTTTTGCTTTATTCTCATCTGTGATTTTCAGATCAGGGTTGGGGCTTTATTTCAGCAGAGCCTGAACACGCACTGGACTGCCTTTTCTGGCTGGTAAGGTGGGACGGCCCAAGACTGCCCCTACACACCAGCAACAGATGAAGCTGGTACTCTATTGTACCCTCGAGTATCTTTATGGGAGATGGTTGTGAGTGTGTGTGTGTGTGTGAGAGAGAGAGAGAGAGAGAGACAGAGACAGAGAGAGACAGAGAGAGGGAGAGAGCGCAAACCCAGCCCAATGGCCAAAATTCTATTCAAGGCAGGTTAGAGAAAGTTGCCGAGAACACTAGGGAGACCAATTTCCAGTGGGCTGTAGACCCTGAACAAGGACAGGCTCCTGAGAGCTATCTCTGCTGCCTGTTCGGGCCACCGCGGTTCCCAGGAGACGAAATTCCTTGCAGGGTGACAGCCACCGCAGCAGGAGTACGGGCTGGTAGCATCCCAGCCACGCGCCCCAGCGGTGGTGTGGGAGAGCACGCAGAGCACTGGGGAGCTGGGCCACCTCCCGGGCAGGCGCAAGCCGGGGCGTGGCCCCGCCAAGGACGCCTCTGGTTGGCTCTATTCTAAGAACAAAAGTGGCCAGGACTCCCCGGGAGGGCAGACGCTGGAGTTGGCGTCCCAGGTGGGCCAAGGACTTCCCGCGCTGTACGCCCGGGCAGCGCACACACACCCCAGCTACACGCAGGAGGTAGGGGTGAGTTAGGCTGTGGTTTCTGGATGTTTGAGCAAGAAGCCACAAATACGGCAAACCAGGGGCACCCGGCGGCAGAAGGCTCCAGAACTCCCGCTTTTCCCTTCCAAGGGATCAGACTTGCACGGGGCGCAGGCGCTGTGCCCTGGCTGCGCGGTCAGAGAGGAGTCCTACCGTGTGTGTGCTGAAACACCGAATCACACTGGGAGAGACCCCTGCCCTAGAATCTCGCTCAGCCGAGGGCGTTCTGCAGAGGACCACCCCAGTCGGCCGCAGGGTGAGGGACAGAGCCGGCCGGGGCATCTGGATGTTGGTAGACGGTGACCCTCTCCCCCTGCCACACACACACAGCTTTTATTCTAACAGTTCTCTGGCTGGAGGGGCGTTATTTAGCAACTGTACATCTAGGAACAGTCGCACGCAATCCTATAGGAGTGATCATAAATGGCACACGGGGCAGGCAGGCGGACGCGCGCCGCAGGGCCGCCGGGTGCGCCCCGGGCGCCGGGCGCGTCCAGCCTCGCCCTGGCCCGCCCGCGCCGCGCTGCGCCGCGCACGCCCGACCCCACTCAGCCCGAGCTCCCGCAGCCCCGCCGCGGGGGCGGTGACACACGCGGGAGTCCAATTACAGCCCCGCAATTAACATATGAATTTGACGAACTTAAGGAAGAAGAAGGAGGAAAAAAAAAAAAAAAAAAAAAAAAACCCTGGAGCCCGCGCGGGCGGCCTCCGCGCCCAGGAACTTTTCCCCGGGTGCACCAACTCTTTGATTGGCTGCTCGCACGCGCCGGCCCGCGCCCTCCATTGGCTGAGCAGACACGCGACTGGCGCGAGGAGGGGGCTGGGAGCGGAGCGGGGGGGGACACAGTGGCGCGTGCCGCTTTTTAAAGGGGCGCAGCGCTTTCGGCAACCGGAGAAGCTTCGTTGCACGCGACCTGGTGTGTGATCTCCGAGTGGGTGGGGGAGGGTCGAGCAGGGGACCGTAATCAGACGTCGCAGTAGAGCCCCGGCTAGGGTTGTGGATTTTTGTGGGTTTTTTTTTTTTTTTGGGTGATTGAGCTGCTTTGCCGGTGCCTCCTCCGAGCCTGCGTCTCCGAGCCTTGTGCCAGTGCGATGTCCCGCCTGCTGCATGCAGAAGAGTGGGCTGAAGTGAAGGAATTGGGGGAGCACCCACGCCACCCCCAGCCGCACCACCTCTCGCAACCGCCGCCGCCGCCGCCCCAGCCACCGGCGGCCCTGCAGGCCAGGGAGCACTCCGTCTACCCGGCCGAGCTGTCCCTCCTGGACGGCACGGACCCACGCGCCTGGCTGGCTCCCACGTTGCAGGGCATCTGCACGGCCCGCGCCGCCCAGTACCTGCTGCATTCCCCGGAGCTCGGTGCTTCCGAGGCCGCGGCGCCCCGGGACCAGGCGGACGGCCGGGGGGAGCTGGGAAGGAGGAGCGGCGGTGGCGGCGGCAAGAGCCCGGGGCCCGTGAAGGTGCGGGAACAGCTGTGCAAGCTGAAAGGCGGCGTGGTGGTGGACGAGCTGGGCTGCAGCCGCCAGCGCGCCCCTTCCAGCAAGCAGGTGAACGGGGTGCAGAAGCAAAGACGGCTGGCGGCCAACGCCAGGGAGCGGCGCCGGATGCACGGGCTGAACCACGCCTTCGACCAGCTGCGCAACGTTATCCCGTCGTTCAACAACGACAAGAAGCTGTCCAAGTACGAGACCCTGCAGATGGCCCAGATCTACATCAACGCCCTGTCCGAGCTGCTGCAGACGCCCAGCGGCGGGGAGCAGCCGCCGCCGCCGCCGCCGCCGCCGCCGCCTCCGACCTCCTGCAAAAGTGACCACCACCACCTCCGCGCCGGCGCCGCCTCCTACGACAGCGGCGCGGGCTCGGCGCCGGCGGCGGGGGCCCCGCCGACCTCGGGAGGGGGCCCGCGGCCCGCCGCGCCCGGGAGTTGCCGGACTCGCTTCTCCGGCCAGGCCTCGGCGGGAGGGTACGCGGTGCCGCTGGACGCTCTGCACTTCTCCGCCTTCGAGGACAGCGCCCTGACGGCGATGATGGCGCCAAAGAACTTGTCGCCCTCGCTGCCCGGCGGCCTCCTGCCACCGGGGCAGGAGGAAAGTAGCAAAACTTCGCCGCGGTCGCACAGAAGCGACGGCGAGTTTTCCCCCCGCTCCCATTACAGCGACTCGGACGAGGCGAGTTAGGGAGGGGGCACAGAGCCCCCGAAAACTGAGACAGACACAGAACCGCCCTCTCCCCAGGCGCGGGAAGCCCCCGCAGTTCGCGATCCCCGCACCCTTTGAGTCGTGCTCTGCGACCGTCGTTGTTTAGCAACGACTTGGCTTCAGACGGCAGCTGTGTTGGAGGCTCTGCGGATGCCGCCGCTGTCCCCGACGTCCTACGGTCCGCGTGGGTTGATGAAACTGTGGAAGTGCTGCCTTCCCGCCCACCTTGCGCTCCCCCTGCAGACGGGCTACGGTCCGTACCCACAGGTGACATCGTTATTCCAGCTCCCCGCTGCCAATCCGCTGCAAAACAAAACCAAACCAAACCTCGCACCTTCCTCTCTGTCGCTGGTTCGGGTTTAATTGATTTCACGCCCTTGGGCATCCGTCCCTGTGTGTTGTGCTCCCTCACGTGTGGGAGGGTTAGTCTTCCAAAATGCAATTCTGAAACGCAAAGCGAATGCTTCCAAAGTGAATAACTTTTGGCTGTGGGATGACCGGGGAACAGGGAAGGTGAGGGTGTCTACGCTGTCGAAGCGAAGCCAGTAAGTCCGTGTGCTGGCGAAAGCCAGAGCGTGGGCGTCTTCGGAGACCCTTGGCGCACGCACTTGATCAGCCGCTGCTGCTGCCGCTGCCTCGACTCCAAAAAGAAATTCAACTGCCAACTACAGACCCGCTGCTGGTGTTGTTTTTATTTTTAAACACAGCCACTAATAGTCCTTACGCTCTTTTTTTGCAAATGTTCGTTTAAAAAAAGTGAAAAAATTTAAAAACACATCTGGTAGTGTCAAAAGCATTTGATCAATTTTATTTTTGCTTTGGTGATGTTAGAAAAAGTTATTTATTATTGAGTGTTTGCTACTGTTTCTACTTGCCTTGATTCACTTTTTTTTTTTTACATTTTCTATTTGAGATCATTTTATTTTAACCTAGCAAAGCCAACTGCCATTGTTTTATGTATTTCCTTTGGCAAATGATAAAAATAAACTTGAAAAGTTAACATTTATTTGTCACTTATTCCATTCCAGTAGAACCGCTGAACACATTTCTTTAAATGACCTTGAAGACTTGATGTCAGTCTTTGACTAAACATTAATTTACCCAGTCTCCTAGATTTAAAGAAAAAATGTTGTAGACTGGATGCCTTCAGGTACCATCAGAAGCCTTACTCAGAAAAACACCCAAAGTTGTGAGACCACTTTTTTCTTTCCAGTCTTCCCTTCTCCCGGCTCCAACAGTCTGTGCAAGAGGAGCAAATGTTTCAGGTTGCACAGGATGTAGCCAGAAATAGTTAGCCTTACCAGTTAGCTCTTTCCACTGATTAAAAAGTAGCCCAGCAGAAAGCTTTTCCTATAGGTCTAATACACAAGACAAACTCTCTCTCTCTCTCTCTCCTTTTCTCCCCCCTCCTTTCCCCTTCAGGGAGGGGAGCCCTAAGACCTAAAGAGGACAATGGAAAAGAACTTGGGGGAAAGAAAATCAGCATTCATTATTTCAACCTAAAATAGAAGCCTGGAGTTGCCCTAGGAAAGTGTTGACCTCCACTCAATTTTCTGTTTCAAAAAATCCAGCTTCTTCCGATGTAAACCTAATGCTTATTTAGTCCACCTGAATTAGCTTCTATTAAGAAAACATTCAATTGCACTTTTGAGCCAGTAGCAGAACCTCAAGAGCGCTCTCACTCACATCCCGGATACCCTTACCAAGGAAACAAAACACTTCTTCTGGGAGTCGGGGTTGTAGATTTGGGAAAGGTGAACGCAATCGTGTGTGTTTGGAGAATGCTGAAGTCAGCATTTTAAAAAGATACTTGGTTGGCAAATCTTAGGGTAGAACTATTTCTTAAAGATTAAATGACATTTGATCAGAAAAACAAGCATCGCTGAATTTGAAAGCTTGGATTTTAAGCCAAATCTTTGCTTTATGTCTTCAGTAAGATAACAAATTTCAGGGGAAGGAAACACACACACACACACACACCACACCACACAGTGAAGGGAGTTCAGTTTCATTGCTGCTGCATCCGTCTCTACCGCCAGCCCCTTGAAGAGACGACCGACCGCGCCACAAACTGGGTTTGTAGAGCAGCTAAGGTGCTAAGGGAGCAGGAGTTCTGTTCTCCAGGAGGAAACTGCAGAACTAGCGTTTCGAGGGCTCTCAGACAGTCTCGACAGCTCTCCTGGAGAGGGGAACAGTAGCCCGTGACACTTTCCAGGGGCAGAAACAATGCACCTGTCCTTTCGATAACCTTTTGCACCCACCGAGTTTGTTGTGCTATGATAAGCATCAGGAATCTTCAGGCTACTGAATAAATCAAGCGATTGCTTCCAACACATTTCCATTTCACTCGCAACGGGCAGACCCAACAGGTGTGGATATACGCACCAGCACCAGTGCAGAATGAGAACACATATTTTTATGATTATTTAGCTCAGAGTGTGTGGGTGCATGTGGAGAGAGAGAAGACGATCTAGAATTGTTTTACCTGTTATGCATCTGTGTAGGGCAAAGAAAGACAGAAGGGAGAAAGTTGTACTTTTTTTGTGGTAAAAGAAAGCAATCTCTATTTCATTTTTCAAAATGATTTATGCTCATTTTGTGTCAAAAAGACTTGGTCAAAGGTATTCCTTTGCACGGACACATAGAAATCGCAAAAACAGAAAGGACATCGGGAACATCTTCCTTTACATCTTGTATAAATGAGAAACTGCTGCCCCTAATTTGCCCTGAAGCCACTCAGCTAGAAAGTGACAATGTCCAGAATCGGACGCTGCTACTCCTTTCCACCAGGTCGACGCTCCCCTCCAGTTTCCTCTAAGAAAATCGATTGATAGGCGTCCAGATATTAGGGAAGGGCTTGTGCCACCATAAGAGGCAGATATTTCTACTCTTAGCTGCCTGTGGTCTAATACCAGAATTGGAGAAAATTCCAGCTTCCCATTTATGAAAGTCCTTTATTCTCCTTCTCAAGAGTAAAACAGCCCTAACAGAATATCGTATTGAAAATCCTGTATCAGGTTGATAGAAAGAGCGGTTCTAACCCATCAGAACATGCACAAAAAGTCAAATCTCTTCGTGGTAAATTGAGTGCTCAAAGTTCAAATGAGAACTTTCACTTCTTTTCTTCATTCTCCTCTCTCTCTCTCTCTCTCTCTCTCTCTCTCTCTTTTATGCTGACATTTCTTTGAAAGAGATGTACAATCACATTTCCATTTTAAGGTTCTGTTATGGAGTTTGCATAACAACCGTTTGGCAGTTCACTCTCTTACACTCCATTAACAAGCTGTAACATATAGCTGCAGGTTGCTATAATCTCATTAATATTTTGGAAACTTGAATATTGAGTATTTCTGAGCGCTCATTCCCCATATGCCAGACCACTCCTGCCATGCTGACTGGTTCCTTTCTCTCCATTATTAGCAATTAGCTTCTACCTTCCAAAGTCAGACCCAAGTATCCAAGATACTAGCAAAGGCATCAACTATGTGCGCAAGTTAAGCATGCTTAATATCACCCAAACAAACAAAGAGGCAGCATTTCTTAAAGTAATGAAGACAGATAAATCGGGCTGGACCTTCCCGACACTGCTGGGCTTTCTAGAGTTTTATGTACTTTAAGCAGTTTGCTTTATATTCTGTCTTTGCCGCCAGCTCCACCACCAGTTTTATTTGTGGGACATTTTGGCTGCCTACACTTGGGGAAACTTATTTGATTTCACGGAGAGCTGGAGGAAGATTATTTTTTGGCAACGGGCAAGTGTAACACGTTCTCTATGGGACGCTGCTAACCGAGGGTCGCATTAGACCAGGGGGCGGGGGGGGGGAGCGGGGAGGGTTAATTTCCTTCATCTTAACCAATGCACTACTGATACTTTCACGAGGTCTTGCTATTGATCTGAGAAATTTAAACCCGAACCAAGAAAGTAAGTGGCTTTTTATCAAAGGAGATCTTGTACTAGTTCTCCCCTCGGCGCACTTGAAACTTCACGAAAATATGATCAGTTTCAGCCGTCCGTCCCAAACCCTAGGCAGAACTGGACAGGAAAAGTAGCAAGTTCACTTGTCAGTTCCTATCCAGACAGGTCCGTTGTGGTCTAGACCAGCTAGCAAGTGCTGGACAGAGTTACAGATGACCAGTACCAGTGGACTTGCTTACAACTGTTTTTTTTTTTTTTTTCGTGAGACGTGATAAGACACGCGAGACGGGGCACGGGGGGAGACAAAGGTGTAAGTTTTCCGCGCTGATTTTTGAGTGTCCACGCGGCAGCTGCCTTCACCCTTCGGGCTGAGAAGGGTCGCAGGCGCCCACCGCTGAGTTCCTGCCCCATAGCAAGAAAAGGGGAGCCGGGCGGAGAACGGGTTAAATCCTAGGAGGCAGGGGAGGAGAGGAGTCGGAGGAAGATAAAGAAAAGGACAGGAACCAAGAAGCGTGGGGGTGGCTCGGCGTAATGCGAGTGTTTCTTAATTAGAGCGCGGCTGACAATAGAGGGGCTGGCAGCGGCTCCTGGCCGCGGTGCGGAGCGTCTGGAGCGGAGCACGCGCTGTCAGCTGGTGAGCGCACTCCCCTTTCACGCGCTCCCCGGGGAGCTGCGCGGCCACATTGAACACCATCATCACCCCTCCCCGGCCGCCTCCACCCCGGCCTCCGCCGCGGCCGCAGCCGCGCTCGGCCCCCCGCCGGCAGAGCTCACTGAAGCCAGCGTGGCTCGCCGCCGCCCGCGCCCGCCGCGGGCCCCTCTCCTCCCCCGGCTGCGCAGCGGGAGCCGCCACTGCCCACTGCACCTCCCAGCAACCGGCCCCGCCAGCAGAGACGCGGCGCAAAGTTAAAGCCAAGCCTTGCCAAGGGGAGGGGACGCTGGCGGCGGCGGCGGGAGGGCTAGGGGTTGTCCCGGGAGCGCGGGGCGGGGGACGGAGGCACCTGAAGCAATGAAGCAGGACCAGGGCCGCCAGCGCATCCTCCCGCGCCAGGCGGATGCTCAAGCGCTCCCCGCGGACGGTGCGCGGAGCGAGCCTCTTGCAACATCCGCTTTCTTTAATCTACCCGGAGACCCATCTCCTTGGGCCCTCACCTGTTCAAAAGATTTTTTTTCCCCGCCGGTAAAGTTCTCAGAGTTTAAAGGTTCATATGGAGAAGACCACGGGGCATCAGCATTGTGGTCCCTGGGTCAAGCCACACAGCTTAGGACTCGGCCTCCCTGGGCCCCTTCGGTAAAGAAAAGCAAAGGGAAGGATGTCAGTAAAAAGGACTTTGGGGCCTTTCCGCAGCCCGGGCTCCTTTGCTTTCTCTGCTCCCAACCAGACGGGTCAACAAGCTAGGCTTTTTTGCTGCCTAACCTTACAGGTCCATTCGGGAAAGTCAGCCTGCTCCCTAACCGGGAAAAACGACATGCTAGCCAATATAAATACCCACCATCACTATTGTTTTTATTTTTCTTAAACTGATTCTGATTGAAGAGCTACGAGATCTGATCAAGAACACGTTGATCCGATGAGCAGATAGTCCGCCAGGTGTAAGGGACCTGCTGGGGTCCAGGTGGGGAAGGAAAGTGGGAGGCAGCCCCGGAGGCGCCATCTTGAGATTTCCAAGCTACCAGATGTCCTTGTTCTCTGGGGCCACTGGGCACTTGGCTTTTCTAGAAACCTTCCTGTAATCCCGTCTACCTTCTCACCACTACACACCCTTGGAGGTGAGGTGCTGGTGAGGGAAGGGGCCATGATCAACAGGGCTCAGAGTGAAGTAGCTTTGGAGGAAGGAGTAGGCCTCATTCGTTGTATTTTAGCGTCCACAAAACCCTAAGAGATCTGAAAGCACAAGGCTAAAAAGTTGACCAGGAAAATGGAGGGTTAGTTCTTCTCTTCATGGCACCTGCTTCTGGAAACAACCTGGTAGAAATGTGCAGGATTAATTATTTTTTAAAAAATTTTTCCAATCTAACTGTCGCTGATTCAGTTGCTCAAACAACTGAAAACTAGGATCCAAGGACCCCCAAAGCACTAACCCAAAGGAGTGGCTGATAAACCCCTTCCTGAGACTGTGAAAACAGACACTGGCTAATAACCCTCTGTTGCCTCCTTTGACAATATTCAGTGGGTTTTCCTAGAGGAGGAAAACAGCTTCTTGGATCCCATGACCTGGCTTTGTTGCTTTCCCCTGCGGCCTGGGGCACTATGCACCAGACCTAAGGTATCTCGACTCTAGAGTGGTATCTGCTATCTCAGGAGCAGAAGAGCATCAGTCTGGAAGGTACAAGACAGTCACCCTCCGCCTGTCTGTCCATCATACAGGCTCAGATGGAGGAATCCAAGATCATCATGAGCAAGCACTTATGAAAAGCAAGGGGCAAGCGTTTGTTCAGGCTAAACAAATCCAGAGAAACAGCAGGGCAAGGGAGGGTTGTCCAGAAGCCCTGGGTTCGAGGGCTGAACCTCAAAAGGTGGATGAAATTCCATCACTCTGATAATTCCAGCCTCAATTGAGAGGGCACTTGGAGGCAGGGGTCAGCAACCTTTACTTTGGCCGAAGTTGTCACTTCCTGGCACTGGTCATAATAATCAAAGAGACCCAGTTTTATGATGTAGAAATCAATGAATTATCCCATGAATGTGTGAATTCCTTTAGTGACTAATTCTTTCATTTCTGCCAAACTCTTGCCCCCATTGTGTGTTATTCTTATTTCCCCCTTTCCCCATCCCCCTTCTCTGCCACAGTGAATGAGCATTTACTGTGTATACAGCAGTAGAGTACTGATATACAGGATACTGATAGGGAGACATACTGGGAGAAATACTACAATGAAATAGAATCCCCTCTCCTACAGAACTTAGAACTTGGTTGGAACCTCAGAATAAAACACTGAAAAGAAGCTCACCCATAGGGAAGGTTGGCATTCTTGCAGCAAATGGGCCCTAGCATTGTAGTCTTATGTCTGCCATCAAACATTTCACTCATAGCTCCAGGTACGCCCTGGGTATAGCCTACATTGTTTCCTGTAAAATCAGTAAGAGATTTTGAGTGGCTTGAAACCATAAGATCTAATCTTCAAACCACCTGCCATCCCAATCTTTTCCTTTTGATACCAGAGGATACTTTGGTTTCTTATGTGGTTGTTAGTGAGACTGTAATCATAATATCATATCAAGAAAAATTGAGTTATTGAGAGAGATCGAATGACCTCTTGAAAGTAATGCCTTCTTGCTAGATCCATGGCCACAGAAATCCAAGTCTCCTCTGAGTCTAGGGCCAGCTGCACCTGCCTTAGATGCATATTTTGAATCAGCTATGAGCTCCTCCCATTCTTGCTCAGATTTGGAGCTGTCAGAGAACCATGAACTCTTCCATTTAACACTGGCTCCAGAGAGACAGCGTTTCATGTAATTTCCTTGAAGATGGCCATGGAGCAGACTGATTTCCATGTCATTCAGCAAGCATGCTGGTTACAGTCATTCTCACTTAGAAAGGAGCTTTACTGCTAGGGTTTGACTGGTGTTGGACATGACTGTTTCTTATCCTCCACTGAAATTCCTGCCCACTCTCAGCTAGAAAAATGCATTCAAGTACTTAAATACTAAATAGCACAACAAGTTAGGGAATGAGGCTAACCAACAATATATAAAAGTATATCCCGGGCTGGTGCCGTGGCTCAACAGGCTAGTGGCGCCGGCACACCAGGTTCTAGTGCACCGGTCAGGGCACTGGATTCTGTCCCAGTTGCCCCTCTTCCAGGCCAGCTCTCTGCTATGGCCCGGGAGTGCAGAGGAGGATGACCCACGTGCTTGGGCCCTGCACCCCATGGGAGACCAGGAGAAGCACCTGGCTCCTGCCTTCAGATCAGCGCGATGCGCCAGCTGCAGGGCGCCAGCTGTGGTGGCCATTGGAGGGTGAACCAACAGCAAAAGGAAGACCTTTCTCTCTGTCTCTCTCTCTCACTGTCCACTCTGCCTGTCAAAAAATAAAAATAAAAAGTATATCCCAAAGAGGAGGGGCCCCAAAGCAGGTCATTTCCCAAAGCCGTTGCTCCGTCCATGCTTGTAAGGGTAGGACAGTGGGGTTATGTTTTTTTATTGTTTACTTTGGAAGGAGAAGAGAATTCACCTGCCACGTGTGTAGCTGTAGGTTTGTTCAATGATCACATCCATTTTTTATTCACCTGGTCATCTGAGCTTTTGGCTTTTGCCCCATAAGCCTTCTTCCACATAAACTTTTACCACTGTCCTGATTAGTTGAGTGCCTGAAAACTATAACTTTGTTTTGAAATGTTCTGTTTGCTGCCTGCCATGAGTCAGGACTCCATTTTATAATACCTCTATTTGATTTGTATGACTTGTGACGTGGATGCTCTCAATCCACGAGGAGTGAAGTGAGCAGTATGAGGCATTTGAAAAGCACAATGTATTTCTGAGCAGAAATGAAGAGTTTGCCAGCAGCTCCCCAGGCCTTAGTTTTAGGATTAGGGGTAAACTTTGTACTTGCTGTCATGTCTAGATATTCTCTCACAGGCTACCCGCATTCTGTCGCTCCTTCTCCCCACCTGCACACCAGTAGTGCTGAGGGGTTGCTTTCTGAGCCCTTTTTACCAAGATCTTAACCCAGGCTGCTTCCTTGTGGTAACACATGGCTCAGCAGGTCACACATCCTCCCATATTTGGGGGAGGCCTGCGCGGCTGCCACTTCTAGAAAAGGAATGTGCAGCTGTGATACGGGCCCTTTTCTGTTACATCTGGCTCTGGAAAGACCCCAAGAGTGCACTGGATTCCACAAGGCTGCTTGCACGGCATTTGGTTGAATGTGTCCCTCCTTGTTCTGCCATGTCCATTTGGTTAGAGAAGCACGGATTTATTCAGACCAAGGGTGCTGGCCTTGATTCAGTGTATTCTCCAATGCCCTGTGCCCGTGTTAGTCCGCTGGTCCTGGGACTGCTGGTGACAAAGGCTGCATTGCTGAGGGAGACTGACACTCAGGGGCTCTAGGTGAGACAGAGTCATTTTAATGGGCTCCTTTTGGGAGCCTGCCTGGAGCACTTTTGCAAGCACCAGGCCTTTTGTATGCAGGTTCCTCTTATGGGAGTCCTCCCTACCTTCACTCACCCTACAGGGAAATAAAGAAAACAATTCATCTGGTCAAATAAGAGATGTCTTCGAAACCCTCTCCACCTCTCAGCTCACTTCTTTCTAGGCCCTGGCAGATTCATTTCCTGCCTTTTCTCATGGCCATGAAGAGCTCTCTTCCATACCACTGGAATTGCTCATTTGGTTTCAAAGTTAGCCCCTTGCGCCCATGTCTCATTTGACTTTGTCATTGGCCCAACTGTAGGCAAACACTGCCCCTTGAAGAGATAAACGAAAATGGAAGTCACCAAGGCACTGGAATGTTCTGCCTGGCCACTGAATTCCTCCTCTCATTTTCTCTCTAAATTAGGTAGACTCTGGAAATTCATTAGAGCCCACAATGGGAACTCTCTCAGTGTCCTGCAGACTTTTACAAGGACTTTCCAACAAGTCCTCCTTTCCTCTCTTGATCTTTTTTCCAACCCCCTTCACCCACCCCTAGGCAGAGCCAAGTGTTCCCGCCCGCTATTCCCCAATGGGCCCAGCAGCAAGTGCATTTCCCTGAGGCCGGTTGGTCAGGAAGGATCTAATTCATCAGGATTTTCCAGGACAGGCCCTCAGGCCAGTCTCAGGAAGTTGCTTTCTGTGCTGGCCTGGCACAGTGGGGACTGGCACGTGCGTGGTGGCAGTGGCCGGGCTGATCCCCGCAGTCACCCCAGGAACCCAGGACTCAGAGGCACCACATCTGCCTCTCTTCCCCCTGGGAGCTCCCACTGGGTTTGGCCTGGCCCCATTTTCCAATGCAAGTTTGGCTCCTGGAATATCTTTTCTTCCCTCTTAGAGGTGCTATCCACCATTGTCATCCCTTGGTAAAATATTCTCTCCTCTCCTCCTTCTTCCTTTTTTATTCCCAGATCTGGGCCTCCTTGGCCTGTCTTTGCTTCTTTTCCTGCCATCACCTTAACAGTGGTCTCCATCCCTCCAGTCTTTGCTTGCCTGCTCGCCTCTCGTGTCCACAGGTACAGCAAGACCCCAGCGAGTAGCCACCTCCCTGTGTGGCGAGCAAGGAGGCCCTGCTTCCTCCTGGTCCGCCTGGCAGAGCAGCCAGAGCAGGACCTGGTGCAAGTTACCGCCTTGCAGTGCTGGCTAAATCTGCAAGCGCCGCCCTAGGAGCACAGCGGAGGGGCCGGTGGGCGGCCCCAAACCCGATCTCCTGTCACTGCGCACTGAAGGGCTTTTCTCCCCTATTCTTTCTTTCCTGGCCTCTCTCTCCGGACAAAGATACCCAGCAGTGTTTTGGTGGCGGTGCTGTGGACTCTTGCCTGCTAATCAGCTCGGGAGCACTGATGCAGGTCCGCATCAGCCCATCTGTTTGATCAAGAGTCCAAGAGTCGGAGATCTCTATTTCTTCGCGGCGGTCAGAATTCTTCCCGGGGCAGGCACCCTGCTATAGTAACCTTCATTCAATACCCCCTTATCGTCAGCATCCGAGCTCTTCCACACTTCTTTCCTCACGGGGATCCCCGCTGCAGCCTGCAGGAACCGCAGAGCATCCAGGCACACCTAGTCCAAGTTCACCTTCACTGCCCTCCAGAGAAGGGGGCTGCTATTTTCGGCATCAAACACCCCCCAAGCAGCACACCTCTCAGGGTGTTTTTCTCTCAAGAAAACACTGTTCAGTTTTTGCTTTCTTCTCATCATTACCCTCTTCTGTGTCTTTTCATCTAGGAATGAACAAAACGCCTTCCTCTGCCCCCACGCTGTCTACCCTTCCCCACCTGCTTGTAAACTGGTTTGCAGGACGCTGACAAAGAACAATAGAGGAAATGAAATAAACCTTTTAGAACTGTGCCCTGCAGTTTACCGAGGTAATTGATCCTTCCGCGGGGCCCTCCTGAATTTTTCAACAGTAAACGAGTTCATGTCTAACGGATGGTTTCACCATTATGACATGTTTCACAGACAACAGAGGTTTTAGATGACTTCTTCATGTAGTCCACAAGTAAAAAAAAAAAAATTGAATGGATGAGACATTTATAATACTTACAGAAATCAGATCAAGAGAGAGGGAGGGGGAGAGATGGAGAGAGAGAGAGACAGATTGAGATCCCTTGTGCAAGACTCTTGAAGAGACTTGCACCTGCACACCTTGTGGTTACTTAATGTCTGCTCAAGTCTAGAGGTATTCGCCAGGACAGCTGGCGAATAGGGGGTTAATCATTACAGAAAATGATGTATCATATCTTTTCAGTTTGGTTTATACTGAAGGGCAGTAAAGATTTATGCTTCAATAGAAGGATAAAACTTATGTTGAGAGTGCAGTCGGCTCTTGTGGAAGTTTGATTTCTAAGCCAGTTGATAGCTTCCATTGTGGAACCCCTCTGGCTCTCCTGAAAAGAACTCTGATTCTGGCACATTCTTCACCTGGATCATCCCAGGCTACACGAAAAGATCTTAGCTTTTAAACAGTTCTAACATCTAAGGCTTGTAAGGATATCGAACTAGAGTAACATATTGAGAGAAGAAATTCCTTAGGCACCTTAAGTAAGAAAATTTCCTACAAGATTAGGCAATACTCTGGCTAGAGCAGTTTCCATCTTTTTTGTGGTGTTCTTCCAAAAGAAAATTTTCTCTCACAATTTTTCTAATTATTGATAGTCACATTTTAATGTAGAAAAATGTCGTGAGCTGGCTTCCCCATCCCCACCCCCTCATCGTTAGGAGGATACTTATATCCTTCTGATATTTGTGGAAAAATAATTCCTGGATATAGATAAGACAGGTGTATCTTATTACGAGGAATTTCTCTGGTACTGTATTTGCCAGTTCCAGGAAAACCAGGCCGAAAGAGCTTTCTGTCACCCCTAGTTAATAACAAAAACAGTATTCATCGCCATTCTGTCCTTAGGTAGCATCTGAAGCTCTCTGCAGTTCAATCCTGCGATTATTAACTCACACCCACCAGTATCTTATGTGGGCCCATTATCTACTGTCAATATTTTCATAGCCTATGAGGAGAAGTCCTGCTCACTTCCTGTTAGAAGGGAGGCAACAGGGGTTTTTCTTTTCCTCTTTCTTTTTTTAAGTAGATAAATATGTACTCTGCAAATAGGTTTGATTGAGGAGGTACGAAGGGAGGGAGAGGGGAGCCTAGCATCTAGCATCTGCTGTCTCCCGGGCTCCTGGTGTGGTTAATAATTGCTCTAGAATAGTTGTACTGGGTGGAGGCTTTCTGAAGCTAGGATTGCTGAAAGATTGAAGCCTGGGCACTTCTTGCAGTTCTGTCCATACACCAAATCCTAGATGTAGGGCACAGGGTGCTGTTGTTGTTGTTGCTGCTGCTGCTGTTGTTCAGCCAACTTACGTTTGTGCAAATGCTTTCGAGTCCCAGCTTTGAGAAATCTTTGAGGGAAATTTTTCTGAAAGGAATGAGTTGATGTATAGTCAGTCTCCACATTCAAGCAAAGGAGGTATCATGACATTACACTGTCTTAGGGTTCATGGTATCAAGGCTCTACTTTGTGGGACTAACTATTTAAAAGTGTTTGCAAGTGAAACAAATCTTTTAGCTTGAAGTATGCGCTTTTTAAAGTAACTTTATTCTTCCTTGTATTTTCTAGCTCATGGCTGCTCTGACCAAATGAAAGATCTGGGTATGGCGTAACACAAAATACTGTGCTGAATCAGAGTAGCTGTAAATATAAATTATGACACGTCAGACTCACTTTGACAATTTTCAAATTGGAACCACTTCTGTCGAGAATGAGAAGTTTCTGTGTTTGCAGTTGCATCTTTTTAAATGAGCAGTTGACATGAAGTCAACAATTCTAAATCTCATTCTGTTTTCTCCCTTATTAAATTGGTGTACCTAGGCTAAAGTGTTTTGCTTTTTGGGGCCTCAGTTTCATTACTTTTAAAGGAAGGAAGTTGGTCTGGTGTTGTGGCATAGCAGGTAAAATTGCCACCTGCAACACCAGCATCCCATTTGGGCGCCAGTTCGTGTCTCATCGGTTCCACTTCTGATCTGGCTCTCTGGGAAAGGCCTGGTATGGATATATTTTTCTTGCTGTTGGAGACAGTCTTGACCCAGAGGTACCCAAAAATAGAGCCTGATGATTTACTTGGCTCCTTGTAAGGCAGATCAGTTTTCCTAACATACAGATCCATAAGCATTCATTAAGATACATGATTTACACAGGCAACAACAAGCCAAAGATCTTCATACAACAATAAAATGTCTTTCTGTACTCTTAAAGAAGCAAAAACCATAACAAATAATTGCTCTGTTTACCCTTTACGGGTAAATCAGTTACCTCAAAAATGAGCCAATTATATTTGATTCAAGATGTTTGGGGGCAGTTTCTCAGACTGTAAGATGTAACCCTGGAGCTGTGAGTGGTGACCTCTGTCACTACTTGGATGGAGCTTGCCTAAGAAAAATAGCAATGGAGAGAAAGGTGGGTGTGTATGTGTGCGTGTGTTCTGATCTCATCAGTTAATGTCCCTAAATGCAGATTTGTACTTTTGTTTTTAATTTGAAAGACAAAGAGCCAAGGAGAGAGATGAAGGTCTTCCATCTGCTAGTCTACAACCCAAATGCCTTCAATAGTCAGGGCTGGATCAGGCTGAACTCAGGATCTGGGAACTCAGTCTGCAACTCCCACATGGGTAGCAGGGACCCAAGTACTTGAACCATTATTTGCTGCCTCCTAGGTTTCACATTAACAGGAAGCTGTAACTAGGGGTGGAGCAGGGATTCAAACCCAGATGATCCAACATGGGATGCAGGCACCCAAAGCAGCATTTTAATCACTGCACCTAATGCTTGCCCCAAATGTCTCTGAATAGCAAATACCTAAAATTAGTTATGTTATTTAGCTTCCCAATTTTTTGAGCCATAAATTCTCTCTCATTCTTTTCTCTAAGCCAGTGTGAATTGAGTTTCTGCCATTTATATCTAAAGGATATCTATCTCATTAATACATAGTGTTCTCACTACTGTGCTAGACTCAGTCCACTGCTACAAGGATGACACTCCCAAGTTACTTCCTAATAAAATGAAAATTGAAACCAGAATCTATGCTCTATTAATGCATCTATAATTGAATTTATATTTTTCACCATTATTTGGGTCACTTGGATAAAAAAAAAATGTTTGGTTGCTTTATAAGTTTTAGCCTAAGCTAGGTCAGAGTGCTTGTTTGGACAATGATGTTAACCTAACAAACTTGTTGAACAGATCCTGCACCTCTTCGGATCCTCTATAACAAAACAGTTATCTTTATATAGTGGAAAATGCATTTACTTTAAAGTTTAAAATAAATTTAAAATTCTATATTTACTTTTGGTCATCAATGAAGATTTTTTTTTCAATGTTTTGAGTGCTTACTGTAGGCAGCATTGCATTAAATTCTAAAATATAAAATATTTGTGGATGAAGATAGGATTAAGTTTATTTTAAAGGGTAGATAAAACTTGTGGAGCTGGTTGTGTTCTAGGTACTGAGGAGAGAAATCACTGCCTTCATAGACTTGGTATTCTACTGGGGGAAGAGGGACAGTAACAAAATAAATACGACAAGTAGGTATGGTTTAGCTCATTGAGGGGGAGAATTAAAGACACGTAGGATTGGGGAAGGAGTTGAGATTTTATTTTGAGTACAAGGCAATCCTTGTGGGGAAGGTGAGTTTGTAGATAAGTCCAGAAAAATCATGAAGATGGCTGGGTGTGTATCAGCCAAGACTCCAGTGAGACTGACATGGAGTGAGAAGAAAACGCACAAGTAGGAGACATGAAGAGGAGCTATGTTGCCTGTGACCTTGGAGGTGGGAAAATGTATCTGGCTTCTCCTCTGAGTGAAATGAGGAATCCTCTCAGGGTTTTGAACAGAGCACTGCCGTGGTATAATTTCTGTTTCAACAGCCCTGCTCAGGTGTAATTTTTGAGAAGAGTCTGTAGACTTCTACCTAGTTAAGCCAGGTAAGGGATGATGGTGGCTTGGTTCAAGTAGTTGGTGCGTATGGTGACAACTTGTCAAGTCCTGGGCAGGGTTTAAATGTATAGACAAAATAGGCTGTCATAAGGGAAGTGACATGTGAGAGGAAGGGAGGAGATCCAGAGCATAACAAAATGTCTCATCTGAGCACCTGGAAGAATGGAGCGGCCAGGGACTGAGAGGAGAAAGGCAGAAGAAACTACTTGGCTATACTGGGAGGAGGCTCGGTTTTGGACACAATAAGACTTCTTTAAGGATTTCCGAGCGACTCTTCTAAGTGTCAAGAAGGATCAGTCTGTTTGGACAGAGAGAAACTTCAAAGAACTAGTTAGAGAACCCTATCTATCACTAGGCAACCTGGATTCAAATCACTTCATGTTTAGATATCTAGGGACTGCCTGAGTTCAAATCCTGGTATCATCATTTACCAAAGGAAGTGATCTTGAGTAAGTTATGTACCCTCTTTAGTTTTGTTTCTTCATTTGTTCAGTTGGGTATACTAACATTACAACATTGTAGCTTTGTCTAAAATAGGCTTGATGTAGTTCATGGTACAGAGTGCACAGACAATAAGTATACATGGTCCCTTGCTTAATGATGCTCAGCTTCACATGGTGGGAAATCCATGCACATTCAGTGGAAATTACACTTGGAATTTCAATCTTTTCCTGGGCTAGCAATATGCATTACAATACTCTCTCTTGATACTAGGCAATGGTACTGGCCATAGCTCCCATTCAGCCCTGTAATCATGATGAAAAACAACCTATGCTACATAGTGTACTGTGTTGCTACACTAGGATGTTTGCTAGACTACCTACAATAAATGCACTTTCGACTTGTGATATTTTCAACTTACATCAGGACACAATCCCATCATAAGTTGAGGAGCCGCTGTGTTTGCCAGTAGTTGCTGAAGCAGTAACACACTCTGCCTCATGTGTTAGACTGAAAGTTCATTAAATATGGAATTATAGATCATTCTTGTTTTCTTGGCTACCTCCAGCAAAGCATTTGGAATATAATATCTGTTAAAGAGAGCCTGCAAATGAGTAGAATGCTTGCCTTAATACTGATGATTTAGTCATCATTAGTTAAATCTGGCTGGTAATAATGGAAACAGTTTTATATACATAGTAGAGAATGAATACATCTTTGATTGTAGGGTTACAAAGGAGAGTATGCCAGGCAAAAGGAAGGGTTTAAAGAAAGGTAGAGAAATGGAAAGATGAACACTATCCTCTCTGCTTGGATTCCTTAGTGCTTAATTAAATCTTTCTTACAGTCCCAACACAATACTTATTTATATTGTTACTGGAGCTGGTGCTGTGGCATAGTGGGTAAAGCTACTGCCTGCAGTACTGGCATCCCATATGGGCACAGGTTCAGGTCCTGGCTGCTCCACTTCTGATCCAGCTCTCTGTTGTGGCCTGGGAAAGCTGTAGAAGATGACCCAAGTGCTTGGGCCCCTGTACCCACATGGGAGACCCGGAAGAAGCTCCTGGCTCCTGGCTTTGGATCAGCTCAGCTCTGGCTGTTGCAGTCATTTGGGGAGTGAACTATTGGATGGAAGACCGCTCTCATTTTCTCTCTCTCTATCTGCCTATCCTTCTCTCTGTGGGTAACTCTGACTTTCAAATAAATAAATCTTTACAAAAAATGTATATTGTTACACCAGAGCAGTGTCTTCAAGAGGAACACATGAAAGAGAATGAATCTGAGCATCCTAAAGAGAATTAGCGACAGGAGGAAACCACCTTGGAATTGGAAGAACAGACTGCAATGTGTTTCTCTACTGGTATTGATAAGTGTCAGCACAGTTTCCTTGGATCCTAGTTCCTACACTTATTCAAACTTACAGAGATGAGACTGCACATGTGAAACTTACCCACAAATGTATAAATCTAACTATCAGCTTCAAATATCTGTTAGAGTACAACAGTGATCCCAAACTATGAGCAATGCATTGTGAGTTAAGAGTACTTGGGAGGGGCTAGCGCTGTGACACAGTAGGTTAATCTTCTGCCTGTGGCGCCAGCATCTCATATGGGTGCCAGTTCTTGTCCCAGCTGTTCCTCTTCTGATCCTTCTCTATGCTAAGGTCAGGAAAAGCAGTAGAAGATTGTCCAAGTGCTTGGATCCCTGCACCCGCATGGGAGACCCGGAGGAAGCTCCTAGCTCCTGGCTTTGGATCAGCGCAGCTCTGGCTGTTGCGGCCATTTGGGGAGTGAACCAGCGGATGGAGGACCTTTCTCTCTCTCTCTCCTTCACTGTCTGTAACTTTACCTCTCAAATAAATAAAATAATTTTTTTTTAAAAAAGTACTTGGAAAAGGTTGCAGTTCTGAGAAGAACTGAATAAGTACACACTCCTCCCCATTTCTCCCATTGAACACAAATGCAAGCACTGAGGCAGCTACTGAGGTGCTGAAAGGCAAATTTCAGCAGGAAAATCGAGGGGGATTGGAGGTAGAGACCAGAACTTGAAGTTGCACCACACCAATAGTGAGTTTCACATTTTCCCTTCCAGTATCACCTGGCATATGCTCAAAGAAAACTCTGACTCCTGGGCTGGTGCTGTGGTGTAGAGGGTAAAGCCTCTACCTGCAATGCTGGCATCCCATATGGGAGCAGGTTAGAGTCCTGACTACTCCATTTCTGATCCAGCTCCCTTCTAATGGCCTGGGAAAGCAATGGAAGATGGCCTAACTCCTTGGGCCCCGGAACCCACATGTGAGACCTAGATGAAGTTCCTTATTCCTGGCTTTGGCCTGGCCCAGCCCTAGCCATTGCAGCCATTTGGGGAGTGAGCCAGAGGATGGAAGACACTTCTCTCTTCTCTCCCTCTCTCTGTAACTCTACCTCTCAAATAAAGAAAAATTTTTAAAAAATTTAAAAAGCACTAGCTTTCTGAGGACCAGGAAGGGGGAGGCCTGTTGGAGTCAAAGGTTTTGGAGAAGACACAATAAAACAAAAATTAGACTCACAAAATTGTGCATGCAATTTTAAGCTGGATGGAGAGAAGACTCTCAAAATGAATGAGAAGACTTGGCAAGGAAATTGAAGACATAAGCTCAAATGAAAATTGTGGAATGAAGATGTTTGGTATTGCACCAAACCCACTAGATGCTTTCGGCAGCAGAATGGACATGACAGGAGAAAGAAGTAAAAAACTTAGAAATATTGGGTGGGTGTGGTGCTGCGCACCAGCATCCCACATTAGAGTGCCAGTTTGTGTCTCAGATTAGTATTCTAATCTATCTTAGACTTCTAATCTAGCTTCATAGGAGGAAGCAGATGATGGCTCAAGAACTTGGTACAGGGCTCACAGCTTTGGCATGATCCAGCACTGGTTGTTACTGGCATTTGAGGGGTAAACCTGCAGATGGAAGAGTCTCTCTCTCTCTCTCTCTTCCTTCTTCCTCCCTCTCTCTCTCTCTTCCCCCCTCCCTCTCTCTCTCTTTCTCTCTTATTCAGCCATTCAAGTTGATGGAAATAAATTTTAAAAATTTAGAAAAAATCGATAACAACATTAAACAATGGAGAAAATAATTTAAAAGAAATGAACAGGGGCTGGTGTGGTGACTAGAAGGGTAAGCCTCCTTCTGCACTGCCAATATCCTGAATGTGTGCTGGTGTGAGTCCCAGCTGTTCCACTTCCAATCCAGCTCCCTGCTAATGCACCTTGGAAAGCAGAAGATGCTCAAGTCCCTGGACCCCTGCACACATGTGGGAGACCAGGAAGAAGGCCCTGGCTCTTGGTTTCATCCTGGCCCAACCCTGGCCGATGCAGTCCTCTGAGAGTGAACCAGAGGGTGGAAGATCTCTTTCCCTCTCTTTCTCTCTGTATCTCTGCCTTTCAAATAAATACAAAATATTTAAAAGAAAGAAATGAACGGATTTTTAGTGGCCTATTGGACAGTCCCAAAAGATCTAAGTTTTGTATCATCTGAGTCCATAAAGGGGAAGATAAAGAGCATAAAGAATATTTGAGGAAATAGTGTCTTCAAATTTACCAAATTTGGCAAAAGATATAAATAATAGATGTTCAGCAAACCTTAGCAGGATAAACGTAAAGAAATCAATGACCAAGTACATCATAATAAAACTGTTGAACATTAAAAACAAAGAAAAATCTCAGAAGTCACCAGAGAAAAATAATAGATTACTTAAAGGATATAAATAATTTGAATGACTATGGATTTGTGATCAGAGGTCATGAAAGTTGGGATGAAGTAGAATAACATCTTTTTCTAAAAATTATTTGACAGGTAGAGTCATAGACAGTGCGAGAGAGAGAGACAGAGAGAAAGGTTTTCCTTCCGTTGGTTCACCCCCCCAATGGCTGCCACAGCTGGCACTGCACCAATCCGAAGCAGGAGCCAAGTGCTTCCTCCTGGCCTCCCACACGGGTGCAGGGCCCAAGCACTTGGGCCATCCTCCACTGCCCCCCAGGGCCACAGCAGAGAGCTGGACTGGAAGAGGAACAACCGGGACCAGAACCCAGTGCCCATATGGGATGTCGGCGCCATAGGCGGAGGATTAACCAAGTGAGCCATGGCGCCGGCCCCAAATAACATCTTCTCAGTGCTGAAAGAAAAGAGCGATACATGTTCTATCCAGGGGCATGTGTTGGGGAGCAGCAAGTTAAGCAGCTACTTGGGATGCCCATAACCTGTGTCAGCGGGCTCAGGATTGAGTCTCACCTCTGCTTCCAAGCCAGCTTCCTGCTAACATGCCTGAAAAGCATCAAATGATGGGGCAAGTACTCTGTTCCCAGGCACCAATGTAGGAGACCTGGATAGAGTTCTAGGTCCCTGGCTTCATCCTGGCCCATCCCTGGCTGTTAGGGGTATTTGGGAAGTGAACCAGTGGATGAAAGATCTCTCTCCCTCCCTCCCTTCCTCCCTGTCTCTCTGCCTCTCCTACTCTCTGTCATTATTCCTTTCAAATAAAAATAAATGCATGAATAAATTTTTAAAAGATCTTATATCTAGTAAAAATATCCCTCAGAAATGAAATAAAAATAAAGAAATTATAAGAGGAAGGAAGAAAATGAACATTTATTTATAAATAGTTGCTCTAAAAAAAGTCTAGGGGAGTTTTTCTGGCAGGTTGGAAACTTCAAACACTAGTAAAAAAAACACAGCAATATAAATGGTAAACATTGGATATTATCTACCTCTAAGTTGTTTCAAATATGTTTGCCAGTTGTATGCAAAACATATTGTTTCGTTGGGATTTGCAAGACATATAAAAGCAATAAAATTCACAACTACAATATTAATGCGGAAGGTAAAAGAACCTTTAGGAATTTTCCATACTTCTTTAATTAGTAAAGTTTTCCTTCTAAATAGATAATGAGAAATATAACATGGATATTGTAATCTTTAAGGCAAACATTTTTTTAAAAAATTCATAAAACAGAGGAAAAATTCAATAGACAAAGTAGAATAATAAAAAATTTTCAAATAATCCAAAGAAAGTGATGAGGTAGAAACAGGAAGTAAACACAGAAATTTTGAAGAACAATTTATGAAGTGGTAGACCTAATTCCAAACACATCAGAAGTTTTATTGGATAAAAATAATTCAAGAACTGCTGGCGCCACAGCTCACTAGGCTAATCCTCCACCTGCGGCACCGGCACACCGGGTTCTAGTCCCGGTTGGGGCGCTGGATTCTGTCCCAGTTGCCCCTCTTCCAGGCCAGCTCTCCGCTGTGGCCCGGGAGTGCAGTGGAGGATGGCCCAAGTGCTTGGGCCCTGCACCCCATGGGAGACCAGGAGAAGCACCTGGCTCCTGGCTTCAGATCAGCGTGGTGCGCTGGCTGCAGCGGCCATTGGAGGGTGAACCAACGGCAAAGGAAGACCTTTCTCTCTGTCTCTCTCTCTCACTGTCCACTCTGCCTGTCAAGAAACAAACAAAGAAAAAAAAGAAAGAAAAATAGTTCAAGAAGACAAACTAAATGACACAGGTTGTCAGAATGAATTTTTTTAAACCCTCAGTTGTATACTATCAGTAAGAAACCCGTTTTAGTTATGATACTGGGAAGTTGCATTTAAAAGAATGGAAGAAGATATATCATGCAAACATTAATCAAAAGAAAACTTGAGCAGTTATGTTCACATCAAACACAGCAGACTGGGGCTAGCATTGTGGCATGGCAGGTAAAGCTGCCAACTGGTATGCTGGCATCCCATACTGGCACCAGTTTATGTCCCGGCGGCTCCACGTCTGATCCAGCTCCCTGTTAATAACCTGGGAAATGTAGCAGAGGATGCTCTAGGTGCTTGGGCCACTGCCACCCATGTGTGAGACCCAAATGAAGTTCCTGTTTCCTGGTTTCAGTCTGGCCCAGCCCTGGCCAACATGGCCCTCTGGGGAGTGAGTCAGATCTCTGTCTCCTTCTCTCTCTCTCACTGTAACTGCCTTTAAAACAAATAAATCTTTAAAAAAAGGAAGAAAACACAGTAGAGTATAAAGCTAGGAAAATAGTGATTAAGAGAAATATTACATAATACTAGAGGATAAATTTACAAGAATACATAAAAATATTCAAATATGTATGTACCTAGCAACTGAGATCTAAAATATGTACAGTCAAAATTGATAGAGCAAAAAGCAGATGTATACAAATCTACTATTATACTTAGAAACATCAACACTCCTTTTTCAATAATTGATAGAACAATTGGACAGAAAAATAGCAAGAATGTAAAAGTACTGAATAGCACTATTAACCAACTAGATTTGATTAACATTTATAGAGCATTCAATCTAACATAAGAATGGAATATTCACAAAGATAGATCATATCCAGTATCACTGTTACACCAAAACCAACCACAGACAGTATCAGAAAATAAAGCTATTGATTCATATATCTCAGAATAGAGACAGAAAAGTGACCAAGGAAATTCTAGCAGATAAAACCAATAAACAAATACAGATATACACAGTGAACAAGGAAAGTTTGTTCTGGGAATTCAAGGTTGGCTCCAAATTTGAAAATCAACTAGTATAATCCACCATATTAAAAGACAAAAGAATAAAAAAGCATGATGATCAATCAATAAAGGAAAGATATTTGACAAAATTCATCTTTGCTTCATAATAAAAAAATACACAATAACTGAGAATAGAGGGAAATTTTCTTAACCTAACAAAAGGCATTTACAAAAAACTTACAGCTAACATCATATGTCATAATAAGACAATGAATGCTGGGACCAGCACTTTAGCGTAATGGGTTAAGCCACCTCTTGCAGTGCCTGCATCCATATGGGCATAGGTTTGAGTCCCAGCTGTTCCACTTCTGATCCAGCTCCTTGCTAATGGAGTTGGAAAAGCAGCAGAAGACAACTCAAGTGCTAGGGACCCTGCACACACGTGGGAGACTCAGAAGAAGCTCCTGGTTCCTGGGTTTTGCCTGGCACACCCCAGCCATTATGGCCATTTGGGGAGTGAACCAGAGGATGGAAGATATCCCCACCCCCTCCTCTCTCTCTCTTTCTGTTTGTCTCAGTCTCTCCCTCTATCTCCTTAACTCTGCGTTTCAAATAAATAAAAATTAAATCCTTAAAAAAATGAACACTTCCTTCACTGAGAATAAGGCAAGATTTTCCATTCTCATCACTCTTATTCCACATTGTCCTGGAAGTCCTGGCCAGTAGACCAGTACAAGACAAACAGATCAGAGGGTGAGATTTAATCTGTCTCCCTTTTTAAAAAAAACTTTTATTTAATAAATATAAATTTCCAAAGTACAGTTTATGGATTACAATGGCTTCCCCCCTCCCATAACTTCCCTCCCACCCACAACCCTCCCCTTTCCCGCTCCCTCTCCCCTTCCAATCACATCAAGATTCATGTTCAATTCTCTTTATATACAGAAGATCAGTTTAGTATATATTAAGTAAAGATTTCAACAGTTTGCCCCCACATAGCAACACAAAGTGAAAAAAATCTGTCTCCCTTTACAGATGACATGCTTGACTATGTAGAAGGTCTCACCAAACAAACAGAATTTGTCAGGAATCACGTGATTAAAAAGATGTAGAAAAAAGAGGAAGTTCAGAAGCAACTTGTGCAGATAAAAGGAAACAGGAAAGGTGAAGAAGGCATTTTCTGCACTGTGTTCCTTGCATAGAAAAGTTTGAGTGTTGTGTGTATGGGGGGTGTGAATGTGGTTATGTGTCCTTACGTTTCCTTTGTGCTTCTTGCCTACAAGAGCTGAGATAAAAGAGGCATGAAGGTGGCAGCCTGGTTAGTACTATGAAGCAGGGGTGGAGTGCTTCTAATAGGTTATAGGTCAGGAAGTTACTTAAAATTATGAGGTCCAGGGCCTTTACTTAGATGACATACTTATGTGGGGTAGATGATCTAACCATCTATCTAACCACCATCTATACGCTGACACTGCCAATGACAACTGTATTGTTCATGTTTGTGTCTCAGCATACACACACACACACACACAATTATTCACATGAACTAAGTATCATTCTTCTAAGTTTTCTCCCAAGTTCACAGAGAAAATCAGTCTTCTTGAGAGAGGATGCAGAAGATGTTAAAGGATTCACTTGAAGAATTGTTTTAGCCCTTAAGCTAAAAGTTTAGAATAACTCTGGTTCTCAATTGATAAAGATTTTGTTTAAGATGAGGGCAGCAAACAATTTTCCATGTCCTTGGGGGTAAATTCCAACTACACAAGAAGGAAGCATAATATCTTAAGAAATTAAAATGTCTGGGTCGATATTTATTGACCAGACTCTATGAATGCAAGCTTATTTTATTAGTAAACACATTTTACTTTGAGGGTGGATATAATTGTTTCACTACAATTCACACATAGTTCATCAAAGATGGTACGAACAAGTTAAAGATTTTGAAACATGAACATACTTTTTGATCAATGTATCCAATTAAATATTTTAGAGAACAAAACAATGACCTTTGGATCTGTCATTGCCTTGCCAGGGTGATTAATTTCAATTTTTTTTGCTGTACACACCCTGCCATAAACTTTTTTATTTACACTTTATTGTAACTGACTTCATGACATTTGCTCTTGCTTAATAATAATCGGTTAACAGCAAGGGCAGGTGTTCTCAAGGATGTGGCCCTTCCATGGAGCGAAATCTAAACAGTTTTAAAAATCATCATAAAAAGTGTACAGATAAAACCGCTTCATTCTAGTGTCTGAAGTGGGAAAAGATATGTTTGTGCAAAGAAAGTGGCAAGGATGGAGAACTTGAAAGGTAGAACTGATAATAACATACACATTCTGAATTTATGTGTCAGCCTTCTTTTCAATGCTTATATGTGGCGCATCATATTCAGGGATGGCCTTTGCTAATGTGTTAATGTTCATATGGTGTTCATCTGACCTTTTTGTGTGGTGCTTAGGTGTAAAACTTATAAATAAACTTTTGGTTGGATTTCTGTAGAGGTTGAGTCTGATTGACTTTTTTTTAAAGTATTATTTATTTATTTATCTGAAAATCAGAGAGAAAGAGAGAGGTCTCCTATCTACTGGTTCACTCTCCAACTGCCCTAAAGAGCCAAGGCTGGGCCAGGCTGGGAGCTGAGAACCCAATCTGGGTCTACCACATGGGTGGCAGGAACCCAAGTACTTGAGCAATCACCTGCTGCCTCCTAGAGTATACATTAGCAGGAAGCTGGAGCTGGGAGCAGTGCTGGACTTGAACCTAGCACTCTGATACGAGACATGGGCATCTGAGAAGCATCATAACCACTGCATCCAATGCCTGCCCTTATGCTGATGCTCCAAGATCATGCCAATAACTCACTTCCTTACAGCCAGTTTCTTCTATGAATTATCCTCTTCACCAATAAGTAAAAGCTTTTTGCTTCCCTACTCAGCTTAGGAATTAGTTTTTTCTGTCAATATCCTACCTTCAAGTACTTAAGACCAAGTTTATCCATAAAGGAGATCTTCCCTTGGTTTTGTCCAGAATTTCCCAGCTCAGTCTCCTGGTCACACCAGCTTCAGCAAGTTGGTAGGAGGATCTCATTGAAAACACCCTTCTGGCCGGCACCGCAGCTCTCTAGGCTAATCCTCTGCCTGCGGCGCTGGCACACTGAGTTCTAGTCCCAGTAGCTCCTCTTCCTGTCCAGCTCTCTGCTGTGGCCCGGCGAGTGCAGTGGAGGATGGCCCAAGTGCTTAGGCCCTGCACCCGCATGGGAGACCAGGAGAAGCACCTGGCTCCTGGCTTCAGATCAGCTCAGTGTGCCAGCTGCAGCACACTGACCACAGTGGCCATTGGAGGGTGAACCAACAGCAAAGGAAGACCTTTCTCTCTATCTCTCTCTCTCACTGTCCACTCTGCCTGTCAAAAAAAAAAAAAAAAAAAAACAGAAAACACCCCTCATTCTTTTCCCTGTATTTGCTCTAGCCAAACTGTGCACATTAAGAATAACCTTAGATTAAATAACAAAGATTCTGAGCATGATTACAAATTAATGTGTAATCCAGAAAAATCTATATAGCTATTGGAATATTCACTTGGATTAATTTATTAGTTATGTGGTATCCTGAAGGAATGACATTTGGAACTTGAGCCAAATTAATCTGGTACTTGGAGTAATAATGGTGGTCAGGATGAAAAGGCCAAGGTAGTAAGTAGGGGGAGAGAGATGAAGAGGAGAGAAACAGAGACAGAGAGTGCTTTGGTAATAATCAGGGTAACAGTGGCAGTTGGAAGGAATGAGCACCAACAAAGACATAACAAAAACAAGGCAGGTGCACTGGACACAAAGTGGAAACCAGACAGCCTTCCTTAGTAGTGCTTCGAGTAGCTGAGAAGCTTTTTATGCAAATCCTAATTCTAATACATTGGGAACATTGGCTTCATTCTTTTTTAAAGTTAATTTCTTTGGGGCCAGTACTGTGGCATAGCGAGTAAAGCTGCCTCCTGTAGTGCCGGCATATGGGCGCCAGTTTGAGTCCCAGCTGCTCCACTTCTGATCCAGCTCTCTGCTATGGCCTGGGAAAGCAGTAGAAGATGACCCAAGCCCTTGGGCCCCTGCACCCACATGGGAGACCCAGAAGAAGCTTCTGGATCCTGGCTTCAGATTGGTGCAGCACCAACCATTGCAGCCAATTGAGGAGTGAACCAACAGATGGAAGACTTCTCTCTCTCTGCCTCTCCTTCTCTGTGTAACTCTTTCAAGTAAAAAAAAATAAATCTTTAAAAAAAATAAAATTAATTTCTTTGGCTTTAGATTATTTTCCTATTTAAATTCAGAAGAATTTTCCCTGAGAAGGTTGTGATGGTGCCAAAGTATTACATTGGGCCTTAATTCTAGTTTGTGAATGAATTAGGTAAAAAAAGACACACATACAATAGCACAAACAGTTAAGGTAATTCTGTGTGAGCTATCCAACATTGGGAACTTACTAGCCATCCTAAATAGTAGCTCTTGTATGATTGTCGTTAGTTTCAGCATGGTTTGATGCAAATTTCTACCATGTTATCAAGGTTCTTAATCTATTTCCTTCAATTTTCTCAACTCTGTCCACCTCCATGGTTTGACTTTGTTCTCACTTTGACTTCTCTAACCGCAGCTTTTAGCAGTTCACGGTGCTTGCTACATGCTTCCTCTCTCACATTCAGAGGGAGAAGTGTGCATTTGCTCCATTAATGAAACAGAAATCCCTAGCTACCCTCTGATTGGAATAAATTAAGATATGCATTTCCTTGAACCAATCATTATGTCCAGAGAAATGGCATTATCTTGATTGATTTAAATCATAGAGCTGTCTTCTGTACTTTGGGAAGGGGTTAAATGTAGCAGTGGCAGCCACAGGTTCGCTATGCAGGCCCCACGAGGGGTTTTAATAGGTAGATAGATGAACCAGGACTAGAATATCAACAGAGGCAGGCCTCAGCTAACTGAGAATAAGCCTGGCTTTACTAGATAGTTCCTGTAGACAGTAGGTGCCTGGCAATGTAGGTGATGCTATGATAAAAGAGGAGGAGAAGAGGTCCAAAAACAGTCTATTCCACGATGGGATGCCTCCCTTGCCTGCAGAAGACCCATGTCGTGGATCCAACCTACCACGTCCTCAGATTGATTGCACTAGATCACTGAGAAACTGTCGTCTGTGCCTACAGAGAAGTTGAACCTGATGGTCTGGTCCAGATCCATCTGGTAGACTCTGCTGATACTCTGCATGACCGTAGAAAAGGCACTACAGCCCTAACCCCTGTCCAGATGACTGCTTGGTCCTAGATATAATTCTGCTAGAAATTTTTATTTTTTATTTATCTATTTATTTATTTGAAAGGAATAGCTAGAGTGAGAATAAGAGATCTTCCATCCACTGGTTAACTCCCCAAATGACTATGGCAACCAGGGCTGATCCAGGCTGAAGCCAGGAGCCAGGAACTCCATCCAGGTCTCCCATATGGATGGCAGATGCCCATGTATTTGGGCATCTGCTGCATTACCAGGGACATTAGCAGGAAACTGGATTGGAAGCAGAGTATTCAAGTCGCTCATCAGCTCTCCCACATGGAATGTGGTCATCATCGTAAGCAGTGGCACAGCCCGCTACAGCACAATGCCAGCCCCTCTGCTAGCACTGCTGCCCTTCCTTCAGGTCTGAGATGAGCATAATTCCCCTGTTCTTTTAACTAACATTGAAACTAGTTAAAGGCAACTAGGTTGCTTTCTGCACCTTTTAGAGCATTTCATCCTCGCATCCTCCATCTTGAAGACTTAGAATCAATGTGAATGTTGTTGGAAGATGAAACCCATTTTGCTTTTAACACTTAGTTTACCAGGATAAATCCTATTTTTTTAAAAAAAGATGTATTTATTTATTTAAAAAGCAGAACCAGAGAGAGATCTTCTATCCTGTGGTTCATTCCCCAAATGGCTGCAACAGCTAGGTCTAGGTCTGCTCCATCTCCTATTGCCTTCCCAGGCATGTTAGTGGGGGCTTTATTGGAAACAGAACAGCCAAACCCAAGCCTGCATGCCGATATGGAATCCTGGCACCACAAGCAGTAGCCTAACCATGGTGCCACAATGCTGGCTTTCTATTGAAATATATTACAACTCACAAAAAATTCACCCATGAAAGTGTACAATTCAATTATATTTAGTATATTCACTAAAATACTAATGTTGTGATACCCACATTTTTCATGCTTTTGAGATCTGACATGTGGATAAAGTTGAATACCACTGAGCTAAGGCAAATGGCTCAACTTCTATGCAACCTGATACTCAACTGAACTGTGAGATGAAATTTTCTCTCAAATTTTTCAAACATTATATGGCTTTGAAAAATATTTCTGAACTTTATCTTTAGAGCAACTTAATGTTCAAAACAAAACTGAGTGAAGAGTACAAAGATAAAATTACATTTTAAGCTACTAAGTTCTCTAATTGGCATTCTAAATCTGAAAGAAAACAGATGCTTTTAATAATGTTCCAGGTTGGGGCCAGCGCTGTGGCACAGCAGGTTAAAGCCCTGGACTGAAGTGCCAGCATCCCATATGGGTGCTGGTTCTAGTCCCTGCTGCTCCTCTTCTGATCCAGCTCTCTGCTATGGCCTGGGAAAGCAGTAGAAGATGGCCCAAGTCTGTGGGAGACCAGAAGGAGTTCCTGGCTCCTGGCTTTGGATTGGCTCAGCTCCAGCCATTGTGGCCATCTAGGGAATGAACCAGCAGATGGAAGATCTCATTCTCTTTCTCTACCTCTCTCCATAACTCTGTCTTTCAAACAAATAAAATAAATCTTTTAAAAAAAATAATGTTACATGTTTTCTCAGAAAAATATTCACCTTCTAAGGAGTTATTTTGTATTTGTTTGAAATAAAAAGTAAAACCAGAATAAGGTTTTGTTTCTTTCTCGTCTCTTTTTAAAAATCTATTTAGCAACTTATCAATCAAGACTTTCCCAGCTCTTTTTTATTGGAGAAATAAAGCACTCCATCAAAATTTCAGTGACAAATAACTTAAAGTATCCAATAGTAATCTAATCTTTATGCACTCTTTTCTACCTTTGATATAAAAGATTGAACAATATTACAGATATTACAGATATATTTCACAGTGGTATTCCCATTCGCTTTGAAAGAAATATTGATGAATATCAGATAAGTTTGGCTTAAAAACATACAAAAAGTATTTATAATCAGGAAAGTTTTATATATTATATTTAGTATAAAAATTTATGTAAAATATTATAAAGAAGAAGGTAATCATAAAGAAGATGAACCACCTTAAAACAAACAGAAGTGTGTACAGCCATTTGATGAATTTAGGCTGTATTATCAACAAACAGGCTCATGTAACAAACCAATGCTCTCCTAGGAGATGGGCATGAAAATGTAATCATAGGCAAAGCAACATAGGACATAGCAGTTGGGAGAGAGAATTCTGGAATCAGAAAAACATTGCTGGATACCCTCCACAAATTGCTGCTATGACTTTAGGGAAAATATTCTCTAGTCTCAGTTACCATCAAAAAAATTGAAAAAAGAATAACAGCACCTACTTCCCAAGGCATTTACAAGGGTCAAGTGGGGGTAAAATATGTCAAGTGCTTAGGTTAGGACCTGACGTATAAGAAATACACAGTTTGCGTGCATTAAGATGATGGTAAATACATGATGGAGCAGTACATGTTGCTGAATGCTCACCGGGGGTGCTGGGCCTAGAGGTGGATAATAGCATCATCCCCAAATATACTTTTGGAGTCTGAGGGTGGAGAGGCTCTATTCTTGCTTCTGAGGTAGGGTTAGGAAACAAGCATGAGCGAGAGGAAGGGACAACAAGTGGTTCAGGTTGACTTGAAGGGGAAAGGTAGTGACGTGGTAGGAATGCATTTCAGAATAGGGTTTGGGCACCAGGAAGAAACAGAAGTAAAGGATTATGGAGCAGACAGATAGTGGGGCTGTGAAACAATGAGGTACCATTCAGGAAACACTCACTGTCTCCCCATAACCCTCTTCCAGGAGAGGGGTGACCTCCCCCCCAACATAACACCTGTGTTGGGCTTAATCCCTGTGGCTTGCCTAGCCCAGCAGCACATGGGCAAAATAGCAGTGCCCTGCTTTAGAGAAGGACTCAGGAGGCATAACACGCATCCACTCACCACTCCCGAAGCTTCTAATGTCCACCAAGAGGAGAACATGCCCCAGGTAGCCACTGCCCCTGTGCTTCCATTCAGGTCCCAGAATGAAGCTCATGGGACAGACACGAAGCCAACCCACAGCCTGAAGCAGAAATGGCCTGCCAAACCTTAGACCAGTAAGTGAGAAATAACTGCGTGTTGTTCTATGCCCCTGCGAATTTTGTAGTTGTCATTCACACAGAAGAAGCTGAAACAGGTGCCGTGCACTAAGTCAGAGAACACACTGGAAGGAGGAAAAAATACCTTTGGAGGGGAGGTGGGGGGTCTGAGGGGATGGGCTGGGGGTGAGGTCAGTTCTGAGCATACCAAATGCTAGGGCCCTAAATGGGGACTCATGAAGGCTTGGTCACTTGAATGCATTTGAAAATTAACTCCATGGATGAGATGGACTCTTAATGGGAGAGAAGGCATATATGCTGATGCTCATACCTTCTACTGATAGTACTCTTTTTATCAACACACAAGTTTCCCTTTGTTCCTCTCAATCCTATATTTTAACACATACACACAACACACACACACACACAAATGCGCTTGTCTTTGAATTTTTTTTTTCTTATGGTGTCTTACAAATGCTGCCTTTCTTCCATTTCCTTGTGACCCACCTACCCCTCCTGAGAACTCACATATGGAAAAGAGATGGTGGTCCATGCCATGCTGTATAAATAGAACCACAGGCCTGCATCCTGAGCCCTAATGACCCCGGGGCACAGTTGGACTTCCCTGGTCATGCAGCTTTTCAGGCCTAGAGCCCAAGGCCTGGGTTGCTAACCTGGATCACCACATTCAGCCTTCGTGGCTGCCTGAGCCCTGCCTGGAGGGTGGCAGGAGCCTCCTACTGCACCTTCCCTAGATGTCCCAACAAATGCTTTTCTAAGATGATGCTTGTGCGTGTGATCAATCACTCCACTTTTAACTTGTTCAGTACCCACTTTCCTACTTTGCCGCAGACCCTGCTGGCAACTCTGCTTCAGTCTTCCTTGCTGGTTTCCAGTGATCCTCTTGATTGTGTCCCAGACCTCAATCTTATCTTTGGACTTCTGTCCTATGTCTATTCACCTGGCGAGCTCCACCTACCATGCTGCTTTCAATACTATCTATAATCTGATACCTCCAGTCTGGATGTCCTTGTTGAACTCCAGCCTCATCCATAGAACTTTCCGTGTGACATCTACACTTGGATGATCAACAGGCATCTTAAAGTCATGTCAAAAACATGCTTCCTGGTTCTTCCTGCCAAAACATGCTATCCCCGTTTTAGGCACTGTTTCCAATTGCTCAGATCAAAAATCCTACAATCATCTGACTCCTCTTTTTGATTGACACACAATCCAGGAAACAACTGTTGGCTCTACTTTCAAAATATTTCTGGAATACACTGCTCCTTGACTGGCTCCACCATGATCCATCCTACATCATCTCTTGCCTCAATTACCATAATAACCTCTCCCTGGCCTTGTCTTTGCCTCCCCTAGTCTATGCTCAGCCAGTGGCAGAGTGATTTTTTTAAAAGAAGATAAGTCATATCATTACGTATCCGCCCATTGCCCTTCATTGGCTTGGAATTTTGTTTGTTTGTTTGTTTCTCTGTTGAATGCAGAATAGAGCTAAAATGACTGCAGCAGATTACCAGGTCCTACATACTCTGCCTTCTTGTTGCTCCTATAACCCCCCTCTCTTACATTCCTGTTACACTCTCCTTGGATGTGCCAAGCTTATTTCTGCTTTGGGCCTCTACATCTGCTCTTCCTTCTCTGTATGCTCCGTCAATTCACATCCGTATGCCTTGCCCCCTCTTTTAAATTGTTGTGCAAATGTCCTTTTCAGCATATGATTTGAATTTTTACTCTCCACTCCCATCTTGAAGCAGTTCCCATCCCGATGTCCTGCCTTATCTTCAAAGCACTTACTGTCTTAATATTCTATGTAACTTACTTACTTTATTGTCTATATCCCAGTGGTCCCACCTAAATTAGAAGCCTCAGGAACCACATTGCCTAGAGGTGGTGCTCTGGACACATCCAAACAATACTTGTTGAACGAATGGTTTCTCTCTAGCCCCAGCTTATGCTGAACTAGACAATTTGGTGGCTTCCATGCTACTAGCCAGGGAAAGGAGTAGCCATATTGACACTCCAAGTTGTATCTCCTTTCCTGTCCTGGGACAGCTTCTATAGAATTTTCCCTTTCTGTTTACTTGCCTCACCCTCTACCCCCACGTGGCTCTAATCACTATTGATTTAGACATGAATGGAGGAGCTTCTGAACACTTGGAAAGATCATCAAAAAGCAGGAATCAGCATGATAGCCCATGAAATGCTTATGACAGAAATGAGGAAATCATTAGAGGATGACAAACTACAAGAGTGTATCTCAAAGTTTTGAAGGTAGGATTAGATTCAAGCACATGGCTTCAGAAATCCCTCTTGTCAATGTGTGCCTCGCCTTAAAAAACTTCACCACTTTTAGGTAGCTGCTTACACTCTATTACTCTGAATAGCAGTGGGGAATAGAAAGTGGGAAATGAATCAGCAAAGGGAAGTCAGTTTGCCAATAAGAACCGGAAAAATGGAGACAGGAAAGGGAATTTTCATTGATCGAATGGGTATCTAAGGATCAGAGTGTTTGGAGGCACCATTTTCAGGGTGAGATAACAGCTATCCATCCTGCATTCTAAAGGTGCAAAACTATTTATTAGAAAGAGCTAGATTGTTTGGTTCCTTTGGGTGAGCCCCAGTCCTGTGTGTCTATCGTATTAACATCTTCACAACAGTTTAATCCCTTCTTACATCTATAGCATCAACATGGGATACTGTTTCTTAAAGAACTCATGGATAGGAAATACAGATCCCTGATGATATGTATTGTGTTACTGTTACTATTATATAGTTACACACGAATGTGTACATTGTGTATTGCTCAGAATAAAAATGCTTCCAAGTGGCAGGCATTTGGTGCCTAGGCTACAGTGCTGCTTGAGACACCCATATCCAATGTCAGAGTTCCAGGGTTTGATTCCCAGCTCTGCTCCTAATACCAGCTTCCAGATACTGAATACTCCAATCTTTAAGATCAATAGTCAATGAAGGATTTTAAATGGTTTATAATTACTATCTGTTGAAGCACTTCAGACCAGGATGTTATTTATTTACTTATTCATTCATTCATAAAAATATTATCAAAGGGTTTATGTTCCTCTGGATTTACATCTTGTCCTTTGAAAAAGCTTCCTAGTAGGTACTGTATGTTCCTTTAAAATTATTGCCCGCTGTAAAACTGGGCACACACGCCAGGGTGTGCGTTAGACAGCTTTTACAATGCTCCCTGGGTGTGCTAGGCCTCTGCGGCGTAGAGCCAAATGTGAGCTGCCATCATTCAACAGTATAAAATGCCCACTGTGGTGTGTCATCGCAATTATGCCTTTTTATGGCTTTGGAAAAAAAGGTTCCACCTTCCCTTCAGTAATTTTAAACATTAACCTCTAGCTTCCAGAGCACTCAAAATGGTTCAACTCTGTGTTTTTCATGAGCAAGATGTGGTTCTCTAACAACTAACCCTTACCATGCAAACTTTTTATCTATTACAAATCTTAACTTCAAAACATGCAAGAATCTGCAAGAAAAAATGTGTAAAAGAATTTGTCAAAGTATGTATTTCTGTTAAATGGGAAAAAATAAATGTAACAGGACTATTTACAAGAACAAATGTTTTCTAAAAATGTGAGATTATCATGGCATGTTTCCATAATTTAAACATTAATGACTTTTATATTTAAAAATTTTAAGATAAAAATTATTTTATAAATATTGGACTCATTTTGAAATGAAATACTTCCCACAAACTTAGCATTTAATAATTTAGTGATAATAAATGCAAACACATAAAAATATTAACAATCCATAGTTGGCTAAAATTTTAAAGTTTACATAATAACACTCATTCTCCAATCTTTTTCAAGCCAAAGTCTAGGAACATGTGCAACAAATTATATCTTGAATGAGAGCTACAACCTGGGGTTGAGATTATAAAACAAAGACTTGATGAAGCTGATGGAAATCCTAGAGACACTGTAGTAGATAAATCCAGATGCAGACAGCTAGAATGATTTTATGGAAATATGACTATTTTATAGATTTATGGAAGGAAATGATGTTATATAAGGATGAGAAATAGGTGTAATACTCTTAATAGAATTTATCCTGAACAAATTCAACTGGGAAAGAAAGAAAAATATTTTTTCCTATCTTACAGTTGGAAAAGACAGTTATAGATTATTGTGTTTAGTAGAAGATGTTTGGTACTGTGGTTTACTGCATTCCATTGGAGTGCCTGGGTTTGAGTCTTGGCTCTGCTACCAAGTCCCAGCTCAGTTTTCACTCCAGTTTCCTGCTAATGTGCAGCTGGGAGGCAGCAAGTAAGGACTGCAGTAGCTGGGTCCCTGTCACTCATATGGGAACCCTGGATGGGGTTCTAGGCTCCTGGTCCACCTCTTGCTATCGTGAAACAGCAAATGAAGGGGAGATCAGTAGTTTCTATCTCTCTCTCTCTCCTTCAAATAATTTTCTAAAAATAATTTGTATTAAAAATAATTTAGTTTAATTCTCTTACGACACTCTGTTGAGTAGCTTTCAATAGTCTCTTCACCAGAATCCTTTAAAATAGTCAGCTATCTTCCCTCAAACATGTATTATGAAACCAGTTGAGCAAACAAGCCTCATTATTCTGTGTGACATCACTTCCCCCGTCAGGCAAGAGAGCAGGTTGGTTTTCCAGTGGACTGGCCTTTCCTCTACTGTGTTTTGTGTCTAATCAGACTGTTACTTTGCCTGTTCTATATGAAAGTGCAAAGTCTATTCTTCCAAGGGTTTGAAGACACCTGCCACACATCTCCTACCTCTTCTTTCCCTCATGTTCCCTTCCCTAGACAAACAACCTCTGTTTGCTGAGTTGTTTCTCATTTAACATATTTCTCTAGCCTCCTTGCTTTCTGTATATGCATTTTTATCAGTGACCTTAAACGGAAGCATCCAGAATTTGTCACAATTCTACACGGCACAACAAATTTTTTGTTGATTTTATTGACCCGAGTAATACGTTGTTAAAGTGGTCCACATTTCCATTGGCTTTCTCAAGATCTTAGCCACATTGTTGACTTATATTGACATTTCTGTCAGATAAAATGATCAAGGCATTTTTTAGAAACTTTCTGAATGAATAAGTTAGCTTTTCTCCATCTTGTGAATGTGTAATTGATTTTTTTGAACTTCACTGCAGGCCCTATGTTTAGGTCTATGTATTTCAGCCCTTCTTTTATTTACTCACAGTAGGTCTGTCTTTCATAAGGTCACATTTGCATGTGAATTTGGGACTTTCCACTTGCTAGCTATGGCATTTCAGAAGTCACTTAAAGTCTTTGAATCTCCTTAAAATGGAATAATAAAATACTACATGGAGCTGTAGTGAGATTGATATGAGATGCTGTATGTCAAGTACTTAGGACCAGGCAGTGGGTAAAGCTGCCGCCTGCAGCACCAGCATCCCATATGGGTGCTAGTTCAAGTCCTGGCTGCTCTATTTCTGATCCAGCTCCCTGCTGTGGCCTATGAATGTGGTAGAAGATGGCCCAAGTGCGTGGGCCGTTGCACCCACATGGGAGACCCAGAAGAAGCTCCTGGCTGCTGGCTTCAGATTGGTTCAGCTCCAGCCATTGTGGCCATTCAGGGAGTAAACTAGTGGATGGGAAAACCTCTCTCTTTCTGACTCTACCTCTCTCTGTAACTCTTTCAAATAAATAAATCTTTTAAAATAATTAATGATTACCTCAAAGAACTTTAAAAGTATATATATAAATCCATAAGTAGATACATAGTAGATATATATGTCAATATCATTATCTCCTACATGCCTAGAATGAAGGCAGAAGCTAGAGGATTAATAAGAAGCAACCCTGCTTGTTTGGCAGAACAGGAGAATTTAGGAAAGCTTGAAATTGAAGGCAGAGAGAATTGACTGACATTGACTGTCTTTGGCATATGCTAAAGTTCATGAGCAGCCATTTTGTTTTTATGAAATAAGCAACTAAAATTAACTGAGTTTAATGTCAAGGTAAAAATTATATTTGAAGTAGATTACTGATAATCCTCATTTGTTTTATTGAAAAGAAGTGAGGCTAGAGATCACACAGGCTTGTTAGCCATACCACGCTACACACACCTGAACAGTGATTCAAGGAGGCAGGCAGTAGGAGGAGAAATATTTGTTTCATAAGATGAAAAATTGACCAAAACGTCTTAGCATGTAGTCAACCCATACATAACCTTAATTTGCAACCACTGAGACTGAGATGAGAATTGTATCTCTTCTGTCACATTTAACTTTAACATGACTCTCACTCCTTAATAGTGCTGGGAGCTGGCTGGAGTTTTGAACTTACAAACCTCAGGTTTGTAGTGATTCTGAGTGCCACTGGGCCTTAGATATCATGATCCAGAAAGCTTACATCAACCAGAAGAAAAGGCCTTTATCAATCCCAAATTTTGCCCCAACAGAGAAATTGGAGCCTTAACCATCTCTCTACAATAATAAAAACAATAGCAGTAGTGGGTGTTTATGGAGCACTCACTCTGCGCCTGTGTTTTAATCCCTTTACAGGATAGGATCACAGGAGCCTCCAAAGACTCTCAGGTGCTTGCGAAATTGTTTTTCTGCTTCACAGATGAGATGATTGAAGCACTGAGAGATTGGGAAAATTACCCGAGGACAAAGAGCTGGCAATTAATCGCCCAGGAGTTGAACACAGGAAGTCTTAGAGTGGAGCTTATTCCTTTAACTACCAAACTACAGCAGCTTTTATGTTAGAATTTACTATTTACTCAGGGTAAGATATTGTTGATGCACTTGAGGTCTTTTTGGAAGTAGTAAGATGGATAAGATAATGAATGGATGTGTTGCTCAATTAAGGAAAGTAACACTTTAAAAAGTTGGTACAAACAACTCATTTTTTCGACATGACCACAGTTGGGAAAAATCACTGAGAAATATTGTCTTAATAAATAATTATTATATTGTATTAATGATATATAATGTGTGCATTATATATTGATATTGTATTATTAGACACAATAATATTATATTAATGTATTAATAATTAATATTAAGTAGTGGAGCCTTTGGTAGCCATAGTGTCTTTACCTGCAAGTCCTTCTTTTATTTGAAGGAGGAAGTCTCAGACTCCCCATCCTCCAGCAGAAATGCTGTGACTTGAATAGAAATTACAGTCGTTTCAGGTAACCCCAACCCCCGGCTTCAATGATTGGTCCCAGGGTGAGCACCTTCCCCAAAGTAGACAAATCATGATTATTAAATGCTTTCACAGAAATATTTTTTTCAGAGATGAGATCAAAACAGAAGTTAGGCCAAGTCAGGATTTTCCTCTACTTTATTTATTTATTTATTTATTATTTTTGACAGGCAGAGTGGACAGTGAGAGAGAGACAGAGAGAAAGGTCTTCCTTTTGCCGTTGGTTCACCCTCCAATGGCTGCTGTGGTAGGTGCGCTACAGCCGGCGCACCGCGTTGATCCGATGGCAGGAGCCAGGGGCTTCTCCTGGTCTCCCATGGGGTGCAGAGCCCAAGCACTTGGGCCATCCTCCACTGCACTCCCTGGCCACAGCAGAGAGCTGGCCTGGAAGAGGGGCAACAGGGACAGGATCGGTGCCCGGACCGGGACTAGAACCCGGTGTGCCGGCGCCGCAAGGTGGAGGATTAGCCTAGTGAGCCGCAGCGCCGGCCGATTTTCCTCTACTTTTAAAAAACAGAGCAGTGAGTCTTAAATTTCTCTTCTCTCTGAAAGGAACATTTGAAAATATGAACTTTAAAACTGTTTGTAGGGGGCTGATGTTGTGGCACAGTGTGTTAAGCCACTGGCTGCAATGCTGGCATTTTTGATGGGTGCCAGTTCAAGTCCCACCTGCTCCACTTCTGGTCCAGTTTCCTGCTAATGTGCCTGGGAAAGCAGCAAAAGATGGCCCAAGCACTTGGGTCCCTGCACCCATATGGGAGATCTGGAAGAAGCTCCTGGCTCTTGGCTTTGGCCTGGCCCAGTCCCAGCTGCTGTGGCCATTTAGGGAGTGAACCAGCAGATGGAAGCTTGTTCTCTGTCTCTCCTTTTCTTTCTGTAACTCTGCCTTTCAAATAAATGAAATAAATATTTAAAAAAATAAATCTTTGTGTTATGCATGAGAATATTAGTCTCAGAGAGTAAAGCAACATGTGTGTGGAGAGATACAGAGACAAAAATAGAAAGTAGGGGGCTGTCACTAAGACACTCAGCTCCTGTTCCCAATACTCCTACCCTTTACAATTTGTCTACAATAGCCAATAAATTATCTTTTTTTTTCCTTAGGCTGTTTGAGTAAGTTTCTATTTCTTACAATCAAATGAGTCTTATTATAAACATCACTACACTAGAATGGCCAAGTTCTCAGGCTAGTCTTAAGGTCTTAGCCTTGGACAAAGTAAGGTTAATAGAAAGCTGTCTTCTTAGATAACATCACCTTCACTCCTCTTCTAATTTATTTTTATTGAATTGCCTTTCAATGGCAAGCTCTTAGATTTAATCAAGGGTCACGAGTAACACAGTACTTACAAAACTGATCAATCATTCACAACACTGCTACAGTCAAAGATGTCATATACTACAGCCCTCAGTGTCTCCAACATCAAGCTCCATATGAGAAAGTTTTTTCTAAAATGTAGCCCAAGGCTTTTCTTGGGAAAAAGAGAATCCTATTAATTTGAAAAATCTGTATCAGTGAAAATGAGACAGAGCAGGTCATTGAGCAAATGTTATAATGGAAGAGCATTGATTGGGAGACAGAAGACTTGAGCTTGAGTCCCCACATTCACGCTACCCACTCACCGACTGGGGGTCTCTGGCAAATCACTTCATCTCTCAAGGCCTCAGCTTTCTCTTCTGTGAAACAGAGGTAGTGAGATTAGCATTAGCTAAGTTGCAATAGTATTATAAAAATTAAATGGAATTATGTATTTGAAAAAGCTCTGCAAATTATAAAGCACTATATTTTAGTTATATTAAGTTTGGCAATCAAATTAGAAGTGTCTTTTACACTCAAGATGATTTATTTGAGGAGCAAAGCTTTCTATTATTCATAAGAAATTGATGCTGCTTAAAAATAATATAATACTAGGATGTAGAGCAAAAGGTCCCCTAATACACTGTTGGTGGAAACGTAAACTAGTACAACCATTATGAAAGACGGTGTGGAGAGTCTCCAGAAATCTGAGAATAGATCTACCATATGACCCAGCTACCCCACTCCTAGAAAATGAAATGAAATCAGCACATGAAAGAGTTATCTCTACCCCCATGTTTACAGCAGCTCAATTCACAGTTGCTAAGATATGGAATCAACCCAGATGTCCATCCACTGACGACTAGACAAAGAAAATGCCATATAAATACATGGTGGAATCCTACACAACCATAAAAAAGAATTAAATCCTGTCTTTCAAAGCAAAATGGATGCAATTGGAGACCATCATACTTAGTGAAATAAACCAGTCTCAAAAAGACAAATATCATATGCTTTCTCCAATTTATGGTAACTAATATATGGAGCACAAAAAATGTAATATATATGAGTGAAATTTACATCTTGAGATTTGATTATGGTTTATAGCCCTTGCCTCTGCTCCTAGGAGAAGTGGTCTTACTACGTATTACTTGTTGAATTCTTTATTGAGTGGAGGATTAAGCTTGTGATTATAAGGTTAAATGAAAGTATGTCATCATAAAAATTAAAAGAAAAAAACAGGAAAATGAGGAAGAGGGAGGGTGGGAAGTATCACTATGTTCTTAAAACTGTGTATATGAAATGAATGACATCTATTCCCTTCATAGAAATAAAGAATAAAATAAAATAAATTAAAAATATGTGATCGTGGATGGCGCCGCGGCTCAATAGGCTAATCCTCCACCTTGTGGCGCCTGCACACCAGGTTCTAGTCCCGGTTGGGGCACCGGATTCTGTCCCGGTTGCCCCTCTTCCAGGCCAGCCCTCTGCTATGGCCCAGGAGTGCAGTAGAGGATGGCCCAAGTGCTTGGGCCCTGCACCCCATGGGAGACCAGGATAAGCACCTGGCTCCTGCCTTCGGATCAGCGCAATGCGCCGGCCGCAGCACATAGGCCATGGCGGCCATTGGAGGGTGAACCAATGGCAAAAGAAAGACCTTTCTCTCTGTCTCTCTCTCACTATCCACTCTGCCTGTCAAAAAGAAAAAAAAAAATGTGATCCTATAATCCTTCTCTTTTAGAAACAGGAGTTACAGTTTCATTTTACTTTGAAGGCAAATAAAATTCAGACAAGGAGAGGATAAGCAAGTTGTTAAGGGATGTTAAGGCAAACATGGGACTGCATGTGAGTGAGAACTCTATTCTCACTGGGGCTTTACCATAAGACAAAACCACACCAATGCCTTGACAACTCACTCTCTTTTCTCCTCTGCTTTTCAAAATCTCTGTCCTGAACCCAACACTAAAATATGAGACCCGAAATAAAGAAAAGGAAACTAAATCTGTTGTTCAGTTTAGAGCAATCTTATGAGAAAAGGAAGGGCTGGCACTGTGGCATAGCTGGGAAAGCCGCTGCCTGCTGCTGGCATCCCATATGGGCTACACATTAAGTCCTGGCTGCTCCACTTGCAACCCAGCTCTCTGCTATGGCCTGGGAAAGCAGTGGAAGATGGCCCAAGTGCTTGGGCCCCTGCACCTGAGGGGGAAACCTGGAAGAAGCTCCTGGCTCCTGGCTTCCTATCAGTCTGACTCCTGCTGTTGAAGCCATTTGGGGAGTGAATCAGCGGGTGGAAGACCTCTCTCTGTCTGTAAGTCTGCCTCTCAAATAAATAAATTAATTAATTAAAAAATTTTTAAAGAGTACAAGATATTAACATCACCGAGGTAGAGCTTAAGCCCCTGCCTAGTGCGGATGTGTGGGCGAGAGGGGCTGCACAGCCCGCTGCTTTCTTCTTCTCTCACTGAGGGTCGCTCAGTTTTCTGCCAGCACTTAGCGGGAACATTACCAAAACAGCACGAGCGCTCACAGAGGTGTCAAACAGCAGGGCCCAGAGCCTGCGCTTTCCCTCATCCGTGAAGGAGTCAATTAAAGAACAAAGACAACGTTCGGATTTTAAGATCACGGTCCAAGTTGTTCCAGAATTCTCATCTATAATTTGAATTCAGTCTCCTTATATTTCTCCTTTATTGCAAGAGAATGTGCATAACATGGTGCTTTGGGGCTTTTGAAGAATATTTATTATTATGCAGGCTTCTCGTTTTGTCTTCTCTTTTGTAACCATGTGTGCTCCTGTTTAATCCTGCCCTTGTGGGAACAGTGCTGAGGTTAAACCACAACCAGCGTGAGGAAAACGTCAAGGAGGGCCCTCCAGTGCCTACCCATCCTTTCAATCGCTTAGACTAAGTGCTCTATGCTTTTGCTCTTTGTGTTCTAACGGTGATTTCTGCGATACTCAGGCTGCAAAGGAGCTGAGAGGGAAAAAAGAGGAGGAACAAAGGCCAGCGCTCTCCAGAGCTTCATCGCTGTTGGTCAGGCGGGGGATGACTTCAACGCCTGCTGTACCGTGCACACTGGAAAGCAAACTTTGTTTCTGTAATTTAGATAAGATTATTTCAGTACACGTCACTCTCAGCACTGGATCTCCCTTCCGTCTTGGACTGAGGTTCTCTTCGGCGAGCGATCTGGGTGACTATCACTGGACATAAATCCATCCTATCTGAATTACCCTCGTGCTTTCAAGCCAGAGACAAAACATTATTTGTGTTTATATCAGTAGGTGAACTTTAAAGGTGTGTCTGTTGACTTTTCTGAACATCAACAAACTGAGTGCAGCAATATTCTTTTGAGTTGACTGATAAAATCCTAACAGAACACACGTGATGGATACAAAATTTTCTTCACAGACACATATGTGTAAATTTTACATGAATTTCCATTTTTTTCCATTTCAAATAACATAATTTACGGAACTGTCATGTTAAGTCAATATAGTATGACTCAGTAGTCAATTTGCTACAAAAACAAATGTCATTCTAGCTTAAAAGAAATAATAATGAGCTTTTATATAATGTAGGAAAACATTGCATCTGCTGTCTAGTCTAGAAAGCATGTGTGTCTTTCATATAAATATTTGTTGAAAATATTACATTTTTAAGCAGAGAATTAGTAACCAAAACAGATTCTGTTTGTGATTTCAACTGGCCAATGGAAGCCCAATAAAATACTATTTAATACAACTAGATTCCAGGAGTGAAGCATTTTGATTCTTTCTAGGTTTAATTAGAAAGGCAAAATGGTCAGAATGGAATAAAATTCAAATGCTCTGAGATTAAAGATGGGAAATACTAGCATTCCCATGCAGAAGATCTGATATTAAAGAACACAAAAATGAAAGTGAGGGGAAGCTGTTGTGGCATAGTGGCTATCAGCACCATCTGTGGCGCCTGCATAACCAACTGGGTGCTGGTTCAAGTCCCCGCTGCTCCACTTCTGATCCAGCTCCCCACTAATGGCTTGGGAAAAGCAACAGAAGATGTGTTTGACCCCTGCTATCTACATGGGAGACCCAGAAGAAGCTCCTGGCTCCTGGCTTCAGCCTGGCCCAGCCCTGGCCATCGTCACCATCTGGGGAGTGAGCCAGCAGATGGAAAATCTTTTTTTCTGTCTCATTCTCTCTCCATAACTCTGAATTTCAAAATAAATAAATCTTTCTTAAAAAACAAATAAATAAAAATGTTAGTGAAACAAGAAAGAAAATGTAAATGGAGTTCCCTTGAGTTGTAAAAAAGCATAGAATTTAGAGTGTGAAATAGCTCCAGCTGCCATTTATGTTGTCTCTGAAATTACATGGTGTGTGTGTGAGTCAGAGGTAGGGTGCTTGGGGATGCATTTGATTCCTTTTATCTGCTATGGTTATGTCTAAAAGGCCACCAGAAAATTGGTTCCTTTGAAAAGGTCTTGCAAGCATCCCATTTTCAGATGATAACATTAGATAATGGCCTGGCCACAGTAACAGAGGCATCAGGAGAAGAAAAGTAGATTTGGCTAGGGAAATGAAAAGAACTTTACTCTCCGCTTTCTAGACCTCATTTTTCAGAGATTTTCATCCATCCATTATTCTCACTTTCCTCAAATTACAAATCTAAACAACCACAATGGATTTTTTAAAATCCTTCCAGGGAGGGCTCTGTATAGCAGGTGAAGCCACCACTTGGGATGCCCACACCCTGGAACTGAGCGCCTACTTCGAATCCCAGCTGCTCCGCACTTCCTATCCACCTCCCTGCTAATGCATCCTGGTAGGTAACAGAAGATAATCCAAGTGCTTGGGCCCTGCCACCCACATGGAAGACCCAGTTGGAGTTCCTGGTTTCAGTCTGGCCCAGTCCCAGCTGTAGGGAGGCATTAAGAGATTGAACCAGCAAATGGAAGATATCTCTGTCTCTCTCTCACTCTCTCTCTCTCCCAACTATGTCACTCTTTTAAATTAACTAGTTAATCTTATTTTTAAAAATCTTCTAACAGGGCAAACACTGTGGCGTACCTGGTAAAGCCGCTGCCTGCTGTGCTGGCATCCCATACAAGCGCTGTTCAAGTCCCAGCTGTTCCACTTCCGACCCAGCTCTCTGCTGTGGCTGGGAAAGCCAGAATATGACCCAAGTCCTTAGGCCCTTGCACCCATGTGGGAGACCCAGAGGAAGCCCCTGGTTTTGGGTCTGCGCAACTTCAGCTGTTGCGGCCATCTGGGGAGTGACCCAGCGGAAGGAAGACTCACTCACTCTCTCTCTCTCTCTCTCTCTCTGCCTCTTATTCTCTCTCTGTGTAATAGACTTTCAAATAAAATAAAATAAATCTTTAAAAAATAGATGTTCAGACTTTTCCAACGAAGGAAATCAAAGAGAACTTCAAAAAGTTCATGGAAAATGAAAAGATGAATTTATTTTGACGCAAAAATTTTGTAATCAATGAGTACTTTTTTTCATGATAGACATTTTTCACAAACTTCTTGAAGACCCTTGTCTGGGGCCAGTGCTGTGATGTAGCAGGAGGAACCACTGCCTGCAGTGCTGGCATCCCATGTAGGCACTCATTCGGGTCCCAGCTGCTCCACTTCTGATCCAGCTCCCTGCTAATGACCTGGGAAAGCACTGGAAAACTGCCCAACTGCTTGGCCCCCTGCCACCCACATGGGGACCTCCCGTGGAGGCTCCTGGCTCCTAGCTTCATTATGGCCCAACGTTGGCTGTTGCAGCCATCTGAGGAGTGGACCAGCAGATGGAGGATCTCTGTGTCTCACCCTTTCTCTCTGTAACTGATTATAAATAAGTAAATAAAAAAAAAGAATTTTTTAAAAATGACCCTGTCTGCCTGTGTTTGGGTTGATTTAAAATCTGTGTTCCTCATGAGTAGCACACAGCTTATGTGCCTCATCCCACCTTCTCTGCAACTGCCTTTGTGCTATCTCCATCCCTTCTTACTCATTTTTCCTTCTTCTTTTCACCTTTTTCAATTTCATGGGAAAGCAAAGTAGCACAGCATACCCTAGACTTTTTCGATTTTGTTAAATTCCTCTCTCCAACTCTAGAACCCTTCCTCTGTACTCTCTTCACATTGTACATAAATCCCTTGTTTCCCCCAACATTTTCTGCAGAATGCCTAACTGACGTGTTACTCTGCACCAGGAACATCTCTTCCATTGCATCTTTCCTCAGTGAAAGTACATCATTTTCTCATCTATGAACTGCAGCAAAGGATATGGGTTTTTTTCATTTCTTTCTCTCGATTCCTTCTTGCCTATATGCTAGCACCACCTTTATGTTCACATTCGTGACAAATCAGTGCTTGAATCTGAAGGTTCTGGAGTCAGACTACCTGAGTCTGAATACTAACTCATTAACTCTCACACTTACTAGCTGTGTATCTTCAAGGAAGTGATAATCAAGATTTCAAAAAAATTTTTGATTATTGATTTGAAAAGCAGCCAGACAGAGATCTCCCATCTGCTAGTTTACTCCCCAAATGCCTGCAACACTCAGGGCTGAGCCAGACAGAATCCAGGAGCCAGGAACTCAGTCGGGTCTCCCACATGGGTAGTAGAGACCCAACTTATTGAGCCATCACCTGCTGCCTTGTGGGGTGCATATTAGCAGGAAGCGTGAGTCTGGAATCGAGCCACAACTTACTCGAACCAAGGCACTTTGATATGGGATGCCAGTGTCTCAAGTGGCATTTTAACTCTGTGCCAAATATCTGTCCCCCAATAATAAAACTTCATACATCTATGTGAATGACTCATCCAAAGACCCAAATAATGCCAGCAGTTCCTCAATTTCCATAACTTTAATTTCCACTCATTGCCAGGGCTAATCACAAACCTTATCGGCTAAATGCACTCAGGAAACCTTCTGTCTGGAAAGAAGTCATGACAGGAAGTGCTGCCTACAGGCCAGGCAGTATTCTCATACTTTCCACACATCAGTTCAACCAGTGGGACCCCCAGGTTAGGTTTTGTTGTTGACCTTCAGGAGCTGGGACTCGAGAGAACCCACAGTTAGCAAACAGCCAGTCTCTGCCCTCCGTTCCCCCGCCAGTCACTCACATCAGACCAAGTTTCCTGTCTACCCCGGGGATGCCCTGCTCCTACATTGGGGCCCAGGTCTGCTGGCCTAGATGGTGCCTGTGGGAGCTGCTGCCAGCTTTGGCCTGGTAACCTTCCTTTCTTCCCTCCACCTGACCAAGAGAATGCACAAGTAGTGGATGGCTACAGTCTGGGTAACCTTGAGCTGTTTTCTTTGGGAAGTGGATCCTGTGGGCACAGCCAGCTGTACTCCCAAGATAGATGAAACTGGTTCCCTGTCCACCCCACCTACCAAGTAAGTGGAGGTGTTAATCCACCAGCTGCTGCCCCCAGATCCAACCCAAGCATGCTTTCTTGGTCTCACACACAGATGATCAAGATTTCTTTAAGTACCAACACGTTTTAAATTAAGGAAAAACAGCTTGTAAGCTCTTGGATAAATTCATCCTAGAATTATCCGATGATCCAGCACTTCCTCTCTTTAGTATAGATCCAAAAGATTAGAAAACAGGTGTTTACACAAATCCTTGTACACTCACATTCATAACGGTGTTATTTACAATAACCAACAGATACAAAAAACTCAAATGTCCATCAGTAGATAAATGTATAAACAATGTGGTCCATTCATATAATGGACTAGTATTCAGTCATAAAAAGAAATGCCACACTAAAGAAAAATTGAAACTCCAAATAGCAACTTTTTACTCTTCATACCCACTCCCTATTCTGTCGCAAGGAAAGACCCCCAGTCCTTTAGTCTTACCATTTTTATCTAGTCAAGTCAATCCTTTCCCATGGTTGGGAACCTTTTTTTGAACATGAAAAATATTCTACCTTCACATTTGCTGCGAAATTCCATTTTTTTCTATGTTTACCCAACTAATTTTTTTCAAAATTTTGACTATTTCTGGTCCCCCAACTGTTCCAATCAACTTTTTTACTTGTCCTTAGACAGTGTCTCTACCATTTATCTCAATCACAATTCTAAGCTCCACCTCATCCTCTACGCTACACTCATTCTCATCTGGTCACTTTCACTTATACTCCATTGGGGAAATTAACACCATCAGGAATAATCTCCGAATTTTCTGACCTCCTACCTGGAAACATATCTACATCTGTACTCAACTTTCCTCAATTCATCCAGTTTCACAGAAAAGCTTTACAAAGTCAACTCTTCACGTGTATCTTTTTCTTAAATTTTTTTTAAATTTTTTTTTTTTTTTTGACAGGCAGAGTGGACAGTGAGAGAGAGAGAGAGACAGAGAGAAAGGTCTTCCTTTTGCCATTGGTTCACCCTCTAATGGCCGCCGCGGTAGCGCGCTGCGGCCGGCGCACCGCGCTGTTCCAATGGCAGGAGCCAGGTGCTTCTCCTGGTCTGCCATGGGGTGCAGAGCCCAAACACTTGGGCCATCCTCCACTGCACTCCCTGGCCACAGCAGAGAGCTGGCCTGGAAGAGGGGCAACCGGGACAGGATCGGTGCCCCGACCAGGACTAGAACCTGGTGTGCCGGCGCCACAAGGCGGAGGATTAGCCTGTTGAGCCACGGCGCCGGCCTCTTCACGTGTATCTTGATCTCATCCCTCCCAACCTCTGTCAGATTTGCTTCCATCAATTATCCCTTCTCCCTTTCTTTCCTTCAGGCTATAGACCTAATTTTCAGCCATTGCAAAACATGTCAGCTTATCCTGAGTTTCCTTCTTGATATTCCTTTTGCTGTTCTTCCTTTCTTCTTATCCAAATTCTTCAGTCTATATTTCCTATTTCAATTTCTTCAATAATCATTCCATTTTCAACCCACTGCAATCTGCTCCAGTCCTCACAACTATGTATAATGTCACTGCTGTCTTACTAAATGCTAAAGCCATGCATCATTTCAGACCTTTTATTATTGCATTTGATACTATTGCGCACCAACCCTTGACACTGCTGTTTATTTCTTATTACTGCAGATTTCTGTGGCAGCTCCTGTTGGCGTGATCTTCTTACCTCTGATAATTCCCACTTTCTACCATTTGTTGAGCCTTTATCTCCACCTAGTCATTATCTAGCCTTACATTGTTTCGGGGGCCCTTCTGCTTTTTAGTCTTTTGTATTCTTTTAAGTAATATCATGGCAAATCAATTCTATGGTCTCTAAAACCTGTATTTCCGGTTCAGTGCTTTCCTAAAGTTTCAGACAAGTGTCTTCCTATCTGGTGGAAATTCCCATCTCATTGTCACAAAGGCTTTACAAATTCATGGGTTCAACTCATCTTTTGTGGCTCTCCTACCTACGCAACCTCATCTTACTGCATTGAACCCATTATCCAATCCTTCTGGTTTGAGTTATTGCTTTTCAGATCTATCCATTTCTTTCCACTCATCTCTACTCTGCCTCCATCTTTAATGTCTTTCACTTGGATTAATTCATAAACATTCTAACTAGTTTCTGTACCACTAATTTTCTCCCCTTTAAATTCATCATACAGTTTATCAAAATGAAGTATAATCCACTCTTCCTATCTCTGGGTTCCATATCCACGGATGCAACCAATATTGGATCAAAAATACCAGGACAAAAAAATGCATCTACATTGACATGTATAAACTATTTTTCTTGTCATCATTACCTAAATGATATAGTATAACAACTATTCATCTAGAATTCACTATTACACCTAATTCACTATTACATGGTGTGAGTAATCCAGAGAGTATTCAAGGTCTATAAGAGGCTAAGAGACTCAAGTGTCTGCCAATTTTGGAAACTCTGGGGGGTGCTGAAAGCAATCCCCTTCTGATAATAAGGGATGACTGTATCTCAAAATCAGACTTAAGCTTGCTCATAAACTCTTTCATGAGCAAGGATAAAGAACTAGTCCTACCAAATACTAAAACACATGACAAAGCCACAAACATGAAAGCAGAAGAGCACTGGCATAGGAACACACAGGCCAATGAAACAGAAATGAATGCCCTCCAAGTTTCTCTCTCCCCATAAAGTCTTTTACTTGAAATGAGGTTACAAAGAAAAATACTCAGAAATATTTGAAGAAATTCCAAGACATGAGAGACAAATAGGAATGGATGCTGCCTGGCTTTTCTTCACTCGAATGCTTTTATTTCAAAGGCTTCAGAAGCCCCTTAACTGAGTTCTCAGGGTGCCCCCAGCTGGGTGGCTGGAAAGCTAAGGCATCATTGTTCGGCATGTGTAATAGAGAAGTGTGCAGTTCTCATCACCTTGTCTGCAAAGCAGGCTTGCTTATTGTGGAAATTCGTATTCCAACTTAAACCAAGGAAAAAGACAATATTGAGGTATTACTTAGCTAATCATAAAAAAAATCCCTTAGAACACCCACATGAACAGAAGTTTCCAGTTGCACATTACAAGGGTTTCATGTGTTTCCCTGAGGAATTATTTATTTTTCAATTAATAAGAAAAAATTATCTCTTTCTGAAATCATTCTTTGAGTATTAAGTTTCAAATAATCTCTTCTGCCACTTAACTAATGTTTACTAAATGAGTACTCATATGTCAGGAATTGTGGAGATGATAAAAAATTATTTAAACAGCCATTAACCCCAAGGTATCTCCAATTTATATTGTGGAGTTTCTTGATTTTATTCAATATGTAAATTATATCTATATTTGTTTATTTATTTCACTTGGTCTTCTCAATTAGTACAAAAGTATTTTAAAATTATCTTAAGCTGATACTACTAAGCTGTTAATATTTTATATCCAATGTGCTAATTTTTATGTATGTGCCCTGCATAATTTGAAATGTAAAATAAATGCACTGCAGGCATACATTATTGCTATAACTATATTCATTTTTGAAAAAATAAACGTGAAATGTTATTTTGATAACAAAGTCTATATAAATAATCAAAATTTTTAAAAGATAAAAGTATCAACTAGAGTATTAACTTTATTTCTCTTTCATTTATTTATTTGTGTTTTTCACCCAAACTGTATTATATCTCCAGGATTATAAACTTAACTTGGCTTTTTATTTTTAAAAAAATGCAAAAATGGCTTTTCTAGAGGAAAGGGAGTAATACTGGAAAAGGAAGTTCTATCACTCCCTTGTAAATTATTATTCAAGAATAAAAGAAAATAAGAGTTGTCAGGGAAATATTAGTAAAATATGAAAGTAATAAGGAATAAAGACTTGGAAAATTGAAAAACAAACAAAAAATGAGAGTCATTCATAACTATCACATACTTGACTTATATAAAAAAGTGAATAAATTATTAATTAATATCATTAAGTTAATTGTACCAACATTGAAAGAATTTTAAATGAATCATGGAAATTTTTAGAAAAATGAAAGCTTAATAACTTTCATAACACATACATGGCATGTAGACTCAGGAAGTTCATTTTCAAAGAGATTATTCCAAGAAAATATTTAAGTGGTCTTTTAAAGTTATATATACTATAAAATAAAATAAAATAAAATTGCATCATTACTTTAGTTGATGGTGAAAAACTTCAACAGGAAGCTTTTCTTTCATTCATCTTCTCATCCTTACAGAAATCGTGAACTCTGCCATGGATTCTGTATCTTTAAAACACCTCTGAAAAATATTTCTGCAAATATAGTTCATAAAATAATAGTCAACATAGACCATTTTAGTCTAATTCTTCACTATAGTGCTTTTCATTGTGATTTGCACATCTGAGTCTATGCAGTTCATATATAAGTCGATTCTTCTCATCAACCAACTAACTCACTTCTCACAAAGTTGTACGAGAAGGCATTTCTCCAAATCATCAGTAGCTGTTGACTTCTACCAGACTTCTGGCAACCAAGCAGAGAACACCACAATCTTGTGTATGTGGAAGGAGTTTCTGACTGATGCCACAGAGAACAATGTAAGGCTACATCTGCATAAAAACGCCTGTTTGTTTTCAACCTCTGTGGGATGAAATGACATCATAAAACCTGATTGGAGACTAGTTTTTCAATGCCAAACTGTTCCCAAATAGATTACTCTTTCATTTTATTCTGCTTCAAGGTATGGATCTACTCTGTCTTTCCTCTACCAAATGGCGCTACATGTTGCAAGCGTCTCGGTACAACCACACTCAGCTCCTTATCTCTAAAGATCACTTCCTAAACAAAATTGCAGTAAAAATATGCCTTTTCAGGAAAAAGGTAAGCGTTCATATATATATATATATATATATATATATATATATATGTATATATATATATTCATTATTCAGATAATAATTGGTATACTTACATCAGCAATAGAAACTGGTTATTGTATTGATAATAAAACTACACCCTTAATAAAATTGTATGTCTCTTACGTTTCCATTTATATGTGCATTGGAATAGAAATGCAGTCTTATTATATGAATATGATTAAAACACTTTGAAAGTAAATACAACAGAACAGAAAATACAGGTTCCAGGAGAAATGAACATGCCATTGTAAAAAAGTTGTTGAACTTCTCTCTTTTCTTTTTTTTTAAAGATTTTATTTATTTATTTGAGAGGTAGAGTTACAGACAGTGAGAGGGAGAGACAGAGAGAAAGGTCTTCCATCTGCTGGTTCACTCCCCAAATAGCCACAACAGGTGGAGCTGAGCCGATCTGAAGCCAGGAGCTTCTTCCAGGTCTCCCACGTGGGCGCAGGAGCCCAATCCAGCACTTGAGCTATCTCCTACTGTTTTCCCAGGCCATGGCAGAGAGCTGGAGCGGAAGAAGAGAAGCTGGGATTAGAACCAGCACCCATATGGGATGCTAGCACTGCAGGTGGAAGATTAACCTAGTGCACCACAGTACCGATTCCAAACTTCTCTTTTTCCCACCTAAAAAGTATAAGTGTGTGCCTATTCTTCAAGGAGTTGCAAGGAGTGTAATAGGAATTGATATTTGCAAATGCAAATTCAGAGATTTACATATAAAATGGCCAATCTTGCCTCTGGACTCTAAGTCAGTTATGTAAAACTAGAAAAAGATTCAGTCTACAAATCAATCATAGAAATTTTGACTTGGAAAAAATTGTATGGCTTTTAGTGCTAATTTAAAATATAAAAATAGTGTAAGCTAGAACTTTAGGCATCAGGAACCATGGCTGTGGCACAACAAGGTAAGCTCCCACTTGGGACGCCAACATCCCATATCAAGGGAGGCTTGACTTAAGTCCCAACTACCCCACTTCTGATTCAGTTTCCTGTTAATGCACCTGGGAAGGCAGCAGATGAAGGCCCAAGTGCTTGCGTCCCCACCACCCTTGCAGGACACCCAGATGGAATTCCAGACTCCTGACTTCAGCCTAACCCAGCCCTGGCTATTGTGGCCAATTCAGAAGTGAACAAGTAGATGGAAGATCCCTCTCTTTTTTCCTCTCTATCCTTCTCTCTTTTGCTTCCCCTGTCTCAGAAGTACCACCTGTCACATAAACAAATCTGTAAGTTCTGTCTTAAGACCTACAGACTTATTGAGAATCTACCATGTGCCAAGAAACACTGGTCTAGGCTATTGTCAAGTAACTTATGGTCTAGTTGGTAAATGAAAATGATGATTACTTCAAAAGGCTACTGTGGGAGTCATCTCAAGTAATTAGATTCATAAGTAAAACAGATTCCTCATGTTAGCTATCATGACAAGAAAGATGAGTGCCAATCATAAACTTACAACATGTGGGTCAGAATTAATTTCAAGTTTCTAGTGTTGAAAGCAAGAGTTCTTTTTGTTGTTACATTATCCTCCCAGAAGTTAGAACAATCCAGAAATAGTCAGTAGATAGATTCAGTAATGAGAGATTAAACTCTACTTATTTTTCAAGCCATGTTTTCAAAAAGATTTATCAGTTTATTTGAAAGGCAGAGTTACAGAGAGAGAGATGTTCCATCTGCCAATTCACCCCCCAAATGGCTACAGTAACTGGAGCTGAGCCAGGCTGAGGCCAGGAGCCTGGAACTCCATCCAGGCCTCCCATGTGGATCACAGGGGCCCAAGAGTTTTGAACACCTTCAGCTGCTTTCCCAGGTGCATTAGCAGGAGTGGATCAGCTGGATCCACTGGATCAGAAATGGAGCAGCTGGGAATAGAATGTGCCTACACTAGATGCCAGCATTGCAGGCTGCAGCTTAACCCACTTTGTCACAATGCCAGCCCCTTCCAGTCATATTTAAAATGTCTGCCCTGGCAACCTTGCTGAGCATGAGGGTAACTGAAAATGAATCATAAGTAGGGGATGTCTCTAAATTATTAATATTTTAAACTGTAATGAATGACTCACCCTGGGTACTGTTAAAAAGTACAAATTTAACTAATAAATGATGGTAAAGATCAACACAATGGCAATAAAACAACACTAGAACTTGTTTTATCCTAAGGTATAATTTTTTGCATCACTGATTATTTGATTCTTTCAAACTATGCAAGATTTATTACTGCCAAGCAATCCAAATGGCTCTTGCAATTAAATTGAACTTTTATGTAATTATCCTCTAAAAATCAAATTACAAATATATTTATTTTGAGATTGAAATTACACAATAAAGGGTAGGATGGTTGGCATAGGCATTAAGATACCTTCATCCCATACTGGAGTGCCTGAATTCCAGCGACCTGCTAATGCACTCTCAGAATGATGTAGCAAGTGATTGGGTCCTTATCATCCACATGGGAGACAGGGATTGAGCTCCTTGCTCCAGGCTTCAGATTGGCCAATCTCCAGCCATTGTGGGCATTTAAAGAGTGAACCCAAGGCTGAGAAAGAACTTCTAAGATCAATCCTATTCCAATAACTAAAAAAAAAAGTTGGAATAAATTTAGCAAAGGATGTCAAAGATATCAATGATGAGAATTATAAAACATTGAAGAAAAAATAGAAGATACAAAAAAATTGAAAAATCTTCCATGTTCATGGATTAGAAGAGTCAATATCATCAAAATGTCCACACTTCCAAAAGCAATTTACAGATTCAATACAATACAAATCAAAATCCCAAGGATGTTCTATTTGGATGTAGAAAAAATGATGCTGAAATTCATATGGGAACACAGGAGACCTCAAAGAGCTAAAGCAATTTTACACAACAAAAACAAAGCCAGAGGCATCATAATACCAGATTTCAAGATATACTTTAGGGCAGTTATAATCAAAACAGCCTGTTACTGGTACAAAAATAGATAGATAGACAAATGGAACAGAAGAGAAATGCCAGAAATCAGTCCAAGTATTTACAACCAACTTATATTTGACAAAGGAGCTAAAATCAATCCCTGAAGCAAGGACATTCTCTTCAACAAACGGTGCTGGGGAAACTGGATCTCCACATGCAGAAGTATGAAGCCAGACCCTACCTTATACCTTACACAAAAATCCACTCCAAGTCGATTAAAGACCTAAATCTACAACCTGATACCATCAAATTATTAGAGAACATTGGGGAAACCCTGCAAGACATTGGGACAGGCAAAGAGTTCTTGGAAATGACCCCCAGATGCACAGGCAATAAAAATCAAAATTAACAAATGGTATTACATCAAATTGAGAAGCTTCTGTACAGCAAAAGAAACACTCATGAAAGTAAAGAGGCAAAAGACAGGATGGGAGAAATTATTTGCAAACTATACAAATGATAAAGGATTAATAACCAGAATATTTAAAGAAATCAAGAAACTCCACAACAACAAAACAAACAACCCTGAAAAGAAATGGCCAAAGGACTTAAACAGATTTTTTTTTATTTGACATGCAGAGTTAGACAGTGAGAGAGAGAGACAGAGAGAAAGGTTTTCCTTTACCGTTGGTTCACCCTCCAGTGGCCGCTGTGGCCGGTGTGCTGCACTGATCCAAAGCCAGGAGCCAGGTGCTTCCTTCTGGTCTCCCATGCGGGTGCAGGACCCAAGCACTTGGGCCATCCTCTACTGCCTTCCTGGGCCACAGCAGAGAGCTGGACTAGAAGAGCAACTGGGACTGGAACCCAGTGCCCATATGGGATGCCAGCACTGCAGGCGGAGGATTAACCAAGTGTGCCAGGGCACTGGCCCCAAACAGGAAATCCAAATGACCAACAGACACATGAAAAAATGCTCAGGATCACTAGCCTTCAGGGAAATCCAAATCCAAACCATGATGAGGTTTCACCTCACCCCAGTTAGAATGGCTATCACCCAAATATCAAAAAATAAAAAATGCTGGTGAGCATGTGGGAAAAAAGGTACCTTAATCCACTGCTGGTGGGAATGTAAATTGGTAAAGCCACTGTGGAAGACAGTGTGGAGATACCTCAGAAATCTGAATATAGACCTACCATATGACCCAGCCATCCCACTCCTGGGAATTTACCCAAGGGAAATGAAATCAGCTTATAAAAGAGTTTATCTGCACCCCCATGTTTATCACAGATCACAATAACAAAGACATGGAATCACCCCAAATGCCCATCAACTAAAGACTGTATAAAGAAATTATGGGATATGTATACCATGGAATATTACACAGTGGTAAAAAAAAAATGAAATCTGGTCACTTGCAACAAAATAGATGAATCTGGAAAACATCATACTTAGTAAAATGAGCAAGTCCCAAATGGACAATACCATATGTTCTCCCTAATCTGTGATAACTAATAGAGCACCTAAAAGGCAATCTGTAAAAGTGAAATTGACACTTTGAGAAGCAATAACTTGAATATCCTTGTCTTGAATGTTGAGGAACAGTTTTTTTTTTTCATACTATTTGTTGAACTCTACTTAACAGAGAGTTAAACATATGTGTATAATAAAGTCAATTGAAAATAGATTTCAGTAAAAAATAAGAGTGGGGATAGGAGAGGGAGGAGGAAGAGGGGTGGGAGGAGGTGTGGGAGGGCAGGCACAATGGGAAGAATCACCATGTTTCTAAAGTTGTAATTATGAAGTGTATGAAGTCTGTAACTGTAAAGCTCTATAGTTCTGCATAAAGTCCTATGGACTTACTTCTAAGAGTACAGTTTAAAAAATTGCCATGGTACCCCAAATATCTTTAAACTGGGTGGTTAAATACCATCTTAAGTGTTAAATATGGATAGGATTAAGTGTTAAAGTGATCATATAAATAGGATTAAGTATCTGGTAATAGTAACAGATAGAATTAAAAAGGAGCAAAAGCTCCAACATGGGAAGCAGTTCACACAGCAGACTCATAGACTGACAATCGCTTTAAGTAGCACTCTGACTTCAGAATCAGCCCTTAAGGCATTCTGGTCTGGCTGAAAAGCCCATGAGAGCATCTCAGGCATGGAAAGCCAAGACACTGTGGCAAAAAATGTCCTACATGAAGGAGCTCTGTGGGTGAGACCTCAGTGGAAAGAAGTGATCATCAAAGAAGGAGGTACTTTTCTCTGAAGGGAGGAAGTAACTTGTACTTTGTTTAAGGCCTTGTCTAAATATTGACAGAGTTTATGGATTTAAAAGGCTCTATAGTCTAGGCAGCTCATGTCAAGAGTGGTCACTGACGTCATACATAAGAGTGTAATTGTTAAATTAACAACAGGAATCACTGTGTGCTAACTTCCCATGCAGGACCTCTGTCCATAAAGACTTGTTTTATGTCTAAGTGCTTACAAAAGATGTACCATTCTTGGGCGTTTCTTTAAATTTTAAAAAAATGAAGTGAAATTAACTTCAATATGCAATGACTTTGAATAGCCCTTGTCTTGCCTGTTGAGGAACAGTTTTTGTATGTGTGTGTGTGTGTGCACAAATTGTTGAACTCTTTACTTAGTATAGAGTTGGTCATCTATGTATAAAGTTAATCGAAAATGGATCTTAGTGGAGAATTAGGCTGGGAATGGGAGAGGGAGGAGGAAGAAAGGTGGTAGTGTGGGTGGGAGGATGTGTATGGTGGGGAGAATCACTATATTTCTAAAGTTGTACTTATGAAATGCATGAAGTTTTTATTTCTTAAATAAAATGTTTCTTTACAAAAAAAATTTAAAAATAAAAAATTTTCAAAAGAGTGAAGCAGTGGATGGGAGTTCTCTGTCTCTCTTTTTCTCTCTCTCTCTCCCTACCCCCTCTTCCTTTTTTCCTCTTGAATTTAAAAAAAAAAATGTATTTTTTTAAAAAGACACTGGGCAGTAAATCAATTTATGTGAAACTCTAGTATTAGTTAACCTAGGTTAATTAAATTCTTAACTAGTCCATATAAGTATTAGATTTTATGATGATTTCCTGGTGAAACATTTCATTACATAGACTAGTTCACCTGTGTTACACCACTTGTTTACACCCATAAAACTCTCCATTGCTGGAGAATAATGATCATATTATCTATAGATATTTTTAATCCCTTTGCTTTCACTTCCCATTCCCTCCCCCTCCCTCTCTTTAAAGACTGTGGTTTGGAGCAGTGACAGCGATAGCCTAAGAATGACGCATCTCAGTGAATGTTCTGGCTTTTTACAACTAAATAACTCTTGCTTAGATTACCAAGAGGGTTTGGTTGTGTTCAGATCATGCACAGCCAATTCACTGAATATTTTTCTTCCTTGATAGGGGTTAGCATCCTCTGTTGGAAACAAAGCAGAAACGTGCCTATACCCTCAGCTACTTAGAAACTTCATCATGAACATTTCACAATGATTTTATTTATTAAGATTGTACGCATTATAATATTAAAATTGAGAAACAGTTGAAACCCTGATGCAATTTCAGGCATGATGCTATGATCTGACAGTATCATCAATGAATACATTTTGAAAAGAAAGATAAAAATGAAATATCTGCATTATAAAGAGATTCAGCATATTCTCTTCAAAGTTTCCAATGAGGTACAGCTCCTTCACTTCATTAGGAAGGGGGGATGGGAATCAAAGGAGGTTGACAGTTGGTTGATGTGTATGTCTGGCCACTAAATCATTGCATTCATGCTACGACCTCCTATGTGCTCCCATTAAATCCCATTCAGCTCCTGGGGTAATATATGTACTGTAGCCCACGACTGGGTTATCACTCTTGCTTCCCTGTTAGGTTCTCACAAACTCACAGTCCTCTAGGCTTTCACTCTTATTTTTAATACAGAGAGATCTTGAAACACAAAATGTTGAGAAAAAAAGGAAGCTGTGGACAGATAAGTAGACTGTGATACACAAGGAGTCTTCAAAATGTTCATGAAAAATGCATGTTACACAAAATACTAAGCATGGATTTCAAGGACTTTTTGCACCAAATTGAACTTATCTTTTAATTCTATCTTTCTACAAACTCCTTGAAGTAGTGTCATACTATATATTTACATAAAATTATATTTTAAAATTCACACAAATCTCATGGTAAAAATAGCAGCCTCTGGGAAAGATTCAAGCGGCATGGGACAGAGGTTGGGTATAAAAGGGGACTTTTACTTCCTCTGTAAAATGTTGCTTCCTCACCTCAATTAGAGGTGTGAAATCTCTAATTATTTGGGGAGGTATTAGGGCATGATAGGATCCTTGGAATGTCCCTGCATTTGTTTAAACATACTGAATAGTCAGCACTGATGGAAGAAGGGGTTCAGTTTGCAGGAACTGGAGTGAAACTGCCTGGGTTTAAATCTGCCACTTACGTGGCCATCAGCAGGTTGCTTAACCCAGCGCCTCAGTTTCCTAATCCAGAAAATGGGGTTCATCATAAATAGTACCTGTCTGTTTGGCTTGCTGTGAGAACTAAATGGGAGCCTCCATGAAAAGTGCTTAGAACAGTGCTTGGGACAGAGCAGGTCTTCCACAAATTACAGTGAGTAATTACTGTAATGATTTTCTTAGTCTTTAATTAGAGGGACTTCTATGAAATAGATTTCCACTGGAAAAATACAGAAGCAATGTGTACCAAAAAGCAATTATAAACATGTTGAATCATTTAAGGAAAACTAAGAACTGGCATGTAGGTAAAATATTTCCATATTTCAAGTATTAGGAGGCCACTTCCTTACAATTCACAATTCTACTTTTTGTCATTTAGTAAGACTGTCAGCAATTCAGCTAGCTGATCTTTCTCTCCTATGTTTTTTACAACATCTTTCTGTCTCATTCTGAACCCAAGGCGTTCTGAACACAAACACAGCGAGGATGCATTTCTTCTCTGGCGACAGTAGCTTCAGTATTAACTGAAAGGCAGGGTGGATAATGTGACACGCGCTTTACTTTCAGCAGACTTGTTAATATCAGCTCTGAATTTTTCATGATGGCTTCGGTAACCTGTAGCCCGGAGTTGAAGCTCTGGGGGTTTCTACCACAAAGAGGTGGATCAGCTGAGCTCTCACTTCCCATCTGGCACTGGGTGACAGGGACAGTCAGGGGGGCTGCAGGAAACCTGGAGAAGAAGAAAGCTGACGTGGGACAGCCATTGTAGTGCATCAAAGGCTAAACATGTGCTGTTGTATGGACGTATCTTTGAGACACTTGTTCATCAGTGGCTTCAGAATATCCTTAGCCAGTGTGTTTAACTTTATAGTCACAAGAACAGCTGCCGCCCGTGTAAGTAATACCGTCGTACACAGTGCATCCTGATTCGCCAAGCCAGATTCAGGTCCCGTCTTTAGTGACTGTCCTACGCTGCCTGGCACAGGCAGGCGTCCACGTGCAGGCACACACCGCAGAGATGCCGAGCGTTTGAAATCAAAAACCATCTAAGCTATTCCCCACAGGGAACGAAATGATCCCAAAGCTCTCACAAAAGCTGTATTTTACGTCTGAGAAGTCAAAAAGAGGAAGTGTGGGGACAAGGGGAGGCTCAAGTATATTCCTGTATGAAGTCAAAAATGTTAAAATAATATTTTTTAATTACAAAATTTGAGCATTTGCCTTTCTGGACTTTTATGTTTCTTTTTTTTTTATCACTGAAATATATACTTGCCCTGTCATTTGTGGGAAGTCATATCACCATAAACTTGATTTTATTTTTAGTAACTGTAGCAATTGGAATTTGTTCTCCCCACACCCAAACTACAATTCTTAGAATGCAGTCATAGTTTATAAGGACACCAGGAAGACATTCTCTTGATTTCAGTGTTTTCTTGTGAGGTCATGAAGTTCTATTCTATGAAGAAAAATTTGAAGTAAATAATTTGCAGATGATTCTTGGAAAAGACAGACTATATACAATGAGAAGTATCGCTCCAGCTGTGAATGAGAAGCAATGAAAAAGAGTGGCTATTCTCCCTGTTACTAGAAGGTTTTTTGTTTTTTTTTTTTTATTCTTCTTCAGTGGAAAGAACCAGACCAACCTTTTAAAACTAATTATTACCTTAATTTTCTTCTTTAGTTTTTTCTTGCTATTTTCAGTCTATCACTACAAGATTTCTCTTACTGAGATACACTTCATTCTTGCTTTTGAGGAGGGACTATAATTTTCAAAAGTTCATTGATATTCTCACTTTTTAAAAGATCTAACAGAGGTTGACTTTCAATATCAAAGTGTGTTAAAATAGTACAACAAGGTTTACATGTGTAGCAAAGTGATAGAAATCAAACTGTTGGGCAAATTTATTGCAGCAAAATCATCAAAATGTTAAGCCATTAACTATCTACAATTGAACTCAATACACGTGGATGAAATTTTTCAACCATACACCAACTTGGGTGAAATCTACAGAAAGGTGTCCTCGTGTTCTTTGTGCACAGACCACCATGTTCACAGTCTTGTAAAAGGATTATGATTGGTGATTCAATAATCTGAAATGGTTTATAACTGTTTTTTTTTCCCATTGTATTTATTGCAGAGAAATTCTAAAGCATTTAGTCAGTGAAAATGAACTACTTCTCCTCAAGGCAGTTACTCGTCTAGCAAATATATGTCCTTGAAAAATAGCCATCTAGTTGTCCAGCCAAGCTTTCCATGATGTGTGCAGGATGCCAGTCTCCCTGCTCTCTGAACCTCCATGGCACTTGGATTGTACCCCTCTAACAGCCACAGCCACTGTTCCAACTGGCGCATTATAGCTATGGGAAGGAATGAGATGCAGAGTTGAGGTCGAGCATGTGACTTGTGCCTGGGCACCGGCATTAGCTCCCACCTGCCTTCCCCTCATTAGCAGCAGCACCCAGGCCTCGTCTACCCTTATGAGTGTTAGCAGCTCCTGGCAATATACCTTGCATGGAATGGCCAAACTAAATCTCTTACTCTTTTTAAATTTTTAAGATATATACTAAAACTGCCTATAAGAATTATATCTGGGGCCGGCACTGTGGCACAGTGGGTGAAAGCCCTGGCCTGTAGCACCTGCACCCCATGTAGGTGCTGGTTTGAGTCCTGGCTACTCCACTTCCAAACCAGCTCCCTGCTAATGTGCCTGGGAAAGCAGCAGCAGATGAGCCAGGTCCTTGGGCCCCTGTACCCATGTGGAAGACCTGGAAGAAGGTCCTGGCTCCTGGCTTCGGATTGGCTCAGCTCCAGCCACTGTGGCCATTTGGGGAGTGAACCAGCAGATGGAAGATTTCTCTATCTCTGTCTCTACCTCTCTCTGTAACTCTTTCAGATAAATTTTTAAAATTGTCTTAAAAAAAGAATTATGTGAGAAGATAATTATAACTTATGCAACTAATCTCGCACATTAGACAATGTGCTTTCTTATAGGAAAGGAAAAGGTTTGGAAAAATTTATTCCATAGTCAACTTTCAGAAATTAATCCTGTTTTTAATTCTGAAGTTTCTTCCATAAATAGTAAAAGGTGAATGAACTAACTTTTTTGCTTCAAACTAAAAAGGCATAAAGAAAATGTGTTTAATTTGTTTTATTTATTTGAAAGTCAGAAAGAGAGATCTTCCATTTGCTGGTTCATTCCCCAAATACCTACAACAGGCAAGTCTGGGCAGGTGGAAACCAGGAGCTGAGAACTCTATCCAGGTCTCCACATGGTTCACATGGATCCAGTTACTTGAGACATCACCTGCCAGCTCCTAGGGTGCTCATTAGCAGGAAGCTGGAATTAGGAGCAGAGCCAGGACTCAAACACAGACATTCTAATACAGAATGTGGGCATCCTAAATGTTTTCTTCTTCTTCTTCTTTAAAGGTTTATTTACTTATTTCAAAGGCATAGTTACAGAGATCAAAAGAGAGAGAGAGAGAGAGAGAATTTCCATCTGTTGGTTCACTACCCAAGTGGCTGCAATGGCTGGAGCTGGGATGATCCCAAACTCAGATCCTGGAGCTTCTTCAAAGTCTCCCACATGGATGCAGGGACCCAATGACTTGAGCCACCTTCCACTGTTTTCCCAGGCCATAGCAGAGAGCTAGATCAGAAATGGAGCAGCTGGGACTCCAATCAGCATCCATATTGGATGCTGGCACTGCAGGTGGTGGCTTTACCCATTACACCACAGCACAGGCTCCCTAAGTGGCTTCCTAACCACTGCACCAATGCCTACACCCAAATGGCATCATTTTAGTTGAAAATAGAAATACATGTATAGATTTCAGAATGCATATATTTTCATAATTTTCTCAAATTATATTTCTTGTATTAATTCAACAGATATTTTTCAAAGCCAACAATCTGCCAGATATTATTCTAAATACTGGGAATATATAATACAGAGCAAACTTATTAATTCCATGATCTCATGGGCTTCACCTTCTACTAGGAAAAGGAACGATTTTTAAAAGTGAATTGAAATAATGTCAGTTGGTGATTAATGCTATGCAGAAAGTGAAAAGTGGAGAGAGAATGAATGGGAGAGATTATTACACACAGCATGATCAGAGATGACCCCTCATAGGAGGTGATATTTGAGTGGAGATATAGGAAGGAAGAACCCATGTGAAAATCTGAAAAAGAAAATTCCCAGCAAGCATGAAATCCCTAAGGCAGCCACATCTTTATCAGACACGGAGTGTACTTTAGAACTGATTATGAAAATAGAGTAACAACACAGGTTAGGCAGCATTTGTAATTCAGCCCACATAATCTGATGGCCTTTCCCCCAAGACAATTTCCTAGAAAAAATTGTGAAAAATGTCAGATATTATTTTCTAAAATTCAATGTCATATTGACACACATCTCCATCATATGGTTTTCTGAGCAAATGAAGAATTGTAAGTTATAATTTTCGCTCTCTAAGAACAATTATGCTCTCTTGGCCATTATTTAGTTACTGTTACTAAATAACATATGACCACCAAACATAGTGGCTTAAAACAAACATTTATTTTACCCATGATTTTGCAGATTAGAAATTGTGGAAGGGTTTCATCAGTCCTCACTTGGGGTCTTTCACGTTTGCCATCAGATGAGCTGCAGTCCTTGACTGGGCTGGATATTGAAGATGGCTCAGGCTCATGGTTGGCTCTTCTGCTTTGGCTTTGCTTTGTTCCTTAAGATTTATTTGTTTATTTGAAAGGTAGAGTAACAGAGAAAAAGGGAGATACACACACACACACACAGAGAGAGAGAGAGAGAGAGAGAGAGATTTTTGGTCTGTTGGTTGACTCCCCACATAGCTGCAGTGGCCATAGTTGGGCCAGGCTGAAACCAGGACACAGGAATTTCATCTAGGTCTCCCACGTGGGTGCAGGAGCCCAATTCCTTGGGGATCATCCACTAATTTCCTAGGAGCATTAGCAGGGAGCTGGATTGGAAATGGGGCAGCCAGGACTCAAACCAGTGTCCATTTGGGTTGCTGGCGTCATAGGTGATGGCTAAACCCCTACACCACAACACCAGCCCCTCATGGCTGGCTCTTGCTGCTGGCTGTCAACTGAGAGAGCTGTCAACCACAGCACCTATTCCAGGCCTCTTGAGCATGGCCCACACTTCCCCTGAGCATGGAAACCAAAGGATAGCTGGACTTCTTATGTGGCAGCTCAGAGTTCTGAACACAAGCTTTCCCCTGGAGAGGGGAGAAGCTGCCTTGACACACAATGCCACTTTTGCATCATCATATTGGCAAGAAGAGAGTTTTCAAGGCCATCACAGAGTCTAGATGGAATAAAGTGGTAGTTTCTTGATGGAAAGATTGCAAAAAATTTATGGACATACTTTAAAACTGTCACATTATCACTGTACACAAAGGACTACACAGATTATTTAGAGACAACATAGAAATACCAGATCTTCATCAAGAGTTCTATCAGCAGAATATCATTTAAGTCAATGTAGAGCCCCAAACCCAAATACCTTGTAGAGGCTGTGACACTTCACATTTTCCAAAAATGGCTGTAACAACACGTCTGGCCCCACGTGCTCTTTCAGAATTATGCCATTTCCCCACCAAAAGGTAAAATCTCTTTCTCTTGGCCTGGAATGCATCCTTTGGGACAGCCTTGACACACAGCAAAGGTGACACTGCATGACTTCCAAGGCCAGTTTACAAAAGGTGACATGGCCCCTTCCTGACCTTTTCTCTTGGGAATGCTTGTCACCATGCAGTGAGGAAGGCCAGACTGTAGGTAGAGGCACAGCAAGGCACTCCTGCTGAAGCTGAGGTCTCCTGGGGCAGGCGGTGCTAACTGCAAGCCATCAGACGTACTCTAGTGCCTACCCATGAGGCCACCCCCAGATGAAGCCAAATGTAGCAGAGCCCAGCTGTCTCCTGACAAGTCTTTCTCCAGTTGAGACTCATAAGCAAACTAACATGCTAACCATTGAGTTTTGGGGTTGTTTGTTATAAAGCAATAGGTAACCAGAATGTGTGACTCTGGTGTAACCTACTAAGTAGTGTTGCAATTTAAACAAGCAAACAAAAAAATTAACTTGCCAGTGAATTTTTATGCTCAAGAATAAGGCAGGAGAGGGCTGACATTGTGGTGTAGCAGGTAAAGCCACCAATCATGATGTTGGCATCCCACATTGGCACTGGTTCATGTCCCAGATGCTCCACTTCTGATCCAGCTCTCCACTAATGGCCTGGGAAAAGCAGCAGAAGATGGCCCAAGTGCTTAGGCCCCTGGTACTCTCATGGAAGACCTGGAAGAAGCTCCTGGTTCCAGGCTTCAGATCGGCTCATCACTGGCTCTTGTGGTTATTTGGAGAGTGAACAAGTAGATGGAAGATCTCTCTCTCTCTCTTTCTCTCTCACTGACTTTCAAATAAATAAATAAATAAATCTTTTTAAAAAGGCAGCAGGAAATGCATTTCAGTTATTTCTTGAAGCCAATAGAAATAAAGGCAAATTATAGGTCCCCAAGCTTATCTCAATTATTAAAGAAATCTACTGTGGGATGGCCAGCGCCGCAGCTCACTAGACTAATCCTCCGCCTTGTGGCACCAGCACACCGGGTTCTAGTCCCAGTCGGGGTGCCGGATTCTGTCCCAGTTGCCTCTCTTCCAGTCCAGCTCTCTGCTGTGGCCCGAGAAGGCAGTGGAGGATGGCCCAAGTACTTGGCCCTACACCCACATAGGAGACCAGGAGACGCACCTGGCTCCTGGCTTCAGATCAGTGTGGTGCGCCGGCCGTAGCACGCCGGCCGCAGCGGCCATTGGAAGGTGAACCAATTATAAAGGAAGACCTTTCTCTCTGTCTCTCTCTCTCACTGTTCACTCTGCCTGTCAAAAATAAAAAAATAAAAAAAATAAATCTACTGTGGGAAATATAAGTTTTAAAGTTCCGTGTCACCAACAATAGCATTTTAGAGCATATTAATCTGAAACATGACACCCACTAGACTAACTTGAAAGTTCTTTCTTTGAGCAAATGTGTGTGTTCAAGATGTAGTTATAGATCATCAACACATTCATTCACTGAATAAACATTTATCAAGCTGTGTTTGTGTGTGTGTGTGTGTATGTGTTTAATTTGAGGGGTGGAGAATATGAGAGAAAGAAAGAGAGAGAGAGGCTACCCCCCCCCCCCCCCCCGCTGATTCACTCCCTGAAATGTCCACGACAGTTGGGGCTGAACATCAATGAAGCCAGGAGACAAGATCTCAATCCAATTCTCCCAAATGGGTGGTAGAATCCCAATTACTTGATCATTCACTGCTCTCTCCCAGCATCTGCAGTGGGAGGAAGTTGAAGTCAAGAAATGGAGGTGGACTAGAACTCAGGCACTCTATTATGGGATGGGTGCGTCTTAACCAGCATCTTAACCACCAGCCACACGTTCATCTCTCTCAAGTGTTCATTGTATGCCAGGCACTGATCTAGGTGCTGAGAATACAACAGTGAACAAAACAGACTTTATTCCCTTTATGGAGCTGAGATTTTGGGAAATGAGTGCAGACAAGCAAATGACGAAAAACCCCCTAAGTAAAACATATGATGTATCAGTTGTTGATAAGTGGAGGGAAAAAAATCAAAGGAAGAAGATAGGGAGTATAGGACGGAGGGTGGGTGATAATTACATATAGGGTGGACAGAGAGCACCTCACTGAGATGATGAGATTTAAACACAACCGAAGGAAACGAGAGCCAGCAAAGAAGTCATCTGGGAAGAGGATGGGTCAGGGCAGAGGGAACAGGAAGTGGAGAGGCTCAGAACTGCAGCACAGAGGTCTGTGGGGATACAGCAAGAGGGCGGGGTCTGGAGTTTCAGGAAAGGAAGTAACAGCGGGAGATGAAGGAAGTGGAGAAGAACGTAAATGATCTAGAGTTATAAGAATTTAGAATTTTACTTCACATGTGAAATGAATCTTTTGGATAGGGTTGAGCCAAAGAATGATGCAACACAGAGTTAAAAGCATTCTTTTGAATGCTAGAATGTACATGGTATTCTATATATTAAAGAATGTAGGTAATTAATATTACGGTATTAATTAATGATCAGTATTCTGTACACTCAGTAGGGTTAAAGAGTAGAAAGATCAGGCAAATGAAAGTAGTGGCTTGGACAAAGCTAATAACAGTAAAGGAGTAAGAAGCCATTGAATTGGGTTAGGTTTGGATGGCTAAAGCCCAGTAGGATTTAACTGATGGATCAGATAGGATATGGGATAGGAGAAAACCCAAGAGTCAAGGATGACTTGGTATTTTCTAGGTTGTGCCACTAGAAGAACACGAGTGCCATTCATTCTGATGGTGAGCACTGTAGGAGCAAAGACTGGTGGGGAGACTGGGATTCCCACAGATGGGCAAGGTTTGGGGTGTCTGCTAGCCAATCAGAGACTGCATTGGAGTAGAAGTAGTACCTGTGTTCCGTCTGGGAGATTTTCAGTACTTAGATCACCAGACTGGAAAATGTCATCAAGAGGTTTCATGCTTTTATGGAGACTGACGTAGACAGTCGTAAAGGACAGCCCGATGCTGATGCTGACCCATCATTTCACAGATTAGATAAACCTGGACAGGTAGTTCCTTATCCCCAGGAAGGATTAAAAGATAATAAAACTTACTTGGGAGTATTGATTTATCTTTCGAATTGATAACCCCACAGCACAGCCTATTTACAAAATGACATCTGTACTCATATTTTCTTTCCTGAATATACCCCCAAGTTAGTGTTATGGAAGCATTAAATCATTGTAACTTCAGTTCAGTTATTTGAAGACCATCTTGCGAGAGTATATAGTTCATTTCTTTTCCTAAGTCTCCAATAAACTGTTTCTCTTGATCAGCGTTGTTATCTACCACCAATGACGTGCCTAGAGAGAAAGAAAGAGAGTGGAGAGAAAGAGAGAAGAAGGGAGAGAGAAGGAGGGGGAGAGAGAAAGGCGGGGGGTGGGGGGAGAAGGGAGGGACAAAGAGAAAAAAGATAGAAAAGAAAGCATAAATTCCAGGTTCTTGAAGTGAGTCAGTGAGTTTGCTTATTTGGATATCTTAAATACAGTACATAACAACTGGAAACACCATCTGTTTGGCCTGATGATTATTAGGTCACTTTGAACTTGCACACACAAGTGCAAGCGTTGTTATCAGAATCACATTTCTTTTCTAGATGCAACAGTACAAATGAAACCAGATTACTTAATGCCAATTATCTGAGCCCACAACCTACTGAAAGTACAAGGTTAAAAGTCTCTTGTAGGTAGCACCTCGGCCTGAGTTCAGCATCAGCTGACATTGACAGAGATTCCGTCAGAGTTTAAGAAATGAAAAAAACGTCAAACAGATCAGCCCCAGGACAGCCTTGCAGACGTCAAGTGAACTAACTATACATTGAAGGACTGCATTTTAAACTCTGTTTTTGAAAAAATATTCATTGCGAATATATATCCAGTAATAATTTTCATTGTGTTCAGAAAGTTTGTGAGAGAGTGAGTGAGTGGCTGGACCTCAGGATGGGGGAGGGGAGAAGTAGGCATGGAGAAATCAAGGTCATCATTAACATTTAACTCCCTCATCACCCATTCACCCTTCGCTCTCCATTTAGTCCTGGTGGAGCTCAGGAGGGCAATGATTTAAATTTATTCCAGACAGCCTGGGTTTCAGGGACTGTGAGTGACAAACTGGTGTTAGAAGCAGCCATGAAAGAGTATGACAACCTGAGGTCACCCTCCAATGACACAAGGAAAAAGGAATGAAAGTTAAATATACAAGAATTTCAAGCCAGCAACTTGGTGGTAGTATGACTCAAATATTCAACATTAAAATATTAATTTGCATACTCTTATCTGAGAGCCTCAAACTTGCGATTTTACAAAGATGTTGGACATTTTGCTATACCAAGTTCATAAGGAATACTTTGGCAAAAGCTATGTTTATTTTGTCATGCAGAAAGCACAAAGCCACAGTGCAATCCTATTTGATGACAGCACGGCTTTGTACAAAATGTACCACAGTGTTACAATAAAAGCCACCAGATGTCACTGTTACAGATTATATTCACGTATATGCTAATCTGAAAATATGCGAACTCATTATTTGGTTTGAGTAGGTTCTGGTTTGGAATTTGCTGTCAAGGATATACGGAGTCAGGGTCACAATGTCTCTATAATTCTTTTAGTTATTTTTATATTGACTCTAGTGCAATTAGGGAAGAGCAAGACTTACTGTATATGAGTGTCTGTCAGAAGCTTTCCTTTGAAAGATCAGGAAAACTTACTTACTTAGGGAGGTATGAAAACGGTTGGTGTGAAGGAAGACCAACAATTCCCCAATCCTTTGGTTCTCTGATCTCAACAGAATCAAATATACATCAGAGGGCTGAGCATGGCAATCTTTCTGCCTTTCAGATTCTATTAAGAAAACCAGTTAGGAGCCAGCAGTAAACACAGTGAGTAGAGTTGCCTCCTGTAGTGCTGGCATCCCATATGGATGCAGGTTTGAGTCCCAGCTGCTCCACTTCCGATCCAGCTCTCTGTGGTGGCCTGGGATCTGCTGTGGCCTGGGAAAGCAGTAGAAGATGGCCCAAGTCCTAGTGTCCCTGAACCCACGTGGGAGACCCAGAAGAAGCTCCTGGCTCCTGGCTTCGGATCAGTGCAGCTCCAGCCATTGCAGCCATTTGGGGAGTGAACCAATGGATGGAGGACCTCTTTCGCCCTCTCTGCCTCTCCTTCTCTCTGTAACTCTTTCAAATAAATAAATCTAGAAAAGAAAGAAAGAGAGAAAGAAAGACAGGCTAGCTCTTCCTTACAACACGTGTGGGCAAAACGACTGATTTGGCATGTGGTTGAGTGAAATCTGTACCTCAGACCACTCACACAGGGGACATCAAAGACAAGTGGACACAATTAGAGAGAAGCTTCATGTACTCCATGCATACCATATGCAGAACAACCTCTTGTAGATGACATTTCTATCTATTTAGTCTAAGTGAAGCCAAGGATTTAATCTTGAGACTTTATCTTGGAGACAGATCATTGAGACAGATTTTGCAGTAGGCTAGGTTTTGGGACATCAAGAAATTCACACCCATGGGGAGACTTACACCATCTACAAATGGAAGTTTATCTAGTGATGTGACTGTGATACTGAACCTGAGTTGACTGATTAAAATAAGGACATCATAGAACCTCTGATACAGTGCCATTTTAAGGTGTTGGTTTTTAAAAAAATAAAATAAAAGATCATTTAGGTAAATGAAAAGAGATGTCATGACTGTATAAGTGCTAGCCAAATCCTATTGAATTTTCATTAATGTGTTGCCATAGATCAGCAAAACCTATGTAGAAAAAGAGAGAAAAAACTCAGGGAAGTTTTGAGAAGTGAAAATGTCCTTATCTGACAGGAACTTGTAGTAACAACTGCAAAACCATCTGCTGGGCTTGTACCATTGTGGAATGCTGTTCGGCATATGGACAGCTTGGGCCTTTTGCTGTCAGCCCAGGGCAAGGGATGAATTACCCAGGTAAAATCAAGTTCTTTCTTCAATGCAAAATATTTTCCCAGTGAGATATCTAACAGTCTCAGCCAAAAGCTGTTCTATGAAGAACTGAGAAATTAGCCTGATGGTGTTAAATATAATTTGCATATATTTTAACAGTAGTAAAAGAAAAATAACTGGGACAAATTCACTGATGATTATCTTAGAATTATCTTAGATTATCTTAGAAGTGTTATTGGAGGGATTGTAGCTTTATAAAATCTCCCATCATAGCCTTTTCTATTAGAAGAAATAATGGCAGTAAAGAGGGGAAAGAATTTACCATTCGGAACTTCTGTTTCTGTTTCTCTTCAAAGCCTTACAATTCCAAGACTTAAACTGAACAAAAACATAGCAATGATAAAGAACTCGGTAGTCGAACTAGAATGCATTCAAACTATTGGCCATTATGGAAAGACTTAATGTCTATTACTATTTCGTTGGACATCACAGTAATTGCAGTGGAAGAAGCAGGATTTGGGGAGAGTGGTTCTGTTCAAACTGAAGGCAGGGAAAATCTCTGTGCTCTCCACCCGCCTTTCCTCTTGTCCTCTTGTTGCTATTGCTTTGTTCAGGGGCTGCTCTCAGTGACACCATTTGTGACAAATTAGGGAACTTTGTCAGAACAGAACACCTTACATGCTCAGAACTTACACTGAAACGCTTCCCAGATTAACATCTGCTTTGTCTTACAAGATAAGCCTGCAAAAAAACAAGTGACTCAAGTAACCTTATCACTTTATATCCTACTTCTTTCGATTTCAGTCTGTCCAAGAAATAGTGGCGATGTTCCATCATTTCTAAGTTGTAATACTTGCTCTGATCACCTCAGAGACCTTAAAGCATAGCCCTGTTCTCCACCTCCACATCCCATGTACACACAGACACACATATGAAGGTTCTTCAGAAAGCTCATGGTTGTGGCTGGTATTGTGGTGTATCAAGTTAAGCCACTGTCTGCAATGCCGGCATCCTATTTGGGTGCTAATTCATGTTCCAGCTGCTCCACTTCTTTTTTTTTTTTTTTTTAACCTTAATTACTTTATTTTTTTTATTAAACTTTTATTTAATGAATATAAATTTCCAAAGTATAGCTTATGGGTTACAATGGCTTCCCCCCTCCCATAACTTCCCTCCCGCCCGCAACCCTCCCCTTTCCCGCTCCCTTTCCCCTTCCATTCATGTAAAGATTCATTTTCAATTCTCTTTGTATGCAGAAGATCAGTTTAGTATATATTAGGCAAAGATTTCAACATTTTGCCCATATAGCAACATAAAGTGAAAAAATTACCATTGGATTACTAATTATAGCATTAAATAGCAATGTACAGCACATTAAAGACAGAGATCCTACATAATTTTTTTTTCAAATTAATTAATTTTCTATGCCATTTCCATTTTAACACCAGGTTGTTTTTTTTTTTCATTTCCAATTCTCTTTATATACAGAAGATCACTTCAGTATATAATTAGCAAAGATCTCATCAGTTTGTGCCCACACAGAAACACAAAGTATAAAAATACTGTTTCAGTACCAGTCATAGCATCACTTGGCTTTAGACGACACATTAGGGACAGATCCCACATGGGGTGTAAGTACACAGTGACTCCTGTTGCTGACTTAACAATTTGACACTCCTGTTCATGGCGTCAGTAATCTCCCTAGGCTCTAGTCATGAGTTGCCAGGGCTATGGAAGCCTTTAGAGTTCGCTGACTTTGATCTTCTTCCGACAGGGTCATAGTCAAAGTGGAAGTTCTCTCCTCCCTTCGGAGAAGGGTACCTCCTTCTTTGATGGCCCCGTTCTTTCCACTGGGATCTCACTCACAGAGATCATTCATTTAGGTCTTTTTTTTTTTTTTCCATGATATCTTGGCTTTCCATGCCTGCTATACTCTCATGGGCTCTTCAGCCAGATCTGAATGCCTTGAGGGCTGATTCTGAGGCCAGAGTGTTGTTTAGGACATCTGCCATCCTATGAGTCTGCTGTGTATCCCACTTCCCATGTTGGATCTTTCTCTCCTTTTGATTCTATCAGTTAGTATTAGCAGATACTTGTCTTGTTTGTGTGATCTCTTTGACTCTTAGACCTATCAGAGCTATCAATTGTGAGCTGAAATTGATCACTTGGACTAGTGAGATGGCATTGGTACATGCCATCTTGATGGGATTGTGTTGGAATCCCCTGGCACATTTCTAACTCCACCATTTACGGCCAGTCCGATTGAGCATGTTCCAAATTGTTCATCTCCTCCCTCTCTTTTTCCACTCTTAGATTTAACAGGGATCACTTTTCAGTTAAAATTTAAACACCTAAGAATAATTGTGTGTTAATTACAGAGTTCAACCACTAGTACTAGAACAACAACAACAACAACAAATATTAAAAAGGATAAAGTATTACATTGTACATCTAAAGTCAGGACAGGAGCTGATCAGTTCATTGTTGCTTATAGTGTCCATTTCACTTAACAGGTTTCCCCTTTGGCGCTCAGTTGTCACCGATCAGGGAAAACAAATGATATTTTTCTCTTTGGGACTGGCTTAATTCACTCAGCATGATGTTTTCCAGATTGCTCCATCTTGTTGCAAATGACTGGGTTTCGTTGTTTCTTACTGCTGTATAGTATTCTATGGAGTACATGTCCCATAATTTCTTTATCCAGTCTACTGTTGATGGGCATTTGGGTTGGTTCTAGGTCTTAGCTATTGTGAATTGAGCTGCAATAAACATTAATGTGCAGATGGCTTTTTTATTTGCCAATTTAATTTCCTTTGGGTAAATTCCAAGGAGTGGGATGGCTGGGTTGTATGGTAGGGTTATGTTCAGGTTTCTGAGGAATCTCCAGACAGACTTCCATAGTGGCTTCACCAGTTTGCATTCCCACCAACAGTGGGTTAGTGTCCCTTTTTCCCCACATCCTCTCCAGCATCTGTTGTTGGTAGATTTCTGAATGTGAGCCATTCTCACCGGGGTGAGATGGAACCTCATTGTGGTTTTGATTTGCATTTCTCTGATTGCTAGTGATCTTGAACATTTTTTCATGTGTCTGTTGGCCATTTCCTCTTTTGAAAAATGTCTATTGAGGTCCTTGGCCCATCTCTTAAGTGGGTTGTTTGTTTTGATGTTGTGGATTTTCTTGATTTCTTTGTAGATTCTGGTTATCAATCCTTTATCTGTAGTATAGTTTGCGAATATTTTTTCCCATTCTGTTGGTTGCCTCTTCACTTTCCTGACTGTTTCTTTTGAAGTACAGAAACTTCTCAATTTGATGCAATCCCAAATGTTAATTTTGGTTTTGACTGCCTGTGCTGTTGGAGTATTTTCCAGGAAGTCTTTGCCTGTGCCTATATCTTGCAGGGTTTCTCCAATGCTCTCTAATAATTTGATGGTTTCGGGTCGTAGATTTAAGTCTTTAATCCATGTTGAGTGAATTTTTGTGTAAGGTGATAGGTATGGGTCTTGCTTCAAGCTTCTGCACGTGGAAATCCAATTTTCCCAGCACCATTTATTGAATAGACTGTCCTTATTCCAGGGATTAGATTTGGATCTTTGGTCAAATATAAGTTGGCTGTAGATGTTTGGATTGATTTCTGGTGTTTCTATTCTGTTCCATTGGTCTATCCATCTGTTTCTGTACCAGTACCATGCTGTTTTGATAACAACTGCCCTGTAGTATGTCCTGAAATCAGGTAATGCTCCACTTCTGATCCAGCTACCTGCTATTGCACCTTGGAAGGCAGTGGAGGACGGCCCAAGTGCCTGTGCACCTGCCACCCACACGTGAGATCCAGGATGAAGCTCCTGGCATCTGACTGGCCACGCTCTGGCTGTTGCCACTGTTTGGGTGATAAGCCAAGTGGATGGAAGATATTTCTGTCTCTCCCTCTCTCACTGTTACTCTGCCTTTCAAAAAAATACATAAATTTTTTTAAGAAGTTCATGGTGCAAGATCCATGGTGACTTAATAGGGAAAAGACATGCTGATTTTTTTTTTTTGGACAGGCAGAGTTAGACAGTGAGAGAGACAGACAGAGAGAAAGGTCTTCCTTTTCTGTTGGTTCACAGCCCCCCTGCCTGGCGCTGCACCGATCTGAAGCCAGGAGCCAGGTGCCTCCTCCTGGTCTCCCATGCAGGTGCAGGACCCAAGCACTTGGGCCATCCTCCACTGCCCTCCCAAGCCACAGCAGAGAGCTGGACTGGAAGAGGAGCAACCGGGACAGAATCCGGCACCCCAACCAAGGCTAGAACCCAGGGTACTGGCACCGCAGTTGGAGGATTAGCCTAGTGAGCCACGGCACTGGCCGACATGCTGATTTTTGACCATAGGAGGATAACAGAAGAAAAGAGGATTAACTACACTCCCAAGGGGAAGTTGTAGAGAAGTTTGCAGTGGAAATTCTGCGGAAAGAGGAGCAACGCCATGGAGTGGTATGGACAGTACAAATACGCAGCAGCAAGTGGGGACGCCATTGGCAAGTCCCACAGCCAGGGGCTGGAGAACAAGCCACCTTCTTGGAGCCAGGTAAGAGCAGTCTGCAGCAGGCCATGTCATTGGCGATACTGCCTGAGGGAGAACCTTGCAGACCACATTAACTATGAGTCTGGCCTGAAGCCCCAACAGGGAGCAGGGTGCCCACCCAACCCCATGATGGGAGAGCATATTGACTTATTCCCATCCCCCACAAGGGCAGCAGGGAGGAAGTGTCATCTTAATAAGACTTGTAGAAGCTGCTGCAGCTAGCTCACATGTGTCACTGGAGGATTTTATCTGAGGGATAAATCCGTGGTCCCCATTGACCTTGAGTCTGACATGGAGGGCTTGCAGGGGTTGGAGCTCCCACTTTGGTTTGTGAGGCACTTCCCTCCCTTCACTCTATCATGGGCACCTGGACTCAAACTGCCAAGGTGGAACCCCAAAAGGCACCGGCTCTGGGAACGCCTCTCTCTCTGTGGATAGGGAAGGTTTGTGGGACTGAGAGAAGATCCTCTGCTCCCTGTGACTGTGGAAGCTTTGCATGCTATGACTATGGAAATTCTGCGACTGCATCATAGGGTGTGGAGTGTGCCTGGGTCTCTTGCTATCACTGTGTCTGGCTTCAGATGCACAGAGCTCCCTGAGTGCCTTGGGTGGGTCACTGCCCAGGCTCTGTGCTCACACTGAGGATGACATGGATTCTTTGTATGGTTCATGCACCTGTATGGGTGGGGTATATAGTCACTGTGGGCTTGCCCTGGGCATTGATCAGCTTGCAAAGAGAAGGTGAAAAGTTGTGCTCACACAGAAAGGTGGGAATACCTTCCCCTTGCTGACAAAAGAAGAGATCTACCATATCTAATGTCAATGTTTCCCTGGACACTTTCCCCACCATTGAGCACTGACCAGAGCTCTCTGGCCCCACCTGGCACATGCCTCTGGGTATCCACTGAAGGAGCAAACACTCCACTAAGCCACAAGAGGCATATTTCAAAGTTAAAAGCCACCAGAGAAGAAAACCAACTAGTGTTTTCACAAATGCCTAAAATAAATGCAGAAATACAGGAAACATGAACAAAGAGGACAATATGACTCCCAAAAAGGAACACAACATTTCAATAATAGAATGTAAAGATAAAACATAGAAAGATAGTCATCTTTATGAAAGAATGTAAAGTTAGAAAATCTCCTAGTAAAAGTGCAAAGGAAATCCAAAGCAAACAATAGGAATATTATGGAAAAATGGCAGGATCAAGTTGTTATTATCAGTAGTAACTTTGAATATAAATGGCCTAAATTCTCCAATTAAGATACAGGCTGGTTGAATGGATTAAAAAACAAGACCCATCTATCTGCTGCCTGCAAGAAACACATCTCACTAGCAAGGATACACACAGATTGAAAGAGAAAGGATGCAAAAATATATTGCATGGTAACAGAAAGAAAAACAAGCAGGAATAGCCATCCTAAATTCAGAGAAAACAGACTTCAACACAAATTGTAGAGAGAGACAAAGAAGGGCACTATGTATGATTAAATGATCAATTCAACAGAAAGATGTGACCATAATAATTGTATATGCACCCAACACCAGGGTGTCTGGCTATTTAAAACAGGTGTTAATGTATCTAAAAGAGACATAGACTCTATTAAAATAAGAATAGGGGACTTCAACATCCCACTTCTATCAATGGATAGATCAATTAAACAAAAATTCAGCAAAACAACTGAGCTAATTTATACTATGGACCAAATGGATCTAATTGATATCTACAGAACATTTCATCACACAGCTGCAGAATACACATTCCTTTCATCATTGCGTGGAATGGAACCTTCTCTAAGATAGACCATATGCTAGGCCAAAAAGCAAGTCTCAAGAAATTTTTAAAAATTGAAATCATACCATGTACATTTTCTGACTACAATGGAATGAAGCTGGAAAATAACAACTTAAGAAATTATAGAAAATAGGCAAATACATGGAGACTGAACAACATGCTCTTGAATGAATAGTGCATTACAGAAGAAATCAAAAGGGTAATCAAAAATTTTCTGGAAATGAGTGAAAATAACAAAAAATATCAAAATTTATGGAAATACAACAAAAGCAGTGTTAAAAAGGAAGTTTGCAGCAATTAGTTTCTACATAAAAAAATTGGAGTGGCTCAATAGGCTAATCCTCCACCTTGCGGCGCCGGCACACCTGGTTCTAGTCCTGGTCGGGGCACCGATCCTGTCCCGGTTGCCCCTCTTCCAGGCCAGCTCTCTGCTGTGGCCAGGGAGTGCAGTGGAGGATGGCCCAAGTTCTTGGGCCCTGCACCCCATGGGAGACCAGGATAAGCACCTGGCTCCTGCCATCGGATCAGCGCGGTGTGCCGGCCGCAGCACGCCTACCGCGGCAGCCATTGGAGGGTGAACCAACGGCAAAAAGGAAGACCTTTCTCTCTGTCTCTCTACTGTCCACTCTGCCTGTCAAAAATAAAAAAAATTTTAAAAAAAATTGGAAAGGCATCAAATAGATAAGCTATCAATGCATGTAAAGGGCCTAAAAAAACAACAAACCAATCTCAAAATTAGTAGAAGGAAAGAAATAATTAAAATTAAAGAAGAAATGAACAAATTGAAACTAAATTACAACACAACACAAAATGTCAGTAAAATGAAGAGCTGATTTTTTTGAAAAAATAAGATGGGTACATCATTGGCCCAACTAACCAACAAAAAGGGAGAAGATCCAAATTAATAAAATCAGAGATGAAAAATGAGATGTTACAACAGATACCACAGAAATAAAAAGAATCATCAGGAATTACTACAAACAGCTAAATGCCAACAAACTGGAAAATCTAGAAGAAATGGACAGGTTTCTAGATATATATAATCTACCAAAATTGAGTCATGAAGACAAAAAACAAAACAAACAAACAAACAAAAAAAAAAAAACACCTAAACAGACCAGTAACCAAGATGGAGATTGAATCAGTAATAAAGATGCTCCCAACAAAGAAAAGCCTAGGATTAGATGGCTTCGATGCTGAATAGTACCAACCTTTAAAGAATAACTAATTCTAATTCTTTTCAAACTATTTAAAACAATTGAAAGGGAGCGAATCCTCCCAAACTCCTTCTATGAGGCCAGCATTACCATAATTCCAAGATCAGAAAATATAAAGACAACCATAGACTAATATCCCTGATGAACATAGATTCAAAAATCTCCAACAAAATACTATGCAAATTCAAAAACACATCAGAAAGATCATTCACTCAGAGCAAGTGAGATTTATCCCTGGTATGTAGGCATGGTTCAACATTAATGCAAATCAATAAATCTGATACATCACATTAACAAACTGAGGCATGAAAACCATGTGATTATCTCAAGAGATGCAGAGAAAGCACTTGATAAAACACAACATAATTTTCATGATAAAATCCTTAAGCAAATTGTGTATAGAAGGAACATTCTTCAATATAATCAAAGCAATATATGACAACACTGCCCGGCCAGCATCATAGTCCATGGGGAAACGTTGGAAGCATTTTTACTAAGATCTGGAACCAGACAAGATGTTTACTTTTACCATTGCTATTCAATATATTTCTTGAAGCTTTGGCCAGATCTATTAGGCAAGAAAAAAAAAAAATCTAAGGGATACAAATTGGAAAGGAGGAAGTCAAATTATCCCTATTTGTGATGACATCATTCTATATATAGGGAAACCAGAAGACTCCACTAAGAGACTATTGGAACTCAGAATAGAGTTTAGTAGGCCGGCGCCGTGGCTCAACAGGCTAGTCCTCCGCCTTGCGGCGCCGGCACACCTGGTTCTAGTCCCGGTTGGGGCACCGATCCTGTCCCGGTTGCCCCTCTTCCAGGCCAGCTCTCTGCTGTGGCCAGGGAGTGCAGTGGAGGATGGCCCAAGTGTTTGGGCCCTGCACCCCAGGGGAGACCAGGAGAAGCCCCCTGGCTCCTGCCATCGGATCAGCGCGGTGCGCTGGCCGCAGCGCGTCAGCCACGGCAGCCATTGGAGGGTGAACCAACGGCAAGGGAAGACCTTTCTCTCTGTCTCTCTCTCTCACTGTCCACTATGCCTATCTTAAAAAAAAAAAAAAAAAAAAAGAATAGAGTTTAGTAAAGTTGCAGGATAGAAAATCAATACAAAAAAAAAAAAAATCGCCTTTGAATACACAAACAAGGCCATGGCTGAAAAAGAACATGTAAGATCAGTGTCATACACAATAGTTATAAAAAAAGTTTAAATATTGTGGAATAAATTTAACCAAGAATGTAAAAGATCTCTACAATGAAAATTACAAAACACTAAAGAAAGAAATAGAAGATGACACAAAAAATGGAAGAATCTTCCATTTCATGGATTGAAGAATTAGTATCATCAAAATGCCATACGACCCAACGCAATTTACAGATTCAATGTGATTCCAATGAAAAAACCAAGGTCATTCTTCTCAAATCTGGAAAATACAATGCTAAAATTCATAGGGAAACACAAGGGACTCGAAACAGCTAAAACAATCTTAAACAGCAAAAATAAAGCTGGAGGCACTACTTTAAAAGATTTCAAGACATACTACAAGGAAGTTTAAATCAAAACAGCCTGCTACTGTCACAACAATAGACCAAGGGAACACAACAGAAACCCCAGAAATTAATCCATGCATCTACAACCAACTAATCTTTGACAAATGAGCAAAAATCAATTCCTGGAGAAACGACAGTCTCTTCAACAAATAGTGCTGGGAAAATTGGATCTATGCATGCATAAGTATGAACCAAGACTCCTATTTTCACCTTGTACAAAAATCAGTTCTCTCCTTATTAGTTGAGTGACTTGGACACATTACTTAAACTCTCCACTTTGTTTCCCAGCTACAAAATAATACGATGCCCATCTACAGAGTACTCATATGGTTACTGGTTTTAAATGAGATTATACATATCCTAATAACCTTACATGTAAAAATTATTTAGTTATGATTAATGTAGTTGATCCCCTAATTCCTTCTACCCAGCAACTCTCCTTAATGTTAGATTCATCAGCCCTTAAGGCATTCAGATCTGGCTAAAAAGCCCATGAGAATATTTCAGGCATGGAAAGCTAAGACACTGTGGAAAAAAAAAAAAAAAAACAGACCTAAATTAAAGATCTCTGTGAGTGAGATCCCAGTGGAAAGAATGGGCCATCAAAGAAGGAGGTACCTTTCCCTGAAGGGAGGAGAGAACTTCCACTTTGACTATGGCCTTGTCTAAATAAGATAGGAGTTGGTGAACTCAAGAGACTTCCATAGCCTTGGCAGCTCATGGCAAGAGCCTCGGGTGATTACTGACATCATAAATAAGAGTGTCAATTGTTAAATCAACAACGGGAGTCACTGTGCACTTACTCTCATGTAGGATCTCTGTCCTTAATGTGTTGTACTATGTCAATTAATTGTATAACTAGTACTCAAACAGCATTTTATATACTTTGTGTTTCTGTGTGGGTGCAAACTGTTAAAATCTTTACTTGGTATATACTAAATTGACCTTCAGTATATAAAGAGAATTGAAAATGAATCTTGATGTGAATGGGATGGGAGAGGGAGTGGGAGAGGGGATGGTTGCGGGTGGGAGGGAAGTTATGGGGGGAAAAAGTCACTGTAATCCAAAAGTTGTACTTTGGAAAATTATATTTATAAATAAAAGTTTAAAAAATTAAAAAAAGAAAGATCAAGCTTCAAAAGAGGAAAAAAATGTTCTTAGATTCATCACGTCTAGACTTCATTCATGCCTGGATTTACAAGAGTAAAATCTCAAGATCTCTCAATATTATTATTCTATTACCTCCCTTAAGTATATCTTCTTTTTGTTGGTTGGTTGGAATCCAGAATGACAAACTGACAAAAGAAACCAGGCCAAATCATGGGCATGTAACACACTTATAAATCATAACTGAGTGATCAATACTCATATTAGAAACACACACATGTCGGCCGGCGCCGTGGCTCAACAGGCTAATCCTCCGCCTAGCGGCGCCGGCACACCAGATTCGAATCCCGGTCGGGGTGCCAGATTCTGTCTCGGTTGCCCCTCTTCCAGGCCAGCTCTCTGCTATGGCCCGGGAGTGCAGTGGAGGATGGCCCAGGTGCTTGGGCCCTGCACCCCATGGGAGACCAGTTTAGGCGCCTGGCTCCTGGCTTCGGATCAGCGTGGTGCGCCGGCCACAGCGGCCATTGCAGGGTGAACCAACGGCAAAAGGAAGACCTTTCTCTCTGTCTCTCTCTCACTGTCCACTCTGCCTGTCAAAAATAAAAATTAAAAAAAAAAGAAACACACATGTCAAGATAAAAGAGTTGGTTTACCACATAAATTTAGCAAAATAAATCATCTGATATTAAAGAGAGAATCTGACATAAAACATCATCTGACAAAACTCCACTAACTCATGTGACTGGATATTTCATTGAATAAACTATTTTGTTTTTTGAATGAAATTGTTTGATACAGCCCAATATAGAATCAATAAAGACAATGTTAACAGAAAATATTACTTTAATCTGATACAGACAACACTCTGGTGTCTCTGCTTTTAGAGTACAGCATGGAATTTTGTTTGCCATGCTGAAAACAAGTATAATAAAATTAGAGCATATTAAGCTCATAGAAGCTCAAATACTAAAGAAGAACGAAATGTTTCTGAATAACTGTAGAAAAAGAAAAGCCATGTATGAGAAAATAAAACTCATGGAGCTGATAATTAAGGATTGAAGGCTCAGGTTTGAGTACGATAAACATCATCATATACTAAAGTTCTTAATTCTTTTTTTTAATTTATTTGACAGAGTTAAACAGTGAAAGAGAGAGAGACAGAGAATTCTTCCTTCCTTTGGTTCATCCCCCAAATGGCTGCTACAGCCAGCGCTGCGCCGATCCAAAGCCAGGAGCCAGATGCTTCCTCCTGGTCTCCCGTGCAGGTACAGAGGCCCAAGCACCTGGGCCATCCTCCACTGCCCTCCTGGGCCACAGCAGAGAGCTGGACTGGAAAAGGAGCTACTGGGACTAGAACCTGGTGCCCATATGGGATGCCAGTGCCACAGGTAGAGGATTAACCAAGTGAGCCACAACACCGGCCCCTAAAGTTCTTAATTCTAAAACTAGCAGTCAACCTTCAAAATTTGAAAAAAACACAACTTAATATGTATTAAATATTCATGGATGTGCTATACTACTTGACATATTATTCCACGAGGTAATATGGAAAATAAAGCTTGGAAGGAGATTTAAACTAGCTGAGCGATGCTGAAGATGTAAAGTTGAGATGCATTGGAAATTATGGCACAAGGGCTGCCCTAGCCTATAACTCAAACATGCTTCTCTGTCATTGTTAATGTTTAAATAGCTCATTTCTTGCCATATGACAGACACTTCCTAGTAAACTATAATGGGAGAGACAGAAGGCAGGTATTCAGGTCTCAAATCAGACTTCAGCGAGACAGTTATTTGGCTGTAGAAATGAAGAAGAAATACAGATAGACTCTGGGGTAGTTCAAGGCTATGGCAAAGGCCGCTGGTGGATGTCTTAGGGGATGAAATAAACCTTTTTTTTTTTTTTTTAGGCAGGTGGAGCTCAGCAGCAGCACATCAAGGAGAAGGCTACTCAGAATCCAAGTCAAGTGGCCCGCTATGATTGGACGGGTGCAGAACGACAACTTGTCCAATGGTCGGGCACTGGATTCTTGTTTCTTGTGACACAGAAAAGGAAAGGCTAAAAACAGGGCAGAACACCAGTCCTCAGCAGACTGTGGCCCTAGGCTAGTGGTTCTCAACGGGGAATGGTTTTCTTCCCCAAGGATGTTTTGTAATGAGTGGGAACATTTTTATTGTCACAGTTTGGTAGGGGGTGGGTGTTGGGTGTTACAGGCATCTAGCGGGTAGAGGGCACCAAAAATCCTGTAACCCAGTTTACAGATCTGTACAACAAATATTTCTCTGGCCCAAAATGTCAGTAAGATGGATGCTCTAGGCAGATTTCCAGACCAAACTTAGACAGAAAGTGGTAACACTGAAGTCCCAACTGGATTATAAGGTGAGAGCCAGATGCTGACACAAACTCACCCCAAAAGATACCAGGACCAGCTTTGAAACAATTATTGGCTGAGACACTACATCACTACAGAGTGCCTTTCAGGCACTGTGGTATAGATGAAGAAAGCGAACGCACACTCAACTGTGTAAGTCTCCCAATTACCAGTGCTGTGGCCCAGAACAAATTATGTAATTTGACTTCCTTGTCTGTAAAGTCAACATAACCCATCACAGGAATTTTGTGAAGGTCACAGAAGGAAATATATCTAAATTTTTGCCATAGTACTTAGAACATCATAATACTAGGACAGCAACAAAATTGTTGCCCCAACACACAGCACAGAAATTATGTAAGTCCTTGGCAAGTCAACAAAATAACCTGAGTCTAAATCTAAATCTAGTAAACATTGTAAATGCTTGTACTCACCCTCCTCCCCCTCCCAGCAGTCCTGCATTCTCTCACCCTCTTCTTGAAACTCTGTTACTGAGCTCAATTCCGAATAGTACAATAGCTGAGATATGGAATCAACCCACATGTCCATCAACTGATGACTGGGTAAGGAAATGTTGTATATATACACTACGGAATACTACTCAGCTGTAAAAAAAAAAATGAAATTCTGTCTTTTGCAACAAAATGATGCAACTGGAAACCATTATGCTTAGTGAAATAATCCAGTCTCAGAAAGACAAATATCACATTTTCTCTGATATGTGGTAGTTAATAGAGCATACAAAAATGTGTATGACTAAAAGGGATTTTTTTTTTTATTTGACAGGTAGAGTTAGACAGTGAGAGAGAGAAACAAGAGAGAAAAGTCTTCCTTCCATTGGTTCACCCCTTAAATGGCTGCTATGGCCGCCCTGCGCTGATCCGAAGCCAGGAGCCAGGTACTTTCTCCTGGTCTCCCGTGCAGGTGCAGGGCCCAATCACTTGGGCCATCCTCCACTGTCTTCCTGGGCCACAGCAGAGAGCTGGACTGGAAGAGGAGCACCTGGGACTAGAACCGGTGCCCATATGGGATGCTGGTGTCACAGGCAGAGGATTAACCAAGTGAGCCATGGCGCCAGCCCCCAAAAAGGGATATTTTGTGATATTGTTAGTTTTAGCCCTTGTTTATACTCTTATTGAACTGTGGTCTTTCTACTTTTACTTCTTGAATATTATGGTTACTGGTGAATTGAGCCTGTGAATATAGAGTGGTTTAAAATTATGTCTTTGTAAAAAATAATGAAAAGAATAGAAGTGAGGGAAGCAGGAGGAGTGAGGGAAGGAGAGCAGGAGGAAATGAAGTATAGTTATCTTCTTAGAACTGTACCTACGAAATACATGGAATCTGTTCTCTTTATATTAGTAAGAAAATTTTTAAAAAAGGAAACTTCTGCTGGCTTTCATAATCCTGGACATCCATGGTTTTCTTTCTTGTTCTCTGTCCCCAAATTTAATTTTAGGTTCTTCTATATTTACAGGGAAACTTCAAAAGTTGGTGCAAAATGGAATGAATAGAAAAATGTATTTGGGTTCAAGGAATGTTTGAAATGCATTTTTCCTCACACGCAGTCTCCATGACCTTTTTGAAGACCCCTTATTATGCTGTGCTTAATGTTGCAACTTCGACCTTTTTCTTCTCCCTACTCTTCAGGACAATCTCATATCATTCTCATTGCTTCATTTATCTCTGATGTCTCCAGTCCAAGTATTTCTTTTTTGTTGCAGAAGCACTTCAAGTTCAGTGTTTTCAAACCAAATGCATAAACTATAAAGAAATTTCAAACTCCATAATGCTCATCACAAGCCCCAATTCTGCCTCCAGCCTCACTGCTGCCCCGTGGCCCTCACCTGTGTCAAAGCAGACAGATCTTGCTTTCCCTTTAATGAATCAGGATTTCCTGGTTTTTCAGTCCTTCCCAGGGACCACTGCTGAGCTTGTATGGACCACTTTCTTCCCTTCTCCCCTGCCCTCCACAGTCTCCTGAATTATTTCCACAGGTCTTTGTTGAGACAATAATTCCAGGAGATACAGTCGCCTGTGTGTACACCACCATCACCATCAAGATTACCATGCATTACCAGATTTAAATTTTTTCTCCTAAGGTCCCTAAACAGCTATATCATAAATCTGCTGATGATGAACAAGTATTGACCTACATATGATCTATGCATATATAGAGGGATGTCTGAACGTTTATACTACTAGGAGAATATGTATCCGTGTATAAAGGAAAAGTTAGAATGAAAAGGATAATATGTTATAAAAATCGATCTCATTGAAATAGAAAGTAGAACATTGTTAAGAGTCTTAGAAGAGGGAAAAGGAGGGAAGATAGTTAACAAGTACAGATACATTTGGGAAAAAATGAAGAACTTCTAATGTTCTATAACTCAGTAGGGTAGCTATGGTTGGCACCCATTAACTGCATATTTCAAAATACCTAATATAATTTTGAATGTCTTTAAAAGCAAGAAATCAGGTTTGAGGTGACAGATAACTCAATTACTGTGATCAAATCATTATACATTGTATATATGCATTAAAATGTATATACATGTGTACATGCATCCTATAAAATGCACAATTACCATGTGCTGATTGAAAATAAAAAATTTTATGTATACATTACCCTACATGTATAAGCATAAATATTTTAAAGGGATAATATATGCATAAAAGAACTCTACATTTAAAGTAGCAGTTTGATTGCCATTTCATTAACTTTTATCTGAGAGGAAAGCAAACAATTAGAAACTTTATCTCAGTCTTGGAGAAAAGAAAGTTTTAAAAAAGCACTCATAAGTTATCTGTACAGTATCTTGTTTGACATTCACTGCATCACTTTGGATATTTAACCTTGACATAATTTTTCTGTTAAACAAAACTGAACCACTATATGATTTAAGACATCTTCTCTTTCTATATTTAAGGAGAAGTCTAGGAGTTAGATGAAGTGAAAATGAGACCAGTTGTGAGATATGGTGCTCCGTGGTTCAAAGAAACGTGCCACTAAAGCTGTGAAGATTAAAATCGTTTCCCACTGTGGCTGTTCGTATGCCATATGTTGAGGCGTTCCTATATGGGAACACCTAGTTCTAAAAGGAGGACAGATCGTATTACAACCCTCTTACAATTTTCATTTAGCAAACAAACAAATGCAAAGTTATCTGATGCTTGAATTAAAGGTCAGTGACACAGTGAAGGCTCAGGAGTGAAGCACAAAGAAGTCACAGTGGAGTCGACCATCACTGGCCTCGGAGGCTGCCTGGCTGTACCTACCCATGGCTCGGGCGCTCTTTCTACACAGTTGGTAGCAATCAGATACATATTTAATGTGCTTGCATTATATCCTATAAATGCTGGCAACAGAATAATCTCCCCAGGGCATTCCGTGAATAATAGAAAAGAGAAAATGATGAGCACATTTAGCCCAGGCACCCACAACCTCATGATAAAAGGCAGCGTTTCCCCCATACAGCACCTGTTGTCATAGCTGTTTTAATGACTTTTCATTGTAGTCAGCAGCCTGAAATATTTATCACGGAGCCTATAATTGTCCAAATCCCAAACTTACATCTACTCAAGCGACTGTAGGAACCAAAATTCTACTAGCCCCTCCTTACTTCTGCGCTTTATTTGCAGCCTCAAAAGTGCTGAACAAAAGATCTTTTGGGAAGCTTCATTGGGATAAATGGATCCGCACATTAAGAGATTACAGAACATTCACACAGCATTCCAAAGGCAGTGTACCGCCTTGAACTTGGACAGAAATAGTGGGAGAAATAATGTCATTATTAAATGTTAAAGTATCCACTGTGCTAAAATAAAGGATGCAAGTGAATTTGAATTTGAAGGTTTTTAATACAGAGGAGGCAACTAAGAACACTTTCAATCAACATTTCTAGGATGCATACTCCCAATTAGCTTAATGAAAAATTAGGTTTGATTTTCGCAAATTCTCCAGTGAATTATTGAGTATAAATCCCACATTATGGCTACGTTCTCCACCTTATAAAAATATCTTAGAATTATTTATTTGCAAATATATTTATTTTGCAGAGTACTTTGAGTGTGTTCTTTTGATAGTGAAACACACTCTAGGGTAAAATTTTGCTATTTGAATGCATGTTCAAATTCCTTGATTCCTATGTATTTAATACAAACATTTTCACATATTACATATTACTATATTCTCCTATTACAGTGCTATGCAAATGAACTCATTTCATCATCCTAATAATCCTAGACAGTGGCAACTACTGTTTTCTTCATTCCATAGCTGAAGAAATTGAGTATAGAGATTAAGTTGCTCTTGTTCAAAAGGATATTTAGTGGGAGATTTAGTACAAAAAATTAGGAAATTTGGTTCCAAAATCTGTGTTCTTAGCTTGTATACACAAATAGCCTACTTAAAAAGTCCTTATTTACAGGAAGTCAATTCCATATAAACTGTATTTAGTTTGCGAGTGGAAGAGCAATTCAAATTATTAAATTAGTTCAATCCAGAATAAAAATATATTTTTGTTGTGTATTCAGTCAATACTTATATCCACATATGGACATTCCCAAAAATAGCCAACACAAAAGTTCCACAAATTAAGACCACGCTTACTACTTTGTCTACAATTGAGTACATTCTATTTTATCACATTTCATTTTTCAATTTTATGACCAAGTAATTCCTTTTCACAAGGTTCTAAGACAGTGATTCTCATACCTAGCTAGTCAATAAAATAGTGCAGGGAGGTTTTAAAACTAAGAAATGTTTGAGCCCTACTCCAAATAATTATATTAAAATCTCTAAAGGCTATCCAGGTGATACATAAGCTCCACAGTTAAGAATCTAGGCATTATTAGGGCAACATACTCAGTGCAGGAAACATTGGAGTAGATGAAATTGATGAGATACATTGTTATTATCTCTGCTTGAATGCAAGACTTTTGGATTATTTTATATTAGCATACCAATTTTGGATACTATAAGTATCTATTACATTCTTGAAGAAGTATTCAGTTTTAAGTCACTTAATATTCATTTTTAAATCTTGTTTATGCTGTGAACTTGCCTAAAATGTTCTTTCTTCATGGACAGCTAGGTAATGTTTAATCCCAGGACATTTCTGAATATTTCCCTTTAGTAGATCCTGAATCAACAAGGTTTTATATAAAGTGGGCACTTACATTGTGGACAGACACAATGCTCTCTGAACAAGATTGGATAAAAATGATTTTTTAAAAAATTTCAACACAGATTATGCTTCCTGGTAATTCCTACCTACATCTTTTTCATTTATCCCCATTCTTTTACCCCTAAATTTAAGACTGTCTACTAGTGAACACTACCATTATAAACTAAAATTTCAAGTTTGAGCAATTAACGACCATGTTGACAGAGCTTACCGTGGCTGCCAAATTTTATGTACAACAAACTAATTCTTAAAAAACAACACCATGCCGGTGCCGCGGCTCACTAGGCTAATCCTCCGCCTTGCGGCGCCGGCACACCGGGTTCTAGTCCCGGTCGGGGCGCCGGTTCTGTCCCGGTTGCCCCTCTTCCAGGCCAGCTCTCTGCTGTGGCCCGGGAGTGCAGTGGAGGATGGTCCAAGTGCTTGGGTCCTGCACCCCATGGGAGACCAGGAGGAAGCACCTGGCTCCTGGCTTCGGATCAGTGCAGCACGCCGGCCGCGGCAGCCATTGGAGGGTGAACCAATGGCAAAGGAAGACCTTTCTCTCTGTCTCTCTCTCACTGTCCACTCTGCCTGTAAAAAAAAAAAAAAAAAAAAAAAAAAAACCACCCGTCTGCTGCTGACTACTGAGAAGCAGTGACTGAAACAAGGATCATCTCACATGGCACACTGCATGTGGAGGGAGCTGCGACCCCCGTCCCCCAGAAGAATGTGAAATGGATAGAAAGACTTTGCATTGATGGATATAGGTCCCAGATATGCCCAGGTGACTGTATTTTATATCATTTTTTAAAATTTCTATGATTTTATGGTTTTCATCCTAAATCAGCAATATTGTAACTTCCATGGTGAAAAATAGCTACATCTTTCAGAAGTGCCATATTCTATATTTACTGCCCAAATACCTGTACATTTTTCATAATGACAGTTACTCTGTCCTGAACAGGTGACATTGGTCTTGATGATGAATCTGAACCACCTCCCCAAACTTGAATATACTTGGAGATGAAGAAAGGGGAAAAAAAGACGTGAAAATGCAGCATGTGAGCCAGACTGTTTGGTTTTTTTATGTTTGCCAGATGAGTAAGAATAGGGTGAGGCTCACTAAAGTCAACAGAAGCTGTCAAGGCAGCAATAAAGTACATGTTGTACCTCCCTGTGTGTTGTGCACTAACACTTTCCCACTGTTCTATTCTCTAATCCCAGAGTAGCTCTAAGGAAAAGTACCCATGTGTGGGGACCTATGTGTCCTATCTATCACCTCTAAAAACAGCGGTGACCTCTGGCAAGACTGTGAGATAGCAAGGGATTTTGGCTTTGTCTCTATAATACCCTTCTTGTCACGTGTGGCTCTGACCAATGCTGACCATTGCCCTTCACGTGCTTTACTTGTGCTTGTATTTGGAGGGTTCTTCTTTTTCTTGGCTAGAAGCAGATCTCTGCATTCATATCATTCTGCTGATGGAGTTTATAAGAATAAAGATATCAGGATCCTCTGGTATTTGATGCTCCATCCTGAAAACCAAGACTAGACACACACAGGAGAGGGGAAGTAGACACACAGAGGAGTGGGGGACAACTCTTGAGTTTTCTATATCCAGTGACTACGGCAAGAGAGGAATTGCAGACATCTCATGCCAGATCAGTAAGCAGAAACTAGGGTAACCAGTCTTCGCTATCCTAAGAAAAACAGGAACTCCAGAGCAGGCTGTGGGGCTTTTCATATTTCATGATGAATTATGTGGACAGAGACAGCAACTCTAGTCCTCATGGAAAGGTAAACTGATAGCTCAAACCACCAAAGGATGGACAGCATGGTCACTCCACTACAAGCATCCAGGCTTCTAAAATGCCGAGCCTCCGGTGACCACTGACGTCATAAATAAGAATGTTAATTGTTAAAGGAACGACAGAAGTCACTGTGCACTTACTCCCCATGTAGGACTTCTGTCCTTAATGAGCTGTACTATAAGAATTAACTACAAAACTTGGTCTCAAACTGTACTCTATATGTTGTGTGGGTGGGTGGGTGCAAACTGTTGAAATCTGTGCTTAACATAGAGTTGGTCCTCTGTATATAAAATCAAACTAAAAATGAACCATAATGAAGAAGGGGATGGGAGAGGGAGTAGGAGGTGGGATGGGAGTCAGGGTGAGAGGGTGGGTGTGGAGGAAAGAACCACTATATTCCTAAAGTTGTACCTATGAAAAATGCATTCATTAAATAAAAGCTTTAAAAAAACAACCAACTATATAGCTAATTCTGTAAATGTGGAATAAAAGAACTTCTAAATGGAAACCATCCAAAATTATTTGCTCATTCAATCAATATTGAATGGACATCCATCCTGTACCTACAGAATTGACAAATTCCAGTTCCCATAGGGTTGGTGGGACAGACAGGCAACAAGCAAATAAATAAACAGGTACATACAGAGGTGGACAATTTGACACAGCTTGGGACGTCTGCATCCTATATCAGAGGGTGTGGTTCCAGTCCTGGCTACTGGGTGCTTACAACTCAGCTTCCTGCTAACACGCCTGGGAGGTGGTGGATTACAGCCCAAGTACAGATGGAATTCCTGGTTCCTGGATTTGGCCTGGCCTACCCCTGGCCACTGTGGGCATTTGAGGAATGAATTAGAAAATTGAAATTTCTCTTTTATTCTGTCTCTTCCTCTATCTTTGTCACTCTGCCTTTCAAATAAATAAATATGTCGTTAAAAAATAAAAATAAAATGCTATCTGAGAAAGATAAAATCTACAATGAATTGGGAGGTAGAGAAAGAACAGTGAATGTTTATTATAACTCTGGGACAAATTGCAAGATACAAACTAGAGCTTGGTGTGTGTGCTGATCTTCAGGGAATTTGCAACTGGCCACCAGTTTAGAGTGTTAGACTTGCATTTTTCCTCCCAGGAAAGAAGTGGACAGAACCAGTTCACTTTAATAATTACTCCACATTCAAACAGTTGCCCCATATACCTGTCAATGCCCTAGGTGTCATGGAGTCCATTTTCTGCCAGTGCAGGGCATCCTAAGGAAGAGAGACCTCTCTCACACACACACTACCCACCATCATGACCAGAACCACGGGCCTCCAGCTTCCCTAGAGAGTGTTTTGCAAAGACCAGGTGATACAGCTGGAAGTGCAGAAGAGTTGATGCCCCATAAGGGTGCCTGACCAATGGAAGGCAGAGGACAGGAAGGACTTCTTCCTTTCATGAACAGAGTGTTTAGCTTTGCAAATTTACACTTCTCCTCTGATGCTATCCAGGGGACAAAGCCATCATCGGGCTTATTACAAAGTTGCAGCATCCAGTTTCTTCCCTGTTTTCCTCCTTCCCTTCCCCACCTTTGGCTCGTCTCCCTTTCTTTCCTATTTCTGCTGTTTCCCTTCTCCTTTCTTTCCCCTATTTCTCTTTACTTCCTGAACAATTCAGTTCAAAATCCATGGACTGGAGCTGAGTAAGGTGCACATCCACACAATGGGTAAAGGAGATGTTGAGAGGAAAGAGAGAGATCTAGGGGAGCCTAGGGTGGAGTGTGCTGGGCAGAGTTGGGTGCTGGAGCTGAGTTGCGTGCACTGAGGAGAACATCCATTCGGGGTTGAGAGCTCCAGGCTTCAAGATCATTACATATTAGGAGGCTGATCAAACGAATGTACTAAAGACAATGGGACTAGAGTTAAGGTTGTCAGATGCGGGAGTTACAAATACAAAAAGTGAGAAAACCAGGTTGAAAGCTGAAGTGTTACATTGAAATTGGAAATACAGGAGCTGTCCCTGTGGCGTAGTAGGCGAAGCCTCTACCTGCAGCACTGGCATCCCATATGGGCGCTGGATTCGTGTTCCAGCTGTACCTCTTCCAATCCAGCCCTCAGCTATACCCTGGGAAAGCAGCAGAAGACGGCCTTGCACCTGTGTGGGAGACCCAGAAGAAGCTCCTGGCTTCTGGCTTCAGATGGGCCCAGCTCCAGCCACTGTGACTATTTGGGGAGTGAACCAGTGAATGGAAGACCTTTCTCTCTGCTTCTACCTCTCTCTGTCTGTAGCTCTGCCTCTCAAATAAATAAATTTTTTTTAAAAATTTGAAATATAGGAATAAAATAATGGCTTTTGAAGCTGTATGGTAGACACAGAAATAGATGGAGATGTGAACGTGTGTGTGTGTGTGTGTGAGAGAGAGAGAGAGAGAGAGAGAGAAACAGAGAGAGACAGAGAGACAGAGAGAGATGTGTTCTCTAGGTCTGGTCACTGAGAGAATCTAGGAACTACAGCCCTCAGAAAGCAACATACACAACTTACTGACTTCAATAAACTGAGGCAAGACTTCTGTACTCAGTATAAATGTGAATGTTAGTCTAGAGATAAAAAGTTTTTGAAGTCAAATTTCTCTTCAATTACCCATAATCCTCTGATATGATCAAATTAAATGTTCCATTGAAAGTTACAGAGCCACCACTTCATGATCTCTTATTGACATGCTAAATCAAAAATGACTGCAGCTCTGCTTCAGAGCAGAGGAAGGCAGCATTGGTCTAACCACGCTGACACCGCCAGGCAGTGAGAAACCCCACCCTTGACAAACAGAAATCTATGTGGAGAGGCACGTAGCCATCATTCCCTGGTGTCCCATCTATTCCAGCTTAGACACAAACCATGCAGATAAACAGTCTCTACTCTCCAGCCCAGTCAGCACCTGCTGCAGCCTCATGAGAAACCCAATGGAGGAACCTCTCAGTTGGCTCCAGTCCGTCTACAGAACTGTGAAAGCAAAAATGTTTCACACGTACATTTTAAAAGTTTGTGTGTCAGCAGACTCATAGAATGGCAGATGTCCTAAACAGCACTCTGGCCTCAGAATCAGCCCTTAAGGCATTCAGATCTGGCTGAAGAGCCCATGAGAGTATCTCAGGCATGGAAAGCCAAGACACTCTGGTAAAAAAAAAACAAAACAAAACAAAACAAAAAAAAAACCTAAATGAAAGATCTCTGCAACTGAGATCCCAGTGGAAAGAATGGGCCACCAAAGAAGGAGATACCTTTCTCTGAAGGAAGGAGAGAACTTCTACTTTGACTATGGCCTTGTCTAAGATTGGAGTTGGCAAACTCAAAAGGCTTCCACAGCCTTGGAAACTCATGACAAGAGCCTAGGGTGATTACTGACGTCATAAATAAGAGTGTCAATTTGTTAAGTCAACAACAGGAGTCACTGTGCACTTACTCCCCATGTGAGATCTCTGTCCTTAATGTGTTGTACAATGTGAATTAGTGCTATAGCTAGTACTCAAAAAGTATTTTTACACTTTGTGTTTCTGTGTGGGTGCAAACTGTTGAAATCTTTACTTAATATATACTAAATTGATCTTCTGTATATAAAGATAATTGAAAATGAATCTTGATGTGAATGGCATGGGAGAGGGAGCAGAAGATGGGAGGGTTGCAGGTGGGAGGGAAAAAGCCACTGTAATCTAAAAGCTGTACTTTGGAAATTTATATTTATTGAATAAAAGTTTAAAAAAATCTGTATGTGCTATCAAATACCTCGAACACTTGGTACAGTGTGCGTGCATAGCAGAGTATGGTAGGCAAACCCCACAAACTTGCAAGAGACAGCAACTTCAGGGGTTTTCTAGGGATCCAGTGGTCTAGAAAATCCTAGACAAAGAACCATTTACTTGTTATCAGGCCTGTTTTCTACTTTTCCTCAAAGATCACTGGTAGTAGTTCTTCAATCTGGGGAATAATTCATCAGGTCAGGATAATATTCAGAGCACAATGTACTTTATAAAAGCTTTTTCAGCTAATATAAATTAGACAGGATTTATGTGGATTATGCACGAACATCTTCATCAGTTTAGTATAAATCCCATGAACTTGGGAATGAAGCCATGTAGCCAGTCCCATAAAGGTATCAGTGACCTACCATAGTGAACTGTACTTGACACCACATGCCTCAGTTCCTGCCTTAGAGATCAGAGGCTTGGGGATCCAGCTGTTAAAATCATAACATGAAAAGAGTTTACATGAGTGATTGTGCTGCGGTCACAAAGCGGTCAGAGGAATTCCGTGAGGGCAGGACATTAGGCTGAGTTACCAGGGGATCCAGCCTCTGCTGCTTTTAGATCCCAGTCCATGGGCAACCAAACCAAATGCTAAGTATCCTGAGACCATCAGGCGAAGGCCTTGACAGCTTTTGGATAATTCTGGATACCTGTAAAATGCAGGAACTCGAAGAAGCAGGACATAAATTCTGCTGAAGCACCACCAACTTACAATATAAATGCTTTTCTCTCCATTGCAAGTAAATGTGGCAGCCTCTAATTGGAAAGAACTGCCTGAGAATGGTCATGAAAATCTTAGTTATGAACCCATGACTGTGGATTCCAATCGCCTCCCCAGCCTGATGCTTGTTTATGTATCATTCCCTGTGCTAGTCATCCTGCTAACAGCTTTACCACTCCCAATTAATGTCATGATGAGAACAACTCTAGGAGGCAAATTCTCTTTTTATCCCCATGTTACAGATGCAGCAACTGAGACTCAAAAGGCAAAGTGACTTTCCCACAATGCCCAGCGGTTCGTGACAGAGCCTGAGACTACACTGGCCACCTAGCTGCAGTCTGTGCTCCAAGCCACCGGCCATGCTGCCTCCCAGGTTCTCGACTCTTCTTTCTGACACTCCTGCCCACCTTTGAGAACATGAAATTCCTGTATGAACAAGAGAGAATTTCATTGTTGGGGATGAAAGAAAACAGGGGAAGTGGGAGGGGAAGAAGACTGAATCTCTCTGATAGCAGGTCACGTGCACCTGCAGGAACGGGCCTCATCATTGAATGGTAAGAATGAAATCCCACCTGGGACATGTGCAACCACAGCCTAATGCTCATGTTTACTGGAGATAATAAACGTGGGTTGTAACTTCACACCTAGAAGACCTACAAAAGTCAGCAGGTCCCTGGAGATGAGTACGGTTCACAGGGGGTGCTATTGTCAAATTTGGCCAAAGTATTAGGATTACAGGATGAAAAAGCAGGAAAGTTGAAGACACTTTAACCAGGATGCATACTGCCCTAACATTGATATCAGAGATAAACATAAAACAGACTAAACGCAGTTACCATCAAATTAAGATAATAATACAACCTATATCTCAGATATGTTGTCCATAATAGTTAATGTGGTGATTATAAGCAAGAAATATAAGCTCTCTAATAAACTGGAAAAATAAATGTTTCCCATTTAAAACAAAATCTGTGGCCAAAATTTAAGCACCATTATAGTGAGGAGCATAAGCAAATTTTGTAAATGTACAACCATAACCTCGATGTTTATTCAAGTGTCAAATGGTATTAGTAGGTCAATTTAAGTGAAATTGATACAGTCATATGTTCATATGCTGAGAAGATTAAGACTTGTAATTGTAGCAACTGAAACTTTGAACCTTAATTCAAAGGAAGAAATTCTTGGTAAAATCTACAACACTCACTGATCTAAATGATTACCAAAGAGTGCATCTCCAGAAGTATCTAATTTATTGCCAAACAAAAACATAGGAGTAAGGGGAGGGAGTTAAGTGCCTTCTATTAAGTACTATCATAGGTTCAAAGATGATACATCCTTGTTGCATGCCCCACAATTGACTACTTTGTTGATCCATTGAAACTCAGACAAAGATGGCATTAGGAGGTGTGCAGAAAAGTTGCAAGGTGCTGAGCAACATGACAATAGGGAAACTCCTTTACAAATGGTTCTATCAGAGCTCTTTCATAAGGATCGGGATTGTCTGATACACAAATATTTTAGTTAAAATCCTAAATGGGTTGGGGTAAGAGTACTTTTCTTATAGTTTTTCATCTTTCAGGGATGGACATTACTCTACATTCCAAAATCTAGTAGAGTTGATTTTGTAAAGTCTCTAGTAATTTAATTTTCAAGTTTCATAAAAATAGTTATGTGAACTGAAGTTAATATAGCAAAAGAAAACCTGTTCCTTACATATTGTGGTGGTCTTTTTATGAGAATGACATGTTTTTTCTATTTTCATATCTTTCATTTGTAGCAAAAACAAGAATAACACTTTCCCATGGTGCATTTCAGATTTCTCCTAATCAAGCTCTTCTGCTTTAAGTGTTCTTTAGGAAGAGATTTTAAAATCAGAAAGACAGCAATTTTTTACACACTTATTTATTAACCTCAAATAGTTATTAGCCATTTATTAACTGTATGCTATACCAAATGCTATTGGGAATATAGAAAATTCTATATAGATGTATGGGGAATGTATAGAATTCTTCATGAGATTTAAAATTTGATGAGAGATACATGGGTATAATCCAACACCACTAGACCAGACTAAATTCCTAGTTGCAAGTGATTTGCCTATACACTGAAATTTGAGAATCACATTCCTACGAAATTGAGATGCTAGGGAACTTTCAGATTACATCATCACTGCCTTGAGCCAGTTGTCTGACAGTTAAAACATCTTCCTAGGATAAACAAGGATTTATTTGCCATTACTTCACTAATGGTAGCATTTTAATAGATTTAATAGTAACACAGGCCAAAGTGGAATGTGATATTATCTACAAATAACCTTCATGGCAGGTATATATGATTCATTGTGAAATATGAATCGTTCAACAAGAAATTTGGTGAGGAATGATGGTTGCTTGAATGTGATACTGGAGAGGCATCACAGTAGATATGTACCTTAGAGTTTTTGACTTGGCAGTAAGGAAATGAGAGGCCATTGCAGGTGAGAAAGAGTTTGTGCGAGCCTTGAAGATGGAACTGCCCAAAGATATGGGTGGAAGAGGGCCATGGAAACAATGCACAGGGAGATGAAGCAGCTTTAGAAACTAGAATTCCACTGGAGCAGCATGACAATCACAATACATACAAACATATGTGTGTGCAAAAGGTCTCCATTTATTTATATCATAAAGAAATTGAACTAAATTGCCAATATTGTAACACATCAGAAATATGTATGGACCTTGTTAATGTTAGAGTCTTGGCTGTACCTCCTAAATGATAATGGCTGGGAGTGGCGCCTAGGATCTTCAGTTTTATCAACCCCTTCCTAATTCTGTTGCTCTGCCATATTTGGAAATTATTAGAACTTAGTGAAATCTTGTAAATTTAATGCTTTATATTTTCTATGTTTTTGAAAGACCTCTGTGTGAGTGAAATCCGGTGGAAAGAAGGGCCATTAAAGAAGGAGGTACCTTTCCCTGAAGGGAGAAGAGAACTTCCACTTTGATTATGGTCTTGTCAAAATAATATCAGAGTTTGTGGACTCAAGAGGCTTCCATTGCCTTGACAGCTCACGACAAAAGCCTCGGGTGATCACTGACATCATAAATAAGGGTATCAATTGTTAAATCAACAACGGGAGTCACCATGCTCTTACTCCCCATGTAGGATCTCTGTCCTTAATGTATTGTACTATGAGAATTAACAGTAAAACTAGTCTTCAAACAGTACTTTATACATTGTGTGTCTGTGTGGGTGCAAACTGTTGAAATTGTTACTTAGTATAGAGTTGATCTTCTGTATATAAAGATAATTAAAAATGAATCTTAAAGAATGGGATGGGAGAAGGATAGGAGGTGGGATGGTTTGGGGGTGCTAGGGCGAGGATGGGGGAAGAATTACTATAATCCAACAGTTGTACTTATGAAATTTATATTTATTAAATAAAACTTTTCTATAAAAATTTAATGTTTTATGTTTTCTATGTTTAAGGAATTCTGGTGCTGATAATTTGCTATAATTTTAATAGATTATAAAAGAAAGGTGAGAGAAGTTTAAAGATAAAATTAAAAGAGTTATAAATATTCTGGATACTATAGTTCATGAAGACTATTAGAAATTCTATCATTTAGCATACAACTCTTTATAAATATATATAAAGTCAAGCTAACTTTATTTTTAAGATGAGAAGAAAGAGTATACTATAACTTTGCTGTGCTTATTTTGGATATTATTGGTATAAATTAAACAACACTATATGCCTAACTTTTGCTTTTATGTATCAGTCAATAATATTCTGTTCTCTGTCACTTGAGTTTTTTAATTGATTATATTTCAGCACACTGACTTGCATATTTTTATGAGGCCATTCAGCATGTATCTTCCGCATAGTATTCTATATAATATTTCTCAAAGATCTTTAAAGAAGAAAGACATACAACAACTACATTGAATGCTACAAAACCCATATTTTCCCAACCTAGACATGATTTTGTCAGGGAAAATTTGATTTAATGAGTGCAGCCTTCTAATGGCATTCTCTACTGGATGCCATGGAGATATGCAAATGCAGCTAAAGACATTGTCCTCATTCTCAGGGAATTTACAATATAATAGGGGAACAAAATGCAGATAAATGCAGATGAAAAGCTATAACAACACATGCAAAAACAGTTACAAATTAATGTAACACAAAACAGCAGCTCTAAGAGAAATGGAATAATGAAATTGTCAGTATGGAGGTAGAGTAAGGCTATTCAGGTGGACTTGAGGAATAAATTTTATTTTAAATTAGTGATTGATAGAAGCATAAAGAGGAGGAAGAATATTATGTTCAAGGAGCATGCCAAGAGTTCTAGAGAAAAAAAAGATTACAAGAAAGTTAGCAAGGTTTCTACAAGTTATAAAACTTGTGCCTAAATTATAAAAAGATAGACACATCGCTTTTGATTCTGGTTAGAGAAGGCCCCTTTTTACTGAAACATCTATTTTCCCTTCTATGTCAGATTAGCAGACCTACTACCAAGACTCCATGGAACTTCAGCTGTTGTTTCAATGTTCACTGAAAACTCGTGATTAAAGGATATTGAAGTGTTTATACAGTTTCGGGAAAATATAAAGATTGTGCTTAACCAGCAAAACAAAAGAGAATGCCCAAAAGTAAATCCTAGAGTATAATCAACTGATCATTGACAATGATTCCACATATGCACAGAGGGAGAACTGTCTCCTCAGCAAATACTGTTGGGAAAACTGTATATTTGAGTTCAAAAGAATGAAATTACACTCTTATACCACAATGTGAATATAAAACATATTAGAGATTTAAACTTATGAAATGCAAGAAAATGTAGAAGGATATCTTAGTGACACAAGTCTAGGCAATGATTTCATGGATATGATATCCAAAGCACAGACAATAAAAATAAGTGGAATTATATAAACTCAAACACTTTTACACAGTAAAGGAAACAATCAAGAGAGTAAGAAGAGAACCAAGGGGATTAGGGAAAATATTTTCGAACCATGTATTTGATACAGAATAAATCTTCAAAATACATACAGAACTCCTACAAGTAAATTCAAAATAAAAACATAAATAAACTGATTTAAAAATGGGCTAAGGGATTCCAAGATGGCTTAATAGGGAAATTATATACTACTTTAGGCTAGGAGAAAATACCAAACCAAAGGTGGAGGGGTGAATTCCCAGGGGAGAGCTGGAGAGAAATTTACAGTGGAAACCATAGAAGGGAAGAGGGAAGCCAAGATTAGCATGGAAGGTGTGGACATACAGAAGGAGCACAGACATAACACACGATTCCTGCAGCCAACAGCCAGAAGAAGCACCAGCTCAGGAGAGTGGGGTGAGACCAGACTGCAACGATGAGGTGCCACTGGTGACGTTGCCAGAGGGAGAGCCTTTCAGGCTACACTGTTTTTGAGTCCAGCCTGGAGCCCTAACAGGGATCAGGGTACCTGCCTAACCCAATGAATAAAAGGCACAATACTTTCTTCCCATCCCCTACAACGTTGTCTGGCAGCTAGCAGGGAGAAGGCGCCACTTTGACATGAGTAGCAGCTACGGTGGCTTTTGTGTGTATGGGTGATCTAGGGATTGGGAGTTACACCAAGGCAAAAATCTGTGTCCCCCATTGGCTTTGACTCTGGCTGGGTAGGTTAACAGCGGGCTGGGCACACACATAGAACTGTGAGTTATCCCCAGCCACTCAACATACCACAAGCTCTAGGGCTCAAACCACCAAGGCGGAGCACCCACCAGCAGCTGGCTCTGGGAACATCTCTGCTCTCTCCCTCTCCATGCGCAGGACAGGCTATTAGAGTGAAGTAGATCCTCTGTACCCAGTGACAGTGGAAGCCTTGGGTGCTGTGACTGTGGGAGCTATTTGACCACACAGTAGGGCACAGGGCATAGTGAGTCCCTGGGCAATCACTGTGTACAGCACCAGAGGCTCAGAAATCCCTGATTGCCTGGGGTGGGTCACTGCACAGAACTCATGCTGACACAGAGGGCTGCACAGATCTTTGTGCAATTCATGTGGCAAAGTGGATGAATGTCACACACACTGGGAGCTAACTCAGACATTGATCACCTTGGAAGAGAGGAGGTGAGGTTGTGATTATGCCAGTAAAGATGATCATACCCTTCCCTCTACTGACAATAGAGGAGATCTGCCATACCCAAATTGGATGTCATTCTGGATTACTCTTCCTACCCTGGAGCATTGATCAGAGATTAATGAGATACTATCAAATTATCCAACATTTGGGTCTTAGGAGTTCCTGAAAGTGTGGAAAGAGGAATGGATTAGAAGGCCTTTTTCTATTGAAATAATTATAGAAAACTTCCCTAGTTTGAAGAAAGAAAGGGGTATCCAAGTACAGGAAGCATATAGAACTCCTAATGGACATGACCAGAAAAGATCTTCACCATGACACATTATAGTCTAACTTTCCACAGTAAAACACAAAGAAAAGATTCTAAAATGTACATGAGAGAAATGCTAGATTAATTTCAGAGGATCTCCAATTAGACTCACTGCAGACTTCTCACCAGAAACTCTACAGGCTAAGAGAGAATGGAGAAATATAGTCCAAGTCTTAAGAGAAAAAAAAGCTGTCAATACAGAATAATGTAGAATGCAAAGCTCTCATTTATGAATGAAGATGAAATAAAGACCTTCCATAACAAACAGAAATTGAAAGAATTTGTCACCACTCATCCAGCCTTACAAAAGATGCTTAAGGATTTGCTACACACAGAAACACAGAAACATGATCAACACTACAAAAGAAGGTGAAGGCAGAAATTCTCCCAGTAAAAGTACAAAGGAAATCCAAAGTTAACAATAAGAATATTTATGGGAAAAAAATGGCAGGGTTAAGTTGTTACTTATCAATAGTCACTTTGAATGTAAATGGCCTCAGATCCCCAGTTAAAAGACACAGACTGGCTGAATAGATTAAAAAAACAAAACCCATTTATTTGCTGCACACAAGAAACACATCTCACCCACAAAGATATATGCAGACTGAAAGTGAAAGAATGGAAAAAGATATTCCATGCTAACAGAAACTAAAAAAGATCTGGTGTAGCCATCCTAATATCAGACAAAATAGACTTTAACACAAAAATTGTTAAAAGAGACAAAGAGTGGTACTACGTAATGATTAAGGGATCAATTCAACAGGAATATATGACTAAAATAAATGTATATGTACCTAATTACAGGATACCAGGCTATTTGAACTAATGTTAGTGAATTTAAAGGGAGACATAGACTCCAATACAAGGGGGATTTCAACACCCTACTTTCATAAATGGACACATCAACTAGACAAAAAAATCAACATAGAAATAACAGAGCTAATCAACACTATGAACCAAATGGACCTAACTAATACAAACAGAATGATTCATCCCATAGTTCCAGAATACACATTCTTTTCATCAGTGCATGGAACAGTCTCTAGGATAAATCATATGCTAAGCCATAAAGCAAGTTTTGGCAAATTTAAAAAAAAATTGGAATCATACCATACATTTTGGAATGATGGAATTTCAACAACGGAATGAAGCTGGAAATTAACAATTCAAGAATCTCAAGAACATATGCAAACACATGTAGGCTAAACAAAATGATCCTGAAAGAACAGTGGGTCATAGAAGAAGTTAAATGGAAATCAAAATATTCCTCAAAATAAATGAATATGACAATACAACCTATTAAAATGTATGAGAAACAGCAATGGCAGTATTCAGAGGGAAGTTTATAGAACTTGGTGCCTACATCAAGAAACTGGAATGCAACCAATAAATGAGCTATTAATACACTTCAAGCACCTGGAAAAATAACAGGAACCAAAGTCCAAAATTAGTAAGAGGAAGGAAATAATTAAAATTAGAGAAGAAATGAACAAAACTGAACCAAAAAAATATGGGAGGAGAGAGATCAGTGAAATGAAGAGCTGGTTTTTTGAAAATGTAAACTAAATTGATACACTATTGGCCCAATTAACTAAAAAAAAAAAAGAGGGAGAAGACTCAAATTAATAAAGTCAAGGATGAAAAAGGAGATATTAAAATGGATATCAGAAATAAAAAGAATCATTAGTATTACTACAAACAATTATATGGCAACAGATTGGGAAAAGTAGAAGAAATGGATAGATTCTTGCACACATATATTCCACAAAAATTGTGTCATGAAGACACAGAAAACCTAAACCGTCCAATAACCAAGACAGAGATGATTCAATCAGTAATAAAGACCCTCCCAACAAAGAAAAGCCCTGGACAGGATGGCTTCATTACTGAATTCTACTAGACATTTAAAAAAGAACTAACTTCGATTCTTCTCAAGCTATTCAAAACAAATGAAAGGGAGGAAAGCCTTCCAAACCCCTTCTATGATGCCAGCATCACCTTAATTCCAAAATGAGAAAAGTTGCCACAAAAGAAGTAAACTATGGACCAATATCCATAATGAACATAGATGTAAAAATCATCAACAAAGTACCAGCTAATCAAACCAATAACACATCAGAAACATCACTCACCTGGACTGAGTGGGATTTACCCCTGGCATGCAAGGATGGTTCCAAAGACACAAATCGATAAATGTGATACATCACAATAACAAATTGAAGACTAAAAACATATTATTATCCCAATAGATACAGAGAAAGCATTTGATGAAATACAACATCCTTTGTGATAGAAACCTTAAGTAAATTGGGTATAGAAGCAACATTACTCAACACAATCAAGGCAATTTATGACAAACCCACAGCCAGCATTGTAATGAATGTGGAAAAGTTGGAAGCATTCCCTCTAAGACTCAGAATCAGACAATGATGCCCACTCTCACCACTGCTATTGAATATATTCCTTGAAGTTTTAGCCAAAGCCATCAGGCAGGGAAAAGAATTTCAAGGGATAAAAACTGGAAAGGATCAAGTCAGATTATCCCTATTTGCAGATGACCTGATTACATACATAACGGAACAAAAAGACTCCATCAAGACTACTGGAACTCATAGTTTGGTAAAGTTGCAGAGTATAAAATTAACACACAACACTCAATAGCCTTTTCTTTTGAAGATTTTTATTTAGTGAATACAAATTTCACATGTACAGTTTTAGGGATATAGTGTTTCTTCCCCTATTCTTGGCCTCCCACCCCCACTTCCATACCAACTACTACTCCATCTCCTGTTCCATTTTCCATTAACATTCATTTTTAATTGACTTTATATATAGAAGACCAACTCTATACTAAGTATAGATTTCAACTATTTGCACCCACAAAGACACACAAAGTATAAAGTACAGTTTGAAGACAAGTTTTACCATTAATTCTCATAATACACCTCATTTAGGATAGAGGTCCAACATGGGGAACAAGTGCACAGTGACTCCTGTTGTTGATTTAACAACTGACACTCTTAATTATGATGCCAGTGATCACCCAAGGCTCTTGACATGAGCTGCCAAGGCTACAGAAGACTTTTGAGTCCACAAATTCTGTCAGTTTTTAGATAGGGTCATATGCAAAATGGAAGTTCTCTCTTTCCTTCAGAGAAAAGTACATCCTTCTTTGATGTCCCCCTTTTTCCACTGGGGTCTCGCTCACAGAGATCTCTCATGCAGAACCATTTTTGACACTATGTCTTGGCTTACCATGCCTGAAATGCTCTCATGGTATCGTTGGTCAGATCTGAATGCTTTAGAGGTTGATTTTGAGGTGAAAGTGCTGTTCAGGGCATTTGTCATTTTATGAGTCTGCTGTATAGACTGCTTCCCCTGTTGGAACTTTCTCTCCTTTGTAATTCTATTATTATTATTACCAGATACTTGGTCTTTTTTATGTGATCTCTTTGACTTGAAGTCCTATCTATATGATCAATTCCATACTTAATATGATCACTTTATCACATAAGATGGGATTAGTGCCACCCAGCTAAATGGGATTTGGAGTCCCATGGAAAGTTTTTATCTTCACCCTTAGGGGTAAATCTGTGGGAATGTGCGCCGATCTGTGCAGCTCCTTCCTCTCTCATTTCTACTCCTATTATTAACTGGGATCTATTTTCAATTGACTTAATACATCTATGATTAATTCTATGTTAAGTAAGGAGTTCAATCAATGGCATTAAGTAGAGAAAAAAAAGAATAAAAAAAATAAGTAAAGTGAAATAATAAACTGTTCCTCAACAGTAGAGGCAAGGGCTGTTCAAGTAATTGCTTCTCATAGTGTCAGTTTCAAGTCTTCAGGTTTCCTTTTAGGTGCTCTGTTAGTTGTCACAGATCATGGAGAACATGTGGCACTTGTCCTTTCAGACTGGCTTATTTCACTAAGTATATTTCCCAGATTCATCCATTTGGCTGTAAATGACCAGATTTCATTTTTTTTAAACTTTTATTTAATGAATATAAATTTCCAATGTACAGCTTATGGATTACAATGGCTTCCCCCTCCCATAACTTCCCTCCCACCCGCAACCCTCCCATCTCCCACTCCCTTTCCCCTTCCATTCACATCAAGATTCATTTTCAATTCTCTTTATATACAGAAGATCAATTTAGTATATATTAAGTAAAGATTTCAACAGTTTGCACCCACATAGAAACACAAAGTGAAACATACTGTTTGAGTACTAGTTATAGCATTAAATCACAATGGACAGCACATTAAGGACAGAGACGGATTTCATTTTTTTAACCACTGTGTAGTATTCCATAGAGTACATATCCCATAGTTTGTTTATCTAGTCTTCTGTTGATGGGCATTTAGTTGATTCTATGCCTTGGTTATTGTGAATTGAGCTACAATAAATATGGAGGTACAGATGACTCTTTTATTTGCTGATTTCATTTCCTTTGGGTAAATTCAGAGAAATGGGGTGGCTGGGTCATATGGTAGGGCTAGATTCAGATTTCTGAGGTATCTCCAAATTGTCTTCTATAGTGGCTTTACCGGTTTGCATTCCCACCAACAGTGGATTAGGATACCTTTTTCCCCACATCTTCACCAGCATTTGTGTTTGTTGATTTCTGTATAAAAGCCATTCTAACTGGGGTGATGTGAAACCTCATTGTGGTTTTGACTTGCATCTCCCTGATAGCTAGTGATCCTGAGCATTTTTTCATGTGTCTGTAGGCCATTTGGATTTCCTTTTTTGAGAAATGTCTGTTTAAGTCCTTTGCCCACTTCTTGACTGGGTTGTTTGCTCTGCTATTGTTGAGTTTTTTTTTTTATCACTTTATATATTCTGGTTATTAAGCCTTTATCAGTTGCATGGTTTGCAAATAATTCTTTCCATTCTGTTGGTTGCCTCTTTACTTTCCTGATTGGTTCTTTTGCTGTATAGAAGCTTCTCAATTTGATGTAATCCCACTTGTTAATCTTGGTTTTTATTGCCTGTGCCTCTGGAGTCTTTTCCAGGAACTCTGGGCCTAGACCAATGTCTTGTAGGGTTTCCCTAATGCTCTCTAGTAATTTGATGGCATTGGGTCATAGATTTAGGTCTTTAATCCAATTTGAATGGATTTTTGTATAAGGTGTAAGGTAGGGGTCTTGCTTCATATTTCTGCATGTGGAAATCCAGTTTTCCCAGCACCATTTGTTGAAGAAACTGTCCTTGCTCCAGGGAATGGTTTTAGCTCCTTGGTTGAATATAAGTTGGTTATAGATGGTTAGATTGATTTCTGGCATTTCTATTCTATTCCATTGATCTACCCATCTGATTTATACCAGTACCAGGCTGTTTTAATTATAACTGCCTTGTAGTATGTCTTAAAATCTGCTATTTTTATGCCTCAGTTTATTTTTATTGTATAAAATTGCTTCAGCTATCCAAGGCCTCTTTTGTTGCCAAATGAATTCAGCATTATTTTTTCTAGATCTGAGAAGAATGTCTTTGGTATATTGATTGCTATTGCATTGAATCTATAAATTATTTTTGGAAGAATGGACACTTTGATGATATTGATTCTTCCAGTTCATGAACATGGAAGTTTTTTCCAATTTTTTATGTCTTGCTTTATTTCTTCTTTTAGAGTTTTGTAATGCTAGTTCTAGGGATCTTTGACATCCTTGGTTAAATTTATTCACAGTTATTTAATTATTGTGTAGCTATTATGAATGGGATTGATCTTAGAAGTTCTTTCTCTGCCATGGCATTTTCTGTGTATACAAAGACTGTTGATAATTGTGTGTTGATTTTATATTCTGCTATTTTACCAAACTCTTTTATGAGTTCCAGTTGTCTCCTAGTGGAATCTTTTGGCTCCCCTATATATATATAATCATACCATCTGAAAATCAGGATAGTTTGACTTCAATCTTACCAATCTGAATCTCTTTGATTTCTTTTTCTTGCCTGATGGCTCTGGCTAAAACTTCCAGGACTATACTGAATAGCAATGGAGAGAGTGGGCATCCTTGTCTGGCTCCAGATTTCAGTGGGAATGCTTCCAGCTTTTCCCCATTCAATAGGATGCTGGCTGTGGGTTTGTCATAAATTGCCTTAATTATGTTGAGGAATGTTCTTTCTAGACCAAATTTGCTTAGAGTTTTCATCATGAAAGGGTGTTGCATTTTATCAAGTGCTTTCTCTGCATCTATTGAGATAATCATATGGTTTTTGTTCTTCAATTTGTTAATGTGATTTATCATATTGATTGAATTGTGAATGCTGAACAATCCCTACATACCAGGGATAAATTCCTGGTCTGGGTGAATGATCTTCCTGATGTGCTGTTGAATTCGATTGGCCAGGGTTTTTTTTTTTTTTTTTTTTTTTTTTTTTGTTGTTTTGTTTATTTGGTTTTTTTTTTTGTTTTTTTTTTTTTTTTAGGATTTTTGCATCTGTGTTCATCAGGGAATTGGTCTCTAGTTTTGTTTCTCTGTTGCAACTTTTCCGGATTTAGGGATTAAGGTGATTCTGGCTTCATAGAAGGAATTTGGATGGATTCCTTCCCTTTCAATTGTTTTAAATAGCTTGAGAAGCATTGGAGTTAGTTCTTCTTTAAATGTCTGGTAGAATTCAGTAATGAAGCCATCCTGTCCTGGGCTTTTCTTTTTTGGAGTGCCTTTATTATTTACTCAATTTTTGTCTCAGTTATGGGTCTGTTTAGGTTTCTTATGTCTTCATGGCTCAATTTAGGTAGGTTGTATGTGTCCAGGAATCTATCTATTTCTTCTAGTTTTCCCAGTTTGTTGACATACAGCTCTTTGTAGTAATTTCTGATGGTTATTTTTATTTCTGTGGTGTCTGTTGTTACATTTTTTTTTCATTTATAATTTTATTGATTTGGATCTTCTTCATCCTTTTTTTGATTAGTTGGGCCAATGGTGGGTCAATTTTGCTTATATTTTCAAAAAAACAGCTCTTGATTTTGCTGATCTTGTGTATTTTTTGTTTTAATTTTGTTGATTTCTTCTCTAATTTTAATTATTTCCTTCCTTCTACAGGTTCAATAGCCTTTTAATACACAGACAATGCTATTGCTGAGAAAGAACTTGTAAGATCAATCCCATTCACAATAGCTACAGAAAAAGTAAATACCTTGGAATACATTTAACCAAGGATGCCTAAGATCTCTACAATGAAAATTACAAAACACTAAGGAAAGAAATAGAAGATGACACCCCCCCAAAAAAAATGGAAAAATCTTCCATATCTTTGGATTGGAAGAATTAATACTATCAAAATGTTCATAATACCCAAATTCAGTGTGACTCCAATAAAAATACCAAGGACATTCTTCTCAGATCTAGAGAAAAATTATACTAAAATTCAAATGTAAACTCAAGGGACCCTGAATAGCTAAAGCAATATTAAACACAAAGCAAAGCTGGAAGCATCACAATACCATATTTCAAGAAATACTATAGGGCAGTTATAATCAAAACAGCCTGGTACAGGCACAAAAACAGACATGTATACCAAGGGAACAGAACAGAAACTCCAGAAGTCAATCCACACATCTGCAACCACCTAATCTTTGACAAAGGAGCTAAAATCAATCCCTAGAGCAAGGACAGTATCTTCAACAAATTGTTCTGGGAAAATTGAATCTCCACATGCAATAATATGAAACAATACCCCTACCTTACACCTTATAAAAAATCACTCAAAATGGATCAAGGATCTAAATCTATGACCTGATTCCATCCAATTAATAGATAACATTGGGAAACTCTGAAAGACATTGGCATAGGAAAAGACTCCTTGGAAAAGAACCCAGAAGCACAGGCAATCAAAGCCAAAATACTCAAAAGAAATTAGATGAAGCTGAGAAGCTTCTGCACTGCAAAGCAAACACTCAGCCAGTGAAGAGGCAACTGACAGAATGAGAGAAAATATTTGCAAACTATGCAAGTGATAAAAGATTAATACCCAGAATCTGTAAGGAGCTCAAGAGACTCAACAACAATGAAACAAACAATCCATTTAAGAAATGAGTAAAGGTCTTGAACAAGCATTTTTCAAAAGAGGAAATTCAGATAGACAATAGACACATGAAAAAATACTCAGGATTACCAGCCATGAGGGAAATTCAAATCAAACCCACAAAGTCACCTCACCCCAGTCAGAATGGTTCTCACCCAGAAATCAACAAACAAAAAATGTTGGTGAGCATGTGGGGAAGAAAGTACCCTTATGCATTGTTACTGTGAATGTAAAACAGGACTGCCATTGTGGAAGACAGTATGGAGATAGAAAGCTGAAAATAGATATACCATATGACCTAGCAATCTCACTCCTGGAAATTTACCCAAAGGAAATGAAATCAGCATGTGAAAGAATTATCTGTACCCCACACATTTATTGTAGCTCAATTCACAATAGCTAAGATAAGGAATCGACCCAGATTTCCATCAACTGATGACTGTATAAAAAATTACTATAGGCCGGCGCCGCGGCTCAGTAGGCTAATCCCCCGCCTTGCGGCGCCGGCACACCGGGTTCTAGTCCCGGTTGGGGCACCGATCCTGTCCCGGTTGCCCCTCTTCCAGGCCAGCTCTCTGCTGTGGCCTGGGAGTGCAGTGGAGGATGGCCCAAGTTCTCGGGCCCTGCATCCCATGGGAGACCAGGATAAGCACCTGGCTCCTGCCATCAGAACAGCGCAGTGCGCCGGCCGCAGCGTGCCTAGCGCGGCAGCCATTGGAGGGTGAACCAATGGCAAAAAGGATGACCTTTCTCTCTGTCTCTCTCTCACTGTCCACTCTGCCTGTCAAAAAAAAAAAAATTACTATAATATATAGCATGGAATACTACTGAATAAAAAGGAATGAAATCTTGTCTTTTACAACAAAATGGTTGTAACTGGAAACCATTATATATAAGTTGCTCCCCAAAAGATAAATACCATAAATTTTCCTTGATCTGTGGTAACTAATAGAGTACCAAAAATGTCATGGATATAAGTGAAATTCACATTTTGAGATTTGATGATTGTTATATCCCTTGTCTCTACTATTGAGAAACAGTGGGTTTTTTTCTTCTTGAACTCTTTACTTGGTGTAGAGTTAATCTTATGAGTATAAAGTAAACTGAAAGTAGATTGTTATAAAAATTATGAGAGAGATTAAGAGAGGAAGGAGGAGGAAGAGTGAAAATGGGGGTGGGAAGGAAGGTAAGGTGGGAAATACCACTATGTTCCTAAACCTGTATACATGAATTACATGAAATTTGTTTACCTTACATAAAAATATTTAAAAAAAGAAAAATTAAGTACAGCAGATAAGACTAAGCCAGCAGTCTGATAAGGGATGCTGGTTGTTGCAAGTAGCAACTTAACCTGCTGTGCCACAATATCGGGCCTCAAATCAAGAAATTTAAGTTAAGATGGGAATTAAAATACTGTTTTCTATCTATAAATTTGTAAGGATAAAGAGAAGTAGAATGTACACTGTTGCTTGAAGCTTATATTGCCTATTACTTTTAAAACGGACAATTTGGTGCTAAGTATTATGCAACATCTAAAAATTCATGCCCTCTACCCTTCAATTATATTATACAAAAGTGTCTTCCAAAAATAATCAGAGATAAAAACAATTTGTTCTTCCAGCACTACTTAACATAGCAACCTACTAAGAAGAACTCACAAAGGATTTTACAAATTATAATGTATCCATAGGATATAATTACATGTGATCATTGACAGTCACAAATATTGTAGACATGTCCCAATATATCTCTTACAGTAGCCTTTATGGACAAGTCTTTATAATTTATATAATTTATTTACAAATTATAATGCAAATTTATAATACAAAGAGCAAATAATTCAAAACAAAACAAAATGAGTATGTAAGTTTAGGGTAAAAGCTAATCTGTAGTACTAAAATACAAAAATACAGTAGCCTAAGAAACATAGGTGTTTTTTGTTGTTGTTGTTGTTGTTGTTGTTGTTTAAACAGGCAGAGTGGACAGTGAGAGAGAGAGACAGAGAAAAAGGTCTTCATTTTCCATTGGTTCACCCTCCAATGGCCACTATGGCCGGCACACAGTGCTGATCCAAAGCCAGGAGCCAGGTACTTCTCCTGGTCTCCCATGTGGGTGCAGGGCCCAAGCACTTGGACCATCCTCCACTGTCCTCCTGGGCCACAGCAGAGAGCTGGACAGGAAGAGGAGCAACCGGGACTAGAACTCGGTGTGCAGGCGCTGCAGGCGGAGGATTAGCCTGTTGAGCTCAGGTGCCAGTCTAGGTGTTTATTTCTCTTACACCAACATCACTGATGGGCAGTCCAAGCTAATTGAGAGGTTTGGTTTCACACTATCATTCAGGAACTCCATTTTCTTCCATCTTAAATTCCTGCAAATGCAAATGTCAAGACTCAACTATGTTCCAGCTCTTGGGCAGGTGAATATATATGGGGAAGAAGGCAGTCAATGCTTTAAGGCCAAGACCCATACGTGGCACATATCCTTTAGTCCACATGGCTGAACACCTGGCCACAAAGCAAAACCCAGCTGCAAGGAAGGCAGGGAAATGAGACTTGGAGCTGAGCAGTTACATATACAGAAAGGGAAGCACAGCTTGATTCTGTAGAAGAAGGAAAGAATGAATTTTTGTGGCAATTGGCTACCTTTTATACCTTTCATGATTCAAATAAGCAAATTACTCAGCGATCGTATTCAATACCAGGAAATATGAACTCAAATGAGTTCACTCATTCAAAGGGGTGGGTCTGGGGTGGGGCTTGAGTGTCACTCTTACCCATGCTTGAAATATCAAATTGTTATGGTATCAGGTGTATGATGGGAGTGGGACTGCCTCCCATGATAATTTCACTATAAAGACCTGAAAGTCCTTACAGGATCACATTCTGCAGCCATACGGGATATTTCTAGCTAGTGCTAGTTCGAAGTTTGTATCATTGCGAAACTTGGAGTTTGTGTTGCATGAAGGCTTTGTGGGTTACACGGGGCAGGTTTAGGCAGTGCAGGGGAAGGGTGATGCAGGTGTGAGCAGAAAACAAGGGGAGACTGGAGAGTACACAGAAAGGGGGTGCAGATGGAGCAGATGGAGCTTTCATCTAGGCCAGGCCAGGCTGCCACGTGGGAGCCAGCCTCAGCTGCTGCACCGCAGGCTATGGCTTCTACACAGGCCGGCTGGAGGTGTCCATGGTGGTTCGTGCTGCCACATAAGTTAGCTGAGGCTGTCAAACCTCACTTCTTTTCGCTAACACTACCTCGCTGCCTGCATCAGAATTATTTCTGATTTTTTTTCTTTACAGCTTATTGAATTTTCTAATAATTTTAAAAAGAAGTAATCCATCCTACTTTTTAAATGACTGAAATCATACAGTGAATCTTATTTTTATTAAAATATTAATATTCTGTAGTGTTCTACAGGTCCTGATGATCGTGCTCCAGAATTTTGTTTCTGTGACTCACTAGAAAAGGTTCTTTGTGGGCCAAGCCTTGTGGCACAATGGGTTAGGCCACTATTTGCAGTGCTGGCATCTCGTATCAGAGCATAGTTCAAGTCCCAGCTGCCCTGCTTTGGATCTAGCTTCCTATGAACCAGTGAAGGCAGCAGAAGATGGAGCAAGTACTTAGGTCCCCGCTACCCAAGTGAGACTAGGATGGAGTTCCTGGCTCTTGGTTTCATCCTGGCCCAGCCCCTGCTGTAGCAGCCAGTTGGGAAATGAAGCAGTGGATGGCAGGTTGATCACTTTCTCTCTTGCTCCTCTTACTCTGTCTCCCTCTCCCTGTGTCAATCTCCCTTGTAGAAAAAATAAATCTCTGTGTGTGTGTGTGTGTGTGTGTGGAGGGTGGGCAGTGTTAGCATAGAGGGTTAAGCCGTCACCACCTGCGGTGCCAACATCCTATATGGGCACCTGTTCTAGTCACAGCTGCTCCACTTTGGATCCAGCTCTCTGCTAATGTGCCTGGGAAAGCAGCAGAAGATGGCCCAAGAACTTGGGCCTTTGCACCCACATGGGAGACAAGGAAGAAGCTCCCAGCTCCTACCTTTGGATCAGTCCGGCTCCAGTCACTGTGGACATTTGGGGAGTGAACCAGCAGATAGAGATCTCTCTCTTTCTCTCTCTGACACTCCCTCTCTCCCTCTTTCTGTAACTCTGCCTTTAAAATAAATAAATAAATCTTAAAAAAAAAAAAAACCACTGTGACATTCTTTGTCACACACATCTCAAGAGTCATATATCTAGGAATTAAGCAATAACATCATTTCCTTGCGAATCAACTCTTAGCATGAGTAACAATAAATATTTCACATATAAAACACAGGGCAGGGAGAGGAAGAAGGTACATTTCTATGGATTGAAAGAGCACATCATGTGTCAGGAGAGGAATTATGTAATGCTGTCAATTGGATCACATTGTAGTAAAGACACTGGATAGCTAAGAAAAACATCACATCATTCATAAACAGATTAATTATATAATGTAACTTTAGAACTTTTGAGAATGAAAGTATTACTGAAAATTAGGCCTAAATATGAGAAACAAATTGGTGCTATCCAGGAAAAGCCAGCAAAGAAAAAAATCAGATGGATTTTCAGCATTTCAAGTGCACATTCATATGCAAGAAAATAATCGAACACTGTCTACAAATTACTAAAGCAAAGAAATGGACACCTAGGAAAAAAATTGTAATTGGGTCAGTCAAATATAAACACGATACACACTTTTTGGACAAAAATCTTCTTATAACAATTTATGAAGAAGAAAAATATTAAGAAGTTCATCCAGTTAAGAGATGAATGGGTGAAATATGTTGGCAAATACTGATAATGACCAAAACTAACACAAATATGGGATTATGGTTATAGAGTCAACTGAAAATGGTACAAACTCCGATTAGATGGAAGTGAAATCTCTCACAAAAACTAAGACATAAAGCAGTTGAGAATTTGGGGGAAAAAAGTTATTGAAGCATACTGACCAACTTGTCTTGTGAGCTGGAATTTAAGATGTATGATTTGTGCTTATAAATAATATGGGGCCAGTGCCGTGGCACAGTAGGTTAATCCTTCGACCTGTGGGGCCAACATCCCATATGGGTACCGGGTCTAGTCCCAGCTGCCCCTCTTCCAATCCAGCTCTCTGTGGCCTGGAAAAGCAGTGAAAGATGGCCCAAGTGCTTGGGCCCCTGCACCCACATGGGAGACAGGGAAGAAGCACCTGACTTCTGGCTTCAGATTGGCGCATCTCCAGCTGTTGCAGCCATCTGGGGAGTGAACCAACAGAAGGAAGACCTTGCTCTCTGTCTCTGCCTCTCACTGTCTGTAACTCTACCTCTCAAATAAATAAATAAAATCTTATAAAAAAAGATGTATGATTTGTGCTTATAAATAATATATGAAAGGCACAAGAACATGTGACAGTAGAAGTTAAATGCCAAAAATTATAACAAATCAAAATTGAGTAGGAGGGACAAACATTTGGCTTAGTGATTAAGACACCACTTGGGACACAACCCATATTGAAGCCCTGGGTTCAAGTCCTAGGTCTACTCTCAATTTCAGCTTCCTACTAGTGAGCATGCTGGAAGGTGACAGCTCAAGTGCATGGGTCCCTGCCACCCATGTGAAAAAGATGGAGTTCCTGCCTCTAGGGTTTAATTGCTCTTGCAGGTTTTGGGGAGTGAACTGGTGGATGGGAGAGCTCTGTCTATTTGCCCTTCTCTCTATTTCTCTTTGAAGTAAAATAATTTTTTATTTTATTTAAGGAATACAAACTTAATGCATTTCCTATGTACAAATTTAGGAACCTAGTGATTCTTCCCATCCTACCTCCCTCCTGCCCATACTCCCACCCTACTTCCTCCTCCCTCTCCCATTCCCATTCTTATTTTTCACAAAGATCTATTTTCAGTTAACTTTATACTCAGAAGATTAACCCTACCTAAGTAGAGCGTTCAACAAATAGTATGAAGAAAAATAAACAGCATTGTTTCTCAACCATCAAGACAAGGGCTCTTCAAAATCACTGCATCACAAAGTGTTAATTTCATTCCTATAGATTACATTTTTGCTACTCTATTAATTACCACTGATCAGAAAGAGCATACAGTATTTGTCCTTTGGGGGCTGTCTTGAAATAAATATTTTTAAAAAGAAAAAATTGAATTGGAAAGAGAATGGGTACAAAAAATGGGAAGGAAGCAGAAAAACTTAATTTTAGTTTTACTCAGGGATATTGTGTATAATAGTAGAGAATGTGAAATATTATGTAAAGTCATGTTATAAATATCACAAATAGGACGCAAACTTTCAAAACATACTATCAATCAAAATAATGGAAGTACACCAAAAAACTTTAAAGTCACAAAATGAATTTGAAATATAACATAAAATGATAAAAGTATAACTCTAAAAGACTTGTCATACCAACAAAAGTCTAAGCTAACCAGTTAAAAAAGAAAAATACCTATTCATATTTGTGTGCTGCTGGGTTTATCACTTCCAATTATATGTCTTTTAAAAAGGCTTACACAGGCATTATGGACATGACATACTAAGAGCTGTAACACAACAAAAGTTCATGTGCTTGTTTTGGGGTATCTTTCTGTGGATACATAAATATGTGATATGGCCTTTATAATTGATTTTTGGACATAAATCACAACTTAGAGCCAAATGTATCTTTGTGTTTGGGGCAAGAGCTTTATTGGACATGATATGACGTGCAAAATGCCTGAATTCTTTTTAAAAATAAGTCATGTAGTGATCAGCATTAGGATGTAAGGGCTAAGCTGCCACTTGTGATGCCAGCATTCCATACCATAGTTCTCTATTTCCGTACATCTACTTCACTTCCCATCCAACTTCCTGCTAATGCACCTGAGAAAGCATCATTCAAGTCCAAGTACTTTGACCTTTGGCACCCATGGGGGAGACTGGGATGGAGCCCTGGTTTTTGGGTTTGGCCAGGGCACACTTTGGTTCTTGAGGTGATTTGGGGAGTAAACTAGTGGAAGCTCTGTCTCTCCTCTGTCACTCTGCCTTTTGAATGAATGAATGAATGAATGAACAATGAAATAAATCTTTAAAAAATGAGCCATACGCTGTATACTCCACATTTTTATCCAATATTTCATTCAATGAACCACATGTTCCGAAAGATGGCAGTATTATTAAGTCATCAGTAGAACTTCAACGATAAACTCTTTTTTAAAACTGTATTTAAGTTATACAAGTTTCATGTACTTCATATATACAAATTTAGGAACATAGTGACACTTCCTTCCCTACCTTCCCTCCTGCTCATGCTCCAGTCCTTCCTCCTCTCCTCTCTCTCCTCCTTCTCACATCTCCACCCTTAACTTTTTTTTTTTTTTTTGACAGGCAGAGTGGACAGTGAGAGAGAGAGACAGAGAGAAAGGTCTTCCTTTGCCATTGGTTCTCCCCACAATGGCCACCGCAGCCGGCACGCTGCGGCCGGCGCACCGCGCTGATCCGATGGCAGGAGCCAGGTGCCTCTCCTGGTCTCCCATGGGGTGCAGGGCCCAAGCACTTGGACCATCCTCCACTGCACTCCCAGGCCACAGCAGAGAGCTGGCCTGGAAGAGGGGCAACCGGGACAGAATCCGGCACCCCGGCCAGGACTAGAACCTGGTGTGCCGGTGCCGCAGGTGGAGGATTAGCCTATTGAGCCACGGTTCTAGCCCACTCTTAACTTTTACAAAGATCTGTTTTCAGTATACTCAATAATTGTATAGTTAACACTACTCTAAGTCTTTTTGGGACTGGTTTATTTCACTAAGTATAATGGTTTCCAGTTGTGTCCATCTTGTTGCAAGAGACAGGATTTCTTTTTTTTTTTTTTTTACATCTGAGTAGTACTCCATAGTGTAGATACACCGTAATTTCTTTATCCAGTCAACAGTTAATGGACTTCTGGGTTGATTCCATGTTAGTTATTGTGAATTGTGCTGCGAGTGACCATAGGAGTACAGATAACTCTTTCAAAGACTCACTCCTTTTGGTTTGGATAAATTCCCAGGAGTGGTTTGGCTGGGTCACATGATGGGTCTATATTCAGATTTCTGAGGTATCTCCATACTGTCTTCAACAGTGGCTATGTCATTTCACATTCCCACCCTACAGTAGACCAGGGCCCCACATCCTCACCAGCATGTACATTTGTGGATTTCTGTATGAAGCCATTCTAACTGGAGTGAAGTGAAACGTCACAGTGGTTTTGATTTGTATTTCCCTGATGGCTAGTGATCCTGAGCATGTTCTCTCGAGTGTCTGCTGCCCATTTCTAGTTTGAATTGCTCATGTTCATGCTGCACATCTGCACCCTCCACACAGGTCCACGGCAATCCGCTTCCTCTTGTAGGATTTCCAGCGTGGGTTTCTCTCCAGTTCTCCCCTGAGAGTGTACCTCCTACAGTTTTTGTTTGTTCTTTACTGTTTATCCCTGGCCTAATGTAGTATGTCATTCCCTAATCCGTCATGTTGGAATCTAACAATAAACTCTTTTCTTTTTGTTTTAAGATTTATTTTACTTATTTGAAAGTCAGAGTTACACACAGAGAGGAGAGGCAGAGAGAGAGAGAGGTCTTCCATCTGCTGGTTCACTCCCCAATTGGCTGTAATGACTGGAGCTGCACCGATCCGAAGCCAGGAGCCAGGAGCTTCCTCTGGGCTTTCCCATGCTGGTGCAGGGGCCAAAGGGGTTGGGCCATCTTCTACTGCTTTCCCAGACCACAGCAGAGAGCTGGAGCAGAAGTGGAGCAGCCGGGTCTTGAACCGGCACCCCTATGGGATGCCGGCACTGCAGGTTGCAGCTTTACCTGCTACTCCACATCACCGGACCCTAAAAATGAACTCTTTTAGGAGGTGGCCACATGGATCTGAGGGCACACTAAGGTGTCTGAATCCACACTGGGCTTGTGTGGTTTGCCCATGGTACCACTAACACTGATTGTCCCGATGAGAGCCATGTTGGTGCATCCTTCATAGCATCCTAAGATTTTTTTAGATTATTCTTCAAGCCTTTAAGGAATGCCAGCTTATTAATGTGAAATATCAGTCAAAGCAAAAATTCTAAGTATATCTGAAGGGAGTTTAGTTACATTAAGAAATCTTAGTGAGACTCTGAGTTAATTCATTTCTTTTCCCTTACCAAGGTTGAGACAGAACTATGTGAGTATAAAATTTGTTTTTACTTAATGGATCACTGATCCTTCACAGTCTTTTTAAATCCACTCCATAAGTCAACTTCTCACAAAGAAATTCTCAAAACATCTGCATATACATGCAAATGTGGACCTTCAAAGGAAACAAACAAAAAAGACAACAACTACAGAATTTCCTGCCCAGACTGAGACATCAGCACTTAGACTATAAATGGCAATTTGTGTCCAGGACTTACTTCATCCAGATCAATGAAATGTGTGATGTTCCAGTTAGTTTTGGAGAAAGAAGTAATATGGGGCCGGCGCTCTGGCATATCTGGTAAAGCCACTACCTGTGGTGCTGATATCCCACATGGGCACCAGTTCGTGTCCCGGCTGCTCTACTTCAGAGCCAGCTCTCTGCTATGGCCTAGGATAGCAGTAAAAGATGACCCAAGACCTTGGGACCCTACACCCGTGAGAGACCCAGAAGAAGCTCCTGGCTCCTGGCTCCTGGCTTCAGATCAGCACAGATCTGGCCATTGCCGCCATCTGGAGAGTGAACCAGCGGATGGAAGACCTCTCTCTCTCAACCTCCCTGGATCTCTCTCAACCTCTATATTTCTCTCAACCTCTCTCTGCTTCTGCCTCTAACTTGCTTTTCAAATAGAATAAATAAATCTTTTTAAAAAAGCAATAAAGCTGGGGCCGGCACTGTGGGTTAACGCCCCGGCCTGAAGCACCAGCATTCTGTATGGGCGCCAGTTCTAGTTCCAGCTGCTCCACTTCTGATCCAGCTCTCTGCTATGGCCTGGGAAAGCAGTGGAGGATGGTCCAAGTCCTTGGGCCCCTGCACCCATGTGGGAAACCTAGAAGAAGCTCCTGGCTCCTGGCTTCAAATCAGCTCAGCTCTGGCCATTGCAGCCAATTGGGGAATGAACCATCAGATGGAAGATCTCTCTGTCTCTCTCTCTCTCTGCCTCTTCTCTCTCTGTGTAACTCTGACTTTCAAATAAATAAATAAATATTAAAATATATATAAAGAAAAAAAGCAATAAAGTTGTCTGGTGTTAACATTTTGCTATATGTTTACCATTTAAATGAGTAATAGCTGTGGATTTCTTAGAGTGTGTATAAGATGGCTAGGTTATCAGTATGAAAATTTTATCCATACCATATATGACTACTCTCCTGCTGTTGATACAAGTGTGAGCATTCTAACTTTAAAAAATACGTATTGCTTTTTCAGTTAAAATGGCACTAGCTTTTTAATCTCAAAACTCACAACGTTTTCAGTCCTGGAGTAATCTTTTATATGTGTGTCCTTTAGAATTTTCAAATAATTGCTACCTTTTATCTCCTTTATTTCTCACTCAGCCTGGAAAGGTAGACAGAGCCAATATTGTTTGCTCCATCCTGCCGATGAGGAAGTCTCTCAGTGCTTAGGAGATAAAAATCTAGTGTCCCGAGTCCTGCCAGGCTGGGAGAGTTTCTCTTCCAAGAGTTGCCTCTCTCAAGGCTCACAAACTCACAACCATCTATCCAGAAAGTTCATGCACAGTACAAGTTTGAAACAATTCTTAGGCCCCTTGGGAAAAAACAGGAGAAGAGAAAAGCAAAATAAGTTCTTGTCCTCCATCCAGGAGGAAATTCAGTCTCTAAGAAGCTTTGGAAACACAGACTCCTACTGTTGGTGGACACAAGGGGTCTGTTCACTTGGGGTGTCGCCAAATAATCAGCCTCAAGCGGGAGTTGCTGAGAGAAAATCCTTTATTTGCCTATGACAAGAAGGCAGAGGGGAGGTATGACTCCTGGAAAAAAAAATGGCCTCCCCAAGAAGCAGTTTGCTAGAATTTTTATAGCAAGGGTTAGGGGCGTGCCCAGGGTATAAAACAGGATGATATGCATCTTCATTCATTGTATGTTCAAAAAATACAACATTGTGGTACATAGAATCACACTGCTGCTTGGGACGCCTACATCCCATATCAGAGGCTTCAAGTCCTCTGCTTCCATTTAACTCCCTGCTAGTTCATCCCAGGGGTCAGCAGATGATGATCCAAGGGCTCAGGTCCCTGCCTTCCATATGGGAGACTTGACTGAAGTTCCTGGCTACTGGCTTCAGTCTTGCCCAGTCCTGGCTATTGTAGGCATTTGAGGACTGAACCAGCAGCTGGAAGATAACTCTATCCGGAAAAAAAAAAAGATTCAAACTGTTTTCTTTTTCTATTTCTAAAATAATTTTAATGTTTTTCATTTTTATTTATTTGAAAGGCAGATCAACAGACACACACACAGGCATCTTCTATCTGCTGATTCTTTCCCCAGATACCCACAACAGCCGAGGTTAGGCCAGGCCAAAGGCAGAAGCCTGGAACTCACTGTGGATCTCCCACGTGGATGGCGGGGACACAAGTACTTGAGCCTTCCTCTGGTGCCTCCCAGGGTGTGCATTACTAGGAAACTGGGTAAGAAGCTACCTGGACTGGATCCCAGACACTCCAATAGGGGATGTGATGGTTTATGCCTGCCACAAACTTTTATACTTTTATTTGAAAGGCAGGGAGACAAAGATACCTGCCATCTGCCGATTTACTCCCCAAACAGGAACAACAGCCAGAGCTGGGCCAGGCTGAAGTCAGGAGCCTGGAACTCCATCCAGGTCTCTCACGTGGGTAGCACAAACCCAAGAACTTGAGCCAACATCTACTGCCTCTCAGGGTGTACAGTAACAGAAAGCTGGATCAGAATACTTCGATATGGGATGTGGTAGTGGTCTGACTCCCTCTGAGTTCAGTGTCACAAGATAAGCTTTCCTAGAACATCCTCAGGAGAGTAAAGTGTTTCAGGTCCTCTGCCTGTGTGTTCCAGTGCACACTTTTGGAAAGATCTTACTCTCTTGGTCCAACTCTAAACAGAACCATTTGTAGGGCAGGCATTTGGTGGAGTAGGTGGGTCACGGCTTGGGACACCCACAGTCCGTATTGAAGTTCTGGCTACTCTGCTTCTGATCCAGCTTCCTGCTAACACACACCCTGGGAGGCAGCTGATGATGGCTTGGGTCTCTGCCATGTGGGAGCCTTAAATTAAGCTCTAGGCCCTTAGCTTCAGCTTCGCCCAAACCCAATTACTATGTGCATTTGGGGAGTAAACCAACTAATGGAAGATCTCTCTGTCTGTCTCCCTCTCTCCCACTCCACCTTTCAAATACAATGAAAATAAACACATAAATCTTTTGTTAAAAGGTCTTGGAATTCTTGGACAGTTAAAAAATTATGAGAGTTTCAGTGACTACAGTCCACTTGATAAAAGATAGGAAGATACTAACACAGTTAATCGGAAAAAGCAAAAGAAACAGAAATGTGAACATATTCTACTCAAATTTATAGATCACACATATTGTGAAGTGCTTCCATATATAAAAATATCAAAAATGACTTGAGTACTTTATAAATCATATGTTTAAGCTTTCAGGGAAAAGATTTTTCAGGAGTCAGATATATTTTCAATTTCTTGTAAGGATCGCTGTTACCTTGAGGGTAGGCGAGACAAAGAGTCCTTACAAATCTTATGAGAGCTGTGGACTTCTGTGTAATAAAGTGCCTCGAGATATAGCACACAGAATTGTGCATAAGGATTTCGTAGATTCTCTGAAGCCCATATGTTTCTCTGAATCTGGACTACGGACCACGTCTGTAACATCACTTTGATTAAAGGATGAGAAGCCACACTCTAGAAGTGGCCTGCCTGGGTTAAAGGCCTGACCTAACTGTTCACAGCTGTTTGACCTTTGCCTCCTATTCTAAGGATTAAATTTGTTACTATATATAATTAACTGACTGGTATATGCAAAGTACTATAAAGTCATTAGCTTTAAAATAAATGCAGGGGTGAGCATTTACCCTAGCAGTAAAGATAATCCTTGGGACACTTACATCCTATATAATTCATGCCCACAGCCTCTACAGCTGGACTGGACCAGGCCAAAGCCAGGACATCTATTTTGATTAATTATAATGTTGAGAAGAGTAAATATATTGAATATTAATCCCCACATAGCACTGCAATAATTAGGAAAAGACACCTGAACATTTGTAACTGCATGTATTATTTCCACGGCACACATTTTGTTAACAATTCTTAGATTGACAAAGATTTGCTTGTCTTCCTGGAATTTCATATTGCATTATGGACAAACCCCCAGATTGGGTGGCTGAACTACCGCATTTTACTATCCAGTTTTTAAATGTTTGCCAGCAACAAGTCCAGAGACAGCCGGCAACTCTTGAACTCAAGCATTCTGTGTCCTACTGTAATTCTTTCTGTGGTCAGTTACACAAGTTCTCTTCCCATCCTAATGTAGAGACCCAGCCAAGCTAGCTGCTTGAAGGCTACTGCTTTCTGCTTTGGAATTTCCACACCTTTGTTATTCAAATCTCTTTGCTGTCAGTAGTGGTATTTGCTCTCCCTATGTCTTTATTCATCCAACAAATACTTAATGAGCACTTATTATGTGCCATGCACTACATAAACAATGAGAGTTCAGAAAGTAAAGATGATAGACGTGGATGTTATACTTAGAAAGTTGGGTGAAAAAATAGTTGGCTCAGTTTTTTTTTTCTACTTTCCTTCCCTTCCCTTTTCCTCCCTTCATTTCAGATCTTAAAGGATAACTCCTCTCTGGTTCATAACAAAGATTTGTTTTAAATTTCAACTCATCGAGTATTATGTAAAATAATCCTAGCTCTATGAAGATACCACAAAAAGTTCATGGAAAACAGACTTACAAGTTTATTTGGATGCAAAAAAGTTTTAAAATCCAGGCTTAGAATTTTCATGTGCATTTTCCATGAACTTTTTGAAGACCTCTTCTATATGCCTGGCTCAGCCCTGTTATCTTGGAAAGTGTGACTTCTGTTTTTTTTTTTTTTTTAAATATATATATTGCATTTAAAAAAAAAAAAACTAGGTGATAGGATTTCAAATAGTCTCAACATAAACAAATGATAAATGTTTGAGGAGATGGATATGCTTAGCCTGATACTACACAACATATACATGTATCTAAACATCCATAGTTCCCTATAAATATGTGCAATTTTTATGTGTCATGCATTTCTAAAAATTATTTTTAAAACAGTGCATCATCAGTATGGACCACCGTACATTTTTCCCAGCTGAAGCCAAAGTTTGTGTACTTGTATGGACATAAACATTAAGAGACCTAGAGGCCCAGGGCAGTATTCTTTTCAGTAGACTGCTTCCATAGCAACGGGACCTATTAGACAGAAGCAACCTTGTCACCACAAATTTAGGTCCAAATAATTTCACAGAAAAGATAAAAAGGTATGTGGCAACTCTATCTTGCTTCATCTTTTACATAAAGTAATTTCTCAGAAATATGATCAGCACTTGAGACAACAAGTGATTAAAAATTAAAAGGCCTTGAGAAAGAGAAAAAGTCTATTCATATCAAGGTTTTTGAAAGCTTAATGAAAGGTGAAAGAAAACATGATAGGTCTGCAATCTTTAACATCTTTTTTTTTTTCCAGAGTGAACAATTGATCCAAAGAATCAATTGAAGATTTAAGTCTTCAGTTGGAGACAAAAAGGTTCCTTTTCAACAATTTGTACTTTAAGGCCTATCAAGCTCACAATAAAAATAAAAATAAGTTCTATCCATTAAGGTTAAATAAATACATCATTCAAAATATGAGTGCATAGACTTTATTGCATTCTTTTTATTTCGAATGTCGAAGGACTTTCTCCAACACCATTGTACAAACTTACTAATGGGCGAAATAAGGACAAAGAACTCCTAGTAAGACAGAGAGTTAGTGTGGAAGTGTCAAACCAGCATTTTTGTCCTTCCTTCACTTGCTTTCCCTATCTTTGTATGATAAAAGTTTATATTAATTTTGTAGGAGGGCCAGCATTGTAGGGTAGTGGGTTAAGCCACCACCTGCGACACCAGCATCCCTTGTGAGCACTAGTTAGAACCCCATCTGCTCACTTCTAATCTAGCTCCTTGCTAACATGCCAGGAAAAGCAGTGGAAGATGGCCCAAGTGCCTGGGCTCCTGCCACCCCTGTGGGAGACCTGAATGGAGTTTGAGGCTCCTGGTTTTGGCCTGACCAGTCAAATGGGGAGTGAACCAGCAGATGGAATTTCATCCTCTCCTCTCCTCTCCCTCTCCCTACTCCCTCCCTCCCTCTCTCTCTCTCTTTCCCCCTTTTCTGTAACTCTACCTTTCAAATAAATAAAATAAATCTTTTTGGAAAAATTTATAATTTGGTTGGATTCAATTGATCAGAGAATGTCCTAATGAGGCTAAGTTATAGAATTAACACCTTGGCCGGCGCCGTGGCTCAACAGGCTAATCCTCCGCCTTGCGGCACCGGTACACTGGGTTCTAGTCCCGGTCAGGGTGCTGGATTCTGTCCCGGTTGCCCCTCTTCCAGGCCAGCTCTCTGCTATGGCCCGGGAAGGCAGTCGAGGGAAGGCAGCGGCCATTGGAGAGTGAACCAACGGCAAAGGAAGACCTTTCTGTCTCTCTCTCACTGTCCACTCTGCCTGTCAAAAAAAAAAAAAAAAAGCTCCTGGCTCCTGGCTTTGGATTGGTGGAACTCCAGCCATTGCAACCATCTGGGAATGAACCAGCAGATGGAAGACCGACCTACCTCTCTCTCTCTCTCTCTCTCTCTCTCTGTAACTCTGACTTTCAAATAAATAAAATCTTTTTTAAAAAAATCCTGTAGGAGTGACTTTGGTTTAATGAAAGGATTCCTTTGTGCTTCAGAAAAGACCTAGAAACTCGTCAAGAAAGTTATTTCAGCAGAAACACCTCGAGCTTGGACTCAGAGGCACACAGAATGCAAAGGAAAATGAGGCTGATGTACCTCCGAGTTGTACAGTTGCAAAGTAGACTAATAAAACAGCTGTATACATGTGCCACCCGCCATGGAAAAAAAGTGGGGGGCTGTTGCCATGCTCAGCGGGTTAAGCTGCCTCAATACCGGCATCCCATATGAGCCTGGTTCAAGTCCCGGCTGCTCCAGCTTCCTACTAATATGCCTGGTCCAAGATGGTCCAAGTGTTGGGACCCCTGCACCCACATGGGAGGCCCAGGTAGAGTTTCAGACTCCTGGCTTTGGCCTTGTCCAGCCCCAGTTGTTGTGTCCAATTGAGGAGTGAACCAGCAGATGGAAGCTCTCTAATTCTTGCAAATAAGTAAATTAAAAAATGTTTTATAAAGGAATAACTCAAAGAGCAGAAGCAAGGTGTATGAGGATGGAGCCAAGAGGCTTGGGAAATTATCCCCTAGGCCTTTAATCTAATGAAGGAGCCCTGGCTGGTTTGTGGATTTCAGGACAGCTTTGGACCAGTGACTGCTTGCTGCCTTCTATTGTCCCCCATTCTGAACTACAGTGTCTTTGACTGTTATTCTGTGTCCACCCCATCATTGTATGTTTGGTGTGTTGAAGGCAGATGGTTTCACGGGTCACAGTGGGAGGAGAATTGTACCCCAGACACTGTTCCTAAAGGATTACTCGGGAACCCCACCCTGATTTAGACATTGACACTTTGGACTTGGAGATGATACGCTAAGGGGATGAGATTCCTGGGAGCCTTGAAAGGGGAGTAATGGATTTTAAATGTCCAAGAGGGGGTCGGTACTGTGGCGTAGCAGATTAAGCTGCCACCTGCAGTGCCAGCATCCCATATGGGTGCCGGTTCATGTCCCAGCTGCTCCACTTCCTATCCAGCTCTCTGCTATGGCCTGGGAGAGCAGTAGAAGATGGCCCAAGTCCTTGGGCCCCTGCACCCACGTGGGAGACCCAGAAGAAGATCCAGGCTCCTGGCTTAGGATCAGCGCAGCTCCAGCTGTTGTGGCCAATTACAGAGACAGATCATTTTCCTTCTACTGGTTTACTCCCCAGATGGCCACATAGGCCAGGGATGGGCCAGACTGAAGACAGGAGCTTCATTTGAGTTTCTCATGTGGGTGCAGAGTCCCAAGCACTTGGGTCATCTTCCACTGCTTTCCCAGGCCATTAGCAGGGAGCTGGACTGGAAGGGGAGCAGCTGGGACAGGAGCTGGTGCCTACATGGGATGCTGGTGCCACAGGGAGGCTCTACCTGTGACACTACAACCCTGGCCCCCATCTGAGCTATCTTTTGTCTTCTGCCTTCTTCTTAGAGATATTTTCATTGCATTCTCCATCATTCCTCATCTAAATATTTACTTACAAAATGCATACAAAAGCAGAAAGCAACTAGATGTAGTGTATTAACTCAACTTTCCTGCACCAGGAAAACCAATCTTTACCTGCTCCAGGAAAATCAATCTTTTCCTGCTAAATGCAGGCCTGAATTCTTCATGTAAAGTGTAGTCTCCAAATACAGAGAGTTCTGGAACTTACACAAATATAGTCATCTTAAGCAGACCTGATTTCTATGGTTATTTTTGGAGGATAGCAGAAAGCTAAAGTAAAAAATAAGTATTGCTTATTATTCTTATGGGTGAGAATGTATATAATTTGCATTCATGTAACATTTATTGTGAACATAATATTTAGGTAATATTTAACAAGGAAAACAAATCCATAAAAGCAGAGCATAAACACCAATAACAATTCCATGTATTTGAAAGGCACTTATTGTTATCTCAAGATAGCATTTATGCTCCTAACTACTTTGAAATAATGGTATTTATTTGAATTAATGGATTGATGATTTCTCTGTATCTCCCTCTCTCTGTCTGTAACTGCCTTTCAAATAAGAAAATAAATCTTTCAAAAAATATAGTGATAGTCTCTTTTAATTTCTGACATGGGTATATGTTTTGTCCTCAGTCACTAGGAGTTTATTGGTTTCTTTTTTGATCTTCCAACACAACCAGTTTTTAAATTTGTTAAGTTTGTCAGTTTTCCTGCTTTCCATTGATATTACACTTCTCTTCTTTTCTAATACAAGCTATTAGAAAAGTTATTCGAAGCTATAAAAATGATCCCTTGCAGCACTGCTTTCTCTGCATTACAGACTTTTATAATTGTGGGTTTTCACTACTGGTCAGTTTACAATATAGTCTCTGGGGCTGGCATTTAGCCCAGCAGTTAAGATGCTGTTGGGAGGCCCAGTTCCACACTGGTCTGCCCAGGTTTGATGCCCAGCTCTGGCTTCTGACTCCAGCTTCCTGCTAACAGACCTGTGAGGCAGCAGTGTTAGTTCAAATAAATAGGTCCCTGTCACCCATGAGGGAGACCTGGAGTGAGATCCTGGCTTCAACTTAGGTCCAACTCCAGACATTTTGGGCATTTGGGGAGCAAAAGTAGTAGACGGGAGTGTTGGTTCATTTTCCCTCTCTTTCTCTTTCCCTCTCTCTCTCCTCCTCCTCCTTTTCCTTCTCCACTTCCCCCCTTCCCTCTTAAGAAAAAAAATTAAACATTAAAAAATATATAGTATCTACATTCACTAATGAGTTATTTCACCTATGTTTTTTTAGAAGTGTGTTATTTATTTTCTAAATTTTAGGGAATTTGCTTAATATCATATTTTCACTGAATATAGAAGTCCAGTTTGACAGTTTTCATTCAGTGGCTTAAAGATGTTGCTCCACTGTTTTCCGGCCATCAGTTTCTGATGTCTATTATATTCTTGTTTCCCCTTTATGTACCATGTCTTTTTTCCCTAGTAATATTTTCTGTTTACATTTAGTTTTTAGCAATTTGATTATGATGCACAGAGGTATGGTTCTGTGGTTTTTCTATAGTGAAATTCTTAAATCTATCTCCATTTCAATTAAGCATATTAGACTTTTTCCTTATTGTCCCATAGATATTAAGATTCTGTTCATTTGAAAAAAAAAATTTTTTTGGCACTGGCACCATAGCATAATAGGTTAGTTAAGTCTCTGCCTGCAGTGCCGGAATCCCATATAGGCTCTGGTTCCAGTCCTGGCTGCTGTACTTTCGATCCAGCTGCCTGCTTATGGCCTGAGAAAGCAGTGGAGGATGGCCCAAGTACATGGGGGCCCTGCACCCATGTGAAAGACCCAGAAGAAGCTCCTAGCACCTGGCTTCATACTGGCCCCTCTCCAGCTGTTGTGGCCATTTGGGGAGTGAACCAGTGGATGGAAGACCTCTCTATCTCTCCCTCTCTCTGTAACTCTGCCTCTCAAATAAATAAATCTTTAAAAACTTTTTTCTTTCTGTCCTTTAGACTGAATAATCTCCATCTATCTACATTTTTTATGGGAATACAAATATGTCTTCCTCAATTGCACAAAACTTCCTTGTATTTTAATTGTTTTGTTTGACACATTATTTCCTATATTATTTGGTACATGCAAGTGCTTCTATTCTTATATGTGATTGTAAACTGCACCTCTAAATGATCTACTTTTGGGTTCAATGATTTATCATCTTCAAAGCTCAGTTAAACTCTCAGTAATTTTTTTTTAAATTTTAGACATTTTGTATTTCATAGTTTCCAATAGGCTCTTTTTCCTAGTTTGTATTTATTGACTAGGATTTCCTATTAGCTCATTTACAGTCTCTTTTCCTTTATGTTCTTGAACAGTGACAGTAACTGCTTTAAAATCCTAACCTGGGCTGGCGCCACAGCTCACTAGGCTAATCCTCCTCCTGCGGCGCTGGTACTCCGGGTTCTGGTCCCGGTTGGGGCGCCGGTTCTGTCCCAGTTACTCCTCTTCCAGTCCAGCTCTCTGCTGTGGCCCTGGAAGGCAATGGAGGATGGCCCAAGTGCTTGGGCCTGCACCTACATGGGAGACCAGGAGGAAGCACCTGGCTCCTGGCTTCAGATCGGCGCAGCACACCAGCCGTAGCAGTCATTTGAGGGGTGAACCAACGGAAGGAAGACCTTTCTCTCTGTCTCACTCTCTCACTCTCTAACTCTGCCTGTCAAAAAAAAAAAAAAAATTCCTAACCTGGTAATTTCAACATCTGGGTCACCTAAGAGTGAAGCTTCATTACCCATCCTGTTGAATAAGGGTTACATTTTCCTGTTGTGTCACGTGTCCTAGTAATTTGGAATTGTGTCTTCGGAGGTACATACTGTACGCATGTACTGTATCATTTGAGTAATATATTGTAAAGACTCTGGTTTCTTTTCTATTCCTCCTAAAGATATTGTGAATTCTTTTGTTTTTGTTTTTGTTTTTTGTTTTTTTAGCATGTAGCTAATTTGACTTAACTCAAACGAAACTCTTTAACCCTGTACAGTGATGCAGCTGAAATCCTAGTTAATTGTTTTAGATTTAGCTACTGGGGCCTACACTGTGGCATAGCGACAAAAGCTGCGGTCTGCAGTGCTGACATCCCATACGGGTGCTGGTTTGAATCCCGGCTGTTCCACTTCTGATCTGGCTCTCTGCTATAGCCTGGGAAAGCAGTAGAAGATGGCCCATGTCCTTGGACCCCTGCACCTGTGTGGGAGACCTGGAAGAAGCTCCTGGCTCCCGGCTTCGGATCAGCCCAGCTCCAGCTGTTGCAGCCACTCGGAGAGTGAACCAGCAGATGCAAGACATCTCTTTCTCTGTCTGCCTCTGCCTCTCTATAACTCTGCCTTTCAAATAAATAAATCCTAAAAAGAGAGAGAGAGAGAGAGAGATTTAGCTACTTACCTGTATCTGCAATTTGTGGGCCAACCAGAGAGAACAGCAGGTTTCGTGTTTAGAGTTTGGTGACCCCTCTGTTGATTTTCTCCTTTCCTGTATTTTAGCCCTATATTGGTTTCTTAGGGTATTTGCAGCACAGCATCAAAACCTAGGAGGTCCACATCAAGAAATTTACTCCCTCATGGTACCGGAGGCCAGAAGGCCAACATCAGGGAATTAGCAAGGGAGGCTCTCAGGGAGAATGTTCCCTGGGCCTCTCTGCTAGTTTCTGGGGGTTGCCACAATCCTTGGCGTTCCGGGCTTGTTGCTGCTACTTTGATCTGTGCCTCTGTGTTCACATGGCCACTTGTGTCCCCTGTGAGTCTCTCTGCTCAGAAGGGGACCAGTCATTGCATCAGGGCCCATCCTCGTCTAACTGTATCACATTGGCAAAGATCTTATTTGCAAATTAGGTCCCACTCAGGTTCTAGGGAGCCTGGAATTTTTGGTGGACGCTATGAACACACTACATCCCCCGCTCTATCCAGCTGCTGTGGCAGCCTCCAACTCCGTCCTCGGAGTCCTCTAGCCAATAAGCCTCGACATTTCTACCCAAGTTTGAGTTGTTTCTTGTGTCACTGAGTGGGCTGCCCCTCAGGCGAAAACCACAAACGCCAGAACTCATAAAGGCTGTTTCCTTCTTCCAAGAATCAAGTCCCCATGCAGATTCTGTCTGCTTTTATGTCCTCCGCCATGAATCTGAGAGCTGGCCTTTTAAATCGTCCTTTCCCCTAATTTATAGTTACCCTTAGGGAGGGGTGTTCTATTAAGAACTTTCTTTTTCACAGAGTGAAATCACTTATTTTTATAACCAACTGAGTATGGGGCAAATGATAAGAATTAATACTTTGCTGCATGTTAAATAAGAGATTCAAATTATATTAGATTCTAAAACCATTATTTTATCTCTCATATGTTGTTTTTCTACATTAGCCAAATGTTTTGCTAACCAACAATATGCATGCTGTCTGCTGAATAAGATGTTAATAATAGCAACATACTTATAACTTAGTGTTTCCATTACTCTTCTAAATAATTTATATTTATTATCTCAGTAAATCTTTACATAAACACTACAACTTGGGCAGTTTTATAGATGAGGAATTCCATTTTACAAATGAATAAAAACCAAGGCCCAGGGAGCTTAAATAATTTATTCAAGTCACACAGAAATGATATTGAAATGAAACCGCCCATGCATATAGTTACTGTGTTGTACTGCCTCATAAAAACACAAGCCTTGGGGCTGGCACTGTGGCGTAGCGGGTAAAGCCACCACCTACAGTGCCAGCATCCCATATGGGCGCTGCTTCGAGACCTGGCTGTTCCACTTCTGAACCAGCTCTCTGCTATGGCTTGGGAAAGCAGAAGATGGCATAAGTCCTTGGGCCCCTGCACCTGCATGGGAGACCTGGAAGAAGCTCCTGGCTTTGGAAAGGGTTAGTTTGTCTGTTGCAGCCATGTGGGGAGTGAACCAGCAGATGGAAGACCTCTCTCTCTGCCTCTGCCTCTCAGTATCTCTGTCTCTCAAACAAATAAATAAATCTTTAAAAAATAAAAAACCACAAGCCTTTGCCTCAGTACTATCCTGGTTCATCATTAGCCACAGAAAAATTATTTTTAAGGATGCCCTTGCTAATTTTATAACTTATGAAAAGTAAATATAAGTATTAAATACCAGAATAATAGCTTAATTTCAGAATCAAAGTTTATTTCATAATATGTAACATTTAGTTATGCATGATTGACATAGTAGAAATTCTTTGTGCATTAAATCAACCTCCAGGGCTGGCCTTGTGGCGTGGTGGGTAAAGCCACCATTTGTGATGCTAGTATCCCATAAGGGCACTGGTTCGTGTTCTGGCTGCTCTACTTCTGATCCAGCTCCCTGCTAATGGCCTGGGAAGGCAACTGAAGACTGTCTGAGTGCTTGGGCCTGTGGGAGACTTAAAGGAAGCTGCTGGCTTCGGCCTTGCCTATCCCTGAACGTGTGGCCTTCTGGGTAGTGAACCAGCGGATGGAGGATCTCTCTCTCTCTATGTTTCCCTCTCTCTAACTCTGACTTTCAAATAAAATAAATCTTTTTTTTTAAAGAGCAACCTCCAGAAGCCTCAGAATTATAGCTCCTCCTTTTAAATTTCTTACCTGCAAGGCAAGAAGTATACCCAGTGTATTTACTCCACAACTAGTTATATTACATTTCCTGTGATAAGTTTCCTTTTACCATCAAGCAAATCTCTCCTCTCTCTCTCCCCCTCCCTCTCTGCCTCCCTCCACTCCCTCTCTGCCTTAGCTGTTTGCTCTTATCATAAACGTGACATGCTGTAAGACATGAGTAAGTGTGTACTTAAGCAAAATACTCATTTCCTTAACCTGACTCACCAGGGCACCCTAGAGATTAATACTGTTACTTATTTCACAGGTCTCCTGTGCATGTGAATTTCCACGAGATTCTATCCAACTGGGGTAGCTAAGAAAGAACAATGTCCTCTATACAAGGTGGGTTTCCCATTGTCCCACACATAGCCTGCTGATGGCCGTGGGATGGCAAAGTCATCTTCATTAGACGGAATTTAATAGTGAATCAAAGTTCCTGTGGAGAATAGGCTGATCTAAACTTTAGCCTCCCTTGGGTCCTGCTGAAAGATTAGAGGGAAAGAGTAGGGCCTTGGTAAGTTGAATGTACCAGATTGTTTTTCACTAATAGTTCTCTTGTAAAACTCTGAAAACCACCCAGTTTAACCCTTTAAAAAAGAGAGAGAGAAAGGGAGGGAGAAAGGGGTAGAATAGGGGAAAGGGGAAAAAAACAAAAACACAATACAACTCAGATAGTATACCCCGGGCTTGATTCATTGATTCATGAGACGTGCCGTTATTCTTGGAGCAAGTTCTATGGCTCTGAGTATGTACACACGACCAAAATGTGTCCACCCAAAGTTAAAGTTTTCCAGATGCATATAATAATCCACACCAACCGTCGCAAGACTGAAACTTCAGCAAAGAATTGCTACTAGGTAATTGCTACTTACTTTTGCTTTTAGTTTGTTTTCTGATGCAGAGTCTAAAATTCAGTCTAGGGATGCAGTGGTATGAACCGTTCTTTTCCAAAATGTTGGGAATCTGGGAAGAGTTAAGGGTGGAAGTCAAAGGAGGAGCCACCTCCACCCAACACCCGTACGGCAGGCTCAGACACGGTTAACAAGAAAAAAGGAAGGAGAGACGAATGTGTTAGGTGATCTTTAGTCTAAAGAACTCTCCATCGGGCAACTGGGCATTTTTCTCCTTGCCTTTTATTTCCAACTTCCTTTGAAAGAATTTGTTAAGTGAAAAGAGAGATGGTGGCAGCTCACTGTATCAAAGCTCAGTTATCAGCTGGCTTATTCTAGTGTCTCTAGTCTTTTGTGGATGCTTTATGATGTGTTGTGTGGTAACACTGGAAAGTCAATCTTGTACCAGTGATTGCCACATAAACATTAAGGAGTCTGGAAAAAAAAAATCACAAACTAGAAATTGTTAACTCTCTTGGGTATAAAGTGGCACTGATAAGAATTAATGCACCAAAAAAGATGTGGACAGGCTTCCTTTTCCTTGGGGGGGGGGGGAGTGAAGGAGATAAGGGTTTGATTTATTTTTTGGTAGTGTAAAAAGGAAGTACAAAGGAAAGACAAGGCATAATGGAGATTTTTTTTCCATGATCAGCCCTTTAGTCTTGCCTGGGAACACAGTGTCCAAGTCAAAGAACAGAAACACAAACACAAAGCTTACCACTACAAAGAAATCTATATGTATCAATTTTTTAATTAAAAAAATTATTATTTGAAAGGCAGAGAGAGAGAGAGAGAGGGAGAGAGAGCGCAAATGAGCTACCACCTGCTGATTCAGTTCTCAAATGCCCACATTGGCTGTGGCTGCAGAGGCAGCCTGGAGGCAGGAACTCAACCTAGGTCTCCTATGTGGCTGGAAGGAACCCAATGACTGAGCCATGACCACTGGCTCCCAGAGTCCTCAGCAGCAGGGTATTTTTTAAGATTCATAGAATAATTAATAAGTAAATCTCATTTTAAAATCAACATAAGCCTTTTTTTTAGATGTAAAAAAAAAAAAGTCATCCTTTTGCTAAATCCCTGAGACAAAGACTTTAGAAACTCTTGGAAGACAGGGTCTAAGTCAGGGTCAGACGCCCTCCCCTGGGATCCTGAAGAGAACAGAATGAAGGTGCTGTTTTCAGAGGTGTGGGCAAGAGGGAAGGAGCCAGCAGTCAGCAGCCGCAGGATCACATTCCACCCCTTGGGCTGCTGGGAAAGTGGAAGAAGCTGTGTTTTCAGACCTACGGACAGCTCTGCCTTCAGAGAGGGCACGAACACAGGGCTAGAGCCAGAAGGCATGGGGAAGAAGCACCCTGATCTCTTTCTCTTCCTGTCTGCTCGCTTGCTTCCTGCCATGAGTCCCTGTAGCCTGCCTGAAGCCAGAGGACAAATGAACTCAGTGATGCTGTCTTCAAGAATCAGTACAGCCTTTCGCTGCAGGCCTGAGTGGTTGCCATAGAAACGGGTAAGTTCCTGAAACTTGGGAAAGTGGTGCTGCTGCTGGTCCTCACCAATGCTACTTGGGACACAAAGCTGTCATCACCAAGCACATGGATGATGGCACCTCTGATCTCCCCCATAGCCATGCTCTGGGGGCGGGAATTGACTGCTGTCCCTGAAAAGTGACAGCTGCCATGGGCAAGAAAAAAAAAATTCCAAGAGCTTAAAGATCAAGTCTTTTGCGAAAGTTTATAACACAAACACTTCATGTCCATGGTCACAGGCACTGTGGATATTCCCTTGGACAAAACTGTGGTCAACAAGGGTATCTTCAAAGACTTTGCTCTTAAATGCAGGGTCAGATCAGAGGCCAAGGTCAAGTTTGAAGAGAGGTACAAGACCAGCAAGAACAAGTGGTTCTTCCAAAAGATGCAGTTTTTTTAAATATATTTTTGATCCAGTCATTAAAAAACTTAAAAAAACAAAATCAGTACTGCCCTTCCAAGGGCCCAGGACACAGATCAGAACAAAGGTAGGTGCTGGTTCCTAAGTCACAACTACAAACTGGGCTACAGAGAGAGCAATCCCTTTCCATCGGCAGGAGGAGAAAGAAGCAAGCCTGGATCAGACATCAATACCCAAGGAGTCAATTTCCTGTGATGACCTCACTATGAGGGACCACAGGCTTAATACAATTCTCCATTACGAAAACTTTAGAAATGGAATGTAGTGGTCAGCGTGGTGGCACAGCAGGTTAAGCTGCTGCCTGCGACTCCACTGGCATCCCATATGGGCACTGATTAGAGTCCCAGCTGTTTCACTTTCAATCCATCTCCCAGCTAATGGCCTGGGAAAGTAGTGGAAGATGGCTCAATTGCTTGGGCCCCTGTCCCCCACATTGGAGACCCAAATGGAGTTCCAGGCTCCCAGGCTTCAGCCTGGCCCAGCCCTAGCCATTGGAGTCACTTGGGAAGTGAATCAGTAGATGGAAGAGCTCTCGCCCTCTCTCTCTCTCCTTTCTCCTACTCTGTTGTTCTCCCTCTCTCCCCTCTCTGCCTCTCAAATAAATAAACTAAATAAACCTTTTTTAAAAAATACAGAAAGGGAATGCCAGAAATAGAAGATACGTGAAGAGATCTTTTTCTAGGTGGAATTGGCAACTGCTGCAGTCTTTGAATTTTTTTTTTTAATTCTTGTTTTAGTTTATTAATTTTTATTTATTTGAAAGGCAGAGCTGGGCCCGGCCAAAGCCAGGAGCCCAGAAGTCAATCCAGGTATCCTACACGGGTGTCAGGGAGCCAAGTAGTTGAGCCATAACTTGCTGCCTGCCAGAGTACACATTAGCAGAAAGCTGGACCTTAAAGCAGAGCCGGGACTCAAACCTAGGCTCCTGGATATGGGATGGGGTCAGCCTCAGTAGGGTCCTAACCACTGCACGGAAGGCTAATCTCGGATTTCCTTTACTGACAATTCTATCCACAATAATGACAGGTCCTAATCTGTTTTACTGCAGTCAACTTCATCGATTCTTAATTTTATCTTGGTGCATCTACATAAGATAGTGCCTTTATTTTGTTCTAGCTGTATGAAGTACTATAGTGTATTTTCTTCAAAATCACTTTTCTCTCCTTGGATTGTTCCAACACTGGGTAGCGTTCTATCTCCTCTTAACGGGGAAGAACACATTGTAATGAAATTAACATTTCCATGAAATGCTTCTTCAGAGAGCAGGGCATGCATGCTGGACAGCATTTTAGAGCTGGAAAGGACTTTCAAATCAAATCTAAGATATTTATTTTACCAATGAGAACAAAAGCCTGGAGGTAGATGTCAGTTTCCCACTGCTGATTTTTCACAAAGATCAGGACCCAAGTTCCCTGACCACCCTCCAAGACTGCAGTTGCTATTTCTACTAGGTAGTCGCACTAATTATATTTCAAGGAAATATTAAGTCCCTCTCTAAAATCGCCGGTGCCCTGAAAAGGTGGAACTGTCACTCTAGGATTTGTCATCTATGGATTGGAGACACTGAGCAGGGCAGAAAGGAGTGTGCAGAAGTCCCAGAAAGGGACCTGCAAAAGCTCTCAGACCACCTTACTCTGACATCACTCTGTGGACACCAAGTGAGGCTCACATGATGATAAGCCCATTGGCCAAGCGTGCACTCAGCCAGCAGGCTCTCTCTTGGCGCCAAGTTTTCTTCAACAAACAGGTCATTACTTTGCAAGATCTATAAACGGAAGAACTTTACCTTGCTCTATGTGTATGTGTATGTGTATGTGTGTGTGCGTGTGTGTGTGCGTGTGTGTTTCTAACTCCATGAAAGAAACTTTCAGAGCTCACGGGGAGTTTCCTGGATGTAAATCAACGGATCTGACCTTTGTTTCTGGATTCTGGTCTCATTATCACACTCCCCTGAAGACTTAATCTGATCATCTGCTTTTCCAATTTCCTTCTTAATGTCTGCAATTTTTAATTGATGCTGCTCATGCTTTATTATATTTCTCTGCAGTAAGCAATGCATATAAACAGAGGGCCGAAACTTTCAGGCAGGTGTATGCTTGCTATATGCTTACTGATAGGTCACTCAAAGTCCATGCAAATGAGGGTACCTTGCAGAACAGCAGGTGTGCGGTAGGAGAAACCTATAAATGACTTGGTTTGAATGATGACTGCTGCTGTTTCTCTACACTTTATTCCTGTAGCTCACCTAATGGTTCACACTATTGACATCTGAACTCTACAAAAATGGTCACAGAAACTCACTGTTGTCTAAGGTTCCACTAGATAGGGCATGGATTTTTTAAGAATAGATGACCATCAAGTGTTCTGCCACTAGTGCTCTCAAAATAAAGCTTACAAATTTTACCAATGGAATAATTATTCAAGGAACATGGAGATAAAAGGTATTTGGCCCCTGGCAATTAAAGCTTACAGAAGTGAGAGTGTCCTACTATAGATAATAAAAGTAAAATTAATGAGTATTAAAGTAGGTGGTATTTGGCATGTATTTAAATAAAAACCCTGGGGGGTGGGGGCAGCACCGTGGCTCACTTGGTTAATCCTCCATCTGTGGTGCCGGCATCCCATATGAACGCCGGGTTCTAGTCCCACTTGCTCCCCTTCCAGTTCAGCTCTCTGCTGTAGCCTGGGAAGGCAGTGGAGGATGACCCAGGTGCTTGGGCCCCCACACCTATGTGGGAGACCAGGAGGAAGCTCCTGGCTCCTGGCTTTAGATCGGCGCAACGCGTTGGCCGTAGCGACCATTTGGGGGGTGAACCAACGGAAGGAAGACCTTTCTCTCTGTCTCTCTCGCTCTCACTGTCTAACTCTGCCTAAAAAAAATAAACAAACAAATAAATAAATATCAGCTGATTTTTAAATGGCCTTACTTAACAGAAAATATTTGGCAAATCAACGTTCAGTACCCTCTGTTTTGTTTTTTTCAATTTAGAATTCTGATCTATGAAATGTCCTTCTCATGCAGTGCTTATGGACCAAATGTTTCTGTCCTCCCAAAATTTGTAGGTGTGGGGTCGGCACTGTGGCAAAGTGGGTTAAACCACCGTCTGCAGCATGGGCATCCCATATCAGGGCTGGCTTGAGACCTGACCACTCCACTTCCGAGCCAGCACCTGCTAATGTGCCTGGGAAAGCAGAGAATAGTCCAGGTTTTTGGGCCCCTGAACCCACGTGGGAGACCCGGATGAAGCTGTTGGTTCCTGGCTTCAGTCTGGCCCTGCCCTGCACATTGTGGCCATTTGCGGGGTGAACCAGTGGAAGGAAAACTTTTCTCTCTCTGCCTCTGCCTCTCCCTCTCTGTAAGTCTGCCTTTCAAATAAATAAATAAATCTTAAAACAAAAAAAAAAAAGTTCATAGGCACTTGTCCTAACCCTCAGTGTGACAATCCTTGGGGGTAGGGTCTTTGGGATATAATGAGGCCATGAGAGGAGAGCCCTTGTGAGTGGAATTAGTGCATTTATAAGAGAGGCGGAAGAGGTGATCTCTCTTTACCACATAAAGACACGGCAAGAAGGAAGCTTTCCATCAAGCCAGGAAGAGGGCCCTCAGCAAATACCAAGTCTGTGGTGCCTTGCTATTGGACTGCCTAGCCTCCAGAACCATGAGAAATAAGCGGTTATTGTTTGAGCCACCCCATCAATGGTGTGTGTTAGAGCCACCCAGGCTAAGACAGTTAGGAAAGTTCTATGAACCCTGTGATGCCAAGGCTGATTGCACAGAAGTCATGGGTTGTTCTCATTCTGATGGACTGCAACTGCTGTTGCTGATTCCAAACACTGCAGACAGCCAGAAGATACCAGGCCCTGCCAGTCAGAGGTGACTCAGAAGATTTCTATCCTGTTAAATAATAGTCATTTAGCACAGCAGTTTAAATGCCGCTTGGCGCACACATATCTCATATTAGGATGCCTGGATTCCAGTCCTGGCCCCGCTTCTGATTCAGCTTCCTGTCAATGCACATGCTGGGAGGCAGCCATGATGACAGATCAAGTGGATGGGTCCCCAGCACCCACGTGGGAGAGTGCCCCGTTCCTTGCTTTACCTTGGCCCAGCCCTGATTGTTGTGGGCATCTGGGGAGTGAACCAGCAGATGGAAGAGTTCTGTCTCTATTTCTCAATTTCGTTCTCTCTCTCTCTCTCTCTCTATATATATATATATATACACACACACACACATACACACACATGTATATGCCTTTCAAATAAAAATGAAAATAAATTAAAATTAAAAAGCTATATTCATACCTACTTGGATTTTTCTCTTTGTTCTTATTCTTATCTCACTACCTTTGTTAAAATTCTCCTTACTTCTAACATGCCTTTTTGGCTCTTTTCTATCAATTATTGAAACTGGAATTTTTCAAATGAATTCAAATTGATACACACAGTTTATTTTTTTCTCTATATATACAAACACATTTAATGAACAGATAAAGTAGCCTTATAAGGATTTTCCAGTTTGGTACTTACCACATCACAGTAACAAATTACTTCTTAGATTTAAAGTGAAGACTAAGATTAACTGAGCCCTATTTAATAAGTGGAATATTAAAGGGAAAGGGAAATACAAATTTTTATCAACAATCACATGGTCAGAAGTCAGAATCAGGATCCTAGCCAGCAGAAGTATACTATTTTTACTTTCATCATGGCAGAATGTCTTTTTTTTTTTTTGGACAGGCAGAATGGACAGTGAGAGAGAGACAGAGAGAAAGGTCTTCATTTTGCCGTTAGTTCACCCTCCAATGGCCGCCGCAGTAGCACGCTGTGGCCGGCGCACCGCGCTGATCCGATGGCAGGAGCCAGGTGCTTCTCCTGGTCTCCCATGGGGTGCAGGGCCCAAGCACTTGGGCCATCCTCCACTGCACTCCCAGGCCACAGCAGAGAGCTGGCCTGGAAGAGGGGCAACCGGGACAGGATTGGTGCCCTGACCGGGACTAGAATCTGGTGTGCCGGCGCCGCTAGGCGGAGGATTAGCCTATTGAGCCACGGCGCCGGCCTGCAGAATGTCTTTAAGTTAGTACTGCAGGATATTGCCAAAGTGGTGCAAAACATGCTTCTTACCTCAAATAAGAGGTACATTTTTCAGTGTATGGATAAAGAACTTATGGTTGATTCTTTGCACTTTTCTTTTTCTTTTTTTTTCTTTTTTTTTTTTTTTTTTGACAGGCAGAGTGGACAGTGAGAGAGAGAGACAGAGAGAGAAAGGTCTTCCTTTTTGCCATTGGTTCACCCTCCAATGGCCGCCGCGGCAGGTGCATCGCGCTGATCCGAAGGCAGGAGCCAGGTGCTTCTCCTGGTCTCCCATGCGGATGCAGGGCCCAAGCACTTGGGCCATCCTCCACTGCACTCCCGGGCCACAGCAGAGAGCTGGCCTGGAAGAGGGGCAACTGGGATAGAATCCGGCACCCCGACCGGGACTAGAACCTGGTGTGCCGGCACCGCAAGGCGGAGGATTAGCCTGTTAAGCCACAGAAACACCATTCCAGGAACACAGAAGGTAACATGACTAACTATGAGAAATATTTTAAATGCATACAATTTGAAAAAAAACTGGAATAAAAATGCAACTTAAAATTAACCTTACCTTACAAAATTAAAGAATTGTCATCTTTCTCAAGTATAAAACATATACTTACATAAAAGCTGATATGATGCTGAATTATTAATTAAATGTATCAAGATTTGTGAATATCTACCTGTACTCTATACAGTTATCCCATTATTTGATATATTGCAATTCTCCTAAGAATTCCAAATATATTACATATGTTACCACATGAATTCTCACAGAAAACTCCTTGTAACAAGAGGAGGGCAGGTGTTCTGGTCTCTAAACCAGAATCACAAATTCTTCCCAAGTTTTAAATAAGTATTTCCCAACAGACTTCCATCCAGAACATGATCCTTTTTGTAAGGAGACTAAGTTACAATACTGAGTGAGGATTTTCTGAGTTTAACTCCTCAGATACTTTTCAGAAAGACGATCAGCATCAGCTTCGAGGCGGAACCTAGCACTTTGTAAAGCCATCTAACAACACAGCTTCAGAATGTCTAGGGAATAAAACTTTAGAATACTTGCAATATGAGTGAGTATATTTAGTCTTATTATGGATACACCCAGTTTAGATTAAGGTTACTCAACAGAGGGACTAGAGTTGTGGCATAGCCAGTTAAGCTGCTGCCTATGACACTGTCATCCCATATGAGCGCCGGTTCATGTCCTACCTGTCCCACTTCCAATCCAACTCACTGCTAACATGCTGGGAAGGCATGGAAGATGGCCCAAGAACTTAGGTCCCTCACTTGGGAGACCCAGATGAAGCTCCTGGCTTCAGCCTGGCTGGGCTGGGCTGTTGCAGCCATTTAGGGAATGAACCAGTAGAAAGAAGATCTCTCTTTCTCTCTCTCTCTCTCTGTAACCCCATCTTGCAAAAATATACATATTACTCCATAAAGCAACCCTTAATATCTTTGAACAATCATCCTCTCACCTCTCACCTCTTGAATTGGAGAATTAAAACCACTGCAGAGATTAACAACCTAGGGCAGCAGGTAGTATGAGATCAGAAAGTAGCTTTCTAATTATTAACATCATCAAAAATAAAGTTCCAATATAAAGAATTATCTCCAATTTCCACATCTGCTTGACAAAAATATCTTTGAGCCTGTGTTTTTACTACATTCATGGGAGTTCATTTGTATGAAATTCTTGTTGATTGAAGAGAAGGCAAGAAGAGCGAGCATGTCTTGCCTTACCTCCACCTGTGAACCGAGGCCTGAGGTCAATCTCCTAGCACCTGAGCAGGGGAGGAAAGGCATTGGATCGGCCTACTTCTCTGGACTGGGAGTTCTTCCAAATAATTCTGTATCCTCCACTAAGTTCTTGAGTGGCTTCCACAGGGACAGGACTACTGTAAGGCCAGTGAGGGCTGTGGGGCACAATGTTTAAGGAGGCACTCACTCTCAGGGTCTGACAAGTGCAGTGGTGACATGTGGCTTCTGAAGACTGCACTCCAAGGAGCCCTGTTTGCCTTGTTGTAGTTCTGGTCCTAAGCCCAAACTATTCAAAGATTCGAGATCCAAGATTTGAGAGCAAAATCCTAAGAAGGGAAGGCTATGCAATTTGTCTATGCTACACCCAAAGGAAGTGGAAGAGTGAATTCAGAGGTGGTGCCTGTTGAAGAACGGGGAGAGTCCTCAGGTATTATCACTGAGAGCATGTTGTTACAACAATGTACACAAACTGTTTTAAAAGATCACCCAAAGGGTATCATTTTCAGAACATGTGCCCTAACCCATCTGCCCTCAAGAACTGTGAAGCCATACTCAGCAAACTCCCTTGAGGCTTATTAACTGTGCCTTTTCTGCACTTGCTTGCTCAAACCAAAGAACTTTGCCTTAGAGTCTATTCGTGTCTTGGTTTCTTCAGAGAAATACACCTCAAGACTGAGTTACAATACAAGGATTTTCTTAAGGACAGTGACTTGTGAGATAGATGGAGAGCAAGCTAGGCAGAAAAGCTGGGAAAGTCTTGATGCAGGTGTGACATGGAGTGAAGAAGAAAGAAAGGGAAGATTGGGTGGAAGCAGATGAGGCTGTCACACAGACGAAGGAGGGATTCAGAAGGCTGGATGGGAGTCCTTGCACCCAAGTTGGCCATCACAGTAGGCCCACATCTCCCTGGAATTTTTTGTCTTAGCATTCTGCCACACTCCGACAGGATAGGGGCTGTCTACTGGAAGCCGAGCCTTGGTGTCAGAGGTGAGCAACTGGGCCCTTGGTCCAATAATCTCCCTGTAGCTGGAGGTCTGCTAGACACCTTCTCATGGCCACCACAGCTCTGGCTATGGAGTTTTCATCTCTCACGTCCCTTACGCCTTATCATTGGGCCTGATGTCCTTGACTCTGGGATGGTTGTCTGTGATACAACTTCTGGATCATTACTCTTGGCATTTGTTTTAAGAATTATATAAAATCCCTAAACTAAGCACAGCAAACAAAACTGAGTAGCTCTCAGGCTCATGTCATTCAGCTGGGCTGTCTTCCCAGCACTCTTCGTTTGCTGAAGGCTTTGTTATCTGCCTGTGGTATTCCTTGCTCCAAGCCTTTACAAGACACAAAGAAAAAAACCAATCTGGGCCTCTCAGCTCCTCAACTACACCATCACCTGTGACCTTCTTCACCCCATCTTCTACATATCCTCAAAGGACTGCTCAAATATTAAATTCTCTCAGAAGCTGTCTTCGTCCACTTTCAGTTGTTACAACAAAACAGCTGAAGTTGGGTACTTTATAACGCAAAGCGGTTTATTTAGCTCACCTTGCAGGAGGTCCAAGAGTATGGCACCAGCATCGTCTCAGCTTCCCGGGTGAGGGCCTCATGCCATTTCACATATGGTGGCGAACCAGAAGGGGATGCAGGTGCACATAACAGTGGGGCACACGTTGTGGTGCAGCAGGGTAAACCGCCACCTTGGATGCCCACATCTCAGCTCCTCTGTTTCCAAGTCAGCTCCCTGCTAACGTGCAGGGAAGGCAGCAGATCATGGTCCAAGTCCTTGAGTCCCTGCCATGCATGTAGGAGACCCAGATGGAGTTCTGGGCTCCTGGCTTTGGCCTGGTGTGGCCTGGCCTGGCCCAATCCCAGTTGTTGGGGGCATTGGGGAGTGAAGCAGCAGATGGAAGATAGCTCTCTCCCTCTCACTCCATATTTTAAATAAATAAATCTTTTTTTAGAAAAAGAAATGTAACATAGAGAAGCATGCAATTGCTATAACTAACCATCATTCCAAAGAATTACTTGGAATTCCAATCAAGACAGCTCTGACTTGTAGACTTGGGGGTGACTCACAGAATTACTAATCATCTAACTCAACAATTGCAGACCTGTGTTCCAGCCTTTTGCACAGTGTGACTCTGACTCAACACTGGTAAATTTATTTATTGTATGTCAGGCCAATTTAAATAAGTTTGTGATAGCAATTTTGCTGAAATTCAAACTAACATAAAGCCAACGGGGGAAAACATGTCATCATCTTTACCTACTGAGCAGAAACCAAGGCCAAGTCTAGATTTTCCATAGTGCTCAGTAGATTGATGGAACTCCACAAAGACAAACAATAAACATCATCTGAATTAGCTCATGTGAGGAATATTGTTCACATATACCACACTGCACCAAAAAGCAAAGCACTTTGGTCTTTATCTCTAAATTTGTAAATATTGGCTTAATCTCTATGGTATACAGAATACTTTACTGTTAAACTAAGGTTGGGAGCGGGAAATATTTGTGGTTTTTCATTATACCTTTTGAATATCCTTATCATGAATATTCTTGTCAGTATAACATGGATTTTTTTTCAAATCATTGTTTAACTTGTGAGTAGCTTCCTTGTATAAAAAGGAAATACAGTCTTATAAGTGATCTAATAGAAACCTGTTACTTCATTATCTTTCTCCTAGAAAAAAATGCTTTTTCCTTTGGGGAAAGATATATTCTTCCTATTCTGAAGAAGTTCATTCATTCACACCATTTCCTAGCTGGAGAATCCTGATTTTAACTATCTGACCCCATCAAATTCACAGGTGAATTTACTAAATGGTGCCCTGCTGGCTACTTCCCCAATTACTGAAGACAGCAGAAACTGCGCTAGATAGAGGAAAGTCAAGAGATTCTTGGGAACATGGCTGGAAGGCTACTGCAAGGTCTCACATTTACAGAAACCCGCATGTGCCCTGCTGCTGCCAGGGGAAGACACACACGAGTTGTACCTGTCTTTCACCTTCAGGTCCTGACAGGAACGCATCTCCCAGGAGGCCCAGGGTGCGGCTGGCAGGCATCTGGGAATGTAGTTCCCAAGAGTCTTGCCACCTCCACACAAGGCTGCATACATACGGAAGGGAGGCAGTGATGCTAAGTTGCCAATAGGTGATGTGTAGGTAGAAGGTAGGACTGGGGTTTCAGCCGAAGACTTTAAGCTATGATTTAACAGCTGTTCTTAAAATTACTGCAGTGAATGATGGTTATAACATAATCTACTCTCTGTTATGCATTTAAACTATTTTGCTCTTTAATCCTCTCACTTTTTTTCCTTGTCCACTTGGATAGAAAGACCAAATTTCAATTATTTAACAGATACAAACTATAAGTTAAATTACAGTTTTGTATAGTTGCACAGACTGTGGATTAGATAGGTTCTTACAATGGATTCATACCTTCAAACAAGTAACAGCTAATCAACACTGCCTTGCTGTATCTTTTATGTCTTTAGTCTCACAAGAACTAGTATTTATCCTCCCTCCAGAAAAGAGTAAGGAGAAATAAAGGTGACTTAAAATTAAAAAAAAAAAAACAAATTAAATAATTCCCACCAGCTACCATGAGCCAGCACCCCACTAGTAGCTTTCTTTTTATTCCATTCAGTTCTCACCAAATTCTCTGTGATTTTTGTTCTTGAAATAAATAAAATCCAAACTACTACAGCAGGGATTAAAAATATAAAGACCCAATAGTAGAGAGAGCAAACATAAAATACTCAGATTCCAGAAAATATCCCAGGTGATCCTAAAACCTGTGTCTGAGTGTGGGAGCGCCCCACATGGAAAGGTGACAGCATCGGTGCAGGAGGCATCTTGAACTCTACGGGGGTCTCCGAAATGTTTGTGGAGAATAAATATTATGAAAAACTATTCATGGATGTGAAAAATTACTTTCTAATTTTTATTCATTTATTTCCATTTTATTTGAAAGGCAGAGAGACAAGACAGGGAGACAGAGTCAGATCTTTCATTCTTTGACTTATTTCTCAAATACCTGCGACAGCCTGAACTAGGCCAGGTTGAAGCCTGGAACCTGGAGCTCAATCTGGGTCTCCCCCATGAGTGGCAGGGAGACAAGTACTGGAGCCATCACCTGTGGTCTCCCAAGAAGCTGAATCGGAAGAGGAGCCAGGATCAGAACCCAGGCACTTCGACATGGGTCGCAGTTGCCCCAAGTAGTAGCTAAACTGCTGTATCACAGCCTGCCCTGGATACCAAAAATTTTTGCATCAAAATGAACTTATCAATTCCATTTTTGAAGTGCCTTCCTATTAAGAAAAGTCCAAATGTGCAATGATAGGAACTTTCTCATTTATTATTAATAAAATATAATATTTGGCAGAACATGTAAAATTCAAGCAGTTAACCTGAAAAAAAAAAAAATGACAGGAGGCCAGCATTGTGGTAGAGTAGGCTAAGCCACCACTTGCTAGACCAGCTGGTTCGAATCCAGGCTCCTCTGCTTCCAATCTTGCTAATATACCTGGGAATATGTCCCAAGTGCTTGGACCCCTATCAGCCACATGGAGACCTGGACAGAGTTCCTGGATCCTGGCTTTGGGCTGGCCCAGCACTGGCCATTAGAACCATTTGGAAATTAAATCAGTAGATAGAAAAGGCTCTTTCTCTCTCTCTCTCTCTCTCTCTGTCACTCTGCCTTTTAAAATAAATAAACAAACAAAACCATTATAAGCAAAAAGAAAAAAAAGACATGTACTAAAGGTTAAGAACCTCCAGGATTTTTGTCCTAACTCTTCCCTTGATGATCAAGGTCAAACATTTAATTAAATTTAACTCTACAAACATGATCCGAGAACTTACTAGATACAAGCATTGTTCTGAAAGTCACTCCATAGGATGCAAAGACAGTTCTTGCCTCCAAGAGTCCCCAGGAAAATACAATCACTAGAACTCGGGGCAGCTGATGAGTGATTGAAACAAGTCAAGGGGAGGGAATAGTATAGCTAGTATAGCTGGAAACTGAATGTGAAGTATGCCAAGTCCCAGGGCCCAGGCTGAACAATGTGAAGAGGTTGAAGAACTTGCTAGAATTAGATTAGAAACAGCTGCCACAAACTCAGGTGCCTACAATAATGGAAATGAGGACTGCAGCCCAGGCGGAGGCCAGAACCCACAAAAGACAGCACCAGCCATGCAGAGACTCCTGTGAGAACGCCAGCCCCATGTCTCCAAGCTTCCAATTTCCAATTGTTCCCTAAGGGGAAATACACATTCCAAGAGAAATCTTGGGTTTTTAAACATTAGCATCCACAATATGAAGACAAAAGCCTTGTGGATAACAAATAAAACACACCTATAGCCTATCTATGGCCTAACAGCCTTCCATTTGCAACCGTGGGTCCTCAAAGATTCTGCCCAACTCAGGAATTCTATGTTCAGGATGAACCCCATTCTCACTGTACAACACATTCCTCCTTTTAGCTTGGGCATATGAATACCTCATGTCTCAGTGAAGACCACACACCAGACAATTTATTTAAAAAATAAAACAAGCTCTTGCTCAGCTCACAGTTCTGGAGGCTGGAGGTCCAAGTTCAAGGGGCTGCATGCGATGAAGGCCTTCTCGCTGCAGAGTTCTGAGCTGGCACAGGCCATCACCCCAGAGAGAGGGGTGCGTGCAAGAGACAGCGCCACAGTAGCTTTTCAAACAGACCGTGCTCAAAACAACTCGGTAACCCAATTGCTCCACGCAGGGCCCTAATCACACCATACAGGTGCCACCTGGTCCCACCTCTTGCTACTTCACCACGGGGATTAGCTTCAACGAGAGTCTTGGGGGAAACATTCAAAGCAGAGTCCTTCTGAAATTTTCTTCCTATAAATTATGCTTGGGGTCCCTTCCCAAGTCATTGTAGAGCTTTGCTTCGCAGGACACCTAGAGAGGAAGGGGGAATCTCCAGGAGAGATGGGAAGAAGATATTCAGAAATGCAAATATTACAGGCTCCGACATATCTGTGCCAGAGACTGAAAACCACTGATTTTATTTTTACTACCTTGGAAGAGAACAATGAAACATTTTTATAGTAGAGCCAACGTTGATTTTTCTAGAATGATAATTACTAGCTACTTCAGAAATATAAAATACTCAACGCATATAATTATTTAAATCCAATCTACTGTAATATAAAATTTTTCCTTATATTTGTAGGCTTCCCTTCTTAACTCAAAATTTCTTGTCAACGAATAATTGCTCCAAAACAATATGAGCCTCATCCTTTAAAATAAAAGGAAAAAGAATAGTAACAATGGGGTACATGCCAAGAAGTAAAATTAATTCCTAAACCATAGCTTTCATGCTGCCTGTTTTACAAGCAGTTAAAAGGTGAGTTGAGGGGGCCGGTACTTGGCACAGTGGGTTAAAGCCCCAGCCTACAGTGCCGACATCCCATAGGGGAGCTAGTTCAAGTCCCAGCTATTCCTCTTCTGATCCAGTTTCTGCTATGGCCTGGGAAAGCAGTAGAAGATGGCCTTAGTGCTTGGGCCCCTACACCCATGTGGGAGACCTGGAAAAAAGCTCCTGGCTTTGGATCAGCTCAGCTCTGGCTGCCCCAGCCATTTGGGGAGTGAACCAAAGCATGGAAGATCTCTCTGTAACTCTGCCTTTCAAAAAAATAAAATAAATCTTAAAAAAAAAAAAAAAACTGGGTTGAATGCTGCTCCAGTGAAAAATCTTGGACTTTTGTCAAGACATTTAACAAAGGAAGCAAGTAACAACTTAGAGCATTACATAAAGCAAGCTTCCACAGTCCATCAAGCAGGCCAATGATAATTTTGATTTCTCCTTGTTAATATTACTGATCACCTAGGTCTCGCGTGTGTGTTCCACCACCAAGGGAAGTCACCTTTATCTGCCAGTTTCAGGGTTGGTAAGGGTACCTCGGGAGACTCACATTCAATGGTGTCATTATGTACTCTTAGGAAACACTTCAAACTAGAACTTGGATAGATATTTGAGTCGAGCTTTTCCCAACAGCGGTGCTTTTTCAATAACTCAGTAGGATACATAATGGAATATAATGAAAAAGATCACCAATAAAATCAACAATTTCAGAAAAAGACAAAAAAAAAACCATCTGACAATGTTCTCTTTGCTTATGAGTTATGGTTTCATAGAACAAACACTGGAGAGTGTAGGTCAGCACACATACTTTCAGCTTCAGAACAAAGAATCAACTTCTAAAAAGGTAAAAATGAAAATGCGGGCTGCTGTGCTGCGAGGTAGCTGAGAGTTATAAAGGCCCTGTGAACAATATTGAGTTTGTGGAGGCACAATCACATCACGAGCGATTTACCTTCACTCTGCAAACTCAATCTAGGGCAATAACAGTCTATTACAAACAGAGCAGTACAACATCAAAGGAATGTTTAAAAGAACGAGACAGAACCCTTACATCAACACAACTGAGTTATCTTCCCCCAAAGGAAGCGCCATGGGAGTTCGTAGCAGGGATTTTTCAAGAGGTATTACTAATTTACCATAACTTATATTTAATACGGCTTTAAAATGGAGTTTGTAATCTCTCTGTGCCTTTTAGAACACAGAGCAATAAAGTAAACGAGAAACAATCCCTAAGGAGCAAGAGATTTCAAGGGGAAAAAATGACAATAGTTTCATTCCTTGGGGGTAACACTTTCAAATTCTTCGGCCACAGGCGGTTCTCATGTCCCAACCTCAGCAAGGAGCTCTCCTTTCCAGCTTCAGCAAGTCTCTCCAAGGGGAAGCTAGAAGAAGTTGGTAAAAACATGACATTAATCAGTGTGAGGATCCTGTTAAAAATAGCAATACTCATCATAACATTTTAGGAAAATAGTGAGGAAAAACCTCTTGGCACTTCCTGTCACAAAGTAAGCAGTTCTATTCTGCCTTTTTATGATGAAAATGGACACGTAAGAGATGGGGTTTCATATCCGGGCCATGTCAGACATGGTAGTAGAATTTATTGTGGAATAGTATTGTTCATTGTTGGCAGGTCTTAGACATTTTCTCCACATTTCACTATTTTCCTACACACTCCTATTTTTAATTTACAAAACAGTATGTTTAGTTTAAGTGTTGAGATATTATTTATATTATTCATATAAAATATATTACTTTTCAACACATGCAGATAGCAAAGACTGTGTGGATATAAATTTTAGTCTAAATTCATACACTAGTGTTTTCCCTGAAAATAAATGGAACTATTGAGTATGATCAAAAATTTCATTATCTATTCATATCTGATATTTGCACACATAAAACAAAGTAATACGTTTTTGTAATACTTCCAGAAACTGCTCTTTCAAATCTTTTAAAAATTATACCTGTTTTGGCCTTTTGTATAGCACTTTTTTCTGACTTAGCTATCCTGATAATCTAGAACTAACTATGTATGCAAAAAGATTTTAAACCGTAGATAAATTGTATCTGTGTGGCTTTTCCATACATGAATTTCCTGCATTAGTAAAGAAAACACACCCACAACAGGTGCATGAAACCGCCTCTCACACATGGCATACGGGGAAGGTACTAAGGTTTGTCCCTTTTGATATAGAATGGTTTTATTGGTGTCATACTGTAAGAGTTTACAATAAATCAGATCATATAGGGATTTATACTTATGAATCTGGTGTTAGAAAATATTTAATTCATGTTTATAATGCTTTTAATTTTATAGCCACCTTCCAACATTTTTTTTACAATTGGCCTTTATGTCAAGACTATTTCATTTACAATTGTCCATGTCCAGACAACTTTCTCCAGATATTTGAATTGTATTGCTTTTTTTTTTGTTTTTGAAGCATTTTCTTTTTGAGTTCATCCCAACTTCTTCAGAGTAAAGTCGTGAGTTTAAAGGCAGTATCAATATTGTGATTTATATTTGCAATACTCTTTTCTGGGCAGTAGAAAACTACTTTCATCAGTTATATACTCTTGGTGAGGTTCTCTGCCGTTCCTTTATTTGAAACAAATGCTCTGAGTGATAGAATTTTTACACTTAATTGCATTGCGATTAGAACATCAGTTTTTGCTATGTGTTGATAGGTTTCTGTTTGTTGGGGCCGATGCTGTGGTGCAGCGGGTTACAGCCCTGACCTGCAGTGCTGGCATCCCATATGGGCACTGGTTTGAGTCCTGGCTGCTCCATTTCCAATCAGGCTTCCTGTTGGTGTGCCTGGGAAAGCAGCATAGAATGGCCCAAGTACTTGGGCCCCTGCACCCACGTGAGAGACCTGGCTTTGGATGACTCAGCTCTGGCAGTTGCAGCCATTTGGGGAGTGAAGCAGTGGGTGGAAGATCTCTCACTCCCTGTCTCTACTTCTCCCTTTAACTCTCTCAAATAACTAAAATAAATCTTTTAAAAATGCTTATTAATAATTGTCACATCCAGTTCAATTGAACCACAACTCGGAATTCTAATCTTGTTCCCTATCCCTTCAACCTATGTTAATTCTATTGCTAATATCCAGTGTTTGACAATAAGCTTCATTTCATTTGAAGTTCTAATCTCATCCAAAGAGCCTCACTAATGTTTGCTCATTGCCTGGTGTTGACATAGTACTTAAAAACAGATATTCTGGAGTCAAACCTGGATTTGAATTTCTAATCAACTAGTTAATAGCTATGTTACTATACCTCATTTTTCTTCTATAAAACAGATATATTTATTGTTATGATTGATTGAAGGAGTAAATTAGTTGTAGATATAAAATGAGATACTACTTATAAAATATCTAGCACTGTGCCACATGGTATACACTTAAGAAATGTTAGCTATTTTTATTGGGAAACTTTGTTCAGAAATATTCTGATGCCTTTCAATCCATTTCATGGCACTATAAAATTTTACCCACTCATAGAAGCCACTGACTGTGATAAAACAAAATGAAGAATGTTGATTCTTGTGCAGAGATTATAGAACCAACACCTGTTGCCTAACAGTAGTGGGACTCATACCAAATATCAATGAATGAGTAACTACCCTAAACAGCTATCACAATCATAAGGCAGTTGGTTCTATAGTCTAGACCTGTATAAGAATTGAACTTAGTCACCTGCTGATTATAAGAGCCATTCAGAGGAGTGATATAAAATTTAATGTTAGTGATTATCTGTTATTATATGGCATCATGTGTATATTGCCTTCCAAGGTCTTGCCTGAAGGGTGTTTTAGCAGTGATACAGTTGCTTTAGTAATAGGGATTGTATTAGTCGGGCTTTGCCAGAGAAACAGACCGACAAGATGGATGGATTTGACAAGAAGGAAGCAAAGAAAGGAAAGGAAGGAAGGGAGGAGGAAGGAAGGAAGAGGAAAGAAAGAGAGAGAATGATATTTAGCATATAGAATTGACTCACACAATTATGGAGGCTGAGAAGTCGCATGATTTGCTGTGTGCCACTTGGAAACCCAGGAAAACTTGGGATAATTTGAAGACATGAGAACCAGAAGCACTGAGAGCTGCAGATCAAGTGTCCCAGGAAAAGCGGGTGGGCAGAGAGCAAAGCCAGCTTTCCCCCATGTCTTTATATAGTCCCATAGCAGATTGCCAGAACCCTGTTGCTATGTCCTCTGCAGGATGCCAACACTATGATGGCACGTGGTTGGAGGGGAAAGGGGAACCAATGCTGTGTCCTCTCAAGGCAAAGGAGATGAAATGGCTGAAGAGCCTGGCTAGTTCCCTCCACCTGTCTTAGGAGAGTATTAATCCAGTTCATGAGGACAGAGCTCTCCAGGACTAATCACCTCCCCAAAGTCCCACCTTCTAAAACTATCACCTTGATGATAAGATTTCAACATAGGAATTTTGAAGGGACACATACATGCAAACCATTGTACCACCTTTGGAAAATATTCTTACCAGAATTTATGATGGCTGTGTAATATATTTGAACAGTCATAATGTCTTTAGGGGAAGCAGTCCAGCATCAAAGTGCATTTTAAACTGTTATTAAAGAAAAAGAAGCTACTCCTATCTCAAAGAATTTTTAAAATTTTATGTATCTGTTTGAGAAGCAGGAGAGAGGGAGAGTGCTCCCATCTACTGCTCACTTACCAAATGCCCATAATGGCTGGGGCAGAGCCAGGATCCAGGAAAATAATCTAGGTTCCCATGTGGGTGGTAGGAAACCAGGTAAACTGAGCCATCACCACTGCCTTGCAGAATCTCCATTGGCAGGAAATTAGATGCAGGTGCCAGAGTTGGTGAAACCCACATAGCTGTTATGGGACACAGCCATCTTAACCACTAGCTTAAATGCCTGCTCCAAAGAGTTGGTTTTAAAATGCTGAATGACTGGGGCCAGCACTGTGGTGTATCAGGTAAAGCTGCTGCCTGCAGTGCCGGCATCCCATATAGGTGCCAGTTCATGTCCCGGCTGCTCCACTTCTGATCCAGTTCTCTGCTAAGCCACTGGGAAGGCAGTGGAAGATGGCTCGAATCCTTGGGCCCCTGCACCTGTGTGGGAGACCCGGAAGGGGCTCCTGGCTTCGGATTGGCACAGCTCCAGCCGTTGTGGCCATATGGGGAGTGAACCAGCGAATGGAAGACCTCTGTGTGTGTGTGTGTGTGTAACTCTGACTTTCAAGTAAATAAATAAATCTTTAAAAAAATAAAATGCTGAATGATGAAAAGCAAGAATTCTAACAACTTGTTATATCAGAATTTTGAAAACATATGTCATAGTTATTAAAGATGATTTACTATGTGCTTGAAACTCAAAATCCTTGCTATCTAAATATTTCTTCTAAAACATAACAATTTTTATTTATTTATCAGGTACATTATTTCTTTTTAAAAATATTTATTTATTTGAAAGGCAGACATACAGAGAGGGAATGAGAGACAGAGAGAGAGTGAAAGAGCTTCCATCAGCTGGTTCACTCCCCAAATGGCCACAATGGCCAGGACTGGACCAGGCCAAAGCCAAGAGCACTTGAGTCATCTCCCACTGTCTTCCCAGGTGCAGTAGCAGGGAGCTGGATCATAACTGGAGCAGCCAGGACTCAAAGAGGTAACCATATGGAATGCTGCTGTCTCACGTGGCTTCACTCACTGTGCCACCATGCCAACTCCACACATTATTTATTTTTTAAAAAGATTTATTTATTTATTTGAGAGGTAGAGTTACAGAGAGAGAGAAGGAGAGACAAAGAGAAAGGTCTTCCATCCACTGGTTCACTCCAGAAATGGCCACAATGGCCAGAGCTGAGCTAATCTGAAGCCAGGAGCCAGGAGCTTTCTCCATATCTCCCATGCAGGTGCAGAAGCCCAAGAACTTGGGCCATCGTCCACTGCCTTTCCAGGCCGCAGCATAGAACTGGATAGGAAGAGGGGCAGCTGGGACACAAACCAGCATTTATATGGGATGCCAGCATAGCAGGAGGAGGCTTAACCCAATGTCCACCACACCAACCCTACATTATTTCTTATTCTTGTGTAATACAAATGTACAGTTCTTCCTTAAGATTTTCTTTGACTTGAGAAAGTTTCCCAAATTGATCCCAACAGGAATAAGAAGCCCAAGTACATATCATGTCATTTTTCAAAATTTCCCTCATAATATTATGTATTATGTGCCCCTTTTCCAAATGAATTACAGTCTATAAGGGAACTCAACTAATTATTAACAAAGAATTGCCCACATAGTGCAAGGCTAAGTCCTTGTGTTTCCTGGGGAATGAGAGTTATACAAATATTCAATTATGATTTTGTGAATATATTCATATAGATGGTGTTTTAGTTTAGCTTATCAACTTTATATTGTGATTATACAGCAAATTGTTCATTGTTCTGTGTACTTCAACCATGTTGTAGTGCTTAAAAGATTGCAACTTTATATTTGAAAAAAATTTGTCTCTTTGCTAGTAATCCAAGATAGGATTTATACTTTTATTGTAATCTACACTAGTATGAGTTTATTATCTTAACACTTGATGCCTGCTATTAGTTAAATGAGGATCAGTATTAATATTAAAATATATATTGCTACAATGCAGATGTAGAAACTGGTTTATTTCCTGATGTTGAGAAGACCCTTAATATAGAATCTCTTTGATAAACCACTCAAATTAAAAATAAGCCAAATTTCCTTGGGAGGCTACCGAAATGTCTCTCCAAAAAAGAAAACCTGCCACTGAAGCAGAATTTTTAAAGAACAAATGAAGGCCAGCGCCGCGGCTCACTAGGCTAATCCTCCGCCTGCGGCTCCGGCACATCGGGTTCTAGTCCTGGTTGGGGCGCCAGTTCTGTCCCGGTTGCCCCTCTTCCAGGCCAGCTCTCTGTTGTGGCCCGGGAGTGCAGTGGAGGATGGCCCAAGTGCTTGGGCCCTGCACCCGCATGGGAGACCAGGAGAAGCACCTGGCTCCTGGTTTCGGATCAGCGCGATGCGCTGGCCACAGCGCGCCAGCTATGGCGGCCATTGGAGGGTGAACCAACCGCAAAAGGAAGACCTTTCTCTCTGTCTCTCTCTCACTGTCCACTCTGCATGTCAAAAAAAAAAAAAAAAAAAAAAAAAAGAACAACTGAAGAGCTTTGGCCAGAAGAAAGGAAACGTGTATTTGAAAGTCAAAGTGGACCTAGGGAGTTGGTGAGAAACAGGCCTGACTGAATTCACAAAATCAAGCCCATCCTGACCTGACCAGGTTTCCAGCATCTCTGACCCGACTGGGTATCCATTTGCCCAGCTGCAACCCCCAAGCCACTCCACCCAATTCCCAGCCAATGGAGATCAAGAAGCTCCTAAACTCCAAGGCCGAAAGACACTCCTCCCAACCCTCTTCGGCACTGTTAGGGGTTTTCCCAGCCTCAGTGCCTGCCAAGAATAGCCCACTTGACTGAGAGGTGGCCTTGCTGGGGAGGCGGGACTTAACGACTCTGCCATTTTCAGTACAACAGAGCCTGCCTGGGGCACCCAGCCAGGTTCAAACCAAAGTGCCAGGCGCTGAGCGGGACCAGCCAGAGACCCCTACACCCCCTGCTCAGCTCCCTTCAGGCAGTGAGTCGGTGGAACCTCACCACACCACCCTGTCTTCCTTGTGCTTGTACATAAGCCCCGAGTAAGCCTCGTCTGGGTTAAGGTTTGACCACTTGTCAATTTCTACAACTACAGCATCCAAGAACCTCACGTTGATAACAAAAGCAAAGACTCCTGGTCAGGCACCAGCACTGTGGTGCAGTGGGGTAAGCCACTGCCTGCGACACTGGTATCCCATATCTGAGTGCCAGTTCAACTCCTGGCTGCTCCACTTCGGATCCAGCTCCCTGCTAATGCACCTGGAAAGGAAGATGGCCTGAGTGCTTGGGCTCCTGCTACCCATGTGGGACACTCAGATGTAGTTTCATGCTCCTGGTTCATCCTGAACCAGTGGATGGAAGCGCGCGCTCTCTCTCTCTCTCTCTCTCTTTCTAACTCTGCCTTTCAAATAAATAAACACATCTTTAAAAACACAAAATACTTTTTAAAAAAGAATCCTGCTCATGTGCTATGCACGTGCAGTATAAGACAGGACACACAAGGCCCACCCTGCTGATCTGCTACCCGTGTGACCCACCAAAGACATAGGCTGTGATGAGTGTCATTACTTCTAGATACTCTCATGTTTTCTGTTGCTATTGATAGAATGACCAGAAAACCAGCCCTGCTGAGGCAGTATATATAATGGTATTTTGAAAAGTTTGTGGGAAAATGTAATTAAAAGATGAGTTTGTTTGCATACAAAATAGTTTTGAAATCCATGCATTGTTTTTTCATCATATCCATTTACCTTGGATTTTCAGAAGATCCCGAATATGCATGAATTTCAAAAAACTGTTTGCACCAAATGTATCATCCAGTTCCATCTTTCCACAAACTTTCTGAAGTCCCCTCATACGAGGAGAAAAGCCTTGCTATTTCCCACCAGCAAATGCACTCCTGTGTGTAATGGAGTATGCCTAAAGCCATTATGTAGCAGACCAGGAATTATTGTGTGCCCACATTCCAGGTAAATTTGATTCCAATTCATGTAGAGGGCTGTCTTGGCGGTTAACTCAACTGCCTTCAAATCAAAGGCTGTGTAGTACAGGTCATGGGATTGAGTTAACTGTAAAAAGCTTCATTCTTAAGTCCCCAGGTGATACCTGACACACTCAAGCACTAACTTTGTAGGCTTGCGTACAGAAGATAAGCAAAAAGTCACACAGTGGTTCCTTTGCATTTGGCCCAGCAGCCAAGTTTAAAAGGACAAACAGCCTGTACTGCATAGCAGGTGAAATGCTTAAATGTCAGGGCAGCATTGTTAGGACCTATCTGTGTGCCCAGCGACTATCATGTGTTCCCCAAAGAAGAGAGCACCTTTCACGAAGGGAAATGAGAAGAAAAGAGTGTATCCTGTTTTACCATTCCCAGAAGACTCAGGAAAAAATCTTCTAACAGTTGAAATGTTGTCTGCTCTGTTGACCTATGGATCGTGTCAGTGTCAGAACCAAAGGGAAATATACAATGTGTTTACACATTTCTCCACCGTGGGCATAACTGGAGAGCCAATCAGTGTTGCTCTTTGTTTTCAAAGGCAGCGGATGCCTGCTAATTAATTTCAGCCCATCAGTAGGGCCGATAAATCCTGACGTCACTGATTCCTCTGCCTAATGTGCCCTCAAATACAGGCTTTTATGCAAGGCTGGTGAAAGATTAATTTCCTCTCCAAAGACATGATGCCAAATAAAATCCTTTTCTCTGCTCCCCAACAAGATCATTTTTCTCTTTGATTTTTTCTTTTTGCTTTGAAAAGTATATTTCCTGCACAAATGATAGCATTTAGCTACATTTATTTATATAAATACCTATAAAATAAATTATTATATAATGATAAATAGCTTATTCTTTACTTCTTTGCCTCAATAAATTGAGTCTTTGAATGAGACTGAGAAAGTGTTCAAATGAATGAGACCATTTTTAATGACTGAGACTTGAAGTGATAAGATAGGAGCAGGCGGCCAGCCAAGCAGTCAAGAGGCCTGTGTCCATATCAAGGTAGCTGGGTTCAAGTCCTGCTCCAGCTCTTGGTTCCAGCTTCCTGCCAGTGCAGACTCTGGGAGGCACACATGGTGGCTATCATAATTAGGTTCCTGCCAACCTCATGGGAGGGTTCCTGCCTCCTGACCCTGGCCCAACTCTGATTATTGTAAGCATTTGGGGAATAAACCAGAGGAGGGGAGCCCCTCTCTGTCTCAGTTTCTGTGTGTGTGTATCTCTACCTCTTGAATAAATAAAGAGCGAGGAAGGATCAAGGGACAGATGGGAGGAGGAAAGAACAAATGGCAGAAAGGGAGGAGGAAGGAAGGCACTGATGTTCAGGATGAGAGTCGGCTCGTGCTGGCCACAGCACGAGCACACAGGAGCTCCCAGTTCCCGTCCTGAGGTCCTCTCTCGCTCTGTAAAGTTCTTTGATGAAAGCAGTGAGCTTGGTGCTTTTTCATCTTCCGTTTTGCTTTTTGAGTTTTTGTTTGTTTTAAGAGAGAAGATGGCAGTGTGGTTAATTCAATGAAGCAGAGATGGAAGAGAGGTGGGAGAAATGGCAGGGCCTTAAATTACAATTCTCTCTCTCCTGCTATACGTTTGAATATCATGCGGCTCCCCTTATGGCAAACCATATGACTTCTTTAATACTATTTCCTCATATTTAACACTCCTGAGACATAAAGAATTAAATTGTTGAAAGACACTTAAAGAATTAAGTAGTTCAGATAGATTAAAATACATCACATGGGGGCCGGAACTGGGGCATAAATAGGCTAAGCCTCTGCCTGCGGCGCTGGCATCCCATATAGATGCTGGTTCCAGTCCTGGCTGCTCCTCTTCCAGTCCAGCTCTCTGCTATGGCCCAGAAAGGCAGTGGAGGATGGCCCAAGTGCTTGGGCCCTGCACCCACATGGGAGATCTGGATGAAGCTCCTGGCTGGCCCAATCCTGGCACTGCAGCCATCTGGGGAGTGAATCAGTGGATGAAAGATCAGACTTTCTCTCTCTCTCTCTCTCTCTCTCTCTCTCTCTCTCTCTTCCTCTCTCTCGCTCTCTTGCTCTCGCTCTCTCTCTTGTGCTCTCTCTTGCTCTCTTTCTCCCTCTCTCTGTAACTCTTACATTCAAATAAGTAAATGGGCCTTTTTTTTTTTTTAAGAAATTAAGGGGCTGGCACTGTGGCGCAGTAGGTTAATCATCTCCCTACGGTGCCAGAATCCCATATGGGTGCTGGTTCGAGTCCCAGCTGCTCCTCTTCCAATCCAGCTCTCTGCTGTGGCCTGGGAAAGCAGTGGAGGATGTCCCAAGTCCTTGGGCCCCTGCACCCGTGTGGGAGACTGGGAAGAAGCACCTGGCTCCTGGCTTTGGCTCAGCACATCTCCGACCATTGCGGCCATCTGAGGAGTGAACCAACGGAAGGAAGCCCTTTCTCTCTGTCTCTCCCTCTCACTGTCTGTAACTCTACCTCTCAAATAAATAAATAAATAAATCTTAAAAAAAAATAAAAAATATAAAAAGAAATTAAAAGTTTGCAAGCCTGTTTCTTCCTCTTTTAATAACAATCTCCTTCAAGGCAGATATGATACCTGTTTCTGCTCTGACACTTTTAACTGCACCTAGCATGCACTTGACTCAAAACATGTTAACGTTTATTAGCAGTAACAAATGCTGAGTCCTACTGTAAGCATCCAGCCTGTGTCATCTCTTTTCCTGAATGTTATCTTGCTCTAGCTCTACGAGTTAAGGTTATTACAGCACGATCTTCATTTTACAGATGAGAAAACCAAGGCACTGAGAAGCTGAAACCTTGACAAGGTCATATACTAAGATGTGGAGCTCATGATTGGACCACAGACTGTCTTTCCAAGGAACCTGCAACCTTACCTATCTTGCCATATTGCCTCTTATGGAATGTGCCATAAATAGAACATTTGGCCATGCTCCTATCCTTTATCAGTCAAAGGGTAAGACCAAGGATCTATGTTATAACCAGCAAACCAAGGGAATGTGTTTATACTTGGTTCATTTTTTAAGATGTATTTTTTATTTGAAGCTCAGAATTAAACACAAAGAGAAGGAGAGAGAGAGAGAGAGAGAGAGGTCTTCCATCTGCTGGTTCACTCCCAAGTTGGCCTCAATGGCCAGAGCTGAGCTTATCCAAAGCCTGGAGCCAAGAGTTGCTTCTGGGTCTTCCATATGGGTGCAAGGGCCCAATGACTTGGGCCATCTTCCACTGCTTTCCCAGGCCATATCAAAGAGCTAGACCGGATATGGAGCAGCTGGGACTCGAACCAGCACCCATACGGAATGCTAGCACTGTAGGGAGAGGCTTAATCCAATATACCACAGTGCCAGCCCTGTATACTTGGTTCTAAGTAGAATAAAACAAAAGGGTCCTGTTCCCACTTAAGTAGAGAACAGTTCCTAACCCTAGGGAAGAAAACCAACTCAAGAAATGAATCCACCTCTCAAATATCACTCACTTGAATCAATTAACTATCCCCTAGTGCAAAGGTTCCCAGAATTACACAGAGGGCTTATTAAAGTTCAGATATGTAGACCTCACCCCAGAGCTTCTTGTATTTGCAGCAGGTTCTCAGATGATGCTGATAAAGCTGGCCTGGAGACCCTACTGAGAAGCACTGTCCTGTATCACAGCTCAACCTACAGTCCGGTACAAGGTGCCTTCATGATCATTAGCTTACTGATCATTACCTAGGATCCCATGACATTTGCCTGTTATTCTATGCATGATTATGCAGCCCAGCATCACAGATACCTGACCATGATTTTCATAAATAAGTATAAAAAGTATCATTTCCGCAGAATCTCAAATGATACAACAGGCATTTGCAAAGTGACCACCGAGGTTTACAGAATGATTCAGGTCCTAAGCAAACAAATTCTCCCAGACATCGTGAAGAATAAAGGCTGCTAGAGAAATGCCAGCTTTTCGCTTGAGTTCCTGGATTTTATTTGAGAAAGCAGATAAAACTGTCCCCATGACATTGCATGGATTATGTGGAAGAACACCATTCTCAGTAAAAAGCAACGTGCCACCAATGGCAAGATGACATTTTGAGCTACATGTAATTGCTGGCCCTCACCCTATTGCCCCTTCTCCTTGTGTCCAGCCAAGCAGAAAGTCGGATCCACTCTCAGTTCACTGCCCAGAAGAGAGGAAGTCGTGATGAGAAAGGGTGACTAATCTTACTGCTCTGATCACCTAGTCTAGTCCCTAGAGACAAAGCATGAAATATCATGACAGTCTCAGAGAGGTCTTTCTCCCAAGACTTAAGAAAGCTTCCCCAGTGTGGGAGGATGATGCATACAGAGCAAGTTGGGAGAGCAGGGATCTTGGGTCGTGGAGAGCCGTGCCCTGCACTGTGTCCCTGGCAGACAGATCCCTGTGGAGCCAGAGAAGAAGAACAGCACTGAGTACTGAGGACAAGGGACACAGGCAGCCTCCAGGATTTGTACACCAACCTGCAGTTTAAAAGCATCCCAAGCATTTGCACACACATCAAGCATAGAGGAGAGCAATGCAGTGGGCCTCCCAATGTGACAGAGGTCCTGAGTGACAAGGGGTTAGCAACATGCAAGAGTGAATGAGAAGATGCCGTCTCTCCACAAGGATGCTGTGATCAGCAGCAAAGATGCACCGACTCCAAGGCCTGGGAATATGTGACCCCATCCAATTTATTTTTTTTTTTTTAATTTGACAGGCAGAGTTAGACAGTGAGAGAGAGAGACTGAGAGAAAGGTCTTCCTCCCATTGGTTCACCCCCCAAATGGCTGCCACAGCCGGAGCTACGCCAATCCGAAGCCAGGAACCAGGTGCTTCCTCCTGGTTTCCCATGCGGGTACAGGGTCCAAGCACTTGGGCCATCCTCCACTGCCTTCCTGGGCCACAGCAAAGAGCTGGACTGGAAGAGGAGCAACTGGGACTAGAACCCGGTGCCTATATGGGATGCCCGCACCGCAGGCGGAGGATTAACCAAGTAAGCCATGGTGCTGGCCCTGACCCCATCCAATTTAAGATTAGATGACAGGTGACCCCAGATTGATGGCAATTGCCTTTAGCCTTAGAAATTAGTCTTCATGGTCGAATTCATGATGGAGAATCATGTTCAATAAGAACAGAAAACAGGAGACTCCTAAAACCTCATACTTAGTAAGGAGCCCTAAATAGTATTTCCCACCTCTGGAGGAAAAACAAAAAGATTAGGAATTCTAGGAAATATTACTAGGAGCTAGTATATGAAAAAAATCTTTTAGCTTCTTACAGGAAACTCTGCTAGAGGGATTGCATTACCTGGGTCAGATATTATTTTTCTTTCTGTATGCCAAAAAGCTCTCTCCATGTCACATCAATATTTCAGCCTTTGAAAACAGCACAAACTCACAAGTCTCAGTGGTGACTTTAAAAATGGCTTCATTATAATGTCATTTCACTATTCTTTTATCCTGTAAGAAAATGTAAGTTAAGAAATGACATATACCAAAATTGGGTATCAAATCATGTCATGCTTTTAATATTTCTATCGTTAAGAGCAGCAACACAGATTCTTTATCCAGGCGCATGGTCCAGCTCTGTACAATATAATATAGCCTACTTCATCCTTCCATTTTTTAGAGGTTGTGAAATAAAAGCACTAGTTTGATCCAAAGGGAGTTGGAGGAATATTGATTCACCACAAAGTGCCATTCTTATCGCATCTTCCTTCTAGGGTGCAAAAAGTTTCCCTGCCTAATTTTTTCAGCCCCTTGCTAGCCGCCCCTTGCTGACAAGACGACTAAACACCCTGTGACTGCAGGGCTCTCTTGACATCCAGGTGGACATCTTGGGAACACTGATGAAACTGATAACGGGCCATTTTATAGGGCCTTGAAAGCTACTCAAGAAACTAGCAAGGCCCATTAGACTTTCTGTCATGCATATGATGGGAAAAAATATACCACCCTAAGACGCAGTCGATTGTGCCACTCTGACAGCAGCGTCTATTGTGTGCGGGAGGTTTCTGGAAGGTGGCTCCACCTTGGTGTGTCTGCTCTGCTGGCTCCTAGGAGTTTCGGGTAGGCATCCTAACAGAAGGGGCTTTGTGATAGGCTATCAGTGACAAACAAGAGCGACAACGTGCAGCCCAGCGGTTTGACAAGAAGCAGAAGCTCGACAAAAGGAGACTGACCCGCTTCGGGTTCCCGTTTCAGCCTGACATTTATTCACACAAAGCTCAGAGCGTGGTGTGTTGGTGTCCAAATCGCATTCGAGCCTTGGACAGAGGGAGGGGAATCCAGCTGAGATACTGTAAGTGGATTGCTTTCCTCCGTACCCCACTTTGAACTGCTTTTTTTTTCCTTTTTTTCTTTTTTTTTTTTCTTTTTCTTTTTTTTTTTGACAGGCAGAGTGGATAGTGAGAGAGAGAGAGAGAGAGAGAAAGGTCCTCCTTTTTGCCGTTGGTTCACCCTCCAATGGCCGCTGTGGCCGGCGCACTGCGGCCGGCGCATCGCGCTGATCCGAAACCAGGAGCCAGGTGCTTCTCCTGGTCTCCCATGGGGTGCAGGGCCCAAGGACTTGAGCCATCCTCCACTGCACTCCCGGGCCATAGCAGAGAGCTGGCCTGGAAGAGGGGCAACCGGGACAGAATCCGGTACCCCAACCGGGACTAGAACCCGGTGTGCCGGCGCCGCAAGGCGGAGGATTAGCCTGTTGAGCCACAGTGCCAGCCTTGAACTGCTTTTAAAGCTACAGGTGCCTAGCAGAGCTGAGGAAGAGAGACTTGGAAAAATATGTTCCTGGATTCACATTTTATTTTTGTATACACAGGGTGTTTGTGATTGTTCAGGGCCAGGCTTTGCTGTAGATATAAATGAGATCCTAGAACGTAAAATTCCTTTTTTTCCTTATAAAAAGGATTTCTTTTTTCATCAACAACTATAAACACTCTCAACTCAACACATACTGGTTGAGCACCTACTACACCCTGTTTCTCAGGGACCCAATGGCAGGTGCCAAGATGGCCAACATCTGAGAGGGTAACCTGGAACATGTAGCCAAATAATTGTAAGGCACCATGTGAAATTATCAATGCCATGTGCCCTAAAAGGGCATTTCTAGATAGGCATTGGCCTTTTTCCCTACTGTTGCAGACTCAGACAGAGGATGTAGCATTTTTAGACTGCCTGCTTCCCCTTAGCCACATCCCCTTAAGGTTTCTCCCATCTTTTGGTGGCTCTTTTACCATTGCTTTTTATTGCCTCAAGTTTCTTTTTTTTCAAGCAAAGATTTAGCACCTGTGATGCATCCAGCCCCACGACAAATGCAAACATGAATAAGGACACAGTTTCAAGGATCGTACTGCTTTGCATTAGCAGACATTAGGTATGCTAAGTGAAAAGGTAATAGCATTTGGGAGGTTTCATAGTAGCAGTCTGAAAGAGTACAAAAGAAAGGCAATGAGGGGAGAACTCCATTGCACGCCTCGTACAGAGGAGTTGAGAATGGCTCCCTGTGGGATTTGGTGTTGGGGGTGAGAGACCATCCAGAGTCAGGGCAGACATCCGGGAGCCATGCATCAAAATGTGAGGTGGAACAGCACACCAGGCTTGAGGAAAGCAAGAGGAGCCGGGGGCTGGGAGACTTGGGTGCAAATGTGCTGAACTCTCCAATCCCTCCTGGAGCTTAGATCCTCTCTCACTTCCTGCCCAGCTCCTCTCAAATGTCATCTTCTCAGAGGCCTACCCAGCAGACCCTAGACAGAAGGAGAACATCTCATTCTGCCTCCCTCCCTTGTCTCCTCCCCCGCCTGCCTTTTCGCCATAGCACATACCAGATTCAATACACTAACTGTGTCTCTGTTCATTTTTGTCATCTTCCTCCTCCCACCAGAACAGACAGCCCTACGGGCAGCAACTTCAGCTCTGTCCATGTGGCCAGCAAGGAGCCCCTGGTTAGTCTGTCAGATACTCATACACGAAGCAGAGTTGCATGAGAGCCAAAAAGCACCATGAAAGGACATTGCAGGAGGTACCCAGGAGGACCACACTAACCCCAGACTGTAGATCTCCTACACCTGCTATACAAGATACACTACTCTAATTCTCACATTCTAAATAATTGTTTTATTTCTCTAAATTACATTAGAAGACAGAGAGTGAAATCTGCAGAGCTTCTGAAACCGTCAGATAACCTCACTGTCCTTCAGGTACAGCACTGTGATTCAGACAAAACCTTTTTCCAATGCTGACTCAAGGCCCCCTGTAATAAATGTGTCTCGCTACAACCTACAAGAACATGGCACTTACAGCAAGGATGAATTAGGTTTAGTTCCCCCAGAGAACAGCTGAAGATCAGCACCCAGTTCCTCATTTGTATACAGTGCATCCTATGACCCTAAGGATTTGAAATTTTCAAACGATGTCTTTCGTGGTTAGACTTGGAGGGTGGTAAGCTTTAAGCCTTAACTGAGAATGCGGCCCTAGAAGGGTGGATATGAGGAAGCAACCTTCTGAGTGCTACTAGGCTTCACTAACCCTGCTCCAAGACAGGCTAAAGCCTTCAGCACTGATAGCAGTGGTGAAAATGATTGGGCCTTTTGGACCCGTCCTTTTCTTTGGCCTTTTGCCAGTGCGGGGGCTTGCTGCCCCTGAGCCTCCAGGGCGCTCGGCCTTCAGGCAATCCTACCCATGCTTCCTGGCCTGCACGCTCTGCCACGTGGCTGGCTCCTGGTGCTCGGAATGAATCCAGATTTCTCTCTTTTTTTCTCTCTCTTAGTTAAGGCCCTCCCTCTCCTATGAATTTCTCTCACTGAATCAAAGCTTAAAAACTAAGGAAAAAAAAAAAAAAGAAAAAGAGAAGAAAATGATTGGGCGGTGGTGTGGGATTTTGTTCTGTGACATTTTCAGACAGAACCCGGCCCAGGGAGCATTTTGTGAAAGCACTGGTTTTCTTAGTGCCCTGCCTTCTCAGTTCTTAGAACTTTTCTCCAATCTTTTCTTCCATGCAACCTTATTCTTCCACACTCAAGGCCACAGGTGCGTTGGCATCACTGATAAAGGTGCACAGGAAAAATAAATCTCAGTGTCAACCTCACATCGTTTTGAGCTGCATCCTTTCCTCACCTCCCTCCCGCCAAGGTCAGCAATTACTCAGTGGAGCAGCAGGAAGTGGAAGGTCTTCCCTTCCCCTCATCTCACGATGCTGTGTCTTACCTCTCCCAGTCTAGATTCCACGGGTCATCATTACAGTCTACGTGCCTTTAACCCCTCTGTCACTCTCTCCCTCTTTCCTTATGTTATACCCATTTAATTAATCCCCAACTCAGGCTAGACTCAACAGTTATTCAATACCTCTGCCCCAAGAGTGCACATTGCTGGAGAAAATCAGTGACCATATAGGTTAGTCTTCCTCTAAATTTGTGAGCATTAATCTTAAAAGAGCACTCACCGGTACCCAGAAATCCTACTACATTTCCCTTTCTTTGAGATTAAAAAACAAACAAACAAAAAGAAACCCTTTCTCTTCAACCAGCCCAGACCCCTCCCCTCCACACCTCATGAGCTCACCTCATTCTTCCCTAAGAAGAGCAATCAGATGGGAACTCCCTCAACTTCCCACCACCAACTTTGTTAACTTATCTCCATCTACACTCCCGTTCTCTGCCTTCCTCTTATTACAAAGAAAAAAAAAAGTTTCTCTGTGCCTAAAAATGCCACTCCTCCCCTTACTTTCTGGATTTTATCTCCTCCCATGTTCAAGAAATTCAAGCCCGCAATTATCCTGTGACGCACCTTGTGTCATTAGCCTCTGCCTACTGTATCATCCCAATAAGCGTAAACACACAAACTATTCCTTTAGAAAGCCCCCTTTGGATCTCATGTTACCCTCATATTACTTCATGTATCTTCCTGACCCCTTAACAGCAAAGCTTATCAAGAAATGCCTCTATTTACCACAACACACACCAGTAAAGTGTTTCTCCCGTCCAATCCTCTAACACTGTACTTGTCAAGGTCACAACAATGTCCATGATGTAAATCTCAAGGTTACTTCTTTGTCCTCATGTGACTTGACTTCGCATCAATTTCCCTTCTTGAAACACTTCATTCTCTTGAATTCTACGTCACCACTTTGTCCTTGTTTTCTGCCCATCAAAATGAACTCTCTTCTCAGCCTCTGCGGCTGGTTCAGTGCTGGTCCTCCATCACTTCATTATCTAGCCTATTGACTAATCCCACGACTTTACTATTTCCTGGCAATAGCCTCTCCATTCTGAACCCCTCCCCCTGAACTCTTAATCCTGTTTCTGTCCTTGTCTTCCCTAGCAAACTAAAGGGCATTACCTTTGAACCAATTGTTCAAGCAAAGTTCTTTGAAATCAACCTTGATTTACCTGTATCCCCTACACCTCCTATATCACCTACACACATAGTAACTAATCAGCCATCAAATCTGATCTGCTTGACCACAGAAACATGCCCTTTAGGCATCCACTTCTCTTCATGTCTACTACTACCACCCTGGCCCACACCACCCACGTGTTTTGCCGATAGTACTAAAGTAGTCTCTAGAAGTTCTTCTTGCAGTCCTGCTGGCCCCTCAAATCTTTTCAAGCAATCCAAGTGGACTTCACAGTATAAATAAGATCATTTAAAAAATATTTTAAAGATTTTATTTATTTGAGATGTAGAATTACAGACAGAGAAAGGGAGAGACAGAGAGAAAGGTCCTCCATCTGCTGGTTCACTCCCCAAATGGTCACAATAGCTGGAGCTGGGCTGATCTGAAGCCAGGAGCAAGTAGCTTACTCCAGGTCTCCCACACAGGTGCAGGGAGGGACCCAAGCACTTGGGCCATATTCTACTGCTTTCCCAGGCCATACTAGAGAGCTAGATCAGAAGAGGAGCAGCCGGCACATGAACCAGTGCCCATATGGGATGCCCCGGCACCAGCCCCAGATCATGTTAACAATACAAATAAGATCATGTTAAGTTCTGGAATCTTGCTGATGGTTTCCTTCTGCACTTAGAATTAACTGCAGACATCTTTTTCCTGCCTACATACCTTTTATGATCTACCTCAGGCTATCTCTCCAGCCTCAACATATTCCAACACCAGAGATTCAGTCACAGTGGCTGAACTTCTCTATGTTCAAGTCCACCAAACTCCTTCTCAACTCACAGCATTTGAAATTGCTTGCCCATCTTGATCTTCCCATGGCTGGCTTTTTCTAATCATTCAGCTTCCACTCAATATCAAGAGATGTCATCCCTGCACAGCCCAACATGAATCTCCTCTCCCATCACTTATCAACTGACTATCTTGTTTTTCTCATAGCTTTTATTCTGATCTCATTTCTTAATAATTGTTTTATTTTACAGTTTTAATTTACTGCTGTCCTCCTCACTCTAGAATATTAGCTTTGTGATCATGACTATTGTCTCAATCACTCTTACATTCAACTTGTTTAAGACACTGCCCACTAAATAGCAGGTGGTCATAATTACATGTTGAAATAATAAATGAATGCTGGGTCTCAGTTGTTACTACTAAATAGGAATTGATATTAAACATCAGAGATAGATTGAACTGCTTCTGCTGCCTCGAGATTAATACTTGAAATCTAGAATAGGAGTTGCAACCTAAGACTTTATTTATACCTCACGATTCCCAAGAGGGTTCATTACAACAAAAACATTCACGTGCAAATTATTTTTTACATTAAAGTCAATATACACATCATCATCTTACATATATCCTTAAAAAATGAGTCTTTTATTCCAATTAATTTTTAATAAGATCAGCATTGATTTCAAAATTGGTATCAATACAAAAAATGAAGAAATAAATCTATGTGACAAGTATTTACATTGGTGAAAATTATTTCAGTTTAATAAAGTTGAAATATAAAATACAGGACACAATTTAATTTCTTTGCTTAGAAAAGGGATAAAGAATCATTTGGTTTACTTATTTGCCTCAGAAAATATTTACACTACAAATGTATTTATGTCTTTGCTTTCAATTAAACATAAAGTCAAACATCTTCTGAGTCAGGATGAATGCATTAAAACAAAGAGCTCAAATAGAACTTGTTTCTCAAACAAGAACCAGGAAATATCTAACCTGCTTTTGTTCTTAGGTTTCCCCCTCTCTAGCAATACTGTCTCAAAACAGCAACAGAAAACATCTTTCTAACATGTAAATCATTGTGTTATTTCCATGCTTACTTTGCAAGGGCTTCTCTTAAATGCAGAACAAAAGTCACCTGAATTTGGATGCAGCGATGGAAGTGAGTGTTCTTCATTTTCCTTTTCCACATGCACTCTTCCTTCACTCCACATCCACCCCCTTAATCATCACCACACCACAGAACTGGTAGAAAAAACCAATCAGAATAAATGAAAGGGAGAAGTCTGGTCTAACTCAAGATGCAATAAGCTCACTCCATTTTCCACCCACTGAAAGCAGCTATGACTGGGCACATGCATGGATCAACTTACAAAACCCAAAATTCAAACTGCCACAGAATCCTACTAGACTTTGTCACTCTGTTTTCCTCCGATTTCCCTGTCGTGTGCATGCAGCCTGGGTCCCAGAACTGCTCGCTGGGTTACAGCAGAAAGGCTTCAAACAGATGCTCTCAATTTCTAGCTCAACGGAATGAAAAGAGGAGCTCTACTGAAGAGAGACTAGGGGAAATACTCTGGTATTTTCTTTTCTATGGCCCTTTGGCATTGGGGTAGGCACAGTTATGGACAGTGTGCCAAGAAGCATATAACTAAAGCCCAGCTTTCTAGCAAGTTGAGCAAGAAATGGGAACTCTAGGACTCAGGTATGTTGAGGACATTGAGAAGAGGAAGAAACTCAAAAAAGGAATTTGATAGATTTGTATATGAACTCTTGGACTTGACCTCAAGCTAGACATATATGGATCTTATCCTAAACCGAATACCAAAACCTTTGAGAATTTACTACAGGATAGACAACTGTCCATATTTAGATGTTTCCTGAAAGCAGAAGGGGAGATATTTAGTGAACCAATGATACAGTGAACCAAGAATTAACCTGATATCAGAAGCAAGAACATATGAAAAGACTATGTAACAACTTACCTTGTGAAGAAGTCAAGAATAGAAAGCTTAGAAAATCAATGAAACCAAAAGTTGACTCTCAGAGTAACTCAACAAAAGTTAACAAGCCCTCTGTCTGCCTGGAGAAGAAAAAAGGAAAGGAGAATCAAATCAAAATCAGGAATGAGAATGGGATCATTACTACCAGCTGCATAGAAAAAAAAAAAAAGGATTGGAATTAAATACCATAAATAAGTGTATATCAATAAATTAAATAACCTAGATGAAATGGACAAATCCCTAAAAACATACAAACTACCAACACTGACCCAAGAAGAAATAGGAGCTATGAATACATGGATATCAAATAGATTGGATCAACCATCAAAATATTTTCAACAAAGGAAAATCCAGGAATAGATAGCTTTACTGATAATTATAATTCTATCATTTGTTTAGGCCGGTGCTGTGGCTCACTTGGCTAATCCTCTGCGGTGCTGGCACCCTGGGTTCTAGTCCTAGTTGGGGTGCCAGGACTAGTCCTGGTTGCCCCTCTTCCAGTCCAGCTCTCTGCTGTGGCCCGGGAGTGCAGTGGAGGATGGCCCAAGTACATGGGTCCCTGCACCCGCATGGGAGACCAGGAAAAGCACCTGGCTCCTGGCTTCAAATCGGCACAGTGCCGGCAGTAGTGGCCATTAGGGGAGTGAACCAACGGAAGGAAGACCTTTCTTTCTGTCTCTCTCACTGTCTATAACTCTCTCTCTGTCTCTCTTTCTCACTGTCTAACTCTGCCTGGCAAAAAAAATAAAATAAAAATAATTCCATCATATGTTTAAAGGAGAGTTGACACAGATTAACATCAATACTTCTTCAATATATCTAAACAGTAAAGGAGGAAGGGAACACTTTCTAACCCACTGCATAACATCAAAACTAAACAATGACATCACAGGAAAAGAGAAGCACAGAACAATATCCCTTTTGGAAGTAAATTTAAAAATCCCCAACAACACCCTGCAAACCAAATCCAGCAGTTTATTCAAAGGATTATTCAACAGAATTAAGTGGGACTTATTCCAGAAATCCAAAGTTGGTATAACATATAAAAATCAATTAATGTGGTAGGTTACATTAAAGGATTTTTTAAAACACAAATGATCATCTCAATAGGTAATAGCTCTTGACAAAATCCAACACCTTTTGTGGGGGAAAAAAAATTCTCAACCAACTGGGAGTTGAACCTAACGTCCTAGCTAACTATGAAAGACTGGATGATTCCCCCTGAGATAAGAAAAAGAAAAGGATGACACTTCTGTGAAACACTGTACCAGAGGCTCTAGCCTGACAACTGGGCAATAAAATGATAATAATAATAATAATCAAGGATCACACTTGCAAAGTAAGAAGTAAAACCATCTGTATTCAAAGATGAAATAATCTTATTGACAAAAAAGGTCTACAAAGTAACTATTACAGCTCCTAAAGAAGTTCAGTAAAGTTGAAGAATTCCAGATCAACATGCAAAAATCAGTTGTGTTTTTATACACTCATCATGAACAATCAAAAATGATATTAAAGACCCCACTTACAGGGTCATGCAAAATGGTATGATAATTAAGAATGAATTTAGCTATGGAAGCTCAAGACTTGTATACTGAAAACTACAAAGTGTTACTGAAGCAAATTTATTTTAAAGATTTATTTTATTTATTTGAAAGACAGATTACAGAGAGAGGTGGAGACAGAGAGAGGTCTTTCATCTGCTGGTCCACTTCCCAGATGGCTGCAACTGCTGGAGCTGCGCCGATCTGAAGCCAGGAGCCAGAAGCTTCTTCTGAGTCTCCCATACAGGTGCAGGGGCCCAAGGACTTGGGCCATCTTCTACTGCTTTCCCAGGCCACAGCAGAGAGCTGGATCGGAAGAGGACAGCCGGGAGAAGAACCAGCGCCCACCCATATGGGATGCCAGCACTTCAGGCCAGGGCTTAACCTGCTGCACCACAGCGCCAGCCCCAAGTAAATTTTAAGAGACCTAAATATAGAAGATATTTGTGTTCATAGATTGGAAGACTTACCATTTTTAATATGGCAATATTATCCAAACTATAGATTCAATGCAATTAAATCAAAATTACAATGACTTTTTATTTCTTTGCAGAAATGGAAAAGTGGATCTCAAATTCATATGGAAATGTAAGGGGTCCTGAATAACAAAATATCTTGAAAAACAAGAACAAAATAGAAGGAATTACACTTCCCAATTTCAAAACTAGTTATAAAGCTGTATTATTCAAAACTGTGGTATTGGCATAAGGCTAGACATTTAATCCAATGGACCAGTGTCCAGTAATAAACCCAAAAATCTTAGGCCATTTGATTTTTTAAAGATATCATATATGGGGCCGGCACTGTGGCGTAGTGGGCAAAGCTGCCATCTGCAGTGCCAGCATCCCATATGGGCGCCAGTTCAAGTCCCAGCGTCTCCACTTCCAATCCAGCTCTCTACTATGGTCTGGGAAAGCAGTGAAGGATGCCCCAAGTCCTTGGGCCCCTGCACCCACGTGGGAAGCCCTGGAGGAAGCTCCTAGCTCCTGGCTTCGATTGGTGCAGCTCCGGCCGTTGCAGACAATGGGGGAGTGAATCAGCAGATGCAAGACCTTTCTCTCTCTCTCTCTCTCTGCCTCTCCTTCTCTCTCTGTGTAACTCTGACTTTCAAATAAATAAAATAAAATAAATAAATAAATAAACTCTGACTTTCAAATAAATATTTTTAAAAAGTGAACTCTCAATGTTTAAAAAAAGAAATTATTTATTTATTTGAGAGGTAGAGTTATAGAGAGAGAGAGGGAGAAACAGAGAGAAGGGTCTTCCATCTGCTAGTTCACTCCCCAAATGACCACAAAGGCCAGAGCTGAGCCAACCCAAAGCCAGGAGCCTGGAAGTTCCTCTGGGCTCCCCACACAGGTGCAGGGGTCCAAGCACTTGGGCCATCTTCCATTGCTTTCCCAGGCCATAGCAGAGAGCTGGACTGGAAGAGGAGCAGCAAGGATACAAACTGACACCCATATGGGATGCTGGCATCACAGGCAGAGGCTTAGCTTACTACACCACAGAGCCAAGCCCAGGCTAATCAATTTTTTTTTATTAAACTTTTATTTAATGAATATAAATTTCCAAAGTATAGCTTATGGGTTACAATGGCTTCCCCCCTCCCACAACTTCCCTCCCGCCCGCAACCCTCCCCTTTCCCGCTCCCTTTCCCCTTCCATTCATGTAAAGATTCATTCTCAATTCTCTTTGTATACAGAAGATCAGTTTAGTATATATTAGGTAAAGATTTCAACATTTTGCCCCATATAGCAACACAAAGTGGAAAAACTACCATTGGATTACTAATTATAGCATTAAATAGCAATGTACAGCACATTAAAGACAGAGATCCTACATAATTTTTTTTCAAATTAATTAATTTTCTATGCCATTTCCATTTTAACACCAGGTTGTTGTTTTTTTTTTTTCATTTCCAATTCTCTTTATATACAGAAGATCACTTCAGTATATAATTAGTAAAGATCTCATCAGTTTGTGCCCACACAGAAACGCAAAGTATAAAAATACTGTTTCAGTACTAGTTATAGCATCACTTGGCTTTAGACGACACATTAGGGATAGATCCCACATGGGGTGTAAGTACACAGTGACTCCTGTTGCTGATTTAACAATTTGACACTCCTGTTCATGGCGTCAGTAATCTCCCTAGGCTCTAGTCATGAGTTGCCAGGGCTATGGAAGCCTTTAGAGTTCGCTGACTTTGATCTTATTCCGATAGGGTCATAGTCAAAGTGGAAGTTCTCTCCTCCCTTCAGAGAAGGGTACCTCCTTCTTTGATGGCCCCGTTCTTTCCACTGGGATCTCACTCACAGAGATCATTCATTTAGGTCTTTTTTTTTTTTTTCCATGATATCTTGGCTTTCCATGCCTGCTATACTCTCATGGGCTCTTCAGCCAGATCTGAATGCCTTGAGGGCTGATTCTGAGGCCAGAGTGTTGTTTAGGACATCTGCCATCCTATGAGTCTGCTGTGTATCCCACTTCCCATGTTGGATCTTTCTCTCCCTTTTTGATTCTATCAGTTAGTATTAGCAGATACTTGTCTTGTTTGTGTGATCTCTTTGACTCTTAGACCTATCAGAGCTATCAGTTGTGAGCTGAAATTGATCACTTGGACTAGTGCGATGGCATTGGTACATGCCATCTTGATGGGATTGTGTTGGAATCCCCTGGCACATTTCTAACTCCACCATTTGCGGCCAGTCCAATTGAGCATGTTCCAAATTGTTCATCTCCTCCCTCTCTTTTTCCACTCTTAGATTTAACAGGGATCACTTTTCAGTTAAAATATAAACACCTAAGAATAATTGTGTGTTAATTACTGAGTCCAACCAATAGTACTAGAACAACAACAACAAATACTAAAAAGGATAAAGTATTACATTGTACATCTAAAGTCAGGACAGGAGCTGATCAGTTCATTGTTGCTTATAGTGTCCATTTCACTTAACAGGTTTCCCCTTTGGCGCTCAGTTGTCACCGATCAGGGAAAACAAATGATATTTGTCTCTTTGGGACTGGCTTAATTCACTCAGCATGATGTTTTCCAGATTGCTCCATCTTGTTGCAAATGACTGGGTTTCGTTGTTTCTTACTGCTGTATAGTATTCTATGGAGTACATGTCCCATAATTTCTTTATCCAGTCTACTGTTGATGGGCATTTGGGTTGGTTCCAGGTCTTAGCTATTGTGAATTGAGCTGCAATAAACATTAATGTGCAGATGGCTTTTTTATTTGCCAAATTAATTTCCTTTGGGTAAATTCCAAGGAGTGGGATGGCTGGGTTGTATGGTAGGGTTATGTTCAGGTTTCTGAGGAATCTCCAGACAGACTTCCATAGTGGCTTAACCAGTTTGCATTCCCACCAACAGTGGGTTAGTGTCCCTTTTTCCCCACATCCTCTCCAGCATCTATTGTTGGTAGATTTCTGAATGTGAGCCATTCTCACCGGGGTGAGATGGAACCTCATTGTGGTTTTGATTTGCATTTCTCTGATTGCTAGTGATCTTGAACATTTTTTCATGTGTCTGTTGGCCATTTGGATTTCCTCTTTCGAAAAATGTCTATTGAGGTCCTTGGCCCATCTCTTAAGTGGGTTGTTTGTTTTGTTGTTGTGGATTTTCTTGATTTCTTTGTAGATTCTGGTTATCAATCCTTTATCTGCAGTATAGTTTGCGAATATTTTTTCCCATTCTGTTGGTTGCCTCTTCACTTTCCTGACTGTTTCTTTTGAAGTACAGAAACTTCTCAATTTGATGCAATCCCAAATGTTAATTTTGGTTTTGACTGCCTGTGCTGTTGGAGTATTTATTTTTAAAGGTTTATTTTATTTATTTGAAAGACAGAGTTACAGAGAGTGGGTGGGTTGGTGGGGTGGAGGTCTTTCATCCGCTGGTTCACTCCCCAAATGGTCACAACAATCAGTGCTGGGCCAGGCTGTAGCCAGGGGTCTGGAGCTTCTTTCGGGTCTCCCACATGGGTGCAGGGGCCCAAAGACTTGGACCATCTTCTGCTGCTTTCCCAGGTGCATTGGCAGGGAGCTGGATTGGAAGCAGGGTAGCCATGACTCAAACTATAGCCCATATGGGATGCCAGTGCTGCAGGCCAGGGCTTTAGCATGCTGCATCATAGTGCCAGCCCCACCAATTGATTTTTGACAATGGTGCCAAGACTATTCAATGAGGAAAGAATAATATCTTCAGTATATGGTTCTGGGACTACAAGCCAAACACATGAAAATAAATGAAAATGGACTTTTTTCTTAGTCCATATTAAAACATTAGCTAAAAATGGACCAGCAATCTAAAAATAAAAGCTAAAGCTATAAAACTCTGAGAAGAAAACATAGAGATAAATCTTCCTGATCTCAGATTTACCAACACATTCTCAGATTTGATTCTAAAAGCATGAACAACAAAAGAAAAAGTAAATAAATTAAGCTTCATAAAATAAAAAACTCATTCATAACAGGACATTATCAAAACAGTGAGAAAATATTTGCAATCACATATCTGATAAAGGTTTAGTATACCAAATACGCAAAGGTGATTTATAATCCAACATTTAAAAATGCAAACTACTCTGGGACTGGCACTGTGGCACAGCACATAAAACAGACACTTGCAATGCCAGCATCCCATATGGGTACCAATTCCTGTCCCAGTTGCTCCACTTCCGATCCAGCTCCCTACTAATGGCCTGGGAAGAGCAGCAGAAGATGGCCCAAGTGCTTGGGTCCCTGCTAGGCTCATGGAAGACCTGAAAGCACTGGGCCACTGCGGCCATTTGGGGAGTAAACCAGCAGATCGAAGATTCTCTCTGTCTCTCCTTCTCTCTCAGTAACTCTGATTTTCAAATAAATAAATAAATCTTTTTAAAATATTCAAACTACTCAAAAAATATTCAAAGAAGTTGAAGAGATATTTTTTCAAAAAGGATATACAAATGGCAGCAAGCAAAGGAAAATATGTTCAGTGTCATTAGTTATTAGCTAAATACAAGTTAAAAACCACAATGTAGGGCCGGCGCTGTGGTGCAGCGGGTTAACGCACTGGCCTGAAACTCCGGCATTTCATATGGGTGCCGGTTCTAGTCCCAGCTGCTCCTCTTCCAATCCAGTTCTCTGCTTTGGCCTGGAAAAGCAGTAGAAGATGGCCAAGTCCTTGGGCCCCTGCACCCACCTAGGAGACCAGGAAGAAGCTCCTGGCTCCTGGCTTCTGGCTCCTGGCTTCAGATCGGCACTGCTCCGGCCATTTCGGCCATCTGGGGAGTGAACCGGCGGATGGAAGACCTCTCTCTCTCTCTCTGTAACTCTGTCTTTCAAATAAATAAAATAAATCTTTAAAAAAAAAAAAAAAAGCCCACAGCCGGCACCGCAGCTCACTAGGCTAATCCTCCGCCTGCGGCGCCGGCACTCCGGGTTCTAGTCTGGGTTGGGGCGCCAAATTCTGTCCCGGTTGCTCCTCTTCCAATCCAGCTCTCTGCTATGGCCCAGGGGTGCAGTGGAGGATGGCCCAAGTGCTTGGGCCCTGTACTCACATGGGAGACCAGGAGGAGGCACCTGGCTCCTGGCTTCGGATTGGCACAGCACATCGACTGTAGCGGCCATTTGGGGGGTGAACCAATGGAAGGAAGACCTTTCTCTCTGTCTCTCTCTAACTCTGCCTGTCAAAAAAAAAAAAAAAAAAAACCCACAGTGTGATACAAGGTCACAACCACAAAAACGATTCATACTCAAAAAGCTGAAAATAAAAGAAAGTTTAACCTTTTGTACTCTACTAGTGCAAACATAAAAGTTTGGTAGTTCCTCAAAAAATAAACATAGAATTTCCATGTGACCCAGCAATTTCAACCCAAAATATATACTCAAGAGAAATGAAAATGTGTTCTCACAAAAACTTGTACATGGGGGCCAGCACTGTGGTGTAGTGGGTGAGGCTGCCGCCTGCAGTGCCATCATTCCATGTGGGTGCCAGTTCGAGTTCCCACAGTTCTTTTGATCCAGCTTTCTGTTATGGCCTGGGAGAGCAGTAGAAGATGACCTGAGTGCTTGGGCCCTTGCACCTGAGTGAAAGACCCAGAGGAAGCTCCTGGCTCCTGGCTCCTGGCTTCAGATAAGCCCAGCTCCAGCCATTGCGGCCATCTGGGGAGTCAACCAGTAGATAGAAGATATTTTTCTCTGCCTCTACCTCTGCCTCTTTGTAACTCTGCCTTTCAAATAGATAAATCTTTAAAAAAAAAAAAAGAAAAGAAAAGAAAACTTGTACACAAATGCTCATGGCAGTATTTGTCATAATGGCAAGAAAAAAAGGAATAACTCAAATGTCCATCAGTTGATGAATGCATAAATAAAATGTGTTATATAACCATACACAGGGAAACTGGGTATAGAATCTGCACTATTCCTTACATCTGCATGGGAACCTATGTTATATAAATATTAAATCAAATTCATCAATTTTTAGTAGCTTCTTTGAAACTTTAATAATAAAATTCAACCTCTGTGGCTAGGAGATTCGTCCTCAATGTGCTGATGTTGGGAGCTGGAACCTTAAAGAGGTAGGGCCTGAGAGAGGGTTCTTAGGGCAGTTGAGGGGAGTGCCCTCAGAGAGTTTATGGGATCGTAACTGTTCTCTGACTTCCTGCTTCAAGACGTAATTTCTGGGGCCAGCTTTGTGGAGCAGCAGCTTAAATCATCTCTCGCAACAATGGCATCCCATATCAGCTGCTCTGCTTCTGATCAGGCTTCCTGCTAACGCACCTGGGAAGGCAGCAGGAGATGGCCCAAGTACTTGGGCCCTGGCTACTTGTATGGGAGACCTGGATGGAGTTCTTCCACAGCCCTGGCTGCTGCAGCCATTTAGGGAGTGAACCAGCAGATGAAATCCTTTTCTTTTTATCTCTACCTCAATCTCTCTTCCCAGGTTTCAAGTAAATAAATAAATCTTCAAAAAAGAAAAAATGTGATCTCTTCCTTCTCCGTGTGCTCCCCACACTGTGATGCCATCTGACACAGGATCTTCACTGGAGCCAAGCTAATTTCAGTACCTTGCCTTGGAATATCCACAACAGTTAGCTGAATAAACTCCTTTTCCTTTATAAAGCTAGCCTGCCTTGGGTTTTTCATTACAGTATCAAAACACAGACTAATATGCCTTCTCTGGACTATTACTCCGCACCGTTTTCATTCAAGCTCACTTGTTCGTTATCTCAAATTTTCCCTGCCAAGGAAATCCTCTTACTAAGCATCTTTTGCAGACCTTCATCTGCCGGCACCTGAACCACCTGCTTCTTACTTCATTTACCTGTATGTCCTGCTAGAATAGATTCTCTGAAATCGAGGCCATTTCAGCTTGTTACTTTACCTATCTGAAACCTGAGACTTGAAGGATAATCAGGAGATGGCTACTAAATCAATGCGGGCAGAGCTACCTCCTCTCTCCTCCCCACTCCACCTGCCCCATCCCTGGCCATTCTGCTTTCTTCCACTCATTTCTCCAGAGAATACACTCCATAAGCTGGTAGACGTGCCAGGCATGTGAAAAATAATTATAGAACAATGTAATAAATGCCTACAGAAGAGGGAGCAGCAGTTTTATAGAACTTTTTACTGTGTTTTCTATGTAAAATTAGAATTTAAATTTCCTTCTAGAACTTTAATCATAATTTCCTTTAAGAGAAAACTAGGGGCTGGCACTGTGGCATAGCGGATAAAGCCACTGCCTGCAGTGCCAGCATTCCATATGGGCGCCGGTTCGAGTCCTGGCTGCTCCACTTCCGATCCAGCTCTCTGCTGTGGCCTTGGAAAGCAGTAGAAGACAGCCCAAGTCCTTGGACCCCAGCATCCACATGGGAGACCCAGAAGAAGCACTCTGACTTTCAAATGAATAAATATTTTTAAAAAATTATTATCCCCACTAAATAGATAAGAAAACTAGACAAATAAGTTGGCTTCCTCCAACACCTTAAAAGTAGTAAGTGCCAAGCCAGGATCCAAACCTAAACCATAAACATCCAACCTAATATTCTCTCCATTTCATCACAGCCCCCTTTGTTTTCTGCGTTAGCTGCCTATCTTCTCATTTAACAACCAGTGTATTCACATAATTACAAATCTGGTACCATAACAAAACAAAATAATTCTAAGAACATGCCTGATTGCTAATTGACTGAAATTTCATTCTTTTTTTATGATTTATTTATTTGAAAGATAGTGAGATAAAGAGAAAGATCTTCCACCTGCTAATTCGCTCCTCAGATGGCAGAAATGGCCCAGGCTGGGCCAGGCCGAAGCCACGAGCCCAGAACTCCATCAGGATCTCCCTTGTGGTCTGAAGCATTTGGGCCATCTTGTGTTGCCCTCCCTGGTATGTAAGCAAGGAGGTGGATCAGAAGTACAGCATGGATTTGAACCAGTGTTCATATGGGATGCTGGCATTGCAGGTGGCAGATTAACCCACTGTGCCACTATGCTGGCCCCTGAATTTCTTTCTTGATATAAAATATTTTTAAACATTCAAGTCTTTAGTATGAGGGAAAGAACACTTTTCATGGTCTAGCTGAGTATGTTTACATTTGTCTTGATTTACCCTATGTGTTCAACTGATTTTATTTTTGTGCTTACAAATGCATGATAAAAATATGAATGATCAATATATAAACATCACAACAAAAAAATCTGTTAGTCTACACGAAAGAGGCTTGATGTACCCTTAGTGTTGATCAAAATCATAACAGCAGGAAAAGGCTTACCTTTTGTTAATGTGGACATTTTTCTTGGTAATTGTAAGTTTTTCTGTAGGCTGCTAGCATTGATTCTAACTATGAGTCACAACTGAAATCATTGTACAAATAAACAGAGGAGACACTGTCAAGATTTAGAGAGGCTAGCAGCATAGAAAGTGAGATGAAAAATCAGATATGTTAGCTCAAACAGAAAAAGGTATATTTTTATCCTTGTATTTTGAATAACTACAATTTTCTGATCCTTTTTTTTTCTTTTATTTTTTCCCAGTATTCAATTGCATTTTCAATGCAAATTACTGTATTATTTTCCAGAAACACTTTGTGTCCCTTAGTGGACTTATTCAACTAATTAATGATTTTTTAAAATTACTGAAAGCAATATTGCAAGAAATAATTTCCAAACTGAAATTTATACACTTGAAAGCTGATTCCTACAAAAATGATTTGGCTCTCTAAAAAAAGAAGCAATCTCTCAACTCCATGGACCCAGCCCTGGGCCTGCTAGGGTTTCTTTTTCATAGGAAATTACTGCTGTGATAGATTCTTGTTAACCCTAGGAGGAAAGAAATCCAATGGCAAGGCCTAATCAGAGACCGAAACAGAATGTTCTGTTGTCTGAAATGATTATCTCTGTGTAATAGTTGACAGACAAGTTAAATGTGTTGGAATCAAGTAAAATATTCATTTTCCCTTTTACTTCACCAGGCTGCCACGCTTTAACTGGGTTATTGCTAGGTGCCTTTGCTTCCTCCGTTGCCTTTCCATGCTGATAACTGGATAGACAGTCCACATTTCTTTTCTCTTCAGATCCCTGGTGGAAAATTGTCTGCTGGTGAGAATGAATGCAGCCTGTCCACCACACTCCCTGCCCCTACCAGTCCCTCAAACAAGGCCATGCTGCTAAAACTTTGCTTTTTCCTCAAAAGCTCTCTCACCACCTCCACCCCTCCCCACGGCTAGTGGCGAGGTAGAGACAACAGGAGATCTATGGCTAGCAACTTTTTCTGCTGGTTTGTATTTCCTCGGGCTCCGATGAGTGTGTGATGGCTAAGTAGCAGGTTATGTATTTTTCCATTGAAAATACATAACCTAAAAGCGTTCCAGAAAGCTGTTTGTTTTTTTCTCCTCTTTTATTTACTTATTTGATTTTTAAAAGATTTACTTATTATTTATTTGAAAGGCAGACTGACAGAAAGAGGGAGAGATGGCGAGAGAAGCAGATATTCATTCTGCTGTTTTACTCCCCAGATGGCTGCAACGGGATTGGCCAGGCCAAAGCCAGGAGCCTGGAACTCCACTTAGGTATCTCATGAGTACAGGAGTCCAAGCACTTGGGCCATCTTTCAGTGCCTTCCCAAGTGCAATTAGCAGGGAACTGGATCGAAAGTGGAGCATCCAGGACTTGAACGGGCATCCAAGTGGTATGTGTGAATTGCTGGTGGTGGCTTAACTCACTGTGTCACAATGCCAGCCCCTTTTCCCCCTTCTTCCCAGGTTTATTAAACACGCAGATAAAATTTTTGAATGTCATAAATCCTTTTCCTCAATTTCCAACAGGATTAATGTTTGTCATGTAATGCAACAGTGAACTGAGATCAACACCCATGAAGATAAAGTTAAATGATCAATCACAACCTGGTGATTTTTTCATGGTTAGAATCAACTGTCCATTTAATTGTAGAGCAGTTAACTATGGGCTCTGGAGCCAGCCTGCCTAAGTTTAAAACCTGCCCTGCTCAGTAACTGGCTAGAAGACATAGAGCAAATTAAACTATCTACACCTATTTCCTCATTCTGTAAAACGAACGTAATAAAAGCACCCACTTCCTGCTTCCTACATTGAATGATTCTTATTAATGAGGTAATACAGGTAAAACCCCTAAAATATTATCTTTCATGGAATTAGATCTCCACCAGTGTTACTTGTGACAATTGATAAGACTATTGTAAATGAAAAGATTTCTAACATATTATTCTTTAGTTTGTAGACACTGTGAAGGCACAGTTCAAGGAAAGCTTTTCTTATGGCTCCGTGTTTATCTGATACAAGCTCTCAAATTAGTTTTTTCTGATTTTGTTTTTACTGTCCTTCAGGCTCTCATATCTTACTCCCCAGAACTGCTAATAATATAGCACTTAGGAAAGAATGAAGCCCAGGTTAAAGACAAATTGACGCCGGCGCCGCAGCTCACTAGGCTAATCCTCCACCTGCGGCACCAGCACCCCAGGTTCTAGTCCTGGTCGGGGCGCCAGATTCTGTCCAGGTCACTCCTCTTCCAGTCCAGCTCTCTGCTGTGGCCTGGGAGTGTAGTGGAGGATGGCCCAAGTGCTTGGGCCCTGCACCTGCATGGAAGACCGGGAGAAGCACCTGGCTCCTGGCTTCGGATCAGTGAGGTGCGCCGGCTGCAGCGGCCATTGGGTGATGATCCAACGGCAAAGGAAGAAAGACCTTTCTCTCTGTCTCTCTCACTGTCCACTCAGCCTGTCAAAAAAAAAAAAAAAAAAAGACAAATTGCCTATTCTAGAACCATTAGTATTAATAGTAATGAACTAACATGCAAGGCCTCCATTTTAAAAAAGTGTTTACTTTTTCCCATCTACTTGAAAGGTAGAGCGAGAGAAAAAGAGAGAAAGAAACAGAAAGAGAGGAGAGACATCTTTCCATCTATTGGTTCCCTTCTCAGATGCCCATATCAACCAGTGCTGCGCCAGGCTGAAGCCAAGAGCCTGGAATTCCACTGGATCTCCCATGTGGGTAGCAGGGACTCAAGCACTTGGACCATCAACCACTGATGCATTAGCAGGAAGTTGGATTAGAAGTGGAGCACTCTAGACAAGGGACGGGGGTGTTCCCAGGAATGCTTAACCCACTGTGCCACAACATCCACGCCAGGGCCTCCTAGTTAACTAATGATGCTACTGCCCTTGTGTTCCTAGTTAGTATTCTCTTCCATGAGATGCACATTCTCTCTGGAAAAAAACAGACACAGAGACAGCTAAGACGATTTTTAAAAGAATTCCTCCTTGTAGGTTCTCTCTGTCTACCACACTTTTATCTTAGATTGTCTTTTTTTTTTTTTTTTGCCAGGTAAAGTTAGACAGAGAGACAGAGAGAGAGTTATAGACAGTGAGAGAGAGACAGAGAGAAAGGTCTTCCTTTTCAGTTGGTTCACCCCCACAAATGGCTGCTACAGCCAGCACGCTGTGCCGATCTGAAGCCAGGAGCCCAAGCAGGGCACTTGGGCCATTGTCCACTGCCTTCCTGGGCCACAGCAGAGAGCTGGCCTGGAAGAGGGGCAACCAGGACAGAATCTGGTGCCCCAACAGGGACTAGAACCCGGGGTGCCGGTGCCACAGGCGGATGATTAGCCTAGTGAGCCACGGCGCCGGCTAGATAGTCTTCTTAGAGAATAAACTAATAGCCTATTTCTCCTCATCTAGTCAACTTATGTGTGGTAATTCCTTTAGACTGTGAGAACATTTGCTAATACGCTGGTTGCTTCTCACATTTTCCCTCCTTGTTAACGCCTCCATAAATCCTCTGGTCGGCACACTTTCTGCTTGTCCTAACAATTAGAATGTCAAGGTAATATTCTAGAAAACAGAAGTATCATCGACATTTTTCATGTGCTCATGCTAAACTGATCTTGGTGTTTTTCATCTCTACTTAAAACTGGCATGTTTTGTGGAATCAGGTTCTTCCTATGCCATACAATGTGGTACAATGTAATATTCATAAAACATCTTCTCAAATGCCTGCGAGTTAGTCTTCTTCGTGAAATAAAGAGCTAGTGATATCATTGTTCTTTTTTCTATACTGGTGAAATTAACATTTTCTCATTTTACCTCCTGAATACAAAAATGATTAGACGTTTGAAAGATATTTGCTTACAGAAATAAATCAATTCATTTTCCTCTCAACCATAAGCCAAATCTTCCTGGGAATCTTGCACTTTCTTTTCCTCCAACCGCTCCTTCTCTTTAGTCAACATTTCAGAGAGGATTGGCTTTGATATTATAATGTCTGTGCCTAGCGCTGGATGGCAGGGGCACAAAACTTCCAGTCTAACTTTTCTGTGAAACAGTTGCTGTCTGACATTTCATACTGATCTCCAGGAACCCACAAGGCATGTGTTTATTTTGATATACAAACTATGGACAGAAGATAACTGACCTTGAGTGGATCATTTAAGACAACTCCAGACAAGATCACCAGGGCCAGTTCTTGTTTTAGAGGTTCCTATGCGAGCTACTGCTGCCTAGAATCATGTTGTACATTCTTAGTTAAATGCTCATTTCATGTAGGCCTCCTCCTTTCTTTCCCCTCGGTGGCTCACAAGTTTTGCATGGCTTCCATCGAGACCTGAAATGATATTTTTCCCCAGGAACTCTACTCTTACAGAAATATTTATCTCAGGCTTGCTTCTAATCAACAATTCTCTAACTATATGTTCCTCTTTTTAAAACCTTTTAAAGCAATTATTCATTAAAATTCTTGATTGTTTTGTATTTCACAATCTTCCATTTGAGGTCCAAGATTTGGCCTGAGAATTTACTGTTACTCTTATATCAAGCAGTAACAAAATAACTCTACCTGGTAGAATTCAAAATGTACGTGTCCCTCACATTCACTGTGACTAGACCTACTTTAAGTAATGCTCAATACTTTGTTAAGAAAACAACTTTGTGATGACAATTTAAAATCTGAGAAAAGTAAAATTTCTATCTGGAAAAAATTAATTATCATCACACTGTTTTTCTTTCTGTTAAAATTTTCCATTGAGGGAGAGTTTTTATCTGTAGTTTTAAGGTTAGTGAGAACTTTTTGTTTTTGTAAATTATAATCTATAAGTAAGTTGTGCATCCATAAGCATATTTTACATGGTTTTAATTTTTTGGTTGTTTTTGTATTTGTCATTATCAGTGCATAGCCTTCAAATTTGAAATGGGCTCCCAAAGATATTTGCTGTGGTGGGTATAATGTCAACTTCCCCTTTAATTATTTGGTGCCAAATGAATTTTGCTATTCAAAATATAGGAATATGTATAATTATGGTGAAAATTAAAATAATACCTGAATCAATTCCCTGTATATTCGTTTTAATGTGAAAAAATGAATGGGAATATTGAAAGGATTTGCATTACAGGAGGGTGCCCTGTTCTCAAATATCTCTTACCATAGCTGTGGAAAATTCGGTAAGCTTAAGCCAATACGGTATTTTTCCTATGCCATGACTTTCTCCATGCCCTGAGAGACCAAGCCAAACTAAAAGACACTCAAATTTCATGTGCTGTTATTAAACACATAGCAAGGGCTTTTAAAATTAGGATATTATAAGAAAGCAGTGCTGAGTCATTTTTGTTTCATAAGCCAAATGTACCATGATTTTAAATTTTATTTAGATTTGAATAAGGTATTATCCTGAATTTATACAGAGATTATTATCCTACTGCACTACCTCTTTTTTTTCCTTATTCATCCATGTTGATGTTTTTGTCTCATTATATTTTAGTTAAGCTGAATAAATTAAATACTTTTTGAAAGGAGAAATGCTGTGGATAAACTAAATAGATTTTGATAAATAAATTATGGATTGTAGGGCAATACTGTAAAAAAGTTATGAACTACAAAGCAATACATCTTGTAAAAGTACATCTCCTGATACCTCAGAAATCTGAATATAGACCTACCATATGACCCAGCCATCCCACTCCTGGGAATTTACCCAAGGGAAATGAAATCAGCATATGAAAGAGTTATCTGCATCCACATTTATTGCAGCTCAGTTCACAATAACTAAGATATGGAATCAACCCACATGTCTGTCAAAGACTGGATAAAGAACTTATGGGATATGTACACCATGGAATACTACACAGTAGTAAAAAAAAATGAAATTCTGTCATTTGCAACAAAATGAAACAGGAAAACTTCATACTTAGTGAAATAAGCCAGTCCCAAAAGGGCAAATACCATATGTTCACTATGATCTGTGATAACTAATAGAGTACCTAAAAGGTAATCTATAGAAGAGAAGTGAAATTGACACTTTAAGATGCAATGACTTTGAATGGCCCTTGTCTCAATTGAGGAGCAGGGTTTTTTTTTTTTTTTTTATATACTATTTGTTGAACTCTTCGCTCAGTATAGAGCTAACCATATGTGTATAAAGTTAACTGAAAATAGATCTTAGTAAAAAATAAGAATGAAATGGGAGAAGGAGGAGGAAGAGGGGTGGGAGTGTGGGTGGGAGGGAGGGTACAATGGGAAGAATCACTATGTTCTTATGTACTTATGAAATGCATGAACTTGGTATTCCTTAAATAAAAGGTTTATGGGGAAAAATAAGTACATCCCCCTTTGGTAGGAATTTATGTCTGTTTTAGAAGTTGGAGTATTTTCCTTTAGAAGGTACTTACAGAATACAGATTCTGGATATGAAGTAACACCCTTCACCCAAACCAAAACCCAGGGCTGTAAGCTCATTCAGTATCACTTGGGGGTGATGTTCAATTCTAAGCATCCTTAGTGGGATTAAAAGTCACAGGTGTAGGGCCAGTGCAGTGGCACAGTAGGTTAATTCTCTGCTTGCAGCGCCACCACCCTATATGGGCACCATATCTGCTATGGCCTGGGAAAGCAGTAGAAGATGGCCAAGTCCTTGGGCCCTTGTACCTGCATGGAAGACCTGGAAGGAGCTCCTGGCTCCTGGCTTTGAATTGGCTCAGCTCCAGCTGTTGCGGCCATTTGGAGAGTGAAGCAGTGGATGGGAGACCTTTCTCTCTGTCTCTCCCTCTCACTGTCTATAACTCTACCTCTTAAATAAATAAAATATTAAAAAAAAAAAAGTCACAGGTGCTATGTTTCTGAATCCTGACACAGCAGGCAAGCAGGGTACCTGCTCCCCCACCTCCAAGAGGGACAACAGAGTCTCCCCCAGATGTCCTCTTGCTCTGTCATGTCTCAGAATGGCCAAGAAATCCCCCAAGAGCAAACAGCAGGCATGATCTTTTAAGCTAACAACAGTACTTGGGCATCAAAGTTAAGGCATATATGGAGCAAGTTAAAGAAATAAAATGTTAAAGTTATCAAAATGGGCCAGCGCCATGGCTCACTTGGCTAATCCTCCGCCTGCAGCGCTGGCATCCCATATGGGCACCAGGTTCTAGTCCCGGTTGCTCCTCTTCCAGTCCACCTCTCTGCTGTGGCCCGGGAGGGCAGTGGAGGATGGCCCAAGTGATTGGGCCCTGCACCTGCATGGGAGACCAGGAGGAAGCACCTTGCTCCTGGCTTCGGATCAGTGCAGTGTGGTGACCATAGCGGCCATTTGGGGGGTGAACCAAGGGAAGGAAGATCTTTCTCTCTGTCTCTCTCTCTCACTGTCTAACTCTGCCTGTAAAAAAAAATTTTTTCAAAATGTTTGAGCCCACAAAATATCTCATAGGCATATTTTTTAATTTACTCTTTTCTTTTTTGAGTTAATATTTATAGAATAGTTAACCCAATAAAGGCATGATATATATACTGCACAAGTGCACACAGAACCTTCACAGAAATAGAGTAGTACGTGCTTGGCCATAAAACAAGTCTCAGTGCATGTAAAAGATTAAAATAATACAACTGTTGCATTCTGACCAAAAGAGAAGTTAAGTAGAGATCATCAGTAATGAGATAATCAGCCAGCCCTGGCTGTTTGCATGCATTTGGGGAGTGAATGAATGAATAAAAGATCTCTCTCTCTCTCTCTCTCTTGCTTTTTTTTAAAAAAATTTGACAGAGTTATAGACAGTGAGAGAGAGAGACAGAGAGAGACAGAGTTATAGACAGTGAGAGAGAGAGACAGAGAGAAAGGTCTTCCTTCTGTTGGTTCACTCCCCAAATGGCTGCCACGGCTGGCGCTTCACCGATCCGAAGCCAGGAGCCAGGTATTTCCTCCTGGTCTCCTATGTGGGTACAGGAGCCCAAACACTTGGGCCATCCCCCACTACCCTCCTTGGCCACAGCAGAAGCTGGACTGGAAGAGGAGCAACCAGGACTAGAACCCGGCACCCATATAGGATGCCGGCACCGCAGACGGAGGATTAACCAATTGAGCCAAGGCACCGGCCCCTCTCTCTCGCTTTTAAGTAGATTAAAATGGTTTTTTTGAAAGTGAAAACTCCAAAATAATTAAACAACACACTTCTCAATAAGTCACGGGGGAAAAAAGAAATCATAGGAGAAACTAGAGCATATTTTATTTACTCTTCTATAAATAAAAACTTGTGACTGAGGATTAGTATATTTCTAAAACAAAAATGCATAAACCTTATTTCAGAAACGGGTCTTAGAAAGAATGTAATTTTTTGTACATCATCTGAAGATTGTTCAGATCTCTTTTGATAATACCAGTTAGGAAAATAATAAGCCTGTGGAGAAATATGCTGTTCTTTTTTCCTAACCGGCAGTAATGTTAATGAAGGTATGTGATCTAGCAGAGGTTTTATTGCTGGGACAGTTCAGAACTGTTCTTTGAAAATAAGCAACTGCTTTTTAAATTAACAATATTTATAAGACCAGTTTTACTCTGAAGATGTAAATCACTCAGTTGAGTTCACTAGGAGCTGGTCTCTTAGTTTTTCCTTTTTTTTTTTTTTTTTTTTGTCAGTGTGTTGACAAAAGATGTTTGCTTGCTACAATTAAGGAAAGAGAGGTTCTTATTTTCAGCAGAGGCTCATATCAGATTTATTTCCGACAAATAATAGTGTTAACAGACTTTCAAATAACTGTCAACAATCACCTTAAACCAGTGCTACATGGGTTGCTGATACCTGAAACTTCCACTGCTTATAAAATCCCAATCTTCAAAAGTAGTGCCTATGGGAGCACTTGTCTCTCAACGCCATCACCAAAAACAATAAGCTAGATTCTCAACTCAAAGAGCTCTTTTCTTCCTTTGAATCTCACAGAATGAAAAATCCGACCCCCTATGTAAATATTCGCTAGCCCATCTTTTGAGAACTACATTGGATTGTATGCAGTTTGCGCTGAGTTTTTTCTTTCTTTATCACATCCAACAGAGACCTCTGAGTAACTCAGTCCTGACAATGCTACCATTTTCCAGGACGCCTGCCAAGCGAGTACTTAGGAGGACGGTCTTCAGGCTGTGGGGAGCGTGGTATCTCTATCTAGGGACCAGACACGATCCAGGAAGCTCCCGGGAGGCCAGGCTCTGTTACCCGATAGTTCTTTTCCACTTCTCGCTACCAAGATATCTGGAGTTTCCAAGGGGTTAATATTTCAAGTTACACAGATGAACACATTGCTTTAGCGGCTTCCTTGAAATTAGCATGCTGTATTTTTACTGGTTTTGGTTACTTATCCTCAGAAATGTTGTCTCATTATAGATTTCTCTTATTAAAAATAAAATGCAGATTTTTAACTTTTCAGTGAATCCAAGAAGCAAGCTCTCCAACGTCACTCCCTCTGGATTAGAGAAACAGAGAGTGGTTCACTTCTGTACTTAGGAAGTTATCACATTGGTAGGTAGGTTTTTGTTGTTGTTGTTGGTTTGTTTGGGTCTTGGAGATCTTGTTTGGTCATTCAGTTCATAGACATTATTTTAAAATAATATATCAGGAAGTTTCAAAAAGTTTGTGTAAAAAATCTAATTAAAATGTTTATTTTGAAGCAAAAACATTAAAATCCATGCATTTGAGGGAGACTTCAAAAAGATCATGGAAATATGCATTACAAAAAAAAATATGTATAGGTTTCAAAATATTCCACAAACTTTTTGAAGTACCCTCATGTATCTTTTCTACATTTTTGTCAATTTATTTTTGCCCTGGTTTGTGTCCCTTTTTAAAAGTTCCATAATTATTATTATTTTTTTTTTGACAGGCAGAATGGACAGAGAGAGAGAGAGAGAGAGAAAGGTCTTCCTTTACCATTGGTTCACCCCCCAATGGCCACCGCGGCCAGCACGCTGTGGCCCGCACACCACGCCAATCCGAAGGCAGGAGCCAGGTGCTTCTCCTGGTCTCCCATGCGGGTGCAGGGCCCAAACACTTGGGCCATCCTCCACTGCACTCCTGGGCCATAGCAGAGACTGGCCTGGAAGAGTGGCAACCGGGACAGAATCCGGCACCCTGACCGGGACTAGAACCTGGTGTGCCGGCACCACAAGGCGGAGGATTAGCCTGTTGAGCCACAGCACCAGCCCAAAAGTTCCATAATTATTACTAGGCTTTTATGACACCGATCAAGCCTGGCAAGAACAGCATAGCAACATTGTGACTTAGGCCAAGGTTTGCAATCCTCACTGCAATAACTTAAAGAATTCTGTGTTAATGCTAATGAAAGGGCTTCCTCCCTAGAGATTCTGACTGAGCAACTCTAGATTGGGACCTCAGCATCTGCATGTGTTTAGAAATCTTTTTTTAAATATTTATTTTATTTATTTGAAAGAGTTACAGAGAAAGGTAGAGACAGAAAGAAAGGTCTTCCATCCGCTGGTTCACTCCCCAGATAGCCCCAATGGCCAGAGCTGTGCCAATATGAAGCCAGGAGCCAGGAACTTCTTCTGGGTCTCCCACATGGGTGCAGGGACCCAAGGATTTGGGCCATCCTCTACTGCTTTCCCAGGCCATAGCAGAGAGCTAGATTGAAAGCGCAGCAGCTGTAACTTGAACCAGCATCCATATGGAATGCTGGCACTACATGTCGCAGCTTGACATGCTACACCACAGCACCAGCCATAGAAATCTTAAAAACAAGTGCTTTGAGTGCTGCAGGTACTTCCAGTGTGCTGCCAGAAAAGCTTAACTGGGTGGTACTAATGCCATCTTACATGTTAAAGTGATCATTTTAAGTGTGTACTGATCATATAGATAGGAATAAGTGTCAAAGGGATCACATAAATAAGACCAAGTGTCTGGTAATAACAATAGATAGAATAACAATAGATAGAATTAAAAAGGAGAGAATAATCCAACCGAGAAGCAGGCCACACAGCAGACTCATAGAATGACAAATGCCCTAAACAGCACTCTGACCTCAGAATCAGCCTTTAAGGCATTTGGATCTGGCTGAAAAGCCCATAAGAGCATTTCAGGCATGGAAAGCCAAGACACTGTGGCAAAAAATGAACTATATGAAGGATCTCTGTGAGTGAGATCCCAGTAGAAAGAAGGGGCCATCAAAGGGAAGAGAGAACTCCCACTTTGCTTATGGTCCTGTCTAAACAGTGATGGAGTTTGTGGACTCAGAAGGCTTCCATAGCCTTGGCAGCTCATGACAAGAGACTCGGGTAATCACTGACGTCATAAATAAGAGTGCCAATTGTTAAATCAACAACAGGGGTCACTGTGCACTTGCTCCTCATGTAGGACCTCTATCCTTAATGGGTTGTAGTATGAGAATTAATGGTAAAACTTGTCTTCAAATAGTACTTTATACTTTGTGTGTCTGGGTGGGAACAAATTGTTGAAATCTTTACTTAGTATAGAGTTGGTCTTCTGTATATAAAGATAATTACAAATGAATCTTAATGAAGAATGGGATGGGAGAAGGAGTAGCAGGTGGGATTGGATTGGGGGTGGGAGGGTGGGTATGGGGTTGTTGGGGAGAACCATTTTATTCCTAAAGCTGTACCTACGAAATTTGTATTTTAAATAAAAGCTAAAAAAATGTTTAAAAAAAAAGAAGAGCTTAAATCCCTTTCTTGGGGTTACATAATTTCAATAGACATGAAATATAACAATGATGCTTCACAAGCTATGAAAAAGCTTTGCTGTACAAGAGATAATGATGAGTCTTTATAGAGAATTTTATTTTCTTTCTGTTTGATAGAGAGAGACACAGACAGAGAGACAAAGCATAGACAGATCTTCCATCCATTGGTTCATTCTCCAAGTGGCTCAAAAGTCAGGGCTGGGTCACGCGGAAGTCAGGCACCTGAAACTCATTCCAAGTCTCTAATGTGGGTGGCAGAGACCCAAGCACTTGAACCCTCACCCGCTGCCTTCCAAGATGTGCTTCAGCAGGAAGCTGGATCAGAAGTAGAGGAGCTGGCACTCTAAGCCAGGCAAATCACTGTGGGAGGAAGTTGTCTCAAGCAGCAGCCTCAGCACCACACCTAACACCAACTCTTAAATCTGTCTTTCAGGTCAGAAAATTCCTTAAGAATGATCATGTGGTTTATTCGAGTGACATCTTGCATAAAAGATGGAGGGATTCTAGTCCAAGACTCTCGGAATCTGAATTCATGCTGTGTCTACCAACCCCAAGAAAAGGTCAAATATTTATTTAGTCTTCACAAGAATGGGAAAAAAAATGGAAAAAAGAGAGTAGAAATAACACTTTGCAGAGGTTTTATGATTATTTGGGATTGGAAGCCATAGAAAATTCATACCACCATGAACAAGGCCTGTCTGATTTTACAGTAGATGAAAGGGAGGCAGCTGCAGCACAGGGCAGAATATGGGGATGAGAGGGTTGTGCATATGTCCAGACAGATCTGCGGGAACGTGCACTCCATCTGATACTGACGCCGCTGTGGCAGGACCTCCATCATTGCATCTCCGTGTTGCCCCAGTGCCTAACCGCAGGCTCATCCTCCAGGACAGAGCTGGGAAATTGGGAGCAGCAGACAGGAGGAAGGGAAGTTCCAATGCCATGTCACTCAGTGACAAAACCTCAGTCACTTCTGGTGAACTTGATCTACCATCTAAAGAAAATAAAAAGTGTTCTCTGTCCATCTCCATCCTGCTTCCCTATTCATATGGTTCTCACATCCCCACCTTGATGGAGAAATTGGAGAGGCTGTTTTTTTCTCTCTGTGTGTGTGTGTGTGCATGTGTAAAATGGAAACTTGAGAAGCTTCAGTTAATCCCTGCAAGCTCAGCTTGAGAGTATATGAAGAGAGAAAAATCTGACATCAAACTCCTGTGCAGCAGTGCAAGCTCCAGCGGCGAGGTCTTGGGATTGCAAAACATATGAACTTGGGCATGGTCTTTTTTGGGGGGCAGAGAGATCACACCTTATCCTGAGAACAAGCTGGACAATTTGCATGATCTCATGGAAAGAGGAAACATGAGAAGCGAACATGCAGGTGTTATTAACATGGATTTCTATGATCTGGTTTAAAATCCACTGATGGTGTTGCTTGTTGTAGTAGGTGCCTGGGGTCTAGAAGTGATCAAGACAAATCTCTCCCATCAAGACATTCACTGCCCAACAGGAGAAATAAATATGTAATCCATCACTTCAGTAGAGACATTAACACCCCTCAATACTGATTGAGTCCACAGTGAGCCTGAGAGGGAGGGTGGGCCAGAAAATGCTTCCCATTCTGCAACCAGGACTCAAGAAGTGAACAAGTGTCCCAGGTAGACATAAATACTAAGTTAATTGAGCAACAGGAAACATATAAAGAGATAAAACCACATGAAACTTTCATGGAACTGAAAACGATTTTACCTAAGCACATATTTGATCAGATAAATTTATAAATATAAAAGACTACTGTAAAATAATCAAATAGCCCTGGGAAAAAGCTAAAAGATTTAAGGACTGGTTCTGATACTTTGCAGCTATGAGACACTGGGCAAGTCACTTACCTCTTGTGTAAAGTAAAGACAATGATGTCTGTATGAGACACCCTGGAAGTAGATATGGATATCCAACCCAAGGAAATAAAATATAAGGCTGAGACCTGAAGGATTATAAGGTTGGATAAAATTTCCAGGTTTAGACATAAGGCATGGCCTGAAAGTGAAAGAGGAAACACAGCACTTTTGGGGATTAAAAGTTTAATGTAGGCCGGCGCCACAGCTCAATAGGCTAATCCTCCACCTGCGGTGCTGGCACACCGGGTTCTAGTCTGGTCGGGGCGCCAGATTCTGTCCTGGTTGCCCCTCTTCCAGTCCAGCTTTCTGCTGTGGCCTGGGAGTGCAGTGGAGGATGGCCCAAGTGCTTGGGCCCTGCACCCGCATGGGAGACCAGGAGAAGCACCTGGCTCCTGGCTTTGGACCAGCGCGGTGTGCCGGCCGCAGTGGTTATTGGGAGGTGAACCAACTGAAAAGGAAGACCTTTCTCTCTGTCTCTCTCTCTCTCACTGTCCACTCTGCCTGTCTAAAAAAAAAAAAAAAAAGTTTAATGTAGCAATAGTGAAAATCAAAGCCATGATGGTAAGATCATGGAAACCACAGGTTTGGGAACATCAGTCAATGGGCTAGTGGTAAAGTACCGATGATTGTTTCTTTTTGTTTCAATAGTTATATTTTGCTTTGATTTTATAGTATGAAACTAACTGAATGAAGTTAGCTGTTTAAAAAGATGGAGGAGAACTGGAAGTGTCACATTGGAATCCAATATACCAGTGAGAGCACTATTCCAGTCAATAAGGCAAGACATGGAGGTGGGACTAACCTGCGGTATTAGAAACAGAGATATGAGTATAGAAAACGCAATGGACTTGAGGGGAATTTAGAACTTGACAACAAATTAAATGCCAAGGTAGAGGAAAGAGAGAAACTATGGATGCAAATGAGCTTCCTGGGCTTACACAACTAGGCAGATGGTGGTGCCATTTTCTGGAGAAGAAATGAAGCACTGGAAAAGGAACCAGTTTGAGAGAGAAGATGAAGAGCTCAATTTCAAAGATCATGAGTTCGAGATGTCTTCAGGGCATCCAAGCAGAGGCATCCAATGGGCAATTGAATGTATGAGCTTGGAGTCTGGAAGAAAGATCTAAGGTATAAAGCAGAGGCTCACGAGCTGTCAAGGGATGCATGTTTGGTGCAGTGGCACATCTGCTTCCTCTATTGGAGTGCTTGGATTCAAGTCCCTGTTCCACCCCCAATTCTAGCTCCCTGTTAATGCACATCTGGGAGGCAGCAGGCAGGATGCAAGGACCTGGTCCCTGCCAACAACATGGGAAATCTGAACTGAATTTTTTTTTTTTTAATTTTATTTGACAGGCAGAGTTAGACAGTGAGAGAGAGAAGCAGAGGGAAAGGTCTTCCTTCCGTTGGTTCACCCCCCAAATGGCTGCTACAGCTGGCGTGCTGCGCCAATTCGAAGCCAGGAGCCAGGTGCTTTCTCCTGGTCTCCCATGTGGGTTCAGGGCCCAATCACTTGGGCCATCTTCCACTGCCTTCCCGGGCCACAGCAGAGAGGTGGACTGGAAGAGGAGCAACCAGGACTAGAACCCAGTGCCCATATGGGATGCTGGTGCCGCAGGCAGAGGATTAACCAAGTGAGCCACAGCGCCGGCCCCTGAACTGAATTCTTGGCTCCTGGTTTTGGCCTGGCCCAGGACCAGTTGTGAGGATTTGAGGACTGAACCAACAGATCTCTCTCTCTTTCTCTCTCTCTATCTGCCTTTCAAATAAAATAAACTTTTTTTAATACCATCACCTCCACACACACAAAATAATTTGATTGTTAAAAGAATCTGAGACTTTTGGTGTCTTTTACAGCCCTATAGCACAATAATACAAAAAATGTTTGTATTTCTTTAATTAGTGTAGCTACACCAAATTTTGACTGGTTTGTCCATTGTTAGTCTTTATCTTATTGTTTAACATACTATAGGTTTCCTTGATATTCTGGATATAAAAGAGCAAAGTCTCCATGTAAATAGAAGATAGAAACAAGTCTTTAAATAATTAAGTACAACTTTAGTGTGCCTAATATTTTTATTTCTAAATTCTAGGCTAAAATCTTCCTGTAGAAATGCTCTGTTGTGAAGTATTAATGGCTTGTAAATTTCTCTCCCTTCAGAATTCATATTACTAATTACTACTATTTACTCTTTCTAAAGAATTCCAAGAGGCAGAACTAAGAAGTCTAAGAAGCGGCTCTTAGTCATTTACTCCAACCATGGCCCTTCTCTCTCCTTCCTCTCCTGCACACCATGATCGCCTGCTCTCCTACTGACCTTCAACAAATGTCTGGTAGACTTCTTCAATGCTTGGATACAGGTCAGCTCTCTTACTCCTCCGATTTCATTTTGGGAGTTTCTGGCTCCTGGCTTCAGCCTGGCCCTGCCCTGACTATTGTAGCCATTGAGGAGAGAACCAGAGGATAGAAGCTCTCTCTTTCTCTTGCTCTCTCTGAAACTCTGCCTTTCAAATAAATTAATAAATAGATCTTTTTTTTTAAATTACCAGCTGTACTTATATTCAGCATAGAATTTGAAGTCCTAGCCAGGGCAATCGGGCAAGAAAAGGAAATACAAAAACATCCCAAATGGAAAGTAAGAAGTAAAACTATCTCTGCTCACAGATACTGTGATCTTGCAAGTAGAAAACTCTAAAGATTACACACAAAAACTGTCAGAATTAATAAAATTTCAACACAGCTCAGATGCAAAAAAGTTTTGTTTCAATTCAGTGACCATGAGAAGTCAGAAAAGAAAATTAAGAAAACAATCCCACCTAGAATAGAATAGCACTGAAAACAATAAAATACGTGAGACTAAATCTTAAAAATGAAAATGAAAGACACTGAAAACTATAAAATATTACTGAGAGATGTATTTCAAAGTACAAATAAATAAACCATCCCATGTTTATAGATTGAAGACATAATACGGCTATGTCAATACTACCCAAAGCAATCTACAGATTTAACATAACCCTTATTGAAAGGTCAATAACATTTTTTTTCAGAAATAGGAAAAAACCATCCTAAAATTCATGTGAAATGTCACATCTACTGATTCTGAAGTATAATACAAAGCAGTGATAAAACAGTGTGGTATTGGCATAAAGGTATAAAGGTAGACATATGGACTATGGGAATACAGTGGAAGTTCAGAAATAAACCATCACACACGTTATTTTCCTTGACTTATGGTGGGGGTACATCCTGATAAATTTTAAAAGATATTAAGTTGAAAATGCATCTATTAGCTCTCATGGCTGGGCAATAAAACATGCTTTAATTTTTTAATAAAGAACAGGTGTCTAGGTTGAGGTGGTTTTTTTTTTTTTTTTTAAGTAAAATAAATGCACACTGGGAGAAATCAACAAGGGCTTGCTGCCTGGTGCTCATAAAAACTTGAATTTTTTTTAACTGTGCAAAGGCAGATATGATTCAAGGCTTAGGCACCAGCTGAGCATCAGTCCCAGCTGTGGACTCCTTGGGAGGTGGCTAGCCACTGGGTAGGGAATGAAGACTTCACCCCAAACCTTTAGGCAAAAGTGGGTTTTTGTTTGGTGTTGGCTTTCATTTTTGTTTTTCCTCTTGGGATTTTCCTTTTGCATTTTGCATCATGATGGTTATTGTTGTAGGCCACAAGCATGACCAGCAATGAGCAAGTGAGAACCAGTGGGAAAGTGTTCAAAAACTCCTGTGTTTGCTAACAGGCTTCTGAATGTATCTCTGTGGTCCACAGAGAAAGCTACACAGGGCAACAAGGAGATGCTGTATCAGCTACCACAGCTGTAATATAAAGTTGCTGAATTTCTGGATTTTAAAATTGTTCCTATGCAGCTTATTTTATTTTTGTTGAATCAAATAAACAAGAGTGTTTTTCCATGGAGGCAAAAAAATGCATCTAATCCACATAATCTAACAAACATGATAGCTTAGCAACACAGTACACTATAGAGTACTGGTTATTTCCCTTCGTAAGCAAATGCCTCACTTGTGCATACCTCACACTATACTTTGGGTGTAGTTTGAGTATGTCCTCCAAGGGCTCAGCCATTGAAATTTGATCCTCATTGAGAGATATGAAGAGGCTGGAGAACGAATCAGACTGTGATGTTTAGTGTTGTAGCCTTTGAGATGTCTCTCAAAGATTGAGATCAGGGTAGATCCCACATAATTAATACTCACGGCTATCCAAAGGCAGAGAAAGATACCAGATGATATAGACACACACATGCACTCTCTGTCTTATGCTACCTGATGCCTGGGACCATCTCAAAACTCTGCTGAGGTCATCGCCAGATGCAATTCCTCGACCTGGGTCCTCCAGAACCATTAGGCAAAAGAAACCACTTAAGTTTATAAGATACCCAGCGTCAAGCACTTCATTATAGTAACAACAGCAAAATATACCAAATACCACCAGCCTAGGAAAAATCAAATTTCAAAATTTGAAGTATGATTTCTACTGACTATATTGCAAAGTCAGAAAAATCATAAATCAAACCAGTGTCAGTTGGGAATCAACTATATGGTCAAGCAACCTTCCGCAAAGGTGTCAAGACACCTCGGTGAGGAAAGGACAGTCAGTCTCTTCAACAAATGGTGATGGGAAAGTTAGATTTCCACTCTGAAAAAATGAAGTTCAACTCTTACCCAACATGTTACACAAAAATTTACTCAAGATGGATTAAAGACCTCAATATAAGACCCAACATTATAAAACTTTTTGAAGAAACCATAGAAGGGGCTGACTCTGTGGCATAGTGGGTAAAGCCACTGCCTGCAGTGCTGGCATCCCACATGTGCGCTGGTTCGAGCCCCGGCTGTTCTGCTTCCAATCCAGCTCTCTGCTATGGCCTGGGAAAGCAGTAGAATATAGCCCAAGTCCTTGGGCCTCTCTACCCACATGGGAGACCTGGAAGAAACTCAGGCTCCTGGCTTCAGATCAGCACAGCTCTGGCCATTATAGCCATCTAGGGAGTGAATCAGCAGATGGAAGACCTCTCTTTCTCTCTGCCTGTGCCTCTCTGTAACTATGCCTTTCAAATAAATAAAAATAAATCTTTAAAAAATTTAAAAAGGAAACCATAGAATAGCTTCATGACATTGGATTTGGCAATGATTTTTGTATATGACATCAAAAACACAAAAAAAGCAAAAATAAACAAATGGGACTACCTTAAAAACTTCTATTTATCAAAGGACACAACCAAAAGAATGGACAGCCAACCTCCAGAGGAGAACTCTATTTGCAAATCATATACTCATCTTCCATAAAGAGTTTAATATACGTAGTATATAAAAACTCTTGGCCGGCGCCATGGCTCAATAGGTTAATCCTCCGCCTGCAGTGCCGGCACACCAGGTTCTAGTCCCAGTCAGGGCGCCGGATTCTGTCCCGGTTGCTCCTCTTCCAGTCCAGCTCTCTGCTGTGGCCCAGGAGTGCAGTGGAGGATGGCCCAAGTTGTTGGGCCCTGCACCCGCATGGGAGACCAGGAGAAGCACCTGGCTCCTGGCTTCAGATCAGCGCGGTGTGCCGGCCACAACGCGCCAGCCACAGCGGCCATTGGGGGGTGAACCAACGGAAAAGGAAGACCTTTCTCTCTGTCTCTCCCACTGTCCACTCTGCTTGTCAAAAAAACAAACAAACAAACAAAAAAAAACTCCTGTAACTCATAATAAAACAAATTGAAAAACTGTTAGAAATAGTTATAAAACCTGAATAAATGTTATTCCAAAGAGGATACACAAATAAGGGATTGGATTAAGATGGCGGAGTAGGGAGGGAGCTTACTGCTCTAGTCTATGAGAAGATAGTTTTAAAAAAGTGGAGAGAGTGCAGTATCAGGGAAGAGTTGGGGAGAAAATGGCGGAGGAAATACCATACAAATTAGAAGGATACAGCAGACCTATGTGGAGGATGTGGACATGGACAAATCAGGACCCCAGCAGCCGAGAGCCTCCACACCAGCTTTGGAGAGTGAGGTGAGACCAGACTGCAGCAGTCCAAGTCACTGGTGATAAAACTGCAGGAAAAGCCTGCAGGGAATCCACCCCAGAGCCCTGTGGGGGATAGTGTACCCGCCAAACCAGAAGAGAAAAAAAGAAGGGACACATTTCTCTCTCCCCGATCATCCTGCAATGGCACCCAGTAACAAGCTGATAGAGAGCAGGCACTATTTTGGATATACGTAACAGCTGTGTCAGCTCACGTCCACACCCAGCAACCAGCCAAGTGGAGACTCCGGAGTTGGTGGGGAGAGCTGAAAGGTGGCTGGGTACTTGTGACTGTGGGAGGCTTGTGTGTTGAGACCACGAAAAGACTGAAGCTGCGGGACTGTGAAAACACTGAGGCTGCACGGGAAGGCTCAGGGTGTGGCTGGGACTTTGGGCAGTCACTGTGGGAGGCTCCACACACTCAGTGCTCCCTGGTTCCCTGGTGAGGGTCACTGCTGGGGAAACTGCTTACACCGACCAAGGACTGCACAGATCCTTTGGGTGGTCTTTGTGGAAGCACAGACAAATATTATACCCACTGGAGCAAGTGCCTAGGCACTGGTGTCCTTTGAGGAGATTAAGTAAGCTAAGTCTTTACCAACAGAGCAGAACAAACTACTTCTATGATTAAAAAAAAGAAGAAGAGATTCACCATGCCAAACCTGGGTGTGTCACCTCAGACACGCCCTTTACCCTGGAGCACTGAACAGAGCTCCCTGACCACACTCACTAGATGCTTCTAGGTATTCCTTGAAAGCAGACACTCCACTAATCCAGATAGCCATAGTACAAAAAAAAGCCTACACAGAAAAAAAAAAAAAAAAAAAACCAACAACAACAAAGAAACCAATGAGTATCTCTACAAATGCCACGTAATATATGCACCAATTCAAGAAACAAGAATAAGGAACACAACATGACACCCCCAAAAGAATACAACACTTCAATACTAGATCATGAAGATTAAGAAATTGATGCTAGAAATGGAATTAAAATGGAATTAAAAAATGATCATAGGACTAATTGGAAGCAAATGCACAAACAAATGAAATCCATACATGACAAGAAAGAAAGTTTCTCCCACGAAATTTAGGTCTTAAAGAGAAAGCAGAATGAAATCTTGGAAATGAAGAATTCAATAGAACAAGTAAAAAATGCAATGGAAAGCCTTAACAACAGAATTGGCGAAGCAGAAGAAAGAATACCTGCCTTAGAAGACAAATTGCAGGAAATTATATAGTCAGACAAAAAAGAAGAAGAAGAAATTAAAAAATGAAAAAACACTCTTGGGAATCTACAGGCTGCAATAAAATGACCCAACATATTGGTTCTAGGAGTCCCTGAAGGCGTGGGAAGAGAGAAAAGATTAGAAGGCCTTTTTAGTGAAATAACACAGAAAATGTTCCTAATTTTGAGAAAGAAAGGGACATCAAGTACAGGAAGCACACAGAACTGCTAATAAACATGACCAGAAAACATCTTCACCACAACACATGGAAATCAAACTCTACACAGTAAAACATAAAGAAAAGATTCTGAAATGTACATGAGAGAAATGCCAGATTAATTTCAGAGTACCTCCTATTAGACTCACAGCAAACTTCTCATCAGAAACCCTACAGGCTAGGAGAGAATGGTGAGATATATTCCAAGTCTTAAGAGAAAAAAACGGGGCTGGCACTGTGGTACAGCGGGTTAAGGCCCTGGCCTCAAGTGCCGGCATCCCATATGAGCACTGGTTATAGTCCTGGCTGTTGCTCTTCCAATCCAGCTATCTGCTGTGGCCTGGGAAAGCAGTGGAGGATGGCCCACGTCCTTGGGACCCTGCACCCATGTGGAAAACCCAGAGGAGGCTCCTGGCTCCTGGCTTAGGATCGATGAAGCTCCAGCCATTGTGGCTATCTGGGGAGTGAACCATTAGATGGAAGACCTCTCTCTCAGTCTCCACCTCAGAAAGTACTACAAAGAGCTGTATTCCAACAAACTGTGAAAACTAAAGAAATGGATAGATTCCTGGACACACAACCTACCTAAATTGAGCCATGAACATAATTGAAAATGAAAAAAAAAACAAAAACAAAAAAACCTGGTGTTAGATTGGAAATTGCATAGAAAATTAATTAATTTTTGAAAAATATCATGTAGGATCTCTATCTTTAATGTGCTGTACACTGTTATTTAATGCTATAACTAGTACTCCAACAGTATTTTTCACTTTGTGTTGCTATGTGGGGGCAAACTGTTGAAATCTTTGCTTAATATATACTGAACTGATATTCTGTATATAAAGAGAATTGAAAATGAATCTTGATGTGAATGGAAGGGGAGAGGGAGTGGGAAAGGGGAGGGTTGTGGGTGGGAGGGAAGTTATTGGGGGGGGAGGCCATTGTAATCCATAAGCGGTACTTTGGAAATTTATATTCATTAAATAAAAGTTAAAAAAAAAAAGAACCAGAAAATCCAAACATACCCATACCAAGATGGAAACTGAATCAGTAATAAAGATTTTCCCAACAAACAAAAGCCCAGGACCAGGTGGCTTCACTGCTGAATTCAACAAGACATTTAAAGACTAACCAACCTCAAATCTTCTCAAGCTATTCAAAGCAATTGAATGGGAAGGAATCCTCCCAAATCCTTTCTACAAAGCCAGCATCATCTTAATTCCTAAACCTGAAAAAGATGCAACAGAGAAAGAGAACTACAGACCAGTTTCCCTGATGAACACAGATGCAAAAATCCTCAACAAAATTCTAGCCAATTGAATCCAACAACATATAAGAGAGATTATTCACCTGGACCAAATGGGATTTATCATTGGCATGCAGGATGGTTCAACATTTGCAAAATAATCAATGTGATACATCATACTAATAAACTAAAAAACAAAAACCATATGATTATCTCAATAGATGCAGAGAAAGAATACAACAACCTTTCATGATAAAAACTTTAAGCAAACTGGGTATAGAAAGAACATTCCTCAACACAATCAAAGCAATTTATGACAAACCTGTGGGCAGCATCCTATTGAATGGAGAAAAGTTGTAAGCATTCCCACTGAGATCTGGAAACAAACAAGGATGCCCACTCTCACCACTACTATTCAACATAGTCCTGACAGTTTTAGCCAGAGCAATTAGACAAAAAAATAAAAAAATAAAAGGGATTCAAACTGGAGTGGAGGAAGTCAAATTATTCTTATTTGCAGATGACGTGATTCCATATATAAGGCATCCGAAAGACTCCACTAAGAGACTACTGGAACTCATAGAAGAGTTTGATAAGTAGTAGGATATAAAATCAATACACAATTATCAACAGACTTTGCATGTACAGACAATGCCATGGCTGAGAAAGAACTTCTAAAATCAATCTCATTCACAATAGCTACAGAAAAAATTCAAATACCTTAGAATAAATTTAATCAAGGATGTCAAAGATCTCTACAATGAGAATTAAAAACATTAAAGAAAGAAATTGAAGAAGATACAAAAAATGGAAAAATCTTCCATGTTCATGGATTAGAAGAATCAATATTATCAAAATGTCCATGCTTCTGACAGCAATTTACAGATTCAATGTAATACCAATCAAAATACTAAGGACATTCTTCTCAGATATAGAAAAAATGATGCTGAAATTTATATGGAAACACAGGAGACCCCAGATAGCTAAAGCAATCTTATACAACAAAAACAAAGCCAGAGGAATCACAATACCAGATTTCAAGACATACTGCAGGGTAGTTATAATCAAAACAGCCTGGTACTGGTACAAAAACAGATAGATAAACCAATTAAACCAGCTAGAAATGCCAGAAAGCAATCCAAGCATCTATAGCATACTTATATTTGACAAAGGAGCTAAAATCAACCCCTGGATCAAGGACAGTCTCTTCAACAAATGGTACTCGGGGCCCACGCCGCAGCACAGTGGGTAAAGCTGCTACCAGCAATGCCGGCATCCCATATGGGCACTGGTTTTGAGTCCCAGCTGCTCCACTTCCAATCCAGCTTTCTGATATGGCCTGGGAAAGCAGTCCTTGGGCCATTGCACCATGTGGGAAGACCCAGAAGAAGCCCTGGCTCCTGGATTTTGATCAGTGCATCTCCAGCCATTGTGGCAAATTGGGGAGTGAAACAGTGGATATAAGACCTCTCTCTCTCTCTTCTCTCTCTCTCTCTCTCTGCCTCTCCTTCTCTTGCTCTGTGACTCTGACTTTCACATAAATAAATAAATCCTTTTCAAAAAAAAAAAAAAAAGCAAATGGTGCTAGGAAAACTAGATTTCCACATGCAAAAGTATGAAGCAAGACCCCTACCTTACACTTAACACAAAAATCTACTCAAAATGGATTAAAGACATAAATCTACGATATGATACCATCAAATTATTTAAGAACATTGAGGAAACCCTGCAAGACATTGTCATAGGCAAAGACTTCTTGGAAAAGACTTCAGAGGCACAAACAATCAAAGCCAAAATTAATAAATGGGATTACATCAAGTTGAGAAGCTTCTGTACTGTAAAATAAATACCCAAGAAAGTGAAGAGGAAACCAACATAATGGGAGAAATTATTTGCAAACTATGCAACTGATAAAGGATTAATAACCAGAATACATAAAGAGATCAAGAAACTCCACAACAACAAAACAAACAACCCAGAGCCAAGGACTTAAATAGACATTTTTCAAAAGATGAAATCCAAATGGCCAACAGACACATGAAAAAATGTTCAGGATCACTAGCCATCATGGGAACACAAATCAAAACCACAATGAGGTTCCACCTCATCCCAGTTAGAATGGCCATCATACAGAAATCACCAAACAACAAATGTTGGTGAGGATTTGGGGAAAAAGATACCCTAATCCATTGTTCGTGGGAATGTAAATTGGTAAACCCACTATGGAAGACAGTATGGAGATACCTCAGAAATCTGAATATAGACCTACCATATGACCCAGCCATCCCAGTCCTGGGAATTTGTCCAAGGGAAATGAAATCAGCAAATAAAAGTTATCTGCACCCTCATGTTTATTGCAGCTCAGTTCATAATAGCTAAGATATGGAATCAATCCAGATGCCCGTCAACTGATGACTGGAAAAAGAAATTATGGAATATTCTTCAGCCATAAAAAGAATGAAATCTTGTCTTTTGTAACAAAATGGGTGCAACTGGAAACCATTATACTTAGTGAAATAAGCCAGTCCCAAAGGACAAATACCATATTTTCTCCCTGACCTGTGAAAACTAACAGAGCCCCTAAAAGGCAATCTGTAGAAGCTAAATTGACACTTTAAGAAGCAATGACTTGAATAGCCCTTGTCCGGACTGTTGAGGAACATTTTTTTTTATACTATCTGTTGAACTCTTTACTTAACATACAGTTAAACATATGTGTATAAAGTCAATTGAAAATAGATCTCAGTAAAAAAATAAGAGTAGAATTAAGAGAGAGAGGAGGAAGATGAGTGGGAGTATGGGTGGGAGGGAGGGCATGGCGGGAAGAATCACCACGTTCCTAAGGTTGTAATTATGAAGTATATGAAGTTTGTAACTGTAAAGCTGTACAGTTCTGCATACATTCCTACAAACTTACTTCTAAGCATACAATTTAAAAACTTTCCATGGGACCCCAAATCCCCTTAGCAAATGCTAAAAGAGTAAATGCTCCCACATGGGAAGCAGTCCACACAGCAACACTCATAGAATGACAATCGCTTTAAATAACACTCTGACCTCAGAATCAGCCCTTAAGGCATTCTGGTCTTGTTGAAAATCCCATGAGAGCATTTCAGGCATGGAAAGCCAAGACATAGTGGCAAAAAATGTCCTATATGAAGGACCCCAGTGGGTGAGACCCCAGTGGAAAGAAGTGGTTATCAGGGGCCGGCACTGTGGCACAGTGGGTTAATGCCCTGGCCTGAGGTGCCAGCATCACATATGGATGCTGGTTCAAGATCTAGCTGCTCCACTTCTGATCCAGCTCTCTGCTGTGGCCTGGGAGAGCTGCAGAGGATCGCCCAAGTCCTTGGGCCCCTGCACCCATGTGGGAGACCTGGAGTAAGCTCCTGGCTCCTGACTTCGGATCAGTGTAGCTCTGGCATTGCAGCCAATTGGGGAGTGGGCCAGCAGATGGAGGACCTCTCTCTCTCTCTCTCTCTCTCTGCCTCTCCTCTATCTATGTAACTCTTTCAAATAAATAAATCTTAAAAAAAAAAAAAAGAAGTGGTCATCAAAGCAGCAGGTACTTTTCTCTGAAGGGAGAAGAGAATTTCTACTTTGCTTTTGGCCTTGTCTAAATATTGGTGGAGTTTGTGGATTCAAAAGGCTTCCATAGCCTAGGAAGCTCATGTCAAGAGCCTTGGTGGTCACTGATGTCATACATGAGTGTTAATTGTTAAATTAGCAACAGGGGTCACTGTGCACTAATTTCCCATGCAGGACCTCTGTCCTCAAAGAGTTGCATTATAAAAACTTATGTCTAAGTTTTTCTGTGCAAAAGATATATCATTCTTGGGTGCTTCTTTAAAGGTAATTAAGTTTCTAAAAAAAAAAAAAAAGAAGTGAAATTCACGTCAAGATGCAATGACTTTGAACAGTGCTTGTCTTGACTGTTGAAGAAATTTTTTGTTGTTTTTGTTTTTTTCGTGCATATTGTTGAACTCTTTACTTAGTATAGAACTGTCCTTCTTTGTATAAAGTTAATTGAAAATGGATCTTAGTGGAGAATGAGACTGGGAATGAGAGAAGGAAGGGGGAGTTGGAGGGGGTGGGAGGACAGGTATGGTAGGAAGAATCACTATATTCCTTAGGAAATACATGAAGTTTGTATTGCTTAAATAAAAGGTTTCTTTGGGGAAATAAATAAGTAAGGATATACAAATGACCAATTAGCATATGAAAAGATACTCAGTCTCACTAATCCTCAAGGAAATACAAACCAAAATTACAATGATACATAGCTTCACACCCATTAGCATGACTACCATAAAAAATTAAAAAAAAAATTTAAAAAAAAAAAAACAGAAAATAAGTGTTTATGAGGATGTGGAAACGTTGGAACCTTTGTTCCTTCTTAGGGTGTAGCCACTATGGAAAACAGTAGGAATATTCCACAAAAATTAGAAGTAAAACTTCCACAATGCCACTTGTGGTTATGTCCAAAAGAACTGAAAGCAGGACCTCAGAGAAATTTCTGCACAGCCATGTTCACAGCAGCACCGTTCACAATACTAAAAAAATGGAAGTAGCTCAGATGCCTTTCAGCAGTTGAGCAGATAAACAGATGTGGTCTATACCGTCAACAGAATACTTACCATGTGGTATTAACAACTGAAGAAATCCTCACGTGCTCCATCATCATGCTCTAGACATTATGCTAGCTGAAATAACTGCCATCACAAAAGGACAAATACTGTATGAGTCCACCTAGGTGAGCTATCTGAAGTAGTCATATACTTAGATATGGAAAGTAGTCAGTGGTAGTTATCAGGGGAGGGGGAGGATCCAGAGGGAGCTTTTGTTTAATGGTCATTGAGTTTCAATTGTGTAAGCGTAAAAAATTCTCGAGATCTGTTCCACAGCAGTATAAATATATCGAAAACTCCTAACACTGCTAACTGTATATTTAAAATGGCTAGGATAGTAAATATTATGATTTTTTTCTGTAATAAATAAATTACCAGGTACACATATAAGCAGAAAAGTGCAAGCCACGTGGTGAAAGAGATGAGTCGATAGAACCAAAACTTGTGACACAGGCAGCACATTTAGCGGGTAAAGACCTTTGAAAGGTTATGGTAACTATATTCCCTTTGTTCAAAAAAGTAAAGAAGAGGAAGAAGGAGGAGCAAGAGTGGAAGGAGAAGTGATTAATTATGTCACTATGCTTTATAATGCTTTAAAATGATTAGGAGAGAAATTGAAACCAAATTCATGCCATTTTGGGTGTGAACTGGGCATCTTCTACTTGATACTGGGATTTCCTGGCTTTCTCTTCATAATTTTGTCCCTTGAACATATTGGTTACCCTGATATGACATTTTCCTCCTAATATATTGACCTGTGTTTTACAGTCCAAGCATGCCTCATACAGGAGACTAAAATTCAATAGGTGAATAATAGTTCATTACTACCCAACAAGTCTTCTTACAAACACCCCTGTGTGTTTGCTTATAGTGGATTCTAATACACTCCTTTATAGTATTATAAAATATATTCAGAGATGTATATGAATGAATTGACAACCAAGAAAAATATGACATGTGCCTTCATTTGCAAGAGCTGGTTGAGTAACTTGAAAAAGTTGCTTTTAGCATCTGTAGACCTTGTTACCAAGCAACTTTCACAGAAAGCAACCTCTGCACTTAAACCTCTCAGCTTAAACCCCTCCATCATTTTCTTGACAAACTCATATTTGTATTTCTATTGTTCGTTTAGGTGTAAATACAGTAAATAAACATTTTTTAAAACACAAGCTGCACCAGGTCTGTGCTTGCACTGAAAGAGTAGGGTCATTAGGGTTATACTAAATTGCTTGATGATGGATTATCCTAGACAGCATTTCCCAAAATCTTTATACAGTATGTCACGGGCAGGTCAAAGATCATGCTAGCCTTCTGCTGGGTCCTCTATCTAAACATGCTCCCTCTCACTCTGGGTTATGTACCAAGAGGCGGCAGCAGGGTTACTGAGATTTAATATGTAAGTCACATGAAAAGTTGTACAAATGCAGGCACTTCGATTGCTACTGTAATTTTGCCTATGTGCTTAATAATATCTAGCAAGTCAAAAGTGAGCTAACACTTAAAATAATGGAATGATAAATATTGAACAACACGGGCTGCCTTGATTTTGTAAAATACAAAGTACTTTAAAATTGACTCATTAGTGATATAAAGCAAAATTATTCTGGAAAATAAGGAAATACTGCTAACATTATTTCCTTCATTTCTAAGAAGTAATGTTCTTTCTGTGGTATGCAATTTTACTGTAATATACTGTGATCTCTCCCTCCTAACAATTCCATATGATTTAAAGCTCAACCATAACAAACATTATGCCTTGATGCTACACAGAAGTGTTCTGAAATTAAAGTAAAACTATTCATTTGACATGCACTTATTTCATTTCAAAGTTAGAAAAATGTTTTTTGAAAATCATTTTAGGGGATGGAGCTGTGGCATACAGGGTAAAGCCAACACCCGCAGTGCTGGCATCCCATAAGGGTGCCAGTTTGAGTCCCAGCTGCTCCACTTGATTCAGCTCCCTGCTAATGTGCCTAGAAAAGTAGCAGAAGATGGTCCAAGTCCTTGGGCCCCTGCACCCACATGGGAGACCCGGAAGAAGCTCCAGGCTCCTGGAGCTTCAGATGGGCCCAGCTCTGGCTATTGCGGCCATTTGGGGAGTGAACCAGCAGATGAAAGACCTCTCTCTCTCTCTGCCTCTGCCTCTCTGTAACTCTGCCTTTCAAATAAATAAATACTTTTTAAAAAATCATTTTAGCAAGCTATTTTCAATATACTTCTAATAGCAACTCATATACATTGTAAAAAAAAAAAATCCCGAGAATTATTCCATGTAACACTACACATATACATATTGAGTCTCATATAATGCCTTATAAAATGTGGGGAACAAATTGTCTTACTTTTCAGTCACACTGTACCTACAAGGTCCAAAACTGCTCTTTTATCTCAATCCAAAAGGAAGTAAGTTTCATTTACCTATGTCCCTAAACCACCAGTGTGAACTAGTTTGCCAATAAGGTGTTTAAATCCTTAACTATTGCTTATATGCATTCTAATTAAATAAGTTTTTAAAGATTTGTTTATTTACTTGAAAGGTAGAGCTACAGAGAGAAAGAAGGAGAGAGAGAGAGAGAGAGAGAGAGAGATTCCATCCACTGGTTCACTACCCAAATGGCTGCAATGGCTAGTGCTGAGCCAGGCCAAAGCCAGAAGCCAGGAGCTTCTTCTAGGTCTCCCACATGGGTGCAAGGGCCAAGGGATTTCAGCCATCTTCTGCTGCTTTCCTGGGCACATTAGCAGGGAGCTGGATCAGAAGTGGAGCAGCTGGGACTCAAACCGGCACCCACATGGGAAGTTGGCACTGCAGGCCAAGGCCTAACTCACTGTAGCACAGTGCCAGCCCTACTTAAATATTTTTTGAATTATTTTTCAGTTGATTGATGGGCACAGACAAAGCTCACATCTATCTGCTAGTTCACTCTCCAAATGCCTGCAATAGTTGGGGATAGGCTAGTGTGAAGCCAGAAGCCAGGAACACAGTCCAGGTCTCTCATTTTGGTGGCAAGAACCCAATCACTTAAGCCATATGTTGCTTCCTCTTAGGGTCTTCTTTGGTGGGAAGCTGGAACTAGCAGCCAGAGCTAGGAGTGGGATGTAGGCACTCCAATGTGGAATACGGGCATCATACCCACTAGGCTAAACACCTGCTCCAGATTCTACTTTTTTTTTTTAAATAAAGATCTATGTATTTATTTATTTATTTATTTATATGAAAGACAGAGTTACAGAGTGAGAAGGAGAGATAGAAAGAGACATCTTCCTTCTGCTGGTTCACTCCCCAAGTGACCCCAACAGCCTGCCAGGCAGAAGCCAGGAGCTTCAACCAGGTCTCCCACATGGGTGGCAGTGACCCAAGCACTTGAACTAAACTCTGCTCTTTCCCAGGAGCATTTGCAGGATGCTAGAAGTGGAGCAGGCATGTTATCTAGTGTAATTTTCAATAAAACCATATGAGGCAGGCTCAGAAAAATTAAGTAATTTTCTTTTTTCTGCAGTTGTTGAAAAAGACAACTGGGATTCAAATCCAGGTGTGATGAATCCAAAACCATTCACCTTCCAGTGTGCCTCACAGCTGACCAACAGTGATCTTTCACGTGACAAGATACTGCTCTGGTGTCGAGAACCAAGGTGGGACAAGCAATGGCATGGAGAGCACCACTGTAGTCAGTTCTGGGCAAACTTACCAAGACATTTTTGTTTCTTATAAAGAATGACGTCAAAGAAAAGATTTGTCTTCATTTACAAAACTGAGGCATGAGAAATGTAGCTAAAATCAGAACATTTTAGACTTCAGGATGACAGCACTAGAGCGCCTAATTCAAATTCAACTGTTTCAAAGCTTGTCTCACTCATTTACAAATAGCACAGGTATCATTCTGGTCTGAAATGGATATGAAGTGTAGCTCAATTTACATTTCTTCTTATCACATCATGCCAGCCCACAGACTCTTAACTTATCCTTAACCCCCAAGGTGTCACTTATTTTGAGATACTCTGGTTTCCAAAACTAAGTGGAACTGCAACCTACAAGCATTAACTAAAATTTCCTAACTTGGTGAGATTATTCCTGCATCATTTTCAGTCCTTATCCTTTTAAATAAACTTTTTAAATAATAAAGTAAATCTTTGTGCAATAGTAGTCAAAAAAATAAAGCTATGAATAAACACATTCATGAATATATAGGACCAACAAGGAAATAAGAGAATTTGTCACTGCATTCACCTTCCCATTTGTTTGAGTCTGGCGATGTCATTGGTGCTGGAGGTATAAAAATGAATGAAGCAAATATTAACTCTGCCCTCCTGTTGGCCTCCCATGTAAATGCTGAAAGGTAAAGAGTACTGCAAGTAAACTTCATCCTAAACAAAACAATGAAAAGAGCAAAAATTATAATAATGTCATTTATGTGGACTTTTTGCCAGAAAACTTCAAAAATTAAAAAAAAAAATCCAGTGGGTCTTCATGCAGTAGTATTTATACTCATGTAGCAAATAGCTTGGGTTAACAGAATTTTTTAATTTTAGAACAGAAGACATGTCAAAATCAGTTTATATTTCTCAGCCAGTAATTTTATTTTCTTACAAGTAACGATTACATTTTTTTGAGACAGACACAACAAATAATCAGAGGTTTTATTTGATAGGAGAAACAAGTATGTGTGTGTGTGTGTGTGTGTGTTTTTAGATGAAAGGGGTATAATAAATTTATGAGACCTCACATACAGCTATAATATAATAAATTAGAAGGATGAATAGAATTGTGAGCTACAGTAACCTGCACTAGTAGAATGCCTATTTTATGGCGCTCGATAATACAGTTTATCATCCACTCCACGGAATTCCCACAATATATTAGCTGCGGTGTAACAATAAAGCACACACAGCCAGGGGCATGTCCCTTTTGACACACATTCTCTTCCCACACTTATTTTGCCAGGGAAACAACTCTGGTGCAGTTTAATTAAACTGCACTGCAATGAATTAGTCCAGGTCTTAGCCCTCTGACCGAGCGGGGCCTGGCAGTACCACGGGGGTTTGTCCCCTTGTGACACCAGAGAGACTTCAGAAAACCTGGGAAAAAAAAGCATAGCATCCCCCAAACAGCAGTGTCACTGGGCAAGCCTACAGCTGTCAATCAGGTCACTTAAGGAAGCACTAACCCCTCTACAGAAATTTTTATAGATTTGGCGTCTGCTGACTACGGGCCAGTCTTTCAAGAAACATCTAGATGCTTATGGAAGGCTATGTTATATTGTCCTGGGTGGACACAAGACTGTCGCTGCTCACCATAAACAAAGATAGCCTTGCCGCTTTCAAGTCCACCGTGTATTCCTAGCTTAGCTTTGCAAAGGCAACTCAGAAAGTAATAACTTGAAATACACTTAGGATGATGATGAGTCCGAATAAACTCTATTGGGAAGCCCAAATGAATAAAAACATTTGCGTCCAGAGTAAAAACTCTCCAGCTAAACTTGATCTAGAATATCCAAGATGGGAGTGCATGTTATTTCCCCAGAGTTTCCCATCCACATTGTAGTACGGTTACATGCCCCCAATGACACGGAAAAGCTTGCATTATTGATGAATATTCTTATTTTATCTGAATGTTGTTTATTAATTTATGACTGTGTTCTGAATTGAAAACATAAAAATTTACAAAACAATTGCATTTTAATAACTGCTTCTAGCTTGATACATTGAATATTTAAGTGAGCCAATACACAAAGACCTCAAAAGAATGTATTAGACAATGGCAATTAGATCTCTAATAACTTGGCTCCACTGGAACGACGGAGCTCCATTGAGATGCCAGACAGGGCACCTTAGTGATGGGTACACCATGTCGCCACCCCGCCTCTGGCGGAGGACCCTGAGAAATGACAGTCCCATTAGGTGTCATGGAAAGCAGCTGACCTCGCACTTCCAGCACTTGATCTTTGCATGGCGAGTGACCATTTGTCACTGCTGCCCAGGGAGGGACCTCAGGTGACTCAGTGTTAACTACTACCTTCTCAAAAGAATAAAATGATTGTTTTTCAAGCCTAGCACAGAACATGTAAATTTGCTTTTTTAAAACGGAGGGGCAAGTTAAAAGCAAGGAATATAATTTTTTCACTCGTAGGGAATATGCTTAATAATCTGTACAAAAATTATCTGGATCTGACAGTTTTGGCCAAGGAAAAGAAAGGTTTATTATTGCCTGAAAAATTTGTCCTCTTATGGTCTTTTCCATGGGTAGCTAAAAGTATCTCCACTATAAAAAGCATTTAACATAGAACAGCCACAGAGATTAACTCTCAAAAGTCATCTTTTGTGCTCCTTCTCAAATAATGCTTAGTTTTCTGTAAACTGAGGCTCACGTAATATCAAAATTCCTATCATAATATTTTCAAGTTATGGAGATAATGTTATTCTCATCCCCTTACTGGTGCCTTAGAAATTTCAAAATTTGAGCTGGTTGGTTAAAGAGAAAAGCTCATCACATTTCTAGTTTTCTGGGGCCCTTTTATATTTCACGTGACTCTTGAAATCTCTATGTTGACTTTGTAACAGTAGCTGTTGTGCTTTCATGGCCCAAGTCCTTGGGACCCTGCACCCAAGTGGGAGACCCAGAAGAAACTCCTGGTTCCTGGTTTCCGATCGGCACAGCTCTGGCTATTGTGGCCATCTGGGGAGTGAAACAGCAGATGAAAGATCTCTACTCTCTCTGCTTCTGCCTCTCTGTAACTCTGCCTTTCAAATAAATAAAGAGTGTGTTTTACAATTGCTTCCTTTTAGCTCTCACTAGAATCATGGGAGTTTGGTATTATTATTACCAGATTATTATTACTATTATTATTAATAGTTAAGCAAACTGAAGGTCAGAGAAGAGAATTTAAGTCATTTGCTCAAAGGCAACTAAACTAATATGTAGCTAAACTGAGCGATTATAATTTCTTTTTTTTTATTATTTATTATTTTTTTGACAGGTAGAGTGGACAGTGAGAGAGCACTTGGGCCATCCTCCACTGCACTCCCGGGCCACAGCAGAGAGCTGGACTGGAAGAGGGGCAACCTGGTCAGAATCTGGTGCCCCGACCGGGACTAGAACCCGGAGTGTCGGCGCCGCAGGCAGAGGATTAGCCTATTGAGCCGCGGCACTGGCCGAGTGATTATAATTTCAAAACAGATGCTGCTAAATTCTTAGCTGCCTCATCACTCAGAATGGAAAGTGTGGAGATCTTTTCTCACTAGCACACATTTCCATCTATATTCTCTTTGGAAAAGGACTGTCTGATTTCTTCAACATGATTGTAAAGAGACTGAATTCATTTCTTGCTTCTCTAACCCATCCTGTCATATAGTGATGATGACTAAAAAGCTGTCTGATTTACGGAAGCAGCTTTTCTAGTTTGAATTCACTTTTCCTTTGCAATCAAGTCCTTCCCATCTATTGTGTTCTTGCTCCTTCTCCATGTACTTGTGCTTCTCCAAGAAAGAAAACTTGGAAACATTTCTGTCCACTGGGCAGACATCTCTGACACTGAAAATAAGTATTGCTTTAAATGCCAAAGGAAGAAACGTCACTGAAATTCAGCTATCCTGAGCTAACTATAACTTTTCCTCATCATCACCTTCTGCTTTCCAGCACAACCCTTGATGAGAAAAATCGAGACTGACTCACCACACACATGTCTAATTTAATCACTTTTAAAGTTTTAGAGTTAGAATAATTAAGAATTACATTTCTGTGAACTCAGCATTTCCATTGTAATCGCCACCCACCTTGTTTTCTCATTTATTTCACATTACCTCCCTTTCTCAGCTTACAAAATACAATTTTGTTTGATTCCTTGAATTCTTCAGTCTGAAGTGCTAAGTAGACCAATGAAAAAGAAAAATTCAGACAGTCTCTATCTTTCTGTGTATTTAGAGTTACTATTTGGCTGATTGTGCAACATGGTAGCCTACGTGAAAGCTTTTTTTAAAAAAAGTAAATATAAGGCCGGGCCATGGCTTAACAGGCTACTCCTCCGCCTTGCGGCGCCAGCACACCGGGTTCTAGTCCCGGTTGGGGCGCCGGATTCTATCCCGGTTGCCTCTCTTCCAGGTCAGCTCTCTGCTATGGCCCAGGAAGGCAGTGGAGGATGGTCCTAGTGCTTGGGCCCCGCACCCGCATGGGAGACCAGGAGAAGCACCTGGTTCCTGGCTTCGGATCAGAAAGATGCGCCGGCCACAGCGGCCATTGGAAGGTGAACCAACGGCAAAAAGGAAGACCTTCCTCTCTGTCTCTCTCTCTCTCACTATCCACTCTGCCTGTCAAAAAAAGAGTAAATATAATTTTTAAGATTTATTTATTTGTAAGGCACATCTAGAGAGTGAGAGGGAGAGACAGAGAGTGGTATCTTTCCCCTGCTGGTTCACTCCCCAGTGGTTGCAACTACAGGGGCTGGACAAGGCGGAACCAGCAGCCAGGAACACCATCCTGGTCTCCCACATGGGTGACAGGGACCCAAGTACTTGGATCATCTTCCACTGCTTTTCTAGGTTCATTAGCAGGAAGGTGGATCAGAAGCAGAGCAGCCAGCAATGGAACCCATATGGGACGCGCTGTGTCTCAAGTGGCTGCTTAACCATCTATACCACAATGTCCGCCCCCAAAGGAAACATAATTTAAAAGCATTGAAAATAAATTAAAATGTAAGACTCAAATACTCAGCTGATGTGAACTGAAAGAAAAGAATCATCCAGCTGTCACAGAGAAGCCTGAGTCAGCAACTACAAAACAAACATAATCTGTAGGAAACTGTGGGCAAGTTACAGAGGCTAGGGGCTAATTTTTAAATTTCTACAGAGAGACAAGGTATGTGGCCTTGAACTCATGCACTGCAAAAAGATAGAAATGAGGTCTTCCATGAACTAGCAAGATTACCTCCTTAGAGAAAAATAAGGACTCCATCCAAACGCTCAAGACAGAAAACTATCTTTCCAAGAGTTTTGCAAGATTTTAAAAAATAAAATTTCATTTGAAGAAATGAAGATATAGCCTGTGTCATCTTTAGCAGAGAAATTTTAAGCCAAATTTTGCTATAAAAATCCATGCCTCAGGGCCAGTGCCATGGTGTAGCAGGTTAAAGCTTCAGCCTGCAGCACCGGCATCCCATATGGGCGCCAGTTTGAGTCCCGGCTGCTCCACTTGCGATCCATCTCTCTGCTATGGCCTGGGAATGCCGTGGAAGATGGCCCGAGTCCTTGGGCCCCTGCACCCCTGTGAGGGGCCCAAAGGAAGCTACTGGTTCCTGGCTTTGGATCAGCTTAGCTCTGGCTGTTGCAGTCATTGGGGAGTGAACCAGCGGATAGAAGACTTCTCTCTCTCTCTCTCTCTCTCTCTCTCTCTGGCTCTACTCCTCTATGTAACTCTGTCTTTCAAATAAATAGAATGAATCTTTAAAAAAAAATCCATGCCTCACTATTAAATTTTTTAAACAGTTGGCAGAGGAAAATGCAAAACTATTCTATATTAGCATTATAGAATTCTAGACTGACGGTAATTTTCCTTCATATCATTTTCTGGCCTACACACACACACACACACACTCATCAATAAAGCTGATCTGATCTTCAAAAAGTGAAAATCATAATGACTCTGATATGTATGAAAATAATATAACAAAGAGAGGAATTAGAATCTAACAGCCATGGATAATAAGACAATGTGAAAGGAAGTATAAAATAAGTACATTTTAAGTTATTAAGGAGACTTTAAAAAAAAAGAAAAAGAAAAAGAAAGAACAGAACATGACTTGTAAAATCAAGATATGGTAAAATGAGTAGAATCACAAAAAAATGAAAAATTGGGGGGAATAAAACATCAGAATTAAAAATGTAAGGGAAAGATTAAATAATAGGATAGATGGAGTCCTTAGTTGATGATATTTCTGAAGAAGTAATCTGGAATATACTCCAAATAGACTGATTAGTTGGTGTCTCTATAAGATGAGAGACATAGGTCCTTCGATTTTTCAGAGCTCCAGATCTTATTGGCTCTAAGCTGAAAAGCCCTTCACTCAGCCCAACTTCCAAAGTGACCACTGCAGCTGAGGGGACGGCCAAGTAGGGTCAGCAACATTGCAGGCAGAACTGTAAATTTCTTGTTAGAGATGCCACCTGCCTTTACCTGGCCAGCTCTCCTCCCAGGCCAGCCAAGTAATGAAAGTCAACAGAGTGCCTTCCCCTAGGAGGTTCACACCTCCCTTAGGATATACCCCATGTGAAGAGATAGATAGGTCTGGGCCTCTGAATTTACAAGGCCTAAAGCCCACCAGATTATTATCAAGCCCCTTCTATCAGGTTCTATTTGCCTCTCAATCAGAAAACTTAATTGTAGCTTAGACAGCACCTTTCTTAGCTCCTCTAATAATGACTCTGTCCTTTGTTCTAGGCCCTGTCTAGTGCACTTGGGCCTCATTCCTTTGTAATCATAACCTCTACTCTACCACCAATGGCTCTACTCCCAACATGTGTGTACTGATGGTCCTCTTCCCCACTTAATGCTGTATAATTGTTCAAACCTGGTAAATGCCACTCTTAGGATCATTGGTTACTATCCTCACTCTGTCTTTTATGACCTTGTCTAAATATGATCAGAGTCGGCAAACTTGGAAGGCTTCCATAGCCTTGGCAACTCATGACGACAGCCTAGGATGGTTACTGGCGCCATAAACTAGAGCGTCAATTTGTTGGGTCAACAACAGGAGCCACTGTGCACTTGCTCCTCATGTGGGATCTCTGTCCTTAATGTGCTGTACATTGTGATTTAATGCTATAACTAGTACTCAAACAGTATGTTTCACTTTGTGTTTCTATGTGGGTGCAAACTGTTGAAATCTTTATACTAAATTGATCTTCTGTATATAAAGAGAATTGAAAATGAATCTTGATGCAAATGGAAGGGGAGAGGGAGCGGGAGAGGGGAGGGTTGCGGGTGGGAGGGAAGTTATGGGGGGGGGAAGCCATTGTAATCCATAAGCTGTACACTGGAAATTTATATTCATTAAATAAAAGTTAAAAAAAAAAGAAGTAATCTGGAGGTAATATATTAAGAGAAATGAATGAATGGAGAATATGAAAGAGAACAAAAAGATGGAAAATAAAATCACAACATGTGGAATATATAGGAATCGCAGAGGAACTAGAACAGAGTAGAAAAATACTCAATGTGATGATGTTCAGTACTTTTGTGTTATTAATCAATGAAGAGGGGCTGGCGCTGTGGCACAGCAGGTTAACGCCCTGGCCTGAAACGCTGACATCCCACGTGGGTACCGGTTTGAGACCCAGCTGCTCCACTTCCAATCTAGCTCTCTGCTGTGGCCTGGGAAAGCAGTGGAAGATGGCCCAAGTCCTTGGCCCCTGCACCCACGTGCGAGACCCGGAAGAAGCCCCTGGCTTCTGGCTTTGGATCAGTGCAGCTCCAGCCGTTGCTGCTAACTGGGGAGTGAACCAGTAGATGAAAGACCTCCCTCTCTCTGCCTCTCCTCTTTCTGTGTAACTCTGACTTTCAAATAAATAAATAAATCTTAAAATTAATCACTGATGAATCATTCGTTTAAGGCAGGCATTTGGTACCGTGGTAAAGATGCCACTTGGGATGCTAATGTCCATATCAGAGTGCCTGGGTTCAAGACTTGCCTCTGCTCCCAGTGCCAGCATCCTGCTGGTAAGCACCCTGGAAGGCAGCAGTGATGCCTCAAATATTTGGGTCCCTGCCACCCACATGAGAGATCCAGATAGAATTCTAGACTCCTGCCTTCTGCCTGGCCTACCTCCAGCTATTGTGGGCATTTGGGAAGTGAATCAGCATATGGAGATCTCTTTCTCGCTCCCTCTCTCTCTCTCCCTCCCTCTCTCCGTCCCCTTCAAATAAATGGAATTTTTAAAATTTGAAGTCCTTAATTTTAAAAAATGATTCATTCATTTTTAAACAATCACAAAGAGCCCAAAACACAACAAACTTAAATATGCTCTAAAATATTCTTGCTGAAACTGCAGAATGCTAAAACAGGAAGAAAATATTGAAAGCAACCAGAGAGAAAAGAGATTATCTGCAAAGAAATAATAGACTATTTATAAACTTATAGTTAGCTAAAACTAGAATATTACTCTAAGGTAAGAGTGAACAATTTATAGGAAATACAAGGAATAAGTTAGAAGACACCATGAGTGGTATTAAACAAATCCTCTAAGTGGGTCATGTTCAACACAGTTGGTCTCATATCTTAATAAAAATCAGTGTCATGAAAATAATGGAGGGACAAGCTCTATGTCAGATTTTTTAAATTTATGATCTATAACAAATAAGTACAGTGTGTAGCTTTCGGCTGGATCTTGATTTGAGAAAAAGATGTACAAAAATTTGGAATAATTGAAAAAATCTAAATATGTATTATTAATGTATATCAGAGAATTGATTATTTTTTACATATGGTAAGGGAATTTCATATAAATTAGAGCAATCTTTTTTGGGGAAGCATGTTGAACTATTTGTAGTTTGAAGTCTACAAATTTATTTTTTAAGTATTTTGGCTAAATATTGTTGCTGTGTGTGTGTGTGTGTGTGTGTGAAGATAGAGAACGCACACATGGCAAGAAGTCAAACAATTTAAGTCTATCTCACCTAGACTCAATCTGAGTCTAGAGCCAAATTGCTGTCTACATGATAAGCATATGGGTGTAACGGTTCTATTTTTTCTACTCGATTATATGTTTGAAATTTTTAATAATTAAAAAATTAAGAGAAAGGATGGTATAATAATATTCTCATTCAGTGGCCAGTCTTGTGGTTCAGCAGATTAAGCTTCCAATTTGGATATTCACATTTTATTTCAGAGTACCTGGGATCAAGTTCTACCTCCAGGGCCGGTGCTGTGGCACAGCAGGTTAACACCCTGGCCTGAAGCGCTGGCATCCCATATGGGTGCTGGTTTGAGACCTAGCTCCTCCACTTCTGATCCAGCTCTCTGCTATGGCCTGGGAAAGCAGTGGAAGATGGCCCAAGTCCTTGGGCTGCTGCACCCGCGTGGGAGACCTGGAAGAAGCTCCTGGCTCCTGGCTTTGGATCGGAGAAGCTCCTGGCTCCTGGCTTCGGATAGACACAGCTCGGGCCATTGCAGCCAATTGGGGAGTAAGCCATCGGATAGAAGACTTCTCTTTCTGGGGCGGAGCCAAGATGGCGGATAGTGAGGACGTGTGCCTTAGTTTGGGAAAATAAACTTTCATAAAAGTGGAATTACTGCAGCCTCAGGAAAAGACTCAAGAAAAAAACTGCAGAGGAAACGCTTCCGGATCTCGTGGATGAGACACAGAGGACTTACAGGGAACCCACCGCGTGGAAAACCAACCGAAACGAGCCGAGTGGCAGCGGCGGGAGAGGAGCCAGAGCCTCAGAATCTCGCCAGCGCGGGAACGAGGAGGAGGGTAAGACAAAGACCTGAGAAGTCCGAGACATTGGGGGGAGGGGGAACAGAGGCCTCTCCCTTCACTCACCAAGCAAAACAAAGAGCACCGCGATTTTACATATGTAAAGCTCAGCCAAACTCAGTATCTTTAGCGAAACTGGAGAACACATTGAGGGCTGCATAATCTCTGTGTATGGTCCCAGGGGTAGATCAAACGAATACTCACAAAGGCCAGATTTCAACTACACTCAACTCCACTCCCAACTGAGTCAAAAAAAAAAGAGAGAGAGAGAGAGAGAGAGAGAGAGCCAGCAAGGAGCAAGTGAGTGAGAAATCTGGGAGAGTTGCTCTTTACACAGCCTTAAACCTGAAGAAACAAGCATAGCTCTCTGGCCACACCCATCACAGCCCCTAAGGCTCCAACAAAGCAGACAGCTCACTTAGAGGCATAGTATAACGAGAGAAAAAAACAAAAACAAAAACACCACAAATTATCTCTAACATGCCAAGCAAGAAACATAGAAGCGGAGGTTCCAAGAACAGGGAAGGCACTATGACGCCCCCAAGTGAACAAGACACGCCAATGCAAGATTATGAAGATTATGAGATAGAAGAAATGAAAGATACAGATTTCAAAAAATTTATGATAAGAACATTAAGAAGTTCTCAAAAACAAATTCTTGAACTACAGAAATCCTTAATGGACAAGATAGAAAATCTCTCCCGTGAAAATGAAATATTAAGGAGGAATCAAAATGAAATGAAAAAACTAGTGGAACAGGAAACTGCGATAGTGACAAAAAACCTCAATGAAATGAAGAACTCAATAGATCAAATGGCAAACACATTAGAGAGCCTTAAAAACAGAATGGGTGAAGCAGAAGAGAGAATATCGGAATTAGAAGACAGAGAACAGGAAAGGAAACAGTCAAATCAAAGAAAAGAAGAAGAAATCAGAAATCTAAAAAATACTGTCAGGAACCTACAGGATACTATTAAAAAACCTAACATTCGGGTTCTAGGAGTTCCTGAAGGCATGGAAAGGGAGAAAGGATTAGAAGGCCTTTTTAGTGAGATACTAGCAGAAAATTTCCCAAGTTTGGAGAAGGACAGAGACATCCTAGTACAGGAAGCTCAGAGAACCCCTAATAAACACGATCAAAAGAGATCCTCACCACGACACGTCGTAATCAAACTCACCACAGTGAAACACAAAGAAAAGATCCTAAAATGTGCAAGAGAGAAACGCCAGATTACTCTCAGAGGATCTCCAATTAGACTCACAGCAGACTTCTCATCAGAAACCCTACAAGCCAGGAGAGAATGGCGAGATATAGCCCAGGTACTAAGAGAGAAAAACTGCCAGCCCAGAATATTATATCCTGCAAAGCTCTCATTTGTGAATGAAGGTGAAATTAAGACCTTTCACAGCAAACAGAAATTGAAAGAATTTGTCGCCACTCGTCCAGCCCTGCAAAAGATGCTTAAAGATGTGTTACATACAGAAACACAGAAACACGGTCACCAATATGAAAGAAGTTAAAGGAAGGAAACCTCACAGCAAAAGATCACAGGAATCTCAAACCAGATATTAGAAAACATCTTTGGCAAATGGCAGGGCAAAGTTACTCCTTCTCAATAGTCACATTGAATGTTAATGGCTTGAACTGTCCAGTTAAAAGACACCGATTGGCTGACTGGGTTAAGGAACAAAACCCATCCTTTTGCTGCTTACAAGAAACCCATCTATCCAACAATGATCCATACAAGCTGAGAGTGAAAGGCTGGAAAAAGATATACCACGCCAACAGAAATGAAAAGAGAGCGGGCGTAGCCATCTTAATATCGGACAACATAAACTTTACCACAAAAACTGTTAGGAGAGACAAAGAGGGGCACTATATAATGATTAAGGGATCCATTCAACAGGAAGATATAACGATTATCAACATATATGCACCTAATCATAGGGCACCAGCATATTTAAAAGACTTGTTAAGGGACTTAAAGGGAGACTTAGACCCCAATACAATAGTACTGGGGGACTTCAATACTCCACTCTCAGAGATAGACAGATCAACAGGACAGAAGATCAACAAGGAGACAGTAGATTTAAATGACACTATAGCCCAAATGGATCTAACAGATATCTACAGAACATTTCATCCGACATCTAAGGACTTTACATTCTTCTCAGCAGTACATGGAACCCTCTCTAGGATTGACCACATACTAGGCCATAAAGCAAGTCTAAGCAAATTCAAAAGAATTAGAATCATACCATGCAGCTTCTCAGACCACAAAGGAATGAAATTGGAAATTGGCAACTCAGGAATCCCTAGAGCACGTGCAAACACATGGAGATTGAACAACATGCTCCTGAATGAACAATGGGTCATAGAAGAAATTAAAAGAGAAATCAAAAATTTTCTGGAAGTAAATGAGGATAACAGCACAACATACCAAAACCTATGGGATACAACAAAAGCAGTGTTAAGAGGAAAGTTTATATCAATAGGTGCCTACATCAAGAAATTGGAAAGGCACCAAATAGATGAGCTTTCAAGTCATCTCAAGGATCTAGAAAATCTGCAGCAAGCCAAACCCAAACCCAGTAGGAGAAGAGAAATAATTAAAATCAGAGAAGAAATCAACAGGATTGAATCCAAAAAAACATTACAAAAAATCAGCCAAACGAGGAGCTGGTTTTTTGAAAAAATAAACAAAATTGACACCCCATTGGCCCAACTAACTAAAAAAAGAAGAGAAAAGACCCAAATCAATAGGATCAGAGATGAAATGGGAAACGTAACAACAGACGCCACAGAAATAAAAAGAATCATCAGAAATTACTACAAGGACTTGTATGCCAGCAAACAGGGAAATCTATCAGAAATGGACAGATTCTTGGACACATACAACCTCCCCAAATTGAGCCAGGAAGACATAGAAAACCTAAACAGACCAATAACTGACACAGAAATTGAAACAGTAATAAAGGCCCTCCCAACAAAGAAAAGCCCAGGGCCAGATGGATTCACTGCTGAGTTCTACCAGATATTAAGAGAAGAACTAACTCCAATTCTTCTCAAACTATTCAGAGCAATCGAAAAAGAGGGAATCCTCCCAAATTCTTTCTATGAAGCCACCATCACCTTAATTCCTAAGCCAGAAAGAGACGCAACATTGAAAGAGAATTACAGACCAATATCCCTGATGAACATAGATGCAAAAATCCTCAATAAAATTCTGGCCAATAGAATGCAACAACACATCAGAAAGATCATCCACCCAGACCAAGTGGGATTCATCCCCGGTATGCAGGGATGGTTCAACATTCGCAAAACAATCAACGTAATACACTACATTAACAGACTGCAGAAGAAAAACCATATGATTCTCTCAATAGATGCAGAGAAAGCATTTGATAAAATACAACACCCTTTCATGATGAAAACTCTAAGCAAACTGGGTATGGAAGGAACATTCCTTAATACAATCAAAGCAATATATGAAAAACCCACGGCCAACATCCTATTGAATGGGGAAAAGTTGGAAGCATTTCCACTGAAATCTGGTACCAGACAGGGATGCCCTCTCTCACCACTGCTATTCAATATAGTTCTGGAAGTTTTGGCCAGAGCTATTAGGCAAGAAAAAGAAATTAAAGGGATACAAATCGGGAAGGACGAACTCAAACTATCCCTCTTTGCAGATGATATGATTCTCTATTTAGGGGACCCAAAGAACTCTACTAAGAGACTGCTGGAACTCATCGAAGAGTTTGGCAAAGTAGCAGGATATAAAATCAATGCACAAAAATCAACAGCCTTTGTATACACAGGCAATGCTTCAGCTGAGGAAGAACTTCTAAGATCAATCCCATTCACAATAGCTACAAAAACAATCAAATACCTTGGAATAAACTTAACCAAAGACGTTAAGGATCTCTACGATGAAAACTACAAAACCTTAAAGAAAGAAATAGAAGAGGATACCAAAAAATGGAGAAATCTTCCATGCTCATGGATTGGAAGAATCAATATCATCAAAATGTCTATTCTCCCAAAAGCAATTTATACATTCAATGCAATACCCATTAAGATCCCGAAGACCTTCTTCTCAGATCTAGAAAAAACGATGCTGAAATTCATATGGAGACACAGAAGACCTCGAATAGCCAAAGCAATCCTGTACAACAAAAACAAAGCCGGAGGCATCACAATACCTGATTTTAGGACATACTACAGGGCAGTTGTTATCAAAACAGCATGGTACTGGTACAGAAACAGATGGATAGACCAATGGAACAGAATAGAAACACCAGAAATCAATCCAAACATCTACAGCCAACTTATATTTGACCAAAGATCCAAATCTAATCCCTGGAATAAGGACAGTCTATTCAATAAATGGTGCTGGGAAAATTGGATTTCCACATGCAGAAGCTTGAAGCAAGACCCATACCTATCACCTTACACAAAAATCCACTCAACATGGATTAAAGACTTAAATCTACGACCCGAAACCATCAAATTATTAGAGAGCATTGGAGAAACCCTGCAAGATATAGGCACAGGCAAAGACTTCCTGGAAAATACTCCAACAGCACAGGCAGTCAAAACCAAAATTAACATTTGGGATTGCATCAAATTGAGAAGTTTCTGTACTTCAAAAGAAACAGTCAGGAAAGTGAAGAGGCAATCAACAGAATGGGAAAAAATATTTGCAAACTATACTACAGATAAAGGATTGATAACCAGAATCTACAAAGAAATCAAGAAAATCCACAACAACAAAACAAACAACCCACTAAAGAGATGGGCCAAAGACCTCAATAGACATTTTTCTAAAGAGGAAATACAAATGGCCAACAGACACATGAAAAAATGTTCAAGATCACTAGCAATCAGAGAAATGCAAATCAAAACCACAATGAGGTTCCATCTCACCCCGGTGAGAATGGCTCACATTCAGAAATCTACCAACAACAGATGCTGGAGAGGATGTGGGGAAAAAGGGACACTAACCCACTGTTGGTGGGAATGCAAACTGGTTAAGCCACTATGGAAGTCTGTCTGGAGATTCCTCAGAAACCTGAACATAACCCTACCATACAACCCAGCCATCCCACTCCTTGGAATTTACCCAAAGGAAATTAATTTGGCTAATAAAAAAGCCATCTGCACGTTAATGTTTATTGCAGCTCAATTCACAATAGCTAAGACCTGGAACCAACCCAAATGCCCATCAACAGTAGACTGGATAAAGAAATTATGGGACATGTACTCCATAGAATACTATACAGCAGTAAGAAACAACGAAACCCAGTCATTTGCAACAAGATGGAGCAATCTGGAAAACATCATGCTGAGTGAATTAAGCCAGACCCAAAGAGAAAAATATCATTTGTTTTCCCTGATCGGTGACAACTGAGCACCAAAGGGGAAACCTGTTAAGTGAAATGGACACTATAAGCAACAATGAACTGATCAGCTCCTGTCCTGACTTAAGATGTACAATGTAATACTTTATCCATTTTAGTATTTGTTGTTATTGTTGTTGTTCTAGTACTATTGGTTGAACTCAGTAATTAACACACAATTATTCTTAGGTGTTTAAATTTTAACTGAAAAGTGATCCCTGTTAAATCTAAGAGTGGAAAAAGAGAGGGAGGAGATGAACAATTTGGAACATGCTCAATCGGTCTGGCCGCAAATGGTGGAGTTAGAAACGTGCCAGGGGATTCCAACACAATTCCATCAAGATGGCATGTACCAATGCCATCGCACTAGTCCAAGTGACCAATTTCAGCTCACAATTGATAGCTCTGATAGGTCTAAGACTCAAAGAGATCACACAAACAAGACAAGTATCTGCTAATACTAACTGATAGAATCAAAAAGGGAGAGAAAGATCCAACATGGGAAGTGGGATACACAGCAGACTCATAGGATGGCAGATGTCCTAAACAACACTCTGGCCTCAGAATCAGCCCTCAGGGCATTCGGATCTGGCTGAAGAGCCCATGGGAGTATAGCAGGCATGGAAAGCCAAGATATCGTGGAAAAAAAAAAAAAAGACCTAAATGAATGATCTCTGTGAGTGAGATCCCAGTGGAAAGAACGGGGCCATCAAAGAAGGAGGTACCCTTCTCCGAAGGGAGGAGAGAACCTCCACTTTGACTATGACCCTATCGGAATAAGATCAAAGTCAGCGAACTCTAAAGGCTTCCATAGCCCTGGCAACTCATGACTAGAGCCTAGGGAGATTACTGACGCCATGAACAGGAGTGTCAAATTGTTAAATCAGCAACAGGAGTCACTGTGTACTTACACCCCATGTGGGATCTGTCCCTAATGTGTCGTCTAAAGCCAAGTGATGCTATGACTGGTACTGAAACGGTATTTTTATACTTTGCGTTTCTGTGTGGGCGCAGACTGATGAGGTCTTTGCTAATTATATACTGAAGTGATCTTCTGTATATAAAGAGAATTGGAAATGAAAAAAAAAAAATAACCTGGTGTTAAAATGGAAATGGCATAGAAAATTAATTAATTTGAAAAAAAAAATTCTGTAGGATCTCTGTCTTTAATGTGCTGTACATTGCTATTTAATGCTATAATTAGTAATCCAATGGTAGTTTTTTCACTTGATGTTGCTATATGGGCAAAAAGTTGAAATCTTTACCTAATATATACTAAACTGATCTTCTGTATACAAAGAGAATTGAAAATGAATCTTTACATGAATGGAAGGGGAAAGGGAGCGGGAAAGGGGAGGGTAGCGGGCGGGAGGGAAGTTATGGGAGGGGGGAAGCCATTGTAACCCATAAGCTATACTTTGGAAATTTATATTCATTAAATAAAAGTTTAATAAAAAATAAATAAATAAACAGAAAAAAAAAAAAAAGAAGACTTCTCTTTCTCTGCCCCTCCTCTCTCTCTCTTTTTCTCTCTCTCTCTCTTTCTTTCTGCCTCTCCTCTCTGTGTGTAACTCTGACTTTCAAATAAATAAATAAGTCTTTTAAAAAAAAAAAGTTCTACCTCCACTCTGATTCAGTTTTCCATAAACGCACCTGGGAGGCAGCAGATGATGACCCAAGTACTTGGATTCCTGCCACCTACGTGGGAGAGATCTTTCTTTCAAACAAGTAAATCTTTAAAAAATAAAGGTAAGTAATGAGAATTTTGATGAATTAGTGATCAGACACCAAGACTATAGTCAATTTGATCCAGGTTTTTTTCCTGTTTTCTGTCCGTGACACAAATACCTGCAAATGCCACCACTACAAATTACCCTTGAAAATTCTGAATACTCTTCAATCATGCTAAGATGGCTAGTCTGCCTATTTGAGCACATGTGTGAACTTTATTCCTTTACATGCATGAAAATTTAATCTAACAGCACAATTTACACATTATAGCTATTACTGTCTAAAACAATATACAGGGGTAGGCAATTGTCTCAGTAGATAAGACACTGCCTGGGACACCTGCACCTCATGCCAAAATCCCTGGGTTCAAGTCCCAGCTCTGCTTCCACTTCCAGCTTCTTGCTAATGTGCACCCTGAAAGACAACAGGTACTTGGGTCCCTGCCACCCACATGAAAAACCCAGTGAATTCCTGGTTCCAGCATTAGCTAGGCCAAACTGTTGCAAGAACTTGTGGAGTAAACCAGCAGAAGGAAGACCTCACTCTATCTTCCTATCTCTCCGTCTCACTCTCATTCTACCTTTTAAATAAATAAATATACAGTATATTGAAATTTGTGTTATTCTTTATAGTGTTAAAATAATACTTTTTAAAAAAGGTTTGAATTAGGACTGGCCCTGTGGCGAAGCAGGTTAAAGCTATAGCCTACACCACTGACATCCCATATTGGCACTGGTTCAAGTCCCAGCTGCTCCACTTTGATCCAGCTCCCTGCTACTGAGCTGGGAAAGCTGTGAAGACGGCCTGAGTGTTTGGGTCCTTGCACCCATGTGGGAGACCTGGAAGAAGCTCCTGACTGCTGGCTTCAGCCTGGCCCAGATCTTGCAGCCATTTGGGGAGTGAACCAGTATATCTTTCTTTGTCTCTCTTTCTCTTTCTCTCAGTAACTCAGCCTTTCAAATAAATACATAAATCTTTTTAAAAAATTGTTGAACTAAAAGATAACATTTTAAGAACTGCTGAAACATTGAGGAACTCCATGGAAAAACTTCAAAAATGATTACCCTTCATTATGCATATCTCTAGTAAACACAGCTAGAGAAAAAAATGAATATTTAATTACAGTAAAAATATTCTCAGGTTTTATTTCATGTGGTCATTAACAAGCATTCAGAGTGCCCATTTCAGTCCCCACCACTCTGCCACCTATCATCCATTTTCCAGCTAATGGCCTGAGAAGGCAGCAAAACAAAGTCCATGTTTTTAGACCCCTGCCACCAGTACAGAAGACCAAGATGGAGGTCCTATCTTCTCCTTAGGCCTGGTCCAAATTTGGCTGTTAAGGGCATTTGGAGAGTGAACCAGGAGATGGAAGATTGTGTGTGTATGTGTGTGTATGTGTGTGTATGTTTCTCACTCTGTCACTCTGCCTTTTGAATAAATAAATATTTTAAAAGTCTTTTAAGTCTTACAAAGAACCTATGTTATGATGAAGCAGTTGGACACATGAATCAAAGGTGTTTAAAATCTTCAGTGCCATGACCAAGCAATTTTACTGTGAGGCATTCATGGCCAAGGAAAGAATCTGATATATATAAAGAAATGGACATAAAAGCTTCATTTTGTGTTATGATTTATGAAATTTAGTGCTACTTAAATTATCTACTATTACAGAACTGCTTAGATAAGCTATGATGCTTATATATAATGGAATAGTATTTTTTAATTTTTCACTTATTTTTTTAAAGTTTTAATTTTATTTATTTGAAAGACAGAGTTACAGAGAGAGGTAGAGACAGAGAGAGGTCTTCCATCTGCTGGTTCACTCCCCAGATGGCTGCAATGGTGGGAGCTGAGCTGTAATTCTGCCTTTCAAATAAATAAATAAATCTTTTTTAAAAAAAAATAAAGATCACTGTTAAATTGAAACATAAAATTTTTTGCTTACAGATTTTGTGGTGGTTGAATAGCTTTGCTTTTTAAAAATATTTTCAGTGGGTTTTTATCAGATTCAATATAGTTCATAGATACAATTCTAATATCATAATATTCCCTTCCTCTCTCCTTCTATCTCTACTTATGATTATAACAAAAACATCACCATTTAATGCTCTTGGTGAATTAATATATTTGTGTCATGAGTGAATTTTTAGTTAGAAAAGAAAAGGCTATTCATATTTCTGATACACACACACACACACACACAAGTATGCCACAGAGCTTCTCAAACTCAGAGCAACTGTTAAATTCCTTTCCTGTGGGAAGCCGTTTTGTGACTGCAGGATGAGTAGCCATGGCTATCTCCTACACACTAGGTGACAGCAGTAGCTAGCACTCCCCAGTCATGACAATCAAAAATGTCTTCAGGTGATGCTGTGAGCAAAATTACTCTTAGTTGAGGACCACCAACATAAATATCCCGTGTGTGTGTTCATATCATATTTATTTTTTTTATTTTATTTATTTGAAAGACAGAGGAAGAGAGAGAAAGAGAGCGGAAGTTTACATCTGCTGGGTCACTCCCCAAATGCCTGCAAGAGCCAGGGCTGGGTCAGGCAGAAGCCAAGAGCCAGAAACTGAATTTGGGTCTCCCACATGGGTGGCAGGGAAGCAAAGTATTTGAGTCATCACCTGATGTCTTCCAGGGGACTCATTAGCGGGAAGCTGCATCGGAAGCAGGGCCGATGTGTCCCGATGGCTGTGCCAAACCCTGCTCCAGTCAGACTCTTTTAAATACCCATGTACTTGAACCCTAGCTATTCTGGAATTACTAAAGTTTTTTTTTTTTTTTCAAAATTAAAAATGATTAAGAAAATAAACAAAATGAGAACTACAAATAAGAATTACTAAGGAAAGAAATTAGTGGCATTCTTCATAACGGATAAATTGTTTTAAATGGACTTGACTTGAACATCTAAGTTTAGATGAATGTTTATGCAAGTTGTGATAAATTCAGAGTGGAATATTAAACACCTGTGAACAATTATGTTAGGAAATTTCTTAACAATAAGAGGAAACACATATGATAATTTATACAAAAAATTGGAAGATGATACATGCAACACAGCTATGTCTTTTAGATGGACTGAAATACAGGATGGCAATATTAGATTAGCAACTCTCTCTGGAAAGTAGGACTATGAATGACTGATAAACAGAAGGACTGATATTTGCTTCTGTATGTTTCTCAACACTTTCCCAAACTTAAGTTACCCTGGAAGTATTTAGAAATGTTTCTCCAATAAAAAATTGCATAAAATAAATCAGCCTCTCTTTCTGAAGGAAAAGCAGTTCTCAAAAGATGCAGGTGACTTGGGTGACAGAGCAGGAGTCCTCCTGGCCCAGAGCCATCGAGCCATCGGAGAAAACTTATTTACATCACAACTCGGCTCCCACTGCAGAGACTAAGGGCAGTAAGGAGAGAGGCAAGCCCCAGCTCCCCAGCCAGGCAGCTGCCTGCAAATCCTGAAATCACTCCCCTCCCCCTTGCATCTCCCAGCATTTACAGTGGAAAATTTGCCAGAAAAGAATTTTGCGTTTGGCTCTTTTTTTCATTTTGATCATTTATTGTTTTATAACAATTTGGCTAAATTTGGGTAGTTTTTTTTTAGTAAAATAATATTATTGTATAATGGAAAGATCAGGACAAATAATGACTGTCTTTAAAAAAAAGAAAAGGAAGTAAATAATCACATCAAGCCAAATAAAAGACATAAACTTAGAAAGAACAGAAAATTATCAAGTATCAATTTACCTAACTCATTCCTCTACAGTAGTTCCTTTGAATAATATTAGTATATAATGATCCTGTCTCTAGCCTTCTCCATATTCTTTTTATTACTAAGTTGTTAGTCTGTAAAAATAACCCAATTTTATTTATAATGTAATTGTTTATTAAAAAATATGCATTTGACTTTTTAAATACTATTTCCCTCAACTTGAAACACTAGTGTCACTCTCTGAAAGTAAGATTAGTAATTTCTTGGGTCTCATGACAGAAATTTGGGGGTCATATACAAAATACAAATACACAGGCACACAAATATTTACTTTCTGCACAGAAAGAAACACAATGAGAAACACAATGAGCTTGCTGTTCTGCCTTATCTTTTCTTCCTTAAAAACACAGACTGGAGAATCTTTCATGTTGGCCTATAAATCGAAACTTCATTTTTTGTAATAAATATTATTGCATGCATGATTGTACTGTAATTTAACACTTCTTTATTGATGTATATTCTTACTTCCCACTTCTACATTATAAAGTATTGAAATGAGTATTCATGTACATATGTTTTCATTTATTAGCTTAAGTAGGATAAAGCTGTAGCAATAAAATTGCTGGGCCAAAGGCATATGTATGCTAAGTGTGAGAGAGAGTACTGACTTACTGAACCTAGGTTTAGACCAACTGACACTTTCAGGAATAGCGCAAAGGAGTACCTCATTTCACACAACCTCATCTTGAGAGTGCTCTATGACGGTAAAGCATATCACCTGAAAATAAGCACATTTCACCCAGTTAGCCATCACACTAGAAAACTTCGATCATGTCTTCTTCTAGTTTATTCTTGCCCTTGCAAGTGTTTGCCTTAATTGTATAGATAACACTTAAAAATTACACATTTCAGGTAGGATGGCTATGCATGAAGGTTTGGTTTGGGCATTAGCCATGGAGTCTGGTAGTTCTGGGATTTGTCCCCTCCGTTGTAATGGATGGAATAATTGTGTAATGTAACTTCCAGAATCTTAGGTGTTGTGTTAAAACTACTTTGGATGATAAATCCAAACGTAGTCCTTAATGAAATGTTTTCAAAAAATAAGAAAGTGTTCATTAATTTTAGTGATATTCACTGATTTGCACATTATTTTTTCTAAATAAAATTTTTTTAAAAATTTAGCATATCTACATGTCCCCCAAAATGACTTCGAGACATTTATCAGTTTTTATATTAATATCTCCTAAAATACATATTTTCAAGCCTTAGTAATGAAAAATTAGCTTCCTAATTATTAGCAATATAAAAGTAATTTCTTACCTGAAATTCTTGAACTTCTCCCACATTTCTCTTGAAAGCTCTACAACATAGAAGCAGTGAAACCTACGTGACATCCAAAAAGGAAAGCTTTACATTTTGAAAACCAGAGCAAAGCGGTTGCCCTTTCTGAAGAGACTTTTCTCTACTGCAAACCAGCTGTAGGCACAGTCTAGTTAAAGCTCTCAAGAAAGCTGTGCTGTGATATATTAATTTACACCTACTGTGCCATTAAATGAGAAGTCAAAGGCCACATACTGGGCACATAACTTTTACCCCAACATGAGACAGATTTTACATTTAGTAGCAAAAAATATTTAAGGGCTGATGCCTGGGAATTTGCAATGAAACAAATCAGAGCAGAGGATTTGTGGTTCAATTAGGGAACTCATAATGCCAGAATGTCCACACTAAATAATGGAAGGAATGATTGCCTAGACCTCGAAAATCTTACTCAAATGTTAGAGTCATTCGTTATTAAAATTATGAATGCCACAAGTCAATGTTTTCACACCAGAATTTTATTATTTACTTTTTTGGAAGGTAGAGTGACAGAGAAGGAGGGAGTGAGAATGGAGACAGAGAGAGAGAGAGAGAGAGAATCTTTCATCTTCTGGATCATTCCCCAAATGCCTGCAGTAGCTGGGGCTGGGTCCAGTGGAAGCCTTGAGCCAGGAGTTTCCTCTGGGTCTCCCAGATGGGTGGCACGGGCCCAAGCACTTGGGTCATCTTCTTCTGCTTTCCCAGACACATTAGCAGGAAGCTGGGTCAGAGGTGAAGTAACTGGGACTGGAAGCAGTACTGCAATATGGGATGCCAGCATTGCAAACGGCAACTTAACCCACTGTGCCACAACACTAGCCACAGATTTTGAAAAGTTGTTGCTATCAACAAATCAGATCTTATGGCTAAAAATAATTATTATAAAATGCTTAGTCTTGTTCCCTAAAGCAGTATTCTTGATTCTGTACATACTTTTTGAAATGGAGCAAAACTTAAACAATGACAACTTTTTTTTTATTATAAATGTTCTCATTATGACAACTGAGCTACTTTTGAGAAAACGGGTAATGATGTTGCATTGTGCAGATAAAAAACATGCCAGCCCATACCACTGAGCACACAGTACACCTGTAATTGCACATGATGGAGAGTATCTGGAATGTTGACCACTCTGCAGAGTGAATACCCTTGGGAAAAGAAACCCCCATCCAATGGCTATAGGAGTCCGTTGACAAATGTCCCAGAATCCAGGACTACTTCTGGGTGACTTTAAGGTGAGTCTCTTGGAAGGGCTACAGTGGGATGTGATCATAGTAGTCACCCACACATCAATTTGTTATTTATTGCCTTCTCTCTCTTGCCTGTGCTTCCTAGGGTGACTTCCCAAACCAATCAACTACATCCCAGTCTTTTTTTCAGAAGGGACGCAAATTAAGAAAAGCAGCTCAAAAAGATATTATTCTTTCTTGAAACAGTTCAAAGGTGTAAAATCAAAGGTTTATAGGGTGGCTCTGATATCCTTGGTATGTGGTTTCTTTTAAAAAATCTTATTTAAATAAAGGGAACAAATTTCACAAATACAGTTTTAACAGCATAATGTTACTTCCCACTCTATCCTCTCTCCCTCCCTCGCTCTGACCTCCTCACTCCTTTAATTTTAACAATAACATACTTTGAATTTACTTCATAATCACAAGTTTAGCCTTCCACTAGATAAAAAAAATTCAACAGGTAGTAAGTAGAAAAACTATTCCTCAACAGCATAGACAAAGGCTATAAACAATAATCAAATTGCAAAATATCAATTTTGCTTATATACATTACTTTTTTTAGTTCCCATAAATCAAGGAAAACAGGATATTTGTTTTGGAGACTGGCTTATTTCACTAAGCATAATGGTCTCCAACTGCATTCATTTTTGTGAAAGACAAGATTTTATTATTTATTTTTTTGTGGCTGAGTAGTATTCTGTCACACACACACACATATATATATATATATATATACCACAACTTCTTTATCCAGTCATCAGCTAACAGACATCTGGGTTGATTCCATATCTTAGCTATTGTGAGTTGAGCTGCTATGAACATGAGGGTCCAGATAACTCTTTCATACACTGATTTCATTTCCTTTAGGCAAATTCCCAGGAGCGGAATGGCTGGGTCATATGGTAGATCGATCTTCAGATTTCTGAGCAATCTCCATATGGTCTTCCATAATGCTTGTGCTAGCTTACATTCCCACCAACAGTGGATTTGAGTACCTTTTCCCTCACATGCTTGCCAGAATTTTTTATTTTTTGATATTTGAGTGATAGCCATTCTAACCAGGGTGAGGTGAAATCTCACTGTGGTTTTTATTTGCATGTTTCTGATGGCTAGTAATTTTGAGCATTTTTAATGTTTTTTAGCCATTTGTATTTCATCCTTTGAAAAATACCTATTCATATCCTTAGCCCATTTCTTAACCGGATTATTTGTTTTGTTGTTGAGTTTCTTGAGTTCCTGATACATGGCTTCTTTATCCAGTTACAGGATGATCCAAGTTGGCTGCTCCAGCTGTCATACATCCCAGCCTATGGAAAAGGCAAAGAGTGCATACAATCGCTCCTTCTAAGGGCACATCCTCCTAGAGGTACACAGCACTTAGGTTCCTGGATCTTTGGTCAGGTCTTAGTCATACTGTTATGATATGCAGTAGTGGCTGGGAAGTGTGGTCTCTATTTGGCAATTGTGAACACAGGTAAAGCTCAGGAGTTCTGTTTTTAATGAAAAGACAGGATATCTATGTCAAGTGCCTGCACCTTTATAATGCTCTGTATTACTTTATACTACCAATATTTAATGCTACTATTGTTGAGTGTTTTTTAGCTTTTCATTACTATAATGAAATGCTTAAGGCAAGTTATTTATGAAGGAAAGAAAGGTTTATTTGGCTGACAATTATAAAGGTTCAAGTCTAAGATCAGGTGGCCCCATTGCTTTGGCCTCTGATGAGAGTGATGCAGAAGATGAGACATATCATGAGCCAGGAAAGAGAGAAATGGGGGTGGGGGACGCAGAGGAAGGGCTGGGTCCCACTGAGGCTTTTATAACCAACACGCTTGTGAGAATTACCTTCCAAGGATATACCCTCAGTGACCTAAAGGCCTCCTCCCAGGCACCATCTCTAATCCCCATAATTGGGTAAGTTTTCACCTTCTTCATATTACTCACTTATAACTTTAGAGTTGAAATATCTTCATGAGTTTGAGAGCCAAATCCTGTGCAAAGCACACCAGGAGAGTGGTTCAAATCCAACTTGATATTTGTTTTCCTTATTTCCCATCTGGTCTTGACTCCGTTTTTATCTTTCTCTTATTTCTTTTGAATTACTTATTTTCTGATTTCATTTTTGATTTTGTGAGCTTATTATCTTTGTCATGTTATTTTAGTAGTGGCATAAGGGCTTATATGAGTAATATTCACCTCGAATTTACCACATTCTACCTTCAAGCAGTATTAATGCCACTTCACATACAGCATCAGAAACTTACAAAGGTATACTTCCATTTCTCCCTCCCTAGCCTTTTTGCTGTATTTGCTATAACCACCATACTATATTATTATTTTTTGCTTAGTCAGTTATCTCCTTTGAAACGCTCAGTAATTAAAGGAAGTCTTATGTAGTTACCTATGCAACTGGCATTTCCTGTGACATTCATTCCATTGTGTAGGTCCACATTTCTATCTACTATCATTTTTCTTCTTCATAAGCAACTTTTTTTAAAATTTTTCCTACTAAGGTGATAACGTACCGACAATGAATTCTTTCAGATTTTATTCCTCTGGAAAAGTAACTTTCATTTTCAAAAGATTTTTTCTAGGTATAGAATTATCATTTTTTCCAATTACCTCAAAGAGGTTGTCTCATTGTTTTCTTTCTTCAACTGTTTTTGAAGATCAGTCTATTGTCATTTATATGTTGTTCCTCTGTATATAACAAGTGTTTTTATTCTCTAGGCGTACCAGTACTGTGGCGTAGTGGTGTAGTAGACTGAGCCACTGCCTATAGCACTGGTTTCCAGATGGGCACTGGTTCCTGCTCTTCTTCTGATCCAGCTCTTTGCTTATGGCCTTTCAAATGATAAACCAATTTTTTAAAAAAAAGATATTCAAGAGGTAAATGTTTTCATTTTGTTTTCTTAAGGATAAATAAGTGAGATATATTTATATGTTTATTTGATAATGTCAAATGGTCTCACATGTGCCCACATTAGTCTGTCACTCTGCTTTCCAAGGCCATGGGCACGGAGCTGGATCAGAAGAGGAGCAGGGGCCAGCTCTGTGGCGCAGCTGTTTAATGCCTTGGCCTGAGGTGCCGGCATCCCATATGGGCTCTAGTTCGAGTCCCGGTTGCTCCACTTCCAATCTAGCTTTCTGCTATGGCCCAAGAAAGCCTGGGAAAGCAGTAGAGGATGGCCCAAGTCCTTTGGCTCCTGCACCTGCTTGGGATACCCAGAAGAAGCTCCTGGCTCCTGGCTGTAGATTGGCGCAGTTCTGGCCATTGCGGCCAATTAGGGAGTGAACCAGCAGATCTTTCTCTCTCTCTCTCTCTCTCCTCTCTATGTGTAACTCTGACTTTTAAATAAATAAATAAATCTTTAAAGAAGAAAAAAAAAGAAGAAGAAGAGTAGCCAGGACACAAACTGGCGCCCATATGGAATGCCAGTGCCACAGGCGGAGGCCAAGCCCACAATAAGAAAAAAAACTAGTTGCCTCACACCAAGAGACCAAATCATAACACATGAAAGTTGCTGTACTTTCTAAAATGTCCTTCTCAAGAGGTCCTGCTTCCAGGCTGGTATAAACTGTCCATGATTTATGAGATACTTTTCCCATATGAGGGCAACAGAAATGACTGGCTTTGCCATAAGATGACTATTTCATTTCTTTGAGATGTATGATTTCGGAGAAAGAATAAACTTACTTTAAGACTTATTATTTTTATAAGGGCTTTTTTTGAAAGGAGGCAGATGACTGGAATAGACAATAATGATATATGCAATGAGAAAGGCATTTGTGCCTGCCTTATTTTATTTTAAGATATATTTATTTATTTGAAAGGCAGAGATACAAAGAGAGAGAGAAGGAGAGAGAGAGAAAGAGAGATTGTCTATTCACTAGTTCACTCCCTAAATGGTCACAATAGCCGAGGCTGGGCCAGGCCAAAACCAGGAGCCAGGAGCTTCTTCTGGAAGAAGAGACAAGCACTTGGTCCATCTTCCACTGCCTTCTCAGGGAGCAGGATGGGAGGTGGAGCAGCCTGGACTTGTACCAGAGCCCATATAGGAGGGCAGCACTGCAGATGGCACTTAGCTCTCGGTGTCACAGCACCAGCCCCAATATGCTGCTTTATTAAATTTAAGCTACTGCTTGGGGAACCCACATCCCACATTAGAGTGCAGGTTGGAGTCCCATCTACTCTGCTTCCCATCCAGTCCCTGCTAATGCACGTAAAGCCACAGATGATGACTCAAATACTTCAGTTCCTACCATGCATATATGTGTCTACATCTGTATTTTCACATGATATTCATCTCCCTGTGTCTCTGTTCTCTAAGTACACCATTTTTTCTGAATTAATCCAATATGGCATCATCTTAACTTGGGTGCATCTGCAAAGACCCTATTTCACAGGTATTGGTGTTGGGCACTCAGTATAACTCTTCAAAGGATACAATTCAACCCACAACAACTTGATATGATTCCTGCAGGGGCTTTTTTCATTACAGTATATTTGAACACCATTACATGCAGTAAGCCCCTTGAGCTACTATGCCAATTGATTTCCTTTCTTTGTAAGCTGATAGTCAAAAATAAACCCTACTGAAAGAACTGAGGGAACATTCAGGAACCAGGCTTAATATTTCAGAAACAAACCTGTAACACAACAATGAATGATTCTACTGGCTTTTGTCTCCATTGTTTAAATGTACAAGGTAAACACAGACATCTCTTTGGAGTGGATGGGGAGTATGAATATTTGGATAAACCGTCTAAGGGAGAAATTATAGTCACCGGGCAGCCAGCGCTGAGACAGTCTGGAAGGCAATTCCCCTTGTTGAAAAAAGAGCACTGAGGATGGACAAGGTCACTGCCAGTGTATAAAACACAGGTCCCAAGTTAAGCAAATCAATCAAGGTGGTAGACTGGAATGATTCAAGCCAGAGGGCCAACTGGTGAAGAAGTTCTCTCTCCATTTCCTAGCTCAGTATGCATGGGAAGCATAGCAAGAGGAAAAAAAGGAATTTCTGAGACAGAATACAAGGCTTTAACCTCACCCTTCTGGAAACAAATTCCCAGCATGGGAACCAGACAATTCACCCAGCAACCAGTGATCTCCCCCCACCCCCGCCATACATACATCTCAGCTACCTGGTTGTGAGTTTTGTAGAGGCAGAGCCACCCAGATGAAGCCAGAGATGTATTACCTCTACAACAGAAGGAATTTATCTCCTGGTAGAGAGAGGTGTGGGGGTAATGTGGGTAACTGAGATGTGAGAGTCTCCCTTTATTCTTCCCCCATGCATTGTATCTGGAGTTCTAGATATGGAGCACAGGTGCAGGTGGCATGAAAACTGACCAGAGACGGGAAATCACACAAGAGAGTTGCTGTCCCTGGACAAAATGCCACAGCACCCATGCACCCCAACACCAGCCCCCCAGCAATCCCAAACTCAGAGGATGTATTCTTGGACTGTGAAAGACACTTCCATGAGAGTCTTCAAAAGCTTCACCAGAAAAGCAGAGAATAGATAATGGGCCTTCTTGCAATCCTAAGACGCCAGAACTATTCAGTAAATAACATTGTGCAATCTCCACCCTCAAACCTATTTGTATCCGCTGATGTGTCTAGGAAGTTTTTTCATGTTTGTTTGTATGTGTGTGTGTATGTGCACACATGTGTGTGCGTATTTAGTTGAGAAAAGCAATAGAGCTTGGTACAGGAGCAGAGCTCAGCAGAAAGATAAAAGGACAAATAGCAAGGGTTGAGGTTGTCTCCCACTGAGAGATCACAAGGGATGGTTTTTCTGTCCCTTTGGGGAGAGGAGTACAGAGAGAAATGGCAAGAATTTATTTTGAATGCTTGGGAAACAAACAAACCTATTTTATGGCCAAAAAGAAAACTATTCCATCTGCCTCTTTGTTAAATAATGTTTTATCCAGCAAAATGGTAATTTAAAAAAATGTTAAACGTAAATATTCATAGAAATGTGAGGAATTAAGCTCTCATGTGCAATACTGGAATGATGGTAAATAAATGAATTCTTTTGGGAAAGCAATTTAGTATAGCATCACACAATTATTAAGATTTCTACCATTTGACCCAACAATTCCTCTTCTGAGACTCTATCTGAAGATCATCATTCAGAAAAATGTACACAGCAATATTTTCATTGTACTAATGCAAAAAAGATGAGAAATTCACTTCGGGGGGTTGAATTGTGTCCTCTACTAGGTCCTCTACTAGGTCCCCTTGCACCTCAGAATGAGATCTTACTTGTTAATAGACACATTGCAGAGTCCTTAAGATGAGGTCATATTCAAGTAGGATGGACCACTGATCCAATATAGCTGGTGCTCTTCTTAGACAAGAGAATACCTTGTAAACATAGCCACAGAGAGAAGAAAGATAGCGTGAAGGCACACAGAAGATGGTCACGTGACTAGAGGCAGGCATCCCTAAGCCAAGGAAAATAAGGACTGCTGGTGAACCACAGACATTGGGAGTTAAGACAGGTTCTTCTCTAGAGCCATCAGAGAGAAAGCAGATCCTGTTGGACACTGTAATTACAAACCTAGCAGCCAGACTATGACACAATCAACTTCTTTGTTTTAAGCAACCCCATTTAGTTAAAGCAGCCGAGAAACAGTCATTTAACATTGAAGGGAACAAGTAAATAAACAATGGTACATACAATTATACCAAAAACAATACCCTTAAAAGTAGTAATTACCTGCGCATAACAATGCATTAATTTCAAAGAAGCTAGATGCCAAATAGTGCATATAAATTAGAGAAATAGCTATAAGTGTCTACTTGCAAATATATGTATGCATATGCATATGCATCTCTTAACATATACACATACTGATCATACATACACATATACGCACATACATATGACACTATAAGTGGATTTGGAAAATATAAACCAAAATTTTAACTGTTTTGTGCTATGTTCTATAGTGCTCCAATCTTTGATAATAATAGTGTATTTGTATAATTTTTAAAATAAAGCTTAAGAACTTTCTCTAAACTTTTTAAAAATGATTTTATACTTTTGAATGCATGCTGTAAAACTAGAGTTAAAAGAACTATAAGCATCGGATCTAGTGTTGCTAGCTGCTGCTTGAGATGTCAGCTCTGCATACTGCGGTGCTAGCTGGAGTCTCGGCTACTCAGTTTCCAATTCAGGTCTCTGTTAATGCACCTGGGAAGGCAGGGGAACATGGCCCAAGAACTGGGACTCCTGCCACCCACATGGGAGACCCAGATGGATTTCCAGGCTCCTGGCTTCAGCCTGGCCCAGCCCTGTCTGTTGTGAACATTTGAGGAGTGAACCAGCAGATAAGAGATATATATCTCTCTCTCTCTCTCTTCCTCTCTCTCTCTCTCTCTCTCTCTCGGTGTGTGTGTGCATGTGTGTTTGTCTATATATAACTCTACCTTTAAAATAAAGAAAAGAAATCTGAGAAAGGGAGAAAGAGAAAGAAGGAAAGAAGGAAGGAAAAAACAATTGACTTGAACTCTCCAAAAATGCAAAGAACATGGTTAAACAAACACCAGTGGAAGCAGGAAAATTCTACCTTAAAGAATACTCTTAATAACTATAAACAATGTCATTCCTTGACTGGGTCTGGATTGAAAAGCAGAGAAGGGTGGAAGGAAAGGAGAAAAAGAAGGAGAGGAGGGAAGAAGGAGGAAAGGAAGGAAAACCATACAGCTGTATAAGGGTATTTGTGGGGCAACTGAAATTTGATTACAGGATATATTTTAGAAACTGCAATGTTAAACTCTTGGGAAAATAGCATTGAGATTTTTTTGGAAAGTATCCTTGTTTTTACAAGACGTATGCTAAGATAGTTAAGATAAAATATCATGGGGCTGGTGCTATGGCATAGCTGGTAAAACTGACACTTGCAGGATGGCCCAAGTCCTTGGGCCCTGCACCCGCATGGGAGACCAGGAGAAGCACCTGGCTCCTGGCTTCGGATCAGCGTGATGCGCCAGCCGCAGCGGCAACTGGAGGGTGAACCAACGGCAAAAAGGAAGACTTTTCTCACTGCTTCTCTCTCTCACTATCCACTCTGCCTGTCCAAAAAAAAAAAAAAAAAAAGCTGCCACTTGCAGTGCTGGCATTCCATATGGGTGCTGGTTCAAGTCCTGGCTGCTCCACTTCTGATCCAGCTGCCTGCTAATGTGCCTGGGAAAGCAGTGAAGGACGGTCCAAGTCCTTGGGTCCCTGTAGCCACATGGGAGATAGAGAAGAAGCTCCTGGCTCCTAGCTTCAGATGGGCCCAGTCCTGGACATTGCATCCATTTGGGTAGTAATCCAACACATGGAAGATCTTTCTCCATCCCTCTCTCTCTTTCTCTGCCTCTGCCTCTCTGTAACATTGCCTTTCAAGTAAATAGTTTTTTTTTTTTAAAGATAAAATATCATAATGTCTGTAGCTTAATTTCAAAAGGTTTAATAACAAAAGATATTCTAATACAAGGCATTAATCACTACACAATTTATAATTGAAAAATAATGGTGGTGGTCTAAATGTCCTTAATGGAAATGTCTATATAATGAGAATAAGCATTTTTTAAAAAACCTGATGCCTTTGATTATTTTTCCTCCAAGGAACACATATTTTTTAAAGAGATCTTTTTCAAAAGATTGTTGTTACGTATAAAGAATTTTTAATGTGACTTCTTTAAAGAATAAAAAGTACCAAAAATCAGCCTAATGCAAAGACCAATAAGTTCCTGAAGTAGCATCCCAAATTCTTATTGTTCAACCCCTCTGGAGTCAAGGACTTCATACAAATAATCTCATTGTCAAAAAATGAGATAAATTTTCATGGTTTCTTAAAACTTTGGTTCCTGTTGTCAGAACAAGGCTTGAATAGGAAAAGCACAAATGAAAGAGGGACCATCCATTTACGTTCATTTAAGAAGGCTAAAGTGATAGATTTCAAGGCACTTTCAGACTTTCTGGAATTGATCAGATGCTAGACATTTATCAGCTACCATTTCACACACAAAATGCAATAAATATTTAGGAAGAGTTAATCATAAAAGAGAGAAAAAGATAAATCCTGAGGCATAGAAAGTCATAAAGAGAAATTTTACCTACTACTCTTTTTGTTCTAAGTTAACTCCTGGCACCCACACACAACTCTCTCTAGACTCCTTTCCACTGTAAACTGAACAATGATTTCACATTGTATTCATCACACGTGCATAGGTTACTGATTTGTTTTATCTCCCTGTCGCCAAACAATAGGAGAGTAGAGAGGGTTGAGTTGCAATGTCTTAGGTCTACAGATGGACGATCTGGAGAGGCATTCTTCCTGTGGAACCTGTCTTCTCTGCCTGAAACCTATTCAGTAAGACTGTTCATTCTTGACCTCCTGCCCCCTTGACACTGATCTGTCCTAAAGAGGATGCCAATATATTGTCTGTCAAATTTATATTAGAAAGCCAGAGCATAAGGTCCCTATTTCTATATTGCACACAATGCTTTATGTCAGAGTTTGATAAACATGAAATCACGTTTTCAAAAGTTAAAAAACAAGTGTCAGTCAGTCAAAAATAGCTGACCACTGTGAGTGTCTCACTGGTTGACCTTGAACTTCTCCATGACTCTGAGGTCAATGATATGTCACTACAGAAAGAATTTTCTGATACGTTTATGATAGGCTCAGTCCTTTGACTATGATCTTGACATCAGAAAGAATTTTAAGTTGTCCCTCTTCAAACACCTTTCTAGAGAATTAAAGTTATAAAGGGTTCAATCCTCCTTTCTGTTATGCAATAAGCTAACAATATTTATGCAATGAAATTGAAACTAATAGGAGTTAAACTTGCACATCTATGAGACAAAGATTCCTAAAATTTCAATAGAAGTTAAGACCCAATAAAGGAGACAAAATAGTAAAAGACCAACAAAGAAATGCTCAGTATTTACTACAGATTCTATGTCCCCTTCTAGTTTATTTATAGAACAAAGTTAGCAGGTAATCCTGTGTAATCTTTAAAATTCTGAAATAAATGTGAACTTCATCTTACATTACGGCTATTATTCTTAGATTTACAGTTGTTCAAATAAACATGTTAATTAACGCTACTCAAACACTGTCAGGATTAGTTTTTTTTATATCAAATACTAAGACATTAAATGTAACCCAAGACAAACTTACTCTATTTTGATAGTAGAAAGTATTACCTGGGATTTTAAAGGACTTTCAAAGTGCAGTTCTTTCCCAGAAATAATGAATATGTTTTGCAAATTTTGTTTACTTGTTTTGTTTTGACCACCTGAAAAGGAAAGAGAGAAGAAAGTCACTCATTTGCACTTCCCTTCATCCAGTCTCCAAATATTAAAATTCTGAGCCATCAGCAAGATTTTAAACAAATGGCACAAATCTATCATATCACAGATAAATATAGGGAACATCCTTTTTTTTTTTTTTCATCCTGTGAATGCCAAAAAATAGCTTCTCATCTTTGCAGGTATGTACAATGGACATAAAATCTGTCTTATAATTTTTCCACAATGACTTAAAAGCAGGTGATACCCACATCAGTTTCTGCAGAAGGACACAGGAAGAAACACAGAGGATGGTCCCTAAACATTTAAGTATGTTTCTCAAATGTTTTCAGCCACTCAATATTCTGGACTGTGCCCTTTGTTTCAGATAAAGTGTGATTAAAAATGCTGGACAACTTTATTATTATTTCCCAATCACAATCCTTTACCACATTTGAGTTCCCAACTCTGATAATCGGGTTTATTACACTTCAGTATCAGCATACATTCCCTCACTGCTGTTTGTTAAAACTTAAGTAAAGATGGTCACTGGGGGAAAAACAGCTCTTAAGCCCTATACTTAGTCACTTTAGACTCACATCCACTTGCAGGAGAATTACATGACAGATCCATTGTTCTGTAGTAGCAGGACACTGTGCCACTATATGAACACATGCAAACTACTCAGGAAGGCCTTTGAATATTTAAGGCAAGACACTAGTGGCTCATCCCAGTGGGAACCACAGGAAAGGGGAACCTGATTAAATTTAATGTCATTGTCACTTTTTTTTTCATTGCGAAGAATTATATAGGTAGCCATAGCTACCACACTGTTCAGACAGCATGACCACAATATTCCCCCTCAGAGGTTGGCGTCAAGGACTGAATTATTCACTCAAAGAATGTGATTCATTGCTGGATGTGGTTCTTACAAGTTTAAAAGCATCATCAGTATATAAAATGCATATACATACTTGAAGTGCAAAAATAAAACAAGTCATTCAACCTTTTGATCACTGATTAGTAAGAGTATGTAAAATTTATATATATGTATATATTTAGTATAATTTAGACTGTTGACTCTCTCTCTCTCTTTATGATAACAAAGTCAACCATGTATTATCCTTTATTAAACCGGAATTTCCTTATGTCTCTAAATTTACAATTTTCCTTCTCTTGGGTAACTATTTCTAAGTGTGCAGAGTCGCACTGAAACATATATTTCACCTGGTTAAGTCACATAAATACGTTTATAGGTAAGAATGTTAAAACATAAACTTGAGAGAATTTTTACTTACTCATCTGATCAAACATCTACAGAAGAAACGTGGTATTACTTAGCCATCTATGTTAAACTTCTTAAATATCACGCAAGATTTTTTTCTCCTTTTACAAATAACAAGATGTCCCTCTTTAAAAAAATAATATGAATGCTAGCTGCTGCACAAGGTAGACCACCAAGGAAATAATCAGTGGCTTTAGATAAACTCGGGGGACTAGTAACACGCTCTCACTCACAGACTATCAGTTCTCAGTCGAAACCCAGTCCACGTGCACCTGCCTGCAGGCCACACCACCTGAATGTCACCCACTGGATTTCATAATGCAAACTGCAGGCAGTCGCAGTCTGACGACTTGTGGACACGAGTCTGTCACCCAGCCAGCACCCACCATCAGAACTGGCTCCCCCGTTTGAAGTCTCAGGAGACTGAATGGACAATGGAATTTCAACTACCAGCTCAGTCTGATCTCACCAGGGAGAGATGAAAGCTCCCTGGTGGGACACCTTGGAGCAGCTAGTGATGCTGCACTGTGTCGTAAACCTGCCTGTAGAGAAACAGAGCTTTCCTCCGAACAAGCACACACAGTGTACCTCTAACACACCAAAGACTTCATTCTGCATACATGGGGTTAAAGCAATGTTCTTCCAAATGCAAATGTTCATAAGCTTGTTTTAATCTGTTTGGCAATGATATATTAAGAAATATTAATTATGTTATAGAGAACTTAATTTGTACTCTAAACCTTAACCACTTATCTTCTTAAAATTTTATTTATTTAGATGAAATCACTTATAATTTTCTTAAACACAATTTTATTCACTAATATAAAAACATGCTAATGTCAAATCCAGAGAGCATAATTTCCTTCTAACTTTAAAAAAAACCTCTATGAAGGTTCTACATGTTGATTACTAAAATTAGACACCCACAGACATATCACCTTATTGAAAATTGGGCTGATTACCATAGAATTGACGAGACAACTGCAAGCAGAGGAAGCTTCGGAGATGCAACTGTGCCCCTGAAATACCAATGGATATTTTCCTCGGTGAAATGTTAAACAATGTGCCCTCAACAATAAACTGACAATGCCTTTCCTGAGGCTTGTGGTGTGGTCACGGTGCCGATCTTGTCTTTTCTTCTTAATGTGCTCCCATACTAGAGACATTACCATGGTCATTCACAAAAACTACAGTATGGAGAAGTTAAGATGCTTCTTCTGTAATGTTTCTTTCTTCCATCTGCGGCTGGGGGGGGTTACAGCTGGTGTCTGTTTTTTGTCTTGTTTGTTTTGTTTTGGTTACCTGAATGGATTTCCGCTTCTGCACTGTACCAGCTTGCCATTCAATGTGCGGTCAGTTGAAGCAGAACAGCTTAGTGTCTTTTGCCTTCTCAGTTACCTTTCACTCTTCAAAGCATTTTTGGACTAGCTTTTGCTAATGCTGAATGTTTTCTTATAGAATGCCCTTAGCTATACTCCCTTATAATAATCTGAAACTCACATAATGAAATGAAATAATGATTATAAATAATGAATAGTAAAATACAATAGTTGCAAACAAAAATGAAAAAGTTTTAACTAAGGTCTATGTGTAATGGATTCTTCTATTCAAACCAGCTATCAACAGAAAAGAGGTTATTAAAAAAGCAATCACTTAACCACATAGTTTCCTGATAATTGCAGTTATAAATGTTTATGATATTATAAAGAAATTAGGGAAAATAAGTCATAAAATAACTAAAATTAGGGTCTCTGCTTTTTTTATATTTAAAAAACATTTATTTGTGGACCGGCACCATGGCTCACTTGGTTAATCCTCCGCCTGCGGTGCCGGCATCCCATATTGGCACTGGGTTCTAGTCCTGGTTGCTCCTCTTCCAATCCAGCTCTCTGCTGTGGCCCAGGAGGGCAGTGGAAGATGGCTCAGGTGCTTGGGCCCCTGCACCTGGCTCCTGGCTTCAGACTGGCACAGCCCTGGCCATGGTGGCCATTTGGGGAGTGAATCAATGGAAGGAAGACCTTTCTCTCTGTCTCTTTCTCTCACTATCTATAACTCTACCTGTCAAATTAAAAAACAAAAACAAAAACATTTATTTGTTTGTTTGAAAAGCAGAGTTACAGAGAGACAGATAGAGAGAGGAAGAGAGAGCGAAAGATTTTTTATCTGGTTCACTCCCCAAATGGCCACAATGGCCAGGACTGGGCCAGTCAAAGCCAGGAGATGAGGTCTCTATCCAGGTCTCCCACGTGGATGCAGGGTACTCGGCCCCTGCTTGGGCCATCTTCCACTGCTTTCCCAGGTGCATTAGCAGGGATCTGGATAGGAAATGGAACAGCCAGTACTCTCAACCCAGCATTTAGCCCACTGCGCCACAATGCTAGCCCCAGTTCTCTACTTCATAGTCTATATTCTGTCTGGGATTAGCAATGGAAACAACTCAACTGAAGTTGTCTAAAAGATTTCAGTGTTTTTAATGTGACTTTTATATTTAAATAATAATAGCTACTGTTTATGGAGTCCTTACTTTGTTTCAAACACTAAACATAGCACTTTACATAATTATTATATTAAATTAATTCTCAGAGCCATTGCTGTGGCATAGCAGGTAAAGCCATCTCCTGTAGTGCCAGCATCCCATATGGGCGCTGGTTCAAGTCCCGGATGCTCCACTTGTGATCCAGCTCTCTGCTATGGCCTGGGAAAGCAGTAGAAGATGGCCCAAGTCCTTGGGTCCCTGCACCATCGTTGGAAACCCAGAGGAAGCTCCTGGATCCTGGCTTCAGATTGGCACAGCTCCGGCCATTGCAGCCAGTTTTGGAGTGAGCCATCGAATGGAAAACTTCTCTCTCTCTCTCTCTCTCTCTCTCTCTCCCTCCCTCCCTCCCTCTGCTTCACTTTCTCTCTCTGTGTAACTCTGCCTTTCAAATAAATAAATACATCTTTTAAAAAAATTAATTAATTAATTCTCACTTTATCAAACCTATAAGATATGTACAAATAACCCATTTCACAAATGAGGAAAGTGAAACAACAAGAGGAATTATTTCTCACTGACCAAACAGGCTAGGTAAATTGCCTAAGGTCTGAAGCAATCAAGCAGATTTGAACTCACTCTGCCTGTCTTCAAAACTCTGGCTCTGGTATATTGCACAATATAACCTTCCATTTTTATATACACAAATGGATCAACAGCTGTGGACATTGTTATATACTATTATTCAAGTATTATTCCTTGGAGGCTATCCACATCCATGGATATTGATATTAATTTTGATATTGATTTTAATATTGATTTGTATTTGTCTTGTCAAACTTAATATTTATCAGATATGTGACCATAGTTATGTCATTATATCTTCCTGGATTTCAACTCTCTCATCTCCAAAGTGAAAAAACTGGAGTGAATAGAGCTCTAAAAGTCTGATTCAGTTAGCTTCTACTGCATAACTATGCCAAAGCTCTATGGATTAAAATAACAACCACCATTCATTAGCTCATGATTTTGTAGGTAAGCAATTTGAGCATAGACAATGGTTCTTCTGCTATCCAGGGCTGGGCTCAATCATTTTTCTCAAATAACAAACCTTCTAATTTTGGCTAGGACTAAAGAGGTTCCTGGGATCTGCGATTTTTATTAATCAAACCAGGAAAACTCCAACTCACGAGTTGGCCACCCTGCATGTAAGTGTGGTCAGCTGGCGTTCAAAGTTTCACCTGCATGTGTGGAAGCTGCTGATGCAGCACAGCAAGTGGACTATATATCGGATTATTCCATGAGGCCTGCCCAGGTTCACTCACCTTATAGTGGATACAGGAGTCTGAGAGAGCAACAAGAAAGCCAAGTCCTAGTGAACCAAATCTATTTTCCATTTATATTACATCTGCTACTCACTCCCAGTTCAACGTAAGTCACATGGCACACATTCAACCAATGAAAAGATTCGACTTCTTTGTGAGAGGATATGCAGTCTCACTGTAAAAGAAAAGGATGTGTATAAACAGAAACAATTTGTAACTACCTTAGCGGCCACTTCGAGATCACTGCCTGCCCTGAGATTGGGATCTCTCTGTTCACCTACATATTCTACCCAAAAACACCCATGGGAGTTACAGAAGCTATAGTCTTTCTTGGGCAGTTCCAGCTGCTACAACAGAACACCATAGACTGGATGTCGTCAACAACAGAAATTATTTCTCACAGTTCTGGAGGCGGGAAAGTCCAAGATCATGGTGCCTGGGTGGCTGTGTTCTGGTAAGGATCCTCCTCCTGTTTTGTCAGTGGCCTTGTATCCTCACATAGTGCAGACAGAACAGAGAGAAAAGGGCAAGTTCTCATGTCTCTGTTAAGGGCACTAACCCCATTCATAAAGACTCCCATCTTCATGACCTAATCACCTCCCAAAGGCCCTACACACTAATACCATCACATTGGGGGGTATAATTTCTTTTTTCTTAAGATTTATTTATGTATCTATTTGAAAGGCAGAGTGACAAAGAAATGTGTGTGTGTGTATGTGTGTGTGTGTGGAGAGAAATAGAGAATCTTCCATCCACTGGTTCTCTCCCCAGTGGCCACAACAGCTAGGGCTGGGCCAGGGACCCAGAACTCTAGCCAAGACTTGTACCGGAACTCCAATAAAGGATGCCACTGTCACAAGTAGAGGCTTAACCCACTGCACCACAATGCCAACCCCGAGATTAGGATTTCAACATGTGCATCGGGAACGAGGGTAGTGAGGAGAAGGACATAAACATTCAGTCCATCACACAGTCCGTCTGTGGCTATACCACCTTTCAAAACAATAAGTAAGCAGTAAAGCTAATTAACATGTTCCAGGACTGCTTATTCCAGTTGACTATTTTGCTTGGACTCCTTATGTAGGAATAAACAAGGATTAAATTTGAATGATGATCTTTATTCTATCTTTTCTCCTCTTAACTTCTGTAGAATTAAGTAGGATATTCAAAACTGGAACATATGCAATAGGTAGCATTTGTATGTGGTTTTGGTGCATACTCAAGAGATCCCAAATAGTTCAGTGACCCAAGACAGTCTAACCTGAGGACAACATAACAATAAGTGCTCTCCAAATTAAAAAGTTCTTGGCAAAATAGTGGAGATAAAAGAAGAAAAAGCAAGAAAGTTTTTCACAAAGCAAAATACAGCAGGTAAAGCCACCACCTGCAGTGACAGCATCCCATTTGGGTGCCAGTTCAAGTCCCAGCTGCTCCACTATGGCTGGAGTCGGCAGTAGAAGATGGCCCAAGCCTTGGGCCCCTGCACCCACGTGAGAGACCCAGAAGAAGCTCTTGGCTCCTGGCTTTGGATCGGCACAGCTCCAGCCGTTGTGGCCAATTGAAGAGTGAACCAGTGGATGGAAGACCTCTCTCTCTCTTTCTGCCTCTCCTCTCTCTCTGTTACTCTTTCAAATAAATTTTTTCAAAAAGTTAAATAAAAATAAAAAATAGTAACATCACACTTTAAATTGTTCATTAAGGTAATAACAGCAAAAAATTCAGTGATAGACTCAAAAATAATCAATGATTTTAATATTAATTTTAGCATTAGTGATTATTACTACTGATCTCTCTTTAAGATGTAAATCAGTTTCTTAGTCTCATTGAATATATTGGATCTGACGCCTTATAGATACTACTTTATCGATGGCTGGTAGGTTACCACGCATTCTTACATTCATCTCTAGAAATGTGCTAGATCAATTTTAAGCCCACAGAGTTTTCTACCTTGCATTTAAAATTATAACATGGGGCAGCCTTTTGGCACAGCAGCTAAGATGCTGGCTGGGACACCTGCTGGAACTGGTAGGGGTTCTAGCTCCACCCCCAATCCCAGTTTCCTGCTAATGCAGGTCCTAGAAGGCAGCAGCTGATGGCCTAAGTACTTGGGTTCCTGCCACTCACATGGGAGACCAGGATTGACTTCCTGGCACCCAGCTTTGGCCTGGCCCAGCACAGGCTGTGCAGGCTTTTGGAGAGTAAGCCAGAGGAGGATGAGAGTTCTCTTGCATTCTCTCTCTCTCTCTCTCTCTCTCTCTCTCTCTCTCCCCCTCCCTCCCATCCTACCTCCCTCTCTCCTCTTTTCTATTACTCTCAAATAAATAAAAATTTAAATTAAAAAAAAAAGATGTATTCACCACTCTTATTTGTCAAGCTCAATCAGACCTCCTCAATATGAATGGCTTAATTAAATTATGACTATATTCATCTAGCATTGGATTTCATCCTTGTGCCACATGTAAACTGCTCATCTCATACAAGAAATCAGAAGATTTAAGGATGAGCCCTTGGAGGGGGAGAGACGGGAAAAATCTGTTGGAGACAGATGATCCAGATCAAAACAATTTCCTTGATTTATCTGTTTGTTGCTTTTTGTTACATTGTCTTAAACTGGAGACTTGCTTGGTATTTGCTTCACCTATAGAATTTGCTCTTTTCTTCAATGAATTGGCCAATAAACAGTATATTTTATGTCAGCTAGAGAGAGAAAAAAAGTAGGGAGTGGAGGAGGGAATCTCTCATATAGGTTGCAATGAGATAGGTTGCCTTAAAATTACTCCTCAAGGCCGGTGCCACAGCTCACTAGGCTAATCCTCCGCCCACAGCACCGGCACCCCAGGGTTCTAGTCCCGGTCGGGGCACCGGATTCTGTCCTGGTTGCCCCTCTTCCAGGCCAGCTCTCTGCTGTGGCCTGGGAGTGCAGTGGAGGATGGCCCAAGTCCTTGGGCCCTGCACCCGCCTGGGAGACCAGGAAGAAGCACCTGGCTCCTGGCTTCGGATCAGTGAGGTGCGCCGGCCGCAGCGGCCATTGTGGGGTGAACCAACGGAAAAGGAAGACCTTTCTCTCTGTCTCTCTCTCTCTCACTGTCCACTCTGTCAATCAATCAATCAATCAATCAATAAAATTACTCCAAAACACATTAATGTTGGAAAGAAAAAAAAAAACATACCAAGTGTTAAAATCTACTAGCTACTCAAGCAGCTAAATAAGCTTAAGTGCAATTTTTAAAATTCACTGTAGGGGCCAGTATTGCGGCACAACTAGTTAAACCACTGTCTTTGATGCTGGCATCCCATGTGGGAACCAGTACGTGTCCTGGATACTCCACTTCCGATCCAGCTCCCTGCTGGATCCTGCCTTTCCCTGGGAAAGGCAATGGAAGAAGGCCCAAGTGCTTGGGTCTCTGCCCAGAGACCCAGATGTAGTTCCTGGCTCCTGGCTCTTGACTTCAGCCTGGGGCTGTCCTATCCGTGTGGCCATTTGGATAGGTGATTCATTCTCTCTCTCTGTCTCTCTCTCTGCCTGTCAAATAAAATAAATCTTTAAAGAAAAATTCACTGGGGCTGCCATTGTAACATGGTGGGTAAAGCCACAGCCTGTGATGCCATGGGTGAGAGTTTGAGTCCTGGCTGCTCCACTTCTGATCCAGTTCCCTCTATTGTGCCTGGGAAAGCAGAGGAAGATAAACCAAGTGTTTGTGCCCCTGCACCCATGTAGGAGACCCAAAAGAAGCTCCTAGCTCCTAGCTTCAGACCAGCCCAGCTCCAGTCGTTACAGCCATTTGGAGAGTAAACCAGGGAATGGAAGCTCACTGTCTGTCTCTCCCCCTCTTTCTCTGTAAACTCTACCTTTCAAATAAATAAATAAATATTTTTAAAAATAAAGCTAAGGAGCTAGTGCTGTGGCATACCGGGTAAAGCCCCATCTGCAGTGCCACCATCCCATATGGGCGCCAGTTCAAGTCCCGGCTGCTCCACTTCCCATCCAGCTCCCTGCTGTGGCCTGGGAAGACAGTGGAGGATGGCCCAAGTCATTGGGCCCTGTACCCGCATGGGAGACCCAGAGGAAGCTCCTGGCTCCTGACTTTGGATCGGTCCAGCTCCAGCCATTGCAGCCATTTGGGGAGTGAGCCAGTGGATGGAAGACCTCTCTCTCTGCCTCTGCCTCTCTCTCTGTAACTCTGCCTTTCAAATAAACTAATTAATTAATCTTTATAAAAAAATTCACAGTAGATTCCTTAACAATCAGAAATAGTGACCAGGTCCTCAAAATGTCTGGGAATAAGGAAAACACAACACCACAAAGTTTTTTAAGGAGGCTTCAAAAAGCTTATCAGAAAATGGAATTAACAGATAAGGTGGGGGGCCGGCGCTGCAGCTCACTAGGCTAATCCTCTGCCTGCGGCGCCGGAACCCCAGGTTCTAGTCCTGGTCGGGACGCCGGATTCTGTCCTGGTTGCTCCTCTTCCAGTCCAACTCTCTGCTGTGGTCCAGGAAGGCAGTGGAGGATTGTCCAAGTACTTGGGCTCTGCACCCACATGGGAGACCAGGAGGAAGCACCTGGCTCCTGGCTTCGGATCGGCGCAGTGCACCAGCCGTAGCAGCCATTTGGGGGATGAACCAATGGAATGAAGACCTTTCTCTCTGTCTCTCTCTCTCACTGTCTAACTCTGCCTGTCAAACAAAACAAACAAAAGATAAGGTGGGGACCAGTGTTGCAGTGCAGTGGGTTAAGCCACCAGTTGCAATGCCAGCATCCTGTATGATTGTCCACTAGAGTCCTAGTTGCTCCTTTTCTGATCCAGCACCCTGCTAATGTACCTGGGAAAGCAGTGGAAGATGATCTAAGTATTTGTGACCCTGCTATCCACATAGGAGACCCGGATGGAGTTCATGGCTCCTGACTTTCGCTGTTGTGGCCATTTGGGGAGTGAACCAGTGGATGGAAAATCTCTTTCTCTGCCTCTCCCTCTCTCTCTGTAATGCACTCTGCCTTTCAAATAAACAAATCTTAAAAAAAAAAAATAAGCAAGGTAAATTTCCTATGGACTTCACTTTTTAAAATTTGTTTGAGACAGAGTCAGACAGAGAGACGGCCTCTCCACTAGTTTACTCCCCAAATGAACCACAAAGACTAGGTCTGGGGCCAGAGGCCAGCAGCCAGGAACACAATCCAGGTCTCCTAACGTGGGTGGCAGCAACCTCATTATCTGAGCCATGACCACGGTCTCCCAAGGTCTGCATAAGCAGGAATATGGAGTCAAGAGTCAGTCTGGGAGTTGAACTCAGGCACTCTGGTAAAGCACCTGGGCCTCTTAACTGCTGAAGGTATATTATTTATTCTATATCACCAAACACTAATTTCAGATTATATCCCCGTGAAGATTTTATAACTGACAGTTCACAAGAACATCAAATAGCTGTGGCTCACATTCAGTATAAATGTTCTGAATATTCAGTACTCCTCTTGTCTCCTAATATATGATAATAATGCCTTGTGCTTCTTTCACTAGCAATTTCTATTGCTTTCATTATTGAATTCAGCCTACCCAAAATGTAACAGAAAACGGAAATATCTTTCATTTCTTTCTATTTTAGTATCTATGAAAACAAAATGTCAGTGCCCCTAAAGATAATTTAACCTCCATTTCACCCAATGTAATTCTCAAAAGAGTTAAGCTATACCTCCTCGCTATATTTTTAGAAAATTAGCTTTTTTCCTTGAGAGAGAAAATAGACAAAGTATACAAATTTTTAAAAGAACACATAGTTTTCAAAATTAAATAGTGGAAGATCCAAATGAAACTTTTTAAATTGTTTATGTATTTATTTATTTTTGAAAGGCAGACCAACAGAGACAAAGAACAAGAGAGAGAGAGATCTTCCACCCACTGTCCCCTCCCCAAAAGCCCCTAATAGCTAGAGCTGAGCCAGCTGAAGGCAGGAGCCTGGAACCTTATTCAGGCCTCCCACGTAGGTGCCAGGGACCCAAACACCTGAGCCATCATCCACTGCCTCGCAGGATGCATTAGAAGGAAGTTGGGTCAGCAGTAGGGTAGCTGGGACTCAAACTAGGCACTCTGATTAAGGTTGCTGGTAACCCAAGCGGTGAATTAATCCACTGTGCCACATGCTTGCACCTAAACAAAACTATCTTCAGCTGCTACCAAAAAAAAAAAAAAAAAAAAAAAAAAAAAAAAAAGCTCTAAAATGAAGACTTCTTTTTAATGAGGACCATCAGCTTTGACTTGATCTTTAAACTCAGCAAATATAAACTCACTGTATTGTGCCTAAGATTCTCGCAAAATGTTATAGGCTGCTACTACTGTAAACTTTGGATGATTGGGCATAACACTCCAAGGTCAGCAAAGAAAGGATGTAACAGAAAAGATAATGGAGCTGGGGTCCTGTTATTGGATCCGACAGCATCTGCAGGGAGCTTGCCAGGAGTCCAAGGGCTGATTTACTCAGCAAAGGAAGTGTGGCATCTAGTGGACATTTAGTTTCTGCAATAGCTTCTTGTATTTCCCAAAGAAATGCATATGACAGACGCTAGAGGGTTGCAGTTTAACTCTTTCATTGTTGTTGTTTTAATCAACTCCAACTCATGTTTTCATTTCCATGTTAAATATAATTTTCATATTAGTTTAACCGTAAGACTCGAGGTGCCCATAAGAAAAAAATTTGTTAGAATTATAATTCTACAAAGTGATTCTTATCTGAGTGTGCTTACTTTTTACTTTGAAAAATATTGCAACATGAGACTCATATTTACTGAAATAAAATCTGCTTTTTTTGGAATATTGAATTTCACAAAATATGAAAGCACTTTAAGAAAGAGCAAAGAAAGTACACAAAATATATTATTTCATGTCACAAAAGTGTTTTACAAATTAGAGAGTTCATGTAATAACAGAGATACTGAACTTGAATTTCATAGAGTAAAAAGGTACACATTGATTTCATTTTGGAAAGCAATATTTCAAACTGTTATTTCAAAGCGCAAATTACAAATAAATGTCAATTTTATTAATTTTAAGTTATCTATTTATAAAAATAGTTGATTACTATTCCATTAAATCTTAGTTCTGTAAATCGATCATGATCCCAAGTGCGTTAACTTACTACATTATGGATTCAGATTTCAAAATTCACCTTTGCCTTCTTGTTAAATCAGTCAAATGTTCTCAAACTTGTAAGTATGCAAGTATGTATATATTAAAAGTTGAGTGATCTCACAACAGTTTTGAGCTGTTCTATGTTCTTTCACACCAGACTGCAGACAAGCGTTCACTCACTATAGAATACCGTCTAACATGGAGTCCTGTCTTTTCATAGATTTGCTCGTATATCCTGCTAGAGCAGGCCTTTCAGAGATAGGAAATACGGAAATGTAATGTGTGGATTTCAGGTGGGCACTCTGAAACGCTGGCATGTTTTACTGCTCAGGAGCACATACTCTTGTTTGTGGTTTGGTCCCCCCTAGTGGACATCAAGTAACACTGAAAATTTAATCCAGTGGTCAAAGCCAGAGACAAATTGTGGATTCAGGAGAGAAAATGAAGTAGACACGTTCCCCAGGATTAGTGTGACTTGTCTGATTCTTGGTATCTAACCAACAGTAGTTCAAATGTGAATGAAAGACCTTTAAATACTTTGGAAATTTATGAAGTAAATGACATACTTCCTAAGTAAGTAGCTTAATTTGGGAAAATGGAAATTCCAAGGTATAAATATTCATTTCTACTTTGTTCCATGAGACTTCTGCAAACTTGGGAACAAGACACTTCACTTTTAAAATGCTCAAGTGGCTTATAAAGTGTGCAACAGTGTTTCTTGGGGCAGGCATTGTGGTACAGTGGGTGAAGTCAGTGTATGCCACCCCTGCATCCCATATCCAAGTGCCTGGTTCGAATCCCAGCTATTCCATGTTTCTGATCCAGGTTCTGGCTGATGTACCTGAGAGGTGGTGAATGATAGCTCAGGTACATGGGCTCCTGCTACCCGCATAGGAGACCTGGATATGGTTCCTCGCTCCGTGCTTCAGCCTGACCCAGCCCTGACTTGTGTAGGCATTTAGGGAGAGAACCAAAGGATGGAGGATCTCTCTCTCTTTCTCTCACTCTCTCTTTCAAAAAAAAACCCAAATATTTTAAAAAATATTTACAAAAGAGTAGCTCTTCATTCCCATGTTATTAATAATTATTAGCATACAATCTTTCTCCTACATTTTTTCTGAAAAAAATGAATAAGAAAATGGAATGAAAAAAATCAGTGCTTTTTAATGTCATGTTTGTGCTTAATAAAATTCGCTCTTAAACTATTATCTCTGGCCGGCGCCGTGGCTCAACAGGCTAATCCTCCACCTTGCGGCGCCGGCACACCCGGTTCTAGTCCCAGTCGGGGCGCCGGATTCTGCCCCGGTTGCCCCTCTTCCAGGCCAGCTCTCTGCTATGGCCCGGGAATGCAGTGGAGAATGGCCCAAGTGCTTGGGCCCTGCACCCCATGGGAGAGCAGGAGAAGCACCTGGCTCCTGCCTTCGGATCAGCGCAGTGCGCCGGCCACAGTGCATTGGCCACGGCGGCCATTGGAGGGTGAACCAACGGCAAAGGAAGACCTTTCTCTCTCTCTCTCTCTCTCTCTCTCTCTCACTGTCCACTCTGCCTGTCAAAAATAAATAAATAAAAAAACTATTATCTCTAAAGAACATTTCATTCCTGACCTTAGGGATATAAGCCATACTAAATGAATGGTAACTTCACCTGCTTTAGATTTTTGCAAGCATTGCTATTTTTCCCAATGGTTTCTTTCCAAAAAGAAAAAAAAAAGTCTTTGGGTAAAAACAAGATATGCAGATAGCTTCAAACTTTCTGGATATTCAACTTATTTAGAAAAGACTACCTAAAGAGTTAAATAGTTTATAGTGATAATCCCTGCACATTACGGTCTTGAAAAGAGAATTGCTAGAAATAAGACTTTGAAATTATTAAAACCAGAAAAATTTAATTATAATTACATTGTCTATAATGTCTATAATATAAGCAGGTATGTATATTTTTCAAAATGTGACAGTCTTGTGGCCCACATTGTGGCACAGCTGGCTAAACTGCCACCTGCAACACCAGGCATCCCATATGAGCGCAGGTTCAGGTCCCAGCTGCTCTGCTTCCCATCCAGCTCCCTGCTAATGCACCTGGGAAAGCAGTGGAGGATAGCCCAAGTCCTTGGGCCCCTGCACCCGCTCTGGCCATTGTGCCTTTTGGGGAGTGAACCAGTGGTTGGAAGCTCTCTTCTCTCTCTCCCTCTGTCTGCCTCTGCCTCTCTATAACTCTTTCAAATAAATAAATAAAGCTTAAAAGGCAGGGGGTGGGGGAGAAGGGGAGAGAACGGGTGAATGCTGCTTCTGCGAAGCCTAAGTAATGGGAAGGACTGCTCTAGAATGAGCAACTCAGCTCTGCAGAAGGCTGGTCCAAAAGGCCATGGTGGGGCCGGCACTGTGGCGCAGCAGGTTAACGCCCTGGCCTGAAGCACCGGCATCCCATATGGATGCTGGTTCGATACCCAGCTGCTCCACTTCCAATCCAGTTCTCTGCTATGGCCTGAGATAGCAGTGGAAGATGGTCCAGGTCCTTGGGCCCCTGCACCCACGTAGGAAACCCGGAAGAGGCTCCTGGCTCCTGGCTCCTGGCTCCTGGCTTCAGATTGGTGCAGCTCTGGCCATTGCAGCCAGTTGGGGAGTGAACCATTGGATGGAAGACCGCTCCCTCTCTCTGCCTGTCCTCTCTCGGTGTAATTCTGACTTTCAGATAAATGAATCTTTGGGGGAAAAGTCCATGGAAAACACGTATTATGAAACGATTGTGTGTGAATTTCATAATTTTTTGCACCAAAATAAACTTGGTGTTCACTTTTCCATGACCGTTTTGAAGCTCACTAGTATTGTGCAAGCAGTCATGATAAAATGCTGCAAGTTAACAGCAATGCATTTCATATGCACAGCCGCAAATGGCTTCAGTATCAATTACAACAGTAACGTCTGCTCCCGAGGTTTCTACCAGTTTAAGCTGAAAGGAGTCTGCAGCCCTACAGCAGTCTACCAATTAGCGGTTGGTAGCAGCAGTCCAGCACTAGCGGTTACTAGTGTTGCCAGGTTTTCAGCAGTGATTGACAGATGACACGTATAGAGTGGTTACAAAGTGGTGGAGAGAATTCTAAGGGGTGTACATGCGTAAGTTAACCATATCTTCCTCATAACAATGCCACAAGGTGGGCTCCATGTTACCCTTACTTTACCTATAAGGAAAATGAGACACAGAGGGAGATCAACCCCACAATCAGGAAATGGTAAAAAGGTTCTTGCCAACAGTCCCAGGCCCTAAACCTGTGTGCTTCCTCTCTGACTCTTGAAAATAACACTAGTCATGCTAGTAACTGCAATAGTGATAAGAATCTCTTCAGGAGACACAGCAAGTCTATGCAGGGGAACAACATTATCATGATCTCAGTTTTGGGGACTTTAGAACAAGTCTCCCAAGCACACACAGTAGCTGCTGATAGTGCTCCTGAGATTCATTTTTACATCTGAGAAAATGAGCAGCAAAAATATGCCTTCTTGCAAAATCACTTTGTAGCTATAGATTAATATTTAGAACAAAACAAAAAATTCGACTCTGCACTGACTTGTAACTAGACAATAAGGTATTTAATCTGAGATAGTCATAATTTTTTAAAATAGTAAACCCTTTATAACCTTTCAAAGGAATTAGCTTAAAGGGAGACTTAACCTTTTTCCTGGAAAAACAGCTTGCATGTAAAAATTTGGAAGTTCCCCTAGTCTGTGTGATAAAAGGTTCATGCTTCTACAGAAGTATCATTCTTCAGGGATATGTGAAAGTGGATTAGTTATATCACATGATGAATAACACTAATTTCAAAGTCTTTCTTGAAGTTTAAAGAAGTCCAGATGGTCACAGCTACCATCACAGCACCTTGGATACGCAATACCACCCGGCTTTGTGGTAATTCCCCAGCAGGGTTTGCCCTTCAGTGTTTTCCTACTTTATGATTAATTGATTCATCTCTATCTACTACAATAATGATAATTTTTGCAGTTTTATCTGAAGCTAAGATTTACAGAGCTCAGAATACAGGAATTTCTTATACCAAAGAAGATAAAAATTGATCTGTGAGAAATTTTGCCTTTGGCAATTGAGATTTTTCTGATTTCTCTTATAAGCATGCTTTTAAAATATACCTCAAAAATATAGACACCAATATATTGAACACCAAAAGTATGACAACAGATTATTCAAAGACTGAAAGACCAGGAGCTGGTATTTAGCTTAGAGGATAAGAGCACATGGGTTCACATCCTGGCTTGGGTTCTTGACTCCAGCTTGTTGCTAATGCAAACCATGGGGTCGATGGTGATGACGCAAGTCATTGGGTTTCTATCACCCTCATGGGAGAGCTGGACTCCACTCCCAGTTCCTGGTTTCAGTCTGCCCATTCCCAACTATGGCAGACATTTGAGGTATGAACCACTGGGTGGAAGATCTCTCTCTCTCTCCTTTTTCTCTCTCTGCCATTCTCTATCTGCCTCTCAAATAAATAACTTTCTAAAACAGAATGAATGAGGGCCAGTGCTGTGGTATAATGGCTTAAGCCACCATCTACAATGCAGGCATCCCATATGGGTACCAGTTCCAGTGTTGGCTGCTCCACTTCTGATCCAGATCCCTGCTAATACACCTGGGAAAAGCAGTGGAAGATGGCTCAACTGCTTGGGCCCCTGCACCCACGTGGGAGACCCGGACGAAGCTCCTGGCTCCTGGCTTTAGCCTAGCCCAACCCCAACTGTTGTAGCCATTTGGGGAATTAACTAGCAGATGGAAGATATGCTTTCTCTTCTCTCTCTCTTTCTCTCTCTCTCTTTATATATACATACATACATATATATATGTATGTATGTATATATATATATATATATATATATATATATATCCCTCTCTAACTCTGCCTTTCAAATACATAAATCTTTTAAAAAATTAATAAATTTTGGCCGGCGCCGTGGCTTAACAGACTAATCCTCCACCTTGCGGCGCCGGCACACCGGGTTCTAGTTCCGGTCGGGGCGCCGGATTCTATCCCGGTTGCCCCTCTTCCAGGCCAGCTCTCTGCTATGGCCCGGGAGGGCAGTGGAGGATGGCCCAGGTCCTTAGGCCCTGCACCCGCATGGGAGACCAGGAGAGGCACCTGGCTCCTGGCTTCGGATCGGCAAGATGCGCTGGCCACAGCGGCCATTGAAGGGTGAACCAACGGCAAAGGAAGACCTTTCTCTCTGTCTCTCTCTCTCACTATCCACTTTGCCTGTCAAAAAAAAAAATTTAAACAAAAAAATTAATAAATTTGATGAATAGTAGTAGAGTAGAAGTAATAGAAAAGAAGTAACAAATATATGCTGGGAAGTGCTTCAGGTCTTTTAAATGATTATCTTGGGGCCGGAGTCGTGGCACACTAGGTTAATCCTCCACCTGTGGTGCCAGCATCCCATATGGGCACCAGGTTCTAGTCCCGGTTGCTCCTCTTCCAGTCCAGCTCTCTGCTATGGCCTGGGATAGCAGTGGAGGATGGCCCAGGTACTTGGGTCCCTGCACCCGCATGGGAGACCCAGAGGAAGCTCCTGGCTCCTGGCTTCGGATCAGTGCAGTTCCAGCCATTACGGCCATTTGAGGAGTGAACCAATGGAAGGTAGACCTTTCTCTCTGTCTCTGTCTCTCATTGCCTGTAACTCTACCTGTCAAATAAATAAATAAAATCTAAATGATTATCTTATTTCAGGGATTCTCAAAGTGTGGCTACCAATTCAGCTGCAGATTTTATTAGAAATATAGATTGTCAGCCGGCACCACGGCTCAATAGGCTAATCCTCCACCTGCGGCGCCAGTATCCTGGGTTCTAGTCCTGGTCAAGGCGCCGGATTCTGTCCCGGTTGCCCCTCTTCCAATCCCGCTCTCTGCTATGGCCCGGGAGTGCAGTGGAGGATGGCCCAAGTGCTTGGGCCCTACATCCACATGGGAGACCAGGAGAAGCACCTGGCTCCTGGCTTCAAATCAGCGCAGTGCACTGGCCGCAGCGGCCACTGGAGAGTGAACCAACGGTAAAGGAAGACCTTTCTCTCTGTCTCTCTCTCACTGTCCACTCTGCCTGTCAAAAAAAAAATAGATTGTCAAACCCTCCTGAGATCTACTCAATCTGAAATGCTGCAGTTGGGGTCTAGCAATTACTGTTTTAACAAGTTGCCACTGCCCAATTTAATCCTTACAATGGTCCTATGAAATTATTAATATCTGCATTTTATAGGCAAAGGTTGAACAATATACCAATGGTATAAAAATAAGAGAGAGCTCTAACTTTGTTTTTTTGTTTATTTGTTTTTTGGTTTTTTTTTTTTTTTTTTTTTTTTTTTTTTTTTTTTTTTTTTTTTTTGACAGGCAGAGTGGATAGTGAGAGAGAGAGAGACAGAGAGAAAGGTCTTCCTTTTGCCGTTGGTTCACCCTCCAACGGCCGCTGCGGACGGCACATCTCACTGATCCGAAGCCAGGAGCCAGGTGCCTCTCCTGGTCTCCCTTGTGGGTGCAGGACCCAAGGACTTGGGCCATCCTCCACTGCACTCCCGGGCCATAACAGAGAGCTGGCCTGGAAGAGGGGCAACCGGGATAGAATCCGGCGCCCCGACTGGGACTAGAACCCGGTGTGCCGGCGCCGCAAGGTGGAGGATTAGCCTGTTAAGCCACGAAGCCGGCCGAGAGCTCTAACTTTGAATTATCTATCAGGGACACACTTTAGATTGTTTCTCTCTCTCTCTCTCTCTTTCTCTCTCTCTCTCCCCTCTACCACCTTCTTCTTCCCCCTTTCTCTTTCTCCCTCTCTTTCTCTCTCTTCAACACAAAATGAGACAAAGAGAGAGAGAGAGAGACAGAGAAATCTTCCATCTGCTGGTTCACTCCCCAAACAACTACAACTACCAAGGCTGGATCAAGCTAAAGCCAGCAGCCGGGAACTCCATCTGGGTCTTCCATGTGGGCGGTGGCAAACCAAGTATTTGCTTGAGACATCATCTGTTGCTTCCCAGGCATATAAGCAGAATCAGATCTCTGACATGATATGCAGGTGGCTGAAGCTGCTGTGCCATAACACCCACCTCTGCATTTTAGATTTAACGATACAAGTAGGATAAAAGTAAAATTATATATATATATATATATATGTAATATATGATGCAATTAATAACTACAAGGGAAGTTGATGGAGTAATGCCAAACAAAACAGGCTTTAACATAGAAAGTATTACTAAAGACAAACATTGGCATTTTATAACTATAAAAGGATGAATTAGTGGGCAGGCAGCATGGTACAACAGCTGAGGGCTCCTACACTCCTGTCAGTGTCCTGGTTTGAGACCCAGCATCTCCTCTGCTTTCAATCCAATTTCCTGCTAATGCACACACTGGGAAGTAACAGATGATGGCTCAAATGCTTTTTTTCCCCTTAAGATTTATTTATATATTTAAAAGTCAGAGTTACAGCAAAAAAGGAACACAGAGAGGAGAGATCTTCCATCTGCTGGTTCACAACGACCTGGCCACAACGACCAGGGCTGGGCCAGGCTGAAGCCAGGAGCCAGGAGCTTCTTCTTAGAGTCCCATGTGGATACAGGGTCCCAAGCTCTTGGGCTATCCTCCACTGCTTTCCCAGGCACATTAGCAGGGAGCTGGACAGGAAGTAGAGCACCTGGACTCAAACCAGTGCCCATATGGGATGCTAGCACTGCAGGTGCAGCTTGACCCGCTAAGCCACAGCATGGGCCCTGCTCACATGCTTTTGAACTTGCCTCCCACATGGAGACCTGGCTGGAATGATCCAGTGGATGGAAGATCTATCTCTCTCTCTCTCTCTCTCTGCCTTTCAAATAAATCAAAATTACTGCTTATAAAATTGTGATTAGGCAGTCAGTGATAACTTATCATTTGTAAACCTTAATCTGCTAACAACTCAACTAATAAGAAGTCTTAGAAAAATTTTTGAAAGTCAAAATATAACCTAGTGATTTGCTTTCATTTATTCAACAAAAGTAATAGATCATATGAGCAGCCCACACTCTCATTTCCACTGTGCACTCTCCATAACTTCTTGGAACCAGAACATCACAGGCTGGGAGTGAATCACCTTACCCAACACCTGCATATAACAGGATCACCCCAACAAATTCCACTGAGATTTTTATCTAGCTCATTCTTCTACACCTCTAATGAACTAGCTAACTAAGTAGAGCAGTTTATCAGAAAAACCATAATTCAAAACCAAATATTTTTCTATTTTCCTATATTTCACAAAGAAGAGCAAAGCAAACTTATTTTTTTTTTAAAGATTTGATTCATTTATTTGAGAGGTACAGTTACAGACAGTTCGAGGGAGAGACAGAGAGAAAAGTCTTCCTTATGTTGGTTCACTCCCCAAATGGCCGCAACGGCTGGAGCTGCGCCAATCCGAAGCCAGGAGCCAGGTGCTTCTTCCTGGTCTCCCATGTGGGTGCAGGAGCCCAAGCACTTGCCATCTTCTAATGCTTTCCCAGGCCACAGCAGAGAGCTAGATTGGAAGAGGAGCAGCCAGGGCTAGAACCAGTGCCCATATGGGATGCTGGCACCGCAGGTAGAGATTAACCTACTGTGCCACTGCGCTAGCCCCATATAGCAAACTTCTAGTCCAATACTTTTGATACTCATTCCAGATGGCCCTTCCCTCTTTGGAAGCTTCCAAAAGCTCTTTCCTAAAAGCTATTCCCAATGCTCCCCTCCTATACATACCCTTTGCCTAGCTAAGTCCAAGTCATCCTTTCAGTCTTATTTAAATTTTAGTTTATTTATTCGTTTTTTTGATACCATGTACATTCTAGCACACCAAAGATAAGGTGCTGTGCTGGGTTCTGAGAACCAAGTGAGGAAACATAGACTAGCAGAGGCCAGGGGATTTTGAAGAAAGGCTACAACTTAAAAACCTAGGTACAACTGGGGCCAGCATTGTGGTGATGTGGTACAGCAGGTTAAGCTACCATCTGGAATGCCAACATCCTTTTAGGCACCAGTTCGAGTCGCAGCGCTCTACATCCAATCCAGCCTCTGCTAACATGCCTCAAAAAGTAGTGAAATGCTTTGTGTTGCTATGTGGGGGCAAACTGTTGAAATCTTTGCTTAATATATACTAAACTGATCTTCTGTATATAAAGAGAATTGAAAATGAATCTTGATGTGAATGGAAGGGGAGAGGGAGTGGGAAAGGGGAGGGTTGTGGGTGGGAGGGAAGTTATTGGGGGAGGGGGGAAGCCATTGTAATCCATAAGCTGTACTTTGGAAATTTATATTAGTTAAATAAAAGTTAAAAGAAAAAGTAGTGAAATGGCCCAAGTGCCACATGAGAGACCCAAATGGAGTTCCAGGCTCCTGGCTTTGGCCTGGTCCATTTGGGGAGTAAACCAGTGAATGGAGGATTTCTCTGTCTCTCCCTCTTTCACCATCACTCTGCCTTTCAAAGAAATAATTTTTTTTAAAGATTTTATTGATTTATTTGAGAGGTAGAGCTACAGGCAGAGAAAGAAAGGTATTCCATTGCCACAATAGCCGGAGCTGGGCCGATCCGAAGCCAGGAACCAGGAGCTTCCTCATGCTCTCCCACACAAGTGCAAGGGCCCAAGCAACTGAGCCATCCTCCATTGCTTTACCAGGCCATTAGCAGGGAGCTGGATTGGAAGTGGAGCAGCTGGGACTAGAACTGGCGCCCACAGGCAATGCTGGCACTACAGGTAAAGGCCCAGCCCACTATGCCACAGCATTGGCCCCATAATAAATAATTTTTAAAAAACATATGAGAGAGGGGCCAGTGCTGTGGCGCACAGAGGGTTAACACCCTGGCCTGAAGCGCTGGCATCCCATATGGGTGCCAGTTTGAGACCCGGCTGCTCCACTTCCAATCCAGCTCTCTGCTATTGCCTGGGAAAGCAGTGGAAGATGGCCCAAGTCCTTGGGCCCCTGTATCCACATGGGAGACCCAGAAGAAGCTCCTGGCTCCTGGCTTCGGATCGGCACAGCTCTAGCCGTTGCAGCCAATTGGGGAATGAATCATCAGATGGAAGACCTCTCTCAGCCTCTCCTCTCTCTGTGTAACTTTGACTTTCAAATAAATAAATCTTTAAAATATATATATATATATATATATATATATATATATATATATATATGAGAGGAGGAGCCAGCGCTATGGCTTAACAAGTTAACGCCCCGGCCTAAAGCGCCGGCATCCCATATGGACTCCGGTTCAACTCCCCCTGCTCCACTTGCAATCCAGCTTGGGCCCCTGCACCCATGTGGGAGACCTGGAAGAAGCTCCTGGCTCCTGGCTTCTGGCTTCTGGCTTCTGGCTTTGGCTCAGCGCAGTCCCAGCTGTTGCGGCCATCCAGGGAGTGAACCAGTGGATGGAAGACATTTCTTTCTCTCTGCCTCTCCTCTCTCTGTGTAACTCTGACATTCAAATAAATAAATAAATCTTTAAAAAAAAAAAAACATATGAGAGGAGCTCATTGTGGATACAGGATTAAGAGCAAAATGAAGAAAAGTATAAAAACGAAAATTAAAGAGCAGACCTGGTCCTGCAGGCCCGCTTAAGGACATTTACATTATATTTTAAGGATAATGAGAAGTCTGTGACTAGTTTCTAACAGATAAACAACAAAATCTGATTTATCTTTCCAAAGGATCTCTCTTGTTATTGTATTAATTTAATGGGATTAGGCCAATTACATTAAGAATGTGTGCACCATACCCCCTCAACAATGAAAACAGGCCTCAGAGTTGGATGAAAAAGGAATTAGTGGTCCCAATTTCTAGAGCCCTCTAAACTGACCTCTCAGTGCAAAGGCAGGTCATTACCACCCCACCCCAGACACCTTCCTGCTACAGTATGGTCTGTGACGGTTGTCATGATAACGGTTATTTCCATGTCGTTATGGATCACAGTTTTGTTGGCAGTTTTATGTTTGTGAGAGTAGAAGAACGGCAACACAGGCCAGGGTTCAGGTCCTGACTCTACTTCGGCTTCCAGCTTCCTGCCAATGTATACCCTGTGCATCCTGGGAGGCAGCAGGGGATGACTAAAGAACTTAGGTCCAAGGCTGGCGCTGTGGCACAGCAGGTAAAGCTGCTGCCTGCAGTGCTGGCATCCCACATGGGCGCCAGTTTGAGACCCAGCTGCTCCACTTCCAATGCAGTCTCTGCTGTGGCCTGGGAAAGCAGTAGAAGATGGCCCAAGTCCTTGGGCCCCTGCACCCATGTGGGAGACCTGGAAGAAGCTCTTGGCTTCAGATCAGTGCAGCTCTAGCAGTTGCAGCCATCTAGTAAACTAGCAAATGAAAGACCTCTCTCCCTTTCTCTCTGCCTGTGCTTCTCTGTAATTCTGCCTTCCACATAAATAAATAAATATTAAAAAAAAAAAAACTTAGGTCCCTGCCACCCACATAGGAGGCCCAGATTCAGTTCCTCGCACTTGGCTGTGACTTGGTTCAGTGAAGGCTCTTGTGAGCACTGGGGAGTGAACCAGAGGACAGGAAATCAATGTGTGTGTCTCTCTGTGTGTGTATATGTGTGTGTGTGTGTGTCAAATAAAGTAAAAATAAATAAAATTTTCCTAAACAGATTTTATACCAAACCCTGTATGAATGTTCCTAATGCAGACATAAGATATCACCAGGACCCAGCCTCTCTGTCTCCCTTACCCTGAGGTGATCTTGCTCATAGTTTAGGATTAACCACTTATCAAAAAGAATTCACTGAGTTGAGGGTGTGACCCAACAAGATTCTAATCACCAAAATTCAAGGAGTCATTTGCTTCTCGTATGGATAAAACCTCTATGGCCAGTGTTGTTCTGAGGGGTTTTGCTTAGGGGAAATTCCAGGTCTGGGGCAGAGCCTGACTACCACTCGCATGTCATTCTCAGACCAACTGAAGCCCACCTGACCATCAGAAAAATCCCCCGGAGGCTGGCGCCGCAGCTCACTAGGCTAATCCTCCACCTGCGGCACCAGCACACCAGGTTCTAGTCCTGGTCAGAGCGCCAGATTCTGTCCCGGTTGCCCCTCTTCCAGGCCAGCTCTCTGCTATGGCCCAGGAGTGCAGTGGAGGATGGCCCAAGTGCTTGGGCCCTGCACCCACATGGGAGACCAGGAGAAGCACCTGGCTCCTGGCTTTGGATCAGCGTAATGTGCTGTCTGCAGCGGCCGCGGCGGCCACTGGAGGGTGAACCAACAGCAAAGGAAGACCTTTCTCTCTGTCTCTCTCTCTCACTGTCCACTCTGCCTGTCAAAAAAAAAAAAAAAAAAAAAAAAAAGGAGAAAGAAAGAAAGAAAAAAAAAAGGAAGAAAGAAAAATCCTCCGAAGAGCTGAGCAATCAACGGAGAGCCACAGGCATCACTGATTAACCAGGAACTTGGGCATGAATTGATCATGGACCTCGCAGCCTTAGATCCATGTTGACCTCTCACCTACATAACAGCAAGCAGACCCCCATTTTTCTGCCCTGCTAACAGCCCCACCTTGCCTTGACCAGTGCTGCCCTGCCTGGACTGCAGGACGTACCATTATCTGAAGAATCCAGCCATCAGCCTGAGCTCACCCCCACTCCTCCCAAGCTCTCTCCCCCAAGCTCAGCAGCTCAGCCCCAGAGCCCAAACCCCTCCCAGCTTTCTGTAATCTTATGGGAACTTTAGAACCAGCCCAAGCTCTCCATCTTATAAGCCCAGCTTTGGCTCAGACCCCGAAACCACTTCCCACTACTTTGTACTATATAAAGCACTAGTCTATAAGGGAAGGTGCTCTCTCTCTGCTATGTGTTTGCTGGCAACTCTGCTGTGCACTCAACTGGGAGTGAGCCCCTCCCAGGGACTTTTTAAAGATTTATTTATTTGAAAGGCAAAGTTACAGAGAGAGAGAGAGACAGAGAGACAGAGAGAGATCTTCCATCCATTGGTTCACTTCCCAAATGGCTGCAATAGCCAAGGCTGGGCCAGGCCTAAGCCAGGAGCCAGGAACTTCTTCTGGATCTCCCACATGAGTACAGGTGCCCAAGCACTTGGACCATTTTCTGCTGTTTTCCCAGGCACATTAGCAGGGAGCTGGAATGGAGATGGAGAAGTCAGGACTCAAATCAGTGCCTATATGGGATGTCAGTGCTGTAGGCCATAGCTTAACCCATTGTGCCACAACACCGGCCTGGCCCAAATCTTCAATTCTTGTAACAACACATAAACGTGATGATACTGACTCTCTTTAAACCATCTTAAAATTTAAAATAAAAAATGGTAACTCTCTAAATTAAAGGTAAAGCCAGAGCCAAAACCCTGAATCACAGACTGTAACTACCCTCATAATTAACATCTCAATGGTAGCCTCTATTCTGAGAGCTTCACAGCAACTCCCAGGCCCCTAATCAAACAAACACCAATCTATATGCCCATAGACCTTAGACAGACCAGGGCCCACTTTTGCTACTTCTTTAAAAAAATATTTTATTTATTTGAAATGGAGAGTTACAGAGAGGGAAATAGAGACAGAGAGATCCTCCATCCACTGGATCACTCCCCAAATGGCCACAATGGCCAGTGCTGGTCCAGACTGAAGCCAGGAGCCAGGAGCCCCATCCAGGTCTCTCACGTGGGTGCAAGGACTTGGGCCATCTTCCTCTGCTTTCCCAGGCATATCAGCAGGGAGCTGATTGGAAGTGAAGTAGCTGAGACTCGAACTGGCGCCTTATGGGATGCTGGTGTCTATAGGTGGCAGCTTTTTCTGCCGCGCCACCAGACTGGCCCTCTACCTTTGCTATTTCAAAAGAAACACCCTGACCCCTATCACTGACCAATCAAAGGGAATTCACATTCACAGTGGGCCAACAAGAGGCTCACACACGGACTGATCATGTACATCCCAACTTCCATTTTAATCTGTAAGAATCACTACCTTTAATCCCTCAGAGAGCCCAGTAGGTGCCTACCTCCTTGCTCTGTGCATTGCCAATACACGATTTTCTCCCACCACCCAGGTGTCATTGGCTTGCTGCATATTGAGCAAGTGGACCCAGTTTTGAGGGTTCTATAGCAATTCCTCCAATCAGTTTTGGGGTTGTCTATAGCACTATTGGAAGCATAAATTGGCACAATCTTTTAAAAGGTTATGTGCAAGCCAGCATTGTGGCGCAGTGTGTTAAACCACTCACCACCTGTGATACCTGCATCCCTTATGAGCTCTGGTTCCAGTCCAGCCTTCTTCATTTCCAATCCAGCCCAGTCTTGGCCCTTGGGTTCATTTGGGAAGTGAACCAGCAAATTGAAGATCTATTTTTTTTCTCTCTGTGAACTGTACCTTTCAAATAAATTATCTTTCTTTGTATTTTAATGTGGAAGCATCTATCAAAATTTAAAATGTTCATACCCCTTGATGTATCATCCCAGTATGAAATCTGGGATGATATAATACCACTAATATTTATGTATAAGGATTATTAAAATAATAGCAAAATAAAGAAAATATATTCTCTTTAAATAGACCAGTACCTAATAAGACAAAAAATACTGTAGTCATCTTTTTTATGACATAAACTTTATTGTACTAATCTAGAAGGTAGTCTATGTTAGATTATTTCATGGGGCCAGCGCTGTGGCACAGTGGGTTAACACCCTGGCCTGAAGCACCAGCATCCCATATGGGCGCCCGTTCAAGACCTGGCTGCTCCACTTCCAATCCAGCTCTTTGCTATGGCCTGGAAAGCAGTAGAAGATGGCCCAAGTCCTTGGGCCCATGAACCTGTGTGGGAGACCCAGAAGAAGCTCTTAGTTCCTGGCTTTGGAGACCCAGAAGAAGCTCCTGGCTCCTGGCTTTGGATCGGCACAGCTCTGGCCATTGTGGCCATCTGGGGAGTGAACCATCGGATGGACGACCTCTCCCCACCCCCTTTCTCTCTCTCTCTGCCTCTTCTCTCTCTGTGTAACTCTTTCAAATAAATAAATAAATCTTTTTTAAAAAGATTATTTCATGATTTCTTTGGTTGCAAACCAATATTACTGGCATTAGGTACCCAACCATTATATGCTGGTATGTGTAAGTTTGCAAAAAGTGAGAGGGAGAAAAATCAAATATAGTGGTTAATGGAGTGCTGGTTTGCTTTCATCTCTTACTGTGAATACTTTGTATTTTCTCAGGTAGCAGGACTATTCTATCTGCGATCACATATTGAATAGTAAAGCTGAGCAACAAACCAAAGTTGTCTGGTTCCAGAGGTCCTGTTCTTAACTAGAGCTGCCCCTTGGTATTTGTGGGGGTTGGTTCCAGGATGCTCTGTGAATACCCAAATCTATGGATGCCCAAGTCCCTAATACAAAAAAAAGCATGGTACACTCATGTGCGCATAGACATTTCAATCAACAACAGGTCACATATTCCATGGTAGTACAATAAGATGACAATGGAGCTGAAAAAAAAATTCACCTCATGACATCACAGCAACCATAACGTGATAGCACAATTCATTACTCATTTTTAGTGATGCTGTTATAAACAAACCAATGGTGCTGCCAGTATCATAAAAGTAGAGCATACTCAATAAGGACAGTACACAATACTTGATAATTACCAATTATGTATGTATTATGTATGGCTTATGTATGTATTATGCTATGCTTTTTATCATCTTCAGAGACTATACTTCTTATATCTTAAAAAAACCATAACATAAACAGAATGCTGTGCTATGCCAGCAGCAGTCTCAACCATCTGTTGCTGTGCCTTTTGACCACATCATTTTCTCTTGCACTTAATTTAATCTTGTGTTGTCATCATGGCCCCTAAGCATACAAAATCCAATGCTATGAGCAATATTATTGCCAATAAAAGACCACATCGAGTGACTGATCTGGAAACAAAGTTAAAACTAGTTACAGACTATGAAAATGGAAAATTCAGTGCTGGTTATTGCTGTCAGCCAGGCAAGTCCCACTGTGCAGATCTACCCCCTTGGAGAATAACAACAGAGTGCGAGAAGCATTAAAAGGTCTCCTTCATTGAGGGCAATGAGACTAACAAAAATTGAAGGGCCCTCATCAGATGTGAAGAAATTTCTAACGACCTGGATTGAAGACCATACACAGAAGAGTGGTTCTGTCTACACCGTGATGATCATGGCTGAAGACAAAGGTTTATTTATGACATTGATAGAAAAGGCTATACCTGGTGAAAGTATTAAATTTACTACCAGCTTGGGGGATTTTAACAATTCAAGGATCACTGTTTATTGCATAACATAAAAGTGAGTGGGGAGTCTGCAAAAGCCCTGGCCTGAAGCGCTGGCATCCCACATGGGTGCTGGTTCAAGTCCCAGCTGCTCCTCTTCTGATCCAGCTCTCTGCTATGGCCTGGGAAAACAGTGGAAGATGGCCCAAGTGCTTGGGCCCCTGCTCCCGTGTGGGAGACCCGGAAGAAGTCCTTGGCTCCTGGCTTCGGATCAGCGCAGTTCTGGCTGTTGCAGCCATCTGGGGAGTGAACCAGCGGATTGAAGACCTCTCTCTTTGACTCTCCCTCTTTCTGTAACTCCATCTTTCAAATAAATAAAAATAAAAATAAATATTTAAAAAAATAAAAAGAATTTTGCAGGGTCCAGTGCTGTGTGCAGTGGGTAAATCCACTGCTGTTCCACTTCCAATCCAACTCTCTGCTATGGCCTGGGAAAGCAGTGGGAGAAGGCCCAAGTGCTTGTCTACATGGGAGATCAGGAAGGAGCTCCTGTTTCCTGGCTTCGGATCAGCTCAGTTCCTGCTACTGTGGCCATTTGGGGAGTGAACCGACAGATAGATGATCTCTCTGTCTGTCTCTGTCTCTCTCTCTCTCTGTAACTCTGTCTCTCAAATAAATAAATCTTTTTTAAAAACGATGTAAAAGTGCTACTCTAGTAAAGACATGAATGATAAGAAAGCAAAATAGCCTCATTACTGATATGGAGAAAGTTGTAATGGTTTGAATAGAAGAGTGAACCAGCTATAACATTCCCTTAAGCCAAAGCCTAATACAGATCAAAGCCCTAACTGCATTCAAGTCTGCGAAGGAACAGAGAAGTGAAGAAGATGCAGAAGAAAAATGAACCTGGAGGAAGTTGTTTCATGAGGTTTAAGAAAAGACGCACAGGAAAATGCAAGGTGAAGTAGCAAGAGCTGGTGGAGAAGCTTGAGCAAGTTAAGCAGCAGATCTGGCTGAGATGATGATGAAGTTGGTTACACCAAACAGCAGATTTTCAAGGTAAAAAGAATTACATCCAAAGAAAACACCAACTAGGGCTCTTGTAGTTTGAGAAGTCAAGTCGATGTCTGAGTTTAAAGCTTCAAAAGAGAGGCTGATTCTCCTGGTTGGTGCTAATGCAGCTGGTGCTTTAAGTTAAAGCCAATGTTTATTTACCATTCCAATTTTCCTAGGGTCCTTAAGGATTGTACTAAATCTACCCTGTTTGTTTGTGCTCCACAAATTAAACAACATAGCTTATATGACAATATGTAATACTGCATGTGTTACAAATGATGTACTAAGTATTTTAAGCTCATTGAGATCTACTGCTCAGGGAAGAGAAAAAGATTCCTTTCAAAATATTCCTGCTCATTGGTAATATAACTGGTCAACCCAAGAGCTCTGATGGAAAGGTACAATGAGATTAATGTTGGTTTCATATGTGCTAAAACAAAATCCACTTTTTATGGATGAAAGAGTAATTTCAACTTTCAGACTTATTACTTAAGAAATACATTTTATGAAGCTAAAGCTGCCATAAACAGTGATTCTGATTTGGGCAATGAATATATTTATTCTTTTAGTCCAGGTTCTTACCTCCTGCAGAAATAGAAATACCAAGTGCAGACTGGTATCATGTGCAAATAGGAGCAAAGTTTATTTGGGAGTGAGAGAATTAACTCAGAAACTCATGTGTGAGTGTGGCTTGCCCACACTGAGAAATACTAAACATGAGTGGACCAAAGAACTGCCCAGAAAATAGGAAAAAAACAACCAAAAACAGTATCTACAATTGGGAAGGTCCATCCAAGTGCATACAAAAGCACACACGAGAGTGGTACTTGCAAGTGCATTCCACAGTGGAAACAGATACAGCTGAAGCAGTATCTCTAAGTGAGGTCCATGGCAGAAACAGAGCTCTCTCACACCTTCTACCTTTGTATAAGGAAAGAGGTGGTACTCCAGTTGGATATGCAAACAGAGTAGGGTCATGGTGTGAGCTCTGGTCCCAGATGTGACAGGTGTATCCTGCGAAGGTGGGCATATCAACTCAACAAATAAGAGAGAGCATCATTTTGTAGGAATACAAGAGTTCCCACTCCTCTAAACTTTAACTAAGTAGTTCTACTGTATCAATTCCTTTGATGGATCTAAACAAAATAACTTGAAACCCTTCAGGAAAGGGCTCATCACTCCAGGTATCATTAAGAATATTTGTGATTCATGAGAGGAGGTCACAATATCAATATCAATATCAACATCAACAATAGTTTAGAAGAAGTTGATTCCGACTCTCAAGGATGACTTTGAAGGATTCAAAACTAAAGTGGAGGATGTTGCAAATGTGTGGGAAATAGTCAGAGAACTAGAGTTAGAAGTGGAGCCTGAAGATGTGACTAAATTACTACAATCTCTTGATAAAATGTTAATGGAAGCTGGAATGGAAAGCAGAGCTGGGCTTGGAACCCACACACTCTGATATGGGTTGTAGGCATCCCAATCTGTATCCTAACCACTAGGCCAAATGCTTGCCCAACATTTTTTTTTTTGCTTTTCTTTTAAGATTTATTAACTTATTTATTTGAAAGTCAGAATTACAGAGTGAGAGGGAGAGATAGAGAGAAAGAGATCTTCATCCTCTAGTTCACTCCCCAGATGGTCATAGTAGCTGGGCCAGGCTGAAGCCAAGAGCCAAGAGTTCCATCACAGGAGTGGCAGAGGCCCAAGCACTTGGGCCATCTTCTACTTCCTTTCTAGGCACACTTTCAGGAAGCTAAATCAGAAGTGGAGTAGACAGGACTCAAACTGGCACTCCAACATGGGATGCCAGCATCACAGCAGGAGCTTGAACTGCTGTGCCACAATACCAGCTTCCCTTTTTAAGTTTTTCATCCACAGTTGGTTGAATCATAGAAGGGAACCCACAGATACAGGGGCTGACTATGCTCCTTATACTGCCTTTTTCTGAAGCAGCAAATAACATACCAACTCACAATGTTAGAATTCATTTGTATTTGGTTCTTACCAACCATACACAAGTGACTATTTCTGATTCCAAATATCCCTTACTACCTTGCCTTCAAGAGTACCTATTGATGGGACCAGTACTGTGGCAGAGTCACTGTTCCACTTCCAATCCAGTCCCCTGCTAATGCACACAGGAAAGCAGTGGAAGAAGGCCCAAGTCTTTGGGTCCCTGATACCCACGTGGGAGACATAGATGGAGTTCCAGACTTCTGGCTTCCGCCCAGCCAAGCCTTGATCATTGCTGCCACTTGGGAAGTGAACCAGCAGATGGAAGATCTCCTTGTCACTTCTCCCTCTCTGTAACTTTGTGTTTCGAGTAAATAAATCTTTAAGAGTGCCTGTTGTTTTAGGAGGTCTTGACCCATAACATTCCAGTAGTTATTCTGTCCCTCAGATCCATTTACATGAAGGAAAGAACAAAGAACTACTTACAAAGCTTTAATATAAACCACTGTTAATTGTGGTGCCCTGGTGCCCATGAAGATACAGCAACTTAGTTTGGGCATGTGGTTAAGCCAATTATCTCAAAAATACTACTGAAATGTACAGTAAGCAACCACCCTTCTGGCCCCTTAGGCCTGGTTTCTCTGTCATTGTTTGGAGCTTCTGTTTGCAAGCACAATAGCCTCTTTGTCATAGAGCCACAGGTTAAACACACACACACACACACACACACACACTCAGAGGTGACAGGAGCCCTTCACCACTAATCCCGGAGGACCGCACCCCTCCCTCCAGAAGTTCTTGGTCTATAAAGGTGCTCATGTATTTGCCTGTTAAAACCGAGTCCTTTCAGCCCTGTTCTTGTCTCTCTTCCTACCTCCTCTGCAACTTCTTTTTCCTTAAGGCATTTATTTGAGAGGAGATACTAAGTTACATAAGGGAGGCAAAGAGCGTTTTCTGGCCTGTCCAACTAAAGGAATCTTCTTGAAATAAGCTGAGATAGGATTAAAAAAAAAAAGAAGAAAAGAAAAGAAAACCTGCCAAAGAAAGCAAAAAATTGTTAATAATGCCCAGAATTAATTAGAGGGGCACTTTAGCATTAGCATTACACAACTAATTTTTTTCCCATATTTCCCTCAGCTTTTAATATTGTGATTTACCAGGCATATTTTCTGGCCAAGTTTTCTTTCTTGAAATAGTTTTGATTTACCTAGACAAAGCACATGAAAGCAACTTAAGCCCACGTAAGATGAAAGAGACCCAGACTTTTTTTTTTTTTTTTTTTGGTCAAAGTTTTTTTAATTATTCTGTTTTTTTTCCGTTCTTCTTTATGAGTTCAGAAGTGTGTGTCCTTACTGAGCTAAATCTGAAAATATTTTTTCTCTGGAGAACCATACAAAACTCTCCAGCAGATATAATGAATGTTAAACAAAACTTACAGGGTAAAGACACTGTTGTCAGAAGATGGTCTACCCTGGACCCCCAACAGACCAGGCTACATATCAAACTGGAATCACACACACTAACATTCCAAGTCACCATGCTGAAACAGAAGTGGTTATAACTGGGCTCCCAGAGAAATCAGGATTAGAGTGACAATAGCCCCATTTCACAAAAAGGCCAGTTTCTACAGCATCCTAACGAAGCTCCCTCTGCCTTAATCTTTACACACAGAAAGGGAACCTGAAAGAACCTGATGTTAGCCAATCAGTTGTTTTTCTGTTTTTGCCCTCTCTGTTCCCACCTCACAAGGAATGTCACAGAAATGACCAATCTACGATTTGTTCTTTTGATTCTGCTTTCCTCAACTTTTTTCTAGATTTATTTTATTTATTTGAAAGACACAGTTACAAAGAGAGAGGGAGAAGGGGAGACAGAGAGAGATCCATTGGTTCACTCCTCAAATGGCCACAATGGCTAGGACTAGGTCAGCCCAAACCCTGGAGCCAGGAGTTTCATCCAGGTCTCCCATGTGGGCGCAGGGGCCCAAGCACTTGGATCACCTTCCGATGCTTTCCCAGGCCATTAGCAGGGAGCTGGATCAGAAGTGGAGCAGCTGGGACTTGAACCAGTGCCCATATGGGATGCTGGCACTGCAGTCAGTGGCTTTACCTGCTACGCCACAGTGCTGGCCCCTTTCTTCAACTTTTCTGTCTATAAAACCAGTGTTTTCTCTCAGTCCATCACAACACTTATTCTACTTTATGGAGTAAAATGTTGCCTGGTTCTAGACGTGAAAGTGAAGCAAATCATGATCTTCAAATCACTGTAATTTCAGGGGTGGGCATTGTGACATAGCGGATTAAGACACCACTTGAGATAACCACATCACACATCAGATGTGGTACAGTTTGAATCTCACCACTTACGCTTATGATCCAGCTTCCTGTTTCTGATTGGGGCCTTGCCACCCCCGTGGATGGAGGCCAGGGCTCCTGGTTTCAGCCTGGCCCGGGCCTGGCTGTTATAGGCATTTGGAGAGTGAGCTAGCAAATAGAAGATCTTTCTCTCTCTCTCTCTTTCAAGTCAATGAAAATAAATAAGTATGTTGTTCTTTGACACAATTTATTTAAGAATGATATATTGATATTGGTCTTACTGTAATTTGGAGAATTAATTTCACAACAATATATTCATTTAAACCCCAGGCAGATTAAATTGGCAGATGTCTTAAAAATATTCCCTAGAAGATTTACCACAAATGGTGATGGATACCACAATACCTGGTAATACCTGATTCTTTCATATCTAGTAAAGTTGTTGAAGAATTTCCCCCCATAGTGAAATGAACAAAATCATCTTATCTTCATATTAAATAATTGGGAAAAACTTCCTGCCATGACACTCACTGCCACATAAGGGCAACAATTTGACCTCAAAAAAGTATTCCATGAGTCCACTTGTTGCAGAAAATAATTATTATTTCCTAACCTAACCCTAACTCTAGCTCTGCACTGCTGACATTGACCAATCTTTCTTCCTTGGAAATGACCCCAAACTACTGGCCCTTAGGGGCTAATCAACAACTGCCAATGCAGCTGATGACCACTTAGAAAATCTCCTTTGCTTCCAGAATTCCCACCCCAATCAGTGCTTCCTAATCAGAGACTGAATAGGTAGTTTCTTTTCACATTGTAAACTTGTGTCTGTCCAATTCAGTTGAAAACCCGCCAAAAGAAAAAATCAGCTCAGGTCCCTTGCAGGCATTTAGGGAGGAAACCAACCAACGGGAGTTTTCTCTGTCTCTGTCTCCTACATTTTTTAGAAAAATAAGGTTTTCCTTAGCCTTGTATGTGGATACTACAATAAATTCATGGAAAACTGAATTAAAAGACATTTATTTTAGTGTGAAATTTTTTACTTCCCTGCATGATTTTTTTCAAAATGTACATTTTATATGAATTTTTTTAAAGACTTATTTATTTATTTGAAAGTCAGAGTTACACAGAGAGAGAGGCAGAGACAGAGAGAGGTCTTCCATTCAATGGTTCACTCCCCAATTGGCTGCAATGGCCAGAGCTGCGCCGATCTGAAGCCAAGAGCCAGGAGCCTACTCCAGGTCTCCCATGCAGATGCAGGGGCCTAAGGACTTGGACCATCTTCCACTGCTATCTCAGCCCATAGCAGAGAGCTGGATTGGAAGTGGAGCAGCCGGGTCTCAAACCAGTGCCCAAAGGGGGTGCCAGCGCTTCAGGCCAGGGCTTTAACCCTCTGTGCCACAGCGCCAGACCCATTTTCTATGAATTTTTAAGCCTCCCAACATGTATAGAATGCAAAGTATTTTCTTGCATGAAAATAAACTTATCTTTCAATTCCATTTTTCATGAACTTCTGAAGTACCTTTTATATATGATGACTCCTAAATTTGGGTAATCATATCATTAACTTATCTCAATGTTATATATACCCACTAGTCATTAGGAGGATGAAATAAAGATTGCTGGCTGGCCAACCACCATTGTTATAATGAAAGAATTAGGCAGGCTAGGTTTGAGATGGAGTCACTTGAGCTAACTGCATATTGTTCTGCTTCTGTATTAATTGGCTGGGCTTGCAATAATTTTTGCAAGAAATTAAAATGCTTTCATAAGATGGCTGAGCTTGCGATATGTAACCGTTTTTAGGAACTATAAAGGCCAAAGTTAACAGAAAATGTACCCAACTTATATCCTGTTACAACACTACAAGTTACATTGACCCCTGCCCTTGCTTGCTCAAGCTAAAAATGAAAACCACAAGGCACGTACAGCATGCAACTTCTTCCCTTTTTCCCTGGAAACCCCCTTTTTACCCTGTAATCCTTTAGGTTACCAAATGAAATTGTAACACTGTGAAAATATGCTAATGTTGTGGTTTTAAGCCTTAAATACTCTGTGAAATTGATGATCGGGGCCGCTCTCTCTGCACTGCACTAGAGGGTGCTATTGAGGCGGCCCATTTGCAAATGAAATAAACTTCCCTCTTGCTGTTTGCATCGATTGGTGTGGAGCTCGTGTGTCTGGGGGTCGGTCGATTTGTGGGACACCTGCTCCGGGGGTCCTACAATAAAAGCTATCTTTAGGCATAGGTTAAGCCTCCACCTGCAGTGTTGGCATCCCAATGCATTATGACATCCTTTTAGGGCAATGAGAAGTCCTAAGCCTGACTTCCAGTCAGAAATGGCACACTTGGGGCCAGCACCATGGTATAGCAGGTGAAACCTGCAATGCTGGCATCTCATATGGGCACCAGTTTGAGTCCTGGCTGCTCCATTTCCAATACAGCTCCCTGCTAATGAGCCTGGGGAAACAGTGGAAGATGGCCCAAGTGCTTGGGCCCCTGTATCCACATGGGAGACCCAGAAGAAGCTCCTGGCTCCTGGCTTCATATCATCCCAGCTCCAAGGGTTGCAGCCATTTGGGGAGTGAACCACTGGATGGAAGTAAACTTTCTCTCCTTCTCGCTCTGTATCTCTGCCTTTCAAATAAATAAATAAATCTTTTTAAAAATCTTGAAAATAAAAGTGCATATTTCAGCAAGAGAGTCCTAAATGTACACATACTTTGCAGGAAGGAAGAGCACCAAAAGGATGAGAAATGATGCTACTGTGAATCTGATACCAAACTGTGTAGTCGGGCCTCACTTACCAGTGCAACCGCAGAAAGCAGTGAACACGTTCTCGCAGGTGTTTGTTTGTGGAAGGCCCAGCAGGGCAACCTAAAGGTGACACTAAGGAAGTAATGAATGTGTGTATGTGATGTAGCGCGTTATCTCTGTCAGTAAACAACTCTAGAAAGATAGCAAGGAAACACACAAGCACGCATAACAAAGTAAAATATGTAGCATATTTGAGGTCAAATGAGGTGGCAAGGAAATCCACTGTGACTGATAGGGACAATTTAAAGCCCTGAAGAGAAGGAGTGGGGCACAGTGAGTAATCTGCCACTGGGAGCGCCCATCCTGCTAATGTACCTGAGGATGCAGCAGACGAAGGCTCAAGTACTTGGGTCCCTGCCATCCACATGGGAGACCCACACGGAGTTCCTGGCTCCCAGCTTCAGTCTAGCTTGCAGGTGTGTAGGGAGGGAACCACCAAATAGAAGTGCTCCCTCGCTAGTGCTCTCTCTCTCACTTTCTCACTCTACCTTTCAAATGATTAAAAGTAAATTTTTTAAAACTCTCAATAGACTTAAGGGTAGAAATGTGTCAGAGATAGGGGAAAAAGAGAGAAAGCTGCTATGCAATGTTTTTGGAACTGTATCTACTAATTTGTTCTGTTTGGGATGACTGTTGTCTCTTAAAAGTTTGTTTGTTTTTTGTGCCAGGGGATTGCAATACAATCCCATCAAGGTGGCATGTACCAATGCCATCTCACTTGTCCAAGTGATCAATTTCAGTTCACAATTGATCACACTGATAGGTCTAAGAGTCAAAGGGATCACACAAACAAGACTAGTGTCTGCTAATACTAACTGATAGAATCAAAAAGGGAGAGAACAATCCAACATGGGAAGCGGGATACACAGCAGACTCATAGAATGGCAGATGTCCTAAATAGCACTCTGGCCTCAGAATCAGCCCTGAAGGCATTTGGATATGACTGAAGAGCCCATGAGAGTATTTCAGGCTCGGAAAGCCAAGACATTATGGAAAAAAGAAAAAAAAAACCACCTAAATGAAAGATCTCTGTGAGGGAGATCCTAGTGGAAAGAATGGGACCATCAAAGAAGGAGGTACCTTTCTCTGAAGGGAGGAGAGAACTTCCACTTTGACTATGACCCTTTTGGAATAAGATCGAAGTTGGCGAACTCAAAAGGCTTCCATAGCCTTGGCAATTCATGACTAGAGCCTAGGGAGATTTCTGACGCCATAAACAAGAGTGTCAAATTGTTAAGTCAACAACAGGAGTCACTGTGTACTTACTTCTCATGTGGGATCTGTCCTTAATGTGTTGTCCAATGTGAAGTACTGAAACAGTATTTTATACTTTGTGTTTCTGTGTGGGTGCAAACTGATGAAATCTTTACTTAATATATACTGAATCGATCTTCTGTATATAAAGAGAATTGAAAAATGAATCTTGATGTGAATGGAATGGGAGGGGTGCAAGTGGGAGGGAAATTATGGGGGGGAAGCCATTGTAACCCATAAACTGTACTTTGGAAATTTATATTTACTAAATAAAAAAATTTTTAAAAAAAGAAAATTAAAGCAAAAGAAAAAAAAGTTTGTTTTTTAAAGATTTAATTATTTGTTTTGAAAGAGTGTGTGGGGGGGGGACAGCAGTGCTGTGGTGTAGTGGGTAAAACCGCCAGCTGCAGTGCCAGCATCCCATATGGGTGCCAGTTCAAGTCCCGACTGCTCCACTGCCGATCCAGTTCTCTGCTATAGCCTGGGAAAGCAGTAGAAGATGGCCCAAGTCCTTGGGCCTCTGCAGCTATGTGGGAGACCCAGCAGAAGCTCCTGGCTCCTGACTTCAGATCAGCCCAGTTCTGGCTATTGTGGCCAATTGGGGAGCAAACCAGCAGATAGAGGACCTCTCGCTTGCTCTCTTTCTCTCTCTCTCTCTCTCTCTCTACCTCGCCTTCTCTGTGTAACTCTGACTTTCAAATAAATAAATCTTAAGAAAGAGAGAGAGAGAAAGGGAGAGACAGAGAGAGATCCTCCATCATCTGATTCACTCCCTAGATAGCCACAACAGCCAGGGCTGGACCATGCCAAAGCCAGAATATTGTAGTTTCATCTGGGTCTCACACATGGGTGCCAGGGGCCCAAGCATTTGGGCCATCCTCCTCTGCTTCTTTCAGGCCATTAGCAGGGAGCTGGATCGGAAGTGGAGTAGCTGGGACATGAACCAGCACCCATATGGGATGCCAACATTACAGGCAGTAGCTTTACCAACTATGCCCCAGCGCTAACCCCTCTTAAAAGTTTCTGATTCAACTAACATTGAGTGGAATGCCTAAGATTTCTCTGATTTTTGTCAGTAAATGTACAGATTTAGTCAGTTTATAATCAGGAGTAGGCAGGAATTTCATTCACAATATTATTTCAGCTTTATCTTGATCACATAATATATATTTCTTTAAAAAAAAAAGAAAGAAAGAAAAGGAGGGAAGAAAAGAGGGATGCTTGTGAGGGAGAAGGCATGATGTATGTCTTCCAGAGTGTTGTGGTCCAAATATGCCCCCAAAATTCATATGCTGAAAATTCAATCAATAATGTGATCCTACAAAGAAAGAGGTAGTAGCTTTAGACCCTGAGTAAGTCACGAGACCAGGGTTCTCATGACTGGATTAGTGATCTATACAAGAGGTGTGAGGAACCTGTGGAAACTATTCACCCCTTTCGCCCTTGTACTTTGGCCATGAAAGGACACGGCAGCAAACAGCCATTTTGGAAGCAGAGAACAACCTTCAGCAGACATCTGACTTGACACAGCCTTGATCTTGGACTTCACAGATGTATATACGAATTACCCAGTCTGTAATATTTTGTTTTAGCAGCACGAGTGAACTAAGACACAGCCATCCAAAACGTAATGTTTTCATCCCTTTCCTGTTTTGGAAATATTCATTAAGCAATTATTCTTCAGTTGCCCAAGTGCTAAGCCCTGTGTTACATGCTGAAAATGCAGTCCTGAGCAACAAATACATGGCACATACTTGCGCAGGGCTTAACAAGTTACAATAAAATAAATGAAAATATAGGTAAATATTTAAAAATAGGTAAATATTTAAGACAAACATTTCCTTATTTCAGTCTTCAGACTAGGTCAGACTAGTTATTGTTTTTGAACATAGGGATAAATATCACAGACTAATTATGCTATGTGGAGAAATTTATTATTATTATTATTAATTTTATTTAAGGTATACAAATTTCATGTATTTCATATATACAGATTCAGGAACACAGTGATACTTCCCACTCTACCCTCCCTTCCGAAAAATGGATTTTTAAAATGCTCATGCTTACTGCTGTTTATTCTTTTGTAAGTCTAGACTTCAATGCCAAAGGACAAAACTCTTTTAATGAACATCAAATCTGAAATTATTATTGGCCTATTACATGCAACTTTTAAATGCATCCTAAAGAGTTTATCACATGTGATAATAGATACAGACCAAAATATTTGCAATCTAAATCACTTAAGAAAATGTCTTCTATAGTAAAAAACATTTCACAATCTAAGAGATTTTTAAAGAAAATAATTAATTGCAGATAAGAAAACCATCTCAGGATGAATTCTTCTGGCTTTTGAGATTATGTTTTCTTTTTTCAAAAACACTTAATAAATAAGCACTTCACCTATTTCCACAAACTGAAAAGAATAACTTACATTTAAGCCTTCTCCAAGAGTTGGTCAGAAGCATTGCTAATATATAAAATTTAGAGATAAAACAAGAGGCTTATTATATTATATTAGGTGGAAGGGGAAATTACCATTAGAGAAGAAAAAGGCTGAAATTTCACTCCTTCAGATCTGATTCTCCTCTTACTTCTTGATTCCTATTTGATTACTTCTGCCTCAACCACTTATCACTGTACCTTTGCCAACTCTTTAAACACCGCTTAGCATGCCGAGTCTGTACTTATTCAGGTACATGTCCTGACGTTACAGTTTGGTGTTTCTCATGTGGTGCTATGCTTTTCCATTCACTTAGTTCAAACAATAAAAATGATTCCCCATGGGGCCAGTGCTGTGGCACAGCTCATTAAAACCACTGTCTGCACTGGCATCCCATATGGGTGTCAGTTCAAGACCCACCTGCTCCACTTCTGATCCAGCCTCCTGAAAGGGTCCTGGGAAAGCAGTGTTAGATGGCCCAAGGGGGCCACTGCACCTACATGGGAGACCTGGAAGCAGTGTGAGCTCCTGGCTTTGGCCTGGCCCAGTGTAGGGAACCAGACCGGAGGAACCGTGCCCCTAAGATGGCGCCGACTCCCTGCTTCCGGGTTCTTCCTCATCTCAGGGAGTTCCCGCTCTTGCTCGCTCCTTCCCGCCTTAGATTTCCCGCTCTAGCTCGCTCCTTCCCGCCTTGCCACGAGATTGTCCTATCCCCGCGCTTCTAGCCTATCACCTGATTTGTGACGTGTATTGTGCATATAAACCCTTGCTACGCGGGTGTAAGGGAAGTTCCTGCCCAGAAGAGATCGAAGCTGGATCTCCTGCTTGCCGAGCAATAAAGGAACCCCGTGCAAAGTGTTCGGTCTCTGTCTCTTGCTGGACGAGGACGGCGCCGAGCAGCTGGTGGCCCGTACGGGGGGCTTCCTCTACGTTGCCCGGTAAGTAGAAGGTAAGCGAGGTCAGTCTTACCGTCTGGGCCCCGCGAGTGAGGTATATCTCGTGGTTGGAGGGTGGACGCACCCTAAGATAGCGGACGTGTTTCCCCGCTTTAAACTGAAAGAATAGCAGACTTGTTTCCCCGCTTTAAACTGAAAGAATAGCAGACTTGTTTCCCCGCTTTAAACTGAAAGAATAGCAGACTTGTTTCCCCGCTTTAAACTGAAAGAATAGCAGACTTGTTCCCCCGCTTTAAACTGAAAATAAGATAGCGGACGTGTCTTCCCGCTTTAAACTGAAAATGGGAAATTCATCTAGCCATTCAATGTTGCTTAATCCGTTAAAAGCATTATTGCGTAGCAAAGGGATTAAGGTTTCTAAGACCACACTTGTCAGGTTCCTTGGAAGTGTTGATTTCTTTGCGCCGTGGCTCACCCACGAGGGCCAAATAACTCTTGAGTCTTGGGAGAAATTAGGAAAGGATCTCCGGCGCACAGTTAACGATCCCCAGGAACCCGATATCGACCCCGTTGTTCTCCCCTTATGGGAACTACTGCGGGCGTGCCTCCAAGAGGAGAGGTCGGTGGGAGCGGACCGCCCGACTCTTACGGCGGTTCGCGAGGCTCTCGAGGAAGTTCGTTCTCAGAGCTCGGACGGCGCCCGGGACCTCATACAATTTAAGGACACGGGATGCCAGACTTCCTCACTGGCCTCAGGCTCCGAATGTGGCTCCGCCTCCTCTGAGTCTGAGGGGGAAGGGGACGGCGATCCTAAATCCCCGCCTCCTACGTATGCGCAGCTGCGGCAAAAGTTAAAAGATGCCTGTTTACGCCCTCTAGTGCCTACGGCTCCTCCTATCGATGTCGTGCCCGCCCATCAGATTAAAGACGCAGCGCCTCCTACTGGCGGTCATGTAGGCGTGCCTCAGCCCCATCTAACACCCGTGCCGCCATGGCCATTAAACGTCCCAAATGTGCCACCTTTTTCAGGCAGACAGTTTCATCAACAAGCCTGGAAACAGTTGCGAACTGGCGCTCCCGCTGCCCCCGCTCAGGCTTACCCTGTTTTGGCTTTGGGCACGCGAGAGGCCCGGCACGAACCATTGGACATGACAGTATTAAAACAACTTAAGGCTGCGGTCCATGACTATGGACCCACAGCCCCATTCACATTGTCACTCCTTGAATCAGTCGGCCAGTCCATTTTAACACCTAGCGACTGGACCCAATTGGCTCGGGCCTGTTTAAGTCCAGGCGGCTTTCTTTTGTGGCAATCTATGAATACAGAGTGCTGTCATGACCAGGCAGATGAAAATGCTGAGGACGGCCACCCTACGTGGAATGCTGATATGCTTTTAGGGCGTGGACCTTATCAGGCTGACCAGACCCAATTCCCTAGACAAGTATACAGGCAAATTTCCAACTGTGCCCAACGTGCGTGGAGGCAGGCGTCCAATCCAAGTGACTCAGCTAGCCACCTCACCAAGATCGTTCAGGGCACGGCCGAACCCTTCGCTGATTTTGTCGCTCGCATACTTGAGGCTGCGTCGCGTATTTTCCCTTCCGAGGTTGACGTTCAGCCACTGGTCAAACAAATTATTTTTGAGCAGGCTAATAAAGAGTGCAAAAACATTCTTCGACAATATAGACATAAATCTCTGGACTCCTGGTTAAAATACTGCAGAGATACCGGTGGGCCACTTACTAATGCGGGCCTAGCTGCGATGCTGGCAAAAGTCAAAGAAAACAGTCCAAAATCTAAATCGACCCGACCCCCCATATCTTCAGGACTTTGCTTCCAATGTCATCAACCGGGTCACAGAAAACGCGATTGCCCCAATCTCAGCCATGGGTATTCCACGGCACAGCCTTCAGGCATAGAGCCTTGTCGCCGTTGCCGCAAGGGCCCTCATAGGGCAGAGGTATGCCGTTCTGCTTTCGATATCGATGGCAACCCACTTACAGGTAGCGCCCAGGGGCCAAAAAACGGCCAGAGGGGGCTCCCCAACCCAGCGAGGAGCCCCCAAAATCAAATCTACTCTCAGGTTCCACCTCCCGTGTCTGCGCTACACCCAGTGCACCCTCAGCCCGTGCCACTCACGGGTCCGCAGGCCTGGACCTCCGCGCCACCTCCCCTCTCCTCTTAACTCCGGAGATGGGGGTACAATTAGTGGAGAGCGACTGCTCCGGTCCTCTGCCCCCGGATTCGGTTGGATTAGTGTTGGGTCGGTCCTCCGCCGCCCTCCGAGGGCTAGCTGTGATCCCCGGGGTAGTTGACTCTGATTTCACTGGTAAAGTAAAGATCATGGTTCAGGCCCCTCAGGGACCTTTAGTAATCAATCCTGGAGACCGTATCGCACAAATGTTATTACTGCCCAGTCTTCACTCTTTAATCCCAGCTAAAAACCACGTTCGCGGCACTGGTAACTTTGGGTCCTCTGGCATTAATTTTACCGGCTTACATATGCTTTTAAATGAACGTCCCACTTTAGTGTTGCAGATTAATGGCAAGGACATTAAGGGACTTTTAGACACAGGAGCCGACAAATCCATTATAGCAACAAAGGACTGGCCTAGTACATGGCCTACAAATGTGGCGGAACAAACCTTGCAAGGACTTGGTTTTGCTCATTTCCCAAAAATCAGTGCAGCCTTGTTGTCATGGCAGGATAGCGAGGGTCATAGAGGACAGTTTTCTCCATTCATTTTACCTCTACCCATTTCCCTTTGGGGGAGAGACGTCCTGGCAGAAATGGATGTTGCTTTGGTCACCACTTCCCCTGCAGTACGATCTATGCTACAAAATATGGGTTACGTCCCAGGCAAGGGACTCGGTGTCCAGCTCCAGGGCCACCCTTCCCCCATTGAACCAAAACAAAGACCAAGTAAAGTTGGCCTGGGTTTTTCCTAGGGGTCACTGTTTCGCCTCCTAAACCAGTGGAGCCTTTACCCATCTCGTGGCTAACGGACGTACCCGTCTGGGTTCCACAGTGGCCCCTATCTCAGGAGAAACTGGAGGCAGTCAACACTCTGGTCTTGGAGCAGGTCAACGCTGGTCATTTGATCCCATCCACCTCTCCATGGAATACGCCTATTTTTGCCATCCGCAAAAAATTAGGTCAATGGAGACTCTTACATGATCTTAGGGCAGTCAACGCACAGATGCAGCCTATGGGCCCTGTGCAACGTGGTCTTCCTCTGCTTTCGGCACTTCCCAACCAATGGCCTGTTATTGTAATAGATCTTAAGGATTGTTTCTTTTCCATTCCATTGGACAAAAAGGATACCCCACGTTTTGCTTTTACTGTCCCCACCCAGAACCAGGAACAACCGGACAAGCGTTGGGAGTGGACAGTCTTGCCTCAGGGTATGACTAATAGCCCCACTATGTGTCAAGTCTATGTAGCCCAAGTACTAAAACCTCTTAGAGACCGATATTCCGACTGCAGGTGCCTACATTATATGGACGACCTACTGTGTGCAGCCCCCACAGCAGAGAGGCTCCTGGCCTTATACAGTACACTCCAACAAGTGCTGGAAGGGGCAGGGCTGCATATTGCACCTAATAAGGTGCAATTGTCGTCTGTAGTTTCTTATCTTGGGGCTATAGTCGCCCCTACTCAAATTAGACCTCAAAAAATTCAAATAAAAATCAATGCTATCTCCACTCTAAATGACTTACAAAAACTTTTAGGGGATATCAATTGGATTAGGCACTACCTTAACATTCCTAATGCTGCATTGCAGCCCCTCTTTAATATACTTAAAGGAGACCCGGATCTTGCTTCCCCCCGAACCTTCACCTCTGAGGCCAAACAAGCACTGTCAATTGTCAACGATGCCCTTAGTAAAGCTGCCCTAAAACGTTGGGACCCTGCGGGAGACCTTACTCTTTGGGTCCTCGACACCCTTAAACAGCCCACCGCGGTCCTATGGCAGGATGGGCCTCTCCTCTGGATCCATCCCTCAATGTCATCTACTAGATCTATTAGTTACTATCCCGTGGCAGTGGCGGAGATAACTCTCCTAGCCATTCAGAGGGCTATCCAACATTTTGGACGCGAACCATCCACCATTGTTGTCCCCTATTCCATGGAACAGGTACGTGTGCTAATCGCTTGTACTGATGCTTGGGCGGTTTTAGTCTGCTCCACTTCCGCAACTATTACAAACAGAACACCCTCTGATCCTTTGCTAACCTTTGTTCAGTCTCACCCAGTTATTTTTCCAAAGTCCACATCCCAAAAGCCCTTACAGGGAGCCCCAGTAGTGTATACCGACGGTTCTAAAACAGGAGTCGGTGCATATGTTGTTTCAGGATCTGTGCCAAAAACATTCCAATTCGCTACTAACTCCCCCCAGGTAACTGAACTTCTTATAGTTAACCAAGTCTTCTCTGATTTCCCCGGACCTGTCAATATTGTGTCTGATTCACGCTATGTGGTTAATTCTGTGTCTATCCTTGAGGCCGCAGGACTAGTCAATTCTTCATCCTCCGTAGCGACAGTTTTCCTCACCCTGCAAAAATCTATTTGGAATCGGTCTGCTCCTTTCTTTATTACTCATATTAGAGCTCATTCTTCCTTACCTGGACCCATGACCACAGGCAATGCTATAGCTGATCAAGCCACACGCCCCATTTGGATACTCCAATTTTCTTCCCCAGAAGAGCAGGCTATCCAGTTTCATTCAGAGTTCCATGTAAACGCAAAAACCCTTGCCGCCAAATTCGGTCTTTCTCGTGCTGCCGCTCGCGATATTGTTCGCCATTGTGCCGCATGCCCTACTTTAACCCCTGTGCCTTCGGTGGGGGTTAATCCCCGAGGATTACTACCAGGACATATCTGGCAGATGGATGTCACCCACATATCCGAGTTTGGGACCTTAAAGTATGTTCATGTGTCAGTTGACACCTGTTCCCAAGTAATTTTTGCTTCTCTGGAGACGGGTGAGCGTACCACCCATGTCATTAATCACTGCCTTGCTGCATGGGCAGCCTGGGGCAAACCAAAAACTTTAAAAACAGATAATGGTCCTGCATACACAAGTAAATCATTCCAAGATTTCTGCACCCGTATGCAGGTACAACATAAAACTGGAATCCCTTATAACCCTCAGGGACAGGCCATAATTGAAAGGGCTCATCGAACCCTCAAGGCTTTTCTCTTAAAACAAAAGGAGGGAATTGCCACGGGCAAAACCCCTCGAATGCGCCTCTCCCTTGCACTGTTTACTATAAACTTTTTGAATTTGACAGATCATTCTATGTCCCCCGCTGAGAGACACATGTTAAAGGAGCCATCTTCACGAGGCTATGTCCGTTGGAAAGATGTCCTCACGGGAAAGTGGTACGGCCCGGATCCGGTATTATGCTGGAACCGAGGCGCGGTCTGTGTCTTCCCACAGGAATCTGGAAGAGAACCTCTCTGGATACCGGAAAGATTGGTCAGAAAAACAGCCCCGCCGCCGCAAGATACACCTCTATCACCTACGGACGACATCTCCCCCGAGATAACCGAGATTACCACGCTCTCACAGGACGACAAATTGCAACAAAACAACGAGACGTGAGATGCACCCCTTCCGCTTCTTCATACTGGCAGCGGCTTTGCTCCCTGGCTCTTATGCGGGCTTTAACTCCAACCCCACTGCTTTACTGCAGAACGTAGGCAACCCTTGCGACTGCAAGGGGGGGACCAGCAACACCGTACTGCAGCGTACTCACATCGCCACAGCTGATTGTGGGGACAAAACTGCATATCTGCCCCTCCAGGGGATCCCCGGCCTACCACGCGGCTACATATGGACAATGCCTCCATCAGGCACACACCTTCCTCGAGTTGTCTTGTTCCCCCTCTCATTCATTGGGCTGTATCACCCATCCCTGACGGGGAGCGAAAACTGGGTATGCGAGACCAAAGGTACTGCAGCAGGAGTCCACCCGGGGGTTCCGGGGGTCCTGGGAGAGCATATGCATATGCATGCAGGTTCAATTCCCAGCCTGCCCCAGCAAAAGGGAATAAAAACTGATCCCTAACGGAGACATCAGGGGTTGTGGCCAGGCCCTTGAAGTTCCGTAACTAACGGATCACAAGCACGCTGGGTATGCACCTCTACTCTCTGCCTAGTAAATATTCTCCCGGCCCTCATGAGCCAGGGCCGTCGGGGATGTGATTTGTGCAAAAACAAAAGGAGGGAGATGTAGGGAACCAGACCGGAGGAACCGTGCCCCTAAGATGGCGCCGACTCCCTGCTTCCGGGTTCTTCCTCATCTCAGGGAGTTCCCGCTCTTGCTCGCTCCTTCCCGCCTTAGATTTCCCGCTCTAGCTCGCTCCTTCCCGCCTTGCCACGAGATTGTCCTATCCCCGCGCTTCTAGCCTATCACCTGATTTGTGACGTGTATTGTGCATATAAACCCTTGCTACGCGGGTGTAAGGGAAGTTCCTGCCCAGAAGAGATCGAAGCTGGATCTCCTGCTTGCCGAGCAATAAAGGAACCCCGTGCAAAGTGTTCGGTCTCTGTCTCTTGCTGGACGAGGACGGCGCCGAGCAGCCCAGTCCTGGTTGTTGCAGCCATCTGGGGAGTGAACCAACAGATGAAAGGTCTGTCTCTCCTCTCTCTCTCTAATTCTGCCTTTCAAAGAAACAAACATGTTTAAGAGAGAGAGAGAGAAAAGATTCTCCCATCAACTCTGACCCCAGACCTTATTCAAGAACGGGCACATGGAAAAAAAAAAGTTGCTTATCTTTTGGATGTCTCTCAAATAATCTTACTGTTTTACTCAAGCTCTAGTTTGAGTTCTGTGGGACTGAAATGCCTACTGGCCGCCTCCACACTGGCTCCACACTCCCCAGGCTGCCTCACGCTTTTCAAATCATGCCTTCATCTTGTTTGAGAAGACAATGGCAGTAGTGACTAGCAGGTGGTGTTAGCATTTGGTGCCTTCCAGATCCCAGCATTTTCTGTACCTTCCACCTCCGGACACACACAAGAGGAACACCAAGCTCACTTATTTTTGAGTTTCCTATTGTTTGGTGGACTCTCATTAGTACCCATTTTCCTACTTTATGCTTGGAAAACATCTAGAAGAGCTGGGATTCAGCTATGTAATGGAACTTGCTGGAATCACACGATGAACAGTGCTTGTCCCCAGAACGCAGGCTCAGCAAGCACCCGCGTCCAGCTCTGACTGACATCAGTGGGCTACTATCTAGTTCAAACTCATGTAACTTTTTCCTGTTCCGTGACCACGTGATCAGAAATCCAAATAAAAGCAGGCAGCATGAATTAGTTCAGATTTATCACAATGATGAAGACCTACATGGCGACTCTCCGGAGAGATCAGCTGCATAAAAAGGTGCTGGCCATACTTGTTTTCCGTCTGCTAGAGCTTCTTCGTTATGCTCGCCTTCAAAGTGCACTTTTAGTGGAATTTAATTTAAATGTCAACATTGATTTATTTAGCTTCAATTACAGTTTCTGGTATAATACCATATAGCAGGCAAATATACAACATAACACAAATTGGTTTGGACCTACTGGCACCCTGTTAATATGTTTGTATGTTTGTTAGTGAGTTTTGTACTTGTTTTCTTAAAAAAAAAAAAAAAAAAAAAAAAAAAAAAAAAAAAAAACTCAGGGAAGGGGCAGTCATTTGGCACATCTGCTTGAAATGTTGGCATCCCACTTCAGAATACCTGGTTCTAGCCCTGTCTGCGCTGTTTGCAATCCAGTTTCCTGCTACTGCACACCCTGGGAGGTAGTAAATGATCGCTCAAGTCAATTCTTGGCTCCTGGCTTCAGCCACCATCATGGGCATTTGGGGAATGAATCAGCAGATGGAAGATCTCTCTGTGTCTGTCTCTCTGCATTTCCAGTGAAATGAATATAAAAAAATTTTTTTTGACAGGCAGAGTGGACAGTGAGAGAGAGAGACAGAGAGAAAGGTCTTCCTTTTACCATTGGTTCACACCCCGCCCCCAATGGCCACCGCAGCCAGCGTGCTGCGGCCAGCGCACCGTGCTGATCCAAAGCCAGGAGCCAGGTGCTTCTCCTGGTCTCCCATGTGGGTACAGGGCCCAAGCACTTGGGCCATCCTCCACTGCACTCCCAGGCCACAGCAGAGAGCTGGCCTGGAAGAGGGGCAACCGGGACAGAATCCAGCGCCCCAACCAGGAATAGAACCCAGGGTGCCAGTGCTGCAGGTGGAGGATTAGCTTATTGAGCCACGGTGCCAGCTGAAAATAATTTTTTAAAATAATTTTTGGAATTATCTCAGAGAAGATACGCAGCATTTTGATGCAGAGTCTACTTCATTTTAGGAAGAACAACCCTATGTTGTTTACTGCCATTCCTCTTCATTAAGTACATACTCTATGATCCAAAAACTAATAAATGTGAATTTAATAAGTGTGAATTAGCATTTTTAAGCTAGTGGGCTACCTTTCTGGTTAAGCAGACCTGCAATTTGCTTGCTCTTTAAAGCTACCTTGCAGCTCTACCTGAGTTTTATTCTCAAACACTTAATATTAAATGCCTGTTTAAAGATGGTGGGGGGCAGGTACTGTGGTGTAGTGGACTAAGCCTCTGTCTGCAGAGCTGGCTTGGGTCCCAGCTGCTGCACTTCCAATCCAGCTCTCTGCTATGGCCTGGGAGAGTGGTGGAAGATGGACCAAGTGCTTGGACCCCTGCACCCATGTGGGAGACCTGGAAGAAATCCTGGCTGCTGGCTTTGAATTGACTCAGCTCTATCTGTTGCTGCCATCTGGGAAGTGAACCAGCAGATGGAAGACCTTTCTCTCTCTTACTCTCTGTAACTTTGCCTCTCAAATAAATGAATAAAATCTTGAAAAAAAAATATTTAAAAAAAGAAAGGATGAAAAATGGTGGAAAATGTTAATTCTTTTAAGCTCCTGAAGACTAAAAACTTGAACACTACAAAGGAAAAATAAAAATACTACTATAAAAGATTTTATGAAATAGAGTTGAACCCTGAGGCCACCAGTCTGGTGGATTTCAAGCAGTTTTTGAAATATTTTGTGTTTCGTGCTCTTGATATAGGTTGTCAGTGCTTGTCCATGGTCTTGGTTACACCTTTTACTAGGGGAATGCTTGAAGCATTTCATGGGACATCCTTAGTGGTTCAGACAGTAACTGGTCCAGGGAGAAATCTGGTTCATGTATAGGCTGCTGCAGAGGTGGCTTCCTCAAGGTTTACATCAGCTTACTGGCATTTATCTCACAGGCCTTCTTTGGTTCCTGTGGAATGGGTAAGCTCAAGGACAGTCATGTTTTAATTTTCCATGACATTGCATCAGGCAGACGGGAGAGACACTGGGAACATTAGCTGAGAAGATTGTAGCCAGATACTGAAACTGGAAGAATCGAAAATCTGGAATGAACTGACCACTTGAACGAGGTGACTGAGTTCAATCCACCTTACAGATGACTATCCAAACTAGTTTTCCACAGGGTAGGAGTAGACGACACTAAAGTCTGTGCAAAGCACAGCTTGTATATTCAACAGTTATCTGTAATTTACAAAGTATCCAAAAGAGTTGAACGACCCTGAACCTGGTGCAAATGTGATAATTGGGAGGTTGTACTATAAAGGATGCACAGATTTCCATTGCATTGCTTTCTACACTTGCCTGCCTTTTGATCAAACATAATCTCAAAAAAAGACTATTCTTTTTATTTTTCTTAAAGATTTATTTAGTTATTTGAAGGGCAGAATTACAGAGAGAGAGAAGGTGAGAGAGAGAGAGAGAGAGAGAGAGAGAGAGATCTTGCATCTGTTGGTTCAATCCCCAGATGGCCACAACTGCCAGGGCTGGGACAGACAGAAGCCAAGAGTCAGGAGTTTCTTCCAGGTCTCCCATGTGGGCACAGGGGCCCAAGCACTTGGGCCATCTTCTGCTGCTTTCCCAAGCCACTAGCAGGGAACTGGATTGGAAATGGAGCAGCTGGGACTCAAACTGGTGACCATATGGGATGGTGGCACTGCAGGCTGTGGCTTTAACCTGCTGAGCCACAGTGCCAGCCCGCAGAAAGACTATTTTTGACCACAATATAAAACTGTTCTAATTAGGCTTGTCCTGATATTTACATAGGTGTAGTAATGATGGCAATTTACCATCAAGACCTTCCTAAATTTGCTTTGACATTTTTATAAGGGATCTCAGATTATATTTTTTAAAGCTTTTTGAGTTTAGGAAATGAAGCAAGGAACCTGCCATTAGGTTTTGCCTTCAATAACTATTAATCTGGGGAAATTCCTCTCTTTCTGAGTTTCCCAAAATGTGCTAAGCATTCAGGACTTGCCAGGAAGTAACTTTCCTCACTCTTTGGCAAAGCCAGAAGTACTATAAGCCAGGTACTGTACTATTTTTCCCAGGAAGGCTTGGTAAGCAAGCATTGGCTCCAAAAATCAACCTTAGCTCCTTAAAAATGACTGATAATATTGATTAAATGAACATAATTCTCAAATATGATATTCTAGGCAAATCTTGGTTGTATAGACAATGCAATTCTGTCCTAGTAACAGTAAATACATGTGTGTGTTATCCATATATATATATATTTATATTTATATGTAAACATATATATATGTAAAGATTCATTTATTTATTTGAAAGATTGACAGAGAAGGAGAGGCAGAGTGAGAGATCTTCCTTCCACTGGTTCACTTCACTCCCCAGATGCCCACAACATCCAGGGTGGGCCAAGATGAAGCCAGAAGCTCCATATGAGTCTCCTATATAGGAAAGGGACTCCAGTGCTTGAACCATCATCCAGTGCCTCCCAGGCACATTACCAAAAAGTCAGATCGGAAGCAGAGTAGCTGAGACTTGAGCCAAGCACTCTCAAAGGGGATGCAGGCACCCCAAGCAGGGGCTTAACCTGATATGCCACAGTACCTACTCCTGGATTCTTTTCTAAGCTATGCACATAATTATATTGCTATCAAAATAAAAATACTCAACAACAATTTCAATATTCTGGAGGGGCCTTATGGTAGAGGGCAGGGAGATCATTTACAAATGTTTTTTTCTGTTTTAAAAAGTGGAGTCTACAAAATTATTCAGCATTACTAAATTGTTATGCTATGGACAGTGTAAGAGACACAGAGCAAGTGCTGCCTTAAATTCCCAAAAAGTAGAACATAAAAATATCAACAATATTCTAAACCAAAGCCACCATCATCTCTCATCCGTTCATTTAGTCCCATGTAATTAATTCGTATACAGCTCGATCTCAGATTAACAGTCTATGAGCCCATCTGCTTCTTGATGGAGCTCTGGAAATCCTGACTCAGTCTGTTGGAATGGTCTCAAAGTTGTTTAAGTGATGCCATCAGCAGCCTGTACCCAAAAAGACTTGGCATCAGCCTCTTCCGTAGCTCCCCACAGCAGTCCTTCCTGTGGAAGATGAATTATTCAGGTCTAGAGCTGAGTGTTGAGTTTCCAGGGAAATATTAAAGAAAAAATAAAAAAACTACAGATATCAAAAGACTTGAATTTACAGTGATTAAATTATTACTAGGAATTTTTAGACCTGAAAGATGTGATAAGCATTCTTAATAAGAAGAGTGCAACCGAGAAGGAAATATGGTTTTTTATGTGGTATGCAAAACAAGATAATAACATGAATTTTAAAAAGTCTTAGGGCAGGCATTGTGACACAGAGCGTTAAAATTGCCACTTGGTCTGCTTGGGTTCCTGTCCCAGCTGCTCCACTTCCAACCCACCTTCCTGCTAATGTTCCTGGGAAGGCAGTGGAGGGGGCCCAGGATCCAACCATTTGAATCATCACCGCTGCCTCTGAGGGAGCTCAAGCAGTGGGAAGCTGGAATTAGAGTGGAGCTAGGACTGAAACCCAAGCACTCTACAGAATATAGGCTTTCCAAGCAGGACCTTAAACAGTGAGCCAAACTCCTAACCTTCAAAGATACATCTTTAAAAGGTTTACCCATTTTTAGGGCCAACACATGGAGCAGCAGGTTAAGCCGCCACCTGCAATGCCAGCATCTCATATGAGCTCCAGTTTGAGCCTCAGCTGCTTTGCTTCCAACCCAGTTCCCTGCTAACATACCCAGAAAGGGGGCGACAATGACCCAAGTACTTAGGCCCCTGCCACCCATCTGGGTGACTGGGCTGGAGTTCCTGGTTCCTGGATTTGGCCTTGTGCAGGCCTGGCTGTTGTGGCCATTTGGAAAGTGAACCAGTTGAAGACAGATGTCTCCCTCTCTTCCTCTCTCTTTGCTTTTCACATAATTAAAAATATTTTTTAAAGTGTGTGAGGCAGACATTCAGCCTAGCAGTTATAATGCAGCTTTGGATGCCCACAAGCCATATCAGAGTGTTGGTATGGGCAAGGTCCAGCTCTGCTACCAGTTCCAGCTTCCTGCTGATGAGCACCAGGTGATAGCTCAAGTACTCAGGTCCCTGCTACTCGTGTGAAATTCCTGGCTCTTGGCTTCAGGCTGACCCAGTCCCTGCTATGTCAGTAACTGGGGAGTGAATCAGTAGGTGAGTAATTTGTTGCTTCTTTGCCTCTCAAGTAAATTAAATTAAAAGTAAGATTTTTTTAAATGATGTCAATACTGAATATGTATAGACTTTTTCCTTGTTATTATTCCCTAAACAATACAATGTAAGAACTACTCACATTAACATTTATATCAGGTATTATAAGTAATATAGACATAACTTAAAGTAGATGGTGTGTAGGTTATATGCAAATACAGTTCTGTACTCCATAGCAATGATTTGATCAATGTCAGGCCCATATTTTACAGTGGTTCCATAAGATATAACGGAGCTAAAAAACTATCACCTAGTGACATCACAGCCATCATAATGTTGTAGCACAAAAACTCACGTGTTTGTGATGACGCTAGTATGAAAAACCTACTGCATTACTAGACTTATGAAAGCATCACACGTATAATTATGAATGGTACATAGCACTTGATAATGACAATTAATGACTATTACTGGTTCATGTATTTACTGCGCTACTTATCATTATTGTAGAGCATGCTCCTTCTACTCCTAGGAAAAAGTTAACTGCACCGTAACAACCTCAGACAGGCCCTTCAGGAGATACTACAGAAGAAGCCACTGTGGTCACAGGAGATGACAGCTCCATGTGCATTACTGCCCAGAAGCCCTTCCCGTGGGACAGACAAGGTGGTAGAAGATGGTGATGCTGATGATCCTGTCTGTAGGATGAGCTTACTGTGTGGGTTTGGGCCTTATTTTATTTTTAATTATTTGAAAGGCAGAACAAGAAAGAGATAGAGAGAGAGGTATCTTCCCTCTGAAGGTTCTCTCCTCAAATGCCTGCAGCAGCCAGTGTTGAACCAGGCCAAAGCCAGAACTCCATCTGAGTCTCCCCCATGGGTGGCAGAATCCAAGGATGGGAGCCATCACGCACACAGCTGGATGGGAGGGATGAGCACTGTGGTACAGGAGGTTAAGTCTCTGCTGGCAGTGCTGGCATCCCATATGGACGCTGGTTTGAGTCCCAGATGCTCAACTTCCTGCTAATTTGCCTGAGAAAGCAGCAGAAGATGGCCCAAGTCCTTGGGCCCCTGACCCCTGGTGGGAGACCCGGATAAAGCTCCTGGCTCCTGGATTTGGCCTGGCCTGGCCCCAACCTTAGCAACCATTTGGGGAGTTAACCAGCAGATGGAAGATATCTCTCTCTCTTTCTCTTCCTCCTTCTTCTTCTGTATCTCTGCCTTTCAATAAATAATTCAACCTTAAATAAATCAATCTTTAAAAAAAAAACTGAATGGGAAACATGGAGTAGCTGGGACTCAAACCAGGTTCTGACATGGAATGTGGGCCTCCCAAACAGCAGCTGAACCTGCTGCACCATAGCACCCACCTTACACCATTTTTTTTTTTTTAGCAAAAAAGTTTTATTTGGTCCATACTTATAAGATATACAGTTACTGGTATTTTAACTACAGGATATTGCTGAATCATTCCACCAAAGATTTAAAAATTTCTTCAGCATGGATTGTGAGATATTAAATTTAATATGTGGCACCTTTAACCCTTTGGACAGATCCAATCCTTCGTCTCAAATCAGCCTTCCTTAAATTCTTCCTAGCAACCTTTTTTTTTTATGCATTCATTAATTCAACAAAAATTCTTTGAGAACCTCATGTGACAGGTCCTGATAATGTACAACAAACAGCACGGTCTCTGTATAATTTAATAAACAAGGGTAAGCAGGCATTTTGACAGCATACAGCAGAGATTTACCAAGTATAAGAGTTAGGCTAAGACATTTAAAGGAAGGAGATGTCAATGTGAAGATTTCAATGAACAGAAACTAGGGAAGCAAATAAATGAGTAGTTCAAAGAATAAAATGCATATTAAAAAGTGCAGAAATCAAATTGTTAAGTCAACAACAGGAGTCACTGTGTACTTACATCTCATGTGGGATCTGTCCTTAATGTGTTGTCTAATGTGAAGTGATGCTATAACTAGTACTAAAACAGTATTTTTCACTTTGTGTTTCTGTGTGGGTGCAAACTGATGAAATCTTTACTTAGTATATACTGAATCGATCTTCTGTATATAAAGATAATTGAAAATGAAAAAAAAAAACAAATAAACCTGGTGTTAAATTGGAAATTGCATAGAAAATTAATTAATTTTTTAAAAATATCATGTAGGATCTGTGTCTTTAATGTGCTGTACACTGTTATTTAATGCTATAACTAGTACTCCAACAGTATTTTTCACTTTGTGTTGCTATGTGGGGGCAAACTTTGAAATCTTTGCTTAATATATACTGAACTGATCTTCTGTATATAAAGAGAATTGAAAATGAATCTTGATGTGAATGGAAGGGGAGAGAGAGCGGGAAAGGGGAGGGTTGCAGGTGGGAGGGAAGTTATGGGGGGGAAGCCATTGTAATCATAAGCTGTACTTTGGAAATTTATATTCATTAAATAAAAGTAAAAAAAATTTAATGCAAAAGAAAGAAAGGAATGAAGGGGCTTGAGGGAGGGAGGGAGGGAAGGAAGAAAATATGGTTATGTTAGAATTGTATCTATGAAATATAAGAAATTATTTATATTAATAAAAAATTAGATTAATGCAAAAAAAAGTGCAGAAATCAGTGACACAATCAAGCTTCCAAAATAACTTTCTACAGTTTAGAACAGTTTAAGAATTGAGTGCAAAGGAGAGATATGGCCAAAGAGAGCTGAACTGATTTTGAAATGCTTTATAAGCTCTTTGAAGGAATCTGGAACTTCTAAGGGCAATAGAAGTCTTTGAAGAGTTTTAAGCTTTAAAACAACATGATAAAACCTGTGTTTTAAAAAGATTAAGTAGGGTTGTTTTTTTTTTTTTTTCCTTTAAGGTGCTTCAAACCAAGCAGCCTCCCAAATCCTTGTAATTATGATTTCCATGAACCTCAGCTATTTTAACATCTGATGTTTCTCTTCTCTTACAGAGCTATCCCAATGGAATAAGCTGTCTCCTGTGGCATCAAGTAATCAATTTGCATGTGAGGCTCTCTTGGCTATGAGTTTCCAGGTGCCTGGGTCAAGGGCAGAGAGTAAAAGCAATCGTTTTAAAGCTCTGATTTATGAAATAGTCCCCTCTGAAGAGTTAATGGCAATTGCACATAGAATATTATATGTTTAGACTAGTGGCATGGAAAGATCTCCATCAGATATTTCTGAAAAGAAATGCAAAATGCAGGAAAGTGTCTCCTTACCCCATTTTTGCATAATCATGGCATCTCACCATACACGCATGTGCCCATCAGTGTATGTGAATACATGTTTCCATATGTTTCAATACGATAACCTGAATATTAATCACAGGATCTGAACGGAATTCCTGCTTCCATTTCCTCTTGCTATATTCTCTTATAAGTGTACACTTGACACCGCAAAGCAAACAGAAAGAACCCACCAATCAACTCCCACTAGGAACCTCAGATTCATCCGGATTTTTCAATTAATGTGACTATATATATATATATATAGTCAAAATTATCAAATGACTTTACTAGCTCACTAATCAAGTGCTTTCTTCACAATGCCAGTCACCTACACTCAAAGCAGGCACCTAAGGTGTTTCCAGTTTGTCCATCCATTCCAGAATTTTGACTTTTGTGCACACACCTTTCACCCTGTAACTACTCTAGGATGCTGCTGTGATCTGGATGTGGCTTGTCCCCCAGAGGTTCACATGCTGGAGGCTTTGTACTTCGTGTGGCAGTGTGGAGGTGGTAGAAACTTTAGGAGGCATGACCTAGTGAAGTCACAGGGCACATGCCCTCAGATGGGAGTAAGGTAGTTCTCCCAGACCACTTAGTTCTCATGAGAAGGTCGCTATAAGAGAACAAGCCTTATCACTCCCCAGCCTCCCGGGTTTCCTGTCTTGAAAGTGAACTCTCTCCTATGTGCTCCTGCCACTGCGATGCCATCTGTCATTTGGTCCTCGCCACAGGCAAGCAGAAGTTGGAGCCATGTCCTTGAAACTCCAGAACTGTGAGCCAAATAAACCTCTTTTCTTTACAAAGGAACCCAGCCAGTATTTCACTATAGTAACAAAACAGACTATACAGACACAGTCACACATACATATATTGGAAGGATGTCATGATTCCTCAAGACTGAGATTATGGCCGGCACCGTGGCTCAACAGGCTAATCCCCGCTTAGTGGCGCCAGCACACCTGGTTCTAGTCCTGGTCGGGGCGCTGGATTCTGCCCCGGTTGCCCCTCTTCCAGGCCAGCTCTCTGCTGTGGCCCGGGAAGGCAGTGGAGGATGGCCCAAGTGCTTGGGCCCTGCACCCCATGGGAGACCAGGAGAAGCACCTGGCTCCTGCCTTCGGATCAGCGTGGTATGCTGGCTGCAGCGCGCCGGCCGCAGCGGCCATTGGAGGGTGAATCAACTGCAAAGGAAGACCTTTCTCTCTGTCTCTCTCTCTCTCTCTCTCTCACTGTCCTCTCTGTCTGTCTGTCAAAAGAAAACAACAACAACAACAACAACAACAACAACACTGAGATTATAGAGGGAGTCGGCGTTGTGGCACAGTGGGTTAAGCTGCCATCTGTGATGGTAGCATCTCTTACCAGAATGCCACTTTGAGTACCAGCTGCTGTGTTTCTAATCCAGCTCCCTACTAGTGTGCTTATCTGTCTTTCAAATAAATAAATAAATAATTTTAATGGGATTATAGAGAAACTTTCCTATAGCATGTATTTCTTATATTTAGGCAGTCACCTTCAATGTTGCAATAGACATTCTTTTACTATATTCTTTCTTCTTGTTATTTTCTTTTCTTTTTTTAATTTGACACGTAGAATTATAGACAAAGAGAGAGATAGAGAGAAAGGTCTTCCTTCCATTGGTTCACCCCTCAAATGGTTGCTACTGTCGGCACTGCGCCCATCCAAAGCCAGGAGCCAGATGCTTCTTCCTGGTCTCCCACGTGGGTGCAGGGGCCCAAGCACCTGGGCCATCCTCCACTGCCCTCCTGGGCCACAGCAGAGAGCTGGACTGGAAGAGGAGTAACTGGGACTAGAACCCAGTGCCCATAAGGGATGCGGGCGCCACAGGCGAAGGATTAACCAAGTGAGCTACAGCACCAGCCCCTCCTGTTGTTATTTTCATTTCTGTAATGTAGATTTCAAGTGATAGAATTACTGAGTTGGAATATATTTTACTTTTATTTTATTTTATTTTAAGATTTATTTATTTGTTTGAAAGGCAGAGAGGCAGAGGCAGAGAGACAGAGAAGTCTTTTGTCTTCTGGTTCATTCGCCAGATGGCTGCAACAGCCAGAACTACACCGGTCCAAAGCCAGGAGCCAGGAGCTTCCTCCAGGTCTCCTACATGGGTGCAGGGGCCCAAGGACTTGAGCCATCCTCTACTGTTTTCCCAGGCCACAGCAGAGAGCTAGATCAGAAGTGGAGCAGCCAGGACTCGAACTGGAGCCCTTATGGGATGCTTGTACTGCAGGCAGCAGCTTTACCAGCTATGCCCCTTACTAGTATCTAATTGATGTTTCCATATGTATTACATGAAACTATAATTCACATTTCCACTAACAAGGCGAGAATATACTCTTCCTTTCATTTCTACCAGAAATAGGTACCAGATTAATTAATTAATGCTAATTAATTAATTGGTTACTTCTGAGCAGATGTTACATGCACATCATTCATAAAGAACAGATACAGAACAGTATGGAGTAAAAAAACACCTACTTTTATTCCTGTTCTCCATCCAGTTTGCTTTGCTTCTTAGTTGGAACCAATGGAATCAATCTACAGGTAAATTAACAAAGGCATTTCATGTACATACATGCAAATACATACACAACATGTACTGTTTGCCCCACCCAGTTTTTGATACTAAATCCTACTATCCTCACTGTTCTGCACATTGCTTTTACTTTATAGTGACATTTGAGGAACCTTCCAACACTAGCCTTTTTCTGAACCTCCTTTCATACGTCACTCTAAGAATGTATATACGTATGCTCATTAGACAACACATAATCGTACAAAAAAGGATATCACTGCTTTGTTAATCTTTAAATTGTAAGCTATACTGTCATCTTTAAAAAAAAAACCTAAACCTCTTCATTTCAGCTGTTGGAAACTGTACAGAATTGCCAATTGCTCAGATCAAAAGCTTCTAAGTATACAGGGACTTCAAAAAGTTCATGGAAAATGGAATTAAAAGATGAATTTATTTTGGTGCAAAAAATCCTTGCATAGTCTTTTTTTTAAAAAAAGAAAAGATTAATTTATTTGAAAGGCAGAGTTATGGAGAGGCAAAGGTGGTGGAAAAGGGGGTGTCTTCCATCTGCTGGTTCACTCCCCAAATGGCGGCAACGGCCAGAGCTGGGCCAATCTGAAGCCAGGAGCCAGGAGCTTCTTCCAGATCTCCCACACGGGTGCAGGGGCCCAAGCACTTGAGCCATCTTCTACTGCTTTCTCAGGCCACAGCAGAGAACTGGATAGAAAGTGGAGCAACCGGGTCTCGAACCAGCACCCATATGGGATGCTGGCAGTGCAGGCGGTGGCCACAGCACTGTGCCCGCCCCCCATGTAGTTTTTTCATTATACACATTTTCCATCAACTGTTTGAAGACCCCCGATATCTAAGGATTTCCAAGTATTTTTTGCACCAAAATTCATTTAGCTTTTAATTTTCTTTTCCATGAGCTTTTTGAAATCCCCAAATAACCTCAACTCTTCCCTTTCTCTCCCATCACATATTCATCTGTCAGGATATTTTGGAGGCTGACTTTTTCCAACCTGCTCTGCTACCACCCTGTACAATCCACAATCTCTCACATAGATTACTCCAAAAATCTCCTAAATGGTCACCACACTTCTACCCCTCCGTTGGTTCTCAACCCTACAGTCAAGTGGATACTTCCAACATGTAGGGCAGATCACATAACTCCTTGGCACCAAACCCTGAAAAGCCTCCCTCTTACTCTGAGTTGAAAAGCCAAAATTCTGTGTTGGCCTACAAGGGCCTGCAGGATCTCGCTCCGTAACTTCCATCCCTAACTTCCTGCTGCTCACTCTACTCACTCTGGTCTCTTACTGTTCCTTAAGGTACCGGTCAAGTTCATAATTGAAGGCCTTTCATTAGTTGATTGCTCTGACTCCTCCTCAAACCTATAAGGTTCATTATCTTCCAGTCTTAGGTAAAATCTTATCAATGAGACTGTCCCAGCAGTCCTCATCCCATTATGTTCTCCACCCTTATCTTTTCCAAAGTATCTATTCCTTCTAACATAAGATATAATGCATTACTATATTTATTATTGTTGATCCTTTCCCACTATGTGAAAATCTCAGGGGTGGAGAACATTATTCTGTTCACTGAAGTAAACAAAGTGCCCAGAACACTGCTACATGGGAGACACCAAATAGATATTAGCTGAATAGTCATACAGGGCATCAGTGACCTTTTGTCAACTTTACCACACACACACACACAACTTTAAAGCAATTAAAAGGGGCCAGTGTTATAGTGGGTTAAGCCACCACCTGTGATGCTGGCATCCTGTATGGACACCAATTTGTATCCTGATTGCTCCCTGCTAATAGCCAATGAAAAGCAGCAGAAAATGATCCAAGTGCTTGGGCCATTGGCACACACCTGGGAGACCTGTGTGAAGCTCTGAGCTCCCAGCTTTGGCCTCTCTCAGTCCTGGCTGATGCCGCCACTTGGGGAGTGAATCAGCAAAGAGAAGATGTGTGTGTGCATGTGCGTGTGTGTGCGTGTGTGTGTACCTCTTTCAAACAAATAAATAAATCTGAAAAATAAAAATAGCTAAAAAGCCAAGCAAACAAGCACCAACCACTCAAGTCCAGAAACAGTGAAGGGGCAGGTGTTGTGGCACAGCCAGTTAAGTCACAGTTTTGGACTCCTGGCATTCCATGTCGAATTGCCAGTTCAAGGTCCTGACTACCCTGCTTCTAATCCAGCTCCCTGATAATGCAGCTGGAAAGACAGCAGATGATGACTCAAGTCCTTAGGTTCCTGCCACCTACAGGGGAGACCAAGATAGGGTTTCTGGCTCCTGGTTTTGGCCAGACTCAGCCCTGGCTAATGCAATCACTTGGAGAGTCAAACAGTAGATGAAATCTCTTTCTCTCTCTCCAATTCACTGCCTTTCAAGTAGATGAAATTAAATAAATTTTTTAAAAAGAAACTAAACATTAGCAGCACCCCAAATATTCTTTATGTGGCCTCACATTTTCATCCCTTAACAGTTTTTCTAAAATATGTAAGTATACACACACACACACACACACGTATATTTGAATGCCTATACGTTCATAACTAAAAAAGGACATACAGACACAGCTCTGAACTTGCTGGATCCAGGTGCCCCACGACTATTAAAGTTTAAAACACTTTTCCCAAAACCTTTATGGCAATCAGTCCACTTTGGCTGCTCCGCCTTGTCAGCAGGCTTGTTAAAACATTCGTGAATAAATGCCATTCTCAGGGTTTCTGCCTCAAGTGAGTAGGAGAATTTCACATTCCATAAGCTGCCGAGCGACACTCATGCTGCTGATTGAGGGGCCACACTTTGAGAGCTGATAAGTCTTCCTAAGCTCCTAATATGTAGCCATGAAGTCGCACATCATCATGGCTTCACAATCACTCACTCTTGTTTCTCCTGATCAGGGATCATAGCTCTTTTATTTTGTCTATCTTTGGAATTCTTTGCTTTGTTTGTTTCCTTGATTTTCCACTCAAGTTCTATTTTAGTGGTCTTCTCAAAAAAAAAAATTTTTTTTTTCTACCAAAGGTTGCTTTGTGACTATTCCCTTCAATTCAGTTGTTGGTTTGTTTGATTTATTTCAGGAGCAGATAACCTTCCCTGATTTCTCATCTGGAGGAAGAAATGGATCCTGCGGTCCACGAGAGCCCTGTGATACTGCGGGCTTGGCTAACTCCTTGATCACTTTCTCACAACAGACTGGTCCAGACCACGAGGTAAGACCCACCCAGATGCATGATTGCCAGCAATGAAGAAACATAATAAATGTGTGTGGTTTTAACCTGCTGATTTTGGCAAGTAATTTTCTATGTAGTAATAGATAATTAATACATATATAAAAATTGAAATTTTTCTATGAGAATTTCTGAAATTCATGAAAGCATAAGTGTGCTTCAGAAAGTTGTGCAAATTTTAAATTAAATGATTTTTTTGGTTGCAAAAATTTTGTTAATCCAAGCATAGTTCTTTCATAATACACATTTTCCATGAACTTTTTGAAGACACCATGTATAAATTGTACTAGCTAAGACAGATAAGGATAAAGAGTGGAAGATTATTAGACTATTAGAATACTGAAGATTACATTTATTTTGCTAGTCTGTGGATACTTGTGCAGGCAAATGAACAATAGGATTGCTATGGAAACAATATACATTATATATATATATAATTTATATATTTGTGTGTATATATATATATATATATATCTGTTCTTATGTCCTCTATTAACAGAAGATGGTTAGTTGCTTTAAATATTGGAGGATATTCTCTTTTTTCTTCTTTCATTTTTTTTTTTTGACAGGCAGAGTAGATAGTGAGAGAGAGAGACAGAGAGAAAGGTCTTCCTTTGCTGTTGGTTCACCCTCCAATGGCCGCTGCGGCCGGCGCATCTCGCTGATCCGAAGGCAGGAGCCAGGTGCTTCTCCTGGTCTCCCATGGGGTGCAGGGCCCAAGCACTTGGGCCATCCTCCACTGCCTTCCCGGGCCATAGCAGAGAGCTGGCCTGGAAGAGGGGCAACCGGGATAGAATCTGGTGCCCCAATCAGGACTAGAACCTGGTGTGCCGGCGCCGCAAGGCGGAGGATTAGCCTGTTAAGCCACGGCGCCGGCCCTCTTCTTTCATTTTTTATAAACTTAATGTTCATGTAAAAACTCATCTGAGGCTGGCAGGGTTTCTTCTAGTTTATAATTTATTGCAACACAGAATACCTATTTTTAATGATGCAAAACAATCTTTGGGGACAGTACTTAACAGGTGCACAGCAAACACCTGCTTCCATGACAACAGTAACCGTCAATTTCAAAAAGGAATGTGTTAGAATATGACTGTATATCAGTAACAAGGTACTTCAAAAAGTTTGTGGAAAAGGAAATTGAGAGATAAGTTCATTTTGGTGTGAGAAAATTTTAAAATTCATGCAGTTTTTCATAATATACATTTTCTATGAACTTTTTGAAAATCCTTCAGCTTGTTAAGAACTGAAAATAATCATGAATCATTAACTAAAAAGGTGTTTTAAAGAAAATAGGCCACATACAATTACATGTTTTTCCTCAAGTACACTAAACCTTTTATTTTGAGGTTATATCATTTCAAACAAATTAATATATTTTTAAAATTAATTTGATAACTCCTATATCAGCAGAGGACAGTTATAAATATCATGAGGAACACGAAAACAAGCAACTTAAGCAACATTTGAAAGCTGAAATATTTTTGGAACTTAGACCTCTAAAGTGTTTACAACAGAGTCCACCTAGCCACAGAATCCTCAAGTAGAACACAAATTCTGCCCGGCGCTACAGCTTACTAGGCTAATCCTCCGCCTGCGGCACCGTCACCCCAGGTTCTAGTCCAGGTTGGGGCGCTGGTTCTGTCCCAGTTGCTCCTCTTCCAGTCCAGCTCTCTGCTGTGGCCTGGGAAGGCAGTGGACAATGGCCCAGGTGCTTGGGCCCTGCACCCACATGGGAGACCAGGAGGAAGCACCTGGATCCTGGCTTCGGATCAGTGCAGTACGCCAGCCGTAGCGGCCATTTGGGGGGTGAACCAATGGAAGGAAGACCTTTCTCTCTCTCTCACTAACTCTGCCTGTCAACCCCTCCCCCCCCACACACACACAAATTCTTTTTCAAAAGGACCATTCCACCAAAGTTGGGTTAATGGTAGTGTTTTGACTGAGGGCTGGTATAGGTCAAGAACTTGCTCACACATAATACACATGCATCCCCATCCTGATCTCAGCCTTGTTTTACCCTTTTCATTCCAAAAGCTATGATCACTTTCTCACATACAACATTATTTACAAATGTGATAGTCTGGAGATAGTCTGGAGTGAGGTGAAGTGCTTTACCTACTCCCACACAGCTCGAGCTGAGATTAGAATAGGGATTTTCTTCTGCCTATTTGAGCCAACTGGTCCAATCAACAAATTCCTGTCTATGACCTCCTTATCTACCACCACACAATCCTTCTATATCAAGTATTTCTTATCAAGCAGGGAATATAAATATTTTGAGTGAAAAATGTGTTTCAGAAATTATTCTAAAATGTTTTATTTACTTAGAGCTTATTTAGAATGAGTTTGTGTTATTGTGAATTATTTATCTATATATATTATTATATAAAGAATATAGATAATAAGTCTTTTATTACTCTTTTCTAAGTACACAGAAATGAGTAAACTAATATCTCCATACTAGAATCGTTCCTTTAAATTATTTATTTATTTATTTATTTATTTTTGACAGGCAGAGTAGACAGTGAGAGAGAGAGACAGAGAGAAAGGTCTTCCTTTGCCGTTGGTTCACCCTCCAATGGCCGGCGCACCGCGCTGATCCGATGGCAGAAGCCAGGTGCTTCTCCTGGTCTCCCATGGGGTGCAGGGCCCAAGCACTTGGGCCATCCTCCACTGCCTTCCCGGGCCACAGCAGAGAGCTGGCCTGGAAGAGGGGCAACCGGGACAGGATCGGTGCCCCGACCGGGACTAGAACCCGGTGTGCCGGCGCCGCAAGGCGGAGGATTAGCCTAGTGAGCCACGGCGCCGGCCTAAATTATTTATTTTAAGAGACAGAGAAGGGCCAGCGCTGTGGCATGTCGGGTAAGGCAGTTGCCTGCAGTGCTGGCATCCCATATGGGCACCAGTTCAAGTCCCGGTTGCTCCTCTTCTGATCCAGCTCTCTGCTATGGCCTGGGGAAGCAGTAGAAGATGGCCCAAATTTTTGGGTCCCTGAGTCTGTGTGGGAGACCCAGAAGAAGCTCCTGGCTCCTAGTTTCGGATCGGTGCAGCTCCGGCCATTGCGGTCATTTAGGGAGTGAACCAGCAGAATGGAAGACCTCTCTCTCTGTGGCTCTACCTCTCTCTGTAATTCTTTCAAATAAATAAAATAAAACTTTAAAAATAAAAAGAGAGAGACAGAGAGATAAAGATAGCTCCCATTCACTAGTTCACACCCAAACGACACCAACAATTGGGGGTTGGCTGAGCTGAAACTAGGAGCCAAAGACTCAATCCAGGTCTCCCACATGACTAGCAGGAATCCAATTACCTGAGCCCTCACCGCTGCTTCCCAGGTCTACCCTAGCAGGAAGCTGGAGTCAAGAACAGGAGCCAGGTATCAAACCCAGGTACTCCAATAACAGACACCGACATCTTAAATGCTGGGCTAAACACACACCCCAGAATCTTTTTTCTTAAAATGCTGCCCCTTTCACAGTCAACTTTGTGATGAGGGACTGGAATTCGGGCATGGTAAAGACCTGTTTGGTTTGTGACTCATGCTACATAGCTTTTGGGTGGCTTGGTGCCTGTGGCAGTTCAGGCCTGTGATGGCATATCATTGCTGGAATAATGACTTTCCTCCTCACTTGAAATCATTCATCAGATGGATAAGTACATTCAATAGTTCAACTTATGTAGGCTGAATACTACAAAAGTAGATATGGGAATTATACTGTTATCACGCCTTTCCCAGGACTTTCACTAATGACTCACATTTAAACAATTACATCAGGATCTCTATTTTCCCCCTATAATTCAATCTCAAAACCCAATCCTAGATTTCACAGGTGTTTGTATACCAAATGACTAAAAGTACATTTATACCCTCCCACATTATTTAATATACCTTCCCACAACATTTAATCTCCTGAAGCATGATGAGTCTTACTCTGAGCCTGTCATTCAATCATATGGTCTTTACACAGCATCCATGTCAAAAGGCACTTCAATAGCCTGTCACAAAGCTTAAAGTCTATGAGAGGTGACAAAGAGTCACATAAGTCATTTTAAGATGTAATGACAGGGCCGGTGCTGTGGCACAGCAGGTTAAAGCCCTGGTCTGCAATGCTAGCATCCCTTACGGGTGCCAGTTTGAGTCCTGACTGTTCCACTTCTGACCCATCTCCCTGCTAATGCACCTGGGAAAGCAGCAGAAGATGGCCCAGGTGCACCCATGTGGGAGACCTAGAATGGATTCTGCCAGGGCCATCCCAGCCATTGTGGCCATTTGGGGAGTGAATCAGTGGATAGAAGACCTCTCTCTACCTCTCTCTGAAATAAATAAATAAATAAATAAATCTTAAAAAAGTATAAAAAGATGTAACAACACATGATAGGGAAATACGATGTGGTTGGAGGATGATTGAGCCAGGGCCTGAAAGACAGTGAACAGGATGAAGTGGATCAGGACATCACCAGAATGCAGGGGGAAATGTTTCCGAGCAGGTGGAAAACTGAGGAAAGTGTGAGAGAGAATGGAGCATGGGAGGAACAGACATTCAGTATGGCCGGAGTTGGGCTAGGAGGCTCATGGCTAAAGATGAGGCTGCAGAAGAACAATTCTTTGTCTACAAAAAATGTCTGCTTACTTATGATGGTACTTGAAAAAGTTCATGAAAAAATAGAATTGAAAGATAAGTTTATTCTGCTGAAAAAATTTTGAAATCCACATGTAGTTGTTTTTACGGTATATTTTCCATGATTTTTTTTTTTTTTTTTGGGGGACAGGAAAAGTTAGCAAGAGCGAGAGAGAGAGAGAAAGGTCTTCCTTCCGTTGGTTCACCCCTCAAATGGCCGCCATGGCCGGCATGCCGCGCCAAGCCAATCTGAAGCCAGGAGCCAGGTGCTTCCTCCTGGTCTCCCATGTGGGTGCAGGGCCCAAGGACCTGGGCCATCCTCCACTGCCTTCCCAGGCCACAGCAGAGAGCTGGACTGGGAGAGGAGCAACCAGGACAGAACCCAGTGCCCCAATCTGGACTAGAACCCAGGGTACTGGCACCGCAGGCAGAGGATTAGCCTAGTGAGCCACAGTGCCGGCCCCATGAATTTTAAAATATTTATTTCATTTATTTGAAAGGCAGAGTTACAGAGAGATGGGGGAAGAGACAGATCTTTCATCCACTGGTTCATTCCCCAAATGGCCACAATGGCTGGGGCTGGGCCTAGTCAAAGCAAGGAGCTGGGAGCTTCTTACAGATCTACCAAGTGGATGCAGGGACCCAAGTACTTTGGCCATTCTCCACTGCTTTCTCAGGAGCATTAGCAAGGAGCTGGATCAGCAGGGACACAAACCCTCACCCATACGGGATGCCAGTGCTTCAGGCAACAATTTAACCTACTTTGCCACAGTGCCAGCCCCTCCATGAACTTTTTGAAGACCCCTGGTGTTTGGTGGTGATTCAAACTCAATTTCCTCACTGACTTGCTGATAACTCAAGCTCAGCTTTTCACTGCATAAATAAAAACCAAAGCTAACCTGAGAAGATACATTGCAGAACTAGCAACTGATATGAATTTATAACAAATATTAATAAGACATTATTTTTCTTAGGCAGGAAATTAGTCCTAGAAGTTTAAAGTTTGGGTAGAAAGGTATGAGGACCAGAATAATACTCCTTTATGATGTAATGCCTTGAACAGAGATACACTGCACCCACCCTCCTCTCCACTCCCTTTACAGAACACACAGAAGTGTTCGGAGCCTAGCGCCTGTGTGCAGATATCCCTTCTAGTGGGGCAGTCTTATTCCATCCTCTTTGTCCTATTCCAATTCATCCTTTCAGGACCAAAGTCAATTGCCATCTCCTTAACAAAGCATTTCTCCATAGGCACAGTTGGTTGTATGTCTTCTGTTATACTAAAGTACGTCATTTGTAATTTTCTGACAGCCCTTTGGTGCCCTATCAGTTCCATTTGATGACAACTCCTTATTTGCAGCATCTAAGTCTGATGGTGTCTGTATCCCTAGCACCGAGGCATTGTAACTAGCCTAAAAAATGCAAAGCTAGGGCAGGCGCCACGCCTCACTTGGCTAATCCTCCGCCTTGCGGCGCCAGCACACGGGATTCTAGTCCTGGTCGGGGCACCGGATTCTGCCTCGGTTGCCCCTCTTCCAGGCCAGCTCTCTGCTATGGCCCGGGAGTGCAGTGGAGGATGGCCCAAGTGCTTGGGCCCTGCACCAGCATGGGAGACCAGGAGAAGCACCTGGCTCCTGCCTTCGGATCAGCGCGGTAGGCCGGCCGCGGCCGCCACTGGAAGGTGAACCAACGGCAGAGGAAGATCTTTCTCTGTGTGTGTCTCTCTCACTGTCCACTCTGCCTGTCCAAAAAAAGAAAAAGCAAAGCTATTGGGATAGAAATCAAATGAGTGGCCAGCAGGGTTTGGGGAAAGACAGAGAGAAAAGAGGAAATTTGGAGAGGGGGGTGAAAATGTTCTACATATCAGTGGTGGTGGCGGTTACACAACCATATGTATTTTTCAAAACTCATAAAACTACACCTTTTGCTGAATGTAAAATATTATTTTAAAAGATTATAAAATATATATATATGAAAAGGAATATATCTCTATCTCCTCTCCCTCTCTCTGTAACTCTACATTTCAAATACATAAAATAAACCTTTAAGAAAAATGGAATAAGGGAATGAACATGAATGAATAAAAGACAACAAGGCAGCACATACTTGAGAGTTAATTTCCTTCCTAGGAATGTTTACGTTTCTGAAGCACCATATTAAATCTTTTAATCACAGCAATCCTAAACACAAATAAAACTTTAATGGTTGACATTTTAGGTAAACTCGCGAGAATGCTGAACAGATGAATTTCTAGGAAGTCCTTAAATTATTCTAATTTGCAGTATACTTTTAAATTATAGAAACAGGGTGATCCTGGGCCAGGGCCACGGCTCAACAGGCTAATCCTCTGCCCGTGGCGCCAGCACACCAAGTTCTAGTCCTGGTCGGGGCGCCGGATTCTGCCCCGGTTGCCCCTCTTCCAGGCCAGCTCTCTGCTGTGGCCCGCAAGTGCAGTGGAGGATGGCCCAAGTGCTTGGGCCCTGCACTCACATGGGAGACCAGGAGAAGCACCTGGCTCCTGGCTTCGGATCAGCGCGGTGCGCCGGCCACAGTGCGCCGGCCTCGGCGGCCACTGGAGAGTGAACCAACAGCAGAGGAAGGTCTTTCTCTGTGTCTCTCTCTCTCTCACTGTCCACTCTGCCTGTCAAAAAAAAAGTTATCAAGTTATCCTTAAGCAGCTATAACATGATGATAATCTGACAGCAAATTAAAATGATGTTGAATGAGACTTTGGATGGATTACTAACCTATTCTCCCTCTATAATACTTAGTTTCAAATTTGTCTTAGGACTTAAATTTAAACACTGACTTCTAATTTAACTGTCAGTAAAAGGCAGTGTGTTTCTCCACAGGTATGCACACACCACGCCCACTCCATGCCTCACGAATTTCAATCTGCTCAGAAGAGACAAAAGCCTAAAGTAAACAGTGACATTTGAAACCTATGTAGAGTATTGTGGTACATTACCTGGAGCAATGTCTGGCATCACATAAAACTCCCATTTGTTTATTTCTTCTTACTGAATTATAGACTCAGCATTTTCTGCATCAACACTGGGAGAGTCAGAAAGAGCCCATAGCTGTTTTCCAGTCTTAGGCCTGTTTCCTACCAGCTAAAACATGGGCTATGCCACTGCCATTTAATCTTTCCAAGACTTAATTTCCTCATTTATAACATGTAGAAATAACATCTGCTTGATTATAGTTAGGAATAAATGAAATGATACACGTCTTTTACAAATTGCAAATGTTCCAGTATTTTTATGCTGGATTCATAACACGCAGTCTTTCTCTGAAGAAGTCTGTGTCCTAATATCCTCTTTTTAAAAAAAAAATTATTTGAGGCCGGCGCCGCGGCTCAATAGGCTAATCCTCCGCCTAGCGGCGCCGGCACACCAGGTTCTAGTCCCTTTTGGGGCACCGGATTCTATCCCGGTTGCCCCTCTTCCAGGCCAGCTCTCTGCTGTGGCCAGAGAGTATAGTGGAGGATGGCCCAAGTACTTGGGTCCTGCACCCCATGGGAGACCAGGATAGCACCTGGCTCCTGCCATCGGATCGGCGCGGTGCGCCGGCTGCAGCGCACCTACCGCGGCGGCCATTGGAGGGTGAACCAAAAGCAAAAGGAAGACCTTTCTCTCTGTCTCTCTCTCTCTCACTGTCCACTCTGCCTGTCAAAAAAAAAATTTAAAAAAAAAATTATTTGAGAGGCATGGAGACAGAGAGAGAGAGAGAGAGAGAGAGCCCATCTGTTGATTCACTCTCCAAATTCCAACATTTGGAGCTAGACAGGGGTTATAGCTAGGAGTGGAGAACACAGTCCAGGTCTCCTGTGTGTGTGGCAGGAACCCACTTACAGGAGTCATCACTACTGCCTCCCAGGGCCTACACTGACAGGAAGTTGGCTAGTCTCTTAAGAATTCTAGGGGCCGGTGCTGTGGCATAGTGGGTAAAGCTCCACTTGGCAGTGCTGGTATCCCATACGGGTGCCAGTTCAAGACCTGGCTGCTCGACTTCCAATCCAACTCTCTGCCATGGCCTGGAAAAGCAGTGGAAGATGGCCCAAGTCCTTGGGGCCCTACACCCCCATGGGAGACCCCGAGGAAGCTCCTGGCTCCTGGCTTCAGATCAGTGCAGCTCTAGCCACTGTGGCCATTTGGGAGTGAACCAGTGGATGGAAGACCAATCTTTCTCTCTCTCTCTGCCTCTCAAATAAATAAGTAAATCTTAAAAAAAAAAAAAAAAAAAGAATTCTAGTCATATTGGTTTAGGATCCACTGATATGACCTAATTGTATCTTAATTACAGGCTCTCTCTCCAAATACAGTCACATTCTGAGATGCTAAAGCTTAGGATGTAAACATGAATTTTGGGGAGGCAAACATGATTTCTTACAGCATTATATCAGGAGCCATATAACGTCAAGTTCACCAGATCGCTCCATTGTAAGGAAACATTTTTCTTTGTAACTAATGAAGCATGTGTGGCATGAAAATTTGAAGACCTTGTGGAATTCCTTTTACTCACTGTTCTTTAAAAAAAAAAAGATTAATTTATTTATCTGATCGGCAGAGTGACAGAGAGAGAGGGAGAAAAGAGAGACCTTCCATCTGCTGGTTCACTTTCCAAATAAGTGCAACGGCCAGGCTGGGCAAGAACAAAGCCAGGAGCCCAGAGTTCCAACCAAGTATCCTACATGGGTGGTCCGGGTCCAACTACCCAGGCTATCCTCCATTATCCTCCTAGGGACATTAGCAGGGAGCTAGACTGGAAGTGGAGCGGCTGGGCCTGGAACCAGTGCTCCAATATGCGATGCCAACATTGCAGGCAACAGCTTAGCTCATTGTACCACAATGTTGGCCCCATGTGGCTGCCTGGGCCTAACCTCTGGCCATCCTCTGCTGCTTTCTCAGGCGCATTAGCAGTGGGGTGGGTCAGGAGTAGAGCAGCAAAGACTTGAACCATTGCTGCAGGCAATGACTTAATAACCTGCTACTCCACAATGTCAGCCCCAGTTAGTGTCATAGAGCACTAGGAGTTTCATGAGCTCCTGAAATCAAGTACAATTCATAATATACACACGCTGTTTTGCAAAGAGGTGATATACATTTTTAAAAATCAGATTATTAAAATAAGTTTATGACCATGCATAAACTTTCCCAAATTAAAAACTAGTTCCTTGGTAAAAGAAATAAATATTTGCTTACAAATTGGTGATTTATGGCCTAGTTTCTTGTTACCAAGAAAGAAACATCTTATTTAGTTTTGTGGTTTGGTATCTCGTCTTTCCCATTTCATATTTGTGTGTGGGAGGTAAGATTCGTTTGTACAAGTTTCCATCACCAACCAGGTGTAGCTGACATTTCAAAGATACTACGTGAAGGAGGGATCCAGGCTTGCAAATCTCATTTTTAATCTCCACTCTGCTTACTTTTTTGCTTGGTTTCTTAATCAACTCGGTTCACATTTGGAAGGGTTGCTCCTTTCTCTAACTGCTTCACAGATTTATTTTGGTAAATAAAAAGTGAAAAGAAAGAAAAGTAAAATTCCCAAAAAAGTCTTTCCTTCTGTTTTATGAAGAAACTTGAGGGTGCCATTAACCATTTTCACTGAGCTTATTTCAAAACTAACAGGTTGGCTGGTGCTGTGGCTCACTAGGCTAATCTCCACCTGCAGCGCCGGCTCCCCAGGTTCTAGTCCCGGTTGGGGTGCTGGATTCTGTCCTGGTTGCTCCTCTTCCAGTCCAACTCTCTGCTGTGGCCCAGGAAGGCAGTGGAGGATGGCCCAAGTACTTGGGCCCTGCACCTGCATGGGAGACCAGGAGGAAGCACCTGGCTCCTGGCTTCGGATTGGTGCAGCGCCGGCCATAGCGGCCATTTGGGGGATGAACCAAGGGAAAAAGGAAAACCTTTCTCTCTGTCTCTCTCTCACTAACTCTGCCTGTCAAAAAAACAAAAAACAAAAAACAAAAAAAAAAAAAAAAAACAGGTCATTTGCAGGATTTCGATGGCCATAACTGAAACATTTCACTTAAAGATGAAGTCTGTCTCCCTAGAGACCCTTGATGTAACAATTTATTTCTGAACTCTCAGTGACCACATCAGAGTTGTCCTGCCCACAGAATCCTAGTTGATGGTCTATATTCTAAGAACTTTATCTTAACAGACATGTTGAATCACATAAAACACCTTAATACAAATTAAAAAGGATGATGCTTGAGGTCGGCACTGTGGCTCAGAGGGTGAGAGCCACAGCTTGCAGCACCAGCATCCCATATGGCACGGGTTCAGGTCCCAGCTGCTCCACTTCCAATGCAGCTCCCTGCTAATGAGTCTGGGAGAGAAGAGGATGGCCCAACTGCCTGGACCCCTGCACCCACTTGAGAGACCCCCCAAAGGAGCTCCTGGCTTCAGACCATTGCAGCCATCCTGGGGGTGAACAAGTAGATGGAGGACTGACTCCCTCTCTCTCTCATGAACCAGTGGATGGAGGATTCTATCCCTCTCTCTATTTCTCTGTATGACTCTGCCTCTCAAATAAATAAATACATATGAAGGAAGGAAGGAAGGAAGCAAGGAAAGGAGAGAGGTAAGGAGGGAGAGAAGGAAGGAAGGGAGGGAGGAAGAAATGATGATGCCTTTCTGTGATTAAATAAATATTTCTGGAAAAGAGCTGTCCTTAGTATCATTTACAGTCTCGAGATAGAAAAATTAGATACTGTTCTGGGAAATCATTCTTCTTACAAAGAAAGTAGAGAGAAAATGTGAGAATGTGTGAGTCTACAAAAAGATGATTTTGGACTCAGCTACCCAAAACTTGAGCATAAGATTTCCCTACAGTTTCTCAGTAAGGGGCTCTAAGATATTGGGAAAATGAATATTCTAATTCTTTTTTTAAAGACTTATTTATTTATTTGAAAGGCAGAGTTACAAAGAGGCAGAGGCAGAGGCGGTGCTGGGGGGAATCTTCTATCTGCTGGTTCACTCCCCAGATGGCCACAACAGCCTGGACTGGGAAGCTTCTTCCAGGTCTCCCACATGGGTGCAGGAGCCCAAGGACTTGGGCCATCTTCTACTGCTTTCCCAGGTCATAGCAGAGAGCTGGATCAAAAGTGGAGCAGCCAGGACTACAGGAAGCAGCTTTATCTGCTACGCCTCAGTGCCAGCCCTGGATTTTCTAATTCTAACTGAAAAAAATCAGGACACTCAAGACAAAAATGTAGGAAAATATTTGGATTTGTTCCAACTATCTATTACTACATTACAGACTAATAAAACATTTAATGGCTTAGGTATTTTATTAGCTCTCCTTGATTTTGTCTATCAAAAATCTGAGCCAGGCTTCCAAAATGACTGAAATTTGGTCAGCCTGCTCCCATTTAGAGTTGCAATACTTTTAAAACTGGATGTTTTCGGCCGGCGCCGTGGCTTAACAGGCTAATCCTCCGCCTTGCGGTGCCAGCATACCGGGTTCTAGTCCCGGTCGGGGCACTGGATTCTATCCCAGTTGCCCCTCTTCCAGGCCAGCTCTCTGCTATGGCCCGGGAAGGCAGTGGAGGATGGCCCAAGTCCTTGGGCCCTGCACCTGCATGGGAGACCAGGAGAAGCACCTGTCTCCTGGCTTCGGATCAGCGAGATGCGCCGGCCGCAGCGGCCATTGGAGGGTGAACCAACGGCAAATAGGAAGACCTTTCTCTCTGTCTCTCTCACTCACTATCCACTCTGCCTGTAAAAAAAAAAAAAAAAAAACTGGATGTTTTCCCTCTTCTATTCTTCAATCATGTAGTAGAAGCCTTCATAGAACAAAGGCAAGACAAAAGCTTAATGCTTTCATTTGTTTATCAGTTTTCATGACAATGAATTATCTTTCATTTCACCCTCCAAAGTCAACCAGATTTTATAAACCTGTCATTAAGAACTTGCATGTTAAAACCCATTTGATAGTTTTCAAATCACTTTGCAACTGTTCATCTTCTGAAGCTGGAAGCTGCTCCATCATCACTGGTCAGTGACAGCCTTTGCAAGTTGACCTCTGAATCTTTTTGACATGATGTCACTCGTCTGATAATTTTCCAGGTTTTAGTATAGGAAGATGTTCCAGACTCACCTTGTACCTTTCCAGTCCCAGACTGGAGTCTGCCCTTTGTCCATACTCTCCTGGCATACATACTTCTTCTTGAAATACCTGATAACCACATGATTTTCTTTCCCTTGTAAGTCACTTGTTCTTTTGAACCTCCAAGTAATGTGTTTGTTTCCTTTGAAGTCAAAAGTTTACTAGGGGGGCTGGCGTTATGGTATAGCAGTCCATGTGGGCACCACTGCTCTGCTTCCTATCTAGCTTCCTGCTAATGCTCCTGGGAAAGCAGCAGAGGATGGCCCAGTCCTGGCCATTGCAGCCATCTAGGGAGTGAACAAGCGGTGGGAGATCTCTCTCTGTATGTCTCTTCTCCTCTCTAACTCTGTTTTTCAAATCAATAAACTTTTAAAATAAAAGTTTACTAGAAAATGTCTTGGTGTTGGCTCTGTGGGTTCATATTCTCAGGAAAATGATGTTCTCTTTCAAGAAAAAGTTTCAAATGTGTACAGTTTTCAGGAAAATATTTCTTGAATTGCAGTTTTTAGTTGTTTTGATTTGCTTTGATCTTGCTATGATTTCCTTTTGTAGCAATTCCTACTATAATTATGTTGAGGGGCCAGCACTATGGCATAGCAGGTAAAACCACCACCTGCAGTATTGCATCCCATATGGACACCAGTCCTGGCTTCTCACTTCGAATCCAGCTCCCTGCTAATGAGCCTGGGAAAGCAGTGGGAGTCCAGGAAGAAGGTCCTGCCTCCTGGCTCCTGGCATTGGCCTGGCCCACCTCTGTCCTTTTTTTTTTTTTTTTTTTTTTTTTTTTTTTTTTTGACAGGCAGAGTTAGACAGTGAGAGAGAGAGAGAGAGACAGAAAGAAAGGTATTCCTTTTTCCATTGGTTTACCCCCCCCAATGGCTGCTGAGGCCGACATGCTGGGCTGGCGCGCTGTGCTGATCCAAAGCCAGGAGCCAGGTGCTTCCTCCTGGTCTCCCATGGGGTGCAGGGCCCAAGCACTTGGGCCATCCTCCATTGCACTCCCGGGTCACAGCAGAGAGCTGGTCTGGAAGAGGGGCAACTGGGACAGAATCTGGCACTGACCGGGACTAGAACCGGGGTGCCAGTGCTGCAGAGGATTAGCCTGTTGAGCCGCGGCGCTGGCCTACACCTCTGTCCTTTTCAACCATTTGGGGAGTGAACCAGCAGATGAGAGATTCCCTCTCTCTGCCTCTGTCTTTCTGTAATTCTGTCTTTCAAATAAATAAATAAATTTGTAAAAAAAAAATCATGGTAAATCTATCCTCAGGTGTTATCTGTGTATTCATATGCTCATTTGGTTTAATATTCATTTTTTAAAAAATTTTAGAACTTTTTTCTTTTCTTTTCTCCCTTTCTTGAGTTTGTCATCTTTGTTTTTTTTTGTTGTTGTTGTTGTTTTGTTTTGTTTTAAGTTTTTTAATTCAAGTATTTGAGAGGCAGAGGTAGAGTGAGACACAGAGAGCTCAAGTGCACTGGTTTACACCCTGAGTGGCCAATTAGGCTGGGGCTGAGAGGAACCAGGAGCTGGAAATGGGGAACACAATCCAGGTCTCCCACATAGGTGGCAGGAGCCTAATCACTTGAGCCATCATTACTGCGTGCTAGAGACGTATACATAAGCAGAAAGCGGAAGTCAGGAGCCAGAGATGGACGGCAAACCCAGGCACTCTGAAGCGGGATATGGGCGTCTTAATCAGCCAAACACTCAGCCCTTTGCTCATATTTTTTAAAAACTGATTTATTTGTTCATACATGGCATATATTATTTGGTCTTCAGAGAGGTAAATAAGTAAAAATGTGGTCATTTGGAGAGCTAATTAAGTAAAAACGTGGTCATTAGCACGGGGTCCAACGTAAGTCGCGCTCTTACACAAGGAAGAAATTTGGACACATATATAGAGTGTCAGTAAAATGGTAAGGTCTCATCTGTGACGCCATCTTAGGCTCTGGCCCTGTCACCATTTTGTACAATAAGCTTCATTCTAAGCCCAGCCTGGTTTACTAGAAGTCAGGTGGCCAAATTGGCCAATCACAAGCGTCAGCTCCACCTTCAAAAATAAACAAGCCCATTCTTGATCATTCAACAAATGTTGCAGAACAATCTCACCCTTAGAACTGGGGAAGAGTAAAGTCCCTATCCTGGAATATGGGGAACAAGAAGCTATGTTCATTCAGAATCTGTGCCTTGGGGCCTACCCTGTGGCATTGCAGGTTAAGCCACTGCCTGCAGTGCTGGCATGCCATATGGCCACTGATTTGGGTCTTGGCTGCTCCACTTCTGGTCCAGTTCCCTGCTAATACGTCTGGGAAAGTGGCAGAGGACAGCCAAGTCCTTGGGCCCCTGCACCCATGCAGGGGACCTAGAGGAAGCTCCTGGTTTCGGCTCTGGCTTTTGCAGCCATTTGAGGAGTGAACCAGTGGATGGAGGATCCCCCTTCCCCCGCCCCATTCCTTTCTCTTTCTCTCTGTAACTCTTTCAAATAAATAAAATAAATCTGCAAAAAACAATCTGTGCCTTCCTTTTTATTTACTTATTTATTTTTTAAAGATTAATTAATTTATTTGAAAGGCAGAGTTACATACGGAGAGAAAACTCTCAATCGCTGGTTCACTCTCCAAATGACTGCAAATGCCAGGGTTGGAACAGGCTGAAGCCAAGAGCCTAGAACTCCATCTGGTTCTCCCATATGGGTGGCAGATGCCTAAGCACTTGGGCCATCCTCCACTGCTCTCCAGGCACATGAGCAGGGAGCTGGATCAGAAGTTGAGCAGCCAGGACTCATGGCACGCCAGCAACACACCACAAAGACATTATCCAAGCACCGACCTACCCACCCACCTCACCCTTGGTCTTCACTTTTAAGCAATGCTTTCAGTCCCTGAAATTCTCTGCTTACAGAGCCTAGAGAAATTCTAACTGTGCCTTCTCCTTTTGTTCCTACTCTGCACTAACAGGGCGTTTATATCCCTAGGCTAAAAAGTAGCAAAAAAGGCTCCTAGGTCAAAGAAGTCACAAAGGGTGTGGTAGGGGTGGAGTTGCCAAATAAATCACAAGATGCTTTGTTAAAGTTGACCTTCAGATAAACAACAAAGTGTAAGCTCTGAGTATGCATCATACATACTTGGGCTAAATTAGTATTTGCTGTTTAAAATACAAATTTAAGTGAACAAGCATTGTTTTTCTCAAAAATATGGTATAAAAAAAACCCACTCTAGTTAAGGTCAGAGTTGACATTTTAAAAAAAATTGTTTCTCAATCAAAATAATTACAGAGAGCGAGCAGGCAATCTTCCACCCGCTGGTTCATTCCTCAAATGGCTGCAAACTGCTGGGACTGGGCCAGACCAAAGCAAGGAGCCCGGGGTTTCTTCCCGGTCTCCCACGTGGGTGGCAGGGGCCCAAGTACTTGGGCCATCTTCCATTGCTTTCCCAGGGCGTAGCATAGAGCTGGATCAGAAGTGGAGCAGCCGGGACTTGGGCCCTGCAGCCACGTGGAGGAGCCTGAAGAAGCTCCTGGCTCTTTGTCCCAGCTCCAGCCACTGCCGCCATTTTAGGGGCAAACCAGCTATGCAAAATCCCTCTGCCTCTCCCAGTGGCTCTGTAAAACTGCCTTTCAAATAAAATTAATCCTTAAAAAAAAAAAATAGATTGCCTGCTTGGCCCTAATGTTGGACAATGGGAGTAAATATTAAGGTAATGTTTCTGGCGAGATAAATGAATTGTAACATTCCACTGTAAGAACCGTCTAGCCAACAATACCGGACTTTCTTTTCCCTTACTAATTCCTTCACATAGGAAAGCCTCAGCTTCGGGCAGAGCTGTGCAGCAGTAGCTTACCTGCTGCCTGGCACAAAGGCCCTCTGGTTCTGGGCCTGGCTCCTTGCTAAGCTCCCGGGAAATGGGGGAAGATGGCCCCAGTGCCTTTCTGCCCACCGGAGCCCCGGATGAAGCCTGGCTTCCGGCTTCCCCCGGCCCGCGGGGCCATTAGGGAGTGAACCAGCAGATGGAAGATCTCTTTCTCTGTAATTCTGCCTTTCAAATAATTAAATCAATCTTTAAAAATTTTTATTAAGGAGGAAAGCTTCAGTTTCCTTATTTTGTACAAATAGATTTCTTAAAAGGATTGGAATTATTAAAACAGCACAATAGTCTTACACTATAGTATAAACAGGTTATAATATGTAAAATATATGATGTAGTATGGGTATTTATCCTCATTGTGTTATTTTTATTGTTCTGTATAACACCTTTGCACCTAACTTGCAGTAACAGGACAAACGGGCAGAACAATCCCACCCTTAAAAGGAGGGGAAGAGGCTGGTTCGAATTACCATGACAACGGCGCGCGCCTGCACATTTTTCGCTGGCGCGTCGCTTGGGAAGAAAAAAGCCTCGGCTGCGTATTGCGTCATCATTACGCGCTCGGTAGGGCTCTCAGGGGTGTTTTGGAAGGTCCCGGCCCGGCTACCGTCGCCTCACGCCAGGAATTATTATTTTTTTTTTTTCTTTCAGTCTTTGTTACTTCGCGCAGAGGCTGCACGACCGTAAGTACTGATGGAGGGAAGAAAGATAAAGAGTGAGAGATGCCGCAGCATACTCTCCGCTGAACCTCCCCGTGCGTTCTTGCTGCTGTCAGCTTCCTCTCAGCTGGGATCGCGCCGCGTCAACTTCCGGGCGGGTGCCCGCCAGCACGGCCTCCGCCGCTCCCCTCCTTTGGCCCCTTTGTGTCCCCGCAGTGTGGAGGCGCGGGCCCTGGCAGGGCCTTTCTCGAGGCAGGGGGCTCCGTAGTGCAGGGAAGCTCTGTCTGTGGGCGGGCGCGCGGCCCGCTGGGGGGTTACACTGGGGAACGTGCCTGCGCGTGCCGGGGTAAGAGGAGGTTGCACGAGGGTCAGCTCGTGGTTCGAGTAAGGAGGGGCGGGAGCGGCGGGCGGGGCGGGGTGGGGGGGCGGACGGAGGAGCGTGCAAGGCAATGGAAATTTTAAAAAGACACCGCTGTCCACCTCCCGATCCTTGTGGCCTAACAATGAATCGCAGCCATAATAGTCCAGAGCCGCTGGCATGTTTGCGGGCCCTGTATTGCCTTGGAAAGGAACTGCTGTGGCTTTGTAGTCTCTGTTTTCATGGCCTCTTTTTCTCTTTTTTTATGTTTTTCCCCCCTGCGGATAGTTCATTTCAAGTCCCCGGGCCCCTCAGGGTGATTCCTGCCACTATGAATCTTTTCAACCTGGACCGTTTTCGCTTTGAGAAAAGGAGTAAAATTGAGGAAGTGCCCGAAGCAACCCCACAGCCCTCCCAGCCTGGCCCTTCTTCACCAATTTCTCTTAGTGCTGAAGAAGAGAATGCTGAAGGGGAAGTTAGCAGAGCAAACACCCCTGACTCAGATGTAACTGAGAAAACAGGTGAGTTACAATGTTGCAAATTGGTGTAGCATCAAAGAATAGGTGGTGAAAGATGAAAGGCAGGAGCCAGTCTGGTTGCTCTGATGTCACACATATTGATGCATTGTCCTCCCGATTACCCTTTAAGGCACAGCTTTGGGACTGCCTTAGTCACTGTGCCTCCAGCTGAGCTCCCAGCCATTGTTGCTTCGCTTAGATGTGAGTTCTTGGAATGTGGCCCGGTGATGGAAGTTGGAATCAAAATTCGGGTCATCCTGAGGTCAGAGTGGCTACTGGAAGAGGAATGGCGGTGATTGAACCCCGTGATTGACTTTGAGATTGCTAATTTGGCTAGAGGTTTTCATTCATTTTAGCATTCCTTCAAAAAACTACTGATCAGTATGACGAGCCAGGTGTTGATCAAGGTGTCTGAAGACAGTCTCTGCCCAGATCTGATCAGATACCATTCACACACTGCCCCCGCCTGACGTCGTGGGTATCTCAAGAATGCAAGTGAATTCTTGATATTCTTCATGGTGAACGAACCATTTTAACCTCATCAGCAGATTGTCATAGACAGTAGGGTTGGAGAATAAGCCAAAAATTAAAATTTCCATTCTGATCTGTTTTTTGAACAATAGAGGAATATATTGGGACTCTTGCTGTGTTTTTAGGCATTGTGCTAAATGCTTCATATTGAGTCACTTAATATACATAATAAACCTACTAGTTATTATTCAAAATTTGGAGAAATGACACCTAGAGATTAAGGATTTAGTACAATCTGAACTCAAATCCAAACAGTCTGATTGCTGAGCACAAATGCTTAATTGTTACAGTATGCAGTTTCTCATGAAAGGTGAAGGGGATATTAGAAGTTTTATTTTAATGCTCATTTCAGTAACACCTTTTTGTATGCTGCATGGCTTTTTTTCACACGCGGCTTTTAAATTATTGTGGCCTATAGAATTGGGGATGTGTGCCTTCATCATTGATATCTTTTGTTGGCTGCTCTGCCAAATAAATGAAACGGTTGTGGCGGATTCTCTACAAGTTCTTGGTGGGAAGATTTGGTCGATCGGGTTAAGAAGTGACTAGAAGTCAAATTTCCAAAGACTCTGATTGGCTAAGGAGTTCTGAGCTTGTTTAAATACTATAGGTCAGGTTGCCATGGCGGCACTGCAAGCCCACTTGCGTCACATGGAGTAGTATCTCCCACCTGGAGGCCAACATGGAGTTCTGGGCTCCTGGCTTTTGCCTTGCCCAGCACTGGTGGTTGGAGGCATTTGGGGAGTGAACCAGCTGATGGAAGACCTCTCTTTGTTCCTTTCAATAAATAAATAAACAAACTTTAAAATGTTACAGGAAGCATGTTAAAGGATTTTAAGCACAGACATGACAGAGCAGGGAAGGCAAGGGTATAGGCAAGCCTCTGCTTCATCTTAATTCAGCATGGGACATCAGAAAAGACACTTAAAATGTGAAACAGTTTTTTTAATCTTTGAAAATGAAAGCACTTCGTAAAACTGGATTTCAGTGGAATGTTTTAGTTATTTACCAATATTGGTAAAATGAAATTTTTACCTCTTTTTTTTAAGATTTATTTATTTATTTGAAAGTCAGAGTTACACAGAGAGAGAAGGAGGGGCAGAGAGAGAGAGAGAGAGAAAGGTCCTCTATTCTCTGGTTCACTTCCCAATTGGCCACAATGGCCAGAGCTACACCAATCTAAAACCAGGAGCCAGGAGCTTCTTCTGGGTCTCCCACGCAGGTGCAGGGGCCCAAGGACTTGGGGGCCATCTTCTACTGGTATCCTAGGCCATAGCAAAGTGCTGGATTAGTAGTGGAGCAGCCGGCCGGCGCCGTGGCTCAATAGGCTAATCCTCTGCCTGCGGCGCCAGCACACCGGGTTCTAGTCCCAGTCAGGGCACCAGATTCTGTCCTGGCTGCCCCTCCTCCAGGCCAGCTCTCTGCTGTGGTCCAGGAAGGCAGTGGAGGATGGCCCAAGTGCTTGGGCCCTGCACCCCATGGGAGACCAGGAGAAGCACCTGGCTCCTGGCTTCGCATCAGCGCAGTACGCCGGCCGCGGCAGCCATTGGAGAGTGAACCAACGGCAAAGGAAGACCTTTCTCTCTGTCTCTCTCTCTCACTGTCCACTCTGCCTGTCAAAAAAAAAAAAAGAAGTGGAGCAGCCAGGATACAAACTGGCACCTGTATGGGATGCTGGCACTGCAGGCAGCAGCTTTACCCACTGCATCACAGCACAGGCTCCTTTTTTTTTTTTTTTTTTTAATATTTATTTGAAAGGCAGAGTTACGGAGAGGAGAGGCACAGAGAGAGAGAGAGAAAGAGAGAGAGAGGTTTTCCATCTGTTGGTTCGCTCCCTAAATGACTGCAGTGGCAGGAGCTGGGCCTATCCAAAGCCAGGAGCCTGGAGCTTCTGGGTCTCCTACATGGGTGCAGGGGCTCAAGGACTTGGGCCATCCTCTGCTGCTTTCCTAGGCCATAGCAGAGCTGGTTCAGAAGTGGAGCATCAGGGACTCAAACCAGGGATATGGGATGCTGGCGCTGCATGTGGCGGCTTTACCCTCTGCGCCACAGTGCCAGGGCAGGGGCATGCTCATTTTTCTCTTTATGGAGACTTCTTGTCATATCTAAATTCCTCTTAGAAATTGAGACTTAGAGGAGTTAATTGGTCAGTCTTCTTCTTCTTTTTTTTTTTTTTAAATTGGTCAGTCTTGACACTGGGATGTAGGAAATTCAAATGTTTTTCTAAGAATGGTGAGACTGCACCCTGTGAATGCTTTGGTTTTAAGAATAATTTATTGTACATGATAGAGTTTTTGAAAGAATCTTGAAAATCAAGGTTGTTAAATTTAGACTTTACATTATAGTTACCAGATATGCATTAAAGACTATGGATAGAACCATAGGATGATGAAAGAATATTGTTTACAGTTAAACTGCTGTAGGAGACTCTCATATTCCGAGTGGGAATTCTTCTTTGAGACCTGGCTTCTCTGCTTCTGATCCAGCTCCCTGCTAGAATATCGTGGGAGTTAGCAGATGATGGCTTAAGTGCTTGGCCCCTGCCATCCATGTTAACAGACTCTGTTTGAGTTCTGTGCCCCTAGCTTCAGCCTAGCCCTGTCCTGACTGTTGCAGGCATTTGGGGAGTGAACCAGGGGATGGAAGATTTCTTCATAGCCATCCCTGACCCCTCCCCTGTTGTTGCTCTGCCTTTGAAGTAGATGAAAACAACTTAAAAAAAAAAAAAAAAAAGTCAAGCCAGCGCTGCGGCTCAATAAACTAATCCTCCGCCTGCGGCGCCAGCACAATGAGTTCTAGTCCCAGTCAGGGCGCCAGATTCTGTCCCTGTTGCTCCTCTTCCAGTCCAGCTCTCTGCTGTGGCCCGGGAGTGCAGTGGATGATGGCCCAAGTGCTTGGGCCCTGCACCTGCATGGGAGACCGGGAGAAGCACCTGGCTCCTGGCTTCGCATCAGCGCAGCAGCGTGCCGGCTGCGGAAGGCATTGGAGGGTGAACCAATGGCAAAGGAAGACCTTTCTCTCTGTCTCTCTCTCTCACTGTCCACTCTGTCTGTCCAAAAAAAAAAAAAAAAGTCAAGCAGCAGTGACTGCTATATGCTGATTGAGGGTGGGATTTGAAAGGAGAGAAATCATTTAGGAAGGACTGTAATGATAGTATTTATTTTTAAGATTTATTTATTTATTTGAAAGGTAGAGTTACGCATAGGCAGAGAGAGAGAGAGGTCAGTTGGTCTTCCATCTGCTGGTTCACTCCTCAGATGGTTACAATGGCCAGAGCTGTGCTGAGCTGAAGCCAGGAGCCAGGAGCTTCCTCTGGGTCCCCCATGCAGGTGCAAGTACCCAAGTACTTGGGCCATCTACTGCTTTCCCAGGCCATAGCAGAGAGCTGAATCAGAATTGGAGCAGCCGGGACTTGAACTGTGTCCTAGGATGTGGGTACTGCAGACGGCAGCTTTACCCACTATACCACAGCGCCGGCCCTGGTTTTTGTTTTGTTTAATTTTTAAAAGCATTTATTTATTTATTTGAAAGGCAGAATTACAGAGAAAGAGATTTTCCAGCCAGTGGATCACTCCCCAAACAGCCACTATGGTGTGGGCTGGTCCAGGCCAAAGCCAGTGGCCCAGAACTCCATCCAGGTCTCCCATGTGGGTGGCAGGGGCCCAAGCACTTGGACCATCCTCTGCTGCCTTCCCAAACACATCAGGAGGGAGCTGGATTGGAAATAGAACAGCCAGGACTTGAACCAGTGCTCATGCGGGGTGCCAGCTTTGTAGGCTGCACCTTAACCTGAGCCATGAGTATAATATGGCAGTGGAAATGGAAAAGAAAGTGAGATGTAAGAGGTTTCAGAGCTATGAAGTGTAGAGTTGAACAACTAGATCCAAAGTAGAAATGAGATAAGATGAATGTTTAGTTTTTTAGGTAATTTTAAAAATTGAGGCTGGCACTATGGCCCAGTGGGTTAACCCGCTGCCCGCAGCTGCCATTATGGACACCAGTTTGAGTCCCAGCTGCTCCACTTCCAATCCAGCTCCCTGCTAATGCACCTGGGAAAGCAGCAGAAGATGGTTCAAGTCTTCGGGCCCCATACCCATGTGGGAGACCTGCATGAAGCTCCTGGCTCTTCGCTTTGGCTTGGCCCAGCTCTGGCCATTGTGGCAATTTGGGAAGTGAGGCAGCAGATGGAAGATGTTTCTCTCTGTCTCTTCTCTCTCTTTCTGTAACTGGCTTTAAATAAATGTTTAAAAAACAAACACACAAAAATGATTGTGCTGTACTTCTGAATAGGTAGGAAATATCTCTTGTAAGCCATTGAGTGTGGCTTTAATCAGATGAGAATCAAAGGTCCTGCTCCGAACTGCTAAGGCAAGTTAGGGAGACAAGGATGCTGAATTGAGTGTTGGGCCTGTGGAAAGAACACATGCTGAAGTTAGCTTTAAGGTCAGGACTGGAAATGGAGACTGGGGAGTCACATGGTAATTGTTCGTACTGCTGTTGTGTGATAATGCCATGTTAATTTAATCGCTTACATTGTCAAGGAATAAGATGATAGGATGGAAGTTGTATGTAATCAAAATTACCTGTACTTTTTTTTAACTTACCCTATTATTTTACCTAATAAGAATTAAGACTTCATTTCTTATTACTTTCCTTCAGTTACTGTGACAGCCACATGGTTTCTTGACTATGGCAAGCACAGTCTCATCTTTGCATTTTCCCATTTGCACTTCCATCTGCCTAGTAGATGCTTCTGCTGATATTTGCATATGACTCACTTCTTTAGTTTCACTAGATCTTATTAAAATGTCACCTTTTTAAAACACTATTTGTTTATTTGAAAGGTAACAAAGATAGATCTTCCACCCACTGGCTCACTCCCCAAATGACCATGATAGATGGGGTTGGGCCAGGCTGAAGCCAGCAGCCAGGACCTTCATCCTAGTCTCTCAGTGCGTGGTAGAGTCCTAAGCACTTACCATTTTCCATTGCTAGGCACATTATCAGATTTGGAAATGGAGCAGCCAGGACTCAAACCAGTACTCCAATATGAGATGACTTTGTGTGTGGTATCTTAACCTGCTGTGCCACCATACCAGCTCTAATTTTATTTTTTTAATTTCACATGTCTTATAAAATAGGGCTGCTGTAATAAATCACCATAGACTTGGGTAACTTATAAGCAGCAGAAATCTGCTTCTCACAGTTCTAGTACCTGGAACATTCAAGGTGCAGGTGCCAACAGATTGTCTGTTGAGGGCCTACTTCCAGGATGGTGGTCTTTTCACTATAACCTCACATAACTTGAATGGGTAAGAAGTCTCTCAGCCTGCTTTTATAAACATACTGTTCCCGTTCTTCTGCCCCCTGACCTAATCAGATACCATCAGAGTGAGAGAGGATTTTAGTCAGTGAATTTGGGGGCACAAAAACATTCAGACCAAAACATCCTGTTTGTTGTTTGCCATATTAAAAAATGTAACTTTATGTGGTCAAATTGTTCTGCTTTCACTTTAGGGCTTCTGGGTTTTGGGTTCTGATCAGACAAGCATTCCCCACTACTTCATTATAACTGTAGTCATCCATATTCCGGCATCTCTTATTTTTTTAAATATAAATAACTTAAAAAATATTATAGTGCGGCGCTGCGGCTCAGTTGGCTAATCCTCCGCCTTGCAGCGCTGGCACACCAGGTTCTAGTCCCAGTCGGGGTGCCGGATTCTGTCCCGGTTGCCCCTCTTCTAGGCCAGCTCTCTGCTGTGGCCAGGGAGTGCAGTGGAGGATGGCCCAAGTGCTTGGGCCCTGTACCCACATGGGAGACCAGGAGAAGCACCTGGCTCCTGGCTTTGGATCAGCGCGATGAGCCGGCCGCAGTGGCTATTGGAGGGTGAACCAATGGCAAAGGAAGACCTTTCTCTCTGTCTCTCTCTCACTGTCCACTCTGCCTGTCCAAAAAAAAAAAAAAAAATTATAGTGCCTACAGAATATTTAGCCAGATGAACCCTTTACAGAAGAAAATTATGAATCTGGAAGAAAATTTGTGGCACAACTATTTGGGGAACTGAAGAGCAATGAAAATAAAAGGCAGAAACTGGATTGAGGGGATCTATAAAGGGGAGACATACACATGTTGGATATTTTACCAGAGGACACTCTTCTGTTCAGATTTAGGCTGTAATGCAGAAAAGTTCAGTGCTGAGAAGACACCAGAAAATGTGGAAGAGAAAGCTAAACCCATTGAAAGAGAAATCTAAAGAGTTTAAGCTCCTAAATTTGCATGTAAAACTGACCAGAATTACTGGCTCACTGCTCTGCTACACATGTATGGGAGATTTCAGAGGAACCAATAAAAAGCAGTCATTAGAAGCTGAAAGAAATAGTTACTCATCATACAAAAAATACAAAATTTGGAATTTGAATTGAGTCAATTAATTTTCTGGTAGAACAGAAATCATTCCCCCCCGAAATTTAATAGTATCTACAATTTTTGCATCACGTGATTTATAAAACTCAGGATAAAGTTCATAATCACTACACATATAAAGAAGGGAAAATTTGATTTATACTCAAGATAAAAAATCACTATAAAGAAACTCAAGTTTAGTCAGATGTTGCAAGTAGCAGAAAAGATGGCCAAGTATTTAAAGGATAGTATAAAAACGAAGGATGATGGACAAGATTACCAGCAGAAAAGTAAGCTAGGAAAAAACTGCAATTTAATTTCAATAATTATAAAGTAGAGTTACTACAATAAAAATATATTTCTAGACTAAACAGTTGTGAATAGGAAAAATATTGCAATAGAATTTGAAGTATGGTCTGACTTTGATGTCTCCCCAAAAGGATGTATTGGAAACCTAATCACCAAGGCAGCAATTTCAGTCCTTAGGAATGGATTAACACCAATTTTAAAAGGGCTTGAGGCTATGCATTTTATTTCATTCTCTCATTTCCTGTGTAATGACTCTGCAGGTTGCAGAATTAGGTTGCAAGAATATTGCTGTCTCTAGGTGGGACCTCTTGACTCTGGACTTCTCATCCTCCAGGCCACAAGATAGATGATTTTTTTCATTAAATATTACCCATTTTATGGTATTTTTATACCAACACAAGAGACTAAGAAAATAGATCAATAGACTTTTCTAATTATTTTTAAAAAGATCTTTTATTTTGAAAGGCAAAGTGATAGAGGGAGAGACAGGGAAATATCTTCTCTCTGCTGGTTAACTTCTCAAATGACCACAATAGCCAGTGCTGGGCCCAACTGAAGCCAGGAGCCGGGAACTCCATCTAGATCTCCCAAGTGTGTGGTAAGGTGCCCAAGTTCTTGGGCCATCAACTGCTGCTTTCCCAGGAGCATCAGTAGGGAGCTGGATCAAAAGTGGAGCAGCCAGAATCAAACAGGCACTCCATTATGGAATGCTGGTGTTGCAGATGTTAACCCACTGCACCACAATGTTGCCCCCAGTGTTTTCTAAACCGGGCTTGATGGCCAGCTCCGTGTTTTGACTCGAGTTTCCAGGATGAGTAAGTTCTGGTAGGCAATGGTGATGGCTGAATTAATTGAGTTCTAGCCACAGTGTGGAAGACCTACATTGAATTCCCAGCACCTGGCTTCAGCCTGACCCAACCGCAGCTACTGCAGGCATCTGGAGAGTAAACCTGCATCTCTGTTCCAGATAAATTCATTTTCTTTGGTTTTGGAAACATGTAGAGGTTCCTATGATCATACCTTCAGGAATATAGAATCCATTCACAGCCTGTGAATCAGCAACAGGAAAGTTGCACTGCCTGGAATTTCATGCAATTTTTTCATTAAGAGTGTCCATGTAATTCGTTGCTTTTCAGTTATGGGTAACCATCTCCACTGTCAATTTAGAGCATTTCATCATGTAATTTCCTGGCCTCCACGGTGTTTGGGGGTCCTTGTGAGGATTCCTGTGGTGAGAGAAGGTCATAGAGCAGCAGATGCTGGGGTACCTGAGGCCTCGGCAGCAGAACCGGGAAGTCAGCTGTGGCAGTGCCAAAAAGGAAGATCCTGCATGGCTTTTCCTGTGTTAATTTAAGTTGTTATAAAGTATACCTGAGATAAAATTTGCCATCTTATCCTTTTATAATCCAGTAATGTTCAGTACATTCAGTTCCACATTAACATTGTTGTGCAGCCAATCTCCAGAGCTCTTTTCTTAATGTAACGTATTTGAAATGATATACCTTTTTCAAATAGATTCTCTGAACTCCCCATTCCCTGTTCCCCCCAACCCCAGTAACCACATTTGTACTTTTTGTTTGTTTGGTTTTTTTTTTAAGATTGATTTATTTGAAAGAGTTTTCGAGAGAGGTCCTCTGTCCTCTAGTTCATTCCCCAAATGGCTGCAGTAGCCAAGGCTAGGCCAGGCTGAAGCCGGGAGCCGGGAACTCCATCCCCATCTCCCACGTGAGTGGCAGGGTCCCAAGCATAGGACATCTTCCACTGCCTTCCCTGGCACATTAGCATGGAGCTGGATCTGAAGTGGAGCGGTCAGGACACTCGAACTGGGACCCTGACCTGTGCTCTGATAGGGAATGGCGACATTGCAAGTGACTGCTTAATCTGTTGTGCCACAATGCCACCCCTTCTGTTTTTTTATTTTATTTTTTAGTTTTTTGAGGTTTATTTAATTCAGAGTTTCAGAGAGAAAGATCAATCTTCATGTGCTGATTAACTCCACAAATGGCTGTAACAGCCACAGCTAGATCTGGCTGAAGCCAGGAGCCGGGAATTCTATCCTGGTCCCACAGTACTTGGCCAAGTACTTAGACTATCTCCTGCTGCCCTCCCAGGCTCATTAGTTGGAAGCTGAACTGGAAGTGGGGCAGCTGGGACTGGAACTGGCGCTTCTCTATGAGATAGCAGTATCACAACACATGAATCTGCTGCACCAAATGCCAGCCCTTCTTGTACTTTCTGTCTGTTGTGTGTTTGTTTTAGCTAGGAACCTCATTAAAGTGGAACCGTATATACTATTTGTCTTTTTAAAATTTTTTAAGAAGATTTATTTATTAATTTGAAAGAATTAGAGAGAGAGAGAGAGAGAGAGTGTCAGTCTTCCAACCTCTGGTTCACTCCCCAATTGGCACAAAGGTTGGAACTGTGCCAATCCAAAGCCAGGAGCCAGGAGCTTGTTCCGTACTCCCATGTGGGTCAGGAGCCCAAGGACTTTGGCCATCTTCCACTGCTTTCCCCAGCCATAGCAGAGACCTGAATCAGAAGTAGAGCAGCTGGGACTTGAACCATTGCCAATATGGGATGCTGGCACTGCAGGCAGCAGCTTTACCCACTATGCCACAGCACTAGCCCCTTTTTTTCTTTACTTGCTTATTTTGTTTAGCATAATGTCCTCAGGATTCATGTAGCATATGTCAAATTTTTTCCTTTTAAGGCCAAAAATATTCTATTGTATGTATATACCACATTTTGTTTATCCCTTCATCCATTCAAGGACACTTGGGTTGCTCCCATATCTTGGCTGTTCTTTGTCAATGCTTCTTATGAACATAGATGTACAAATATGTCTTTGAGACCTTGCTTTTAGTTATTTTGATTACATAATTAGAAGTGGAATTGCTGTATCACATGGCAATTGTATTTTTCATTTTTTAAGGACTTGTGGTAGTGTTTTCCATACCAGTGGTACATAGAGTTTCAATTTCTTCACATCCCCACCAACACTTGTTATTTTCTCTGTTTTTGATAATAGCCAACTTAATGGGTATGAGTTATTAATTATTTTTTTCTTAACTTTATTTTGTTTAAAGATTTATTTATTTAAAAGACAGAATTTCAGAGAGACAGAGGGGGGCGGGGAGAGGGAGGGATAGAGGTGTTTTCCATCCGCTTGTTCATTCCCCAAATGGCTGCAACAGCCAGAGCTAGGTCGATCTGAAGCCAGGAGCCAAGAGCTTCTTTGGAGTCTCCCATGTGGGTGCAGGGGCCCAAGAATTTGGGCCATCTTCTTACACTTTTCCCAGGCCATAGCAGAGAGCTGGGTCAGAAGTGGACCCACTGGGACTCGAACTAGCACTCATATGGGATGCAGGCTGTGGCTTTACCTGCTACACCATGGTGCCAGCCCGTTAATTATTTTTAAGATTTATTTTTATTTATGTAAAAGGCAGAGTTACAGAAAGTGGGAGAGAGAAAGAGAGAGATGTTTCATCTGTTGGTTCACTCCCCAAATGGCCACATTGGCCAGGGCTGGGCCAGGCTGAAGCCAGGAGCCTGGAACTCCAGATAGGTCTCCCATAGGAGTGGCAGGAATGTAAGTACTTGAGTCATCCTCCCCTGCTTTCCCAGGAGGATTAGCAGGGAGCTGGGTTGGAATTGGAGCAGCCAGGACTTGAGGCAGTACTCATGGGGATGCTGGTGTTGCAGGCAGCAGCTTAACCTATTGTACATAATGCCAGACCCCTGAGTTGGTATCATGTAGGTTTTGTGTTGGTGTTGAACTCTAAATATAATCTGTATTTGATTGTAAGGACTAAAGAAAGGATGATAAGTTTTCTCCTTCATTCATTATTTTCCCATTACTAGTTAATTATTTCAGAACCATTCATTATTAAATTCTTTTTCTTACATTGAAAATATTATAATTGGGACCAGTGTTGTAGATGGAAGATCTTGTTCTATCTCTCCTCTCTAACTGCCTTTCAAATAAATAAAAATATTTTTAAGAAAAAATATAATTATAGTCTAAGTTGCCTTGTATATATGTATCTTTTGGGCCTATCATCTGTCCACTTAGTTTACTGTGTCATTTTATTTTTTGTAATATTACTCAAACATTTATATATCCCTGGATTTTGATGTCTGTTTTTATTGTTGTTATTCCTCTTTGGCCTGAAAGTTGTTTAGAAGTGATTTCCATGGGTTTCTTTTCTTTTTTCTTTTTCTTCTTCTTTTTTTTTTTTTGACATTTCCAGGAGGTTGAGATTTTGTTTGCATTTTTTTAAAAGATTTATTTTATTTATTTGAAGGGCAGAATTACAGAGAGAGGTAGAGACAGAGAGAGGTCTTCCATCTGCTGGTTCACTCCCCAGTTGGCCGCAACGGCCAGAGCTCCACCAATCCGAAGCCAGGAGCCAGGAGCTTCCTCCTTGTCTCCCACATGGGTGAAGGAGCCCAAGGACTTGGGCCATCTTCTGCTGCTTTCCCAGGCCATTGCAGATAGCTGGATCGGAAGTAGAGCAGCGGGACTAGAACCTGCGCCCATATGGGATGCCGGCACTTCAGGCCAAGGCTTTAACCCACTGCACCACAGCACCAAGCCGTGCATTTTTTTTTTTTAACATTTACTTTTTAAAAAAAAGATTTATTTATTTATTTTTGAAAGTTTTAAATCTGCAGGATAGGTATAAAAGTTAATGTGTTTTTATCCTACTTGAGGTTATTGCCTTTATTTTGGGATTATCAAACTGATTTAAATTCTTTCTGTATAAATTAATGATTTTCCAGTAGCAATTTTTTGTTGTTAAGTGTGTTGTGATTTTTCTTAGACCACTGGCATCCATGGCTACAAGTTTTTGTTGTTGTTGTTTAAAGATTTATTTATTTATTTGAAAGTCAGAGTTACACAGAGAGTGGAGAAGCAGAGAGAGAGGTCTTCCATCTGATGGTTCCAATTGACCACAATGGCTGGAGCTGCACCGATCCGCAGCCAGGAGCAAGGCGCTCCTTCCAGGTCTCTCACATGGGTGCAGGGGCCCAAGGACTTGGGCCATTCTGCTGCTTTCCCAGGCCATAGCAGAGAGCTGGATTGGAAGTGGAGCAGCTGGGACTCAAACCAGCACCCATATAGGATGCCAGCGCTTCAGGCCAGGGTGTTAACCCACTGCACCACAGCTGTGGCCCCGGCTACAAGTTTGATAGCTTCCAGATAACTTAGACATTCTACTGTGCTCAGTGGTGATATTAACAGATATAATTATATTTGATGTATCATGAATTGTGTCAATATGTGGAAGATATATAACTCAGTAAACTAATATTTTTCAGATGACCAAGATACAATGTTAGAAAACAATGCATTGGTTAAAGATCCTAAAGTGTAAGATAGACCAAATGGATTTTAACATACAGGATGCAAAATGTTTTTTCATGTGGTTTCAGATACTGTATTGCAACAGCACTTTAATAACTACTGCCTTTGGCCGGCGCCGCGGCTCACTAGGCTAATCCTCCGCCTTGTGGTGCCGGCACACCGGGTTCTAGTCCCGGTCGGGGCACCAGGTTCTATCCCGGTTGCCCCTCTTCCAGGCCAGCTCTCTGCTGTGGCCAGGGAGTGCAGTGGAGGATGGCCCAAGTGCTTGGGCTCTGCACCCCATGGGAGACCAGGAGAAGCACCTGGCTCCTGCCATCAGATCAGCGCGGTGCGCGGCGGCCATTGGAGGGTGAAGCAACGGCAAAGGAAGACCTTTCTCTCTCTCTCTCTCTCTCTCTCACTGTCCACTCTGCCTGTTAAAAAAAAAAAAAAACTACTGCCCGTCAAGTTTGCATTTAGTTTTAGTATCAAAGAAAAATGTCAACAGTAATCTAAAAAGGTTGCAAAAACACTCCTCCCTTCTCCAACTATATAACTCTGTGAGGCATGATGTTTTTTCACATTGATTTTCAACAGAAGCAATATACTTCAACAGTTTAAATATGGAAATAGATATAAGAACCCAACTGCCTTCTGTTAAACCAGAGATTTTTACCAGTGTAAAACAGTATAACTCATTTCACAAAATTATTTGGGAGTGGCATATAGTTTTCATTAAAGTATACTGTTTTGAAACTATTTATTGCTAGTGCATATTTTATGATGGTTTTTATTATACATGTGATAAAACTCTGGAGTAATGGAGTATATGATAGCCATTTTTTTTCCAATCTGTTAACTAAGCGTATTAAAAGTCAGTTAAAAAATGTCTTCACCCTGTACTCTGAACATTAAATTATGGGGAGAAGTAGCAAAGAAAAGGTGATTATATGATCACATTTGATAAATTCTAGTTCTAATTCTGATTAATGAAACTTAAATCTCTAACCGTTACACATTTAAATTTTGTTCTTTACTTTGAATAGAGAGACTTTTTAAAAGAAAATTGGGGCTGGCACCCTGGGTTCTAGTCCCGGTTAGGGCACCGGTTTCTGTCCCGGTTGCTCCTCTTCCAGTCCAGCTCTCTGCTGTGGCCCGGGAGTGCAGTGGAGGATGGCCCAAGTCCTTGGGCCCTGCACCCGCATGGGAGACCAGGAGGAAGCACCTGGCTCCTGGCTTCGCCGGCCATAGCAGCCATTTGGGGGGTGAACCAATGGAAGGAAGATCTTTCTCTCTGTCTCTCTCACTGTCTAACTCTGCCTGTCAAAAATAAAAATAAAATATAAAAAAAAATGGACAATTCAAATCATTTTCCCATAAGTCCTTAGGTTTTCAAGTAATGTATTGGCTTTCAGTTGAATTTTTTGATACTCTGAAGATCTGAATTTATGGCTTATGATGTATCAGAAACACTTGGTAGAATCAGAATCTGTAGTGCCTTTATACTTATAGGAAATAAATGTTTTTTTTTTTTTGATTTATTTATTTATTTGAAAGTCAGCGTTACACAGAGAAGGAGAGGCAGAGAGAGAGAGAGAGGTCTTCCATCCGCTGGTTCACTCCTCAGTGGGCTGCAACGGCCAGAGCTGCGCCTATCCGAAGCCAGGAGCCAGCCGCTTCCTCTGGGTCTCCCACGTGGGTGCAGGGGCCCAAGGACTTACACCGCTTTCCCAGGCCATAGCAGAGAGCTGGATTGGAAGTGGAGCAGCTGGGATATGGGATGCCGGCACTTAAGGCTAGGGCGTTAACCCGCTGCGCCACAGCGCCAGCCCCTGTGTTTTATTCATGTAACTATCAGAATTCTTCACCCAGTCTCTCCTCAGTACTTAAAAAATTGCTGCTTTGGATAAAATACTTCTTAGTGTTGTTTTTAGGACTGTACTATAGAAAGTAAATGTTTATCTGTGAAATGGTGATATATTATGTGTCCCTATGTTATGGTGAGGATTAAATGTTTTATTTGAAGACTTCACCTATTTGTTATTTTTTTTTTAACCTGGAAATTAAACATTCATGTTGTTAGAAGAATGTGTTTCTCAGTTTATTGCAAGTTACCCTCCTGGTGCCTCATTTAACCTTAATTGCCTCTTTAAAGTTTTGAACACAGTTACATTTAGAGTTACTAGAGTTCAGACTTCTCCATATGAATAGGAGAGGTGGGGACACAATTCAGCCAAAAGCACTTGTCTAGGCTTGTAGGAGGCTATCTGGCCATTATTGAAATAAAGACTTTTACATATCTTATCTGAATTTATGTGTGTATTAGCTCTGTGATTATTAGCATCTGCAATTTACAGATAAACAGACTAAAGCTTAGGTTAAGTAACAAGACTAAGAAATAAGATGAGACTCCATGGGGCTGCTAGCGGTTAAGCTGCCACTTTGGAGACCAGTATGCCATATCTAGAGTGTTGGTTGAGTCCTGGCTACTCCACTTTCCGACCGATGGTGGCTCAGGTACGTGAGTCCCTGCCACTCACATGGCAGACCCAGATGGAAGGTTGAGTTTTCTGTGTTTCATGTATCAATCTTTTTAAAAAAGAAAAGCAAAAACTGGACTCCAGGTCTTCTGAACTCTGGTGTCCATGCTCTCTCAGGCAGGAACTGTGTGCTAGGAAATGAAAGCATAGATTTAAAAAGGATTAGAATATAGGCCATGGCTCAACAGGCTAATCCTCCGCCTAGTGCGCCAGCACACTGGGTTCTAGTCCTGGTCGGGGCGCCGGATTCTGTCCCAGTTGCCCCTCTTCCAAGCCAGCTCTCTGCTATGGCCCGGGAGTGCAGTGGAGGATGGCCCAAGTGCTTGGGCCCTGCACCCCATGGGAGACCAGGAAAGCACCTGGCTCCTGCCTTCGGATCAGCGTGGTGCGCCGGCTGCAGCGCGCCGGCTGCGGTGGCCATTGGAGGGTGAACCAACGGCAAAGGAAGACCTCTCTCTCTCTCTGTCTCTCTCTCTCACTGTCCACTTTGCCTGTCAAAAAAAAAAAAAAAAAAGATTGGAATATAAAACACAAACCTGTGTCTGTTTTTTAGTTTTCATTAAAGTCTCACTAGTGAACAACTGTAAGACCCTAAAATAATGTTAACAAGGGTAACAGAAATTGGGCAGGTTTAAAATGGAGTTGCTTGTGAGCTAACTGCATACTGTTCTGCTTCTGTGCAAAATGGCTGGGCTTGCAAAATGCTTTCATGAGATAATTGAACTTTAGTTGAACCTGTAGCATGTGATAATTATTTTAGGAGCTATGTTAAGTTTTTGGGAACCATAAAAGCAGAAGTTAATCGAAAATGTACCCAACCTATGTCCTGATGACCCCGTATTTGTGCTTGCTCAAGTACTTTGTTCCTTTACCCTGGAAAAACCCTTTACCTTGTGATTTTTTGTCATGCTGTGGAAATATGCTAATGTTGTGGTTTTAAGCCTTAAATACTCTGTGCGATTGATGATCGGGGCCTCTCTTCGCACTGCACCCGAGGGTGTTGTGCTTGGAGACGGCCCATCTGCGCAGATGTAATAAACTTCCTCATGCTCTTTGCATCGATTGGAGTGGAATTCGTGCATCTGGGGTCGTTCGGATCGTGAGACACCTTTCGGGGTCTTACACAACCTGTGAAACAAAAAATCATGTTGCACCAGCCTGGTTGACTATTTTTTTTAAAAGATTTATTTATTTATTTGAAAGGCAGAGTCACAGAGGCAGAGAGGCCGCAATGGCCAGAACTGCGCCAGTCCAAAGCCAGGAGGCAGGAGCTTCTTCCTGGTCTCATGCAGGTGCAGGGGCCCAAGGACTTGGGCCATCTTCTGCTTTCCCAGGCCAAGCAGAGAGCTGGATCGGAAGTGGAGCAGCCAGGACTAGAACCAGTGTTCATATGGGATGCTGGTGCCGCAGGCGGTGGCTTTACTCTCTACTCACAGTGCTGGCCCCAACCTGGTTGCTTATTAAGTTTGTTTTTAAAAAATGATAGGAATTTCTGGCTTTAGAATGGAAACAATTGGAGATATTAGAGATTTTTATATATGATTATAGTTACCGAAAACAAATTTGTTTAGTTTCAAGTTCAAAAATGCCTTTCTCCTTTTTTCTCTTACAGAAGATTCAAGTGTTCCAGAGACTCCAGATAATGAAAGAAAAACAAGTATATCATATTTCAAGAATCAAAGAGGAATACAATATATTGATTTGTCTTCTGATAGTGAAGATGTTGTTTCCCCAAATTGCTCCAATACAGTTCAAGAGAAAAAATTCAACAAAGACACAGTGATTATCGTGTAAGCCACTTAATAGATTTATTATGTTTGCATGTAAAAGAGTTTTCAAGAAAGTGCCTTATCGGGAATTTTCAAGAAAATGTTTTTTAAGATTTTTAATTGGTTTTTAAAAAAGGTTTAGTGGCACCAGACATATGTTTTTAGCCTATAGGGAAATTATTTTGGTAGTATCTTTAATAATCCATAATAGCTTATGATACATTCATGAGTCCATGAGTCAAATTGATTTAGCATATTTGTTAGGCACTTTCTGTGACCTAGATACTGTTTTATGATTTGAAATATAACAATGAACAAAACCAAATCTGTGCCCACATAGAGTTTATATTCTAGTCAGAGTGAAAGACAATAAATAGAACAGGTATCATTGTTACAGAAACCTCCAAAACTGGTTGGAGAGGTTGCTATAGAACCCTAAAGCTGGCTCCGCTGGCCGAGTGTGCAGCAAATCAGTCACTTACACCAGAGAAAAAGCAAGTATTTATGGCATTGCACAGAGCAAGATGTCAGGCAGCTAATGCTGAATTCCTGGGCTCCTGGTAAGATTAAGGAGAGTGAATCTTTTTATTTTTCTTACTTTTTTTTAAGGCAGAGTTAGAGGGAAAGAGAGATAAGTCTTTTGTCCACTGGTTCACTCCCCAAATGGCTACCACTGCTGGAGCTGCACTGGTTTGAAGCCAGGAGCTTTTTCTGGGTCTCCCACATGGGTGCAGGGGCCCAAGGACTTGGACCATTTTCCACTGCTTTCCCAGGCACGTTTTCAAGAAGCTGTATCAGAAGTAGAGCAGCTGGGACTCAAACTGGTACCCATATGAGATGCCAGTCCTGCAGGTGGCAATTTTACCCGCTATACCACAGCGCTGGGCCCAAGACAATAAATCTTAATAGTTCAAAGTTAAGGATTTGCAGTGGATAATCAGCTCACATGTGGGCCTCTGGTTGCTCCACAGTGTATACAGGCTTCTTTTGATTGGTCGTTGATAGGGGCCAGTGAGTTTCCTTTGGAATAGCAAATGTGAGCTAGAGTCTAGGCTAAGGTTTGATAAGGTATTAGTGTTTTTTTACTAGGGCCTGTGAGTTCCTGCAAACACTCTCAGAATAGAGGCTAGCTTTGAGGTACTAACTATAGGAACATATGTCACTCCCTTAACCTAATGAGAAAATCTTTATAGAGGAGCTGCAAAGAGCTTTATAGAGGATAGCAAAGAGATACTAGAACCCTATAAAATCTACATCACAGGCTTTGAAGATATGGGCTGAAGTTCAGCATGTCAAAGAATAAGTATTATGGGTGAAAGGGAAGGAAATAGGAGCTCAGAGCCAAAGCAGTGTACTAAAGAGCACTGTTTGAGAAGGCTTCATTGAGAAGTTGTTCCTAGAGCAAAGATCTGGGGGGGGGGGGCAAACCAAGTAAAAAATGTGGATATTAGTGAAAAGAGTACTCCAGGCATTGGGAATATATCATCAGTGGCCCTCAGGTGATAGTTTGCTTGGTGCTTTTGAGGGAGGTCAATGATGTAAAGAATGGAGTGGAGGAGGGGCTTAATTAATCATGTTAGGTCCAATGCAGCTTGGTTTTTATTCTAAATAAGATGGGAAGTTCATAGAGGTACTGATCAGAAAAGTAAAATTATCTGACTTATTTAGATGCTTAAAAGCTCTTTATGGCTTTAGGGGGATAATAGTAAAAGCATGACTGTTGTATTATCCCAGCAAAAAATTAATGGGAGACATATACCGTGTTAGTACCTGTGGAAGCCCTAGGATGTGGTTAGATTCTGGACATACTTTGAAGGTAGACTAGAAAGAATTGGTTGGATTTCATATGGTTTGGGAGAAAAGAGAGTTGAGGATGACCTTGATTTTTGACTTGAGGAACTGGAGGGATGGTGTTACCATTTATTGAGATAAGGAAAACTTTGTCTTGTGGGTAAGAAACACCTTTTGAAGGAATTCAGCAATTCAATCTTGAATGTGCTGTGACTGAGGAGGCTCTTAGATATCTAAATAGAGCTATCAGGTAGTTAATTGGATTTGCATTTGAATTCTGGGAACTCTCCAGACTGCATTTGCTGTTTAAAACCTTGTGGGGCAGGCCTTTGGCTCAGCAGTTAAGTCACTGCCTGGGATGCTCACATCTCTTATCACATTGCCTGATTCCAGTTCTGGCTTTTCAATTTCCTGGAAATGTGCGGCTTACTAGACAGCAAGTGATGCCTCAAGAGACATGGGTCTTTGCCACCCACGTGGGAGGCCAGATTGAGTTGTGGGCTCCTGGCACTGGCCTGACCTAATGGTAGCTGTTTTGGGCATTTGAGGAGTGAACCTGTGAATGGAAGCGCTCTATCTCTGTCTCTGTGCCTTTTAAATATATTAAAAAGGAAAAGAAAGCCGTGTGGTTACATTAAATCACTAAGGAACACTGATATCCCTGGAGAAGAAAAGATCTCTTATTTGAAATACTTATACCAATGGGACTGTAGATTTTAGAGCTGGGGAGATGAAAAGAAACCACCAGAAGGTTCTAATAAGGAGCAGTCATTGAGGTAAGAGAAACCTCAGTTGATATGGTTTTCTAGAAGCCAAGTGCAGGAAGATGTGAGAGAGATCAGGACTGTCTCCAGATGATGAGTAGAACTTCTCCTAAATGAAGTTTTCACATAGAACCATAATAAACATATACCTCATCCTGAATCACTCCAAAATAGAAAATAGTGAAGGTCTGCATGAAAAAAATGTATATATTAGGTCCTCCTCTCCCCTTTTTACTTTTTATTTTTCAGAAATTTTGACTGTTCAGAAAAGTTGCAAAAATGATATAATCAGCTGTCTCAGTTCAAAAATAGTTAACATTTATGTACATTTGCTTTGTACTCTTCATAAGTTTTAATTATCATATTTATTTATAAAGAATTATTTATTTATTAGAAAGTCAGTTACAGAGAAAATGGGAGAGACAGAGAGAGAACAAGATTTTCATTTGCAGGTTCACTCACTAGATGACTACAATGGCCAGGTCTGTACCAGGCCAAAGCTAGGAGCCAGGAGCTTCATCCAGGTCTCCCACGTGGGTGCAGGGGCACAAGCACTTGGATTGTCCTCCACTGCTTCCCCAGGTGCATCAGCAGGGAGCTGCATCGGAAGTGGGGTAGCTGGGACTTAAACTGGCCCTCTATAGGATGCTGGTGCTGAGAGCTGTGGCTTAATCCTCTGTGCCACAGCACTGGCCCGGAATTTTTCTTATGATGTATCTAAAATGGGGTTTCTCTGTAATTTCTTCATACTTTAACTTAGATTAAGTGAAAGGAATAGTACATAAATGATCTTGTGTTTTTAGTGTGTTCAGTTAGGAGCATTAATATCCCTTTTTGTCCCATTAATGAACTTTGACAACTGTTAACATGCCCCTGACAGGTTTCTCCTTAAAAGTTACCATTTTTTCCTTTGTAATAATTAAAAAATATGTAGAGAGATACTTTAAAAAATTGACAGAGAAAAAGAGCTCCCATCTGCTTGCTGATTTACTTCCTACATTCCCTCAATAGCCAGGGCTGGGCCAGATGAAGCTAGGAGCCAGAAACTCACTCCAGGTCTCCCAGTAGGTGGCAGGAACCCAAACACTTGAGCTGTCTCTGCTGTCTCCCAAGGTCTGCATCAGTGGGAAGCTGAAGTTGGAATCTGGAGGCAGGGATTGAACCCAGGCATATGATGTGGAATGCCAGCATCTTAACTGCTAGGCCAAACATTGCCCCCTGGAGGGATACTCTTGAGCGTGGATAATGATCTTGTTCCCTTTAACTCAATAGTTTTACCATCAGTTGACTCTTTAAAAATAAATAAATAAAGACAGTTACAGAGAGAGTTAGAGCCAGAGAGAAAGAGAGAGAGAGAGAGAGAGAGGTCTTCCATTTGCTTGTTCCCTCCCCAAATGACCACAACGGCCAGAGCTGAGCCATTCCATTCCAAAGCCAGGAGCCAGGAGCTTCTTCTGGGTCTGCCACGCAGGTACAGGGAGCTAAGGACTTGGGCCATCTTCTACTGCTTTCCCAGGCCACAGCGGAGAGCTGGATCGGAAGAGGAACAGCCAGATCTTGAACCTGTGCCCATATAGGATGCTGGAGATGCAGGCTGGGGCTTTAACTCTCTGTGACCCAGCGCCAGCCCCATCGGTTAACTCTTTCCTGATTCAGTTTTGACCTTGATGATTGTAAAATGGTATTCCAACCAGCATTGTAGAACTTATATTTTTATTACTTGGTATTCGGTAAATAAGTTCTCCCTTTTCTCCCCCACCTGCTCATTAATTTAGATGTTTATGTAGTATAGTAAATTGTTCAGTTTCAGTAGATGAGTGCCTTCTTCAAGCAGGCTGTTGTGTCTGAAAGGTTTCTATAGTTGTTTTTTTTTCTTTTCCTTCTGATTTAAATGTTCCAGGGTTGCACTTTCCCTACACCAGTCTTTAAATTAGAATTAGCCATTTCTCTTAGTAGCTCTGGTTCCTTTTGATAGAAAATGATATTTTGAAATATGGGGGCTAAATGTGTCCTTTCTTTGTTGCTAGCTTATGACTTTCTTCCAACAAATTTGAGCTGGGGAATATTGGGAGGAGGCTTTGAGGAGAGCATATGGGGGAAAGGAAGAAAAGAGTGAGAGGGAAAATCAGAAAGTGTTGTTTCGGCTATTTAAAATTTGTTTATAATAATATTATTCTAATCTATCACTACAAGGCTTTATCCTGCCTATTATGACAATGAAAAACCTGGTTTTCTGCCAAAGTTTATGTATTTAATTTGTTCAGTTATCAAGTATGCACAATATGGTTTATAGATTGCCTTACCCATACAACTTGAATGTTAGTGTGGTAAGCAGAGTTCAAGATTTGTTTATGAGTTGAGGGTGTATAGTGAATGCACTTTGATTATCTATTTTTTTGATGTTTTTCATTTGAAATATGGTTAAGGTCAATAATTTCTGTTTGCATTCCTCTTAGGGTTTTTCTCCTTGACCTTTTCTAAACATATACATTTACTTTAAAGAAATTAAAATATTAACAAGTTTCCAAATATAAAAATTCTATAAAGGTATACTTAGAAAAGTATCATCCCCTTCTGTCTCATCTTCATTCCACCCCAGCCCCACCCCGTGCAACCTCAGAGCTGACCAGTTTGTTTAGATTGTTATAGTTTCTTTTTCTTTTGTGTATCTTTTTTTAAAAGATTTATTTATTTATTCATTTATTTGAAAGTCAGAGTTACAGACAGAGGCAGAGAGATAGAGAGAGAGAGAGGAGTCTTCCTTCTGCTGGTTCACTCCCCAAATGGCTGCAACGGCCGGAACTATGCCAACCCGAAGCCAGGAGCCAGGTGCCTCCTCCCGGTCTCCCACACGGGTGCAAGGGCCCAAGCACTTGGACCATCTTCCAGCAGGGAGCTGGATCAGAAGTGGAGCTGCTGGGACTCAAACTGGCAGCTATGTGTCTTTGTTGTTGTTGTTACTTACAAAGAAGATAGAGCACTGCATAGTAAACCTTCCTTATCCAAGTCCTGTGGTAGATGCCCAAAACCACAGATAGTAACAAGCCTTGTTTATAATTTGTTTTTTCCTGTACATACATGCTTATGATAAAGTGTAATTTATAAATTAGACACAGTAAAAGATTAACAACAAATCATCAAATATAATAGTTATAATAATTACTGTAATAAAAGTTAACTTGAAACATGAGTTCTATATTTCTGGAATTTTCCATTAATATTTTCAGACCACTATTTTCTGTGGGAAACAAATTCTGGAAAATGAAGCCAGTGACAAGTGAGACTACTCTGTATGGTTGTGTGTTTATTTGCTCTCTGCTTTATTCACTTAGTAATATATATGCCTCAGGAATAGTATCAGTTCCTAGGAATCTTTATTCTTTTTTATAACTCTACAGTGCTGCATTCTGTGAACATTCCATAGTTTATTCAGTCAGTCTTTGTGTGGGCATTTTGGTTATCAAGGTTTGTCAACCATGACCATTGACATTTGGGTCTGGATAAGTCTCTGTTGTGAGGCTGCCCCTTCTACTGTAGTACAGTTAGTTTAGCATCATCTCTGCCCTGTATCTACTCACTAGATACCAATAGCACTTCCTTAGTTAAGACAATAATAAATTTCTCTGTCCTGGCTCTGGCATAGCGGGTTAAGCCTCAGTCTGAAGCACTGGCATTCCATATGGGAACTGTTTCCCGTTCCGGCTGCTCCACCTCTAATCCAGCTCCCTGCTAATGTACCTGAGAAAGCAGTGGTGGATGGCCCAAGTGTTTGGGCTCGTGCCACCCATGTGGGAGACCCAGAAGAAGCTCCTGGCTCCTAGCTTCAGCCTGGCTCAGTTCAGGTCGTTGCAGCTATTTGTGGAGTGAACCAGAGGATGGAGGATCTCCGTTGCACCGTCTGTCTTGTCTGTAACTCTACCTTTCAAATAAATCTTTAAAAAAAAGTCTACAGACATTTCCCAATCCCTCTGACAGCAAAGTCATCTTCCTCTCTGAGAACTGTTGGTGTAGATATTAGTCAAATGCGGAAGTTAATTGTTATCTTCAGGAAATAAGAAAACTGAAGAGAGAATCCAAGATAAATCTAGCAATTCAGGAAAGTAAACACAGGAAGAAGAACCTCTTATAGGGATTAAGAAGGCCAGGCTGGGAAATTTTTTTTCTTTCTTTCTTTTTTCTTTTTTTCCCCCAGAAACGTTTTATTTAAGGAATATAGACTTCATGTATTTCACACCCCAAATGGCCACAACAGCATAGGCTGGGCCAGGCCAACACAAAGGACACAGGAACTCCATCAGGATTGTTACAGGCATTTTTATTAATTTAAATATGTGTTCAATTTTGACCTGCATAAAGTGATTGCTATCCAACTGAATGTCAAATGCTAGATAGCAAAAGTAATATTTCAATTCTTGGTCAGTGATATTTTAGGGTTTTTATTATTGTTTTAAAAATGTATTTATTTATTTGAAAGGCAGAGACAGAGAGAAGGAGAACTTCTGGATACTAACTGGTTCACTCCCAAATGACTACACGGCCAGGTCTGAGACAGGCCAAAGCCAGGAGTCAGAAACTCCATTCTAGTCTCCCACACGGGTAGCAGGGGCCCATGTACTTGGAGCCATCTTCTACTTTCTCAGGTGCATTAGCGGGAAGCTGTATCAGAAGTAGAGCAGCTGGGTCTTGAACTAGTCCTCTGACATATGATATTGGCATCTCAAGCCACTGCTTAACCACCTGCACCAGCCCCCTGGGAGGGTATTTTGCCTTCAATAGAAATTATCTGAGACCAGATGAACATGTGATCAGTTCTGCTGTTCTTACAGATTTTGTTATTTTGTTACTGTTGGCATATAAAAAAATAAAATAGTGAACATCCATATACCTGTCTAGTTTTAACACTTGTTTTTCGTATTGGTTTATTGTTTCTTCTATTAATTTTAAGTATTTTGAAGTAAGTTATAGACATCTCAGCATTTCTCCCCTTAATACTGGGTTATACATCCCCCTTTCCACCAAAAATTTCAGTATTGTTATCAGTAAACAATTCTCTAATAACCCCTCTATATAGGAAATTAGACGTGTGTGTGTGTATGTATACATACTTTTTGTTTTGATTTTCATTTTATTTGCAAGACAGAGACAGATGGACAGAAAAAGATCTTCCATGTGTTGGTTCACTCCTCAAATGCCTGGGAGCTGGAAACTTAGTCCAGGTTTCCCCTGTGAGTGATGGAGACTCAAGTGCCTGAGCCATCACCTGCTGCCTCCCAGGGTGCACATTTGCAGGACCCTGGAAGTAGAAGGGGAGCCAAAACTGTATTCCAGGCCTTCTAATCTGGAATGGGCATGTCCCAAATAGCTTCTTTTTTTTTTTTTTTTTTTTCTCCCCAAATGGCTTCTTAATGCAGCAACAAATGCCTGCCTCCCCAGTATGTTTAGATTTCATGTATTTTGTAGCTGGTTTGTCCAACCAGGAATCCAAAAAAGGAACACATATTACATTTAGATGTTTTAACTCAACTCTCTCTCATTCCTGCACAATCCATTCTTCCTTCCTCTTTTTAAAACTTTAATTTATTGAAGAGATTAAATCTTTTCTTGGAGAAAATAGATTTTTCTCTTTTCTCATGATACAGAATGAGTTCCTTAACAACTTGTATTTCTTGTAAACTACAAGTTAAATCCAAGGAGTGATTCTTGGTCATTTACTTACTAACTACATCAGGTGACACATGAACTTGTCATACTGTCAATGTCATGAGTCTTAATACTAGGTAAACATTCTGACAGATCAAGAGTAGAAAGATCTTTGAAAGTGGCGATCCAGGCAAGATTTATGAAAGGATTCCAACCTTTGAACTTAAGGGATCGTGCTAAAAGAAGAAATGTATTTATCTACTTTAGAACAATTTCTCAGAGTTCAAAAAGTCAACCTAGAGGCTTGGTAAAATATATTTTCTTAGTTGAAAGTCAGAGTTATGCAGAGAGAGAGAGAGAGGTCTTCTATCCTCTGTTCACTCCCCACTTGGCCGCAACAGTCGGAGCTGCGCTGCTCTGATGCCAAGAGTCTGGAGCCTCTTCTGCGTCTCCCACGTGGGCGCAGGGGCCCAAGGACTTGGGCAGTCTTGTGCTTTCCCAGGCCATAGCAGAGAGCAGGATTGGAAGTGGAGCAGGCCAGACTCGAACCGGTGGCCCATATGTGATGCTGGCACTGAAGGTAGCAGCTTTACCTGCTACACCACAGTGCTAGCCCCTTGTTACCATTCTTATCTCTAGAAGATCTACCGTGTTAGAAAACCCAAAGTACAAAATGAAGCAATTTTTTTTCATAAAGATTTATTTTATTTATATGAAAGGCAGGGAGAGACAGAAATCTTCCATCTGCTGGTTGACATCTAAGTGGCTGTGACAGCTGGGGTTGTGTCAAGCCACAGCTGGGAGCCAGGAACTCCATCCAGGTGTTAGGAGTCCAAGTATTTAAGCCATATTCCACTGTCTTCCCAGGCACATTAGTAGGGAGTTGGATTGGAAACCCAGCAGCCAGGACTTGAAACAGCTCTTTGATATGGGATCCTGCTTTGCAGTCTGGACTTAACCCTTTGTACCATGTCACTGCCCCCTCCCCAACTTTTTAATTATGTTTGGGAGGTAAATGGATAAAATTTGACTCTATATCTCAAATAAGATAAATATATGAAATTTAATGGAACAGAATTAAAATTAGCTGCTGGAGAATTAGCCCTGAAGAATAAACATGAAATAAATGTTCCCTCGTTTTCGAGGAAGTGTTTTGTTCCTATTCTTGTAGTAAATGGGACTATTCTGATTTTAACACTTGGATTCTGATCAGCTAACTAGGCCATGAAAACTCTTATCTTTATGTCAGGTTTCATAGTTTCTCAGTAGCTGGCTGACATCATCATCTAATATACAGAGCATTGCCAAATGAGTAGGAAGCAGAAGGTGGACATAGAATAAATGTGTGTGTATCTTAAAATAAGTGCCAAGTAGTTCCTTTATTGTTCTTTTCCATCCTAGCCCAGATAATTTGAGAGTTTCTTTTTAAACTATGCTGATTTTGCTAATGTGGATTTATATACCTAATTATACTGACATGAGAAAAAGTTCTTTTATTTATAAGACTTCATTTAGTATAGAAGACAACTACAAATGCACTATATTATGCATGAACATATAGATAGTATAATACAATAATATTGGCAATACATTAAAATTTTTTTTCCCCTCTGAAAATATTTTTAGTTCTGAGCCATCTGAAGATGAGGAATCCCAAGGCCTTCCTACCATGGCACAAAGAAATGATATTTCAGAATTGGAGGACTTTTCAGAATTAGAAGACCTTAAGGATGCTAAACTTCAGACCTTGAAGGAGCTTTTCCCACAAAGAAGTGACAGTGATTTGCTTAAGGTTATATTCTTTTTATAGTAATTCCTCCCTGTAGCTCTAATGTAGTGATAAAATCTCTCCTATAACCAGCACTGTAGTTAGTAGTGGGTGGTCATTTTTCTAAAGATACCTTATGTTTGAAGATAATTATTAGTTATCATTTTATGAATAATAAAGGTAAATACCAGACATTTGCTTGACAGCCTTAACTCCATATAAGTTTATTCACCTGTAAATAATATATAATTTGATTCTAAATAGTGCATGTAATTTGTGAGTTTTTTCCTGCTTAAATAGTTCTTAAAGGTGGAACTGCCTACTAAAAGCACATGGAAGGCTCACCTCCTCCCCAGATCATAACAAGGAGTTGTTCTGGTGTTTAGTGTTCTGGGGCCAGTACCCAACCCTACTGAAGACAGTCGTGCACAACTGATTGTTCTACCAATAGCACCTTCATTGAAAAATACTGATTTAAATACAGAAACAAAATAAGCTGGACTGTGTAGTTTGCCCTGTGATTGATATATCTTAAGAACAAATAAAAATTGACCATTCAGTTAAGTCTTAGAGAATAAATCTTGAGATTACTAAACAACTTATCTCTAACGTTGCAACATATTAAATATCTGATCTTAGGGAAATCATTTATTTGCAGGATCTTGATTTTTTTTTTTTAACCATTGTATCTATTATTACCAATATCACCAGTTCTCTCCACAATCTGAAGCTTATGAGTTACCATATCAATATGGTCTACATTGTATCTTTGAAGTGGTGGACACTGGCACACTGTAAAGTGCTTCTCTTTTTTCCTTTTTTTTTTTTTTAATATTTATTTATTTATTTGAAAGTCAGAGTTACTCTGAGAAAGAAGGAGAGGCAGAGGGAGAGAGGTCCTCCATCCACTGATTCCCCCCACAATTGGTGCAAGGACTTGGGCCGTCTTCTACTGCTTTCCCAGGCCATAGCAGAGAGCAGGATCAGAAGTGGAGCAGCCAGGTCTCAAAGCAGTTGGTGCCCATATGGAATGCCAGCACTGCAGGCAGCAGCTTTACCTGTTAGACCACAGCGCCAGCCCCCCAAATCATTTTGATATCTTCTTCTTAGCTACATGCAATTTTAGTGATAACTTTTTTTTTTCTTTTTTTTTTTTTTTGACAGATAGAGTTAGACAGTGGGAGAGAGAGACAGAGAGAAAGGTCTTCCTTCCATTGGTTCACTCCCCAAATGGCCGCCACGGCCGGCGCTGCATGATCTGAAGCCAAGAGCCAGGTGCTTCTTCCTGGTCTCTCACGCAGGTGCAGGAGCCCAAGCACTTGGGCCATTCTCCACTGCACTCCCGGGCCACAGCAGAGAGCTAGACTGGAAGAGGAGCAATCGGGACTAGAACCCGGTGCCCATATGGGATGCCAGCGCCACAGGCGGAGGATTAACCAAGTGAGCCACGGCGCCAGCCGTAGTGATAACTTGAGTCCACATTTTTTCCTTGCCATCAGTGTTGTTGTGTGCTGATGAGACTTTTTTTGTTCTACAAGTATAAGTAACTGCAGTAGTTGTAGGGGCTCCTTACAATTGAAAAACCAATAGTAAAAATAGAGCTTCCAATATGATAAATATAATGAAATATTAAATATTTGAGCACATAGGAATAAATTTAGTTTAGAAATAATTTAGCTTGACAGTTTTTCATGTAATTCAAAGCAGTCTTTTTTTTGCTATAGAAATATTTTTATCTGATTTTATAATTTTAGTGAGAAGAAAGGGTTAGTCCTCTTAATGTTTTATTAATATCTGAAATGATGTGAATTTAGCATGTTACTCCAAAGCAGAGCACTCTGGAAGTAATCTGTTTTAAATGATTTTCATCATTTCTAGGACTTAAAGGTGACATTTACAAACTCTGGAAAGTTTAAAAGACCCATATGAAACAATTTAAGAAGTTGTGAAATAAAAATTATTTCTAGACTTGATAAAAATATACTTTTGACTATTTTGACAATGAAGAGGGGCATATAGGATATCTAAAGATCCAGAATCAGGAAAACCTAGAAGGGGTGAAAGCATCCTCATATTTGATTTGAGACTATTTGATTTGATACAGAAATAGGTTATTTTTTAAAAAGTAAGATCTTTCTAAAACAAGTAATTCACTGGAAATATGGGAAACCATTAACATGAGAAAAATATAAGATGCTTACTTTCTTCTGAAATCTGTTAAAAATATGAAAAACAGTGTAATTGAAACTCTTAAATAACGTTTGCGTATGTTCTTGAAGAACTTCATCATGCAATTTATAATAAAGTAAAAATTAAGAGCCCTTTATATGTTTCATCTTAAATAAAATTATGCAGAGTTACAGAGAGAAAGGGAGAGGCAGAGAAAAATCTTCCAGCTGTTCTTTCACTTCCCAGATAGCCACTGTGGCTCTTGGCCAAAGCCAGTAGCTTCATCCAGGTCTCCTATGTGGATGCAGAGGCCCAAGCAGTTGGGCCTTTTTTTTTTTTTTTTGACAGGCAGAGTGGACAGTGAGAGAGAGAGACAGAGAGAAAGGTCTTCCTTTTTGCCATTGGTTCACCCTCCAATGGCCGCTGCGGCCGGCGCACCGAGCTGATCCGAAGCCAGGAGCCAGGAGCTTCTCCTGGTCTCCCATGGGGTGCAGGGCCCAAGCACTTGAGCCATCCTCCACTGCCTTCCTGGGCCATAGCAGAGAGCTGGACTTGGGCCATTTTTACTGCACTACCAGGTGCATTAACTTTGAGCTGTATTGGAAGTGGAGCAACTGGGACTGGAATTGGCACCATGTAGGATGCTAGCATTGTAGGCCGAAGTTTAACCTGCTGCAGCACAAACCCAGACGCAATATGATTTATTTTAGGAAGCATTAGTGAAAAAAGTAGAGTTGTGCTTGGAGATTTAAAGGAAAAAAAAAGATGTAAATAAGTATCTGTCGATCTCTCTGTCACTCACACACACAGACATACCCATAGTACCTGGACACATAGGAACAGAGTTTTTAAATCTTCAGCACAAAACCTTGTAATTGAAAGAACAAAAATCTGTAGTATGTTATATATATTTGGTTGTTTTAATTTTTCTTTTTAGTGATGAGTAAATTTGATCCATTTTAAGGTATGCTTAGATAAGACTTAATGGACATAACCTAGACATATACTTTTCCCATATTCTATTAAATTTTTAATAACTTTGTGAAATAATTCCAGAAGTATTATTTTTAAAATCTTTTCCCATTCTCTCAGTTGATAGACTCAACAAGTACCATGGATGGAGCAATTGCTGCTGCCTTGCTGATGTTTGGTGATGCAGGTATGCCTGACTTAGTTTAAACCATGTTAATTTATTATGGTGTCTAAGTAGTATCTTCTCATTAATATTGCTCCAAAAATTACGTTTTTGATTTTTTTAAAAGATTTATTTGAGAAGCAGAGTTACAAACAGAGAGACAGACAGACAGACAGACAGACAGAGAGGTCTTCCATTCACTGGTTCATTCCCCAAATGGCCGCAACAGCCGGAGCTGGGCCTGTCTGAAGCCAGGAGCTTCTCTTGGGTCTCTGACATGGGTGCAGGGGCCCTTAAGCACTTGGGCCATGTTCCTCTGCTTTCCAGGCCATTAGCAGGGAGCTGGAACAGAAGTGGAATAGCCAAGACTCGAACCAGCATCCATATGGATGCAGGCAAAGGCTTAATCTATTATGCCACAGCACTGGCCCCACCTTTATGAAAACATTGATAACTTCAGTTTCATTATATGAAGAAACAAGTTTAAGAAGGTTAAATATAGCTTACCTGGGGGCTGGTGTTGTGGCATAGCAGGTTTAGCAGCGCCCATATGGGTGGTGATTCAAGTCTCGGCTGCTCCACCTTTTTTTTTTTTTTTTTTTTTTTGACAGGCAGAGTGGACAGTGAGAGAGAGAGACAGACAGAAAGGTCTTCCTTTGCCGTTGGTTCACCCTCCAATGGCCGCCGCGGCTGACACATGGCAGCCAGCGCACCATGCTGATTCGAAGCCAGGAGCCAGGTGCTTCTCCTTCCTGGTCTCCCATGCAGGTGCAGGGCCCAAGCACTTGGGCCATCCTCCACTTCCTTCCCAGGCCACAGCAGAGAGCTGGACTGGAAGAGGAGCAGCCAGGACAGAATCCGGCGCCTCAACCGGGACTAGAACCCAGTGTGCCAGCGCCGCAGGCGGAGGATTAGCCTACTGAGCCTTGGCACCGGCCTGCTCCAGGTCTCTGCTAAGGCCTGGAAAAGCAGTAGAAGATGGCCCAAGTCCTTGGGCCCCTGCAACCATGTGGAAGATCCAGAAACTCCTGGCTCCTGGCTTCAGATAAGCACAGCTCCAGCCATTGTGGCCATCTGGAGTGGAAGACCTCTCTCAGTCTCTCTCTGCCTCTACTCCTCTGTACCTCTGCCTTTCAAATAAATAAATTAATTTAAAAAAATAGCTTACCTGAGTTCATACAGCTATTTGGGAACAAAATTTCTAGGCTGGTTTTGTTTTTCCCCCCTAAAGAAAGGAGAAAGCAATTTCTCACTGGTAATTATACATATTAGAATATAGATTATTTTTTTCAGGTCAAATCTCATAGCATTGCATTGTGGTTATATTTACAGATCTCCAAATCTGAGTCAGTAGGAACTTAATGTCTAGTAGAAAGTCCTCGCTGGTAATCCTTCATTTAGTAAATATTTATACTGTGTTCTACCTCTAACTTTTTATTAAATGCTTTCTCAATTTTTTTTTAAATTCCACATGCCAAGAAATATAACAAGTAAAAATCAATTACTATAAAAAAGTATCTGACATAATAATGAAATCAACCTTGCACTTCATTACTGACTCTTAAATTTGCTGTATTTTTCCCCAACTTTTTCTTGTGTTTTTAGACAACGTATTATGTAACATACATTCAGTTACAAAATGTAAAATACTACTTTGCATTTTTTAAAAGTCATTGAATTTATCACAACTAGCTTATTGGTACAATTAGATTTATCTGTTTGTAAAAATGGCTCCATGACATTATTTTGTGACTAAGCTATATAATTAGTTTACCATTCCTCTATTTATCATTTGTATTTCCATTATTTATTATAGTACTAATGTAAATTTCTTTATGCATTGATCTTCATGTTATTTCTGCAGATGTAAATTTCAAAGATGTTAAGTCAAAGGATATGTGCATTTTAATTTTTTTTAACCTTTATTTAATGAATATAAATTTCAAAGTACAGCTTATGGATTACAGTGGCTTTTTCCCCCCCATAACTTCCCTCCCACCCACAACCCTCCCCTCTCCCATTCCCTCTCTCCTTCCATTCACATCAAGATTCATTTTCAGTTATCTTTATATACATAAGATCAATTTAGCATATATTAAGTAAAGCTTTCAACAGTTTGCACCCACACAGAAACACAAAGTGTAAAATACTGTTTGAGTACTAGTTATAGCATTAAATCACAGTGCACAGCACATTAAGGACAGAGATCCTACATGAGGAGTAAGTGCACAGTGACTCCTGTTGTTGACTTAACAATTTGACACTCTTGTTTATGGCATCAGTAATCACCCGAGGCTCTTGTCATGAGTTGCCAAGGCTATGGAAGCCTTTTGAGTTCGCCTACTCTGATCATATTTAGACAAGGTCATAGTCAAAGTGGAAGTTCTCTCCTCCCTTCAGAGAAAGGTGCCTCCTTCTTTGATGGCCCCGTTCTTTCCACTGGGATCTCACTCACAGAGATCTTTCATTTAGGTTTTGGGTTTTTTTGTTTGTTTGTTTGTTTGTTTGTTTGTTGCCATAGTGTCTTGGCTTTCCATGCCTAAAATACTGTCGTGGGCTCTTCAGCCATATCCAAATGCCTTAAGGGCTGATTCTGAGGCCAGAGTGCTCTTTAGGACATCTGCCATTCTATGAGTCTGCTGTGTATCCCGCTTCCCATGTTGGATCATTCTCTCCCTTTTTGATTCCATCAGTTAGTATTAGCAGACCCTAGTCTTGTTTATGTGATCCTTTTGACTCTTAGACCTATCAGTGTGATCAATTGTGAACAGAAATTGATCACTTGGACTAGTGAGATGGCATTGGTACATGCCACCTTGATGGGATTGTATTGGAATCCCCTGGCACATTTCTAACTCCACCATTTGGGGCAAGTCCGATTGAGCATGTCCCAAATTGTACATTTCCTCCCTCTCTTATTCCCACTCTTAAATTTAACAGGGATCACTTTTCAGTTAAGTTTCAACACTTAAGAATAATTGTGTATTAATTACAGAGTTCAACCAATAGTATTAAGTACATTTTAATTTTAATATATACTTCTCTTATTATTGTGAATGGTTATATCATTGTGTGAATGCCCCTAACCTAAGTGGTGTTTCTTTTAAAATTTTTCAGAAATTTAAAATTATTGACCAAAATAGAAAATAATGCATTATGTTCCTATGGAACCATTATTCCTCTTTAGCAATTATCTACCCCATTTTCCTTTCCCTCAGTGGATTGTATTAGAGTGATTGTAAACACATTATTTCATCCACATGAATTGTTTTAAATCTTTAATTTCTTCTAATTTGAGCAAGAAGATGGGATTGTGTGGTGATTACCTACACAGAATGTCAAAATCCTTTCTTGTTTTACTATTTAACTAACCGTGTGACCTCGGGCATTATTACTAACTCTTCTGTGTTTCTGTTTCCTTATCAATAAAATTGTATAATAGTAGTGCTGAACACTTAGATTGAACTCATGTAAATTCCCTACTCTGGTTCCTTATACATGTATGTGCATGGTAAATGCAGTTATTTGTTCTTAAGGGTCATCTGATGATAATCAACAGTAGTACAGGAGAAGGTTGACTATCTACCTTATGACTGTTTCCCAAGCCTGCATTTTAAAAGCTAAAAATGGGCTGGTGCCATGGCTCAGTAGGCTAATCCTCCGCCTGCGGCACCGGCACACCGGGTTCTAGTCCCGGTTGGAGCGCCGGATTCTTGTCCCGGTTGCCCCTCTTCCAGGCCAGTTCTCTGCTGTGGCCCAGGAGTGCAGTGGAGGATGGCTCAAGTGCTTGGGCCCTGCACCCTATGGGAGACCAGGAGGAAGCACCTGGCTCCTGGCTTTGGATCAGTGCGGTGCGCCGGCCGCAGCGGCCATTGGAGGGTCAACCAAGGGCACAGGAAGACTCTTCTCTCTGTCCACTCTGCCTGTCAAAAAAAAAAAAAAGCTTTAAAATGTTAGATACAATTACCATTTGTTGAGTTGCCAAGATGGCTTGTGGAATTTACATATTCTTTGTTGCTCTCACAGTATTTTAGTCTTTCCTTTGAAAATAGCTTGTAGAATAACTTTATTCCACAATAATGTTTAGTATTTTTTCTCTTGAGCAGTTCATATCACTTGATTTATTTATTTAACATATTTATTGTGCTCAACTACCAGGTGGCTGGTGCTATTTTAGGCACTTCATACATAAGGAAACAAAGTGGTCACCATGCTTGTCCTCATAGAGTTTACAATTCTCATGAAGTTTAAAGCTCAGCTGAGTTTTCTCTTTCCTTTCTTGCATTGTACTTTTATATTCTGCATTTTAAAAAAATTATCAGTGGAGCTGGTGCTGTAACATAGTGAGTAAAGCTGCAACTTGCAGTGCTGGCATCTCATATGGGCACTGGTTCAAGACCCAGGTGCTCCACTTCTGATCTAGATCTTTGTGGCCTGAGAAATCAGTAGAAGATGGCCCAAGTCCTTGGGCCCTTACACCCATGTGGGAGACCTGGAAGAAGCTTCTGGCTCCTACTGGTGTGGCCATTTGGGGACTGAATCAGCAGATAGAGCAAATCTCTGTGTGTATGTGTGTGTGTGTGTGTTTGCTTGCCTCTCTGTAGCTCTGCCTTTCAAATAAATAAATCTTTTTTTTAAGATGATTTTATTTATTTATTTGAGAGGTAGAGTTAGAGACAGAGGGAGAGACAGAGAGAGAGGTCTTCCATCTGCTGGTTCACTCCCCAGTTGGCCGCACGGCCAGAGCTACACCTATCCAAAGCCAGGAGCCAGGTGCTTCTTCATGGTCACCCATGTGGGTGCAAGGGCCCAAGGACTTGGGCCATGTTCTACTGCTTCCCCAGGCCATAGCAGAAAGCTGGATCAGAAGAGGAGCAGCCGGGACTAGAACCGGTGTCCATATGGGATGCTGGCACTGCAGGTGGAGGATTAAGCTACTGCACCACGACACTGACCCCCAAATAAATAAATCCTTAAAAAAATTTTTTTTAGAGAATTTTAAAGAAGAAATTGAGTCTAGTCTTTCTTTTTGTTTGTTTTAAAGATTTATTTATTTATTTGAAAGAGTTGCAGAGATGGAGAGAAAGAGAGAGATCTTCATCCTCAGTTTCACTCCACAGATGGCCACAACAACCAGGACTGGGCCAGGGTGAAGCCAGGAGCCAGGGGTCTCTTACGTGTGTTGGCAGAGGCCCAAAAACTGGGGCATCTTCTCTGCTGCTTTTCCCAGGCCTTTATCAAGGAGCTGGATCAGAAGCAGAGTAGCCAGGACACGAACCAGTGCTTTACCTACCACACCATAATGCTGGCTCCTTTTTGGTTTTTTGTTTCTGTTTTTTTTTTATCTATTTATTTTTTATTTGAGAGGAAGAAAAAGAGAGAACAGTCTTCCTTCTGTTGGTTCACTCCGTAGATGGCCACAACGGCCGGAGCGGCACCGATCTGAAGCCAGGAGTTTCTTCCTGGTCTCCCACACTGGTGCAGGGCCCCAAGCACTTGGGCCATCTTCCACTGCTTTCCGAGGCCATAGTAGAGAGCTGGATTGGAAGAGGAGCAGCTGGGACCAGAACCAGTGCCTATATGGGATGCCAGCACCACAGGCAGAGGATTAACCTACTGTGCCACAGTGCTGGCCCCTTGTTTGCTTTTTAAACAGACTTCCTTTATCTTGGAATGGATAGTTTAGTCATTATTAGAGATCCTTATTTTTAGTATAGTACATTGTGAAGTAAGATTTACAGTGACAGCTTTGTCTAACTTTGAAGATAAAATAACCTTCGATATACTATGAGAGTACTTCAACTTAGCAGAAAGAAAGAATTAAAAGATAAGTTTATTTTGGCAGTTTTTTTTTGTTTTTTGTTTTTTGTTTTTTGTTTTTTTGGCATAGTGGACAGTGAGAGAGAGAGACAGAGAGAAAGGTCTTCCTTTTCCGTTGGTTCACCCCAAATGGCTGCTGTGGCCGGCGCACCACGCTGATCCGAAGCCAGGAGCCAGGTGCTTCTCCTGGTCTCCCATGCAGGTGCAGGGCCCAAGCACTTGGGCCATCCTCCACTGCACTCCCGGGCCACAGCAAAGAGCTGGACTGGAAGAGGAGCAACCGGGACAGAATCCGGCACCCCGACCGGGACTAGAACTCAAGGTGCCAGTGCCGCAGGCGGAGGATTCGCCTATTGAGCCGTGGCACCAGCCACTTTCTTCTTTTTTTTTTTTTAAAGAATAATTTATTAGGGCTAGTGCTACGGCATAGCTTGTAAAGCTGCTGCTTGCGGTGCCGGCATCCCATATGGGTACCAGTTCAAGGCCCGGTTGCTTCACTTCTGATCCAGCTCTCTGTTATGGCCTGGGAAAGCAGTAGAAGATGGCCCAAGTCCTTGGGCCCCTGTACCCGCCTGGAAAGACCCAGAAGAAGCTCCTGGCTCCTGGCTTTGGATCGGTACAGCTCCAGCCGTTGCAGCCAATTGGGGAGTGAACCGTCAGATGGAAGACCTCTCACTCTCTGCCTCTCCTCTCTTTGTAACTCTTACTTTCAAATAACTAAATTTAAAAATCTTTAAAAAGAAAAAAGAATTATTTATTTGAAAGGCAGTATGAGAGAGAGAGAGAGAGAGAGACATCTTCCATTCTCTAGTTCGCTCTCCAGATGGCCACAGCAGCCAAGGCTGAGCCAGGCCAAAGCCAGGAACCTGTAACTCCATCTGGGTCTCCTTTATACTGCTTTCCCCGGGCACATTAGCTGGGACCCTCGAACTGGAAATACCCATATGGGATGTCAGCATCATGGGTGGTGGCTGGGTCAGGATGAAACCAGAAGCTGGAAGCTGAATCCAAGTCCCAGCATGGTTGAAAGGACCCAAGTACTTGAGTCATCATCACCTGCTACCCAGGGTGTGCTTTATCAGGGAACTGGAATCAGAGCTAGGATTGAAACCTAGGGTCTCTGACAGGGGATATAGCAGTCCCAAGTTGTGTCTTAACCACTGGGCCAAACACCTGCCCATTTCTTCTTTTTAAGAATGATGCAAGTATATGTAAGTGCCGTCGCATAAATTGCCTGGTTTGAAGCTTTTTTTCAAACAAACTTACTAACAAGGCTTACTGCACCCTGACAGATATATAGGTGATGGTGAGGTTGTATTTTCCCCTTCTTAAAAAAGGTTCCTAGAAATCAGTTGTTGTATACTGATTGCACATTCACATTTCTCCTGAATCAGGAAAACACATTTAAGTATTCATACTAACATGATTACTATTCCTTTATTTATTTATTTATTTTTCAAAACCAGATTGTACAAACAGTCTGCAGTTATATTGGTCAAGCACAATGCTTGACACACAGTAATTACATTTTTCTTTTTAAGATTTTATTTATTTTATTTGAGTGGCAGAGACAGAGAGAAAGGTCTTCTACCTACTGGATCACTCTCCAAATGGCCACAAAGGCTTAAGCTGGGCATATCCGAAGCCAGGACCCAGGAACTTCTTCTGGGTCTCCTACATGGATGCAGGGGCCCAAGTTCCCATACCTTAGCAGAGAGCTGGATGAGACGAGGAGCAGCTTGGAGTCGAACCAGTGCCTATATGGGATGTCAGCACTTCAGGCAGATGCTTAGCCCACTACGCCACAGTGCCAGCCCCAATGATTACTCACTCTTTAAAGGGTTAATGGTGGTTCAGTCCTATTTAGCCATGTTGTGAAATTTTTAGGCTTATAGTTTACAAGCTGTCACATACATATGTATTTGGAATATAATGCTACTACAAATTTTATTTCTAACTACACAATGAAAGTTCTGATGCAATTAATGTTGAGATCGTAAATCCTTGTAAGATTTAACAGGTGTCTTCATATTAGCATAGCAGTGTATTTAAGGAATTTGATTTTTGAGATTATTTAAGAAATACATAAATGTATGCAAAGTATAAATATATAGCATAGCTTCTCAAGGTCATGTAGTATTTTTTCTTTCAGTCATGACTGAATATGCACACTTATTTTATACTGTTATACGTCCTTTATTTAAAAATGTTAATTGCTTGTGCTCCCTATTGTTTAGTTCTTCTTCATTTTAAAAAATGTTTCCTAATTTTTGGTTTATTTGTGGAAAAGGCATGAAATAATTATTTGTGTTAAAAGTTTGTGCAAAGCCTGATATGTAAGTAGCCAGTTAATAATTATTTGTGTCAGTGATGCTACTCTAGTAACATTTGATGGAGCTCAGCTTTTTTCACTGCTGAACACTCAGTCCACTGGGGAAGAGTCCCTCCCCCTAAATATTACTCTAGGATTACTTGTCAATGTAGATATATGTGTATGTATGTGTATATATATATATATACATATATACATATATATATATATATAAAGATTTATTTATTTAATTGAAATTCAGAGTTACTAGAGAGAGGCAGAGAGAGAGGTCTTCCATCTGATGGTTTACTCCCCAATTGGCCACAACGACTGGAGCTGTGCTGATCTGAAGCCAGGAGCCAGGAGGTTTCTCTGGGTGTCTCCTGTGTGGGTGCAGGGGCCCAAGGACTTGGGCCATCTTCCACTGCTTTCCGAAGCCACAGCTGAGAGTTGGATCAGAAGTGGAGCAGCTGGGTCTCAAATCGGTGCTCATATGGGATGCTGGCACTGCAGGGGGCAGCCTAACCCACTACGCCACGGCACTGGCCCCAGAGATATATTTTTAGCTTTCAATAATGTACTAGTTTATGAATAAAGTATACAGTGATTCCTACTTTTGAAAGATTGCAGTGATTGTGCAGTTTTCCCTCAATCCAATCATATGTAAAAGAAGTAACTTGGCTATGCTATCAAGAAAACTGTGTAATACTCATTGTATATTTCATTTTTGCTTGCTTTACATTAAATTGATTATTTCTGTGAAAACTTTTTGCTTTTTTTTTTAAAGGTGGTGGGCCCAGGAAAAGAAAATTATCTTCTTCTTCAGAGCCGTATGAGGAAGATGAATTTAATGATGATCAATCTTTAAAAAAGACAAGAATAGATCATGTAAGTGCATTTAAATTATAGTATCAAAATTGGTTGCTTAAAAACTGCAAGAGGGGCCTGGTGTTGTGGCACAGAGGGTTAAAGCCCTGGCCTGCAGTGCTGGCATCCCATATGGGTGCTGGTTCGAGACCTATCTGCTTTACTTGTGATCTAGCTCCCTGCTAATGTGCCTGGGAAGGCATCAGAGGATGCCCCAAATGCTTGGGCCCCCGCACCCTTGTGAGAGACCTGAAAGAATCGCCTGGCTCCTAGCTTCTGATCGGCCCAGCTCTGGCCATTGCAGCCATTCGGGGAGTGAACCAGCAGATAGAAGACCTCTCTGTCTGTCTCTACCTCTCTCTGTAACTCTGTCTTTCAAATAAATTAACATAATAAATCTAAAAAAAAAAAAAGATTCCCAGAAAATGTAATTTAATCAAAACCTGCATGGGTATCAAAACTTTTGCACCGAAATACACTTACACTCCCTATCTGGGGAGTGAACCAGCAGATGGAAACCTCTCTCTCTGCCTCTGCCTTTCCCTCTCTCTAATTCGGCCTTTCAAATAAATAAATAAATCTTAAAAAGAGAGAGAGAGCAGGAGAGTTACCATAACTCTGAAGACACTAAAGTTGTATCACTGAATCTGTCAAGATGAAAACAGATAGCCTTCTGCTTGTCCTTTGTATTTGGAATAGAGCAGAAAAAAGCATCTACCCAATTAATAATTGCGTAACTATATTGCCCTGCTCTAGTAAAAATCCCACATATGATGTAATCTGGGGCCATTACCTGATTGTTTATGATTCTGTGAAATAATTGCCCAAGAGCCTTTCAACTTTTCCATAGCCCAAGGAGGCATGTTAGTATGTTAGGATGAGATGATAGTGTCAGTCTGTAGTTCCGTCAGGAATGTGATATTGTTGTTGTTCATATTTTTCCACTTAAATTTTTAAATTTTTTACTTATTTGAGAGGCAGAGAGAGAGAGAGCAAGACAGACTTGCTCCCGTCTGCTGGTTCACTCCCCAAATGCCCACATCAGCCTTGGGTTCAAAGCTGGGAGTCAAGAACTCAATCTGGGTCTCCCTTGGGGGTGGCAGGGACCTAACTACTTGAGCCATTATCTCCTCTGCCTCCCAGGGGGTGCATTAGCAGGAAGCTGGAATTAGGAGCAGAGCTGGGATTCACACCCAGGCATGCCAGTATGGGATGTGGGCCTCTTGTTTACCAGGCCAAATCCCTGCCCCTTGAGTTAACTTTAAGAAGGACAATTCTGTGAATTTTGATTTAGCATTTCCATGGATTTAGGAGCTGATAAACAATTTTAACAAGTGTCAAATCTATCTGTTTCACTTATGTATTATGGACCTGGAAAACCCAAGTCAGATTTGAGGCCAAACTTCATGTTGCACGTAGCTTCTTTGAAGCTCCAGTGGATCCACTGGACCACGCTACTATCTTGAGTCACCAGAGATGAGCAGAGCTGGCAGATGCCTCAGGTCTAAGAGCAAACAGCAAGTGATAGACATACTGTCTGCTGAATGATTCGTTTCTGATACCATGCAATTGATTTCCAAAAGCTGATTATTATTTTCTAAATCTTAAAAAATGATTCACAGGGCTGGCGCTGTGGCATAGCAGGTAAAGCCACCTCATGCAGTGCCAGCAATCCCATATGGGTGCTGGTTCTGGTCCCAGCTGCTCCTCTTCTGGTCCAGCTCTCTGCTGTGGCCTGGGAAAGCAGTAGAACATGGCCCAAGTCCTTGGGCCTCTGCACCCATGTGGGAGACCCGGAAGAAGCTCCTGGTTCCTGGGTTTGGATCAGTGCAGCTCCAGCCTTTGGGACCAACTGGGGAGTGAACCAGCGGATGGAAGACCTCTCTGTCTCTACCTCTCTCTGTAACTATGACTTTCAAATAAATAAAATAAATCTTAAAAAAAAAAAAAAAAAGGAAGTAAAGGAGAAAGTAGAAGACTAACTTGTTATTTACTTAACAGAGTAGATAAATTCTTGATTAAGTAGAATACAAGATTTTTCTCATACATGAACCCAAGGAATCTTTTTTTGTTTATTTAAATGTAGAATTTAATGAATTTGTTCAAGTGAAATGAAGTGGTAGAAGGAAGACTGTAAATGTGGCCATAGCCATAGTTATTTAATTTATATGCTATTTAGTTCCACTTAAGATTCCTTTTGTGGTTGTAATTAATATTTAATCCATTGTGTTGATGAAGATTGATGCAAAGGTAAACATCTTTCAGAAATTAAAACTTACAGAGAGCTATGAAATTGTGAACATAGTTAAGACATTGGTACCATTTTTTAAAACTTGTCATTTGCTTGGAGAACACTTCATTTTATATATGAGTTATAGTGAGTTAACTTGAGAAATATTCTAAAAGATTTTATTTTGCACATTGAATAGTTTGAGTTAGCACCTATATAATAAAGATCTTTTATTTTTTTAAAGATTTATTTATTTATCTGGAAGGCAGTTATAGAGAGGCACACACACACACAGAGAGAGAGAGCGAGAGAGCGCGAGAGAGCTCTTCCATGCATTGATTCACTCCCCAAATGGCCACAACGGCAAGAGCTGGGCCCACACGAAGCCAGGAGCCAGGAGCTTCCTCCTGGTCTCCCACGTGGGTGCCGGTGCCCAAACACTTGGACCATCTTCTACTGCTTTCCCAGGCCATAACAGTGAGCTGGATTGGAAGAAGAGCAGCCAGGACTCAAACTGGCACCCACATGGGATGCTAGCACTAGCAGGTGGCTGCTTTAGCATGCTATGCCACAGCACCAGCCCCAAAGTCGTTCAAGTGATCTTAAATTAGCAATATTTTTTTACTTTTAAAGTAATTTATTTGTCAAAGTTTATTTAAATAGAAACAAATCTTGGACTCTTCTGATAAAGTATGATTTTTTTAAAGATTTATTTATTTATTTATTTGAAAGTCAGAGTTAGAGAGAGAAGGAGATGCAGAGAGAGAGAGAGAGGTCTTCCATCGGCTGATTTACTCCCCCAATTGGCTGCAACAGTCGGAGCTGCACCAATCAGGAGCCAGGAGCCAGGAGCTTCCTCTGGGTCTCCCATGCGGATGCAAGGGCCAAAGGACTTGGATCTTCCACTACTTTCCCAGGCCATTGCAGAGTTGGATCGGAAGTGGAGCAGCGAGGTCTCGAACTGGCACCCATATGGGATGCCGGCACTGCAGGTGGCTGCTTTACCTGCTGTACCACAGCGTAGCCCCCAAATACAATTTTCAAATCATGTCAAAATATAAATGTAATTTCCTTAAGACCATTGTTACTGATGATATTTTTAAATATTTTAAAAATTTTTATTCATTAGTTTTTAACATATTCAACGTGGTTCACAGATACAGTTTTAAGAATGTAATGATATTCCCTTCCTCCCTCTATCCTCTTTCCTTATCCATTTGTTATTGTTTATCTCTTAATTTGATTCATTTTCTTTCCTCTCTTCAATTAGGGTGAGGAGTCAAATGAGTCTGCAGAATCTAGCAGTAATTGGGAAAAGCAGGAAAGTATTGTACTGAAATTACAAAAGGAGTTTCCAAATTTTGATAAGCAGGTAAGTAGTCATGTGCAGAAATTTAATTAATGTACTAAAAAGATTACAAAATGAATTTCCAGTTTAACCATGTGAAAGCTTAGGGTGAGTTTTCATTTTTCTAATTAAATGTTTGCCTTTTATGAATGTTATATGAAGTAGTTTTAAACTGCTTATTATGTTTTTACCTTGTTTATTTACCTTGTTTACTAATTTATAGTATCAGCATTATAACTATCATCATAATAAAAATTGTGGACTGATTTATAACGTGTTAATCATCTAGAATGCCATCTATAACCCTGCTATGTCCAGCTACTGTTTTTTTTTAACCCCATGTCTCATCCTTGAAATTCTCATAAGAATTTTGAAATATAATATTGCATTTCAGTGTCCTTAAGTTTCATAAGGTCTGTTTTACTTCCCAGATAATAAAAATTCTTTCAGTTCTTTATAAAGACTATACCAAGCTTGCCATTGCTACAAGGGCCTTCTTTTAATCCTGTGATCATATATAGAAGCACATATTTAACATTTGGAATACATTTACATTTGCATTAAATCATTCTAGTGAAGTTCAGATTATATATCTGAATTCTCATGAGCTAAAGGCAAAATCTGTTGCTATCCTGTTCTTTATATATGTTGAAATTAAAAATTTTGAAGTTAGCAATCCATGTTGAGGTTTTACTTTTTGTAAAAGATTTATTTATTTGTTTATTTGAAAGAGAGAGGGAAATATATATACACACACACAAACAGATACATATAAGTGTATATATATAGAGAGAGACAGACAGACAGACAAAGGGGGTTATTTTCTATCTGCTAGTTCATGCCTCAATGGCCACAACGGCAAAGGGCTGAGCCAGGCCAATACCAGGGTCCCAGAACTCCATTCCTGCCTCTCACGCTCCCATGTGAGTGCAGGGCCCCAAGTATTAGGCCACTATCTGCTCTTTTCTCAGGCATCTTAGCAAGGAAGATCAGAAGTAGAGCCGCTGGAACTCAAAAAAGATGCTCTGATATGCGATGCTGACATTGCAAGCAGTGGCTTAATCCTCTACCCCACAACACTGGCCTCTGTTTTCATTTTTAACTGCGGATATATTTCTTGATTCCTCAGTGTTCAGGGTACTCTGTGGGGAAAGCTAGAAATGCAAAAATAAGTTAAGTTTCCTTCCTTATGAAGACCATCATGCATTTGCAGAAGTAAAATTTCATAGGAAGCATTTGTAAAGCACATAAAAAGGATAAAATAATCAGATAGGTATTCTGTGCATTCAGGTAATTAGCTTAGTTTTCAAAGAATGTGTTTTCCACAAGTTGCTAATTTGAAATATTAACAGAAGGATCAATAACTTATTTCTAGGAACTGAGAGAAGTACTCAAGGAACATGAGTGGATGTACACTGAAGCTTTGGAGTCTCTAAAAGTGTTTGCAGAAGACCAAGGTAATATTCTGTCATAGAAAATACATACTTCTCATTATATTCTATATTTTAGTATATGGGAAGTAATAAGCCTGGTAGTTATGAGTCCAAGAGCGGTATTGCAGATAACATTGGAAGTAATACTGTATAAATTTTTAAAATAGCCATTTCCCAATTTTTTGGTAAGATTTGTTTATTTGAAAGAGAGAGAGAGAGATCTTCTATTCAAATGGAATGAAAACACACCAAACACCGGAGTTAGAGGAAAGGTTTATTGTCAGGTGGGGGAAGCCCACAGACAGAGGGGGGAGGTGTAGAGAGAGTGAGAGAGAGCATGTGTTCAGGAACAGGTCCTGTTAAACCTTTGCAGTAAGGGGAGGGGAGGCAAGGAAGTAGAAGCAACGAATCCCATTAGGGTAGGGGTGGAGCTGTCACCAGTGGTTGGGCCGTGGGGCTTAGGACCAAAGCCAACTATGCAAGATGGTGACAGGAGGCCAGGGCCTAAGATGGCATCCAAGGTATAGATGGCACCACAGATGAGACTGCCATTTTACTAACAGCTACAGCTGCTGGTGCTATGCCAAGCTGAAGCCAGGAGCCAGGAACTCCATCTGGGTCTCCCTTGTGGGTGTCAGGGACCCAGGTACTTGGGCCATCTTCTACTGCCTTCCCAGGTACATTAGCAGGGAACTGAATCACAAGTAGAGCAGCAGGGATGACTCAAATTGGCTCTGTGGTATGTGGTAGGCCACTGTGCTGGGCCTCCCCCTTCCTTTTTTTAAAAAAGATCTATTTATTTGTTTGAAAGGCTGAACAACAGAGAAAGAGAAGTTCCTAAATGTTTTGACCTATTTTTTTATGATAATGTAAAATAAAACAAGAAATATCTCTATCTGGCCAATACTTCTTTTTTTTTTTTTTTTTTTTTTGGCCAATGCTTCTTGATGGGTAAAGCTTATTTTAACACTGAGGAATCAAAGTAAGTTCACCTGTCAGGATGTTTCCTGTGAATGGTGGTATCTTATAATCATTATAATGTAGATTATCTTAATCTGTATTTGCATGAATATGAAAAGCACCAGCATCAAAAACTTAGGTGTATCATCAACGTGAAAGAAAGCCTCTGAATTCTAGTAGAACCTTGTTAACTCTAGCACCAGATGATAGAGGAGAGGCAAGAGTCAAGTAGACTAGCTCTTTATCATTGCAAAGCCAGCTTTAAAAGTCCAGCATAGAGAATTTAGATGCTTCTTAATGAATTTTTCTGAGAAATACTATACAACCAGAGAATTTCGTCGGAGGGCGGAATGCTACCAGAAATACTCATTCTGAGCCTGAAGACTGATTCAGAAGATCCAGATTATGAATGAGAAGAAATTTAAGGAATACCTCATTCAGTTTATTTTGCTTGTATTTTTCATGTGTCACAAGCATGAATGATCACTTTTAAATGTAAAAGCTCTTTTGAGTAAATAAAAAATAAATATTCTAAATAAAGTTCAGTGGTCCCTCCATGTCTGGATGATTGGTTCAGGGCCTCCTGGTAATACTAAGATCTGCCAGTGCTCCAGTCCCTTATGTAAAGTGATATGTAGTCTTTGCATGTAAGCTATGCCCATCCTCCCATATACTTTAAATAAATCATCTCTAGATAACTTAGAATACCTAATATGGTGCAAATGCCATGTACATAGTCATTGTATAAAAAAAGTCTGTACATGTTCAATACTGTACAGACAGAATATTTTCTAATATTTTTTGATCTGTAGTTGATTGAATCCATGAATGTAGAACCCATGGGCACAAAGAGCCAACTATATTGTGCTAGAGATTAAGAGGTGCTTTATTATTTGGTTTTTTTTTACTAGTATATAAAGTAAGAATAACTTTGATCCTCAGGCCTCTTAGAATTCTGTGATATGTGATGGACTAGTCAATGATAAAATATTCTTGATTTTTGGTAATAGTGTATTTAAATAATTTTTTAAGAATGATGAAATAGTGGAGACAGTGGTGGATATTTGATTATAACAAGGATAGTTTAACTTACAATTTTTATTAGTAAGCTTCAAGAAGGAGTGTTTTGCATGGGAGTGGGGCTGGTAAGGAGCACAGAGACATCTTTGGATATATAGCTGCCATTTATGTTCTCAGGATCAATGTTAAAAAATGGAAATTTATATTTAATTATTTAAAAGATTTGTTTATTTGAAAGGCATAGTTACAAAGAGGCAGAGAGAGAGACAGATCTTCATCCATGGGTTCACTCCTCAAATGACTGCAAAAGCCTGAGCTGGGCCTATCCAGAGCCAGGAGCTTCTTCCAGGTCTCCCATGTGGGTAGCAGGCTCCCAAGCACTTGGGCCATAGCAGACAGTTGGATCAGAAGTAGAGCAGCTGGGTCTTGAACTGGCGCTGATATGGGATGCCGGTACTGCAGGTGGCGGCTTTACTGGCCACACCACAGCACAGGCCCCTTAATTAATTTTAAAAGATAAATTATCAAGTGATTTTGAAACTATTTTAGCTTAGCATTTATCATGAAAGTTGCCTTGAGTATTTTCTTGTAAAGTACATCAAGATTTACCAATCAGTTGTGGCTGAATTCTGTATTCAGGAGGATTTTGTAAAATTTTTCTTCTTTGAAGCCAAAATCTTTAATTTGTATATTTCTGATTTAGTTATTGTTTTGTTTTTATACACAGATATGCAATATGCTTCACAAAATGAGGTTCCAAATGGAAAAGAAGTTTCTTCAAAGGGTCAGAATTATCCTAAAAATACAACTAAAACAAAACTAAAACAGAAATTTTCCGTGAAACCACAAAATGGTTTTAACAAGAAACGTAAAAAAAACGTATTTAATCCGAAGAAAGTCACTGAAGACTCGGAGTATGATTCGGGTTCTGATGTTGGCAGTTCCCTGGATGAAGACTACAGCAGTGGTGAAGAGGTGATGGAGGACGGCTATAAGGGTAAAATTCTTCACTTCCTTCAAGATGCCTCAATTGGTGAGCTCACTCTGATTCCTCAGTGTTCTCAGAAAAAGGCTCAGAAGATAACAGAACTCCGGCCCTTTAACAGTTGGGAAGCTCTGGTAAGGCTACATTCTTTTCCCCCCCTTCTGTGTGTGTGTGCTTAATTCACAGTACCGTTTATAGTCAAGTTGCCTTCAGCCCAGGGAAGCATAGATGGGTGGCCTTATCCTGTGTAGAGTCAAACATTACTTTCATTGTAAGCCAATAGTATTTCAAATAGTGTCATATGACCTAATTTTGAATGAATTAAGGGGTGATTTTCCTGAAAAACCCCAAGCTGATTGGCTGGGAATACTGTCACTCATTTTTTGCACAGAAACTTGGTTCATTTCACTGCAGAAGAAGAAATTAGAGCTTACATTTAGGAAGGAGTTGTTTGTTAGCCTGTTCTGATCTGTTACTGCTGAGACACCATGCAGAAAGCAAGAATGTGGCAGAAATTTTACTCCAGCTATTTGAAGAGCAGTAGCAACATCCAGGGGATCTCCATGCTTTAAAATGCCGGCCTAAGTGTTTTATACTTCATCACAAGAGAAGCAATCGTTTATTTTCTTTTTCTTCTAAAAGTGGCAGCTCAATCTCTAACATGATTTTCTTGATTAAACAACGCGGCCATTTTATGGAGTGTAGCAGGCTGCAGCATTTTTAATTGGAAAGATAGAAAAGTTTGTGGAAGCCTAGCATTCAAGCGTTAGGTGAAGGGAAGGCATAAAAACTGGTAAGTACACTTTGCATGATCATTTTCTGGAATTTGATTTCCTGTAAACAGGAATTATCCAAAATATCTGGAGTTTCAGTTTTATAAATGTCAACAGTCAACAAATCTTATACAAAGAAGAACTCCCTTTTAAATTTTGCTTCAGTTCTTTTGAGAATGTGGGCTTTGATAGTGTGAATTTTGTGTAGGCCCTGTTGTAAAAGCAGTATGGATGATTTGCCATAGCTTTGAAAGATGAAGTGAGTCTAGATCCTTTATAAAACTTTTTAGGAAGTTTTATTCCCTAAGTTGTGGAGCAGAGTTGCATTTGTGATTAGTTTGTACCTGTGGTTAATCTAAATGAGCATAAGTACCCTTAAGTGTGTTGACGTGCTTATAGGGTCCCTCAACAATGGTTGTAAAAAGCATTTTTTGAAAATAAAAATGTTTGAAAAATACAGAAAACTACATTGCTAGTATTTTAAATTTTTTAAGAAAATAATAAAATTGTGCGTTTTGCCTGAAGCCTTTGGTTTTCCAAAAGAACATCTGTCAAAGCAGGCCCTTTCAAAACTTGTTTGGCTTTGCCTGAGTGATTTATTTCTTAAAGTATTTGCTGAGGGGCTTTCTTGTTCTTTTCCTCCTTTTCTTCTTTCTTTTAATCTTTAATGGTCTCCTATGTTATTGCAGGGTTGGGTTGCTCAGGCTTGTTTGGATTCTAATTTATTGAATAAGGAATGCAATTATCTGCACTACTTTGTTTAGTCACTGTAGCTGCTTGCCCAGATATCTTATAGTAAAAGTAAATTATATAATTTTACCAGAAGTTTATATGCCAGATGTTTTTAAAAATATTCAGCAACTTAACATGTAGAAAGCATGTTTCCCTTACTAATTAATTGGATAGTTTAAATTAGTCTTGACATGACTTTGGAGATAATACATTACTTAAAACCTCCTAAGTTCTTGTCCTTTTCTGAAAGTTGAACATAAACATTATATTGTTTGTTCTAGTCAGCCATCCAGATCTTGAATATGTTATGTAACAGTTGAAAAGTATCCTAAAAATAAGCTTTCTACTTATGTGCGGTGAAAATATTACTTTGTTGTCCTGAGCTAAGTAGATAGATGGTGAGTTTTTGCAAATTATTAGTTCAAATGGCAAGCTAATATATACAAGCTTTACTTTTAATTTTCTCATAATTTTTTAGCTTCTACTTTGTGCTTTAGAATTCTGAATGTGACTGGTTTATAGAACATAATATTTCAATAAAATCATAGGAAAAAAATCAGTATTATATGCATATTTTGGTAGAACTACATAATATACTTTTTATTATTCAGGAAGTAATGATAATGCGTTTAAGCAAATTCAAAAGGAAAGAAAAGCCAAAAAAAAAAAAATCACACTTTTGTTTTGTTAGCTCTCTGTTTAAAATTCCTATGACATTTAGTTGAGGCTTTAATCAAGTTAGTCGTAAGCGAACTTTAATGAAGATTTAAAGTGTTATATAGTTAGAACACCTGAAACTATCTAGTCCATTCTTAAAATTATTATTGAAGCTTAGTTAGTCTTCCAAATTGGTAAATTTGGCAGAACTTAAGAATTGATAAATATTTCACCCAAAAAATGCAAACTGAGCCCTTGACCCAAGCAAACACTTGCATTTTAATTGTGATTTTTGTTAAAAAATGAAATTTCTGTAGTATTGGTTATCACTAAATGACTGAGTGTAACCATCAGTATTTCATTCTTATGTTCTTATGAAGGTAACTCAAATGTGAAAATTATTATCAAACCCCTTTAAAAAGTTTTGAAAAGTCGAAGTTTTATTAGACATATAATGTAAGTATGACATGTAAAGTATAATATTGGTATAATAGCAACTACATAATCCATTCACAGTAATTTAAATCTAATGATTACATTTTTGTATCATTAATGGTGTTCTCGTCTGAGAATTATACTTCTTTTTTAAACTACAGTTGTCTCAGACATTCAGTCCCCCTAATTTATATTGGAAATGTTGTTTAAGAAAATCACATCATTAAATCAGGTACAGATTGTAAATGCAGTAAGCCAAAAATGTTGCTAGTTTAAAAGCTTGTATTAATGTGATAAAATTAGAACTTTTGTTGTCAGATTGCACACATTTGATGGTATTAGTTCACCATCTACTTACTGAATTTTGGTCTAATCTTTTACTAAGTAAGGTGGGATGCAGTGTTATGTCTATGATAAATTTTACTATATTGCATGTTTATACATTAATCAGAGAATTAGCATATCTATACTGACCAATGAGATAATTCATGAATGGCTTAACCTAAAATTGTTCTCCTATGTATCTACTTAATTAACATTTAGATCAGCATAGCTGTGGCTTTTCTTGATGATAACCAAGCAGTACAGGTTTGGCCATGTCAAATAACTTTATGCTCCTCATTGCACCAGTTTTATCTACACATTTTCTTTCTTCTTTTTTTTTACATTACTTTGTGATTTCTTTAAAATGTCTGTCTAAATTCATCACTTAAAGCTTTGTAATATGTATTTCTTCCTTCCAAATAGGGAAGCTTTATTGAGTTTGTTTATAAGATTTCTGTTAATTTGAACAAGTTTGGTAAACTTACATTAAAAAATTTTAAATTCATGGAGCACTTTGTAGACTCCTGCCAGGTACTTATAACAATGAATAAAATTAGTGATTTTTTCCTTAGGATTGCTTTCTGTTAATTGGGGATTAAATACTTTGGGAATTTTACCTGCTTTTAAATTATTTCCCTCTGAGCCAAGACACTGTGGCAAAAAATGACCGACATGAAAGGTCTCTGTGAGTGAGATCCCAGTGGAAAGAAGGGGACATCAAAGAAGGAGGTACCTGTCTCTGAAGGGAGAAAACTTCCACTTTGATTATAGCCCAGTCTCAATCATGTCGGAGTTTGTGGACTCAGAAGGCTTCCATAGCCTTGGCAGCTCATGACAAGAACCTCGAGAGATCACAGACATCATAAATAAGAGTGTTAATTGTTAAATCAACAATGGGAGTCAATCTGCACTTGCTCCCCATGTAGGACCTCTGTCCTTAATATGTTATACTATGAGAATTAACAGTAAAATGTGTCTTCAAACAGTGCTTTATACTTTGTGTGTCTGGGAGCAAACTGTTGAAATCTTTACTTAGTGTAGAGTTGATCATCTGTATAGAAAGATAATTAAAAATGAATCTTAGGCCAGCGCCGCGGCTCACTGGGCTAATCCTCCACCTCTGGTGCTGGCACACTGGGTTCTAGTCCTGGTTGGAGTGCCGATTCTGTCCCAGTTGCTCCTTTTCCAGTCCAGCTCTCTGCTGTGGCCCGGGAAGGCAGTGGAGGGTAGCCCAGGTGCTTGGGCCCTGCACCCGCATGGGAGACCAGGAAGAAGCACCTGGCTCCTGGCTTCGGATCGGTGCAGCACATGGGCCGTAGCAGCCATTTGGGGGGTAAACCAATGGAAAAAGGAAGACCTTTCTCTCTGTCTCTCTCACTGTCTAACTCTGCCTGTTTAAAAAAAAAAAAAAGAATCTTAATGAAGAATGGGATGGGAGAGGGAGTAGAGGTGGGATAGGAATGGGGGTGGGAGGGCGGGTACGGGGGTAAGAACCACTATAATCCAAAAACTGTATCTGTGAAATTTATATTTATTAAATAAAAGCTTAAAAAAAACAAAAAACAAAAAAAATGATTTCCCCCTTCCAATAGAAATTCGAAAGTAATTATACAGTAAGAGTGACACACTGTGGCAAGAAAGGAGTACTTCAATCACAAACTGAAAGAAAAAAATCCTTAGATAATAGAATTCTTAATCTAGAGACATTATTCAGGACCCATTGATATCTTTTTTTCATGTAATTATCCACCATGTGGCAATTACATTTTTTTCCTTTTATTTTTCCCCTGAAATATTAGCTTTATTTCTTGAAAGCTAATTTCTTCAGTGTTAAATTGAAGTAGTCACATCCAAGAATAAAGTTGGTAGTCCAGTTTATACAAAATTATACTGAAGTTACTCACCACTTAAGATATTTTGAACATCATCCATTTATGTGTACATTTGTATATTTCATATCATGTGATTAGGATTATATTTCCTATGCTTATCAGTAGCTTTAGATTTACTATTGATCATTCACTTATAGGATATTTGTATTTCTTAAATCTTATTTTAGTGAAGCTAAGTAATTTTCAGGATTTTTAAGTGTTTTTGTGTTCAAGAAACAGTAACATGAAGTGGCAGTAGAATATCCTTAATCTTTCCTTAAATGCCCAAAACCCCTTTTCTCCTCCACCACAAATAAATGCACAAATAAATGAAAATCTTAAAGTAAATCTTGGGTTTATGTTAATTTTTTGTTAATATTTTTGCTTTTAGGGGCCGGCGCCATGGCTTACTTGGTCAATCCTCTCCCTACAGTGCCGGCATCCCATATGGGTGCCTGGTTCTAGTCCCGGTTGCTCCTCTTCCAGTCCAGCTCTCTGCTGTGGCCCCAGAGGGCAGTGGAGGATGGCCCAGATGACTGGGTGCCTGCACCCGCATGGGAGACCAGGAAGAAGCACCTGGCTCCTGGCTTTGGATCAGTGCAGCGCCGGCTGTGGCGGCTATTTGAGGGGTGAACCAATGGAAGGAAGACCTTTCTCTCTGTCTCTCTCTCTCACTATGTATAATTCTACCTGTCAAATAAAAAAAGAAAGAAAAAATATTTTTTGTTTTTATTATTTTATATGCACTTAGAATAATATGTTAAGTAATAAATAAGTTAATTTCATATACTTGCTTTCCCTCCCCCAAAGTTCTAGTCATCTCTTTCCTCTACTAATTTTTTAAGATCTTATTTATTTATTTGAGAGGTAGAGTTACAGACAGTGAAAAGGAGAGACAGAGAGAAAGGTCTTCTGTCCGCTGGTTCACTCTCGAAATGGCCACAACGGCCGGAGCTGCGCCGATCCAGAGCCAGGTGCCAGGAGTTTCTTCCAGGTCTCCCATGTGGGTTCAGGGTCCCAAGGAATTGGGCCATCTTCTACTGCTTCCCCAGGCCATAGCAGAGAGCTGGATCGGAAGAGGAGCAGCCAGGACTAGAACTGGCACCCATATGGGATGCCGGTGCGGCAGGTGGAGGATTAACCCATTGCGCCATGGCGCTGGCCCCTGGGAGCTGAGTCTTCCTTTGCTGTTGTTTCACCCTCCAATGGCCGCCGCGGCCAGTGCGCTGCGGCTGGCGCACCGTGCTGATCCGAAGGCAGGAGCCAGGTGCTTCTCCTGGTCTCCCATGGGGTGCAGGGCCCAAGTACTTGGGCCATCCTCCACTGCACTCCTGTGCCACAGCAGAGAGCTGGCCTGGAAGAGGGGCAACCGGGACAGAATCCGGCGCCCCGACCGGACTAGAACCCGGTGTGCCGGCGCCTCAAGGTGGAGGATTAGCCTATTGAGCCACGGTGCCGGCCAAGGGAGCTGAGTTCTTAAGCCATTACCTGCTGCCTCCCAGGGTGTACATTAGCTGGAAGCTGGAATCAGAAGTAGAATGGGGACTTGAACCTAGGTACTCTGATATGGGATTTGGGCAACCTGAGCCTTTTTTTTTTTTTTTTTAGATTTGCTTATCTATTCAAAAGGCAGAGATTGAGAGAGAGAGAGAGAGAGAGAGAGAGAGATCTCCATCTGTTGGTTCACTCCCCAAATGGCCATAGTGATCAAGAGTAGGCCAGGCCTAAGCCAGGATCCGGGAGCTTCATCTGGGCCTCCCACTTGGGTGCAGGGGCCCATGCACTTGGGCCGTCATCTTCTGCTTTCCCAGGCCACAGCGGAGAGCTGGATTGGAAGTGGAGCAGCCAAGACTCGAACCAGCACCCATATGGGACGCTGGACCGACAGGACCAGGGCTTTATTTAACCCACTGCACCACACTGCCAGCCCCAAAGACAATTTAAATTTATAAATAATATGAGAGAAGTAAATTTGGGATTCATTAAAATTGCTCTGATTTTTTTTCATCTTTTTTTTAAGAAGGTCCATTTAAAAATAAAAAATATTCTAATTGAAAGTTCTAGAAATTTCTTAAATATGAATTCTTATCTATCTTACTGTTTATGAATAGACCTTTTCATTAAAAAGCACAAAGAGAAGGTATGTCATATTGTGGTTATGAATGTTGTCCTTGTAAAAACTTAAAGTAGTGTACAAATAACTTGCTATTTCATTATGGTGTTTGTGAGGTACTAGATTGATTTTTGTTTTCGGCTTTCAAAAAAAAATTCTGCAGCACATTATTAATGTGGCTTTAGAACAGATAACCAACTTGTTCTAGGGTAAATATGAAAAATATATATTGCTGTAAACTGCCTTTTTATGAAATTATCTGTATTTTGGATTGTTGAATTTCTGTTGCTTGAATGTCTCTCTGAATTTAGAAATACTATGATTACAGGAATTATTTAGAGCTGTTACGTGTTGTTCTTGTTGAAACTTGGAAGAAAATGCTAATACTGACAGATGAGATTTTTTTTGTTTGTTTTGTTGCTTTTCTGTTTCCTTTATTCAGTCCTGGATTATGGGGTTTTATTTGTTTGCTTGTTTTGTTTTGTTTTGTTTTGTCCAACAAGGTTCAAACAGCTATTGGTCTTTCTAAATATTCTTTGTAATTGTATAGCTTTTACATTTGAAGTGTTCATTGTCTGCTTTTCATGATAAATATAAGATATATTTTGAAAGATAAATTTTTCTGTATTTTCACACAAAGCCATTTATACAAGTACATATTTAAAAACGCCTTTAAAATTTTAACTAATGTATGAGTTGGTTGTTGTTAACTTTTTTACTTTAAGGTTTATTTGAAAGCAGTTTTCTTATATATATATAGAGAGAGAGCAAGAGCAGTCTTCCTTCCGCTGGTTCCCTCTCCAAATGGCTCTAAGGACTAGGTCTGGGCCAGACAGAAGCCAGGAGTCTGGAACTCCATCTGGCTCTCTTTTGGGGTTTCAAGGACCCAAGCACTTGGGAAGGTCATCAACCACTGCCTTCCCAGGTGGGTGCATCAGCAGAGAGCTGAATCAGAAGTTTACAGCCAAGGGGCTGGCATTGTGGTGTAGCGGGTAAAACCACCATGTGCCACACAGCATCCCACATGTGCGCTGGTTCATGTCCCGGGTGTTCTACTTCTGACCCAGCTCCCTGCTAATGTGCCTGGGGAAGCAGCAGAAGATGGCACCCAAGTCCCTGGGCCTCTGCACCCTCGTGGGAAACCTGAATGAAGCTCCTGGCTCTTGGCTTCAGCTGGGCCTTGCCCTAGCTGTTGTGGCCATCTGGGGAGTGAACAAGCAGATAGAAGATCTCTCTCTGTCTCTCCTCCTCTCTCTGTAGCTCTGCCTTTCAAGTAAATAATTAAAAAAATAAATAAAGTGCAATAGACAGGACAAACCATCACTTATGTGGAATGCCAGTATAACAGGCAGTGACTTAACTTATGGGGCCACAGTATTGGCCCAGTTGTGGTTATTTTAAGATTTATTTATTTATTTAAAAGGCAAAGTTACAGAGAGGCAGAGAAAGAGAGAGAGGTCTTTCATCTGCTGGTTCACTCACCAAATGGCCACAATGGCCAGAGCTGGGCCGATCTGAAGCCAGGAGCCAGAAGCTTCTTCCAGGTCTCCCATGTGGGTAGCAAGGGCCCAAGCATTTGAGCTATCCTCTACTGCTTTCCTAGGCCGGCCATAGCAGAGAGCTGGATCAGAAGTGGAACAACCGGGTCACGAACCAGTGCCCATATGGGATGCCAGCACTGCCGGCAGTGGCTTTACCTGCTGTGCCCTAGCGCCAGCCCTAATCTGAAAGTTGTGAAGAAAAATAACTTGATAAAGAGATATTGCCAATTACTTAATGCTGCTCTTGTGAGAGAACAGCTGTGAAGGACAGAGTAACAAGGTTCAGATTATGCATTTGGGGGGAAATGTATTTTTTTCTTTCTTTTTCTTTTGTTTTTTTTTTGTTTGTTTGTTTTTGTTTTTTTTTTCTTTTTGACAAGCAGAGTTAGTGAGAGAGACAGAGAGAAAGGTCTTCCTTCCATTGGTTCACCCCCCAAATGGCCGGCGCACTACGCCAATCTGAAGCCAGGAGCCAGGTGCTTCCTCCTGGTCTCCCATGCGGGTGCAGCACTTGGCCCATCCTCCACTGCCTTCCCAGGCCACAGCTGGACTGGAAGAGGAGCAACCAGGACAGAATCGGCGCCCCAACTGGAACTAGAACCCAGAGTGCCGGCGCCGCAGGTGGAGGATTAGCCTAGTGAGCTGCGGTGCTGGCCAAAATGTATTTTTTTCAACATAATGGATTTGAAGTGAAACACATGGGAATTCAGATATGGACATAAAGAATCAGGTTAGGTTTTCAGGGCCCATGCTGTGGTTTAGCAGGTAAAGCTTCTGCTTGCAGTGCCAGCATCCCATATGTGTGCCGTTTGGAGTCCCAGCTGCTCCACCTTTGATCCAGCTCTCTGCTTTGGCCTGGGAAAGCAGTAGAAGATGGCCCAAGTCCTTGGATCCCTGCACCCATGTGCGAGACCAGGAAGAAGCTCCTGGCTCCTGGCTCCTGGCTTCGGATCAGCACAGCTCTGGCCACTGTGGCCATCTAGGGAGTGAACCATTGGATAAAAGACCTCTCTCTCTCCCTCTCTGCCTCCCTGTACTCTGCCTTTCAAATGAATAAATAAATCTTTTAAAAAATGCATCACATAAGAGTGTAGTGGATTTCTTTTAAAAAAAAAAATCTGGTTTTCTTAGCACTTGATTAAACTGATTATTAAATGTTTAAAATTTTTAAAATTTCCCTCATAAAGAAAAATTGAGTTTGGATTTCTGTTTCTGAACTATATTTTACCTTTCATGCCGTAGTTCACAAAGATGTCCAAAACTAATGGCTTATCAGAAGATTTGATATGGCACTGTAAAACATTGATCCAAGAAAGAGATGTGGTTATAAGGCTTATGAACAAATGTGAAGACATTTCAAATAAATTAACCAAACAAGTAACCATGCTCACTGGAAATGGAGGAGGCTGGAACATCGAACAACCCTCCATTCTAAACCAAAGGTAATCTTTGTTAAACACACTATTTTATCTCTGTTGTATGAAGTGTTTGAACTTATTTCTGTATTGTGCCTAGAGAAATGAAATATGGAAGTGATGCAGCAACTAATGTTAGACGAGAACTCTCAGGGTTTCCTGCAATGGCCCAATAAGTCATTAAGTGGTTTAGGGATTGTTTTTCATTGATTCCCCTTCCCAAAGCAGAGTATTTCATACCCTCTTTACCTTTATAAGTGAGAAGGCAGAAATGATTTATCTTCCTTGTGTGAAAACAGATTATTTCCTGAAATTATCATTAGTGAAACTGAAAAGGTGGTTTTTAGCTACCTGCCCTACTCCTGTGCGTCAGTTTGATTCCCCAAAAACATCCACTGCTAATTGCATCAGTGTAAAAATTTTTTTTTGCCATTCGCCTATTTTCTTTTTATTTCTAAATGAAATTATTAAAATGTCCTATATTTGGGGTGAAATGGTTAAATGCTTCAAAAAGCCCAGATATTTAAACATTGTGGGGAGAGGGTAACAAAACCCTTCAAAAAGGGAAAGGATAGATACCATTTTAAAATGAACTAAATAAATATACATATCCCTGTAAAGTTCTGCTTTCAATAAAATACCTCATCAGAATTCTTTATTTAATTTTTTTTAAAGATTTATTTATTTGAAAGAGTTAGAGAGAAAGATGTTCCATCCACTGGTTCACTCCCCAGATGACTGCAACTGCTGGGGCTGGGGCAGGTTGGAACCAGGAGCTTCATCCAGATCTCCCACGTGGGTGACAGGGGTCCAAACAGCTGGGCCATCTTTTATTGCTTTCCCAGGCCCTTAGCAGGGAGCTGGATCAGAAATGGAGCAGCCGGTACATGAATCGGTGCCCATTTGGGAAGCTGGCTTCACAGGTGGCAGCTTTACCCACTGTACCACAACCCAGGCCCCTCTCATCACAATTCTTTAAAAACATAACCACGAAAAGTTGTCCAACAGCCAGTGCATATTAAAATGGCTTTTATAATTGTGATACCCACATTTTGCATGTTGTTGGACGTTAGGGTAGGGAAATTGTTTTGACCTTCCTCTAAACGTTTATTTGTTTATTTTTAAATGGAGACTCAGAATTGTTCAGACAGCTTTCTTTTTAATAATGTATACAGTTCTTTGTTATGATATTACTTATGGTGGCAAAAATATGGAAACAATTCAAGTTCCTAAAATCAGGAAGTAATTAGAATGAATGATCATATCTTCATACTGTGCAATGCTATACATCTTTAAAAATGAGTTACATTTGTTCAGATTATTTCTAATAAGTATTTTTATAAGATTAGCACTAGGGTCTCATTAAAATTAATTACCTCAGCTGATGATTTTATTTACTTCTTAAGTTAATGATCAAAGCATAATTGCTGGTCATTGGTTAATTAAAAATCAAGTTGTAAAAAAAAAGATAAAATTACTGTTTTTTAATAGTAAGCTACAATCTTTTCTGTGCCCTTCTAGGGTGCTATGGGATGGTGTAGGGAAACGTGATGCAGTTCCCACAAAGAAGCTCTTTTCTCTGTTGCATAGAAAGAACTATTTCAGCAAATTCATCTCCTAAAAGTGTAGTTGGAGCTGCTGCTTGTTCTCCAGCATTGGATATGGGGAGTTCTTCACTCTGCAAGGCTTACCCAGTTGAGTCTACTTTATTGTAATTTGGACTTCTAAAAATCAAGTGCTTTATCGCATCACTTTTAAAATTTCTCTTTTAAACCCACATTCACAAAGCCCTGTTACTTGTAAATAGTATGATCTGGTAATGAACTGTCCTTTCTATTAGACTAAGGACTTTTTATTTAATGAAATAATAATAGATAAGCAAAATAATTGCTATTTTTTTCTTTAACTGCTTATTGGATCTAATCCAAGGCACAATTTCCAAAAAATATGTATCTATGTTTTCTTAAGAGTTTATTTAAGTACACTTTTAGGGGTTGGAATTTGTTGTCTTGGTTTTTGTGCTTAGCCAAAGTAAGAGTTGCTTAAGCAATTTTTACTTGGTGTGCTGGCCAGGCATTGTCGCTGCTTAGAATAGATATGTTTGAAGTTGTTTCCTTGCCTTGGGAAAGGATTTATTAGCACAGAGGAAAGTATTAGTCTATCCTAATGAATAACCTACCATGAGTGCATCTTTCTCTTCACGGAACAAATTATTTGTGGCAGAGTTTGCCTTGAAGCAAAATCAGTGTTAACTGTTTAGTTTTTTTCTATTTCAAGCTTATGAGAATGTAACAGAAGAAATTTTGCCCTTTAGAAATAGAAACAACTCAGAATCTTTATTTAAAAATTAAATTGTAGGGAAAAATAAATTTTCTGATTATATACCTCAAACCATTATTCATAAACTTTATTTTAAAATACCAAAATCAAAATTGCCTGAAGTCAAAATTTTTAAAACTTATTTCTCTTGTTTTACTCTTACTATAGATGTGATCATCTTTTCTGAAGTATTAGCAATTAATCTAAAAATTATCAGCTTAAAACTTTTAACTGGAATGATTTCCTACATGTTCAGTATACACTATGATTAATCACATTTCCTGTCTTTTTTGGCTACATCTACCAAGATTCTCTGATCTTGTTTCTTAACAAGAAACTTAAGAGGATGATTGCCTATCTTATTCCTAAACCAGAGCTATGAGGTCATTTGATAATGATGCCAATGCAAATCAATACTGCAGATACGGTTTGACTAACACAAAGTACCAGAATGTAAATATTTTGGTTTGAATGTTTCTGTTAGTATGAATTGTTGTGGTAGTATTTTTCAGCAGCCATGTCACATTACAGACATAACCTTTGATTATGAAGAAATCGTAGTGCCTCTGTCTGTAAGGAATGTTTTATCCTGACTTCAAAATAGCCTACTGTTCATTTTCTTTCATGTTCTTAGTAATTCTTGAAAACATTTTCTTTTTCCCTAGTGGGAGGTAAGAGAACCTTTAGTTTAGAGATACTTGTAATGTTCTGTTTAGAAGTGGCCACTTAATTAAAATCAGATGACATAAGTAAATCTTCCACATCTTTTTCTATAAATTGGTTGTTAGGGTTCATATACAGTCATTCTTACAAATCTATACAGTGTGAAAATAAATAGGAGGTATGATTACTTATCAGGAACATCAGAAAGTTTGTCAAAAGTTAAATTTTACAAGATGAATTGTATTTTTCAATGTAAGCTCTGTCAAGTGCCAGATACATTTCTAAGCAATGGTATGAACCACTTAGTCCATCTGTAGAGAACTGAAGGTTTGGGGGATCTAATCAGTGGTTTTTCTTTGCATCATTATCTGAAGAAAAATCTGTGCCCTTTAAGAATTTTTTTTTTTAAGATTACCAGAACAAAAAAAGAAAAAACTAAATCAGGACTATAATGTGGATGCCTAATGATTCCTATTGAAACTCTGACAGAATTGCCCTTCTTTGAGGAAAAGAATGAGCAGTAGCATTGTCATATGGAGAAAGACTCTGGTGAAGCTTTTCTGGGCACTTTTCTGCTAAATCTTTGACTTTCTCAAAAAATTCTCTGAATAAGAAGTTGGTCTCATTCTTTGACCCTCCAGAAAGTCAACCAAAATGCAATGAGCATCCAAGAAATTGTTGCCATGACTTTGGCTCTTGACGTCCACTTTTGCTCTGACTGGACCACGTCCAACTCTTAAAAGACATTACTTACTTTGATTATACCTCGTCTTCAGCATTGTAATAGTAAAGTCATGTTACAGTTCTTTGAGAACATGCTTCAAGATCTTGATTCCAGTTGCTTTAAATTTCATTTGAAAGTGTTGTTATCTGTGGATAATCTGGGCACAAAAGTTTTGGTACCAATGGAGTGGAAAGTTCTCTCCACTTGAATTTTTCAGTGAAAATTATGTAAGCTGAAGCAGTTGAAATGTTTGGCTACTGTTTCTGCTGTTCATCATCAGTCATTTTCAGTAAAGGCACAAACAAGATGTATTTATTCCTCATGAGCTGATGTGGATAGTCTGGCTACTGGCCTCATCTTCAACATCATCTCATCCCTTCATCTTTAACATCATCTAGTCCTCTTTTCAAACAAGTGACCCATTTGTAAATGCTGGTTTCTTTTGGACATTGTCCCCATAAACTTTTTGTAAGGCATCAGTGATTTTCCCATTCTTCCAACCAAGTTTCACCATAAATTGGATGCTTGTCCTTGCTTTAATTTTAGCAGAATTCATGTTGATTTGATAGGGGCTCTTTAAAAAAATTTATTATTTGTGTGAAAGAGAGAGAGTACACACCCATTCACTAGATCACTCCCCAAATGTTTATCCATCAAGCTTTGGCTGAGCCAGGCTAAAAGCACAAACTAGGAGCTCAATCCCAGTCCGCTACATCAGTGATAGGGATACAGCTACTAGAGCCATCATTGCTGCTTCCCAGCAATGCTGCTTTAGCAAGAAGCTGGAGTAGGGAGCCAGACAGATATTGAACTCAGATAGTCTGACATGGAACACCTATCCCAGAGGCTTTTTTCAAATTTGTGTGTTACGTTCTTTATGCCTCAAACTTGGGTCTTTTCAAACATGTTGTAACCAGTTAGTAGAAGTTTATTTTGGAGCAGAAAAGTTTTTTGAAATCCATATAGTTTTTTCATAATACGTAGACCCCGTGGGCCTCAAAAATTTTGGAGAAAATGCATATTATGAAAAAACTGCATGAATTTCAAAAGTTTTACAACAAAATAAGCTTACTTTTAAGATTTCTTTTTATTTATTTGAAAGGTAGAATGACAGAGAAAGAGAGACACACAGAGATTTTCCATTTACCAATTACTCCTAAATATCCACAATAGCTGGGTCTGGGCCAGGCCAAAGCCTGGAGCCAGGAACTCTACCCAGCTCTCCCATATGGGTGGCAGAAGCCCAAGAACTTGAGCCATCATCTGCTGCCTCCTAGGAGAATTAGCAGGAAGCCAAATAGGAAGTTTAGAGAAGCTATAGCTGGTTCCCAGATGAGACACTTTGACATGGGATGTAGGTGTTCCAAGCAGCACTTAACTTGCTATGCCACAGCACCTGTCCCCAATAACTTTAGCTTTTAATCACATTTTTCTATGATCCCCTGAAATACCTTCACGTACATTAATCTATGTTTTTAAAACAAATATCTTAATATAATAAAGCTGTTTAATGCTCCAACCAAAACACTTTACCAAGGCTGCTTTGTGAATCTGAATAAAGCAGTTTCCTTTAAATTAATTATATGTAGTAGTTACCCATCACTTACTAAAATGGATGCATAGTATTTTTGACAGTTAAATATGCTCTTTCCTCAATAAATGTTGTTGATAAAGGATTTACTAACTTTTGTTTAAGAATACTTCTTGGCTGTTTGTGGTAAGTTATACATTGGGATGCCATGTTGGCTGTTGGATGCACTTATATGTGATGTAATGTGCTTACTTTACCAACTTTGATAATTTACATAAAATGTCAGCATTATGTGTGCAGGATGACTGACACATTGGGAAGGACTTGGGAAAATAACAGAGAGCTCAGTGTTGACCATAGGGTGGGCAGATCAGAGAGAGAAAGAACGTTTTGTTTCATTATTTAGTGATTTAGACCTAAACTGTAGATCACACATGTATCAGATACTGACTTTAGCACTATACACAAGGATTTGATTAGTTATATGACCTTGGGCAAGTTACTTAAAGTTACTTAACCTCCCAGTCCCAGTAAATTCCCTATCTATACATTGTGGATAATTAATATTACCTGCTTTATAATGAGGATTCAATAAAATAATGCATATAAAGTCATAGCATAGTGGTTGGAAAATGGTAAATAGTCAATATTAGCATATACTGTTACTGCTAGTATAGTAGAAAGTTTTTAGGGTCTGGAAGGTAAAGCATCTATAATGTTTTATTTCATTATTACTTTTTTAGTATTATAGAGATTATACTGAGTAAACAGGCAAAAAATGTTTTTTTAAAATCCAGCACAAGAGCTGTAAAGACATTAGAAATGCTACCTAAGCTTTTAATTTTTCTAAATGAGAAATGTTTTATGGATTATATTCACCACAGTTGAGAGAGTGAGAGTTTGAATTGAGGTAGGTATCTTCAGCATCAGCTTTTTTACCCTACTTTGATTAAGATGTCTTGATTTTAGAGTTCAACCCTTAAGCCTTTTATTAAGCCATGTCTAGACGCCTTCCCTGTGTGCAATCAGGATGTGGGTAAGAGAAAATAAGGTACAAGTCGTAAAAGTTGGAAGGTGGGAGGCATGCCCTTGTCCTGTGTTTTCACATTAATGTGGGTAATGATGACCTATTCTAGTGAGTGTTAGTGTAGTCTTTGGAGTTAGAGAGATTTCCTGAAATAAAATCTGTAAAGATGATGGTAGTAGCTACTTTATAGAATGTTTAAGGTATTAAATCACATAATATCTGAAAAATGATGCCTGTTGTTGCCTTAATATAATAAATGTTCAGTAAATGATAACTACTATTAGTTTTTAACTACTTGAACGCTTAGGAAAAGAACACTTTCATTGATTATCACTTCTCATACTACATTCTAAACAATTCAGGTCATTCCCAGAGATTAGTGTGTTTATGTGTTTCCAAGTAAAGCAAGGTCTTTGACACATGCATGCTACTTTCTTCACTGATATTCATTGATAGGTAGCAAATGTACATGTGTACATACTGCACATATAAATGTATCCATATGTACAGCTGTAGAATTCCACAGATCATTGACATCAGGGATGATTGGCACACATTTAGAAGGTGCTTATTGGGCCGACCCAACAGAGTTGCAAATTATGTTTGTGTTTTTTAGCCTAATATTTTTAAGCTCCTTAATGTGCTAAGTATCAAGTCAGAGCAGTCCATTTTTACTTAATTCAGTGGAATTACATTATGGCCAAATATGGAAATACTTTATGTAATCCTTATTACCAAAAGAAAGAAATCAACAAATACAGAATAAAATTTGAGAAGATAAAATTTGCTATCTTCTGGGTTTGTTTTCATAAGTAGGTGTACCTAGTTCATAACAGTAGTTAAAAGGTAAGGCTAGGTCTGTCAATTTTATGTTTAAGGGTCAAACTCTAAAATCAGGACACTTTAATCAAAGTAAGGTTAAAAAAAAAGTGATGCTGAAGATACCTACCTTAATGTAAACTCTCACTCACTCTCAACTGTGGCACATATAGTCCATAAAACATTTCTCATTTAGAAAAATTAAAACCTAAACTTCATGCCTGAAAAACTAGCACAGAAAAGTAATGTAAATATAAATCTATAATACTTGGTATTTTTCTCTTTACCAGTTTGTCACTCAAGCCCTATCAGAAGGTTGGCTTGAATTGGCTGGCATTAGTACATAAACATGGACTTAATGGCATTTTGGCAGATGAAATGGTAAGTGTACACTATCTCTAGGATTTGTTACTCAAAGTAATTTAAAAGGGCCCTTGCTGTCATATAAAACATGAAATTTTTCCTTGTGACTGTAGTTACCTAGTCTCGCCTTAGCATCTTATTTTTCTTTCTCTTCTCTGTTTATTGTCTATCTTAAGCCTAGCCTCCTCACTTTTCCTCTAAATGAATGTAGGTTTATCATATAAATATCAGAGTGTGTATTTGCATACATGTACACACATATAAGAGGCCCTCAAAAAGTTCGTGGAAATGCATATTGTTTTTAAATTCCACTTTCCATAAACTTTTTGAAGTACCATTGTATATATTGAGGTTTTACTCTCTGATTTTTCTGTAGCTGCCTATTAAAATTTAACTGAACTTAGATACCTGTTGTATCTGTAAGTCAATCTGTACATAACTTAGCAACATCATTTTTATTAAATGTCTCTCTGAAGCTATTCTTTCTCAAATCATGTTTGATTAAAGGTAATCTCAGGAAATTCATTACCTATTGATTCTGTTCTTAGGAATAGAATTTATGGATAATAGAGTCAGTATATGTTCACGTCCAGTTAGTCATGGGACATAGTTTTCATCCAGTTTGTATTAAATATTTTCTGTAAATACATAGTAACCAAAATTACTTTTTGTCTATGTAGTCCAAAAAGTCTATTTTAATGATATGGTATATATAAACTAGCTCTTGAGATCTGTCCATCTTGTTCATTAAAGTCATTAGAGGTTATCATCCATTTTGTCATTTGAGAACTAAGAACATAGAAGTTTTTAGAGACATTATAGGAAATCTGAAGTGAATATAATACAAAAATACTCCTTTTCCTTTTATAGCTTCTAATATTTACTTATTTTATTTTAAAATTTCACATGTTGTCTTTTAAACTTTTAATTTTAGGGCCTAGGGAAAACTATTCAAGCCATTGCATTCCTGGCATACCTCTTTCAGGAGGGTAATAAAGGTCCTCATCTGATCGTTGTTCCAGCATCAACTATAGGTTTGTAATACTTGGGGCAACTATATTCTAATTAATAGTATGTTGTTGTTGTTTTTAAAATTTATTTATTTACTTGAAAGGCAGAGTTATAGAGAGGCAGAGGTAGAGGCAGAAAGAGATCTTTCATCCACTGGTTCATTCAGGTGGCCTCATGGCCAGGGCTGGGCTGATCCAAAGCTGGGAGCCAGGAGCTTCTTCTCAGTCTCCCATGTGAGTGCAGGAGCCCAAGCACTTGGACCATCTTCTGCTGCTTTCTCAGGTGCATTAGCAGGGAGCTGGATCAGAACTGGAGCAGCTGGGACTCAAGCCGGCGCCCCTATGGGATGCCAGCACTGGAGGTAGCAGCTTTACCCGCTATGCCACGGCACTGACCCCTTAATAATATTTTATAGAGGCCGGCGCCGTGGCTCAACAGGCTAATCCTCCGCCTTGCAGCGCCGGCACACCGGGTTCTAGTCCCGGTCGGGGCACCGATCCTGTCCCGGTTGCCCCTCTTCCAGGCCAGCTCTCTGCTGTGGCCAGGGAGTGCAGTGGAGGTTGGGCCCTGCACCCCATGGGAGACCAGGAGAAGCACCTGGCTCCTGCCATCGGAACAGCGCGGTGCGCTGGCCGCAGCGCGCTACCGAGGCGGCCATTGGAGGGTGAACCAACGGCAAAAGGAAGACCTTTCTCTCTGTCTCTCTCTCACTGTCCACTCTGCCTGTCAAAAGAAAAAAAAAAATATTTTATAGAGACAGAAGGAAGTATGTGTGTGTTTCTTACTTTTATGGAGGTGAGTATTAACTTTGTGGTACCCTTATACTTTGTGTATGAATAAAGTTTGTGGGAAGAAATAAAATAGAATGAAAAGATAAGTTTATTTGGGTACAATTTCTTTTTTAAAATTCATGCATAATGTTTTTCATGATACACACTTTCCATGAACCTTTTTGAAGACCCCTTGTATGCCTGTGTGTTTGATTATATTGACAGACTTTTAAATGGAAATAAATATAAGTCCATTATTTGTTTTTAAATTATTTTAGATCAAAGACCATTTGATAAGGTCCGTTAATTTGGTTTCAGAATACCTTTAAATTTTTTCAAGAATAAGAAAATAAGTTCTTTTAACATTATAAGCATTTATTGAATCAGATTATATAATATTTACTCAAAACACTGTTCCTTTCCTTTTTCAATTAATTGGATGTAAGAGAATATGTGTGCATATGATGTAACAACAACAACAAAAAACCTCTTCTCCTTAAATTGGAATGTAATCACCTATAAATATAATAGCCAGTCCTCTGCGCTTTGCCCTTCATTTTGTTACCTCTGAAACCTGAAGATTTTTTTAACCATGGGGTGGTAATAATGTGAAGGATTTGTTATAAAAGCAAAATCATTGTTTCATTTATATTTTATAAAAGAATAATTTCTGAGTAAAACTTGTCAAACTTTAGCATCAAATTTCTCTTTTGTTTCACAGATAACTGGCTAAGGGAAGTCAACTTATGGTGCCCCACTTTAAATGTGCTCTGTTACTACGGTAAGAATCTGTCATTTTGCTTTTACCTTTGGGAATTTCTTTAAAATTGAAGTACATGATAAAACACAATAAATATAATCATGATATATATGTTTTTAAATTCTAGGTTCTCAAGAAGAACGTAAACAAATCAGATTTAACATTCACAGTAAATATGAAGATTACAATGTAATTGTGACCACGTGAGTATGGACAACTTTTTTGTGGAGAGGGACAGGGTTTATGTAGCCCCTAAAGTTAAAAATAAAAGTTACAGTAGTAGTGTTGGAAAGTTTATGCTATGAACTATGCACCAAAAGCAATGGAATGATTTTCACTGAGGTTCAAGCATTTTTTAATTTGGTATTACACTGATGTAGGAGCTTCTTCTAGTAGCGCATCAGCTCACCAACAATGGCTGTGAAAGATTTTACATAGTTTACTAAAAGCATAATCTTCTCTTGGGTCTCTCAGTTAACCTTAAGGTAAACTTTGAGATCCCCCACCAAAATAATTATATTTCTAACTCCAAATTTTTATGAAATACAATGAAATCTGATTCTCCCAATGAAATATTTTAGTTATGACAGCAAGAATTGAAAGCATAATTTTGAGTAAGTTAACTACCAGGTGGTAATAGCTATTTGGCTTAAATATCTGGCTGAGAATTTCACAATCTTCTATTTATTATGTAGGTTATTTAAATAACAGTTTAGCTGATGGTTATTATTTCTCACTTCTGGCTTCTGTATGGGTGTGCCCTTGAAAGAATTCATCTAAAAATTTCATCTTCTCTTAATAAAAGCCTGTCTGCTAGCTATTAACTGTTATTTCTTGGACGTACTCTGCTAGTTTAATAAAATAAACTGCCACTTGCAGCACCAGCATCCTGACATCCCAGATCAGTGCACCAACTTGTGTCCTGGCTGCTCCGTTTCTGATCTGGTTCCCTACTAATGCTTCTGGGAAGGCAGCAAAAGATGGCCCCAGTACCTTATTGGCCCCTGCCACCCATGTGGGAGACCCAGATGGAGTTCCAAGCTGTTGACTTTTGTGTGGCCCAGCCCTGGCTGCTGCTGCCATCTGAGGAATAAACCAGCAGATAGAGAATCTCTTCTTCTATCTCTCTTTCTCTGTGTCTCTCTCGCTGTCACTTTGCCTTTGAAAAAATAGCAACACAAATATGTATTAGCTTTATGTTCTTTTTTCCTCATCTTAAAATACAATTTATGGAGCACAGTGTGTAATAGCCAGTTATTTATGAATTATACACAAATTGACCTCTCTATAGGCAACAATTGTCTAGTTATTTAACTTTTATATTTTCTTTTAATTCTTTCAGCTTTTTTTTTTTTTTTAAGATTTATTTATTTATTTGAAAGGCAGAGTTATACAAGGCGTGGAGAGGCAGAGAGAGAGAGAGAGAGAGAAAGAGAGAGAAGTCTTCCATCCAATGGTTCACTCCCCAATTGGCCACAATGGCCAGAGCTGTGCTGATCTGAAGCCAGGAGCCAGGAGCTTCTTCTGGGTCTCCCATATGGGTGCAGGGGCCCAAGGACTTGGGCCAGCTTGCTTTCTCAGGCCATAGCAGAGAGCTGGATTGGAAGTGGAGCAGCCGGGTCTTGAACCGGTGCCCATATGGGATGCTGGTACTTCAGGCCAGACCGTTAACCTGCTGCGCCACAGCGCCAGCCCCCTCTTTCAACTTTCATAATTTGTTTACGTGTACATCAATCATTATTAACTAAAAATACATCAAAATTTGAGTGCCACCTGTGTCTTGTGCTGTCCTTAAAGTACTAAGTATTAGAAATGAATAAATAAGCCATTTTAGGAAACGTTAAACTTCTCTAGGCTCCAAGTTCTTAAAAGAGTTTTGTTTTCTTCTGACAGGTATAATTGTGCAATCAGCAGTTCAGATGATCGTAGTCTGTTTCGACGCCTAAAACTTAATTATGCAATTTTTGATGAGGGCCACATGCTGAAGAATATGGGTTCCATCCGCTACCAGCACCTTATGACAATTAATGTAAGTGTTTTGACCTTTTTTCTAAATTGTGCAATTTTAGGTTATATAATTTAATGTGTATAGTATTCCATTTAAGGACACAGCAAATTTTTCTGTAAAGGGCCAAATAGTAAATATTTTGTGTCTTGTGGGCCCTTTTGTTTTTTTTTTTAAACAGTCCTTTAACAATATGAAGCCATTCTTAGCTCATAGCTCATAAGCTATTATTTATTAACCCCTTTTCTACGTGATAAAATTTATAAATCAAATATACTTTATATTCTTTCATCACCTCACAAAAGTGAGGATACAGCTTACCTACTTACCAATAGTTTTTACATTCTACTTTAAGTACCACTAGGTGGTAAAAGCAGACACTGTTTAAATTACCAGTGTTCACAGACTGGTGTTTTTTGTTTTGTTTTGTTTTGTTTTAAATTTTTGACAGGCAGAGTGGACAGTGAGAGAGAGAGAGAGATAGAGAGAAAGGTCTTCCTTTGCCATTGGTTCACCCTCCAATGGCCGCCGCCAGGAGCCAGGCGCTTCTCCTGGTCTCCCATGCGGGTGCAGGGCCCAAGCACTTGGGCCATCCTCCACTGCACTCCCAGGCCATAGCAGAGAACTGGCCTGGAAGAGGGGCAACCGGAACAGAATCTGGCGCCCCGACTGGGACTAGAACCCGGTGTCAGACTGTTAAATTATTATGGTTTTAATTCTCTGCACTTCTCTTTTGTCCCTCATTGGGGAGGATGGACACAAAGGGAATGACTTAAAAAACTAATCTAAATTTTACCTTTATTCACAGGCAAATAACCGGTTGCTGCTCACAGGCACACCTGTGCAGAATAATCTGTTAGAACTCATGTCACTGTTGAATTTTGTTATGCCACATATGTTCAGTAGTAGTACCAGTGAAATACGAAGAATGTTCTCTTCTAAGACTGTAAGCATACATGCATATTTTCTCCCAGATGTATTGCTTTGTGTTTCACGTGGGCCATTTTTTCTGTTGTCTTTTTTATTGTTGTTTTCATAGTATGTATGCTGTATCAAAAAAAGTAGTTCATATTTCTGTATTTGAATCAGTTTATAAATCAGGTAAAATATAATGGAGGAACAAAATGAATATCTTTCATATTCAATGTCCAAAGTTTTAGATCTTAATATCCTAATTTTCTGAAGGTTGACAATTTTAAATTACTGGAGAACTTGGGTATAGAACTTGGCTATATGTTGGGAGAGCTTGCTCATAGCATCTTTATCAGAATTGGTCTTGTAAGATCAGTGCACAAGATGGTGACCTTGCTACAGGTGAGAGCTCGGGGCACTCTGTGTTCAGGTTAGCTGCATACCTCTTTTGTCTGCAGCAGTCAGCTGACCTTGGGCCAGTTATCCAGTACCTGTCCCAGTTGCTGGCCTGGTGCCTGTGCCCACTCAGGGTACTCTAGGTCACAGCATCCCTGATACAGCTTTCCTGGGCCTGTCCTGTGGGCTGCATGGGTCCAAGCAACTGCATTCCATCAAGAACTGGAAAATGTCTAGCTCTAGTTCTCCCCTACCCTTCTCTTCATCCTCCTGTTACACTCAGCACATGTTTTTGTTTCATGAGCATTATCTAGGTAATTGCTTACTGACCCACCAGTTGGTGACCTCTGAACAATAGCCTGATATAGTTCAAATTCATTACCTCAGCAGAATTCATGATTACATAAAATGAAAGCTCAAAATATACATGGAGCTTCATGAAGTAGATTTTAGCCCAGAGTTCAAGCATAGAATGCCATCTAGAATGAATTGAGTTTTTGTAGAAGATAATTCAGATTCTAATTGAGGGAAAATTTCTTAATGTGTAATATTGAATTGTTGTGATAATATGAATGAATAATTTCTAATAGGATATATTTTTATTTTGTTTAGAAATCGGCTGATGAGCAAAGTATATATGAAAAGGAGAGAATAGCACATGCAAAACAAATCATAAAGCCATTCATTCTCAGAAGAGTAAAAGAAGAGGTAACTCATACGTGCATGTTTTTGGTTGTGATTATTTTTTAAAAGTAGGTTTTCCTCTTTGTCAGAAAGATCATCTTAAACTGTTTTCTTTTCTCAGGTTCTCAAGCAGCTACCCCCTAAGAAAGATCAAATTGAGTTGTGCACAATGTCAGAGAAGCAGGAGCAACTGTACTTGGGCCTTTTCAACAGATTGAAAAAATCTATCAATAACCTGGGTATAATCTGGCTTTCACAGTTTTGTGTGAACAGTAATCTTGTACTGGGGCTGCATTTTATCTAGTCATACAATAATGGGATTTGCTCATTTGTAAAAGTAGAAATGCAAGAAGTTTTTAACTTTTTTAAGTTGAGATATTTCAACAAACAGCTCTCAGCTTTTTTTAATGTACAATCTTTAAATCACAGAAAAAAGTACAGAAATGTGCAATGTCATGATGCAGTTGAGAAAAATGGCCAATCATCCTTTATTACATCGTCAGTATTACACAGCTGAAAAACTCAAGGAAATGTCTCAGCTTATGCTAAAGGTAAGGATTTAATTTATATCAACATGATTTATTAATAATGTTGAACACTGAGGCGGTTGTTAGGGTCAAAGTCAGACTACTGAACCCAATAGGTATATTAAACCTTTAACCATGTATTTAAGAAAAACATTTTTTTAGGACAATGTTCAAGATAATTTAGGTTACCTAAGAACCAAGATGGACTGATCAGGGGTCAGCAATCTGTGGCCTTCGAGCAATGACTTTTTATTATAAAGTTTTATTATAACATGGTTAAGTACTGTTTTGTGTTGTCTTACTGCTTTCTTGATATAGGGATAGAGTTGAATAGTTGTAACATAGTTCGTCTTGCCTACAAAGCTTAAAATATTTACTGTCTTGCCTTTTTCAGGAAAAGTTTGTCAGCTCTTGATCTACACTTAGCATGGAAAGTTTCAAATATATATAGAAATACAGACAATTGTATATTGAAACCCCTCCCCCATATAGCTTTCACCCATTTTCTAATTATTATTTGGTAGTGATACTACACTTGTTTCATTTCCATCTCCAGAACTCTCTCTAGGATTATTCTGAACCAAATTTTTTAGATATGATTTATTGACCTAGTTATATTATTTTGCTTTTGAAGCGTATTGTGATTTGTTTTTGTTCTGTTTTAAGGAACCTACACATTGTGAGGCTAACCCTGACCTGATCTTTGAAGATATGGAAGTTATGACAGACTTTGAACTACATGTACTTTGTAAACAGTATCGACATATAAATAATTTCCAGTTAGACATGGATTTGATTCTAGATTCTGGAAAATTCCAAGTTTTAGGACGTATCTTGTCTGAATTAAAACAGAAGGTATGAAAAAAGAGTACTTTTGTATTTTCTCAATTAGTAAGCTTCTTAAAGCACTTCTGACATGATTTGGCTTTCTTGATTTTGTTATATAATTTTTTTTTAAGTTAATTTATTTAAAAGGCAGAATGACAGGAGTGAGAGACAGAGACAGAAAGAGATCTTCCATGTGCTAGTTCACTCCTCAAATGGCTGCAATGGCTGGAGCTGGACTGGGCCGAAGCCAGGACCTTGGAAGTCCATCTCTGTTTCCCACATGGGTGACAGGGACCCGAGTACTAGGGCCATCTTGTGCTGCTTTCCCAGGTTTATTAGCAGAGCGCTCGTTCATAAGCAGAGCAGCAGAGAATTGAGCTGGCACTCTGAGATGAGGTGCCAGTGTTGCAAGCAGAGGCTTAACCCACTGCACCACATGACAAGCCCTTCGAAAACTCAGTGTTTTGAACATTGTCTTGACATACTTGATCATGTCTTTTCCTGATTATTTCTTTTTTTTTTTTTTTATGGATCCTCAGAACAGAAGTCACTAGATTAAACCTGTATTGATATTTGTTTTTTTAAAGGATTTATTTATTTATTTGAAAGGCAGAGTTACAGAGAGGCAGAGAGTGAGCGAGAGCGAGAGCACGCTTCCATCTGCTGGTTCACTCCCCAGATGGCTGCAACGGCTGGAGCTGGACCAATCCAAAGCCAGGAATCAGGAGCTTCTTCTGGGTCTCCCACACGGGTACAGGGGCCCAAGGACTTGGGCCATCTTCTGCTGCTTTCCCAGGCCATAGTTGAGAGCTGGATCAGAAGAGGAGCAGCCAGGATATGAACCAGTGCCTATATGGGATGGTGGCAACACACGGTGGCTTTACCTGCTATGCCACAGCACTAGCACCGGCACCTTGATACATTTATTAATGTATTTTTTGAAATCTATACATATTAGTATGTTGAAGATACCATTTGTTAAATAGTTAAGTAATACTGCATTTTATTTATGAAATACCTTAAATTTATAAGATCTTCATCCCATCCAAATAGTCCTGTATGCAGCTATTCACATTTGGTAGCATTTTTCTTTCAGGAAAATGAAATAATACTGAATTGTCAGGCCGGCGCCGTGGCAAAACAGGCTAATCCTCCGCCTTGCGGTGCCGGCACACCGGGTTCTAGTCCCGGTTGGGGCGCCGGATTCTGTCCCGGTTGCCCCTCTTCCAGGCCAGCTCTCTGCTGTGGCCCGGGAAGGCAGTGGAGGATGACCCAAGTCCTTGGGCCCTGCACCCGCATGAAAGACCAGGAGAAGCACCTGGCTCCTGGCTTCGGATCAGCACGATGCGCCGGCCGCAGCGGCCATTGGAGGGTGAACCAACGGCAAAAAGGAAGACCTTCCTCTCTGTCTCTCTCTCTCACTATCCACTCTGCCTGTCAAAAAAAAAAAAAAATACTGAATTGTTCTTGCAATCAAAACTGAGAATTGAATTTTAGCTCTTAAATTTACAACTTAATTTATTCATATATATGCTACAACATGAGATTTATCTTAGGTACCATTACTAGACTTTTATGAAGGAAACAATCAATCATTACATACTTAGGTTGTGAGGAATTTTCTGCAAAATTGTCAACATGATATGAGTAATACTCTTGATTGTTTAGGCTTTGAAAATATAATCCTTTTATTTTTGTTTCTAATCCATGTTTGTATTTTCACAGGGTGATAGAGTGGTATTATTCAGCCAGTTTACCATGATGCTGGATATTTTAGAGGTTCTCTTAAAACATCATCAGCATAGGTACCTGAGATTAGATGGAAAGACTCAAATTTCTGAAAGGTTGGTATATTTCACTTAAGTGTCAGAAACTGCTTGTTGTGGCCGGCGCCGTGGCTCAATAGGATAATCCTTCGCCTTGCGACACCGGCACACCGGGTTCTAGTCCCGGTCGGGGCGCCGGATTCTGTCCCGGTTGCCCCTCTTCCAGGCCAGCTCTCTGCTGTGGCCCAGGAGTGCAGTGGAGGATGGCCCAAGTGCTTGGGTCCTGCACCCCATGGGAGACCAGGATTAGTACCTGGCTCCTGCCATCGGATCAGTGCGGTGCGCTGGCCGCAGTGTGCTGGCCGCGGCGGCCATTGGAGGGTGAACCAACGGCAAAGGAAGACCTTTCTCTCGGTCTCTCTCTCTCACTGTCCACTCTGCCTGTCAAAAAAAAAAAGAAACTGCTTGTTGTTTCTTTGTTAGAAATTGAAATATCCAAAGCATTGGATAGAACTTTGTCGCTTTGAATCTAATGTTTAGTTATGTCAGATCATCACCTTAAAATGAAGGAAATTTTCTTTTCAGATTTTCTGAATTGAGTAATATAAATATATTTTGACATGGCTATGAAAATTGTATACCTTAAAGGGTATTCCCCTTTAAAAATTACTCAAAGTCTAAACCACCTCATCTTTAATCCTGATTATTTTACAGTCTTAGGCTTTTCATATTTTAAGGATAATGAAAAATTTTTTTTTTACTCCCCAGGGATAAAAAGAGCATCTTAAAAAGCAGCAAATGCTTTTTCTAGTGTTAGATGACACTGTGTATCCTGATTTATTTCTAGCAGCCAAAATGATTTTTCCCTACTGCATTAAAGAAAGTATGCTAAAAGCATGCACATCAGCTTGAGCCTGAGGTCCTTGGTTTGGTTTCATTAGCTACATTGTCTGCCAGTAACAGCTTACTGACATCTGAGAAAGTTAAAGATTGAAAAGCTATTGGTAGAATTTTGATTAGCCACAAATCATTAACCAAAGGAGAAAGTAGTCTTTCAGGAATTAATCAAATCGGAATAGCTCAGTTAAAGAGTTGGCAGGGAGAGCAGTAGTCCAGAAAGAAGTTGATAAATTGGGAAGGCCTTCAGTGTCACAGCCACAGTAGAAGAAACTAATGCCAGGAATGTGTGTGGATTTATGTCTTCATCTTTCTTTTCCATGTGATGTGATTGCTTTTAGTTTTAATTAAACTATATACCTTCTAGTAGGATTTGACCTAATATATTTGTCTTACAGGATTCATCTAATTGATGAGTTTAATACCGATATGGATATCTTTGTGTTTCTGCTGTCAACAAAAGCTGGTGGATTGGGAATAAATCTGACTTCAGCAAATGTTGTTATACTTCATGATATTGATTGTAATCCTTATAATGACAAACAAGCAGAAGATAGATGTCACAGAGTAGGCCAAACTAAGTAAGTGTTTTTAGCTTAAATTAAATTTTTTTATGTTTTATTTGTTGGATATCATGCCTTAGTTTTTATTTTGTCAGCAAAACATGGCTGCTAATATATTTTTAATCACCGTTATGGAACATGAACTGTACTCTGTAATTTAATAATTTTTTAATAACTAAAACAAAGTAACCTCCCACCTTTACCCCAAATAGTTCTATGGTTCATGAAGATGAAGTATTTTCAGTGATCTAGCCCACTTAAAAAAGATTAGTAGGTTTATTAGACCACTTCGAAACCTGACACACTTGGTTACATACATACTGTTGTTACTCTGTTAACTTCTAGGAAATAGATTATTTGTTTTATAAATTGCCTTAGGTGAAGATTAATTTTGACACGTTGGTTGCAGGACTGTAAAGAAGTGGCAGAAAATTTGCAGTTGAACTTTACTTTCATATGTAAACAGCAGATAATTTATTCCTTCTTTGTGGACTGTTTACTAAATTTCTGAAAAACAATCTCAAATTCATTTATGAGACATATTTATCTATACCAGTTGTGGTACTTTTTTCGTTACTACACTACCTTACTGTATGGAATTATTTCTGGGGACCTGATAAACAAGTTTCTTTTGAAAAGATAATTTCTGACTGAACACAAAACTGTTTGTTATAAAGCACAAATATCTTCCTCTTCTCCTGGGTCATTAAGAAGGATGTGTAAATTTAAATGATCAGAAAATGGCAGTTTCACGTAATTTAACAAAAAAAGAGGGGCTGCCGTTGTGGCCTAGTGGGCAAAGCTGCCACCTGCACCCTAGCATCTCATATGGTCTCAGGTTTGTGTCCCAGCTGCTCTATTTCCAATCCAACTCCCTGCTAATGCACCAAAAGATGGCCCAAGTACTTGAGCCCCTGCCACCCATGTTGGAGACCCAGAAGAAGCTCCTGGCTCCTGGCTTCAGAAGGGCACAGCTCTGGCCATTGCAGCCAACTGAGGCATGAACCAGCAGATGGAAGATTACTCTCTCTCTGTCTGCCTCTCTTTTATAACAATCTTTCAAATAAATAAATATTTTCTTAAATACATGTTTGTCACTTAAGAATTATTTTTGTTGAACTCTGAAATATAATTTACAGATTTCCAAATAACTTTTTGTTCAATAACCAGTGCACATATTTTATTTGCCTTTTTAGAGAAGTACTAGTTATAAAATTAATAAGCCAAGGGACAATTGAAGAATCCATGCTAAAAATTAACCAACAGAAATTGAAACTTGAACAAGATATGACTACCGTAGATGAAGGTAAGTTATTTACAAGCCAGAACTTCAAGTATTTACTTATATGGCCAAGCATCCAGTTATCCATCTCGAGTATAACAAAGGTGACCAGAGAACTTAACTAGCATACGGTTTAGGGATAACATGAGGGAAAGCAAGCATACTTAGTGTCAGCAGTACTACAATAACTAAGATCCATTTCGCCAGATTTGATAATTAACAGTTTGGTTTTAAAAAATTATGGCTTTTCCATCTCTTGTGTCTGATGCCAGAATATCTGAGAAATAAAGTTGTTTATGACTACAGTTTTATCCATGATATTATAATTTGCTTACTATAATATTCATGAACCCAACAATACATGGCATAATGTGTTTGATGGCATAATTAACTTTACTAAGAACCCTAACATGTTAATTTAATTTTGATGAGTAAATACAAGTATTTATTGCATTAAGGTTAAAATTATGCTTTAAGTTGTAATAAATGCAGTTTTAAAAATTTTAATAATTTTAGGATTTCAGATTGACACATTTGGATTCTGGAAAGAACTCTCAAATAAATCATGCCTCTTCTGGGGCAGGCATTTGGTAACAGCAGTTAGGTTGCTACTTAGGATCCCCTTATCCCCTACCACAGTTCCTGGGTTCTAGTGTTAGTCCTCCTTGAAATTCTAGCTTCCTGCTGATGAATAACTGGAAGGCTGCAGTTGATGACACAAGGAGTTGGGTCCCTGCCACCCACATGGGAGACCAGATTCAGTTCCTGCCTCCTGGTTTTGGCATCTTTCTCTCTCACTGTCTCTCTCTATCCATTGCTGTCTGCCTTTTAGATAGATAAGAATAACCTTTCTCCATTATATCATCTTGAAAAGAATAAGTTTTATAAGTTTAAAATCTTATTTATGAGGGTAGAAAAGTTGGTGGAAAAATGGAATTAAAAGATACATTTATTTTTTTTTAAGTCCATGTATAGTTTTTTTTTGTAGTATGTACTTTCTGTGAACTTTTTGAAGATCTCTGGTACAAGTACACAAAATTCAAGGTAATGACAATTAAAAATTCAAGAAATATAAAAGGGCAAAGCTTTCTGGCCTGTCACTCAGCCTTTCCAGGAAAGTGATGCATGTTAACCTTTTCTTGAGTATGTAAAAGCCATTCTATGCATTTAGAAGTAAACAAGTGTAATCTTTCTCCTTTTTCAGTAGGCAACCTCCTGAGCTTTTCTTATTTAATGTTAAATGTAATGGGAAATAAGCAATTTTTTTTTTTTTTTTTTTTTTTTACTTGACAGATAGAGTTAGACAGTGAGAGAGAGAGAGAGAGTGAGAAAGGTCTTCCTTCCATTGGTTCACCCCTCAAATGGCCACTACAGCCGGAGCTACGCCAATCTGAAGCCAGGAGCCAGGTGCTTCCTCCTGGTCTCCCATGCAGGTGCACGGGCCCAAGCACTTGGGACATCCTCCACTGCCCTCCTGGGCCACAGCAGAGAGCTGGACTGGAAGAGGAGCAACTAGGACTAAAACCCGGTACCCATATGGGATGCTGGCACCGCAGGCGGAGGATTAACCAAGTAAGCCACGGTGCCAGCCCCCAGCAATTTTTCATTATTCTAACAAGTAAAGATAGAAAATGTCTAGAGGCCGGCACTGTGGCATAGTGATTAAAGCTGCAGCCTGCAGTGCCAGCATCCCATATGGGCACCAGTTCAAGACCCAGCTGTTCCTCTGCCGATCTAGCTCTCTGCTATGGCCTGGGAAAGCAGTAGAAGATGGCCCAAGTCCTTGGGCCCCTGCACCCACATGGGAGACCGGGAAGAAGCTCCTGGTCCTGGCTTCAGATTGGCGCAGCTCTGGCCATTGCAGCCATTTGGGGAGTGAGCCAGCGGATGGAAGACCTCCCTCTCTCTGTCTCTCTCTCTCTCTCTCTGTAACTCTTTCAAGTAAATAAATAAAAATCTTAAAAAAAAAAAAAAAACACGAAAATGTCTAATACTGATAATAGTTTGTTTCAATTCAGTGAACTTCCATTGAATGTTTAGTATATCCCAACATTTTGGTAGGTACTCTCTACTATCAAGAGGTGAACATTAATTGATCTTCAGAGACAGAGATGTATGATCAGATTAATACTTGTCCTAATGTAGTGTTCATTTCAGTGTCTCATATTACTGTAGAAGAGGGGTATGTCTATTAAGAGAAAGACCATATTTTCTCTCTATTGGGTTTAGCGGATTTTTGTGTTTCTAGAGTTTACCGTTGTGGTTCTCAGAGTACAGATCCTGGATTAACAGCAGGAACAGCATGTCCTGGGAAAATGTAAATTTGAAATGAAAATTCTCAAGTCCCTTCCTCACCCTCTCTGCTCTAGGAATGGGACTCAAGTGATTCTGAAACATGCCAAAATCATAGAACCACCACTCTAAATAAAAACTACTGTCTTAGCTGGTCTTTTTATTTAATCTCCTTTAACGTGATTAATTATATCCGTAAATTTTTGCATTTTTCAGCATCTTATTTTTACCTAATTAATTTGAAATGCAGGGAACAAACAGAGATCTCCCATCTGCTGGTTCACTCCCCAAATGTTTTCAATGGCTAGGCCACGCTGCAGGCAGGAACCAGGAACTTATTCTAGGTCTCCCATATGGATGGCAAGGATCCAAGTACTTGGAGCCATGACCTGCTGCTTCCCAGGTTGCACAGTAGCAGAAAGCTGGAACTGAGAGCAGAGCTGAGACTTGAACCGAAGCATTCCAGTATAAGATGTTGGGCATCTCCAGTAGCATCTTAACCACTTCTCCACTCACCTCTCAACTCTTTGTTACAAAAGTTTTCTTAGCATGTTGAAAGCATAGTATGAATGAAAGGCCAGTGATTTAATAGTTGGGGCATTTCAGTGTTTGTTTCCTCCAGCTTTTTCTCCTCTGAACTATTTCAAAGTCAGTTGCAAAACTGACGATTCATTCTTGAGATTTCATTGTCTTTCTCTAAATTGCCACAGTACCGTTATAACGTGCAAGGAGGTGAACAGTAATTTCCAGGTATCGCATATTGTTCACATCCATATTTCTCCTCGTTCTCTTTAATATCTTTAAAAACAAACAAAAAAAAAGGTGCAGTTGAAGTTCACACATTTTATTTTGTTCCATTATGTAGTAATAAACTATCTTTAAACTTAGAAGAGTCTCCTCACTCTTTTCCTTCTTTCTTTGTCTCTCTGTTTCTCCTAGCAGTAGCTAATGTTGGACAAATGGCAGCTTGGGTTTCATGGGCTGTTTTGAAGTCTTTGGATGCACTTGGAAGCCAGGGTCTCTGTGAACTCCCTAAGCATTTATGCAGTGTTTTCTATACTTGTGCATATATGTATTCTTTACAAGAAGAGTAGATAAGGCCGGCGCCGCGGCTCACTAGGCTAATCCTCCGCCTTGCGGCGCCGGCACACCGGGTTCTAGTCCCGGTCGGGGCACCGATCCTGTCCCGGTTGCCCCTCTTCCAGGCCAGCTCTCTGCTGTGGCTAGGGAGTGCAGTGGAGGATGGCCCAAGTCCTTGGGTCCTGCACCCCATGGGAGACCAGGAGAAGCACCTGGCTCCTGCCATTGGAACAGCGCGGTGCGCCGGCCGCAGCGCGCTACCGCGGCGGCCATTGGAGGGTGAACCAACGGCAAAAGGAAGACCTTTCTCTCTGTCTCTCTCTCTCACTGTCCACTCTGCCTGTCAAAAAAAAAAAAAAAAAAAAAAAGAAGAGTAGATAAATGTACTCTTAATGGCTGTAGATTGTAACAGCACTCTTTGCTTGCTGCATTTTATCACATTTAATTTATAAAAATACGTGCAGATACACAGGTCAGCAAATATTTATGAGTTGTCAGCTGTGTTGTCAGTAATAAAATAAGCTCATCTAAAAACATTCACAGCATTTAATTAATTTAATCTCAGATAGCTGTATTTTACGTCAAAAAAAATTCCAAAAAACTCAAGTGTCTAGGTACTGATGGCCCATTTAATTAAAATATGGACAAAAGGCCTGCTATTGTGATATATAGCAAGTAAAGCCACCACCTGCGATGGCAGCATTTTTTATGGGCACTGGTTCAAGTCCTGGCTGCTCCACTTCCAATCCAGCTCCCTGCTAATGTTCCTGAGAAAGCAGTGGAAGATGGCCTACATGGGAGATCCAAAAGAAGCTCTATATTTGGCCTGGCCCAGTTCTGGCTGTTGTGGCCATTTGGGGAGTGAACTAGCGAATGGAAAACCTGTCTCTTTCTCAAACTCTGCCTTTCACGTAAATAAAATAAATCTTTTTTTAAAAAATGTGGGCAAACATTGAGTAAAAGGTACATTGTCATGGTTAATTTAATCCTTGGCTGCTATACTGTGCTCAAAGTTTTATGTGTATAGATTAGATCTAAGTCAGATATTGCCCATGCCTGGATTTTTCCTAGTTTCTACTTAATGTCTTTTACAGCTTTTTTTAACCTTATATTTTTATTTTTTTAAAGGATGTATTTATTTATTTCAAAGCCAAGGACCGAGCCAGGTCAAGCCAGGAGCCTGGAATTTCATCCGGGTCTCCCATGTGGGTGGCAGGGGTCCAAACACTTGGGCCATCTTCCACTGGCTTTCTTGGGCTATTAGCAGTGAGGTGGATTGGAAGTGGAGCAGCCAGGACATGAACTGCTGCCCATATGGGATGCCAGTGTCTCAGGTGGCGGCTTAACCCACCACACCACAACACCAGCCCAAACTTTTAAATAAATTCAAGAATATTAAATTTGGGATCTGGTTGGGATTTGGCAGCTTTGATGTCTTTTTTTTCCCTACTCAGTTTGAAAGATGTTTTTCTTTTATTTTGCAAATGGAAGTAAATACCGTGTGCTGAATGAATTCGATATGGTCTAAAGTATCTATATCTGTGTTTCTGTATAAATCTATTTCTGTGTAAAGCCAGCACCATAACTTAAGGTTGTAGTGCTGGCAATATGAGTAAGAGTACAGAGGAATTAGCCCCGATGTTTGTTGGGATTAAGGGAAGGTTTTCAACAAGGTGATGCTGAACCAAGCTGGGCCTTGGAAACATGAATAGGGATTCACCAAAGAAAGAAAAAAAAAAGAAGAAAGATGATGTGTATTGCAACAATTAAGATATTTTTTAATCAATCTTCTAACACACTTTTCTGACCTGCAGGTGATGAAGGGAGTATGCCAGCAGATATAGCCACATTACTAAAAACATCAATGGGCCTGTGAATCAGAACTGCAGATTCCTAAGTGATAAGGAAATATCAACTTGGTGCACTTAAGGACATTTACATTATGATGACCATGGGGTTTATGAACATTTATACCTTTTTATAATTTCCATATTGCATTTCTCATAGTATGGACAACTTTTTTGCCACTAACTGAACTCTCCAGATGCTCACACATGAAATTTCGTAAAAAGCCACAAATATGTAGTCCTGAAGATGTTGAATAATCATTTTACAAAGCAGTTTTCTGAATGGGGATTAGTTGGTGATTGTTTGTAACAAATATGCTAATGCTTTAGAAATGTCAGTATTTTTGTAATTATTTCTACCTCCAAATATATATATATTGTCTTTCACTGGATAATGTGTGTAGATTTTTACATGTGCCTTATTTGACAATGCTTATGTCTTGTTTTTGCTTGTCTCATTTGAAGTTTTTTTTATTATGTTGGTTTAAAGAATGCAGCTGTATAGATAATATAGCTTTCATTTTATTGCTATTTGAAGCAGATGTTCACCAATGTCAACAAGAACTCAACCTGAATTTAAAGGTGGCATTCCATACACTAACATCCCCCAGGTCCTCTGAAGTACTTCTGTTAAAACAGATTTGTTTGGCTAGGCACTAAGTTGTTTTCCAGTGAGTAGTAACTAAAGAAGCCCTCATCCTGCTCCTGGGTTAATTCTTTCTGTTCGTTTCCCAACTGCACTAATTGTGCTTCTTAATCTGCCTCTCGTGCATGTTCTCATTGACTTCCCTCTCCTGGCTTTTGCGTCTCTTAAATTGTTGCCCAGTCACTTCTGCTCCAGTTCTCTTCCTCTCTAAATCCCAGTTTCTTCCTGCCACATCCCATATATCAGTGAAATGTTGGTGACATTTTTCTAACCTGGCAGAACAGATTCACTTAAAGCTATTCCACGTCAAAGCAGACTGGATGTGACTTCATGTTAAGGCAGCATTAGGTACTGCATGGAAATAGGTCATTAACTTTAAACTGATCAAAATATAATTTACCACTTTCCAGAATTTCCAGTACAGGACCGTCTGAAGAGAGAGCCATTGTTGAATTCCAATTCAGTGTGGGTGACATAGTGAAATTTAGAAGTTGTCTATTTGGTATTTAACTCTTTATTAAATCTTTCTTTAAAATTTTGCCTGTCAGTCCATAATGCTGTTTTTATTATACATCCGTTTCTTTGTATAACTTGTGAGTTTCATGTGTTTTGTTTTTATTTTGTAAATATCATTATAAATAAACTTATTTATAAATCAGAGACTTGTTAATTATTGGAGATCACACTTTCCAAGGCATCCTAACTTGCTAAGATGCTAGGTAATATAACCCTTTGGACTTAGAAGATGAACAAAACTCTTAATGTGATTCTTTAGACATTACAAACTCATGACTCATTAGACTTACTCAACCTTAAAGCTATATTGAACACACTGAATATGCTTTAGTGTCACAGGGCAAAAAAAAATTGCAAATGTTAATACTACCTCTTGCATTACCATACCCAAGTCACATAGTCAAATTGTTGGGAATATTACCTTTTAAAAATCTCATGGATTTCTCATAACTTTTCTGTATTAATGTATTTTCAGTGATAGGCTGTTTCTTTTGTTGTTGGTGTTGTTGTTGTTATATTTGCATTATTATCTCTAATGAAATGTAGTTGGGTTCTCCCTGTAATGCTCTATTGTGTCTTGGGCTTAATAAAAATATTTGTGATCATAAGTTGTATTTTCACAACCTTTTTAACAGTTTCTAACCCTCTCCTCCCCTTCCCTTTAAAATATATAATATTGAGCACAAATGAGATCATCTTATGCGCTTAATATTATGTTGGTCAATAAATTGGAATTTATTACCAGTTTCATTCGTTCTTTCATTGCCCAATGTCCGTGAATGTCTTCATCCATTATCAGCAAAGAATAAATGAGACCACATGTTGCAATAATGTCTTTACCAACTGCAAATGTGGTTTTTTTTTTCCCAACTTAATGCAGATCACATAAGGGTAGAATATATGCCTTAAAGGCTTTTTCATAACTGGGATGCCATACACTTGTAGCTTATTACAGTAGATATTTAGCTGAAACATTGCTGTTCCTAGAGCTTGTTACTATATTTTTAAGAGATAAAAAGTGTCAAAAGATTGGGTTTCTGTGTAACCTTATGCCTGAATCTTACGCAGTCAATAGAATAAAGGAATTGATTCTTCTAATTATTCTCCCCAAGATGTTTTATCTTTCTGAATATAAATATAATACACAGTTTAACTTTTGCCCTGATTCACCCTTTATCTTTCTGAGCAAGGGGACATTTAATTTGGGTACAGGATGGGATAATGGAATATATTGTTTAGTGCTAAACATTCTTCATGAAATTTGCTGTGGTTGCATCTTATATTTAAATTATGATTTCTAAAAGTATGTAGGATTATCCTGAGTTTTCAGAATTTTGCATACACATTGTATTCATCACATTTACTTAAGTTCTCTGCTAATTAACATAGGATGTAGTAATGTGGAAGAAAGTCATAAAAAGAGGAAGAAAGGTTACTTACCTGTATTATCTAGAATACTATTGGAATTTCTTTCATTAACATTTTTTTCTTCAGACTGCCTTGGTTACATAATAAAGGGATTGAAAATGAGATTGATTGACTTTTGTTGTTTACTCTTAAAGATACTTAATTTATTTGAAAGAAAGAGGTGGAGAGTTCTTCCATCCCCTGGCTCCCTTTCAAATGCCCAGAGCAGTCAGGGCTGGGTGAGAGCAAACCAGGAGCCAGGAGCTCCATCCGGGTCTCTTAGGTATATGACAGGGGCCCAAGTACTTGGCCTGTCCTCTGCTGCCTTCCCAGGCACATTAGCAGGGAGCTGGATCAGAAGTAAAGTAGCCAGGACTCAAACTGCTACTTACATGGGCATTGCAAGCAGCAGCTTAACCTGTTGCATCACAAGGCTCACCCTATCATTTACATTTATTAGCAGCCACTATAGGGAAAGGAAATTTGATCCAAAGAGTGAAGATAGTTGTAAAATACACTTTGTTTTCCATATGTAATCCTTAGCAACTTATATAAAATATTTTTTTCCCCAATTGCATAGGGTATCTTTGGGTGGAAAGGAGAACCTTAAGTAAGTTCATACCTAGCTGGCTTCTGAACTCTTATGTTCTCTTTCCTCTGCAAGCATAAAGCCATATTTCTCTAGTCTGTTTCCATCTATGATATGACATGGAGTAAACTATTTCCAATATCAAGCTAAGCTTTGATGTTTAGTTTATAATGGGTTTCTGGGGATCTATTATTTGTAAGGTTCTGTTTAAATGGCTTGTTTGCACTCTCAGTCCTTGTTTTCCACAGTGCTACAGAACCAAAAATGTGACTGAAATTAAAATTGTGCAAAACAATACACATTGGAAAAACTATTATTATCCATGCTATAAAAATTTTGTTCACATATTAAAAACATTGTTGGTTATGAATATATAAGTAAGTTTTTAAAATGTAAAACTATACACTAAAGGAAGCACTGAGAATTAGTTTTGTTTTTATAAAATAATTATCAAGAGTAGTTTGAAAAGTACTACCTCCTTGTATAACTTATAAGAAATCATATTTGCTTAGCAAATTGTCATACTCCCTAAATTTGAATCAGCTTCTAACATTCATTGTACTTTCAATGTTATGTCTTATCTTCATCCATAGACTAGTTTTTTTTTTTTTTTTTAAGATTTTATTTATTTGAGAGGTAGAGTTACAGACAGTGAGAGGGAGAGACAGAGAGAAAGGTCTTCCTTCTGTTGGTTCACTCCTCATATGGCTGCAAAGGCTGGAGCTGTGCCTATCCAAAGCCATGAGCCAGGTGCCTCTTCCTGGTCTCCCATGTGTGTGAAGGGGCCCAAGGACTTGGGCCATCTTCTGCTGCTCTCCCAGGCCATAGCAGAGAGCTGGATTGGAAGAGAGGCAGCTGGGACTAGAACTAGCACCGGTAAGAGATGCTGTTGCCTCAGGCGAAGGATTAACCTGCACCACGGTGCCAGCCCCTCCATAGACTAATTTTAGAGTAGTTTTAGGTTCATGTCAAAACTGAACAGAAAGAACAGAATTCCCACATTCCCCTCCCCACACATGCACAGACTCACCCACTAGCAGCACTCCACATCAGAATGGTACATGCATTAAAAATCCATGACCATTCTTTGACACATGATCACTGCATGGGTTTTAGCAAAAATATAATGACATGTACCCACCATTATAGTATCACACGGAATAATTTCACTATCCCAAAGCTTTCTGTTCACTGTTTATCTTTTTCTCTCCACCTAATCTTGAACCACTGATCTTTTTCCTATCTCCATAGTTTTGCTTTCCTCAGAATACCATACAGTTGGAGCCATACAGAATGAAACCTTTTCAGATTGGCTTCTGGTTTGGATATTGGTTTGCATGTCCTCACAAAGCCCATTTGGTAAAGGCTTGTCTCCAAGGTCTGACAGTAATCATAAGTAAGGGGGTGGGAATGTACTCATAACTGGCATTTAGAGGTCAGGCCTTTGGGAAGTGATTAGATTGGATTAGATTATTAGCCACATGACTGAATGAGGATGACTTACAAACACACGTGCATACAAGTACACACACACACAAACACACACGTGTTCCTTGCTGTGTACTGTTCTGTGCTGCTTGAGGACTCTGCCAGGAAAAACTCCATCATAAGATGCCAAACCAGTGAGGCCACTGGATCTTTTTTTTTTTTTTTTTTTTTTTTTTTTTTTTTTTTTTAAGAATTTATTTGGAAGGTAGAGTTACAGGCAGAGAGAGACAGAGATAAAGCTCTTGCATCCACTAGCTCAATCCCCAAATAACTACAATGCCCAGAACTAAGCTGATCCAAAGCCAGGAGCCAAGAGTCAGGGGCTGCCTCCAGGTCTCCCACACAGGGCAGGAGCCCCAGCGCTTGGTCCATCTTCCACTGCTTCCCAGGTATATTAACAGGGAGCTGGATGGGACAAGGAGCAGCTGGGACACGAACTGGTGCCACAGGCAGAGGCTTAGCCTATTAAGCCACAGCACTGGCCCCAAGGCCACTGGATCTTGGACTGTGACTCTCCAAAACAATGAGCTGGAATAAACCGCCTTCCTTCACAAGTAGCTTGTCTTAATTATTTTGTTGTAGTAATGAAGAGCTGACTAATACAGTTTTATCACTTAGTAATATGGATGTAAGCTTCCTCCTTTAAGTATTTTCATAGCTTGATGGATCATTTTTAGCACTGAAAACAACATTGCATTGTGTGTAGGTACTAAAGTTTGTTTATCCACCCACTCACTGAAGGACCTCATAGCTTCCAAGTTTGGGCAGTTGCAAATAAGACTGCTCTAAATATCCATGTGTACATTTTTGTGTGGACACAATTTGTTTTGTTTTGTTTTTTTGTTTGGTTGGTTTTGTTTTTTTGTAGAAGAGCGAATGTTTTTATTGCCAGCTAAAGGCAGGGGGAGATTATAGATTCTGTGAATTACATGGCAAAGAGAAATTCTAATTTCTATGGCCCAACTTGGGGAGAGTGTTAGGAGCTAGAAACCAGAAAGTATGTATCATAATATCATGTGACCCTTCTTTTCAAACACAGATCCCTTACAGCAAAACAATATACATTTCAAAAAGACACCAGTGTATTATTGGAATTGGAACGGGTTTTCTTAAAACTTATAACACTTTTGCCCATGAGCAACAACTATCTTAACACTGGAGACAGCTGAAGCTCTATGCTCAGTCTTCGAAATTTTATTTAAGGTATACAAATTTCCTGTATTTCATATATACGGATTTAGTAACATAGTGATACTTCCAACACTAACCTCCCTTCCACCCAAGCTCCCACCCTTCCTCCTCCTTCCTCTCTTGTTTCCTCTCCTAATTTTTACAATGATCTACTTCCAGTTTACTTTATACTCAGGTTAACCCTAACTAAAGAGTTCAACAAATAGTATGAAGAAAAGCTACACTGATCCTCAAGAATAGAGACAAGGACTACAAACAATCATTGAATCTTAAAATGTCAACTCATTCCTATATATTACATTTTTTTGGTACTCTGTTACTGCAAATAAGGGAAACATGATATTTTGGGAGGACTGGCATATTTTGCTAAGTATAATGGTTTCCAGTTTTATCCATTTTGTTGCAAAAGATAGGATTTCATTCTCTTTTATGACTGAAGAATATTCCATAGTGTATACATGCCATAATTTCTTTTTCCAGTCATCAGTTGATGGGCATCTGGGTTGATTCCATATCTTAGCTATTATGAATTGAGCTGCAATCAATGTAGGGGTACAAATCACTCTTTCATATGCTGATTTCATTTCCCTTGGGTAAATTCCCAGGGGCGGGATTGCTAGGTAATATGGTAGAGCTATCTTTAGCTTTTTGAGGTATCTTCAACACCATCTTCTACAATGGCTACACTAGTTTACATTCACACCAACAGTAGATTAGGGTACATTTCCCTTCACATCCCCACATCCTCACCAGCATTTGTTGTCTGTTGATTTCTGTATGAAAGCCATTCTAAGTAGGGAAAGGTGAAACCTCATTGTGGGTTTTTTTTTTTTTTTTAAGATTTATTTTATTTATTTGAAAGACAGAGATACTAAGAGAGGTAGAGACAGAGAGAGAGGTCTTCCATTCACTGGTTCACTCCCCAGCTGGCCGCAAAAGCCAGAGATGCACCAATCCAAAGCCAGGAGCCAGGAGCTTCTTCCGGGTCTCCCACATGGGTGCAGGGGCCCAAGGACTTGCACCATCTTCCACTGCTATCCCAGGCCACAGCAGAGAGCTGGAATGGAAGAGGAGCAACCGTGACTAGAACTGGCACCCATATGGGATGCCAGCACTTCAGGCCAGGGCTTTAACCCACTGTACCACAGTGCCAGCCCCCTTATAGTGGTTTTGATTTACATTTCCCTCATGGCTTGTGATCCTGAGCATTTTTCATATATTTCTTGGACATTTCAATTTCTTCTTTTGAAAAACGCCTGTTCAAGTCCTTTGCCCATTTCTCAACTGGATTGTTTGTTTCATTGTTTTTGAATTCCTTGAGTTCTTGATAGATGCTGGATATTAATCATTTATCAGTTGCATAGTTTACAGATAATTTCTCCCATTCTATCAGTAGCCTCTTGGCTTTGTTGAGTGTATCTTTTGTAATGCAGAAGTTTCCCAACCTCATGTAATCCCATTTGTCTATTTTGGCTTTGATGGCCTGTGCTTCTGGGGTCTTTTGCAAGAAGTCTTTGCCTATGCCAATGTCTTGCAGAGTTTCCCCAGTATTCTCCTCTAATAATTTGGTGGTATCAGGTCATAGATTTAGACCTTTGATCCATTTTGAGTTGATTTTTGTATAAGGTGTATAGTAGGGGTCTTTCTTCATACTTCTGCATGTGGAGATCAAATTTTCCCAGCACTATTTGCTTAAGAGACTGTCCCTGCTCCAGGGATTGATTTTAGCTACAAAGATTAGTTGGTTGTAGATTCATGGATTGATTTCTGGAGTTTCTATTCTGTTCCATTAGTCTACATGTCTATTTTTGTGCCAGTACCAGACCGTTTGAAGATAAATGCCCTATAGTATGCCTTGAAATCTGATATTGTGATGCCTCTGGCTTTGTTTTTGTTGTCTAAGATTGCTTTAGCTATTTGGGGTCTCCTGTGTTTCCATGTGAATTTTAGCATGGCTTTTTCTAGATCTGAAAAGAATGTTGTTTGTATTTTGATTGGGATCACATTGAATCTGTAAATTACTTTCAGTAGTATGGACATTTTGATGACATTCATTCTTCCAATGCACAAGCATGAAAGGTTTTTCCATTTTTTGGTGTCTTCTGTTATTTCTTTAATATTTTGTAATTTTTATCATGAAGGCCTCTACCTCCTTGGCTAAAAGCATTCCAAGGTATTTAATTTTTGCTGTAGGTATTGTGAATAGGATTGATCTCAGAATTTCTTTCTCAGCCTTGGCATTGTCTGTATATACAAAGGCTATTTATTTTTGTGTGTTAATTGTATATCCTTCCACTTTACCCAACTCTTTTATGAGTTCCAACAGTCTGTTAGTGGAGTCTTTTGGTTCCCTTATATAAGGAATCACGTCATCTGCAAATAGGGATAATTTGATTTCTTCCTCTCTTATTTGTAACCCTTTGATTTCTTTTTCTTGCATAATGGCTCTAGCTAAAACTTCCAGGATTATCTTGAATAGTAATGGTGAAATCAGGCATCCTTGTTTGGTTCCAGATCTTAGTGGGAATGCTTCCAACTTTTCACCATTCAGTAAGATGCTGGCTGTGGGTTTGTCATAAATTACCTTATTGTGTTAAGGAATGTTCCTTTCATACCCAGTTTGCTTAAGGTTTTCATCATGAAAGGCTGTTGTATTTTATCGAATGCTTTTTCTGCATCTATTGAGATAATCATATAGCTTTTATTCTTCAGTTTTTTTAATGTGATATATTGCACTTAACTGATTTGCAAATGTTGAACCATCTCTGCATACTAGGGATAAATCCCACTTGGGTGGAAATGGTTTCAACTCATTTGGGAAATACCAATGAGCAAGATTGCTGGACCATAACCTAAGAGTATGTTTGGTTTTCTAAGAAACTGCAAACTACCGTTCAAGGTCACTATATCATTATGCATTCCCATCAGCGATGAATGAAAGTTCTTTTTGCTCCACATCGTTTTTGTCATTCTTAATGGGTGTGTAGTGGCATCTCATAGTTTTAATTTGCCATTATCTAAGGATATTATGGTGGGCACTTCTTAAATTTTTAGGGCCATCTGTATACCTTCTTTGTTGAGGTATATATTCAGGTCTTTTTCGCATACTTTAATGAGGTTATTCATTTTCTTACTGTTGAGTTTTAAGGATTTTTTTATATCTTAGATAACAATTCTTTATCAGATACATATTTTGCACATGTTTTCTTCCAATCTGTGGTTTATCCTCTCATTATTTTGATCATTGTCTTTTTTTTTTTTTTTTTTTTGACAGGCAGAATGGACAGTGAGAGAGAGAGAGAGAGAGACAGAAAGGTCTTCCTTTTTGCCGTTGGTTTACACTCCAATGGCCGCCGCGGCCGGCGCACTGCGGCGGCGCACTGCGGCGGCGCACCGCACTGATCTGATGGCAGGAGCCAGGTGCTTCTCCTGGTCTCTCATGGGGTGCAGGGCCCAAGCACTTGGGCCATCCTCCACTGAACTCCCAGGCCACAGCAGAGAGCTGGCCTGGAAGAGGGGCAACCAGGACAGAATCTGGCGCCCCGACCGGGACTAGAACCCAGGGTGCTGGCACCGCAGATGGAGGATTAGCCTATTGAGCCATCGGTGTGGGCCGATTATTGTCTTTTTAATGTGAAGTTTTTTGTTTTTGTTTTTGCAAGTGTCAGTTTCTTTGGGACATTTACATCATTTTTGTCATGACCAACTTCTTCATTTATGTCGGTAAGTTCACCTTCATTCAGTCCCCCTGGCTTCATATCTAGAGCCTTTGGAACTGCAGCAGTATCAAACTCCTACCATCAGCTTTTTTCTTTTTTAAACCTCTATTTATTTATTTGAAAGAGTTACTGAAGGAGAGAGAGAGAGAAAGAGACAGATCTTACATCCAGTGATTCACTTCCAAATGGGTCAGGGCTGGGCCAGGCTGGAGTCAGGAGCCTGGAGCTCCATCATGGTCCATCACATAGGTGGCAGGGACCCAAGTACTTTGACCATCTGCTGCTGCTTTCCTGGGTGCATTAGTAGGGAGCTGGATCAGAAGTGGTGCAGCCAGGTCTCAAAGCAGCACTCAAATGGGAAGCCAGTGTTTCAGGTGGGGCAGCTTAACCCACTGCCCCACAATTCCATCTCTAGGGTTTTTTTTTGTTTTGTTTTTTGTTTTGTAACCCCATTTATGTTCAATTTGAATATCATTCCAGCATGGTCACTTTTTGTTGTTTTGTGAACTTTTAAAAAAAATGTTATTTATGTATTTGAAAGAGTTACAAAGAATTTCCATCTGCTGGTTCACTCCCCAAATGCCTACAATGGCCAGGACTGTACCAGGCTGGAGTCAAGAGCCTGGGACTTCTTCAAATGTGGGTGCATGAGCTTAAGAACTTGGGTCATCCTCTGTTGCTGTTCCAGCACATTAGCAGGGAGCTGGATCAGAAGTGGAGAAGCTGGGACTTGAACTGGCCCCCATACGGGTGCGAGCCCTGCAGGTGGTGGCTCCACCCCCCCACAGCACATTTTCTTCTTTGTTGATGAATTCCCTTTTGACTTTCATTTTTATAAAATGTCAAATTGATGCACCCCTGGGAAACAAGCAGGCAGTACTACTATACACTTCGCAGTCTCTGTGTGAATGACAGAAGTTCCATGACCAATCAGTGTCTTTGAAGGAAGTGACATGATTGGTCATTGATCATGATGTGTGTCCCTTGTTTACATAATAATCTGTGGCCTGCAGTGCTAGCAGGAAAGTTCGCATTTCATAAAACTATGGTTAACATTCTGTGGAACTGGTCTCAACCATTTTGTGATGGGGGAGGAGCTAAACCATTGTGACTGAAATTCACGCTTATTAGAAGCAGTGGAAAGTCAAGTCTTTCTGTGCTGAAAGCCACCATTTCTCCTCAATGATAAATGATAGGAAGCTATTCTGAAAAAATATTATAGAAACGAAGTGCATTTTTTTTCTGGTAAACTAGGCTTTCTTTCTCTCTTTTCTTTTCTTTTGAAAATTTATCCACCTATTTGAAAGAGTTACAGAAAAGCAGAGAGAGAGAACAAGAGAGAGAGAGAGAGTGAAAGTCTTCCATCTGCTGGGTCTCTCCCCAGATGAACGCAATGGCCGGAGCTGTGCCAATCCAAAGCCAGGAGCCAAGTGCATCTTCCTGGTCTCCCATGTGGGTGCAGGGGCCCAAGGACTTGGGCCATCTTCTCCTGCTTTCCTAGGCCACAGCAGTGGAGCAGCCGGGACTCGATCCAGCACCCATAGGAGATGCCAGCACTGCAGGTGAGGACTCCACTAAATGCATTTTTTTAAGCAGAAAATGGCATGGAAGAAGTTAAAGTCTTGGTGGAGGAAGGGATTGCAGATTCTTTAGTGAGCTGATAGAGCTGTCTTATCTGACATGAGGGATGCTGGGAAGAACAACATGGAGGCGGCCTGAACCACCTAGAGTCTGGTCTGGGGCCTCTGTTGTATCCAGTTAGCAATGGCGGGAAGAGCTTGGACTTTCTTCTGTAAAGTTACCAATCTGGGATGAACATCCAGCAAGTCAGATTTCAAGGCCAAAAGTGTAGTACTGCAAATATCCCAGTAGAAATCTGCCCAAGTTACCTAGTTTAAAGGAGATTAAAAAAACGATTTTTAATAGGAAAAGCATAACTTTATCACCATTTCAAAATTAAATTTCTTTAACAGGTCATTTCTTCTCAATTCCCAATGTTTGTTATTACACAAGTAGAAAATGTGTATGATAGAAATTTGAAAAGTACAAGTAACACCATGCTCCGCAAACCCAAAGCTTACTATTAACAGCTTAGTGTATAAGGTATTTTTAATTACAGATGCATTCCTAGCATGAAATCTTATGGTCCGTACTCTTGTAACCTGGTCCAGTCTCCACCTCTCTGTGTAATGCATTTTATATATATTTCACTCGTGGAATTTTCTTCTTATTCATTCAAGAGACAGAGCTCCGATCCACTATTCCACTCCCCCAAATACCCCACCCCCCACCCCAGCCACGGGGCCAAGGCCAGGAGAAGAAAGCTCAGTCCAGGTCTCCTATGTGGGTGGCAGGAAGTCTACTAGTTGAGCCATCAGCTGCGGCCTCCCAGAGTCTGCATTAGCAGGAAGTTGGGAATTGGGAGGCAGAGCTGGGAGTGAAACCCAGGTGCTCCAGTGTGGAAAGTGGGCCTCTTCACGGCCAGGCCAAATGCCAGCCTCTTTTTCTTTTTGCATGCATTTTAGTAAAAGCCCATTGCTGGAGTTTCATGAGTTTACTTTCTAAACATCAGTCAGCCAAGAGAGACTGTCAGTCAGCGAGTTCGGAGTTCGGCCAACAAGTATTGATGGAATTCCTACTGTGCGCCATGCAGGAGCCTGCGTGCTGAGGACTGGATAGAGAGCAAGGTGGGACGCGAGGCCTTCTCTGCCAAGGCTTTTAGTTCGGAAAGAGGAAGTCAAGCATATGTGCCAAGTGACAGTGGACTAGCAGGTGGTCAGGGAAGCCCTTTAACAGGTGACACGGGAGCCAAGCATGGAACAATCAGAAAGCTCCAGACACGCCACAGTCTATGGACAAGCAGGCCAGAGAGGGAAGAACAAGTGCAAAGGCCCAGAGGTGGGAGTGTACCTTGCAAGCGCTCCGAGAGGGGACCAAGAGATCATCGACAAAGCATTTTCATGATGGGAAACCAACAAGCAAAGAGTGAGGCCTTAGAAATGTTTGAATCAGTAAGGTAGAAAAAAGGAACAGTATTGGAAGGGCTGTGAGAGAAACCCATGGGGAGAAGTGAAGGGCTGTGTGACAAGGCTGAAGGCTGAAAAGAGAGATGTGGAAGATTCCTTCTGCTTCGCCACGCCCTGGACAGGGCAGACAGAGACAGAGAGTGCAGGTAAGAGCCCTCTGTGTGCGGCCCCCTGGGAGGCAGGGACACCTGCTGCCTTCCTCTGCACCCAGGTCAGATTTCACTGTGCTGCTTCAGCAAGTCTTCTCTCAGGAGGCCCTTGGCATCTGGCTGTCCCACCTTTTTTGTGTGATACTAGCAATTATAGGTGGCTAGTACCTAGGCCCCTTCATTCTTCAGGGGCTGGACAATTATAATAATTTATTTCTATCTTTTCTTCCTGTTTATTAACTGGAATACTTTTATGAAAAGAAACTTTGGCCCAAAAGTTTTTGTTACCTTGAGGTACAATTTGCATAGGAAAGGCAGGATAATTGCCTCAAACCTTCCACCTTTTAAAAAGAGTTTTTATTGTTTGCTTGTTTTGAAAGGCAGAGTTACCCGTACAATGAAAACTTTCATATGCTGGTTCATTCCCCAGATGGACGGGGTCAGGCTGAAGCCAGGAGTAGCACACTCCATCTGGGTGTCCCACATAGGTGGCAGGGACCCAAGTCCTTGAGCCCCATCAGTTGCCTCGCCGGGTGCACAGTAACAGGTAGCGGGATTGAAAGTGCACAGCAGTTTGACTTGAACTAGGAACTCTGATATGGGATGCAAGTATCTCAAGCAGCAGCCTAACCTTCTGCACAACACTCCCGCCTTTTTGTTTTTAACAGAATAATAATGTGGCTCCATGGCGTGCTGTAAAAGTAAGCAATGGAGCTGTGTTCTGTGATTGTGTGTGTGTGCGTGTCTGTCTGTCTGTGTGTGTGTGTGTGTGTGTAAGCCTGATGGTGGTTGTGATAACCTCTGCTCCTCATTCATTCAACCCATCGTGGTCAACATTCTCATGGAGACTTGAATTGTCCCATCTTTGCCCAAAGGAAAGTTAGCAAAACTGGACTACTGAGTCCTTTTGATACAACTCCAGTTCGGGCAATGTGTTTTACTTCTGGTATGACAAGGTATTCCCAGCCGATCTTTTATATTTCCAGGGTTCCATTGAGAACAAGCCATTTCTACAAGAAGCCCGTGCTCCTCTCCGTATTTCAGTGTGGTTTCTGGAGGTGCTCAGGGCTATGGGGTTGGTCACCTTTTCAAGAGAAGAGCCAGCAAATGCTTCTGTTTTCCTTACCTAGGATAAAGTACATCATGAGTATAGACTATTCCCTCTGCTCAAATTGAGGAGTAGGATTGTTTACTTAACCTTACTAATCCTATGTCTCTATCTCCTTTCTCCTGCACTAAAGATTCTAGTTTTCAATGCCATCTATATAAGCCATTTAAAAAAAATTTACTTGCTTATTTATTTGAAAGGCAGAGTGACAGAGACACACAGAGAGATTTTCCCTCTACTGGTTTACTGCCCAAACGCTCTCAATGGCTGGGGCAGGTCCAGGCCAAAGCAGGGAGCCTGGAACTCTATCCAGGTCTCCTTCATGGTGTCAGAGGCCCAAGCTGGTGGGCCATCCTCTGTGGCCTTCCCAGATGTATTAGCAGGGGGCAAAATTGGAAGTGGGGCAGCTGGGACTCGGACTGGCACCCATATGGGATGCCCATGTCACAGGTGGTGGCTAAATTCTCTGTGCCCCAACGCTGACCCCCATAATTTCTTTTTCTATACTCCAATAGAGACATAATGACACCTGAAAAAGAATTTCAACAGTGCCTAGTACCACCAAAAGTACGGTTACTGAAAATGATGTTATGCCTTTTATTTTTTGTTATGAGAGTCTGTCTTGAGATATAAAGTCAAATTAATTTTACATGACATTTTACAAATTATATTTTTGAAATAATTCGTTCTTTCCTTCCTTCCTTCATTGTTTGAAAGGCAGAGTTATAGAGAAAGAGAGAAAGAAAGAGATCTTCCATCCTCTGGTTCATTCCCCAAACTGCCGCAACAGCTGTGTCTGGGCCAGGCTGAGGCAGGGAGCCAAGAATTCCATCTTGGGCCCCCAAATGGGTGGCAGAGGTCAAGTACTTGGGCATCCTGTGCTGCCTTCCCAGGCGCATTAGCAGGAAGCAGGATTGGAAGCAGAACAGCAAGGCCTCAAACTAGTGCTCCTGTATGGGCTGCCAGCACTGGTGTGCCACAACCATGTATTGTTTTCCCTTTTATAATAACTTTTTGGTTTATCCTTTTATTTAAACACGTGTCTGTATATTTGCTCATACTTTGCAACATGTACAATACTCACAGAGTTGCCAATGAACCATTCTTTTTCTCCTAAATAGGTGTCCAAATCTTGCAGAAGATGAGGTGCTTCGTGTGTGAGCAGCTCATTAAACATCTGATTCTAGGAAAGAGAGACAATGTCACTGTGATTTCTCCGCCTTTAATCTTCCACAAGAGTTTAGAAAGGAAGAAATATGTTGCTGCATGTTTTTTCAAATTTTCAACATTGGCAGATTGATCTGATTCTCTGTAGATCTTAGTCATCCCTTAATTACTATGGACTAAAAAATAAATACTTTTGTGGTTCCAATTTTACAGTTTGTGTAGAATGAGCAAATGTTTCATCCATGAAACTTAAGGAATAATTTTTAATCTTAATATTTGAATAATGAAAAATGAGTAATGAAAAATTATTTCATTGTACCTATTGATCCCTAGACTTGCCCCTTTTCTGAACCTAGCTACCTTAAAGTTAAATAATATAATTGAAGGTAAGGAAATGCATTTTCTTTTGTTCAGCTGGACTCCTCCAGTTTGGAAGTTCTTTGTTTCCTCATTGCACTTTGATGGATAGCTGTTATACTCTCAGGCCTTTCTGGATTTTTCTTGTTTGGCCTGCCATTGTATGAGATTTGCCTGCCTTGAATATTTCTTTTAAAGATTTATTTATTTATTTGAAAGGCAGAGATACACAGAGAGAGGGGAGAGAGATACATCTTCCAACTGCTGGTTCACTCCCTAAATGGCTGCAACAGCCAGGATTGGGTTAGGGCAAGGTCAGGAGCCAGGAGCTTCCTCCAGGCTCCGGTGTGGGTGCAGGGGCCCAAGGACTTGAGCCATCCTTCACTGCCTTCACAGGTGCATTAGCAGGGAGCTGGATTGGAGGTGGGGCAGCCAGAACTCGAACTGGCGCCCTATGAGAAGCCGGCACTGCAGGACGGGGCTTTAACCCACTGGGCCTCAGCGCCGGCTCCCAGGATAGCTTTCTAAGGTAAGACGGCACCCCTGAGTGCGCTTTCTGGCTCGCCTTGTGATCCTCTTCCACACTCATTCCACCATCCCTCAGCCCATCAGATACCAGACCACAGGGATGCCCAATCTTGGACTGTGAACCTCCAAAGTCATGAACACAGTTATAAAGAACCTATAATAAAATCCAAGCTTTATTAAACTAAGTCATATGGTAGGTAACTACCTAGCTTACTGGTTAGCTGATTTACTTCCTATTATGAGTATCACTAAACTACATTGCTATACGACAGTTATATTTGCAAAGTAAGTTGGCAAAAACATCAATACATATTTACATACATTTGCCCACTTTTGAAACTAAGGCTTAGGAAGCTTGTTATTATCACAGCTTTATAATCCTCCCCCTGTTCTGTGTCACCTTTGTGCAGGAAGTGTTCTACCATTGAACTACGTTCATAGTTTTAAAGAAAATGTGTGAATCCTTTTGCTGCTTCCACAGAATCTGTGAGCTGAGGGATAGTGGCCCCAAACCATGTGACACTTCTCACTGTTCAGTTTAGCTCAGGTCATGGCCAAGTTGGCTGTCTTAGAATGGCTAGAGAGGAACTGGATGTGGCTGGTAGACAGTGTTTCAAACCGTCAGTGTGTGCACCTGTTCTAATTTGCATTTCCACAGCTTCAAGTGTTCGTGTGTATAAGCAGTACCAAATTAAAATCTTATAATCTGTGCTACAGACTTCTCCTTTAGTCCAGTCTCTCTACAGTCTGATGATTTATCTCAGTCTAATCAAATGCCAATTAGTAAACAGCATAGCAATTATTAAAACTCATTTTAAAGAACATTAATCTAAGAGTATAAAGAAAACAGTGGGCCCATCATTGTGGTGTAGCAGGTTAAGCTGCTGCCCCAGACATTGGCATGCCATATCACAGTGCCAGTATAAGTCCCAGCTGCTCAGCTCCCAATCCAGCTCCCTGCTCATGCACTTGGGAAAGCAGCAGAGGATGGAACTTGGGACCCCACTGTTCACTTGGGAGACCCGGATGGAGTTCCTGGCTCCTGGTTGGCTGTTGCAGCCATTTTGGAAGTGAACCAGCAGATGGAAGATATCTTTTCTTTCTGTCACTCTGCTTTTCAAACATATAAAATAAACCTTTTAAAAATATATTAAATATAGGGGCCGGCGCTGTGGTATAGTGGGTAAAGCCACCACCTGCAGTGCCGGCATCCCATATAGTCGCTGGTTCAAGACCCAGCTGCTCCACTTCCAATCCAGCTCTCTGCTATGGCTTGGGAAAGCAGTAGAAGATGGCCCAAGTTGTTGGTCCCTGCACCCATGTTGGAGACCTGGAGGAAGCTCCTGGCTCCTGGCTTTGGATCGATTCAGCTCTGGCTGTTGCGGCCAACTGGGGAGTGAATCAGCAGATGAAAGACCTCTCTCTTTGTCTCTCTCTCTGTCTCTTTGTCTCTCTCTCTCTCTCTCTCTCTCTCTCCCTGCCTCTCTTTCTCTAACTATGACTTTCAAACAAATAAATTTTTACAATAAATGTTAAAAATATAATATTTGACTATGCATCTTTCCCCTGATGTATATTTTAATATACTTTTTTAGAAAATGTTTTTTAATATTTTATCATCTCTTTGCATTTATAACAATTCACTTCAGCAATCACAGATTCCTTTTCTTCCAATGCCACAAACCATGTTACAAATTAAAGCTGGTACTGATGCTTATCAAAATATAAAAGACAATTGATGTTTTACGTAAAACCACTTTTTATGTTAACTTGTTTCTAAAAACCTCTTTCTCTTTTTTTTGGCCTAAAAATTTTGTTATAAATATTTACAGCATTCTTTTCTGTTAGATGAACATTCTTAGAAACCAAAAAAATGGAATTTTATGGACAGACCACATAAAACATGAGACAGTGTCAGCGGCTCCTAGCTGTACTATTTTTTTCTTAAATACAGTACTGAAAATGCCCATCAGACCTTGCCATCCTAAACATTCTGTTCACATGTAAACTCCCTTTTTCTCCAAGTAGCCTATTTAACAATAGGAAACAGAAAGGAAAGGCCACTCTGCCTTGGGTCTTCTTTCAGAAAGGAGGTCGAGGAAGTGCTTTGCAGGGAGGAGTTACAACCAGAAGAGCCAGTCTTTGGTCAGAGCAATGAGGTGACATTTTGATGCAAAACTTTTGCATGGTCAGCAATCTTTATAATTTAATATACTTTAATGATAAATCATAGATAGCCATTTATCATACCTGGTAGACTCAGAAATCCCCTGCCTTCTCTTCCAAAGAGTTAGGAAGCAGGTGTTTTTTTCACTCTGAGATGTCACTGCTATCGTGTTCTAGCAAATGGCTTTTAGGGATATAGGGAGGTTTGTATATTTATCCAAATCCACACTACTGAAAGTATTTAGTGTTGGGACTGTGCCATCAGGATTCCCCTCAATCCTGCTCATCCTCAATCCCTGATCTGCTCTTCAAACGAGGAAACTGAACACACACACATCAAATAGCCAAAGTAGCACAAATGGCAAGTTCAAGGATTGTTATGGAGACCAATGTCCAGAGACGTATTTGCCACTGATTTTTAGAATTGGAAATAGAAGTTTGCAGTAACAAATGCTGAAACACCTATAATTCTTGTGCAATCTTCATAAAGCTCATACAGTAGCAATATTTTCACTATCCATCTTAACTGTGTCAATAATTGCCTTTGAGTTTTTTTACCTGACCACAAGGTGGCAGCAGTGCAACTCACCACAGAGAGACTAAGGGATGAAACACACACTGAGCACTATTTATTGTATACTTCTGGCCACAACTTGTTAATTAAATAGTCTGTGGCCATCAACACCGTTTCTGTGACATGTTCTCTCTTCACATGCTTTATTATTCATGAACTTGTATATCGAATGTCCTGTGAAATGGGTTTTTGAGGTAGGTGGTGTGTAACAGCATCATTTTTCTAATAGAAAGGAAGATTGTTACTCTCATCATATGTTCAAAGAACAGTTTCCTGTAGGCAATGGCCTCTGTTGTAGTGCAAGCCTTGGCCACAGAGGGGTAGACAATAGAGAAAAGGAGAAGAACAAGTTGAGAAGCTGATAACCCGTCCCTCAGTGGAGTCACTGGCCCATGGAAGAGAAAGCTGTAAACACTTTCTGAAATTGCGGAGCATGTATCTACTTGTCTCTGCATTTATACGGATATGTAAAAGAGATGCCACGCTTAACAGATATAAAGAAAGTCAATTAGCCCTGAGCTGTAGGATAACATTGCATGTGTTATAATACCCGGTGTTTATGGACCACGTTCTTCCTGGCCATTGGCACATCTGCTACCACTCAATTCTCCCAACCCTCTTCAAAGCAGATCTGTTACATCCCTATTTTACAAAGAGTTGGAGCTATAAATAGGAGCTCAGTGACCGCAAAGAAGGGCATCAAGATTCAAGGCTGGAATTCGGATTCCAGTGCCCAGGGTGTATTTATATCCAAAAGTCTCGTTATAGTCCCATGCTCCAAGCTGAACTCTTCTTCAAGACTTTGTCCTGCTTAGGGGCAGTAAGTGTGTGTGTGCCCCTCACACCGAGTCAGTAAGGGTAAATACATTTATTTCCAAATTATTTCTACTCAGATCAGAAGGTCCAAGTTAAATAAACAGTATTTAGAATAAATGTGCTTAAGTAAATCGATAAACTGCCATTTGCTGTTCTGTGCTGCGGCTTTTGGCTGCAGGCCTTGGCTTTAGCTTGCCCATGCATATTCACGCACAGCTGCTTTGGGGGGCACTGAGCACCAGACCCAGAGGCTAAGCACACGGGTCTGAGCCCGAGTGACTGGGATTTCCCTTCCTTAGGCACCACTTACTGGCTCAACGACTTGCATCGCAATGTCTTCACTGGAACATAAGGAGAGCATCCGTTTCATCCTAAGGGGATGCTCTGGAAATTAGCTGCTCATGTAAGCAGTTGGTACATAGGTACATAGTCTGTGGATTCCAGAGCTGGGCCGTCTGCATTTGCTCACTGTTCTGTCAGTTGCGTGAGTCTGGGTGACTCTGTCACCACGCTCTCCGTTTCTTCATCTGGATCGTCAGTGGGACGATAAACAGCCCTCCTCCCAGGGAGACCAGAGATGGCGGCCTGCGGTCATCCATGTAACCGTGGCTCACGGGGAGTGACAAACAGAGCTCTCCAATCGCCCTTTCAACGCATGCTTGCTGCCTTCCATGTGAAAGGTACTAGGAGGGTCGGGCGTGGCGTATCAACAGAACAACACCGACAGGATTTCTGCCCACTGACACAGCCGAGTAGGGAGTAGGGCACAGGGAGTAGGGCAACAGACAGGGAGAATAGACATTGTGATGAGAGCCCTAAAGCCAGCAAGATGGAATCAAGATGGCTCATTTAGAGTCCTGGCTAAAGAGGATGGATTTAACCACATACATAATAGTGCTTTTATCCCAAAACCACAGTAATGCATTAAAAAACTAAAATAAAAAACCCAGAACCCACATGGAGGTGGAAAGGAGAAGAGAGAAATGTAAGAAAAATCGGAAGCTTTAGAGCAGATGGCCGAGTGGCACCCAGCATGGAAAGTGGAGAAGCAAGCCAGTCCACCACATGAAACCCTCAGACAGCCCGGCCGGGGTGGGGGTGGGGGTGCAGGGCGCACCTAGAACCGGGGTTAAAAGATGCGGGAGGGGACATAACGGGAGTTGGTGGAGAACTATGAGAGAAGCCGCTTGCGCACGAGGTTTTTCCTTCATTTCACCCTGCAGCCGCCCCTCGGGATTCTCAGCAGACTTGATGGGGAAGCATTTGTAGATGGTCTCCGGCCCGGAGATGTCACCCGCGCTGTGTTAAATAGAGGAGCATTAAGTGAACACTTGCCCGCTGAAGGCTCAGTTCGGAGGCTCCCAGCCCTCGTGTTCGCACTTGTCTCTGGAACACTGGCAGCCAGGCCTTTACCTCTGGGCTACAGCCTGGAAGTCTTCTCTAGAAATCATGGTGCAAGATCCCTGACGACCTTGGGAAGCCTCCCGAAAATGGCCTCCAGATACTCGAAATCCACAAACCCCATTTACACGCTGAGAGTTTTGAGTAAACTTTTTAACTTCCTTGTTTTTTATCATGCATTCTAAAGAATGGTCCTACTTCAGAGGAAAGACAGACACCAAGAAGGGCACAAAAGCAAGTTCTCAGACATATCCTAGGCAGGGAGATGATGTTATGTCCATTAAATACAAATAAAACGATACTTTACAGAAGGAACCGCACCATAACAGAGTCCTTATCAATCTAAGAACACAATATCAGGCATTTAAAATTTAAGATGAAAGTTGAGAAAGTTAGAGAATTCTTTCTGAAAGTAACATTAAAGGAAAATGAGAGATAACCAATATATGAATAACAGAAATTTTAATGTAATGAAACAAAGCAAATAAAGGTGGAAGATATCATAAGTGGAATAATTCAGACATTTCCTTGAATTCCTGGATCCAAGTCTGAGCTTGATTAAGCCTGGTAAGGAGACAGCATAAGGGAGGGAAAGCAAATCCTGCAGCTCACTGTACAGCTTTAGAACTCTAGGGACGAGTGTTCTAGCTGTAGAGGGGGAAAAGATATCACATACAAAATGTCAGGAATTGCATTAGTTTAGGTTTTGTAACAGCTAGATAACCATAGATGACATCTCCCAAACACTACTGAAATATTATTTTCAACATAGAAATCCATACCCAAACTAAAAAGCAAATAGCAAAAGGAAATAAAGACATTAAAGCCCCAAACTTTTGTTTCCTATGATCAGTCAGCTATGGGAGGATCGCTCCACACAAACAGGATAGAGTACGGGAGAACAAGCCCAGGAAGTGGTAAAAGAGACATCCAGAGTGGTTATAAGGAAGCAGGAGAGCAACAGGGCACCCCCTGTGGAGGACAATGAAACCAACGCTGTGAGTCACAGGATAAACACACTCCACCTGTCCTCACCTCACCTCACCTCCTGACCACTTTTAGGATACTAGAGGATGTGCGCCAGACAAACAATGGAGTAAACAGAGGAGGGCACCATTCAGGAAACAGGGCTCCAGCTCAGGAGAAAGGCACTACTGGGACGGCAGCACAGGGAGATCCAGGGAAGACAGCTGTGCAGAAAACCTAGAGAGCTCCATAAAGGAAAAACAGAGCAAACCAGATCACTCCAAGGAAGCAGTGAAAATAATAGAGAATCTGAGGTCAGTGACCTTGTGGAAAATCATGGACATTGGACAGTGTGAGAAGTTTCAGCAATAAAAAGAATTAAGCAAACTATAAAAGGAAATAGTATTAAAATATAATACAATTCTGTGTAATATTTGCATATGACTAATAATAATGTAGTCACTAAATATTGACTTAACTGAAAAAAAAAATTTTTTTTGACAAGCAGAGTGGATAATGAGAGAGACAGAGAGAAAGGTCTTCCATTTTGCCGTTGGTTCACCCTCCAATGGCCGCTGTGGCCGGCACATCTCGCTGATCCGAAGCCAGGAGCCAGGTGCTTCTCCTGGTCTCCCATGCGGGTGCAGGGCCCAAGGACTTGGGCCATCCTCTTCTGCCTTCTCAGGCCATAGCAGAAAGCTGGCCTGGAAGAGGGGCAACCAGGATAAAATCCGGCGCCCCAACTGGGACTAGAACCCGGTGTGCTGGCGCCACAAGGCAGAGGATTAGCCTGTTAAGCCACGGCGCCGGCTGAAAAATTTTTAATATTATCCTATTTGGAGCTTGGAAAAGGGAAGCAGAAATGACTGTAAATGGTGATTTTTTTTTTTAAAGAATTATGTATTTATTTGAAAGGTACAGTTACAGACAGATTGGAAGAGAGAAACAGAGAGAGCTCTTCCATCTTCTGGCTCACTCCCCAAATGGCTGCAATGGCTAGGGATAGGCCAGGCTGAAACCAAGAGCCTGGAACTCTATACAAGTCTAAGTACTTGAGTCATCTGCTGCTGCTTTCCCAGGCACCTTAGTAGGGAGTTGGATTGAAAGTGGAGCACCTTAAACTTGTGCTCATATGAGAGACCTGTGTTTCAGGCCACAGCTTAACCACCACGCCAGCCCCAAGAAGTGAATTCTTATTGCCATTGTACAAACTCCATAGAAACTGTCTAAATTTGGTGAATCAAAGAAAGCCATATTTACATATCATATAGAAATATAGAAATATGGAGAGTGCAAATCCTAAAGAGACATCTAAAAGGATGAAAAAGGTTGCATCCAGTGAGGGGTTAATGTGAGAAGCAGAGAAATGCTATACTTTGCTTTAAACTTTTAATATAATTTGATGTTTTAAAACTACGCATGCATATGACTTAACACGAGAAAGAAGTTTTTAACAGCACTGAACACAATTTCTGGCAAGAGGTATATGATTAATAATAGTAATATCCAGTGACCACATTACTTTTCTATCTTGATTTTTCTCTGCCCAAGGAAAACGTGACATGAAATCATCCAGCGTGTCCACAATAGCATCAACTTGACATTGTTCCATTTCCGTTTTTCCGGCCAAATCTGTGGAATACAACGATGCACTTTATGATCATGAATATGCTTAATTTAATTTCCTACATTCAGAGTTTGTTTATAGTAGTCAAAATGTTTCTATGCTTGAAAAATCAAAGAAAAATGCAATAGTATCCAGGGAAGACTAGCTTCCATCTTTACTCCCATTCAGTCTCATTGACTCCTTTATCTACTTACATTATTACCAACCACTTTTATTATTTCTTCTGATCTTCCCTTTTTAGTGAAAATGCAAGCAAATCAGAATATATATGTATATATATGTATATTCCACTAGCTATGCCTTATTGTCACAAATACCCTAAAGATCTGTCCTTACAGTACCTAAATGTCATCCTGTTCTTTCTTTTCAGCTATACCAGGTTTCTTTAGAAAAAAGTGCCACCATTCATTTACTTAACCTCAACTTTTTAGGTATCTTTCCGATCTTTTGGTAATTCAATCAATATTGCAATAATTTACAGATATAATATACTGTGTAAAAAGAATAGCTTTTTTGCAATTTTTACTGAGAATTTGTTTTCAGCTTAGAGACTAACAGTTTAAAATAATAGAGGTTCTTGTTTCTGTCTTTTGTTAATCATTATTTTTGCTCATAAATCATTGGTCTTTCTAAATATTTTCTCACTGGTTTCAATTTATTTATTTATTTTTTAAGATTTACTTATTTGTTTGAAAGACGGAGCTACAGAGAGGCAGAGGCAGAGAAAGAGAGACAAGTCTCCCAACCGCTGGTTCACTCCTCAATGGCCACAACAGCCAGAGCTGGGCCTATCCAAAGCCAGGAGCCGGGAGCTTCCTCCGGGTCTCCCACAAGGCTGCAGGGGCCCAAGGACTTGGGCCATTTTCTCCTGCTTTCCCAGGCCATAGCAGAGAGCTGGATTGGAAGTGGAGCAGCCGGGACTCAAACCAGCATGCATATGGGATGCTACACTGCTGGTGGCAGCTTTACTCACTACGCCACAGTGCCAGCCCCTATTTATTTTCATTTTATTTGAACGGCACAGAGAGGCAGACATCTTCCATCCACTGGCTCACTCCCCAAATTCCTGTAACAACCAGGGCTGGCCAGATTGAAGCCAGGAGTCCAGAATTCCATCTAGGTCTCCCGCAATAATGGCAGAGACCCAAATACTGGAGCCTATCACCCACTGCTTTCCATAGTGCATTAGCAGGAAACGAGTTGCCAGGACCCACACCAGGCACCCCCATATGGCACGTGTCTCTCAAGTGGGCTTCAGCCACTGTGCCAAACTCCTGCCCCTCACTGTTGTCAATTTCAAATAATTCAGTGCAAAAGCATTCTAAAATAAATTGCTTTTGTACAACTGTATAAATTTTCTAAAAATCAAGAACTGTATACAGATAGTGGGTAAACTGTATGTAAATTATACCTCAAAAAAAGCAGTTAATGAAAACAAATGCTTTAGTATTTCAGAATCTATCATAGATTTTTTTTTAAATGATTTATTTAGTTATTTGAAAGGCAGAGTTCCAGAAAGGCAGGGGCGGAGGCAGAGACAGACAGGGAGGTCTTCTACCCACTGGTTCATTCTCCAAATGGCTGCAATGGCTGGAGCTGCGCCGATCTGAAGCCAGGAGCAGGAGTTCCTTTTGGGTCTCTCACACGGGTGCAGGGGCCCAAGCACTTGGGCCATATTCTGCTGCTTTCCTAAGCTACAGCAGAGAGCTAGATCGGATCTGGAGTACCCAGGACTTGATTTGGCGCCTATACAGGATGCTAGCACTGCAGGCGGCAGCTTTACCCACTATGCCACCATGCCGACCCTATCATAGGTTCTTGTCACTCATTTTCCTCCCTGCTTTGACTTCCACATGAAACTTCAGCTATCAATTTTTTAAAAAAAAGATTTTTTTTTTTTTTAATTTTAAAGTCAGATTTACACACAGAGATAAGGAGAGGCAGAGAGAGAGGAGTCTTCCAACTGCTGGTTCACTCCCCAGTTGGCCACAATGGTCAGAGCTGTACCAATCCAAAGCCAGGAACCTGGAGTGGGTACAGAGGCCCAAGGACCTGGGCCATCTTCTACTGCTTTCCCAGGCCATAGCAGAGAGCTGGATCGGAAGTGGAGCAGCCAGGTCTCGAACCGGCGCCCATAGTGGATGGCGGCACTTCAGGCCAGGGTGTTAACCCACTGTGCCACAGCGCTGGCCCCAGAAAGCAAATTCTTGAGCCCTATTCTAGGCTCCCTGAATTTAAATTTCTGGAATGGAGATTGAGCAATGTGTGTTTTAATGAGCCCGCTGATCCTGATGCATGTGAAGTTCAGAAAAAGACTGCTTAGGCCCAGTCTTGCACTTGAAATTCCAGGCATACTTTAAAGGGCTCAATTCAAATGTCATTTTCACTTCAAAGCCTAGTTCTTGTGGTCTGAAATAATCTCCATCTGTTCTTTATTTCCAAAAAACTATGTTGAAATGTGTTAGTTTAAGCACAAACTTTTATATACATTACTTTGATAAGCAGAAGCTTAGTATTTATGGCCCATTTTATTTGTGGGGCAACCATGTGCTTATGACTTAAATAATGGTGGTGGTGGTGATGAGTTGGGTATGAGAAATGCTGACTCTGCAGATGGATAAGAGAGAAGAAGAAGGAGAAGGAGAAGGAGAAGAAGAGGAAGGGGCCGGTGCCGTGGCTCAATAGGCTAATCCTCCACCTTGCGGCACCGGCACACCGGGTTCTAGTCCCGGTCAGGGTGCGGGATTCTGTCCCGGTTGCCCCTCTTCCAGGCCAGCTCTCTGCTGTGGCCAGGGAGTGCAGTGGAGGATGGCCCAAGTGCTTGGGCCCTGCACCCCATGGGAGACCAGGAGAAGCACCTGGCTCCTGCCATCGGATCAGCGCGGTGTGCCAGCCGCAGTGTGCCGGCCACGGCGGCCATTTGAGGGTGAACCAACGGCAATAAGGAAGACCTTTCTCTCTGTCTCTCTCTCACTGTCCATTCTGCCTGTCTAAAAAAAAAAAAGGCTTTAAAAGAAATCTGCAGTAGTGTTTTACTCAAAAATACTGCGAGAGGAATAAGAGGAAAGAGAGAAATTGGCAATGGAGCACCAGCACAGACAAGACCAATGGACACTTCCCTTTATTTTTCATCAATGCCATGGGTACAGATGCTACCACAGCAACCCAGGAGCCCACTACCCACGTAAAGATGCACCGGATTCTGGGTATTCCCCCTTGCCCCTAGCATGATTCGGATGAAGGACATCATCGAGCACTGGATTTTAATAATCTAAGGAATTTTATCTTCCTATGCCACGTGTATCTCCTTCTCATTAATTTTCTCTGATAACTTACATTCTGCTAACAAAAGTTTGGCATGAGCAGACCTATCCAATGGGTTTTGATGATTCTAAGATGGGCTTGGATGGCGAGGAAGCATGAGAGGGCAAGGGACAAGATGAAATTAACCTGTCAGGTTGTCTGGGGAACTCATGGAATGTTACACTGATACAGATGGTACATCTACACTTCTCTAGCATTTAATTGCACTCCTGCTTGCACGATAACATTCCATAATACAATTAGTAAATATTCAATATATATATATATATATGCTTTCAGTTATCAAAACTCTTAAACACAACAAACATATTACCTGTGTTTTTGACCAGGTATCTTGCTATTGCCAAGCTCTGGTGAAGGACAACCCCATCCACTTCCAAAATGGGAATTTTGCCAAACAGGACACCTTAAAATAAAATGATAAACAATCAACTTCCTGGTAAAACCAAGAGCTATCATACTCTCATTTTTAATGAAAATTGTGGGGGAAAAAAGCATGTTTTAAAGTCATAAAATTCTTCAATATTTATCTGTAAAGAGACATTTGACAGCATCTAGCACAATCTTTGCATTTCATATTTAGAAAAGCTGTTAGAAGACCTGCGGTAAAGTTGATGACAGAACTCATTCAAAAACCCAGGTCTGAGGTCAGGGAGGCGTTTGGCACAGAAGTTAAGACGCTGCTTGGCATGGCTGTGTCCCATTTGGAGTCCCTGGGTTTGAGTCGCAGATCTACTTACGACTCCAGGTGCCTGCTAATGCGCACTCTGGGAGGTAGCTGGGGATAAATTCAGTACCTAGGTTCCTTCTACCTACATGGCAAGCCTGGGCTGAGCTCCAGACTCCTGGCCCAGGCCTGGCTGTTGTGGTTATTTGGAGAATGAATTAGCAGATGGAAGACTTTTCTCAGTCTGTCCCTGTCTCTGTCCCTCTTTTTCCCTCTCTCTTTCTCCCTTTCAAATAAAATGAAAATAAAATTTAAAGATAATAACACCCAGATTTACAGTGATACTATATACGATTATCTCAAACATTTACTACTAAACTTTTTTTTTAATTTATTTATTTGAAAGGCAGAGTTACAGAGAGAGAAGGAGAGACAGAGACACAGAGAGATATCTTCCATCTGTTTGTTCACTCCCCAAATGACCGCAACGACCAGGGCTTGGCCAGGTTGAAGCCAAGAGCTTCTTCCAGGTTTTCCACATGAGTACAGGGGCCCAAACACTTGGGCCATCCTCCACTGCTTTCCCAGACCATTAGCAGGGAGCTGGATGGGAAGTGGAGCAGCCAGGACTTGAACTGGCACCCATATGGGATACTGGCACTGCAGGCCAGGGCTTTACCCACTGGGCCACAGTGCCAACCCACTACTAAACTTCTTCTTCTTCTTCTTCTTTTTTTTTTTATCAAAAAAACTCTTGTTTTAAAAGCTTATTAATTTTTGTGGCCTCAATCACAATAACTGTTATTTTAAAACCATAGTCTTAGGATTATAAAGTCTTTGATTCACATATGAGTTATAGTAAGGGATTTAGCTAAAGTCTTGGTTGGACGTAAAGCAGTAAATTTCTAAGTCACTATAACACCATCATTTCAATGACCATGTTCTATTTCATCACGTGTATTTATGCCAATTTTCCCACCCAGTGCCTTAGTTTTGCAAAAATAATTTGCAATTATTTTGGAAAGACAGAAAAGAATAAGGTGCCACTTACGATGCCATGACTCACACACAACCACTGGAATCCACGTTGTGCCTCTCCTTCCAGCTGTTATAAGCGTACTGAGTACAGGGTGAACTACAATTCGCATTAGGCACAAAATCATCTTACAGTATTTACCTAGTGAGGGTGCCAAGTACTGTTCCAAGTGCCTGAGGTAATGCAAGGCACAAGAGAATCACAAATAAAACTGACTTGAGTCGGGTGATTTCTTTGAAGCAACATCAATTTGAACAAGAGGGAACTAACACATGTAACTAACACTGCGAGGTGGGGAGGCCTTCCCTCTTGCCAGGCATTGTGCTACATACTTACTATGCCCATTTCATCTCCCAGTGCTTACAAGAACCCTAGCAAGAATGTGTGAGCTGTTATCTCACTTCATAAATGAAGTTGAGAGAGCTCATGTAAATCTCCCAGGCCACACACCTTGTAGGCGTGGGGTTCACACCGAGAGCTGGTGGAACACTTGCTCAGTTGTTTTCATAATTCTGAGAGCCAGGTTTTGAGAAAGATGTTCAAAATCTGAGCAAGCCCGGAGAATGGTATCCAAGTTAGAGAGAGATCTGAAAAACACATTCTATGAGGATTGGTTGAAGAGCCTTTGCCCTCTTCCCCTGGAGGGAGAGAAAACACTCAGGTGAACTTAACAGCCATCTTCAAATGTGGCAGAGCTATCAAATGGGAGAAAACTGTGACTTACTCCAACTAGCTATGAATGCAGGATGAGAGCCAAAAAGTAACAGGATAAAGGGCAGATGGTAGCTCAAGATAAAGAATAATTTCATTGGCACCACAACTCTGGACAGTGGGGTGTGCACTCTTGTGTTAACGTAAGTTTTCAGTCACTGGGTGTGTTTAAGTCAATTTGGGGATAACTGCTAACAACTGGAACATTGGGTTGCCTCTAACAAGAAGAAAGATAAGGGGTCAGCGCCAAGGCGCAGTTGGTTAATCCTCCACCTGCGGCACCAGCATCCCATATGGTTGCTGGTTCTAGTCCTGGTTGCTCCTCTTCTGATCCAGCTCTCTGCTATGGCCTGGGATAGCAGTACAAGATGGCCCAGGTCCTTGGGCCCCTGCATCTGCATGGGAGACCTGGAAGAAGCTCCTGGCTCCTGGCTTTGGATCAGCGCAGCTCCGGCCGTTGCGGCCATTTGGGGAGTGAACCAGCGGATGGAAGACCTTTCTCTCTGTCTCTCCCTCTCACTGTCTATAACTCTACCTCTCAATTAAATAAATAAATCTTAAAAAAAAAAAGAAATTTAAGTAGACAAATACTAAGTCCTTCATTTTTGGTTCCAGAAAGGAATAGTTCCAGTGGGTCATCAGTAAACAGGAGCTCCTGTCAAAAAGCTTTAAGGAGGGCTGGCACTGTTGCTTAACCCATGAAGTCGCTGCTTGCAGCAACAGGATCTGACATGAGCAGCAGTTTGAGTCCTGGCTGCTCCACTTCCAATCCAGCTCCTTGTTAATGTGCCTGGGAAAGCACCACAAGATGATCCAAGTGCTTGGGCCCCTGCATCCACATGGGGGACCTGGAAGAAGCTCCCGGCTCCTGGCTTCAGATAGGCGCAGCTCTGGCTGTTATGGCCATCTGGGGAGTGAACCAGTGGATGGAAGACCTCTCTCTCTCTCTTTGCTCTGCCTCTCTGTAACTCTGCCTTTCTTTTTTTTCCTTTTTTCTTTTTTTTTTTTGACAGGCAGAGTGGACAGTAGAGGGAGACAGAGAGAAAGGTCTTCCTTTTTGCCGTTGGTTCACCCTCCAATGGCTGCCGCGGTAGGCGCGCTGCGGCCGGCGCACCGCACTGTTCCAATGGCAGGAGCCAGGTGCTTCTCCTGGTCTCCCATGGGGTGCAGGGCCCAAGGACTTGGGCCATCCTCCACTGCACTCCCTGGCCACAGCAGAGAGCTGGCCAGGAAGAGGGGCAACCGGGACAGGATCAGTGCCCCGACCGGGACTAGAACCCGGTGGGCCGGTGCCGCGAGGCGGAGGATTAGCCTACTGAGCCGCGGCGCCGGCCGTAACTCTGCCTTTCAAATAAATAAATAATTTTTTTTTTTTTTAAAAAAAGCTCTAAGGAATTGAGTGACATTGAATATAAGGCCTTCATGTGATATGGCTGCCAATGTAACTACTCTGATCTTGGTAAAACGCCTTAGGATAATGTCTGTGACAAGGTGATGGTGCCATGGCGTCCTCACTGTTCCTGTGCTCGGAACATTGTGTTTCCTCATTGGCACCACACACTGCTCAGCAGATGCTGTGTAACAGGAGCTTGTTCAGAGGACACCTACTTGAGTGGCAGGGAAATGCAACCCAGCGGCTAAAATTGGAATACTCAGGGGGGAGAGGAGAGTTGTCCCTTATGCCTGGGTGTATTGCAGAGCTCGGATGGGCCATGGGAAACAGTATCTAAATCAACCAGTAGAGTCAGGGATGGAAGGTTGAGCTGAAATCCACCATGATGATCAGAGAAACAAGAAAGATTCACAGTTCTTATCTAAGCAGACCTACATACGCGCAAGTTAACCGGGGCCTGAATTCTGAACCTTTCTCTTCACTCAAAGCACTTTTATTCAACTGACTGCTCCTCAATGCTCTTTCTTCCCTCCAGTGTCTTCAACCAAGCTTCTTCAATTCTAAGAGTACTTCTTAAAGCGTTTTTGAAAAACGGAATTGAAAGATAAGCTGGATTTTGGTGCAAACATGTTTTGAAGTCCATGGGTAGTTTTTTCGTAACACACATTTTCTGTGAATTTTTTGAAGGCCTCTGGTATTCAGATGTAAAAAGAAAGAATAATCTGTTCTCCATGAACCAAAATGGCAAGTTGGAGACCAATGTATAAAAGCCATAAGGAGACACATTTCACTTTTGTATAAGGAAGAGTCATTAAAAAGTTTGCCTCTCTTCTATTGTATGTTCTCTCTTCCTAGAATCTCATTGGGAAGGTGACCTCCTAAACTGATGGAGCCTCAATTTCACTGATCTTCCTTTTTTCTATTTTCCATTTGCTTGTCCTATTGTGTTTGCTGGAAGATTTCCTGATTTTTGTCATTCTATTGAAAAATTTTTTTAAATTTATTTATTTTTTTATTTATTTTTATTTGACAGGTAGAGTAATAAACAGTGAGAGAGAGAGAAAGGTCTTCCTTCCATTGGTTCACTCCCCAAATGGCCGCCACAGCCGGTGCTGCACCAATCTGAAGCCAGGAGCCAGGTGCTTCTTCCTGGTCTCCCATGTGGTTGCAGGGGCCCAAACACTTGGCCATCCTCCACTGGCCTCCCGGGCCACAGCAGAGAGCTGGACTGGAAGAGGAGCAACCGGAATTAGAACCCAGTGCCCATATGGGATGCCGGCACCACAGGCAGAGGATTAACCAAGTGAGCCACGGCGCCAGCTCTCTATTGAAAAATTGATTGGTTTTGTTTGTATCACATTCACATTCTCAATTTTTCATTTTAATTTTTAATAAGTCTATTTATTTTTAACTTTTTTTCTAATTGAAAGGTGAAGTTATGGAGAGAGGAGAAAGAGAGAGAGAGAGAGAGAGAGAGAGAGAGAGAGAGAGAGAGAGATCTTCCATCTACTGGTTCTCTACTGCTTTCCCAGGTATATTAGCAGGGAGTTAGGTGTGGATTGAAAGTGGATCAGCTGGGACTGGAACTGGTGTCCATATGCATGGGAGGTGGCAGCTTAACCCACAGTGCCACAGCACAGGCCCCCACATTCTCAATGTTCAAGAACTTTTTGTCTTGGAGCATTTCTTTTTATAGTATCCAGTTCTTGTAATGGACATCATATAATAATTTTGAAGGGTTTTTTTCTCTCTAAATCATCCTGTTTCTATCAGAGTTGCTTTTTTTTTTCCTTCTGCTTCATTCATGCCTACTTTTATATTAGAGACTTTTCTCAAATATCTGTTGATATTCTGCCTTGCCATTCCTGCTATAAAGGACAAAGAAATAAAAGTGATTGGAAGCTTGGGGTGCATGGGAGGCCCTTGCCAACAGATTTGGCTGGGCTGCTTCATTGACAGACTTACATAATATATTCAATATCCATTAGATTATTCCCTTGGGCTGATCAGTTGTCCCAGAGAGCATTCCTCCAATTTCTGTCTGAGAGATATCAGCCTGGTTGCAGCATGCTAATTGTAGAGTAGATTAAAGGGACTTAGGGGGGCCGCCACTGTGGCGCAGTGGGTTAAAGCCCTGGTCTGAAGTGCCAGCATCCCCTATGGGCGCCCATTCTGGTCCTGGCTGCTCCTCTTCCGATCCAGCTCTCTGCTGTGCCTTGGGATAGCAGTGGAGGATGGTACAAGTCCTTGGGCCCCTGCACCCACATGGGAGACCCAGAAGAAGCTCCTGGTTCTAGGCTTCAGACCTGCACAGCTCCGGCCGTTGCGGCCATCTGGGGAGTGAACCATCGGATGGAAGACCTCTCTCTCTCTCTCTCTCTTTCTCTGTGTCTCTCTCCTCTCTCTGTGTAACTCTTTCAAATAAAATAAATAAAAAAAATTTTTTTAAAAGGAACTTTGGGTCTCACAGTTTGGTTTCTACACTTCCTTTGAATATTTATTATCGTATTGTGTCTTCAGACATGCCTGTTGTCCCAGAATCCTCTGGTGCATTCTATCCTGAGAGTAATGTCCACATTTCTCCCAGGGAGGGGGAAGGATCTGGTGGTCCTACTGCTTTCTCACATTCTTCCCCAATCCTCTATTAGCTCAGCTTTTAAAGCTGTCTGCTGCTGCTGCTCCCTGAGCCTTTTTCAGGAACTCAGAGTGATTCTGCTTGCCTTCTCCTCCTCCAGGCTTCTTTTTGGGCTTTACAAACCTACTGTCACCTTAGCATTCTTTGACTGTCTTTCTAGCTTCCAGATTTTTCTGCTCTCCTATTCAAGTTGATGTTTTTGTCCTTATGGTATTTTGTCTTTTTTTCCAAAATATTTTCATATTATTAAAGGAGAGAGAAAATGTAAAAAAAAAAAAAATCTGATCAGTTTGGCAGGTTTTGCCAGAAAGAACTTTTTAGTAGAATTATTCAGTGATGGAAAGGGTTGACTAGAGATTGAGTTAATTCCAGATTGTAGCAAAGGGGATATTGTAGAGGGTTTCAAACACCAGAGAGCACTGCTAAACTGGATGGGAGATAAGAACAAATAAAACTTGTAATAGAAACTGCATCTCTGTACCTATTTTAACCTTTCTTCTCAAAGTAATAAAACCCTGGAGTTTTAGCTGGACAAGGTGTTATTCACAATAAAGTCAACATTTCCCTGCTTCCCTCACAGTAACGTGTCACCAATGTGTGACTAAGTTCTTATATGCCAAGGGAATGTAATGGAAGTTCTATGTAACTATCTGGTCAAGCTGTGAAAAGAAAGGGTATGCCTCCTCCCTTTTTCATACTTCCAAAGAGCCCAAATGTGGAAAGAGAATGAACTATCTTACACTCTGTAAATAAGACAGCCATGGGTGGCAGATAAACAAGAACGAGCCTAATCTTTGACAATCTCATGGAGAAAAATCACTATTTCTATTTGAGTTTTTATGTCTATGAAGTTTCTATATTCTTTAAAACAACGTAGTGGTAGGTCTCTGGCTCATAAATGATTTGAAATTAATATTTTAATTATCATGAATTTTATAAAGATATTAAGAAAATGTGGAAATTACATTTTCTTTTTGTTTGTTTGTTTGTTGACAGGTAGAGTGGATAGTGAGAGAGAGAGACAGAGAGAAAGGTCTTCCTTTTTGCCGTTAGTTCACCCTCCAATGGCCGCTGCGGCCAGCACATCTCGCTGATCCGAAGCCAGGAGCCAGGTGCTTCTCCTGGTCTCCCATGCGGGTGCAGGGCCCAAGCACTTGGGCCATCCTCCACTGCACTCCCGGGCCATAGCAGAGAGCTGGCCTGGAAGAGGGGCAACTGGGATAGAATCTGGCGCCCCAACTGGGACTAGAACCCGGTGTGCCGGTGCCGCAAAGTGGAGGATTAGCCTGTTAAGCCACAGAGCCGGCTGGAAATTACATTTTCAATAACAGAAAAGAGTCAAGACAGACTAGGGGATGAGGCTCTGAAAGAAAATGAAAATTTTAAAAGCTTAAATACAGAATTTGGTGTGTGTACTATCCTTGCACTATGCTATTCATCTTGACCTAATCATTTCATGGATAAAATGAATGTTCACCTATGACACAACTTTTATCTTAAAATCCTATGTACATAGAATGACAATTGCTTTAAGTAGTACTCTGACCACAGAATCAGCCCTTAAGGCATTCTAGTCTGGCTGAAAAGCCCATGAGAGCATTTCAGGCATGGAAAGCCAAGACACTGTGACAAAAAATATTCTACATGAAGGATCTCTGTGAGTGAGATCCCAGTGGAAAGAAGTGGTCATCAAAGAAAAAGATACCTTTCTCTGAAGGGAGGAGGGAACTTCTACTTTGCTTATGACCTTGTCTAAGTACTGATGGAATTTGTGGATTCAAAAGGCTTCCATAGCTAGGCAGCTCATATCAAGAGCCTCGGGAGATCATTGACATCATACATAAGAGTGTTAATTGTTAAATTAACAGCAGGAGTCACTATGCACTAACTTCCCATGCAAGACCTTTGTCCTCAAAGAGTTGTATTATGAGAGTTAACAGTAAAACTTGTTCTCAAAGATTTATTTTGTTTTAGTGTATTAAGTGGAGGATATTCTTGTCTCATAAGTTTTAGTTATGCCTAAATGATCAACTCCACTGCTTGTTTTCTTAGGTGCTCCCTTAATTAATTATAAAACTTGTTCTCAAGGACTTACTTTCTTCTAATTTATTAAATGAAGGACATTCTTATATATTATAAGGTATAGTTATGTCTAAGTGCTCCCAAAAGATGTAACATTCTTGGGTGTTTCTTTAAGTTAATTAAATTTCTCAAAAAAAAAAAAAAAGAAGTGAAATTAACTGAGTTGCAATGACTTTGAACAGCCCTTGTCTTGCCTGTTGAGGAACAGTTTTGTTTTGCTTTCTGTGCAAATTTTTGAACTCTTTTCTTAGCGTAGAGTTGGTCATCTGTGTATAAAGTTAATTGAAAATGAATCTTAGTGGAGAATGGGATTAGGAGTGGGGGGAGTGGGAGTGTGGATGAGAGGGTGGGTATGGTGAGAAGAATCACTACATTCCTAAAGTTTTACTTGTGAAATGCATGAAGTTTGTTTTCCTTAAATAAAAGATTTCTTTTGGAAAAATAAAAAAAAATTCTAGTAATAAAAAAACCCACTTACAAATCCTAATATCAGAAAAAACATTTGCAGATTAATGGTAAAGTTTCATGAGAACAGTAAGTAAGATATTCTATCCTACCAGACAGAAACATCTCTGCTTAAAAAGAAGGGGGTGGTCATTATAAAGACAACGTCTTTTACAGAAGGCATGCTTCCAAAAGACACGTGGGGATGTATTGTTAAAATACCAATTGTCACTTATCATTATTGTTGGCATTTTCTCATGCAAAAAAATGGGGGAGAGAACTAAACTGATGCAGGTTTGAATCAGCTCGACCTGTTAGGGATGGAAACTGGAAAAATTACTCAGAGTCTGCGCACTTCAGTAAGCGCAGCTATAAAATATACAACGGTGCATCTCATGTCTGATTCAGTTCTTCTGGCAAGGCTCTCTGTTTATTTTTATAGTTGCTGTCTGTGAGGCTTGTGTTTTCATCACTAATAGAAAATCTGCTGAGTCATAGTGTACCGATTTAGCTTGCCTGAATGATGGCTTCACAATTTAAAGCCACATGAGATGAAAACATCTTTATTTGTTCATTTTCTTGACGAAGGACTAAAGATTCTCAAAGTATGTTTTCCCTACGTTTTCATTCGTGCTACTTACTTGATTTGATTTCAGGCCAGTCAGCTTGCTCTATTCTGCGGTCTTCATACTTTATGTTCAAATAAGCAAATATGTACCGGATGATTTCTGCTCTCCCCCTCATATTAAAATAAGTGAGTTTGTAGTTGGGCATGGTGAGATTCTGGAAGGAGAGGAGAGGAGGGATTACTTTAATGGTCCACAAGGGATGTCTCGATAATTTTCTTCAGGGACATTTCTGAAAGCTTCACAGCATCTTTTGAGATAGTCAGAGATGGGAGACCATTTCAAAACCGAGGTCATAAATGACCATCTAATATGTGGAAACTTGGAGCCAGCATTGTGTTGCAGACAGTTAAGCTACCCTCTGCTCACGATGCCAGTACTGGCTATCACAGTGCAGGGTCAAGCCTCAGCTGCTCCACTTCCAATCCAGGTCCCAGCTAAAACACCTGGAACGTGGCCAAAGTCCTCCTTGGGCCCCTGCCACCTATGTGGGAGACCTGCATGGAATTCCGGGCTTCAGGTTTCAGCCAGGCCTTGCCAAGTCCTTGTGGCTATCTGGGGAGTGAACCAGCGGATGGAAGATCTTTCTCTCTCTCTCTCTTTCTCTCTCTCTCACACTCACACACACACACACACACACACCACCTGGGGATTTCTGTTGGGATAGGACAATGACAAGCTTCTTCCTTCATCTCTCTGTAAAGGAAAAGGCAAGCTTTCCTTCTATTTCAGAGAGAGAGGTTGCTAATATGCTTCTATTAGATATGGGTCATTATAATTTCATTTTTGTGAACTGTATCATTTCATCCCGATTGTTTATAAATGGCTAATGATTTTTGAAATTTATTTTTTAAAAAATATTTATTTATTTGAAAATTAGAGTTACACAGAGAAGGAGAGGCAGAGAGAGAGAGAGAGAGAGAGAGAGAGAGAGAGAGAGAGGCCTTCCATCTGCTGGTTCACTCCCCATTTGGCCGCAATGGCTGGACCTGTGCTGATCTGAAGCCAGGAAGGAGCCAGGAGCTTCCTCCAGGTCTCCAACATGGGTGCAGGGGCCAACAACTTGGGCCATCTTCTACTGCTTTCCCAGGCCATAGTAGAGAGCTGGATCAGAAGTGGAGCAGCCAGAACTTGAACCAGCATCCATATGGGATGTTGGCACTGCAGGCAGTGGCTATACCTGCTATGCCACAGCACCGGCCCCTTAAAATTCCTTTTTCAAAAATTATTTGATAGGAAGTGGAGTGGAAGTGGGAGAAGAGACAAAATTAGAGAGATCTTCCACCTGTTGTTTCATTCGGGACATGGCCATGATAACTTGGCCTAGGCCAGGCTGAAGCCAGGAGCCCAGAACTCAAACTGGGTCTCCTGTCACCTCCAAGGATGAGCATCAGCAGGAAGTTGGAGTCCAGAGCAGAGCAGGACTTGAACCCAGACACTCCCAATGGATGCAGGCATCCCAAACAGAATCTTTGTGTGTACGTGTGTGCAAATAGGCACAGAGTTTATTTGGCAGTGAGGAAATAAACATACATTCATGCTTGAGTGTGGGCTGCTCCACACAGAGAAATACCCAACGTGAGTGAGCCAAAGAGTTGCTTGTACGTGACAGAAAGGAAAAACTGAAAGTGGTACCATAAATGGGAAGGTCCACGCAAGACCCATGGCAAAAGAGTATACATGGGATTAGTATGTCTGAGCAGGGTTCAGTGGTGGAAAGAGAGAAAATGGACTCTAAGTAAGGTCCATGGTGGAAAGAGAGCTCTTCTGCCTTCCACCTCTTTTTATAAGGAAGTGGGAGGTATGCAGGTGAGGTGGGAGTCCCAGCAAGCACCCTGATCCAGGATGCAACAGGTGTTTCCTGGGAAGGTGAGCATATTAAATCAACGATTAAGCAGACAGCATCATTACTCAGGGATACAAGAGTTCCAGCTCGCCTAAACGGACTTCCTGTTACTTGTGGATTGATTTCTGGGCACCCTATGCTTCTGTGACTCTTCTGCCCTTGGGCTACTGGAGTTGCTTCCCATGCCTGTGTGGAAAGCCAGAAGTCCTGGGACATTATGTTTCCGCAGGTGGCTCTGTAGGCAGTAACTCACTGATGTGGAGCTAGGAAAGCCCAGCTCCCTTACCTCAAAGCAGGCCAAACCGTGAGGCATAATTTATACCTCCTAGCCAGCGCTGTGGCGCATCGGGTGAACGGCCTGGCCGGCAGCTCCGGCATCCCATAATTTATATCTCAGAGCTCCCTTGAGGATTGGGTGAGGCTCCTACTCTGTCTGAAATCTTACCCTTGCTTGGCTTCTTTCCTTTCCCTGGCCAGAGTTGCCCACTCCTTCACTGGTTTTCCCAGAAATATTTCCTTAATAAATCACATGCATGTGAACCTTTATTTCAGATTTTCAGAGAAATGTGATCTGAGAAAGGTAGTAAGTTGTGGAATTGTGTGTGAAACTCACAGCCGTGTCTCTTTCAGGTCCACAGTCTAAGCTAATTCACCTATTTTCTACTCCAAACCACACAAAAAAATGACTAACCAAAACATCTATGTAGAGAATAAATATAAATATAAAATGTGGAGAAAAGCACAATTTTTCTAAACATAATTCTTTGAGTATTTTGATTATAAAACTTTAAAAGTACTTACTTATCCATTACAGAAAATCGAGGAAATAAAGAAAAGTCAAGCCAAATTGAAAAATACAAACTCAAACTTATCACCCAGAAGGGGTCATTACTATCATTTTGGCATTAACTTCCAGAATGGTTTCTTCTCCCATATTCATGTGTAACTAGTATGAATCTTACCTCCCAAACTTGAGTGTGTCAGAAGTACTGCATAGGCATTCTGAGAGTGTGAAATGAAGTCTGATCTCAAGCTTCCATCCCACTTGACAGATGGAAAGTGGAAAGTTCCTCTCAGCTGATTATTTTCTGTTGCAGTTGGGGTAGAGTTCTACCTCTCTAGGGTCTCCCCAGAATAGAAGAGTGCCTAGAAAATGGGGCTCTCGCTACTGCTCTTACTCATAGTCCCAACCTAGGAAGCAGAGCACTGTGCTGTATAGGCGCCAGGAGTCTACTAAGGCTGGAAGTTCCAGTGTTTGGGGTCCACCCCTTTTAGCCATATCCCAGAGATATTCTCTCCTGAGATCCTGCTGTCTCACCTGGGAATACCTGAGAGTAGAATTCCCATTTAACCAAGGATCTGCATACATCTATTCCTTTTCCCATTCTTGGAAAACCCTCTTGTCTGGCTTCTTTCTCTTCCTCAATCACCTTTCTTGCTTTAAGCCTAGTACAATCCTCCCTAGGAACTCAGGCCTCCAGAAAACAAAAACCAGGAACAGAGGCTGTTGGCCGACCACATCTGTTTTCAGCCCTACAGCACCAACTTTCCCAGGGGTAAATGAACACAATGGACTGATTATGTTCTTAGAATTCAGGGTAGGGTTTGAAAGAGAAGGGCAATGTAGTGACCAAAACACAAAATAAAGAACAGGTATCCCAATACATTCTCCTGCACATACTTCCATCAAATTTCAATCATATTGAAGATACAGTATTTTTGCCAGGTAGTATCTTAACCACTCTGCCACATGCCCACCCAAGTTAATGGCTTTGAAAAGCACTTATTATTGTAGAATGCGTTGTAATTTTATAATGATCCAGCAGCTAAGAAACATTTTCAATTGGAGTTCAATTCTTCCCTTTCATTACTGTGCATCTTTGGGCTAGTTAATAAAATCTCCCTGAGTTTCAAAGCCAACTTCTCATAACATGGATTTGGAGATTGATAAGTTACACACATTAAGTACTTGGCACAATGCTAAATACTTAATAATTATTAGCATTCAGAGGGCAGTGGAGGATGGCCCAATGTGCTTGGGCTCCTGCACCCGCAAGGGAGACCAGGAAGAAGCACCTGGCTCCTGGCTTCAGGTCGGTGCAGCGCCGGCCATGGTGGCCATTTGGGGAATGAACCAACAGAAGGAAGACCTTTCTCTCTCTCTCTCTCTCTCTCTCTCTCTTTCTCTCTCTCTCTCTTTCTCGCTGTCTATAACTCTACCTGTCAAATAAAAAAATAATTATTAGCATTCATAAGAGTAACTTTGAACTCTTGCTTTATAATCTATTACAAACTGAACATCACACACTAAAAAGAAATAATTCTAGTAATTAAATGAATAAAAAGTATGACAAATATTCAGTAAAAAGAGGGAATTAAAAATAGTTCATTTTTTTTTTTTTTTTACTAAGAAGGTCTTTTAAAGAATATTAATGGGATATTAGATAAAAGGAAAAGTTAGGCTTGAGCTTCAAAATAAAGTTCCATCTAAAATCACGTTACAGAAAACATCAAACACAAATCATAAAGTCCAGATTGCCAAATTCTGGTCTCAAGTTTCTAATTCCTGGGGTCCACCTGTGGAGAGTATGACCTTGAGATAACTGAACTGGCTCTTGTCTATCTAGACCTTTCCTGGGGCCAAGAAATCCCAGTGGCGGGGACTCCTAGCAGATCCATTCCTCTGCCCCTGGTCTCCACGTCGTGGAATGGGGCTTGGGCTCCCTAAAAGAAACTGAACACTCCCCAGTCCTTTTGCAACCTGCCCCACTCCTGCCAGTCCAGTCCACACCTAAGTGAAATGTGCATATGACACCCATAAAGCAGGTGAGGAATGGTCTCTGAAGACAGAATTGGCTAAACTAATGATAATTCCAATTTTACAGCTCCAGATTCATTGGAAGGAGAAGCAGGTATTTGTAGAGGAGTTCAAATTTGGGCCACTAACAGAAATACCCAGCAGAGCCATGAGGCTGTTTTCCAGGTTACTTAGCAACATGGAGTTTAGACATAAAGAGCGGGAAAGATACAAGAGCACAAAAACTGTAAATAACAAATGTAAAGGATAAAATTCTTCCTGAAAAAGTTTTATGTATCATAATTTTTTTAAAGATTTATTTATTTATTTGAAAGAGTCACACACAGAAAGAAGGAGAGGCAGAGAGAGAGGTCTTCCATCTGTTGGTTCAGTCCCCAAATGGCCACAACGGCCAGAGCTGCACCGATCCAAAGCCAGGAGCCAGGAGCTTCCTCCAGGTCTCCCATGTGGGTGCAGGGGCCCAAGGACTTGGGCCATCCTCCACTGCTTTCCCAGGCCATAGGAAAGAGCTGGAACCGAAGTGGAGCGGCCAGGTCTTGAACTGGCACCCATATGGGATGCTGGAACTGCAGGTGGCGGCTTTACCCACTATACAACAGCGCCAGCCCCAGATATGTTGTTCTTATTTATAGTTTCTGTCTGAATGTGGTGCACCAGGTTAAGCCAGCACTTGTGTGCTGACATCCCTTATCAGAATGCTGGCTCAAGTTCTGGCTGCTTCGTTTCTTATCCAGTTCCCTGCTAGTGCACCTGGGAGAGCAGCAGAGGATGGCCCAAGTGCTTGGGCCCCTGCTCCCACATAGGATACCTGGATGAAATCCCAGACTACTGGCTTTGATATGGTACAGCCTTGGTTGCAACTATTTGGGGAATGAAACACCAGATGGAAGATCTTTCTCTGCCTTTCTCCCTCTGTCACTCAGCCTTTCAAATACATAAATATTCAAAAAGCATTCTATATGAACTTTTCTAGACTTTTTGCTGTCGTAGGTCAATATTTGCACAGCACAAAGAAATTACTTTTTCTTTACAAACATGTATAGATGTATACATCTATTATGATTAGTATTAAAAATTAAAGATGTATCTTTACTCATTCAATTATCACATATTCCCTGAATTGTGCATGAAAATAAAAGGATTGTTTGTTGTTGCTAATTTGCACTTAAGCTGCTTTATTTCACTTAAATAAGGAATAAATTTTAAAAATTTCAGCATCTCTTGGAAGCTATCTGTATTTCTCTGCAAATATATTTAAATCTAAGATTTGGAAGAGGTCCAAGGACCTCTGACAAGTGTTTCTCTTTCTTTCTAGAACATTCTTTCAACAGTCATAACTCATTAATGAAGCTGTACTTGTGCATTGCATTCTTGTAGTTACTGGCATCATTATATTTTCTGCTAAGAAAAAGTCTGATTTCAACAGCTACCCAATTCCAAACTTGGAAAGTATTGTTTTTCAGATTATATGCACATACTTTTATAACATGAAAAACAAGTAAAATAAAAGCAGCTGTAAATATTTACTAATTCTAAAACTCCTTTCTATACTTTATAATGCTTTGCATAAAAACTGACAGAAGGAATTCCAAGTAAATGTTTCTAAGGCCGATAAAAACCAATAAGGAACTCATAGTAAATGCCAATGAGAACTGTAGAGGGTGCTGTCAGAAGAATATGGTCCCCCCCCCCTTTTTTTTTAAAAGATTTATATATTTATTTATTTGAAAGTAGAGCTACGGTGGGGGGGGGGGAAGATCTTTCATCTGCTTGTTCACTTCTCAGATGGTCACAACAGTCAGCACAGGACCAGGCTGAAGTCAGGAACAAGGAGTCTGGTGTTGTGGTGTAGCTGGTAAAGCTGCCACTTGTGGCACCAGCATCCCATGTGGGTACCAGTTCATGTCCCTGCTGCTCCACTTCTGATCCAGCTCTCTGCTAATGGCCTGGGAAACAGTGGAGGACAGCCCAAGTGTTTGGACCCCTCTCATCCTTGTGGGAGACCCAGAGGAAGCTCCTGGCTTCAGACTGGCCCAGTGCAGGCCGTTGTGGCCATCTGGGATGTGAACCAGATCTCTCTCTCTCTCTCTCTCTCTCTCTGATTTTCAAAGTAAATGAATAAATCTCGAAAACCATCAGTAGAGCAGCTGGGACTTGAACCAGCACTCATATGTGATGCTGGCTTCTCAGGCAGCAGCTTACCCCACTGTGCCACAAAAGGTCCCCTTGGCCTCTTTTTTTTTAATTAAAAAAAATTTTTTTTTTACTTTATTTGACAGGTAGAATTAGACAGTGTGAGAGAGACAGAGAGAAAGGTATTCCTTCCATTGGTTCACCCCCCAAATGGCCACTACGGCCGGCGCTGCACCAATCTGAAGCCAGAAGACAGGTGCTTCCTCCTGGTCTCCCATGTGGGTGCAGGGGCCTAAGCACTTGGGTCATCCTCCACTGCCCTCCCAGGCCACAGCAGAGAGCTGGACTGGAAGAGGAGCAGCCAGGACTAGAACACAGTGCCCATAGGGGATGCCGGCACCGCAGGCGGAGGATTAGCCAAGTGAGCCATGGCGCCAGCACCCCCTTGGCCTCTTAAGGGATTTAGCAGTCATCTCTGTTATAATGATGCCATTTGTCAAAGCATTTATTTCATGAAAGGGCTGGGCTGAAAGGAGAAAAGTCGAACACATCCCCAGAGCCCTTAAGGGGCAGCATGAAGAACAGGCTCAAGGGCTAGAGCAGGTGCAGGATGGAAGAGAGGGTGTGGTTGTGGAGGCAGCCCTGTCCGTCTCTATCCAAATGGCCGTGGCAAAGTCCCTTGTTTCAAACTTCAGTTTCTTCACCTCTAAAATGACAGTGAAATTAGTGTGTGCACAATGCCACTGCAGAGCTTGACACGTGGTATGTGTCAGAAACAGACAAACAGACAAAGGGAGGTCAGGACTGAGGGAGGGCAGGGCAGGGGGAGGCAGGATGGCTCCTGTCCTTGTGGAGGTCATTGTGCTAGCTTGGCTGATTTTATCAGACACAGCTCCCCAAGATCATGGTATTTGATAAACCCATCCTGCTGAAAGCATATAAGAATGAAAAATGAATTATAAAAAGGAAAATAAAAAAATATATGGTTAGGCTTAAAAGCAAGATAAACATAGCCCAGACCAAAATAAACGGAAACCAAATTCTTAGGTAAGCAGGGTCCCCAGTTCTGAGGCGGGTAGCTGCCAGCTGGCGGTTGAGCTCCTTCAGAATAAAAGAGAAAGGAAGTCCTTCCCACAGATGGGGGCTCTGGGGATACACCGTGCAAGGCCAGGCCTGGCAAACTAGGCTGTGCCGTGAAAATAGAGTAGAAATGTAAACCTAAAGCAAAGCTGAAAACATGTAAAAAGTCACCAATAATATTGCCAAAAAGGGATCATAACCACAGACAAAATATTTAAAGAATTAGAAGCGAACACTACAAATAAGTTTATGACAATACATCTGAAGACTTAAGTTAAATGAAAATTACTTGAGAAATATATACACTAATACAATCAAATCTTTAAAAAAGCTGAAAGCCTATATTTCACAATCACCAGTAAAGAAACTTAAATTAGGTGCCCCCAGGAAAATATCAGGTCCTGCTGGTTTAACCAGCAAATCTTAGTTAATGTCCAAGAGAAAAGTGATCCTTATCTTTTGTAAATAGTTTCAGACTATATAAAAATGGAAAAGATTCAGACATGTAAAAGATGAATGTGGCTTACAATGTAAATATAAATATCCTTGGGCCAGCACTGTGGTGCAGTGGGTTAAAGCCACCACCTGCAGTGCTGGCATCCCATATGGGTGCCAGTTTGAGTCCCGGCTGCTCCACTTCTGATCCAGCCCTGTGCTGTGGCCTGGGAAAGGAGTAGAAGATGGCTCAAGTTCTGGGGCCCGTGCACCTGCATGGGAGACCTGGAAGAAGCTCCTGGCTCCTGGCTTCGGATCAGCTCAGCTCTGGCCGTTGCATTCATTTGCGGAGTGAACCAGCAGATGGAAAACCTCTCTCTCCCTCTCTCCCTCTCTCTCTCTCTCTCTCTCTCTCCCTCTCCCTCTCCCTCTCCCTCTCCCTCTGGCTCTGCCTACCTCTGAAACTCTTTCAAATAAATAAAATAAATCTTTAAAAAATTATATAAACATCCTAAATAAATGATTATTCAAGTTTAATAGTATATAAAAAGAAATAAAATTTAATAAGATAGGGTTTGTCCCAGGAATGTAAAATGTTATAATATCAAAACATCTAGCTGTATAAGAAGCTACATTAATAGGCATATTAACTACATCAGTTGTGGTATAGCAGAATGACATGGCCTGTGATGCTGGCATCCCATATGAGTGCCGGTTGGAGTCCTGGCTGTTCCACTTTGGATGCAGCTCCCTGCTAATGTTCCTGGGAAAGTGGTAGAAGATGGCCTGAGTACTTGGGCCCCTGTCACGCACATGGAAGACCCAGGTGATGGAGTTCTAGACTCTTGGCTTTGGCCTGGCCAAGCCGTGACCGTTGCCCTATTTAGGGAGTGAACCAATGGAGGAAATATCTCTCCCTATATCTCTCCTTCTCTATCTCTGTAACTCTGCCTTTCAAATAAGTAAATAAATATTTTAAGTACAATAGATTAAAAGAGATAAATTATAAACCATACTATCATCTCAATAGATGGTAAGTGATAAAAAAAAATAGAAAAAAGAATTTAGTAAAGACCAAAAAAGAAAAAAGCATTTATAAAATTAATGATTTGCGGCCGGTGCTGTGGCTTAACAGGCTAATCCTCCGCCTTGCGGTGCCGGCACACCGGGTTCTAGTCCCAGTTAGGGCACCGGATTCTATCCCAGTTGCCCCTCTTCCAGGCCAGCTCTCTGCTATGGCCCGGGAAGGCAGTGGAGGATGGCCCAAGTGCTTGGGCCCTGCACCCGCATGGGAGACCAGGAGAAACACCTGACTCCTGGCTTCGGATCAGCACGATGAGCCAGCCACAGCGGCCATTGGAGGGTGAACCAATGGCAAAAAGGAAGACCTGTCTCTCTGTCTCTCTCTCTCACTATCCACTCTGCCTGTCCAAAAAAAAAAAAAAAAAAAATTATTAATGATTTGCGATCAAAATTCTTGGGGTGGGAGGTACCTTTTAGCAAGCCAGAACAGAAGAAATCTTGCTTAACCCAAGGAGAATCTCTGCTACAAACTTAGCACAATTCTCATATGTAGTGAGGAACCAATGGAAGCTTTGCCTTTCATGCCAGGAATAGCCATGGTAACAGGAGACGTACTACTCAACACAGTCCAGGGCAGCCTCCGTGATTCAGTAAAATAAAACAATCACAAATAAAGAGAATACAAACGGAGGATATGCCTCACCAAGTAGTAAAACTTACAGGGCTGGCGCTGTGGTGTAGTGGGTTAGACTGCTGCCTACAGCACGGGCATTCCATATGGACGCTGCTTCAAATCCTGGCTACTCTACTTCCAAGCCACCTCCCTGCTAATGTGCCCGAGAAAGCAGTGGAAGATGGCCCAAATACTTGGACCCCTGCCATCCACATGGGAGACCCAGAATAAGCTCCTGGCTTCTGATCAGTGCAGCTCTGGCCACTGCAGCCATTTGAGGAGTGAACCAGCAGATGGAAGACCTCTCCTTCTCTCTAACTCTGCCTTTCAAACAAGTAAGTCTTTTTTCAAAAATAGTAAGACTTAAATAAAAAGATATGGAACTAAAGTAAGGTGCTGTGTGTTTACTATAGGTTAGCTTTATTAATTATTTTATTATTTTAATATTAAAATTTCAAGGGTTCTTACCATCTATTCAGATAAGAATTCTGAATATCAGCTTGAATAAAACAGGTGAGATGGTAAGCTTTTAGCATTTATTTAGTGAGAGAAGTACACAGGAAAATGAGGGCTTTATTTAAGGGAGAAAGAAGTCTAGAAGCTGGGTCCATACCAGGCAGAGAGCAGGCTGGAAGCCACATGGAGCAAAGCATGTGGTTAGGAGCAGCCACAGGCAGCGTAGTGTGGGCAGGAAAGCAGAGAGAGCGCCTTGGGCACTCCACACCTTTCATCAGCTTCCAAAAGGAGAGTGGTTACACACAGGAAAGATCAGGTAGGGGCATGAGGTCACACAGGGGGCGTGGGGGAGGGCGTGGTCTTCCAGCTCCTGAGTCTAATTGATTTAATCCTATCTGCCTGCCTATATCATGTTCAGGACCAGATACATGGAACTGTGTGAGTCTCAAAACAGATCATATATGACTACATGACAGACGTGCGTGGGGACAGAAAGGGGCTAGACTCAAATGGTTCTGAGACCTTAGAGCAAAATACACAGAATTCCACGATCACGTCACAGGATGTCATCCACAGGACTCGCATGCAGGTGATTGGGATGTGATTTGCCTAATGTGACTTGCCTAGCCCAGGAGACCTCCAGTGTCATGCTGGTCCTTACTTCCTGTTAGCTTTCTATCCGAACCCATCCACTGTCATTCTGTGCAAGAATCCCATATCGAAAAATCGCATGTATTACCGGAAATGATACAGAAACATGAAATAAAACAGCTGATTATGCTTAAAGATCTCCTTTACCCCTAAAACTAAGCATTGGCTTACTTAACACTGCAACGGAAGTCACATGAAGTTCCTGATTCAGCAGATGGTTGAGAGGTCACTTAGAAATCTGTTTGACAAATCAGACACACAGTTTTCAAAACAACCCTGGGGCAGAACTCTTATGAATGTAGCCATCAAATTTAGAAGACTTAACTTTTAATATCAGCTAAACTTGTTAGGAAATTAAACATTTTACGTGGGAAATAATAATGTTTTTGGAAGTTCAACCTTGAGAACTTTTGTTCTTTTTCCTAGGTATGTAGTTATTTTTACTTTATATAATGCTGACATATTTCAACTGATTAGCAACAAAAACATCTCAACCCCAGAAGCAATTTTAACAAGGTCACTGATAAAATACTCACTATCATAATCAAACCATTTGATTTTGACTTAAGCCAATAGTCTATTGAGGTTATCCCTGTCTGATCATAATAAAAAGTAGTCTTAAAAATTCTAGCCTCTGTGCCAGAGAGATAACAACCAAAACCCAACTGGCTGGCAAAGAAGCTTAGCATTCAACTACGATGTTAATCATCTTGATAAGATCTCAGCAGATAACTAGGAGGGGGATGGAATTTCTAGAATAATTTTGCTGAATATAAAACTTACGGATAAGGAATTAAGTATTTGCCATTTTATAATTCGTTCCAAAAACAGTAGCCAACTTGAACTCTTCCTCTCAAATAAACGACACTGGTAATTTAAACATATCTAGGAATTCCACATCCTCATGCAGTTTTTACATGCATAGTAGCTGAGCAATAACCTCTGGGTTTGAAGTATAAAAATGAAGACTGTGAATTTGCTGACAGCTGTTCTTTGCTACATCTTAACTTGTTCGGTAATAAACCTATGCAAAATGTAGTGGCATAGAACTTAATATCTGCTCCCTTCCCCCTCCCCGGGTTTCAGAATGCACAAATTGGATTCAGACAGCATTCGTGTGAGATGCTAATGTTTACTTCGGAACTTCTTGCACACATTGAGGTGAACTAAGAGTGCTATATGAGTCCTGACAGTTGGTGGTAAAACAATGTTAGTTCCCCTCACTTCACAGCGTCCCCAGACATTTCTAATTCAGTTCTGGAAAAGTTGCCAGCTTCGAGTTAAATTTTAGAACAAAAGAGAAGAGGAAGAAGTTTTGTTAACCGAGTTCGTTATTGATAAAAAGTAAACACTGAATGTTTAATTTTGAACCAGCAAGCTGCTAGGTCTATTTTCCTACCAAATACCAGCTAAATACTACTTTGAATGGTTGACTCACTTTAAAGCAAAAGCAAGAGGAATAACTGAAATATCCCTTGGGTACTGTGAGTTCAAATTTCCAGCCTGGGGCAAAAGCTCCTTGAACTATCTCTGAAACTAAATGATTTTAGAATGTGATTCTTGGCCAAACATAGAGACACTAACAAAGTGGTCCTTAAAATAACAGAAAATATTATGCCTAAAATCCCTGAAGTTTAAAAAGAAGAGAAAGAAATGAAGAAGCACGAAATGAAATTCGTTGCTCCTTCTTCCTTTGAAAGATCACTCGGGAAAAGCCTGGAGGCAATCACAAACCCTGATCAGGACGGAATCTTTCTCTAGTATTTGACTATATTTGCCGGGTAAAATTCCTGTGCCTGGCTTTCTCTTAGGAATTACCATTCAATTGCAACATGGTCAGGAATAAAGATTAGAGTAAGTAAAACAGTGAACCAGGTCCCAGAACAGTCACTCAGTCACAACCAGGACACAGCAGTAATAGAAACCAACCCTTAAAGAGTGAACAACATCTAAGTTTTGAAACCTCTGCAGGGCTCTAAAGTATCACTTACTTGTGCTGAGTCTCTGTGGGGTCTCTGGTGTCTTCTATGGCTGAGGATGTGGCTGCACCTTGGTTTCTATGATGAGTAAGTGACGGTCCCAGCCAATGGCAGAAGTGGCCACTTACTTCCACCTACATCTCTTCCCTCATTCAGATGAAACATGAACATCCTACATGCTCTGCATGGCCTACGTGTGTAAGCCTGCAAAGACTTCTGGGCTTTCTGTACATTGGGTAAGATCTCTGGAACGAGCAATCCAACTTATTTGCATACAGGCAAAAGTCCAAATAATGAGTGTGTCCGTGTGTCTATGGCTGCATGCTCACTTGTTTTCAGGCATACATCGTAGGCTCCTGGAGAATGAGAAACCGTGAGTCCAAGTAAACTGGCTTTAGAGATCCGCACGAGACTTGCTTCCTTATTTTTTTTTTAAAGATTTATTTATTTATTTGAAAGAGTTACATAGAGAAGGAGAGGCAGAGAGAGAGGTCTTCCATGTGCTGGTTCACTCCCCAGTTGGCTGCAATGGCCCGAGCCGCACTGATCCGAAGCCAGGAGCCAGGAGTTTCCTCCAGGTCTCCCACGTGGGTGCAGGGCCCAAGCACTTGGGCCATCCTCCACTGCCTTCTTAGGCCATAGCAGAGAGCTGGATCCGAAGTGGAGCAGCCGGTCTTGAACTGGCATCCATAAGGGATGCTGGCACTGCAGGTGGTGGCTTTACCCACTACACCACAGCATCAGCCTTGCTTCCTGACTTTAAAAAGTGTCCTTGGAGATTCCTTTGCTGCCCAGTTCTCTCGATCATACCAGAACCCACCACACAGTCTCATCCTTGACCTGGCCTGGGTTTCTTCCTGGCAGTGGCTGACAAGTAGTGTAGGGTTTTATCACTTTGTTTTCTGTCTCCTCCAGTGGGATGGGGGTTCCATCAGGGCAGGCACCTCATTGTTTTATTTCCTGTTGTCTCCTCAGGTCTAAGACGAATGCCAGGCATGCCACAGGCACTACGCCAGGCTCGGTGACTGAATGTTTCTGCACAATTCATATTTTTACAAGCACCCCTTACATTTGCACTGCTGCCGGAATATTCTGTTTTCCATCATTTCACAGGAGAGCATATTGTTTAAAATAAACCTGGAGTGACGGTTCCACTACACACTGGTAATCCTTCCCAAATGAGTAGCACGTACTCATTGCTGAAATTTCTTTTTTCACTCCTTTGTGCAGAAATCATTAGCAGCTGTATGCAATATTAGGCCAGCTCACTGAAAAGAGCCAATAAAATACCTGCCTGTGTGGTAGTCAGCCTGCGGATCACCCAAGAAACATCTGAATCAGGCTGACTTCCAACTTTCAGAAAATTCCCCTCAAAGGCAGCAATAGTGATCTGTCAGTCAAGTAAGAGTCCCTGTTTCCAAAGTGCTTTTGATTTTGAAAAATATGCATCCATTTATCATAAACATGAGAAATGAAAATAAAAATGCAGGTCCCGAAATGTTTGAGTACAACCCCTTACCCACTCCCAAAATCCCCTAAAAAACCGAGTATATAGGGCAGGCCGGCCGCCATGGAGGCCTACGAGCAGGTCCAAAGGGGTCCCCTGAAGCTGAAAGGCGTCGCAGAGCTCGGCATGACCAAGCGGAAGAAGAAGAAGGACAAAGACAAGGCGAAGCTCCTGGAAGCGATGGGGACGAGCAAGAAGAGCGAGGAGGAGAAGCGGCGCTGCCTGGACAAGCGGACCCCGGCACAGGCGGCCTTCGAGAAGTTGCAGGAGAAGCGGCAAATGGAACGGATCCTGAAGAAAGCATCCAAAACCCACAAGCAGAGGGTGGAGGACTTCAACAGACACCTGGACACGCTCACGGAGCACTACGGCATCCTCAAAGTCAGCTGGACGAAGTAGCCCCGGCCGCCCGCGAGGGGCAGCCCTGGTGCCCCGACCCCTCTCCCCCGCACCCCCTCTGCCTGGAACCCGATTAAAGCGAGACCGCCCCCCACCCACGCGACTGTGCGTTCTTGGAAGGGAAACCCTGGTAGTCTGGCCCCGGAGCGCCGCGTTTCCATCCGGAGGTCAAGGTCGCCTCGCCAGTGTCAAGGTCGCCACCCCATGAGACAGACTCCCCAGGAGAGAGGCGCTAAGACGGCGTGGGCGGCCTTCCAGGCTCCGTGTGGCTTCTGCTGCTCCACGCAGGCTCCGTGGCCTTGCAGCTCTCAGCTCAGCGCCCGGCCGCTGAGACAGCTCGGGTAGTAGATTCACTGCTTCCGGTGAGCTGGAGGGGGAGCACCACTTCCGGTGACCCTGGAGCAGACACCGCTTCCGGTTAGCTGGAGGGGGAGCCCCACTTCCAGTGAGATGAACAGAAGCAGCACTTCTTGTGAGCATGGAGCGGGAGCAGCACTTCCGGTGAACCTGGAGCAGAAGTAGCACTTCCGGTGAGCTGGTTCAGGAGCACTACTTCAGTGCACAGCAGAAACCACTTGAGTGAGCTACAGCAGTAGCATCGCTTCCGGTGATCCCGCAGCACCCTTCTTCCAGGTGCCTCTGATGGGTGTCGAGTGCGCAGGCAGACGTTGCTAATCGATCGCGACGTTCCTCACCGTGGAAGCCTTGGAGCACTCGTCCCTGAGTGGTCATGCGCGTGCTGTGACACGGCGGCCGCGATGGCTGTAGGGAGAAACAGTGTCCCGGTGGCCCAGGCGCTCAGGAGAGGGGGCTGCGCCGGGGGCGACGGGCTGTCTGTGTAAAAGCCGTGCAATAAAGCAAAGGCGTCACTGAAAAAACAAAAACAACCGAGTATATAGTCAAAATCAAGTACAAATAGAATGGGAGTGGGGACTATACAAAATTAACACATTTGTTATCTTTCACTAAGTTTCAACTTACACTTTATTTTTTTAAAAGATTTATTTATTTATTTGAAAGAGTTACAGAGAAGCAGAGGCAGAAAGAAAGATCTGGTCTTCCATCCACTGGTTCACTCCCCAGACGGCTGCAACTGCCAGAGCTGTGCCGATCCGAAGCCAGGAGCCAGGAGCTTCCTCCAGGTCTCCCACATGGGTGCAGGGGCCCAAGCACTTGGGCCATCTCCTACTGCTTTCCCAGGTGATAGCAAAGCACTGGATTGGAAATGGAGCAGCCAGGACTTGAACCGGTGCCTATATATATATGGGATGCCAGCACTACAGGCAGCGGCTTTTCCCACTACACTACAGGGCCGGCCCCTTAACCTACACTTTATAAAAGTACTTGGGCCCCTGCCAACTATGAAGGAGACCCAGATGATGGAGTTTCAGGCTCCTGGCTTCAGTCTGGCCCAGTCCTAGGTATTGCACCCATTTGGGGAGTGAACTAGTGGACAAAAGATCCTTCTCCTGCTCTCTGTTAACTCTTTCAATTAAATAAATAAAATCTTGAAAAAAAAAAAAAACCCTTCTGTCCACGCCAATCACTGTTAATCCTCATTTTAGAGATGAGGAAACAGACATAGGGAACTAGGGAAACTACCTAGAAATTTCAAATGGGACAAGGCAGGTTAAAGCCTAGCTCTTTTGATGACATATTTCATATTTTTTTCTCTACATAATGCTGCCTTCGTAAGAGACTGCTTCAAGTTTAAAAATTAAATTCAAGTATGCAAGAAATAGCATTTTCCTCACTTCCTGTGACAATTTCTTTTTTAAGATTTATTTATTTATTTATTTGAAAGTTATAGAGAAAAGGAAAGGCATGAAGAGAAGTCTTCTACCTGCTGGTTCACTCCCCAGGTGGCCACAACGGCCAGAGTGGAACCAGGCCGAAGCTAGGAGCTTCTTCCGGGTCTCTCACATGGGGAGCAGGGGTCCCAAGCGCTTGGGCCATCTTCCACTGCTTTTCCCAGGCCATGACCAGGGAGCTGGATGGGAAACGGAGCAGCCTGGATATGAAGAAGCAACGGCACAATGCTGGCCCCAATTTTCTGTTTTAACTCTTCCTATTGGCTGAGGGAAAACAAAGTAATCCATCAGCGATTGGGGGAGGAGCAACCCATGATCTTTGTCAGCTGTGCCAGAGTCTGTCCCTGTCCTTGTGTGCATGGCCTTCGCATCAGTAGCTCCCTGCTACTTCCTGGCCCAAATGTGACAGTTAATCACTGAGATGAACTAAGATTCCCTAAGATTCCAGTTGCCCAATGCTCAACACAGCCATTTCTTCTGGTTCTGCCACCACCCTGGGAGCACAAAAGGATCCCCTGGCATTGACCTTCCTCGCTCTGCTCTGGGCCCAGGCCAGGTGTGGACGCTCCCCAGTCGCCCAGCTGTGGATGCTTAGGTCGGGGCTTCAGCGCCCTCTGCCTCCGTTCCTTCTTCTGCAGACCGGGATTTAACAGTACTGATTTGAAACCAATCTTTGCCAGGCACTGTTCTGGACACCCGAGATAAAGCAACTGACAAAACCCAGCGAAGGGTCTTGGGAGCACCCAAACATGAACATGAATAAATCTTTTTATTTATTAAGTCAGAATTACCGAGAGACAGAGAGAGGGAGAGATCTTCTCTCTACCGGTTCACTCCCCAAATGGCCGCAATGGTCAGGGCTGGGCCAGGCTGAAGCCAGGAGCTTCTTCTGGGTCTCCCATGTGGGTGGCAGGGCCCAAGCACTTGGGCCATCTTCTGCTGCTTTCCCAGGCCATTAGCAGGGAGCTAGATTGGAAGTGGAGAAGCTGGGACTGGAACCGGCAGGCATATGGGATATGCCAGAGTCGCAGGTGGCAGCTTACCCGTTTTGGGTTTTGGAGCGGGCGGGCCCCCCTCGGCTTCCGTAGGCCATTCGCCCGCGGAGCCTGCCAGACCCCTGGCTCTAGGAGGCTGCCCAGGCAGCGCTGCCAACTGCCCCCAGGTGTTGGCTAGCGGCAGCGGCCGGCCACGGTGGTGGGGGGGGAGCACCGGCTCCTAAATCCTTTTCAAGGATTAAATGAGTACGTCCACTAGAGAGTACTTCATAGAGTTCACGGAAACTGCAGTGAAAAGGTAAGTTTACTTCCGTGCAAAAAAAGTTTGAAATTCTTGTGGATAAGGACTCTTCATAAGAATGCATATTATAAAAATTATGCATGAATTTCAAAATTGCTTTTCATTCCATTTTCCCACAAACTTTTTGAAGTGCCTGCATATGTGCTTCAGGAGACGCACGGGTAGGAATCCGAGGGCTTCCCTCAGGAACTCCTTCCTCTTCCCTGCTTGGGCTCTAGAACTAAAAACCAGGAAGGGGAGTGGATGTCAGGGAGCCTCCGTGTCGCGCTCGGTTTCGCCCTCTGTTGAAGAAACCAGCACAAAAGCGACCGTCTCCCTCACTAGTGAGAAGGAAAAGAGGAAATCGTGGGTGCACCCCTGGGGATGGTTTCCCCACCACACTCCAGCCAGCGAGTTATCTTTTCCTGGCGTGCCTTTCACCCACATCCTGTGCCAACAGACTGGGCGGCACGCTATGGCAAAATGTGCCCCTCTGTGGGATCCCAGATCACACGATCATCAGGATATTGTACTTTCACTGAATAGATCTTTGTTTTCTCCCATGACTTGCTAATTGGAAAGCTGTTACTCCTGTGCTATTTAATGGGCAAATTCCTCACGGCTGCCCCAACTCTCAAGACGAGCCCGATTTTGTTCTTTCTTCTTGAGTTTCTAACCTGTGAACTATTTGTGGTTCTACAATGCCCTGAGGAAGAGTTTCACTCCGAAGTGGTGATGGCCCGGTGCAATCTCAACTCCTTTACTTGCAAGTCTGGAGTTGGGGGCACATCCCGACCCCTCTTATAGCATAGGGTTCTTATCTGTAAACTATAAGGACAAGAGTTTCTGCTTCTCACAGGGGTAGGGGTTAAATGAGCCAATGGATCGAAATCACTTCGGGCATTGCTTAGCAAGTAGGAACTGCTTAATAAGTTCAGTATTCGTGATTGTTGTGTGTGTATTTTGTATTGGAAATAGGGTTTTTTTCAACAGTCTGTTTATTAGTTCCACTTTATTTATTTTGGTAAATGGGAAGTGTTCAAACAAACCTTGTTTCTCCTTTTCTAGCTGCTGTGTTGATAGGGAAGGAAAGAAGTCTCCACAAGAAGCCCACAAAGCTTCCTTTACTCAGCTTCTAAAATATTCTGTCTGTTCTAATAAAATGGTCTTCTTTTCATGATCAGTTATTTAGGAAACTGAAAATATAGAAAACTAAAGTATTTAAACCTGGGGTTGAGAAAGCAGCAAACTAATGTTTCTCTTTCTGCTTCTAACCTATTTGGCCCATTGAGATGCAGGTGCAAATATTTCAGTGCCTATGTTTTCAATTTGGTAACGTCAGTAGCAGTATGATTTCAACAAAGATAACACTTTTTCTTACCTGCCTCAGACAGAATGCAGCATGATATGGTGATATCTCCCAAACTGTGAGTAAATGTTTCTCTTTCTAGATCTTTGGCATGAAGGGGATTCCTAATGTGTGCAAATAATAGTAATACAAATAGCTAGAGCATGTTAAATTTGTGCTTTCCTTAAAGAATGCTCACCAAAAACATCACAAATGCTGTATATCTTGAGTATGATTATACAACTCACTAGGGCGTAGCATGAAAACAGTTGTAGATACAAAATTCCTCAAACATTCGCATCTCATTCATGAGATTTGTGTTTATGCTTCTGTCAAGAATGAGGGAAATACATATTAAAATGGGGTAACAACTTGTTTTCTAAGATTTTTCCCAGAATTCATTACTGTCATTTCTGTATCACTACCAGTTGAACTGGTGGAGGAAGGGCTATACACTAGTCCCACCTCTGCTGTTACCTTGTCCTGTGACCCCCCAAATAGTCGCATTTCCTCTCACAGGTCTTAGAAAGCAACAGACATGGCCTAGTGACCTCTGAAGACACTTTCACCTCAATTACTTAAAGACAGGCTTTCCACTTGAGGATATCTCACTTCCAGGAGACTTGATTCACCCTGACTCATCCCAAATGGGCACGGAGTTTGTGGGCCAAGACCTACAGGTTCAGCAGTTTTCTTTGTGTCCAAGTCTTTAGCAACAAAGACAAGATACTCAGATCAAAGGAAGGCCAACTCTGAAACTCCCACGTCACAAAATGCATTTACTGTTTACAGGATCTAAAACAATGCAGAAGAAAATGTGTAGTTCAGAAAGAACTTTGGAGGGAGATTAAAGTGTCTTTTTAGAAGTGATCAAGAGGGACCACAGTGGGTTAATGCCCTGGCCTGAGGCGCCGGCATCCCATATGGGCGCCGGTTCTAGTCCAGGCTGCTCCTCTTCCAATCCAGCTCTCTGCTACAGCCTGAGAAAGCAGTAGAAGATAGCCCAGGTTCTTGAGCCCCTGCACCCATGTGGGAAACCCAGAAGATGCTCCTGGCTCCTAGCTTCAGATCGGTGCAGCTCCGGCCAATGCAGCCATCTGGGGACTGAGCCAGTATGTGAAAGATTTCTCTCTCTTTCTCTCTGCCTCTCCTTCTCTCTCTCTCTCTGTAACTCTGACTTTCAAATAAATACATAAGTCTTTTTTAAAAAAAAAATCAACAAAGAAGCGGGAAACAAAAATGTACCTATTAAAATTGTTTCTGTTTGGATTTTTCACTTATTACAAAAATAAAATAATATGAAGAGATGTTTTTCCCCAGAAGATCTAGGGAAAAAAAAAAAGGAGATTTTGGAGGGTAAGAATGTGCCAGAAAGTTTCCAGAGGCCTAGTGTGTACTAACAGCATACATGGGCGTGCATTCACTGACATCTCCTGCAGCTGGTACAACCTCAGTAGTTTGCTTTCCCACAGTCTCCGAGTCAGCCAGTAGCAGATTCCCCTATTTGCGTTTTAGATTATTGCGTTGATTGCCTCAAGAACATGGCTCACACAATAGAGTGAAAGGCACTACACTTTACTGCCATTATTTCTTAGGATTATTCAAACTCTTTAGCCTAATTGTATACATCAAGTAAATTTCAGATCTGAAATATTTCCCCTAATCAGATGGTTTTCATCATTTCATTCTGGAAATTGACTTCTCATGCCTTCATGTCAAGCATACAGAACTTCTAGAAGGTGCTTTCAGTTCAACCTGCGATGCAGAGAGAGGACGGTACTTAGAACGAAGGAAATGGAGACACCTTGGTTTCTGCTGACAGAGCTAACATCTAGTGCCCTGTGCCCAGTGAAAGGAGAATTTCTCAAAGGATAATTTTTTGTAAAGATTTAATTTTTTTTTTGAAAGGCAGAGAGAGAGAGAGAGAGAGAGAGAGAGGTCTTCCATCTGCTGGTTCACTCCCCAGATGGCCACAATGGCCGGAGCTGGGCATATCTGAAGCCAGGAGCCAGGAGCCTCCTCCAGTTCTCCCACACGGGTACAGGGGCCCAAGGACTTGGGCCATCTGCTGCTGCTTTCCCAGGCCATAGCAGAGAACTGGATAGAAGAGGAGCAGCCAGGACTCAAACTGGCACCCATATGGGATGCTGGCACTGCAAGTAGTGGCTTTACCCTTGACGCCACAGCACTGGCTCCCAAAGGATAATTTTGAGAGATAACTACAGGAATTCTATGAAGCTTCAACCCTAAGAACACAAACTTACACACAAGAATTTTAAAAACATACAGTTTATATTCAAAGGTGAAGCCATTTTTCGTTTATATCAAAGTAGTACAAAGATCCAGAAAACAATGTATGAAATTCTGTTAGAAAATATTTTTCTGGGCTGGGCATGTAGCCTAGTGGTTAAAATCCTGAATGAGATGCCTGCATCCTACATCAGAGTAACTGGTTTTAATACCTGGCTCTGACTCCTGACTCCAGCTTCCTGCTCATGCAGACCCTGGGAGGCAACACTGATGGCTCAAGTAATTGGGTTCCTGCCATCAGTCTGGGGCACCTGGATTGAGTTCCTGGCTCTGGACTTTTGGCCCTGGCCCATTGCCACCCATTGCAGGCATTTAGAGGTATGAACCAGTGTTTAGGAGCTCTCTCAATCTCTCTTTCTAGCTCTCAAATAAATAAATAAATTTTAAAATATATTTTTCTGACTATAAGCTACAATTTTTTTTAAGGTTTATTTATTTGAAAGGCAGAATTACAGAGAGAGAGGGAGAGACAGAAAAGTCCTCCTCCCATTGGTTCATTCCCCAAATGATAGCAACAGCTGGGGCTGGATCAGACCTAAGCCAGGGACCAGGAACTCCATCCAGGTCTTCCATGTGAGTGGCAGCGACTCAAATTCTTGATCCATTGTCTGCTGCTTCCCAGGCACATTAGTGGGGAGCTGTATTGGAAGCAGAGCAGCTGGGACTTGAACTGGCACTCTAGATATGGGATGCCTGCATGAATGAAGCTTTAATAGGGGAGGATAGTCATGCACACGGAAACCTGAGCGCTATAGCCTGTTGTTCCTGGCCTACAAACCTGTACAGCGTGTGAGTATACAGAATACTGTAGGCAATGGTAACACACTGGGAAGTATTTCTGCATCTAGATGTATCTGACCATGAAAAGTTAGAATAAAAGCGAACTATAAAGGATAAAAACCAGAACACCTGTTTAAGGCACGTAGCATGAAGGGAGCTTGCATGCCTGGATGCTGCTCTGCAGGAGTCCGTCAGTGTGAGAAGCGTGAAGGCCTAGGACATTACTGTACAGGACTGTAGATTTTATGTACGGGTATGCCCAGGCTACACTAAATTTATTAAAGATTTTTATTTACTAATAAATTATCTCTAGCTTACTGTAACTTTTATTTTGTAGAATTTATAAAGATTAGTAAAAAGGATTTATCTTATTTATTTGAAAGGGAGAGTTGATGTGCCCTCTCCACTGGACCATTCCTTCCTTGGCGTGTATCTCAATAAACTTCCCCTTTACTATCCTTAAAAAAAAAAAAAGATGGGAGGGATGAGAGTTATAGATAGAGGGGGAGACAGAGAGACCTTCCATCCACTGGTTCACTCCCTAAATGGCAGCCGTGGCTGGTCTTGAACTAGATTGAAGCCAGGAGCCTGGAACTCCATCCAGGTGCAAGGACCCAAGCAGTTGGGTCATCTGCTGCTTTCCCAGGCAGATTAACAGAGACATGGATTAGAAGTGGAGCAGAAGGGGCCGGCGCTGTGGTGTAGTGGGAAGAGCTGCCACCTGCAATGCTGGCATCCCATATAGGCGCTTGTTTGAGTCCCAGCTGCTCCACTTTCAATCCAGCTCTCTGCCATGGCCTGGGAAAACCGTGCAAGATGGCCTGAGTTCTTGGGCCCCTGCACCCATGTGGGGTCCTGGAGGAAACTCCTGGCTTCACATCAGCTCAGCTCAGGCCATTGTGGCCACCTGGGGAGTGAACTAGTGGATAGAAGACCTCTCTCTCTCTGCTTCTGCCTCTCTATAACTCTGCCTTTCCAATAAATAAATAAATCTTAAAAAAAAAAAAGTGGAGCAGTGACTCCAACCCACACCTATGCTGGCATCACAGGCTTAGCCAGCTGTGCACAATGACAACCCCAATCCTAATATTTTTAAGGTTTTGATTCTTTTGTAATGACAGCCTAAAACACAAGCATTGTTCAGCTATACCAAAATATTTTTTCTTTTTTTTTATTTGTAAAGTTTTAAATTATATTTAGAAACTATTTTGGTAAAACCTAAAATACAGACATCAGCCTTGGTCTACACAGTCAGGAGTATCAATACTGTCTTCCAGCAGCACTGCTTACGCCACCGGAAGGTATTAGCACAGGAGTAATCGCGCACATGGAGCTGTCATCCCCTGTGAGAACAATCTCTCTTCTGCATTCGTCTGGTGATGTCTGCCGAGGCTGTCCTGAGGAGATGTCACCCTTCTCACCGCACATCCATGGTGGCGTGCGTGGTTTGCTGCTTTTTCCGTCATAGACGAGGTTGTAAGCGGAGAATCCATCGTGAGCCTTCCTCTCCATTGATGGAAACTTGTCCGTGTTGGGGGCCGTGTTTTTCCATTTCCTGAGGAGCGTGTTGTGCTCTGAAGACACGTCTACTAAACCCTTCCCTGTGCGTTTCCTTGGGGTTCTCTTTCTTTTCTGGCTCCTGCAGTTTCCCTTTTCCTCACCTCTTCTTCAGCTAAGCATTCCTGTTCCAGCTCCAACAGCTCTTCCTCGTGAGTGCATTCCACAGACTACCTCGAGGAGCTCCTCAATGTCATCTTCATCCACACCCAGGGGGAAGGGTTTTGCCATCTCAGACACAACCTTGTGCTTATCTAGAGCCTCCTCATTCTTGGCAAATCCTTAGTAGTCATGGGCGCATCTCTCAACTCTCTGCTTCCACCTGCCATTCACAAACTCCTCATGACATCACCCCAAGCCCAGCAAGGTTCTTGATACAACAGCAGGTATTGCAGTCCTTACAGAATGGCATCAGTGTCTTCCCAGTGTCTGCCTCAGTTGCAGCAATAGCTCGGGCTTCTCAGATCAGTGGCCTTAAAAGCTGCTGTAGCTTCTTAATCTATTGGTTGCTCAAAGAGGTGGTGACTGGGGGGAAGAAATACCATGCTGACATGGGATAAGACCACCAATAAAAGGAGGACGGGCAGGAGCATCATCAACAAGAAGCAGAATCTCTACAGCTCTGTTATTCTCCATACAGTGCTGCTCCATTCAGGGGAACATCTTGGAACAGGCGCTGGGTCCTGCAGGACTTCTTTCTTCCTCCCTCCCTCCCTCCCTCCCTCCCTCCTTCTCTCCCTCTCTCCCTTCCTCCCTCCCTCCCTTCTTCCTTTCCCCTCTCTCTCTCTCTCTCTCTCTCTCAGATTTATTTATTTTATTGAAGGGCAGAGTTAGAGAGAGAGGAACAGAGAGAGACTGAGAAGTCTTCCATCCATTGGTTCACTTCCCAAATGGCTGCAATGGCCAGAGCTGGACCAATTTCTCGAAGGCAGGAGCCAGGAGCTTCTTATGGGTGTCCCACGTAGGTGCAGGGACCCAAGAGCTTGGGCCATCATCTGCTGCTCTCCCAAGTGCATTAGCAGGGAGCTGGATCGGAGGTGCAGCAGCCAGGATTTGAACCGGTGGGATGCCAGCGCTGCAGACCAGGGCTTTAACCCACTGCGCTGCTGTGCTGCAGTGCCGGCCCCTTCTTGTTGCTTCTTCAGTCCTCTGGCAGTGTGTGGTGTTGAAGGGCCTCAGGCTCTGGGGTTCTCACTGTGGCAGATCATACAGGCGTCCACGTGTAGCCTGCAGCACTGCCCCCCCCCCCCCCCCCGATTGTAATACTGCCCTTAAAAGCCTTGAAACCGGGCAGTGATGTGACGCCCTGGGGACCCGAGTCCTTTCAGGCACCCACTTCCAGACTGTAGGGATTTCATACATATTGAAGATTTGCTCTGGCAAGCAATTTTCCTCTAAAATCAACTTATCTAGACTTTCCAAATAGTCTTCGGCTGCCTTCGCATCGGCGCTTGCCGGCTCAGCACTCTCCTTTCACATTATGTAGTGAATAATGATTCTTGAGGCACATGGACCACCCAGAGTTAGCAGTACACGCAGCATCACAGCGGGGCCCAGGCACTGGCTTTCAACACGGCAGACAAATGTTTGCTTTGGCTGGGATCATCGTGGTGCAGAGAGAGAGTGAGAGCGAGAGCGAGAGCGCCACACTTCTGCGTCTGGCCTTGAGTGCAGGCTGTTAGCTGTTTCTCCACACCTGCTATGGGCCCTTCTCATATTTTCCTCAGTCTCATTGCCTTCAGTGAAGCACATCCTTCGACAGCTCCTGACACTTCGTTCCTGTTCTTCAAGGTCACAGCAATGGTGGAATGGGACATGCTTGACTGGTGGCAAATAATGGCCCGATTTGCACCTGCGCAGTTCTTAATCACTTTTGTTTCCAGTTCAGTCACTCCATGTGACCTCTTATTGGCAACACTGGCAGAAGATTTTGTGTGCTTAGGGGCATATCATTTTGTTGATGAGAAACACATGAGATTAAATCAGGTGCAAGAGAAAATATAGGATCAAGTGGTGCCATAAACCCAAGAAGTCGGAGGCTTGTGCTGGTGGAGCACATAACATCGTTTTACAATAAGTTTCTTTTTAATATAAGGAGTATACCCTAAAATAACTATAAAAAGAATAGACAACCCGTAGAGGGGTAACACCGTCATTTATTATCATTACCCCATATTACGTCCTCCGTGTAACTATACCTGGTATGCTTTTCTACGGCTGGCAGTGTGGTAGATGCGTTCACACCCGTATCACCATAAACACCGGAGGACTGTGTTGCACCTGCCGTGTTGTGACAGTTCTGATGTCACTAGGTGACAGGGATGTTTCAGCTCCATTATAATCTTACGGGACAGTGTCGAATACGTGCTCTTTGACTGCAGCGTCACAGTGCAGTGCATGCGTGGGCGAGTGTTTCCTTTCCCAATGCGGCTTTATCTCTCTGTCGATAAGGCTGTTTGTTCAGATGAACCCAGTTCTCTTCCTAACAGTTGGAAAGAGGCTTTGCCAAAATATTTGTGATTTTTATTTGGCAAATGTAGTTCTGAGTATATAGTAATAAAATTGGATTTTGGCTCTTTGGTGCTTCATAAAACAAAGTGACTTGATACAGTTTCCAAAAAATGCCACATTAAGGAGCAGATCTTAGATTAATGGGGAATTGCTTATTGCAGATTCTCTGTCAGGTCCAGTTGGAAAAGGCAGCCTTTCTGTTTGCCAACAAATAGAAATTCTTAAGACGCCATATGTTTTATTGACTTAAACTGTGTGCTAATATGCTAGAGGTTTGGTAAACATTCAGAATCAGCTCTTTGATTTTTATTTCAGTTCTCTGTCTATCCTTGTAGTCCTGCATCAATTTTTAAATTTCTACTTGTGGGGCCGGCACCGTGGCTCACTAGGCTAATCCTCCGCCTGCGGCGCCGGCACCCCGGGTTCTAGTCCCGGTTGGGGCGCCAGATTCTGTCCCGGTTCCCCCTCTCCCAGGCCAGCTCTCTGCTGTGGCCCGGGAGTGCAGTGGAGGATGGCCCAAGTGCTTGGGCCCTGCACCCGCATGGGAGACCAGGAGGAGGCACCTGGCTCCTGGCTTCAGATTGGCGCAGCGTGTCGGCCGTAGTGGCCATTTGGGGGGTGAACCAATGGAAGGAAGACCTTTCTCTCTGTCTCTCTCTCACTGTCTTTAACTCCACCTGTCAAATAAATAAATAGGAAAAAAATTTTTTAAAAAATTCTACTTGTGTCTCTGTTTTAAACAGCAGGTTAGTGAGTTCCTGTTCTGAACTAAAAAAATCTCCTCAGTTGCATAGGCCAAGCACTACAGCACTCTGACGCACAGTAGTCACCAAAATTAAGTTGCTATTCTTGGTTCATTTTTTTCAATCTTAGCAAATGCAAAATGTTATATGCTTTTTGAAAAAAAAAATCAAAGCCAAAGGCTTCTTTTATCTTTTATTATGGTTAAAGAAATCTTTTAGCAGCCTTTGCATTTCAAAATGCAAAGTTTGAACTTTTGCCAACCAAGTATTTAATTTTAGTTCTCATTTTTTAATCTTATTTATTAAGCCCTATTTATCAACTCAGAGTAAGGTTTTACATGCAAATTTCCTGGGAAATGTGCTTCTTAAGATTATTCTTAATGCTAACACACATTTTTTCCCATGATCTTTGAAGACACAAAAGGAGATGTTCAAAATGTTCATGGAAACTGCATATAGCTCAAAAATTAGGCCTGGATTTCAAAATCCTTTTGCATTAAAAAAAAAAAAGCCATCTTTTAATTGCATTTTTCCACATACCTTTTGGAGTACTCTCATGTAATGGATGTTCTCAAATTAAATATGTGTGTCAACCACAGTTTTTACATATCCTTTTACTCCAAGTTGTTGAGATGATTTTCTCTTCATTACTCATATCTAACTTAAATTCTGTTGCTTAAACCTCCAAACTTGCTCTTTCCAAAGCAGCTGTTAACCACGTCACATTGACAACACATGTTAATCACATGTCACTCCCCAAGCTCCACTAAAAAGACAGAAGAAGTTTGCAAAAAGTAGTAATCACAGGAGTTGGCCTTGTGGCTCAGTGAGCTAGGCTGCTGCCTGCAATGCCGGCATCCTGTATCAGCTGCTCCACTTCTTCGTCTTCTTCTTCTTCTTCTTCTTTTTTTTTTTTTAAGATTTATTTATTCATGTGAAAGGCAGAGTTACAGAGAAGCAGAGACAGAAAGAGAGACAGAGAAGTCTTCCTATTGCTGGTTCACTCCCCATGTGGCCACAATGGCCAGAGCTGCACTGATCCAAAGCCAGGAGCGAGGAGCTTCTTCTGGGTCTCCCACATGGGTGCAGGGGCCCAAGGACTTGGGCCATCTTCTACTGTTTTCCAAAGCCATAGCAGAAAGCTGGATCAGAAGTGGAGCAGCTGGGACTAGAACCAGCACCCAGATGGGATGCCGGCACTGCAGGCGCCTGTTTTACCTGCTACATCACAGTGCCAGCCACTACAATTTTAGAGTAACAATCCAGTCCTTATATAATATGGCCTAGTGTCTCCCAGATAGCCAGAAGTGAGCCAGTACCCTACCTCTTACTCCAGCAGTGGCCATGCACAGTGATCTGAACTCACTGTGGTGGCTAAAAATGAACTCTGTCTCCCGCAGAACATCACAAGCAGCTGTTATTCTCAGATGCACCAGTCAGTTATGGGTGGCAATGCCCAGATCTTACATCACTGCATCTTTTTTTCCCCTGGCTCTCCAGGGAGTTAGGGGTGAAGGCTCCTATAGATTGAGATTGGGGCTGAGAGGTGCGTGATCAGCTCATGTCCAGGTTCCCGATTGGTCAGTTGTGCTTGGTCAATTGCTTTGTGATTTGTGGTTGGTCAGTGATGCTGTGCTCTTTAGAAAGTTTACGATGACCAAGTGGGCTCCAGTTGATAGAAGGGTTATGCAAAGGTGACAGCTACATTCTGCCTGGATCTGCAATTCTCCTACACAAACCACCCCAGGACAATACTGGCCATCAAGGTTCTTATCTATTGCAGAAGCAGATGCCTCTGTGATTAGAACTTTGTATTGTGATTAGAACCTTGTAAGGCCAGTTGGATAACTGCCTTGAGTCAGTGAACTCCTTTAGATAAGGACAGGCAGGGCACTTCCCACTGAGGAAGACAGACAAAAGGCTGGGTCCTGCTTTTACATTATGGGGGTTCAGTTTCACTTTGTGTGCAGGTGTCTTAACTGCTAGACCAAAGGCCAGTCTCAAATCAGTTAATGTAAGGGACTTGAGTGTTCTTGGATTTTGGTAGCTGAGGCGAGTGCTAAAGGCAATTCAGTAGATACGAAGGAAAAACTATATATAGAAAACATTTCACAGGAAGCACGTGGAGGATTGAACTCTGTAGTCAAAGTTAGGGCCTAACATTTCCTAAAGGTGGGAAGAACATGTATTGAGCAGCTACCATCCCAGCTGCCTTGAAAAGACTCCTGACCCACCTGGGCCCCAAGAACCAAAACAGTGAACTCAAGATTCAGGTCCCAAAACAAGACGTTTAATTAAATCAGCGTAGAATACTGAACGCAGCCTGCCACACTCCTCCTCAATGGCCACCAACCAACCCCTCAGACTAACAGGAGGAGGAACAGGCATTTGGTGCAGAGGGCCAGACACTGCTTAGGCCACCCGCGTCCCATATTGGAGTTGCTGGGGTTCAAGTGTCAGCTCCTCTCCAGAGCCCAGCTTTCTGCTAATGTGCCTGGGAGGCAGCAGACAGTGGCTCAAGTACCGAGTCCCTGCCACCCACATGGAGACCTGGATGAAGTTCCTGGCTCCTGGCTTCGACCTGGCCCAGCCTCAACTGTTGCAGGCATTTGCAGACTGAGCCAATGACTCAAAGATTCTCATTTCTCTCTCCCTCCCTCCCTCCCTCCCTCCATGAACTTGAGAGTTTGGGATAAATACTTTTAAATATTGCTTTTTCGCCAGCGCCGCGGCTCACTAGGCTAATCCTCCACCTTGCGGTGCCGGCACACCGAGTTCTAGTCCCGGTCGGGGCGCCGGATTGTGTCCCGGTTGCCCCTCTCCCAGGCCAGCTCTCTGCTATGGCCAGGGAGTGCAGTGGAGGATGGCCTAAGTGCTTGGGCCCTGCACCCCATGGGAGACCAGGAGAAGCACTTGGCTCCTGCCATCAGGTCAGCGCGGTGCGCCGGCCACAGTGGCCGTTGGAGGGTGAACCAACGGCAAAGGAAGACCTTTCTCTCTGTCTCTCTCTCTCACTGTCCACTCTGCCTGTCAAAAACAAACAAACAAACAAACAAACAAAACAAAATAAATATTGCTTTTTCCCTAAAACTATACACAATGCACTTTTGACATACAAACGAAAGAGAACAGCAGGGGTCAATCTCTTATCTTATCTATCTCTTATCTTCTTTCCATTAGTCATTTCCTGAGACTGTTCTCTGTGTTAACAACTTGTCTTCCTGATAAAAGTTCTGCTTTGGCTAATAGTTGGGCCCAAACTACTTAGAATGATTTCTTTCTCTCTCTCTCTCTCCCTCCCTCCCTCCCTCTCTCCCTCCCTTCCTTCCCTCCCTCCCTCCCTCCCTCCCTTCCTTCCTTCCTTCCTACGTTCTTTCCTTTTTTCTTTCTCTCTCTTTCTTTCCTCTTTTTTAGGATGATCTCTACTCATTTAACTATTAGCTGAGTATTTTTCCTATTCTTTATCGACAGTAATTCATCAGTTGCTGTACTGATTCTAAATTCCCATTTTCTGCCTGTTACTGTCAGCCGTCATTCAGGAGAGTTTGGTTGAGATTGCAGGGAGGGGATAGGATTGGTTGGGGGATGAATTTGGAGGATGACCTGGAAAAGAAAACCTACAGCCTGTCTTCAGTCCACCTGCCATTTGCATGATTCTTAGAAAGGTTAAATAAAATGAAATTAAAAGGTTTCAAGAATGACATTAAAGAAGAGAAATAAATTAAAACAGTAAAATGCTTTGTGCCATCTGGCTGCCTCCTATGCCTAGAGAGGGGGGTGAACATGAACTTGTTCCAGCCTTCATAGACGGTTGGCACCAGTGCCAGCTACCGCACCATGTACCTGCCTGATTGTGAAGAATGCCAAAATTACGAGCTTGGCTGACCGCTCCAGTTCACTCTCTGTCCAAAACTGCTTGAACATGCTCTGATCAACAGTGCTGCACAGCTTTCCTGCCAGTTTCATAATATCTACTAAACAGGGCTGGTGATGTGCACAGTGAGTTAAGTTACCACTAGCAATGCCGGCATCCCATGTCAGAGAACAGGTTCAAGTCCAGGCTGCTCTGCTTCTGATCCAGCTCCCTGCTAAGGTGTCTGGGAAGGCAGTGGAGGATAGCCCATATCCTTGGGCCCCTGCCATGCATGTGGGAGACCCAGATGGAATTTCAGGCTCCTGGCTTCCATCTGGCACAGCCCTGCTTTTTGGTGAGCCTTTGGGGAGTGAACCAGCAGATGGAAGACCTTTCTGCCTCTCTCTCTGTCCCTTTGCCTTTCAAATAAATAAGTATTTTTTAAAACAATACTAGCCATTTTTTTCACCTTTAAGCACCGGTGCCAATAGTGTGCACTCGTTTGCTCTGCTGCCCCCAGCTCCCTGGTACAGCAGACGCCATGCGTTTCAGAGACCTAACAAGGCCCACCGGCTTCCAGGTGCTCAACAATTACCTGGTGGCAAGAGCTGCACCAAGGGGTATGTGCCAGCCTAAGCAGAAGTGGCAGTGCTCCAAGCCGACCCTGGGCCAGGGCCTGCTGACTTGTGCCATGCCCTACTTGGCATAATTACGCCAAGTCTCAGGAGAAGGAGAAGGCCAGCCTCCCAGGAGGGAGAAAAGCTCTGGGCAAGTAAGGCCCTGCAGATGTGGAAGTGGAGCCACAGACAGTAAAGATGATGATGACATTGACCTCATTGGAGCTGAGGGGAGGAGGAAAGTGCAGAGGTTAAGGGAGGAACGACTTGCGTGGTGTGGGTCAAAGAAAGCCAGAGAACCTGCACTCTCGGTCAAGTCTTCCATTTACTGGAAGTGAAACCTTGCAGTGACGAAGCAGATACGGCCAACTTGGAGGAGTGTGTCAGAAGCATTCAAGCAGATGGCTTGGTCTGGGGCTTCTCCAAGTTAGTTCCAGAGCGGTATGAAATCTGTAACTTCAAATGCAGTATGTCGTGGAAGATAACACAGTTGGCAGAGAGAAGCTGGAGGAACAGGTCATTTGAGGATTACATGCAATCCATGGATGTGACTGCTTTCAACAAGACCTAAAAGCCATCCAGGATCATTTCACTTAAACAAAACATTGAAAGAGAACAAGGCTGGCGCCGTGGCTCAATAAGCTAATCTTCTACCTGCAGCGCCGGCACCCCGGGTTCTAGTCCCGGTTGGGGCGCCGGATTCTGTCCCGGTTGCCCCTCTTCCAGGCCAGCTCTCTGCTGTGGCCCGGGAGTGCAGTGGAGGATGGCCCAAATGCTTGGGCCCTGCACCCGCATGGGAGACCAGGAGAAGCACCTGGCTCCTGGCTTTGGATCAGTGTGGTCTGCCGGCCGCAGTGTGCTGGCTGTGGTGGCCATTAGAGGGTGAACCAACAGAAGGAAGACCTTTCTCTCTGTCTCTCTCACTGTCCACTCTGCCTGTCAAAAAAAAAAAAAAAATTGAAAAAAGAAAGAAAGAAAGAGAACAAAATAATATCTACTAAACAAGCTCCTGATAAAATGTGCTAAGTGCGAAGATTTACAATCTAGGTATAAAATGCTGTAAAATTCAGAGGTCCACAAAGACACCCAGAAAGCAGTTAAAGTGAATTGCCCTGTAAGCTTTCTCTTTTCATTTTTTTTTCTGTTTTGTCATTTTTCTCCTGTCTCATTTCTCTTTCCTATAAAGATATTTGTAACATTTCACAGTAAAAACACATTTTTTAGGGCTGAAAAGAAATTCTGATGATGGTAAATTTACTTTGCTATGCACCTTGCAAAATTTATGATTATATATCTCAGGTCAAATGGTCAATTTAGCTCTGCCATGTAAATAATGGTTCTTACAAAAGTAAGAACAAAGAATTTTCTTAATTTGACCATTTTCTTTTTGTCCTATAAAACCTTTGTATATGAATCTGCATGATACTTTTGATATACTGTGACACAGTAGGTTAAATAGCTGCTTGTAACACCAGCATCCCATAGTGGAGTCCAATTCGAGTCCCTGCTGCTCCACTTCCATTCCAGCTCCTTGCTAATATGCCTCCTCCAGCCTTGCTGTCTCCTTCTAGCGCCCTCTATTGGCAGAGTCTAACAGGCAACTAGAGACCATGGAGAAAAACAGCGGGCAGAGTCCTACCTGGGTCTCAGCTGAGCACTGAAGGGTGACTTTGTATCTGGGAAGCATTAGATTAATAAAGCTGCAAGGCCCCTCAGAGCCTTAGTCTCCAAAGGAGGCAAAATGCAGACCTCTAGGATGTAGGAAGAAATGTACATTTTTATTTAAAAGAATAAGAAAACATTTTTATTTAAAAGAATAAGAAAACAAACTTTAGTAACACTTAAATCGCATATTGATGATGAAAGCTCTCTTTGGGAACATCAAGTTGGGGAGTGGGAATGCAGGGGGTGAAAAAGTTGAGCCAAGAGAAACGAGGAGGGGAATTAGTCTCAGGAAAATACAATATTTACCTTTGTCGTGTCAAGGAGGAGAAACAATGATTGAGAAATTTTCACACAAGGACACATTTGCACTAGTGAACACTAAAGAAATTAGTGAGAGTCTTTGAATTATGTTTGCATTTTTTTTTCCCCAGAGAAACCGTTTATTTATTGAGTACACATTTCATGAGTACAACTTCAGGAATACAGTGATTCTTTCCATCATATCTGCCTTCCCACCCCATCCTCTCCTCCCTCTCTCATTCCCAGTCCCATTCTCCATTTAAAAAAAACTGTTCCTCGATAGTCAAGACAAGGTCTGTTCAAGCCATTGCTTCTCAAAGTGTCAATTTCACTTCTACAGATTTCCTTTTAGGTACTCTATCAGTTACCACAGATCAGGGAGAACATAGAATATTTGTCCCTTTGGGATTGGTTTATTTCACTAAGTATGATGTTTTCCAGATTCATCCATTTTGTTGCTAATGACCAGATTTCATTTTTTTTTTTTTTACCATTGTGTAGTATACCATAGAGTACATATCCCATAATTTCTTTATCCAGTCTTCAATTGATGGGCATTTAGGTTGATTCCATGTCTTAGCTATTGTGAATTGAGCTGCAATAAACATGAGGGTGCAGATAACTCTTTTATTTACTGATTTCATTTCCCTTGGATAAATTCCCAGAAGTGGGATGGCTGGGTCATGTGGTAGGTCTATATTCAGATTTTTGAGGAAACTCCAAATTGATTTCCATAGTGGCTTTACCAGTTTGCATTCCCACCAACAGTGGGTTAGTGTACCTTTTTCCCCACATCCTTCACCAGCATCTGTTGTTGGTAGATTTCTGTATGTGAGTCATTCTAAGTGGGGTGAGGTGAAACCTCATTGTGGTTTTGATTTGCATTTCCCTGATGGCTAGTGATCCTGAACATTTTTTCAAGTGTCTGTTGGCCATTTGGATTTCCTCTTTTGAAAAATGTCTGTTTAAGACCTTGGCCCTTTCTTAACTGGGTTGTTTGTTTTGTTGTTGTTGAGTTTCTTGATCTCTTTGTATATTCTGGTTATTAATCCATTATCAGTTGCATTGTTTGCAAGTAATCTCTCCCGTTCTATTGGTTGCCTCTTCACTTTCCTGAGAGTTCTTTTGCATTACAGAAGCTTCTCAATTTGATGTAATTCCATTTGTCAATATTGGCTTTGATTGCTTGTGATTCTGGGGTCTTTTCCAAGAACTCTTTGCCTGTCCCAATGTCTTGCAGGGTTTCCCCAATGTTCTATAGTAATTTGATGGTATCAGGTCATAGATTTAGGTCTGTAATCCACTTTGAATTCATTTTCATATAAGGTATAAGGTAGGGGCATTGTTTCATACCCTTGCATGTGGAAATCCAGTTTTCCCAGCACCGTTTGTTGAAGAGACTGTCCTTGCTTCAAGGACTGGTTTTAGCTCCTTGGTCAAATATAAGTTGGTTGTAGATGCTTGAATTGACTTCTGGCATTTCTACTCTTTTTCACTGGTCTATCCATCTGTTTTTATACCAATGCCAGGCTGTTTTGATTATAACTGCCTTGTAATATGTCTTGAGATGCCTCCGGGTTTGTTTTTGTCATATAAGATTGCTTTAGCTAATCGAGGTCTTCTGTGTTTCCATATGAATTTCAGCATCATTTTTGCTAGATCTGAGAAGAATGTCTTTGGTATTTTGTTTGGCATTGCATTGAATCTATAGATTGCTTTTGGAAGAATGGACATTTTGAGGATATTGATTCTTCCAATCCATGAACATGGAGGATTTTTCCATTGTTTTGTATCTTCCTTTTTTTTTTTAAGATTTATTTATTTATTTGAAAGAGTTACACAGAGAGAGGAGAGAGAGAGAGAGAGAGAGAGAGGTCCTCCATCCATTGGTTCACTCCCCAAATGGCTGCAATGGCTGGAGCTGCACTGATCTGAAGCCAGGAACCAGAAGCTTCTTCTGGGTCTACCACGTGGGTTCAGGGACCCAAGGACTTGGGCCATCTTCTACTGCTTTCCCAGGCCATAGCAGAGAGTTGGATCGGAAGAAGAGCAGCTGGGACTAGAACCGGTATCTATATGGAATGCCGGCATTTCAGGCCAGGCGTTAACTCACTGCACCACAGCGCCAGCCCCCTGTTTTGTATCTTCTCCTATTTCTTTCTTTAATGTTTTATAATTCTCATCATAGAGATCGTTGACATCCTTGGTTAAATTTATTCCAATGTACTTTTTTTTTTTTGTAGCTAATGTGAATGGAATCAATCTTAGAAGTTCTTTTTCAACCATGCCATTGTCTGTGTATACAAAGGCTGTTGATTTTTGTGTATTGATTTTGTATTCTGCTACTTACCAAACTCTTCTATGAGTTCCAATAGTCTCTTGGTTGAGTTCTTTGGATCCCTTATATATAGAATCATGTCATCTGCAAAGAGGGATAGTTTGACTTCCTCATTCCCAATTTGCAACCCTTATGGTTGTTTTTTCTTGTCTAATGGCTCTGGCTAAAATTTCCAGGACTGTATTGAATAGCAAGGGTGAGAGTGGACATCCTTGTCTGGTTCCAGATCTTAGTGGGAATGCTTCCAACTTTTCACCATTCAATAGGACAGTGGCCATGGATTTGTCATGAATTGCCTTGATTATGTTGAGGAATGTTCCTCTGTACCCAGTTAGCTTAGAGTTTTCATCATGAAATGTGGTTGTATTTTATCAAATGATTTCTCTGCATCTATTGAGATAATCATATGTTTTTTCTCAGCACTTTGTTAATGTGATATATCACATTGATTTGGAAATGCTGAACCATCCTTGCATACCAATGGTATGTCCCACTTGGTCTGGGTGGATGATCTTTCTGATGTGTTGTTGGATTCAATTGGCCAGAATTTTGTTGAAGATTTTTGCATCTATGTTCATCAGGAAATTGGTCTATAGTTCTCTTGCTCTGTTGTATCTTTTTCAGGTTTAGGAATTAAGGTGATGTTGGTTTCAGTGAAAGAATTTAGAGGGATTCCCTCCCTTTCAATTGTTTTGAATAACTTGAGAAGAGGTGGAGTTAGTTCTTCTTTAAATGTCTGGGAGAATTCAGCAGTGAAGCCATCTGGTCCTAGACTTTTCATTATTAGGAGAGTATTTATTACTAATTCAATTTCCATCTTGGTAATGGGTCTGTTTAGGTTTTCTATGTCTTCATGACTCGATTTAGATAGGTTGTATGTGTCCAAAAATCTATCCATTTCTTCTGGCTTTCACAGTTTGGTGGCATATAGCTCTATGCAGTGGTTTCCAATGATTCTTTTTATTTGTGTGCTGTCTATTGTTACATTTCCTTTTTCATCTCTAATTTTATTGATCTGGGTCTTCTCTCTCCTTTCTTTGGTTACTTGGGCCAATAGTGTGTCAATTTTGTTTATTTTTTTCAAAAAAGCAGCTCTTCATTTTGCTGATCTTTTATATTGTTTTTTAATTCAATTTTGTTGATTTCTTCTCTAATTTTATTTCTTTTCTACTAGTTTTGGGTTTGGTTTGCTATTGTTTTTCTAGATACTTGAGGTGCATTGATAGCTCATTTATTTGGTACCTTTCTAATTTCTTCATTTAGGCACCAATTCCTATAAACTTTACTCTTAACACTGCTTTTGCTATATCCCATAAGTTTTGATATGTTGTGTTGTCATCTTCATTTATTTCCTGAAATTTTTTATTTCTCTTTTGATTTCTTCTATGACCCACTGTTCATTCAGGAGCATGTTGTTCAGTCTCCATGTGTTTGCATATGCTCTAGAGTTCCTGAGTTGCTGATTTCCAGCTTCATTGCATTGTGATCTATAAGATGCATGGTATAGGCCAGCACCGCGGCTCACTTGGCTAATCCTCTGTCTGCAATGCCGGCACACCGGGTTCTAGTCCCAGTTGGGGCACCGGATTCTGTCCCGGTTGCTCCTCTTCCAGTCCAGCTCTCTGCTGTGGCCTGGGAGGGCAGTGGAGGATGGCCCAAGTGCTTGGGCCCTGCACCCACATGGGAGGCCAGGAGGAAGCACCTGGCTCCTGGCTTCGGATTGGTGCAGTGTGCCGGCCGTAGTGGCCATTTGTGGGGGTGAGGGGAGGTAAACCAATGGAAAAGGAAGACCATTCTCTCTGTCTCCCTCTCTGTGTCTATCTCTGCCTGTAAAAAAAAAAAAAGAAAGAAAGAAAGAAAGAAAGGAAGGAAGAAAGAAAAGAAAAGAAAAAGATGCATGGTATGATTCTGATTTTTCTTTTTTCTTTTTTTTAAATTTTTGACAGAGTAGACAGTGAGAGAGAGAGAGAGACAGAGAGAAAGGTCTTCCTTTTCTGTTGGTTCACCCTTCAATGGCCGCTGCAGCTGGCGCACTGTGGCTGGCATACCGCGCTGATCCGAAGGCAGGATCCAGGTGCTTCTCCTGGTCTCCCATGGGGTGCAGGGCCCAAGCACTTGGGCCATCCTCCACTGCCCTCCCAGGCCATAGCAGAGAGCTGGACTGGAAGAGGAGCAACTAGGACAGAATCTGGCGCCCCGACCAGGACTAGAGCCCGGGGTGCCGGCGCCGCAGGTGGAGGATTAGCCTATTGAGCCACAGCACCAGCTATGATTCTGATTTTTTTTAATTTGCTGAGACTTGTTTTATGGCCTACCATGTGGTCAGTCCTAGAGAAGGTTCCATGCACAGGTGAGAAGAATGCATATTCTGCAACTGTAGGATGAAAAGTTCTGCAGATATCTGTTAGGCCCTTTTGGTCTATAGTGTCAATGAATTCTGCTGTTTCCTTGCTAGTTTTGTGACTGGTTGATCTCTCCATTGTTGAAAGTAGGGTGGTGAAGTCCCATATTACTATTGTAATATTCTTTTATTTTATTTTTAAAAATATTTATTTATTTATTTGAGAGTCAGAGTTACACAGAGAGAGGAGAGGCAGAGAGAGAGAGAGCGGTCTTCTATCTGATGGTTCACTCCCCAGTTGGCCACAATGGCTGGAGCTGTGCTGATCTGAAGCCAGGAGCCAGGAGCTCCCATGTGGGTGCAGGGCCCCAAGGACTTGGGCCATCTTCTACTGCTTTCCCAGGACATAGCAGAGAGCTGGAATGGAAGTGGAGCAGCCAGGTCTTGAACCGGTGCCCATATGGGATGCTGGCACTTCAGGCCAGGGCATTAACCCACTGCGCCACAGCGCCAGCCCCCTTGTAATATTCTTTTAAATGCCCTCCTGTAATTAGGTGCATATATGTTCATAACAGTCACATCTTACTGTTGAATTGATCCCTTAATCATTACACAGGGTTCTACTTTGTCTTTTAATAGTTTTGTGTTAAAGTCTATTCTGGCTGATATTAGGATGGCTACACCAGCTCTTTTTGGGTTTCTATTAGCATGAAATATCTTTTTTCATCCTTTCACTTTCAATCTGCATGCATCTTTGTTGGTGAGTTATGTTTCTTGTAGGTAGCAAATAAATGAGTTTTGTTTTTTAATCCATTCAGCCAGTCTGTGTCTTTTAACTGGAGAGTTAAGGCCATTTACATTCAAGGTGACTATTGATAAGTAATGACTTTGCCCTGCCATTTTTCCATAAATATTACCATTTTTTACTTTGGAATTCCATTGTACTTTTACTGGGAGCTTTCCTTCCTCTATGTTCTTCTGTAGTGATGACCATGTTTCTGTGTTTCTGTGTTTCTGTGTGCAGCACATCCTTAGGCATCTTCTGCAGGGCTGGATCAGTGGTAACAAATTCTTTCAGCTTCTGTTTGTCGTGGAAGGTCTTTATTTCACCTTCATTCATAAATGAGAACTTTGCACAATATAGTATTCTGGGCTGACAATTTTTTCTTTTAAGACTTGGGGGGTCGATGCTGTTGTGCAGCAGGTTAACACCCTGGCCTGAAATGCAGCATCCTATATGGGTGCTGGTTCTAGGTCCTGGCTGCTCCTCTTCTGATCCAGTTCTCTGCTATGGCCTGGGAAATCAGTAGAAGATGGCCCAAGTCCTTGGGGCCCTACACATGTGTGGGAAACCAAGAAGAAGCTCCTGGCTCCTGGCTTCGGATAGGCACAGCTCCGACCATTGCGGCCAATTTGGGAGTGAACCAGCAGATGGAAGACCTCTCTCTCTCTCCTTCTTTCCCCTCCCCCTCCCCCTCCCCCTCTCCCTCTCCCTTTGCCTCTCCTTCTCTATCTGTGTAACTCTGCCTTTCAATTAAATAAATAGATCTTTAAAAAAAAAAAAAGACTTGGAATATGTCTCACCATTCTCCTCTAGCCTGTAGGGTTTCTGATGAGAAGTCCATTGTGCATCTAATTGGAGATCCTCTGAAAGTAATCTGGCATTTCTCTCATGCACATTTTAGAATCTTTTCTTTATGTTTTACTCTGGAAAGTTTGATTAAAATGTGTTGGGTTGACCTTTCTCTCTGTCTCTCTCTCTCTCACTGTCCACTCTGCCTGTCAAAAATAAAAAAAAAATGTGTTGGGTTGAAGATCTTTTTGGTCATGTATATTAGGAGTTCTATGTGCTTCCTGTCCTTGGATGTCCCTTTCTTTCTCCAAATTGGGGAAATTTTCTGTTATTATTTCACTACAAAGGCTTTCTAATCCATTCTCTTTTCCATTCTTTCAGGAAATCCTAGAACCCATATATTGGGTCATTTGATAGTACCCTGTGGATTCCCAGTAGTATTTTTTAGTTTTCTAATTTCCTCTTCTTGTTTTTGTTTTGACTATATAATTTCCTGTGCTTTGTCTTCTAAGTTGGATATTCTTTCTTCTGCTTCACCAATTCTGTTGTTAAGGCTCTCCACTGCATTTTTTAAATTTGTTCTATTAAATTCTTCATTTCCAAGATTTCATTTGGATTTCTCTTTAAGATCTCAATTTCATTGGATTACTTTTCTTTCATGTCATGTATGGATTTCATTAGTTTGTGCGTTTGCTTCTGATTACTTCTAAGTAATCCTATGATCAGTTTTTTGAATTCCATTTCTGGCATTTCTTCACTCTCATCATCTTCACAATCTAGTATTCAGGTGTTGTGTTCTTTTGGGGGTGTCATATTGTCTTCCTTGTTCTTGTTCATTGGATTGGTATGTTTGTTATTCAGCATTTGTGGGGATACTCATAGGTTTCTTTGATTTTTTGCTGTGGGAGCTTTTATCTTTGGACTATGTCTGATTGGATTAGTGGTATCTGCTTTCATGGAATACCTAGAGGCTTATGATAGGAGTGGCCAGGGAGCTCTGTTTAGTGCTCCAGGGTGAAGGGCGTGTCTGAGGTGATGCATCCTTTTTTGGCATGGTAAATCTCTTTTTTTTTTTTATACAGAGGGGAAGTTTCTTCTTGTCTGTTGGCATAGACTCAGTTGAATTGCTTTCCTCAAAGGAGAACAGTGCCTGGGTGCTAGCCCCAGTGGTATATTATTCCTTTGCTCTGCCACAAGGACCACACAAAAGATCTGTGAAGTCCTCAGTATAAACTCAGATTCCCCAGCAATGTCTCTTGCCAGGTAACCAGGGAGCCCTGACTGTGTGGAGCCTCCCACAGTGACTGCCCAACGTCCCAGCCACACCCTAAGTCCTCCCACACAGCCTCAGTGTGTTCACAGTCCCGGCACACAAGCCTCCTACAGTTGTGAGCACCCAGTTCCTGGCTTCATCCTGGCTTAGCCCTGGCTGTTGTGAGCATTTGGGAAGTGAGCCATCAGTTTAAATATCTCTTTCTGTCTCCCTGCCTTTCAAATAAAATGAAAATAAATAAATTCAAATTTAAAAAGACAAATAGGAAGCATCTATGTGAACAAATTGAATTCCTATGGTGAACTGAGATACACATTCTTTTAAGGAACTGTGGAAGAATCAAAAATGCATTTTGAAAGAATCAGCTGGAAAAAAGCCGAATATAGGTATATCCTAAAATGACTCCTCCTTGGGGAGGATGAAATGATTCTAGAGAGGACAGTGGCGATGGCTGCATGGCAGGGTGAATGTACCTAGTGCCCCTGAACTGTACACAAAAATGCTAAAGTGCTCAATTTTATGTATATTTTACCACAATGAAAGTATTTGGAGGAAAATAACCCCTAAATGTCCCCGAATGGAGTTGGATTTTTCATCAACTATTATCTGGTTTGGGCCTCAAGTGACTTCCACAGTTGGAATTGCGAAGTTCCTGCCAAAACCTTTCTGAATGTTTGGTTTTGAAGGATGAAATTTACTGGACACAGAAAATAAAACTCACATCCTTACTGATTGACATAAATAAATACAGTGTCCAAATCAAGCTAAGATTTGAATTAAGATTTGTATTGCTGAGAAAATGCTGTCTTGCTTTTCCAGCATATGGGTTCAATATTTGTTTTTGTATTTGCCAGTTATTCTGCAGAGCTGCCATATGCTGGCTTTTGATTGAAAAAAAATGTCAGACTGCTTTATCTTCTTATCTATACCTTGTGAAACATGTTTGTATGGAGAACTGGTTGCTCATTCAATATCCATCTTCAATCCAAGGTACATACACAGCTTGGTGTTTGATTCTAGTCCGTTGGGATGGATGTTCCATTGAGAGGTGACGGTCCCACAATCCAGGATATTATTGTCAAATGTCTTAGCTAGAATCCTTAAGCCAAATGGCTATGTGTTTTTAATGAAAACTGATCTGAGTTTGTATCTCTCATAGACTCAAGATGTTGTTTTCTAAGCTTTTTTTTTTTAATGGTAAGAGATAAATTATTCTGCAGTGAGTCTAGGGATAAATACTGAAATTTGTCTTTTCATTTCTTTAAAGATTTATTTTAAAGACAGAGTTACAAAGAGAGGTAGAGACAGAGAGAGAGAGAAGTCTTCCATCCTCTGGTTCACTCCCCAGATGGCTTCAACAGCTGCAGCTGAGTGATGTGAAGCCAGGAGCCAGGAGCTTCTTCTGGTTCTTCTGCGTGGGTGCAGGGGCCCAAGGATTTGGGCCATCCTCCACTGCTTTCCCAGGCACATCATCAGGGAACTGGATTGGAAAAGGAGTAGCCAGGACTCAAACCACCACCTGTTTGGGATGCTGGCGCTGCAGGCTGGGACTTTAATCTATTGTGCCACAGTGCCTGCCCCTGTATTTTCATTTATAAAAAAAGATTTATTTATTTATTTATTTGAAAGGCAGAGACAGAGGGGGAGACAGAGAGAAAGAGAATTTCTATACACTGACTGGTTTACTCCCTAAATGACTTCAACAGCCAGGTCTGGGACAGGCCAAAGCCAGGAGCAGGAACTCCATTCTAGTCTTCAACATGGATGGCAGGGATCCAAGTATTTGGACCATGTCCCACTGCCTTTCCTAGAATATTAGCAGGAAGCTGGATTGGGGATGTGGAGCACCTGGGACTGGAATCATCACTTTGATATGGGATGCGAACATTGCAACCAGCGACTTAACCCACTGTGCTACAGCACTGACCCTTATTTTCTTTTTTTAAAGAAAAATCAGTATAGTTTATGATCTATGTGTAACCAGTGGTAGACTGTGTCAAATACCACCACTGATGACAATCCTAGTGAGTATTTCAATCTGTTATTATTGAATGATGTCTGATCAAGTAGATAAGTTCTTCAGAACATCATATTTGACTTTTTCTTTTGAGTTATGGTGGCGCCATTTTATAATTCGTTTAAGGCTTGAAACTTACCCACACCTGTATTGCTAATTATTGGAACATTTTGGACTTGAATGCAGGCAATCTGTCTTTGAAAGTATTGCTCTTAATTCCTGCACTGCAATCTAAGCACCTCCCAATAAATTTCCTACCTGTATCCAGCTTTCTCTCCTGGCATTTTCCTATCAACACCTTGTGCTCAGACATTACACGGCCCTCGCTGTTTGTTTTTGACCTTTGTTATACTTATTTTAGTTAGTGAATATTACATGGTAGAGGGCAAAAAACGCTGATTCATTTTTCTTGACTCTGAGTTGCTGGCCCTTGGTCTCTACATCACCTCTGACTAGCAAACAATAAGGACTGCTGAGTAACTCTGGTAAATGGAATCAATGTTGGCGGAAATCTGACAGAATAAAAGAGATCACAAACCTGTTTTTTAAGTATTCCCAATGGAATTCTTAGATTCCATATGAAGATCATCTAGGTAAGCACTGCAGAAGAGAAAATAAAGAAAAGTGGAGGCCCGGCACCACTCATAGTTCATCTGTCGTGGGACTGAGAGCCACTGGCAGGGCTGCAAGTGGAAGTCACCTCCCCTAACTCCCTATTTAAGGCTCTATCCTCTTTGCCCTCAAAAGCTAACAGTCTGATAGAAGTTCAGGGAAGTGACAGGTAATTATAAAACCAGAAATGTGGTTGCATTAGTCCATTTGTTCTCCTATAACAAGATTCCAGAGGCTGAGTAGTTTTAAAAAAATGAGATTATTTAACTCACAGTTCTTGAGAGTCAAGGGCATGACACCAGCTTCTGCTCAGCCTGCTGACTGGCATCACAACAATGGGAATGTATTTCAGAAGAGGAATTCAAGGGGGGTGAGAAGTTCGCTTATAGCAACTCATTCTCTCAGACATTAACCCAGTTCTACAAGAGCTGCATTAGTCTGTTCTGAAGGTGGTGCCCCATGACCACACAACCTTGCACTAGACCCTACCCCCTAAAGTTGCCAGCACTTCAGTACTGCCATGCCGGAGACCAAACTTCTGATACGTGAAACTTTGGGAAACACACCCCAGCCATATCCAAACCCTGGCAGTGGGACACCTGAGCACTGAATGGAGAATAGGATCCAAATAGACTACAAAAAATTTCCTGTGAAGCACAATGCAAAACGTGTGCTTTGGATGGACAAAGAGAAGAGAAGAATGCTCCAGGCAGTGAAATTGTCACATTTTGAAATCCCAGATCTTGCAGTAGAGATGGGATCAGAGATCGCAGCCCACTCAGAATATGTAGATAAGCTGGAGAGCAGAAAAGAGGAGGGAGTCTGGATAGAGGTAGGAGAAAAATATGTGACTACGTGCCCTTCTGAAGAATTCAAAGTTTCCAACTTTTTAGGATGACTTCAGAAAATGTTATGCTGGTAGTGTTGTGATTAGATCTGCATTTTAAAAAGAACATTCTGGAAGGAGAATGTATTCGACTTTGGGGTAGGCAAAGAAGACTGTAAAGATTAAAGGCAACAAAGTGAAGAGGCAAGTGACAGAATGGGAGAAAATATTTGCCAACTGTGAAACTGAAAAAAAAATTAATATCCAGGATCTATTATAAGCTCAAGAAACTCAACAACAATGAAACAAACAATCCAGTTAAGAAATGGGCAAAGGACGTGAAAATGCATTTTTCTTTTCTCTATTTTTTTAAGATTTTATTTAGTTATTTGACAGGTAGAGTTATAGACAGTGAGAGAGAGACAGAGAGAAAGGTCTTCTTTCCGTTGGTTCACTCCCCAAATGGCTGCCACAGCCAGCACTGCACCGATCTGAAGCCAGGAGCCAGGTGCTTCTTCCTGGTCTCCCATGCAGGTGCAGGGGCCCAAGCACTTGGGCCATCCTCCACTGCCCTCCCAGGCCACAGCAGAGAGCTGTCCTGGAAGAGGAGCAGCCAGGACTAGAAACCAGTGCCCATACGGGATGCCAGTGCCACAGGCGGAGGATTAACCAAGTGAGCCACGGCACCGGCCCCAAGGCATTTTTCAAAAAATGAAATCCAAATGGCCAACAGACAGAAGAAAAAATGCTCAGGATCACTAGCTATAAAGGAAATGCAAATCAAAATCACTATGAGGTTTCAAGTTACCCCAGTTAGAATGGCTGTCACACAGAAATCAACAATACATGCTGGTGAGGATGTGGGGAAAAAGGTACCCTAATCCACTATTGATGAGAATGTAAACTGGAACAACCATTATGGAAGGCAGTATGGAGATTCTTCAGATATCTGAAAATAGATCTACCACCTGACTCAGCAATCCCACTTTTAGGAATTGACCCAAAGGAAATGAAATCAGTATACAAGAGTGTTATTTGTATTTCCATGTTTATTTAAGCTCAATTCACAATAGCTAAGATATGGAATCAACCCAGATGTCTATTAACTGATAACTGGATAAAGAAAATGTGAGATATATGTGTGTATATATATATATATGTGTGTGTATATATATGTGTGTGTGTATATATATATACACACATACACTATGGAATACTATTCAGCCATAAAAAAGAATAAAATCTTGTCTTTTACAACAGGAAACCATTATGATTAGTGGAAGCTAATAATATGTTTTCTCTGATATGTTGTAGTTAATATAAAATACAGAAAAATATAGGAATGAAACAGACACCTTGTGATTTGATTGTTGTTTTTAGCTCTTATTTATACACTTATGGAACTGTGGTTTTTCTACTTTTTATTTGTTGAACATTGTGGTTAGTGGAGGATTAAACTATGAATATAGAGTAGCTTGAAATTATGCTTTTGGGGGGCCGGCTCCGTGGCTTAGCGGGCAGGGCCACCACCTGTGGTGTTGGCATTCCATATAGACACAAGTTTGAGCCCCAGCTGCTCCACTGCCGATCCAGCTTTCTGCTGTGGCCTGGGAAAGAAGTAGAAGATGGCCCAAGTCCTTGGGCTCCTGCACCTGCGTGGGAAACCTGGAAGAAGCTTCTGGCTCCTGGCTTTGGATCAGCTCAGCTCCGGCTGTTGCAACCATTTGGGGAGTGAACCAGCAGATGGAAGACCTCTCTGTCTTTCTCTCTCTCTCTCTCTCTGACTCTCTGTAACTCTGCCTTTCAAATAAATAAATAAATCTTTTAAAAAATTTTTAAAAAAAGAAACGAAGGAGGGGAATTGAGGGAGGGAAAAGGGGAGGGATGGAAATATGGTTATCTTCTTAGAATTGTACCTATGAAATCTGTTGCCTTTATATTAATAACAATTTTTTAAAAAGAAAACAAGATTAAAGACTAGGTACAAGGAGACAAAGGGGAACTGTTGTACCACAGTGGAGAAAAAGGAGCTATTCCAGAGACAGTAAGGACAGTGACATGAAAACACACGACGAGGGCGTGTGGCATGATGCCAAGTCAGAATTGCAGGATGAGAAGCCCGGGAAGCGGATGCATCTGATGGTCAGGAGAATGATCAACAGCGAGGAGAAATGCAGTAGTTCCCAATCACTCATTCAGTAAACACCTAGCAAGCCTTTGCAATGTGCCAGTCTTGTAGTAGAGCCTAGAAGTTCAAAGGTGAATCAGATTAGATTCCCTCCTTGTCTGTTGACAGCTTACAGAAGTAGCAAAGGTCAGAGGAGGAAGTAGAGGGCTAAGGGAAGGAAAGAAATGTGGATTGGCCTACCCTTGGACATTGTGTCCAGAGCACATTGGGGTGGGCGGTCGTCTCTGGGGAAGGTGACTCTATCCAGTGCTCTGAAGTTACACTTCTGGTTTTTTTTTTTTCTTTTTTTTTTTTAAAGATTTATTTATTTGAAAGTCAGAGTTACACAGAGAGAGGAGAGGCAGAGAGAGAGAGAGAGAGAGAGAGAGAAGTCCTGCATCCAATGGTTCACTCCCCAGTTGGCCACTACGGCCGGAGCTGCGCCGATCCGAAGCCAGGAGCTTCTTCCAGGTCTCCCACGTGGGTGCAGGGACCCAAGGACTTGGGCCATCCTCCACTGCTTTCCTAGCCCACAGCAGAGAGCTGGATCGGAAGTGGAACAGCCAAGCCTTGAACCGGCACCCATATGGGGTGCTGGTGCTTCAGGCCAGGGCATCAACCTGCTGCACCACAGCACCAGCCCCCCCCCCCCACTTTTTTAAAATTTATTTATTTGAGAGGTAGAATAACTGACAGAGAGAGGGAGAGATAGAGAAAAAGGTCCTCTATCTGCTGGCTCACTCCCCAAATGGCTGCAATGGCCAGAGCTAGGACTATCCAAAGCTAGGAGCCAGGAGCTTCTTCCAGGTCGCCCATGAGTGTGCAGGGGCTCAAGGACTTGGGCCATTTTCCACTGTTTTCCCAGGCCATAGCAGAGAGCTGGATCGGAAGAGGAGCCGCATCCCATAAGGGATGCCAGCACCGCAGGCGGAAGCCTAGACTACTATGCCAGAGTGTTGGCCCCTACATTTCTTTTTTCAGTGTCCTTGAAAAAACTGTTTGCATAAGTGGTGGATTGTTAACTTGCTCAGAAGTTTCCTTTGGGGACCTGTGTTATGGTGTAGTGGGTTAAGCCACCACCTGAGACCCGGGCATACCATATGGGCACCAGCGGCTCCACTTCCAGTCCAGCTTCTGCTAATGTGCCTGGGAAAGCAGCAGAAGACCTGAGTGCTTGAACCCCTTCTTCCCCCCTCTGTCTTTCAAACAAATAGATGAATCTTTTTAATAAATTTCCTTTGGTATTTGATGAAGAACATGCTCGTTGATGAGTTTATTTCAACCATCGTCTCTAGAATAACACTAGCTAACATTTATCACCTCTACTACATATCAGATAACTCGCTAAATATTTCAAATATATTGTCTTCTTTATTCCTCTCAACCCCCTTGAAAATGATACTGGTGCAACCTCTATTTTATAAATGAGGGCCTCAAAGCTCAGAAAGATGGAGGAACTTACCCCAGAGGCCAGCAGTTAGAAAATGACTGACCTGGGGCGGGAGTTGTGCAGAGGGTGAAGCTGCCACTTGGTATGTTCACATCCCGTATCAGAGCGCTTGGGTTTGAGTCCCACCTCTGCTTCCAGCCCTGCTTCCTAGTAATGCGCACCCTGGGAGGCAGGAGATGGCGACCCAAGTAGTTGGGTCCCTGCCCCCCATGTGGGAGGGAGACCCTGGTGGAATATTCTGGATTCCTGGCTTCAGTTTGACTTAGCCCAGCTAATGTGGGCATTTGAACCACCAGATGATAAATCGGTCTCTCTCTGCCTTTCCAATAAATAAACTTAAAAAAAAAAAAAAAAAGAAAATGACATAGAATTCAGGCATGCAAATGTACTGTAAAACTTGTAGCTCCCTATGGAAAAAAAAAAAAAAAAAGTGGTGATAACAACAGTACTGAAATGCTGCTTTCCTACAAGCAGTTGTATGTTCTTGTTGAATTTTTTCTTTAAAATTAGCACAAAGTTCAATGTTTTCAGAGATCATTGTTTTGGCTGAATAAGTACAATAGACCTCCTCCTTTTACCCATGAGCACTGCCAGAGTTTGGCTGGGGCCTTTTTAGCTCAGATAGAATGGAAATGTTGAAGTATTTTCTAGTAACAAAAACCCTTTACAAAGACACTTCATTTTCTAATAAAGATTGAGTAGTAAAATATGGCTATTGAATAACTCTTTTTGGCCAAGAGAAAGATTGTACTGAAGAAGGTTAAAAATCTATTAAAGGGGCCGGTACTGTGGCGCAGCAGGTCAATGCCCTGGCCTGAAGTGCTGGCATCCCATATGGATGCCAGTTCGAGACCCGGCTGCTCTACTTCCAATCCAGCTCTCTGCTACGGTCTGGGAAAGCAGTAGAAGATGGCCCAGGTCCTTGGGCCCCTGCACCCATGCGGGAGACATGGAAGAAGCTCCTGGCTCCTGGCTTCGGATCCGGGCAGCTCCAGCCATTGCGGCCAATTGGGGAGTACACCACTGGATGGAAGACCTCTCTCTCTCTCTCTCTCTCTCTCTCTCTCTCTCTCTGCCTCTCCTCTCTCTGTGTAACTCTGACTTTCAAATAAATAAATAAATCTTTAAAAATATTAAAAGCTCATTGAACACTTGCTCCTGTGTGTCAGGCACTGTGCTATGACCATAGAGATAAAAATGTGAATAAGAAAGGGTTAATGCACACATGTTAGAAGGAAGTCAGAGTACAACTTTCATTTCTAGTTCACCACGAAGAACACCCAAAACATGCAACAAGTATAACTCTGGGTGAAACTGCAAAAAACAGATAGTACACTTGTAGTGCTATACTTGGCTGTTTCATTAAGGTGTGCCGTCACTGGGTTTGGTTTTCACAGTAAGGACTCTTGTAGGATGGGGTGTCCCCAGCTGGATGTATTACAAGTTCTTGTCTTGGCATGAGCAAAGAACTGAAAGCTGAGACAGAGAGAGTGCAAGAATGGGGGTAGGATTTATTTAAAGAGATAGTAGTCCTTAATGTGCTATACATTTTGATTTAATGCTATAACTAGTACTCAAACAGTATGTTTCACTTTGTGTTTCTATGTGGGTGCAAACTGTTGAAATCTTTATACTAAATTGATATTCTGTATATAAAGAGAATTGAAAAGGAATCTTGATGCAAATGGAAGGGGAGAGGGAGCGGGAGAGGGGAGGGTTGCGGGTGGGAGGGAAGTTATGGGAGAGGGAAGCCATTGTAATCTATAAGCTGTACACTGGAAATTTATATTCATTAAATAAAATTAAAAAAAATAAAGAGATAGTACACACTCAGAAGCGTATGCAAGCAGCCTCAATTGGGAGAATTGCTCCCCACTCCAGTTCATTTGGCCCCTGTTTTGGGCAGAGGGTGGCACCCTGATTGAATATACAAGTGCTGTTGACTGGCACCCTGATTGAATATACAAGTGCTGTTGACTTCGGGCAGGGTTCAATACATGTGATCTTTGGGAAGTTTCCTGGCATCTCCACATAAGGATACATGTGTTCATCATGGCCTCTTCCATGTGGAGGAGGAGGCTCGGGGCACCATGGGAAAGTGAATGTGCTGAGTCAGCACAGAAGCTGGTGGGTTTTAGTGGTGCCAGGAGAAGGCTGGCCGCCTCCTGGTTCCTCATAACAGGACAAGGATTGGACCCGTGAAAGCTTCCTTTTACTCTTACAGATGATTTGCTGCACAGTCCAGCGTTTTACAAAAGGCTTCACACTGTGGTATATCAGACACTTAACCGTTCATTTGGATTTACTTAATCGATTAAGAATCATTGACTTTTTATTTTTTTTTGTGCCAGGGGTAAAATACCTTCTTGATTTCCTTGGTCGTGTTTGCTTTCCTTTGTGCCAAGAATGTGACCCCTTCCTGGTTCCCTTGCTAGACAGGCTTAGTCCAGCAGGGGCCACTTTTGCTGACCCCTTTCTTTTATCTCATTTCCTCTTAGATCTCTATTTTTCTCCTAGCATGCCACCTCTAACTGTTTTATCAGTTACAGCTCTTATTCTAGAGAAAGGGCCGGGACAGCCTTAGAAACAAACACGGAGTTTCAAAACTGTCAGCGATAAAAGCAGTGCGACCCACATTTCCCTCTGCCTGCTCTGAGGAAGAGCACACAAATGTGGCAGAAGATCTGGGGCTGTGATGTTGAACCCATACTTCTTAATTATAATGCTGTGAATAGGCCGGTGCCATGGCTCCCTAAGCTAATCCTCCGCCTGCAGCACTGGCACCCTGGGGTTCTAGTCCCGGTTGGGGCGCCAGATTCTGTCCCGGTTGCTCCTCTTCCAGGCCAGCTCTCTGCTGTGGCCCGGGAGTGCAGTGGAGGATGGCCCAAGTGCTTGGGCCCTGTACCCGCATGGGAGACCAGGAGAAGCACCTGGCCCCTGGCTTCAGATCGGCACAGTGCACCAGCCATGGCGGCCATTTAGGGGGTGAACTAACGGAAGGAAGACCTTTCTCTCTGTCTCTCTCTCTCACTGTCTAACACTGCCTGTCAAAAAAAATTATAATGCTGTGAAGACAAATGTGGTAAATTTGTCTTAATCTTCTGACTTTAATCTCAAAAGAAATGAATCAGGAATAAATTTTGAGTACTATGAAACACACCACACAGAAACAAAGCAAGTGAAATACTGAAATTTCTGCTCTAAGTTTCTTTTCTTTGTCTTGACTATAGTTCCCTGGCTAGAGAAAGTATAATGTTGAAATGAAATTAATTTCAATTCATTAGAGTGTGCTATGTTCCAGGCCTGCTGGTGATCATGTTTCTAAAATATGTATGAACAGATGATCGACTGTTTCCGATCATGATTATGAAGCACAGTTAATTGTTTAACATAAATTATTTGGAGGTCATGATTTACAAAGTATGGTTAAGAAAGCCAATTGGTAGTCCAGTATTACTGATGCTAATCCAATGAAACCCCAGCCAGACTTCAGCTTTGTAAGAAATTGCCGTCAAGCTGTATCTGTGGACACAGAAAGAGGAAGCTGTCTTGAACATTAAGTTAGAACATTAGAAACTTATCTTCCTGCCACCACTCTTACTCCTTTGGATTCATCCTGAATTTTATAATTAAATTAATCTTTCTAAGTAGCAGAATAATCGTGTTACCCTTTGGCTTCAGTAGCTCTTTATTGTCTACAAAAAGAAAATCCATTTGGTTATAGCATTGGTCTGCAAACTTTTGAAAAAATTAGCTATGCCTAAACAGAGAGCAAAAATTAAGCATGCAAATATGACTTCTGTATAAAATGATTATGTAAATGTATCACTATAGCTACCTAATATCTTAAAGGGTAATTATCTTTTAGCACAGAGCTTATTGCTAATAATAGTAGCTTAAAGTCGTGTCCCAAATGGCCTACTTGATTGTTCAACTAATTTTATTAGACTACCTCCTCTTCTGTGCAATTAGATTTTCATGCGCTTTTTTTCTTTTTCTTTCTTTTACTTCCTAACACTGCTGTCAAAGAAGGGGAGGAGAAGTCAGCTTTGCAACCTTCTTGTTGACTGTCTCTGCCTGCATTTCAATATTTTCTATTTATGTTTCATTTGCAGTGATCTTTTCCTGGATTGCCCATTTGTAATTGTTTAGAGTATATTGCATAATCCATCAGTTCGCAGAAGCAGACATCCAGTTTAGAGCACACGAGGGCTTTAAAGTCTGAGAAGATAGCCGACTTTGACCTGCGTTTCTGGAAATATGGCAATCTGATATACAGGTAAATTCTACTTTTTTTAAAAAAAGATTTATTTATTTATTTGAAGGTCAGAGTTACACAGAGAGAGAAGGAGAAGCAGAGAGAGAAAAAAAAGTCCTCCAACAGCTGGTTCACTCCCCAATTGGCCGCAACTGCAGAAGCCAGGCTGATAGGAAGCCAGGAGCCAGGAGCTTCTTCTAGGTTTCCCCCTCAAGTGCAGGGGCCCAAGGACTTGGGCCATCTTCTACTGCTTTCCCAGGCCATAGCAGAAAGCTGGATCGGAAGTGGAGCAGCCGGGACTAGAACTGGCTCTCATATGGGATGCCAGCACTGCAGGCAACAGCTTTACCCGCTACGCCACAGCGCCAGACCCAAGAGAAATTCTTAATAGGACACATCTAACATTATTCTATAAAGTTTTATTAATTTGTCTTTAAAGTTTTTTTATTGTTTTGAAAAGCAGAGTTACAGAGAGAGGGAAAGACAGAGAAACATCTGCTGCTGGTTCTCTCCCCAAATGCTCAGAACACCCAGGGTTGGACCAGGTTGAAACCAGGAACCTAGAATTACATGCAGGTTTCCCACGTGGGTGATAGGAGCTCAAGCATTTGGACCATCTTCCACTGCTTTCCCAGGCACATTAGCAGGGACTGGATTAGAAGTTGAGCAACTGGGACATAAACCAGTACCTGTGTGGGATGCCAGCAATACAAGTGGTGGTTTAACCTGCAGTACCACAGTGCCGGTGGTAAAGTATTTTTCAAAAACTATTTTTCAAAAAAATAAAGTATTTTTCAAAAACGATTACTGATTAATGCTGACCAAGGAATGAAGAAACTCCACAGAGGCGAGAAACAATGAGTAAGTGGAAAGTGAACTCCAGGTTTTAATGAATCATTCATATGTCAAAGAAAAAACCCTGGATCTAGTCCAGGTAAAAAACAAGACCCTGGCATACAGTCAGGATACATAGAGAAATATCCTTATTTTAAAAATAGGAAAAATTAACCACAGTTACAGAGAGAAAGAGTCATATTCTAGGAACTTTGAAAAAAAAGGCAAATAAAATTTCTCATAATAATTCCTAAGCAGAAGCCTGCATTCACGTGCATTTGTTGCCTCACTTCACATTATCCTTCTCTTCCACCCTGCCTGCTCCCCTCAAACAACCACAAAAGCTAAAACACCACACATCAAAAATATAACTTAAAGTAATTTCAAGTTGCAGTGCTTTCTAGAAGAAGGTACAGTAAACTCAGTGGCCAAATAATTACCCCAGGCCGGCGCCGCAGCTCACTAGGCTAATCCTCTGCCTGTGGCGCCGGCACCCCAGGTTCTAGTCCTGGTTGGGGCGCTGGATTCTGTCCCGGTTGCCCCTCTTCCAAGACAGCTCTCTGCTGTGGCCCAGGAGGGCAGTGGAGGATGGCCCAAGTGCTTGGGCCCTGCACCTGCATGGGAGACCAGGAGGAAGCACCTGGCTCCTGGCTTCAGATCGGTGCAGTGCACCAGCCGTGGCGGCCATTTGGGGGTGAACCAATGGAAGAAAGACCTTTTTCTCTGTCTTTCTCTCTCACTGTCTAACTCTATCTGTCAAAAAAAAAAATTACCCCAAAGTTCCAGTGGAAGTCAGTTCACTCATAAAAACTTACTAACTGTACACAAAAGCAAGACACCATGAGTGAAAGTGAAGAGAAGCAACAAACTACTGCTATATCGCAGGTTGAAAAAAACCCACCAATGTTGGGAATAACAACAAAGGCAAATATGAAATAATTGGGCTTAATATGCTTAAAGGTACAAAATAATTTATTGAATGTATGATTGAAGGGCAAAGTATTATTGAAGAACATAAAGGACAAAGGGAAAGAGCATGTCTACAGCCAACCTAAGTTCTACATAGAGAAAATGTGGATAATAAAAGAGAAAATTTAAATAGATAGTTACTAAAAATTTTCCAAGAGGGAGGAAAATATTCATTCTAAGATTCGGAAGACTAGTGAATGCAATGAAGAATAATTGAAAACAAGTACTCTCTTATCACACTGTAGGGAAATGTCACGTTATCAAAGGGAAGATAGTAGGCAGAGAGAAAATACGCATCACCTTAAAATACCCATCAACCGAGTTTTCAAGTGCCACAGTGGAAGCCGGAGACAGCGTGAGGAGAGGTTGTCACCCAGGCTTGTCCTCCATCCTTGGCAGCATCTGGACATGTAGAGGAGTCCCCTGTTGTGATGACTGGAGTGTGACTAGTAAGTTTTACTTCTCCACGCCTCAGTGTTCTGATCATTCTGGGAGAAATAATAATACTTATCCCATAACATTATGATGATCATATGAGCTAGATATGTAGAAAATGTGATTTAAGGGGCTGGCACTGTGGCATAGCCTGCAGCACTGGCATCCCATCTTGGCACCGTTTCATATCTCGGCTACTCCACTTCTGATCCAGCTCTCTGCTATGGCCTGGGAAAGCAGTAGAAGATGGCCCAAGTGCTTGGGCCCCTGCACCCACGTGGGAGACCTCGAAGAAGCTCCAGGATCCTGGCTTCTGATAGGCCCAGCTCCTGCCATTACAGCCATTTAGGGAGTGGACAAGCTGATGGAAGACCTCTCTCTCTCTCTGCCTCTGCTCTCTGTAATCTGCCTTTCAAATAAATAAAAAATAAAATAAAATAAAAGGTAGGGGCCAGCACTGTGGCATAGCAGGTAAAGCTGCCGCCTGTAGTGCCGGCATCCCATATAGGCACTGGTTTGAGTCCCAGCTGCTCCACTTCCGATCCAGCTCTCTGCTGTGGCCTGGGAAAGCAGTAGAAGATGACCCAAGTCCCTGGGCCCCTGCACTCACATGGGGAACCTGGAAGAAGCTCTTGGCTCCTGGCTTCAGATTGGCGTAGCAGCAGCCATTGCTGCCATCTGGGGAGTGAATCAGTAGATGGAAGACCTCTCTCTCTCTCTCTCTCTGCCTCTCTGTAGCTTTAAAGTAAAAAATAAATATTTTTTTAAAAAAAGAAAAATGCAATTTAAGTGTAAGTAGTATGGGACCCTGGAGGAAATCTTGTAAAAAGGAAGAGTCCAAACAAGGAAGGAGTTTCTAACATAGTACTCCATTCAAAACCTCTCCAATTTTTAAAAATGTGGTTTGTTTTTTAAAATTTTATTTAAGGTAAACAAATCTCATGTATTTCACATATAGAGCTTTAGGAACGTAGTGTACTTTCCACCCTACCCTCCCTCCCATCCATACTCCCACCATTCTTCCTCATCTGTCTCCTATTCTCATTGTTATTTTTTACTAAGATTTATTTTCAGTTAACTTTATATTCATAAAGTTATGAATATAACTTAATGTAGAGTTAAGTAAAGAGTCCACCAAATAGCGTGAAGAAAAAAAACACTGTTCCTTTACAGTTGAAACAAAGGCTGTTAAAAATCATCGCATCTCAAATTGTCAATTTCAGTCCTATATATTACCTTTTAGGTACTCTATTAGTTACCACAGATCAGAGAGAACATATGGTATTTGTCTCTTTGGAACTGGCTTATTTCACTAAGTATAATGGTTTCTGGTTGCATCCATTTTGTTGCAAATGACAAGATTTCATTTTTTACTGCTGTGTAGTATTCCATAGTGTGTGTGTGTATGTGTGTGTGTGTGTGTGTACATACTGCAATTTCTTTATTCAGTCTTCAGTTGGTGGTCATCTGGGTTGATTCCATGTCTTAGTATTATAAACTGAACTGCAATAAACATGGGGTACAGATAACTCTTTCATATGCTGATTTCATTTCCCTTGGGTAAATTCCTGGAAGTGGGATGGCTTGGTCATACAGTAGGTCTATATTCAGATATCTGAGGTATGTCCATACTGTCTTCCACAATGATTGCGTCTACTTCTTAAACTATCTGCATCCTGTCCCCCATTTTTCTTCATCACCCCCTGTCTTCTAGTCACTTTCTGAATTCAACCAACAAATAGCTATAGAAAGCCTCCCAGATGCCAGGAAATACTCTGCATTGCCTTGTGATTCCCCAAGGATACATATGGCAGAGACCAATCCTACTTCCTTTTCCCGATCACCTGGGGAGATTATATTTCCCAGCTTCCTTTGCAGCTATGTCAGGACTACTGCTGGGCTTTTGGCTAGTGGGATGGCAGAAATCATACATACCACCTCCAGATCTGACCACGAATCATCCTGTGCTATCCTTCTTCCACATGCTGTCTTGGCTAATGGGTCTCCTAAAGGCACTTGCCAGTGGTGGACTCCAAGGAGAGCTCTGAATCAGCAAATGTGAAACATCTAATCAGACCGTGATGTAAGCAAGAAGGAAACAGTTACTGTGTTAAGCTATTGAAGATTTTATGCTGACCAATGTAGCACGATTCTTTCCTTTTTAATTTTGCAAATGTAGAACACGGTACTGTGCCTCCTATGTAGTAGATCTCTATAAATACTTGTGGGAAGAGAAGATCAGGTTTGTAAATAAATGTAACCATCCTTTATTTTATCTGATGTGGTCATTCTAATTTCTCTGCAATGCTTAATTTTAACAATAGTGTCTGCTTTTGGCAGGGAAGTTTCCTTTCTCTGCCTCTTTGTTTTCTTTTGGTTACTTATAATCTGTAAGATAATATACGACCACTTTAGAGGTAATGTTCACAATGGATTGAAAGATGATTCTGTGTTTTTAAAGGAAAATTCGAAGTTGCTTATGGGGTATTTCCTTTTCCAGAAAGGACAGCCGTCTGAAACATTTCACGGCTGGAGTTGGAGTGGCAGTGACGTGATGGGCCAGGATGACAGCTCAGAGAGAGGTAGGAGCCCTTCTCTAGTACTGAGGCCCTGCAGAGGAGATGAGCGCAGCAGTGGAAAAGAGAGAACCAGAGGAGCTGTCAGAGGGTTGGCTTCACCTCTTGCTTTGCCCTCAACCTTCTCTTCCTGCAGACTCTGCCCTGATGTGACACTGGGGGTGGGGGAGGTGAGGAACCTGGGTTAGCCCAGGGAAGGAGGGTGAGGAAGGGGAGGAAAAGACTCGAGTCCAGCAGCTGGGGGGAGATGAGCATTTCTGTGTTCGGCATATCGTGGCAGGTTTTCCTAGGCGAGGCACTTTGTAAATTTAGCTTAAAGACTTGTGGACTGTTCTTACATGGCTCCGTGCTCATAATGCTAACACACACTATTAGGTGTTCTCTAATTTTACAGTTAAGATGATTCTTAAGGTTTCAAGAACATGAAAATAAACGAGACGCTTCAATTTATATTAAATCTGTCTACATTTGAAACCCACACATGTGTTATTTCATTTACTGTTATTTTTCTTATATTTTTCCAAGATTCCTTTGGAAATAAGCACTGATGTAAGCTCACTTGTGATTCCAGGGAGACAGTTAGAAGCCCAGTTTCAAACATATGGCGAAGGAAACACATAAAAGTATTTGGAAATGAATTTTTCCAATCATAAACATTCTTACTAATGTTGGGAAAGCACAAATGAAACATTGATAGCTCTCCAGCGGTGATTTGATTCGAGGCAAGATGATTTGGGCAACCATTTTTCTCCTCAGTGCTTCATTTATAATCTTTGCTCTTTCTTATAATAAAAACATTTTTATGAAACTATAGCTTAAACTGAATAAATGCTCATTTTTATGTATCGTACTACTCAAACCAATCTGGATTCTGACGATTTCAAATGTTCTCAGTGTCAGAGTAGTCTTTGTAATTCCCTTTGGAACTTTAGACAGAAGACATTGGAATGCACAGCTCTTTACATATTTCAATTTCTGTTTTCATCAATTTCATAATCTCGGAAATGAAAACTTCAGACTAGGAAATTTCGTTGTACATAGCTCTGGGAACAACCAGGTTTATGAGGTGTCTGTGTGCTCTTTACCACATTTTAGGATAGATGGAGATGGTTTCTTTCGAACCTTCCGTGGGACCCCAGTTTCAGAATCATAAAGAGATGACAGATTTTTCAGAGCACCCAGAGGAAATGGGGCTGCTTGATGCAAGATAATACAATCAGGCGAGAAGGAATGGGACTGTAACAGCAACTTTCAAACTCTGGCCCAATTGATCACGGGGGTTTTGTGATTAAGTCAGGAGTCTAGGTGCACATGAAACCTTATCTTTATTCAGAATAAATATGATCTCTTGCACATGTATGTGGTAATCAAAAATAAATATACTTATGTGTAATAAATATAGATAATAAATGCAGATTTCTGTAGGTGCTTTTAAAAGTAATAAAATGCCAGTGTTGCTGAATTCATGGTAGCTCTTGCCACCCCACCAATTACTTCTTCTCTCAATTATTTTTTTTAACATTTTATTTATTTATTTATTTGAGAAGCAGAGAGATGGGTAGATAGACACACAGGGTACTCATTTGCTGGCTCACTCCTCAAATATTCCCACCAAAGCCAGGAGCAGAAACTCAATTCAGGTCTCCTGGAAGGTGGGAACTGAATCCAGGTCTCCCAAATGGGTGGCAGGAACCAAATCTCTTAAGCCATCACAGTTGCCTCCCAGCTCTATATTAGCAAGGCTGGAATTCAAGTCAAAACTTGAACCCCAGCACTCTGATATGGGACAAGGGAGTCTTGACCAGCAGGCAGTATGCCTGCCTGCACCCCCTATTAATTGTTTTCAAGAGGAATGTTGGTTTGAATGTCTGGGTCACTCCAGAAGTCATGGTGTAACGTAATTCCAATTGTAGTGTTATTCAAGGTGAGGCCTTCGGGGCAGTGATTCAGTCCCATGAGTTGGATTCAGGTTCTGACACAAGAGGCTGTTCCACCTCCTCAGTCACGCATGGTTACAGAGAAAGGTACCATCTTGGAAGCAGAGAGCAAGCCCTTATCAGACACAATACCTACGGATGCTTTCTTTGATCTTGGACTTTCCAACTGCTAGGACAATGAGAGACAAATTTCCATTATTTATAAATTACCCAGTCAAGGGCTCTATTTTATAGCAGTAAGACTAAACTAAAACAAAAATGTGTTAGACATATTACCGAAGTACTGCCAGAGGAAGTTTGGTCGGGCTAACAGAGGTGTCCTGGGAGATAAAGAAAATTCTCTATTAGTTGCAGCAAATTGTCTCCATCAAGTTGTTCCACATGTATCAGTCAGAGCTGCCAGCCTCCCTTCTGCATAGCATGTGTCATACTAATGGCTGCAGAAGGAAGTTCGGAGCTTAGGTGCAGGTTGTTGGTTTTACTGACTGGAAGTCTGTCCACCCAAGGATTGACTTTCCTGGTGGTGATTATCTGCATGACTTATCCCATAGAAGGCCCTGCCGTAGGCTCCATCAACTGTGGGTATATTAAGTGCTTTGGCTCATATTCATGCCCTTGTTAGTGTCCACTTGAATTGTGTTTGAAGACTATTGAGACCCTTAGGTACAAAGACAAAACCTGCAAGACAAAAACCTGTGTCATCAACTGCTGCATATGGCATTTGGTTCTCTCCTGTTTCAATCAATGGGTTTGCTGTCATCCTAGGTTGCTGTCATGGCAATCAAGGACCATACAGATATTCTGTAAAGGATAAAACAGTTCTTAGTTTAAGAAAGAATGTTGGCCGGCGCCGTGGCTTAACAGGCTAGTCCTCCGCCTTGCGGCGCCGGCACACCAGGTTCTAGTCCCAGTTGGGGCGCCGGATTCTATCCCGGTTGCCCCTCTTCCAGGCCAGCTCTCTGCTATGGCCCGGGAAGGCAGTGGAGGATGGCCCAAGTCCTTGGGCCCTGCACCCGCATGGGAGACCAGGAGAAACACCTGGCTCCTGGCTTCAGATCAGCGAGATGCGCCGGCCGCAGCGGCCATTGGAGGGTGAACCAACGGCAAAAGGAAGACCTTCTCTCTCTCTCTCTCTCTCTCTCTCTCTCTCTCTCTCTCTCTCACTATCCACTCTGCCTGTCAAAAAAATAAAAAAAGAAAGAAAGAATGTTCCCTCCTTTCTGGAGAGTTCTGAGCTGTGTTTTCTTTCATTTGCCCTCTACAGTAATTGAATCAAACATTCATCTTGAATATTTGGAGCTGTTTCTTTTTGTCAATGTTAACCAGATTATTTTAGATTTTATTATTTTGCTATTATTTATTATTTTACTATTGATTTTTATTACTATTTACTATTTATTATTTCTACTATTATTTATTATTTTACTATTACCAAAATCTTCTGATTACACAATGATTACACAAAAACATCTAATGAAGGATATGAACATGGAAAATTGTATGAAAACGTATTTCCTTATTCTCAACTTTTACATGGATTCTTCTTTGAGTCTGGTCTGCTGGAGAATATGAGTGTTCAAGGAGTTGGGCCAGTTTCTCTCTCTCACCTTCTCCCTTTCAGCTCAGCCCTCCTGAAGTCCATAAGCACATCGTGCCAGGGTGTAAAAATCTTTGGGAGTGCCAAACATAGAAGCTGTGCATATTGCTGTCTGAGAAGCCTCATTAAACAGCAGCATAATTCACAGTAGAACTTGATGTGTTGCCCTCTCTCATCTATGTTTCTGTGCAGTGTGCTCCACGTGGCTGTTTGGGCCCTTGTTGGAACATTCTGAATTTAGACCTACTGAAGAGTGAGAGGAGCAAGACTGGTGACCCTTTTGAAGGATCATTTCTTTTCTCCTAATTATAGGCAAGAATGATGTATTTCTTCTGAGGGAGAGTGCAGTGGTCGCAAGGCAGAGTGTCTGCAGTGTGCACTCACAGTGCACGTGTGTCCATCCAGATAGCAAATGCAGATGTTTGAACTCTTCAGTGATCCCAGGCTTCACCAAATCCCAGTCAGTCACTTCCAGGATCACGGACGAGACCTTGTCATTTACTTGCAACCACGGCAACGCATCCCTCGTCTCCCATCACAACAGGTACCCACTCACCAATCAAGTAGCCATTTTCTCTGTTTCTACACCTGTTGGTATAGATAATGATTATGCCATGATTGGAAGCCAATTCCTCCACTTGGGCATGGATGCCATCCTTTCCCTGCTCAAGAACTTGAACAACAATTCTCCTTTCCACATCGTTAATTTTTCACACTCTACAGATTATTTCCTGTTAGTATCCAAGCATACCATGATTTTTCCTATCTTAAAAATCTTGGGGGTTGTGTTTGTTTGTTGTTGTTTGGAGAGATAGAAAGTTCCCATTTTCTGGTTCAATACCCAAATGCCTACAACAATCCAGGGCCAGGCTGGGAGCTGAAGCCAGAGCTGGCAATTCAATTCAGGTCTCCCATGTGGGTGGCAGCAGCTCAGTTACTCCTGTTAATACCACAGCTGCCTATGGAGTGTGTTAGCAGGAAACCCGAACCGTTCTGATATGCAAGGTGAGCATTTTGAGTAGTGTCTGGACCACCAGGCCAAATGCCTCTGTTTCCCACCCCCCAAATATCCTCTTTTAACTTCACTTTCTCTGAAAATTACCATCCTTTTGTTCTCATTTCTAAAAAAATTCTTCAAAAAATTTTGCAGGGCTGGTGTTGTGGTGTAGTCAATAAGGCCATCGCTTGTGACAGCAGCATCCTGCATGGGTGCCAGTTCATGTCCTGGCTGCTCTGCTTCTCATCCAGCTCCCTGCTAATGGCCTCAGAAACCTGTGAAAGATAGCCCAAGTATTTGGGCCCCTGCCACCCATGTGAGAGACCCGGATGAATGTCCTGGCTCCTGGCTTTGACCTCTGACCGCACCCAGCCCTGGCCATTGAGGGTGTCTGAGGAGTGAGCCAGCAGATGGAAAATCTCTTTCTCTTCCTCTAACTCTGCCTTTCAAATAAATAAATAAATAGTTTTCAGTAAGAAAGAGCATTGCATGCTTGCTTTTCCTGATTCTTCTTCTCTAGTCTTCTAAATAAGAGGGTACTTTAGAAAGTTAGTGAAAATGAAATTAAAGGATAAGTTCATTTTGGTGCAAAATTCTTTTGAAATCCATATATAGTTTTTCATAAAATGCATTTCCAGGAGAAAATCTATCATGTATTAGGTGCTACAAGACTTTTCACCATCCTTCTACCAAAAATACATTATAGAGTTCATTATATTTTCAGTTTCTAAATCCAATGATCAATTTTGTGTTTATCTTACTTGATCTACCAGCGTGATTTAATACAGTTGATTATCTTTCCTCCTTGACATAAATTTTCCACTTGACTATAACCTTGTTTTTTTTTTTTTTTTCCCCTCTCTCTGTGTTGTTTTTCAGGCTCCTTCATTTTTTCTTCCTCCTCTAACCAGTGTCCCAGTGCTTCTGTCGTTGATCTTTTCCCACAGTCATTCCCTTCCTGATCTCATCCAGCCTCGTGGCTTTAAACAGCATAGTCCAAAAGCCAGTGAGTCTCGAAGGCATGTATACAGCCCAGCACCTTCTTGTGAACTTCAGACTTATTACGGATTACGTATATTTACAACAAAAGCACTGATGTGTTGTTTACCTTTTCTCATGTCTCACACCAAACGCCCTTTAGGTGTTGGGACTCACCTTCAAAAACATGTCTAAACGGAAACCAATTCGCAGCAGCCAATCCCCGAAACCATCGTTTCTCAGTTAGATTAATCAATCGCTTCCTTGGCGGTCTCCTCTCTTTCACCCTTCCCTCCAGGGTATCCTCAATGAAGCAACCAGAGCGATCCTTCCACAATGTAGGTGCGATCATGTTACTCCTCTCTTTAAAACCTTTCGATTCCCTCTCCTACCTTTTACTCAGAGTTAAACAGAAGTCTCTACAACTGCTCCTTGAGTCCTAGAGTCTCCCATTGCATTCCAGACCTCTTCTGTACTCTCCCATCCCTAACCACCCTGGAGACACGTTGGCATCCTTGAACCTTCTAGGCAAGCTCCCGCATTAGGGTCTTGGCACTCACAGTTCTCTTTGTGTGGAATACTCTTCCACACTTGACCCATCTTCTCTTGTAAGGCATCGCTCAAGTCTTAGAAATACTGTAAGCACCCAGTGCTCTCCCCACCGTTACATTCCTGACTTCTTTCTTCTTCTTCTACTTTTTTCCCCATAACATATATCACCTTCTACCGCAACCTTTAATATAGTCATTGCACTTACCACTTGAGTCGTCCCACTAAGTTGTCAGGTCTCTAAAGGAAGGATCTTGCTTTGCTTTCTTTTTCTGATGTATTCCAAGAACATGGAATGGCACCTGTCCACAGGAGGTGCATAAAAATATCTGTCAAATAAATGAATAAAAAATCCTTTAGGGCATAGGCAAGCAAGCAGTTTTGAAAACCAGTGACATGAATGATTTCCAACCTCATAAAGTAACTATAAGCTCAAATGAGATATTGCTAAATGAAAACATAAACTTAAATTATGGCTTCAAACTTTTAAAATTCTACAGTATTCAGTTTGGATATGATTTTAAGCCACTTTTTGAAATGTATTTCCAAATGAACACTGTTAATTTTAGATTTGGTGCAGTAAGGAATTAGTTCCTAATTCAGGACCAATTTAAAGTAGGGTAGTCTATGTATGTTTACTTTTGGAAGAGAATGGAGAACTATAACTTCAAAGTTTCATACTGTGTGTTTAAAAAGTTTTCATTTTTGAAACTTTTTTTTTTAAATTTATTCATTTGAAAGAGCTACAGAGAGAGGAGAGGCAGAGAGAGAGAGAGAGAGAGAGAGAGAGAGAGGTCTTCCACTCGATGGCCCACTCCCCAACCGGCCACAACGACCAGAACCGCGCCAAGCCAAAACCAGGAGCCTCCTCCAGGTCTCCCAAGGAGGTGCAGGGGCCCAAGGACCCGGGCCACACTCCACAGCCTTCCCAGGCCACAGCAGAGAGCCAGATTGGAAGTGGAGCAGCCAGCCCTCGAACCGGCGCCCATACTGAATGTTGGTGCCCCAGGCCAGGGTGTCAACCCGCTGCGCCACAGCGCCGGCCCCTTTAAAACTTTTTAGTAGAATATTCAGTTACTAAATTTTCTTTCTTTTTTTTTTCCGTTAAGTTGTAGAAATTTATTTTAAATAACCTACAGTTGATTAAAGGGAATTCATGATAAAAATAGAAGATACTTGAGGAAAGATGTGGGAAATGGACTCGGCACACACGCTAAACTAACAATGCCTCTAAAACTAATGGTTATAGCAAAAGTGTCTTCACATTAAAATTCTGCTTTTTATGTTTTCTCCCATTTTTCACACAATTACAAAAGAAAACAATAAAAGCCCTAAAATCTTGATTATTTTTCCTTTTTTTTTTTTTTTGGACCAGATACTCATTTTCCTCTAAATTTACTGACCTGTGGAACTTTTTATACCATAAAACCTTTCAAGTGAAAGACTGGGGTTTAAAAACAAAAAGATGGGACATCTTAAAGGGTACAGAGAATGCTCAGAACAAAGGATGATGGGAAAATGGTTTCAGTCACTGATTATTTCATTATCCTTAGACTCACTCACCCTTCATCCCTCCCCAACCCAATCTACACGATCTTTAAGATCAAGAAAAAGGTTTAAATATTTTAAAATAATTAAAAAGAAATAAAAATTCACATTTAAAAAGGAACACTCAAGTCAGGAAATATTTTCCCATCATGCTTTTCTGTGAATAGGTGTCTAAACCAAAACACTGCCCATGTCACAACGGCTTCAAGTTTAATGAAAATTGATTCCCATGACAATAGAGAGTGACAACTCTAACAGGTGTGCTGGGTTTTTGTTCTACTTAATTTTAATTCCTGAAACAGGGGAGAGGGAAGGGAGTTTAGTAAATTTTCTTTTTTAAATTTTAATTAGTTTTTAAGATTCAGTATAGCTCATAGATCCAGTTCTAAAAATATACTGATGTTCCTTCCCTCTCTCTCTCACGTGTTCCCCCTCGCCCTCCCACTCTCCCTTTTTCTCCCTTTCTTTCTTTTTTTAGTTTTCAGATAACATATTTAAAATTTACATTACGGGGCCAGGGCTGGCGCTGTGGCAGGGTGGGTTAACACCCTGGCCTGAGGTGCTGGCATCCCATATGGGCACCAGTTCAAGACCCAGCTGCTCCACTTCCAATCCAGCTCTCTGTTGTGGCCTGGGATAGCAGTGGAGGATGGCCCAGGTCCTTGAACCCCTGCACCCCTGTGGGAGACCCCGTGGAAGCTCCTGGCTCCTGGCTCCAGATCTGCACAGCTCCTGCCATTGCGGTCGATTTTGGAGTGAGCCATAGGATGGAAGATCTCTCTCTCTCTCTCTGTGTGTGTGTGTGTGTGCCTCTCCTCTCTCTGCGTAACCCTGACTTTTAAATAAATAAATAAATCTTTTAAAAAATTTACGTTATAGTCAAAAGGCTGATGCTTCATAAAATAAGAAGTTTAAAACAAATAGCAAAAGACCTAGTTTAGTGGGAAAATAGGCAGTGGCTCATAAATAATAATTGAGGGGGGGCAGCACTGTGGCGTAGCGGGTAGAGCCACGGTCTGCAGTGCTGGCATCCCATAGTCCCATGTGGATGCAGGTTCAAGTCTGGGCTGCTCCTCTTCTGATCTGGCTCTCTGATGTGATCTGGGAAAGCAGTGGAGAATGGTCCAAGTCCTTGAGCCCCTGTACCCATGTGGGAGATCTGGAAGAGGCTCCTGGCCTCTGGCTTCAGATTGGTGCAACTTTGGCCTTTGCGGCCATTTGGGGAGTGAGCCAGCAGATGGAAGACCTCTCTCTCTGCCTCTTCCTCTGCCTCTCTGTAACTCTGCCTTTCAAATAAAATAAATAAATCTTAAAAAATAATTGAATGTAAAAAGACCATTTCACCCATATACAATTTTAAATTTATAATAATCATTACATTAATGATCATATACAGATCATTAATTCTATGGTTTGACAAAAGTATAAAACAAAGTTTTTACAAAACTATTTTTGCAGCAATATTGATACACACACAGGCATTTCTTTCCTTCTTTTTGCTTTTTTTTTTTCTTTGCTTTTTTTTTTTTAAATTTTAACTCCCACCTATAAGGGAGGACATACAGTATTGTCTTTCTGTGTCTGGTTAATTTCACTCAATGTGATATCCCCCAGTTGCATCTACTTTTCTGTAAATGGTAGAGTTTCATTCTTGTTTACAACTGAATAATGTACTATTGTGTGTATATGTATATTATATATATATATGTATGCATATACATATATTACCTATCATGGACCCAAATTTTGCCTATTGTGAACAGTGCTGTTATAAACGTGGTGGTGCAGTGGGGCAGGTATCTCTTTGATACAACATGTTCATGTCTTTTGGGTATATTCCCAGTAGTGGGATTGCTGGATCATATGCTAAGTCTATTTCCAGCTGTCTAAGAAATCTCCATACTGTTTTCCAGAGTGGCTGCCTAATTTACATTCCCATCAGCAGTGTGTAAGTGTTCCCCTTTCTCCACCAGGATTTGCCTCTCTCTGTGTTTTGGATTTTAGTTGTTCTGACAGGGGTGAGGTGATATCTCACTGTGATTTTGATTTGTATTTCCCTGAAGGGTAGTGATGTTGAGCATTTTCTCATATAATTGTTGGCCATTTGTATCATTTGTTTTTCTTTTCTTGAGAACTGTCTGTTGAGGTCCTTTGCCCATTTCTTAACTGGATTGGTTGTTTTTTGTTGTTATTGAGTGTTTTAACTTGCTGTTATATTCAGAATAATATTCTTTTTTTGATAGAAAACTCGCAAATATTTTTTCTTTCTGTTGAATGTCTCTTCACTCTATTGATCATTTCCTTTTCTGTACAGAAGCTTCTGAGTTTGATATAATTCCATTTGTTTATTTTCTTTTGTTGCCTGTGCTTTGGGGGTCTTGTCCAAGTTGTCACTATATCAGTGTCTTAGAGTGATTCCTCAGTATTTTCTTCCAGGATTTTCATAGTTTCAGGCCTTAAATTTAGGTGTTTGATCTATCTCGAGTTGATTTTTGTATGTGGTGAGAAGTATGAATCTATTTTCATTCTTCTACATGTACACATCCAGTTTTGCCAGCACCATTTGTTGTAGAGATTACCTTTACTCCACTGTGTGATCTGAGCAATTTCATCAAAAGTCAGTTGGCTGTATGTAGCTAAATTAATTTCTGAACTCTTCATTCTGTTCCATTGATCTAGGTGTCAGTTTGCATGCCAGTGGCATGCTGTTTTAATTACTATAGCTTTGTAGTGTGCTTTGAAGTCAGGTGTTGTGATCCCTATAGCTTGATTTTTCTTGCTCAGGATCACCTCGGCTATTCTGTGTCTTTTATGATTCCATATGATTTTTAGAATCGTTTTTTCTATTTCTTTGAAGAATTTCATTGATATTTTGGTAGGGATTGCACTGAATCTGTAGATTGGTTTTTGTTCTTCATTCTGTTAATTTGAATTTTGATGTTCATTTACTTGTGAATGTTGAGCCACTCTTGCATTTCTGTCATAAACCCCACCTAATTGTGATATATGATCTTTTATATGTGGTTTTGGATTCACTTTGCTAATATTTTGTTGAGAATCTTTGCATCTTTGTTCATTAAGGATATATGTATGTAGTTTTCTTTTCGTGTCATGTCTTTGTTTAGTTTTGGTATTAAAGTGGTACATGCTAATGAAAAGGGTTTCGCAGAGTTCCATCCTGTAAAATGTTTTGGAATAGTTTGAAAAGTATTGGAGTTAGTTCCTTTTTGAATAGTTTATAGAATTCAGTAGCAGAGTTGTCAAGTACTGGACTTTTCCCTGATGGAATCTCATTGCTTGTTATGGCTCTATTTAGATTGTCTATATCTTCTCAAATTAATTTTTGTATGTTATATGTATCCAGGCATTTATCCATTTCTTTGAGTTTTTCTAGTTTATTAGCATATGGTTTTTCATTGTAATTTCTTGTGATCCTTTGTATGTTGATGGTGTCATTTGTAATCTCTCCTTTTTTACTGCTAATTTTATTTATTTGAGTTTTTTCTTTTTTCTTTTTTAGTGTGGCTATAAGTTTATCTATTTTGTTTAACTTCCCAAAAACCAACTTTTTGTTTTGTTGATCTTTTGTACTGTTGTTTTAGCTTCAATTCCATTTATTTCTAATCTGATCTTTATTATTTCTCATCTCCTGCTAATATGAGGCTAGTTTAGTTCATGTTTTCCTAAATCTTCAAGATATATCATTAGTTCTTTGAGCTATTTCTCTTGTTTTTAATTACTTAATTTAGTTTTTAAGGTGAGCAAATTTCATATATGTCATATATACAGATTTAGGAACATAGTGATACTTTCCACTCACCCTCCATCCTGACCATGCTCCCATCTTCCTCTCTTATTTCCTCCCTTAACTTTTACAATGATCTACTTTCTGTTTATTTTATACTCATAAGATTAATCCTATACTAAGTAAAGAATTCAGCAAATAGTAAGCAGATAATAACACTGTCAACCGTAGAGACAATCAACAAAGCAAAAATGTCAATTTTGCTCATACACATTATATTTTTTTGTACTCTCTTAATAACCACAGATCAGGGAAAACAGGGTATTTGTCTTTTTGGGACTGGCTTATTTCACTAAGCATAGTGGTTTCTAGTGGCATCCATTTTGTTGCAAATGACAGGATTTCACTCTTTCTTATAACTGAGTAGTAATCCACGCTCTCTATATCTATATCACAATTCCCTTATCTAGTTATCATTTCATAGACATCTGGGTTGAATCCATATCTTAGCTATTGTGAATGGAGCTGCAATAAACATGGGGTACAAATAACAATTCGTATACTGATTTCATTTCCTTTAGGTAAATTCACAAAAGTGGGATTGCTGGGTCAAATGGTAGATCTGTTTTCCAAATCTGAGGTATTCTAACTCGAGAGCTGAAACCTCATTGTGGTTTTGATTTGCATCTTCCTGATGGCTAGTGATTCTGAGCTTTTTTTCATGTATCTGTTGGACATTTGAATTTCCTCTTGAAAAACACCTGTTCAAGTCCTTTGCCCATTTCTTAACTGGATTGTTTGTTTTGCTGTTGTTGAATTTCTTGAGCTCTTGATAGATTTTGGTTATCAATCAGTTGCATAGTTTGCAAATATTGTCTCCCATTCTGTTGGTTGCCTCTTTACTAAGTGTTTTCTTTGCAGTGCAGAAGCTTCTCAGCTTGATGTAATTCCATTTATCCATTTTGGCTTTCATTGCCTGTGTTTCTGAGGTCTTTTTCAATAAGTCTTTGCCCATGCCAATGTCTTGCAGAGTTTGTCCAATGTTCTCCTCTAGTAATTTGATGATATCAGGTTGTAGATTGAGATTGTTGATCCATTTTCAGTTGGTTTTTGAATAAGGTATAAAGTAGAGGTCTTGTTTCATACTTCTGTTTTTGAAGATCCAATTTTCTAAGTACCATTTGTTGAAGAGACTGTCTTTGCTCCAGGGATTGATTTTATCTCCTTTGTCAAAGATTAGTTGGTTGTGGCTATGTGGATTGACTTCAGGGTTTCTATATTGTTATGTTGGTCCAAATGTCTATTTTTTGACAGTATCAGGCCATTTGGGTTATAATTGCCTTGTAGTATGCCTTGAAATCTGATATTGTGATGCCTCTGACTTTGTGTTTGTTGTTTAAGATTGCTTTAGCTATTTGTGGTCTCTTGTTTTTCCATATGAATTTTAGCATTGTTCTTTCTAGATCTGAGAAGAATATTTTTGTTATCTTGGTTGAGATTGGATTGACTCTGTAAATTGCTTTTGGTAGTATGAACATTTTGATTATATTAATTCTTCCAATCCATGAAAATGGAAGATTTTTCCATTTTTGTGTCCTCTTTTATTTCTTTTATGTTTTATAAATTTAAATGCAGAGATCCTTTACTTCCTTGGATAAATTTATTCTAGGTTATTTACATTTTTGTAGGTATTGTGAATGGGATTGATCTTACAAGTTCTTTCTCAGCCATGGGATTTACAAAGGCTATTGATTTTTGTGTGCTAATTTTATGTCTTGTAACTTTTCTTAACTCCTTTATGAGTTCCAATAGTCTCTTAGTGGAATTTTTTGGTTCTCCTATGTATAGAATCATGTCATTGGCAAACAGAGATAATTTGACTTCTTTCTTTCTAGTTTGTATCCCTTTGCTTTCTTTTTCTTGCTTAATGGCTCTGGCTAAAGCTTCAAAAACTATGTTGAATAGCAATGGTGACATGAGTATCTTTTTCTGGTTCCAGATCTTCCAAGTGTTCTCCATTCAATATGATGCTGGCTGTGGGCTTGATATATATTGCCTTGATTGTGTTGAGGAATGTTCCTTCTACACCCAGCTTGCTTAAAGTTTTTGTTATGAAATGATATTGTGTTTTATCAAATGCTTTCTCTGCATCTATTGAGATAATCATATGGTATTTATTTCAATTAGCTAGTATTTTATTGAGGATTTTTGAGTCTACGTTCATCAGGTATATTGGTCTCTAGTTCTCTTTCTTTGTTGTATCTTTTTCTGTTTTTGGATTTAAGGTGATGCTGGCCTCAAAGAAGGAGTTTGGCAGGATTCCCTCCCTCTCAATTGTTTTGTATCATTTGAGAAGAATTGGAATTACTTCTTTTTGAAAAGTCTGGTCATTTGTCTCTTTTTTTTAATGTAAGCACTTAATTCCCTCTTAATATTGCTTTTACCATATCCCAAAGGTTTTCATTTATTGTGTTTTCATTTTCACTTATTTCCCTTTCAATTTCTCTCATGATCTATTGATCATTCATATTGTTTAATTTCCAAATATTTATCTTAGTTAATTTTTTATCTGATGTTCTATTTTTATCTTAAAAATATTTTATTTATTTGAAAGGCAGAGTTAGAGAGGGATGTTGGGAGGGAGAGAGAGAGAGCAAGAGAGAGATTCTTCATCTGCTGGCCACAGTGGTCAGGTCTAAGCCAGGATGAAGCCAGGAGTCCAGAGCTTTGTCCAGATCTCTCACATGGCTGCAGGGGCCCAAGCACTTGGGCCATCTTTAGGTGCTTTCCCAGACCATTAATGAAGAGCTGGATCAGAAGTAGAGCAGATGGGACATGAATCAGTGCCAATATAGGGTGCTGGCTTTGCAGGTGGTGGCCCAACACACTAAGCCACAGTGCCGGCCCCTCCAAGTTTCATGAGAGTTATAGTGTACTTGTTCATTTCCAGTTTTATTCCTTTAGATCTGAGAAGATGCATTGTTATGATTTCAGTCTTCTTAAATTTGCTAAGACTTGATTTGTGGCCCAATATGTGGCCTATCCTAGAAAATGATCTGTGTGCCGATGCAATGAATGTGTATGTTGTAACCATTGGGTGAAATGTCCTGTAAATGTCTGCTAGATCCATTTGCTCAATAGTATATTTCAACACCATTGTATCTTTATCGATTTTCTGTCTGTATGATCTGAACATTAATGAGAGTGGGATATTAGTCACCCACTATTATTGTGTTGGAGTCTACCTCTCCCTTGATGGCTAATAGTATTTGCTGTATATATCTGAGTGTTCTTATGTTGGCACATAAATATCTATGATTGTTATGTCTTCTTGCTGAATTGAAACTTTTATCAAGATGTAACGTCTTTTTAAATCTCTTTTTACAGTTTTTGATTTAAAGTCTGTTTTATCTGATACCAGTACAGCTACTCTGGCTCCTTTCTGGTTTCGTTTTGCCTGGTATATTTTTTCCAGCCCTTCACTTTCAGTATATGTGTATTTTAGTTTGTTAAGTGAGTTTCTCGTAGGCAGCATATATTGGGATCTTGGATTTTTTATCCACTCAGCCAACCTAAGTACTTTGACAGAAGAATTTAATCCATTTACATTCAAGGTTTGTATTGATAGATAAGAACTAACCTCTGGTATTTTCTTGATTGGATACTTATTATACCTGCTCTGTTAGTGAATTAGGTGGTGTCATGTATTTTCATGACATTTACCTTTAATGCATGACCCCTTCAGAATTTCTTGTAAGGCTGGTCTGATGGTAGTGGATTCTCTGTTTTTGCTTATCTGGAAAATACTTTATTTCTCCTTCACTTTTTTTTTAAAGATTTATTTATTTTATTTGAAAGGCAGAGTTACAGAGAGGCAGAAGCAGAGAGAGAAAGAGAGAGAGAGAGAAAGGGAATCTTCCATCCACCGGTTCACTCCCCAGATGATCACAAAGGCCAGAGCTGTGCCCATCCGAAGCCAGAAACCAGGAGCCAGGAGCCTCTTCTGGTTCTCTCATGTGGATGCAGGGTCCCAAAGACTTGGTCCATCCTCCACGGCTCTCTTAGATGACAGCAGGGAGCCAGATGGGACGTGGAGCAGCCAGAACTCGAACTGGTACCCACATGGGACGCCGGCACTGCAGGCGGTGGCTTTACCTCCTATGCCACGGCACCAGCCCCTCTCCTTCACTTTTAAAGGATAGCTTCATTGGATATAATAATCTTGGTGCAAGTTTTCTTCTTTTAAGAAATATACCGTCACACTCTCTTCTGGCCTGTCGGGTTTCTGCTGAGACGTCTAATGTTAATGTAATTGTTTTTTATTCACATGTAACTTGACACTTTTCTCTTACTGTCTTTAAGATTCTCTCCTTGTCCTTAACTTGACAATTTGACTACAATATCCCTTGGAGAACATTTTTTTGGTTGAGTCTGCTTGGAGTCCTTTGAGTTTCTTGTATCTGGATGTCCGTGTCTCTTTTAACACCTGGGGAACTTTCTACTAGTATCTAATTTAGCAGGTTCTCAACACCTTTTTCCTTTTCTTCTGCTTCAGGAATATGTATAATATGACTATTTGGTTGTTTAATGGTATCCCATATTTCATGAAGACATTTTTCATTCTTTCCTATTTATTTTGGTCTGAATGGGTTATTTCAAAAGTCTATCCTTGAGCTCATAAATTCTTGCCTTCACTTGGTCCTGTCTGCTGTTAAAGTTCTGAGTCATGTTTCTTATTTCATTGATGGAAGATTTCATCTCCAAAATTTCTGGTTGATTCTTCTTAATGATTTCTATCTCCATAATAATACATTCACTCATGTCATTTGTTCATTTGTTCATTTCTTTGTCTGTATTCTCTTGCTTCACGTTGAGTTTCCTTACAATCATTGTTCTGAATTCTACATCTAGCATTTCACAGGTTTCCTTCAGTTCAGGATCTAATTCTGGAGGAGTATTGTGTTCCTTAGGGGACAAGATGCTACCTTGCTTCTTCATGTCTTCTGTGGCCCTGTGTTGACATCTGTGCATCTGGTATAATTATCCCTTCTCCTTTATGGAGTAAGTCTTATGGGAAATGAGTTTATGGTTTAGCGGGAATGCAGGCTATCACTTTACTTGTTGCTTTGGCTTTGGTTCTAGGTGATCCCAGGGGTGCAGTCTCTGAGTGACTTCTTTATAGACTGTTGTGTCTATAAGTGCCACAATGGTCTAGTCTGCTGTCGTTTGCAGGGGTAGATGTATGACTCTGAGATGAATATGGGTTCTCTATGATGTTGTATCTTTGATATACAGAGAATTCCATGTCAGTCTCCTCGGGAATTGTGATAGACAGGGCCCTGTTATTGGTGCTAAGGGAGACAAGGTGGCTTTTCCCTTGTCCCACTGGCAAGCTGGAGTGATGCCGGGGCTTGTGGCACCCATGGCTGTGGCTCTAGGAATCTGTGATGCAGATGGACCCTTCATCAGGTCCTGCTGGAAGGGTCCAGTTTTCTGGTGCTGTGGCTTATAACACCAAAAGCCCTGGTCTTGAGACTAGGGGATGTGAACTGAATCCTGCTCCAGTCCTGTAGGGTGACTACAAGGTATACAGGAGATTTTACTCTGGAGGGTATGGGTCCAGAGAGGTGGACTCAGAGGACTCCTAGGTCCACCAGGTAGGTTCCAGGGGGACTGAGAAATTAAGAACTAGCTGTTATGGTCATAGTGCTGCAGGGTACAGTGGAGTCATTACCCACATCTCCCAGGGTGGGGGTAGATTTGTTATGGGCTTCTGCTGATATTAGTCCCCAGAAATTAAGGGCAATCCCCCTGGCTCATGTAGAGTGTGTGAGCATAGCTCTAGGGTTAATGCCTCAAAACTCCTGTAGTTGCAGGATGCAAGGGATCTGTTATTTGCCCCATTCTTTGTCCTGACTCTGACTCTAGTGGATTCTGGGAGGAGTGAAGCAGAGGTGCACTGTGTGAATTTCCCCTGCAGAGTCCTTTGCTATGAGGGGTTGTGTTGTGGGAATCAGGCAGGGCAGCTTCCCTGCTGCAAGCCTGGAGTTGCCCAGACCACCGTCAGCTCTCCAGGCAAGAGTAAAGTCAGTGGGCGACCATGGAATTCCGTCAGCTGGCACAGTGAGTGGTAGAGTGCATAGCAATTTCTTCCTACGTTGACACCTTGGTAAGATGGTGGCTCACCAGCTGTACGGCAGGCCACAGCAGTGTCTCTGTCCCCTTCCTCTTGTCCCCTTCATTGTTTTGCCACTTCTCTGCCTAAAATTTCTGTCAGCCACACCCCTGGAAATGTGGCCCTTCCTTTGTTCTTTTCGTACCCCAGAGCAGCTGCAGTCAGCATGGCTACACTATTCAGCCATCCTGGTGATAGATAGATAGATAGATAGATAGATAGATAGATAGATAGATAGATAGATAGATTTTATTTATTTATTTGAATGGCAGAGCTACAGAGAGAGAGAGAGGCCGGTGTCATGGCTCAATAGGCTAATGCTCCACCTGCGGCGCCGGCACACCGGGTTCTAGTCCCGGTTGGGGTGCCGGATTCTGTCCTGGTTGCCCCTCTTCCAGTCCAGCTCTCTGCTGTGGCCCGGGAGTGCAGTGGAGGATGGCCCAAGTCCTTGGGCCCTGCACCCACATGGGAGACCAGGAGAAGCACCTGGCTCCTGGCTTCAGATCAGCCGCGGCGGCCATTGGAGGGTGAACCAACGGCAAAGGAAGACCTTTCTCTCTGTCTCTCTCTCTCACTGTCTACTCTGCCTGTAAAAAAAGAGAGAGAGAGAGAGAGAGAGAGAGAGAGAGAGAGAGAGAGGTCTTCATCTGCTGGTTCACTCCACAGATGGCCGCAATGGCCGGAGCTGTGCTGATCCGAAGCCAGGAGCCAGGAGACTCTTCTGGGTCTCCCACATGGGTGCAAGGGCCCAAGGACTTGGGCCATCTTCTACTGGTTTTCCAGGTCACAGCAGAGAGCTAGATCAGAAGTGGAGCAGCCAGGACTCAAACCAGTGCCCATATGGGATGCCAGCACTGTGGGCGGCAGCTTTACCAACTATGCCATAGCGCTGGCCCATCCAGTTATATTTTAAAAGACAAAATAAAGAATTGGTTTATTGCCATCATGTGTTGTTAGTGTCAATTCTTATTCAGCATTTCTTTATTAAGAGTAAGTTCTGGCGAGCACCATGGTTCACTAGGCTAATCCTCCGCCTGCGGCGCCAGCACACTGGGTTCTAGTCCCAGTTGGGGCGCCAGATTCTGTCCTGGTTGCCCCTCTTCCAGGCCAGCCCTCTGCTGTGGCCCAGGAGGGCAGTGGAGGATGGCCTAAGTGCTTGGGCCCTGCACCTGCATGGGTGACCAGGAGAAGCATCTGGCTCCTGGCTTTGGATCAGCACGGTGTGCCGGCCCCAGCAGCCATTGGGGGGAGAACCAATGGCAAAGGAAGACCTTTCTCTCTGTCTCTCTCTCTCTCACTGTCCACTCTGCCTGTCAAAAAAAAAAGTAAGTTCTGTCAGTTAAAAGCCAAAGCCATGGGGCTGCTGCTATGGCATAGTGGGTTAAGCCTCTGCTTGCAGCGCTGGCATCCCATATGGGCACCTGTTCAAGACCTGGCTGCTCCACCTCCAATCTAGCTCCCTGCCAATGTATCTGGGAAAGCAGCCGAAGATAACCCAAGTACTTGGGCCCCTGCACCCATCCGCATGGGAGACCCGAAAGAAGTTTCTGGCTCCTAGCTTCAGGCTAGCCCAGCCTGGCCCAGCCTGGCCATTGCAGCCACTTGAGAGTAAACCAGTGAATGGAAAATCTCTCTCTCTGCTTCTCCTCCTTTCTCTGTAACTCTGCCTTTCAAAAAAAAAAAAATGCCAAAGCAATACATGGCTTTTGAAGAAAGAAAAGGAGCCTTTAGAAATTATAGTCAATAATTTAACATCTGCTCCTTCCAAATACCCCTTAGAAATTGCCACCTTAAGATTTTTATTTCTTTTCCCGCCAAAAAGTCAAATTTAATTACTATAAAACCAATTGGCAAGCACCTTAGCAACAGCAGAAAAATAAACTGCATGGCTTCGTAAATATCCTGTGGGACCCAATCTAACATTTTTGTAGTACAGAATGACAGAACTGGTTAGAATAGGTATAATTCATCTTGCCTTGGATAGGATCACTGTAGGAATGGAAATCATGACTTCAGAAAAATGTAGTCTGGCATATCATGTCAGCTCCTTCTTCACTCCATTTCTAGCAAGGTCATAAGTAAACTTTCTGAATATGTACGTTTTTGTGGTTACAGGAAAATTTAGTTAGAGACAGCATGTAGCTAGTGGCTGGTGGCACATACAAGGAGTGAGAACCTCCTACAAATCCATGCTATGTAATTGGCCAGCATCCGTTCATGTCAAATGGCACAAGCTCACATTCAGTCATTTTGCATCTTTCTAGAAGGAACAGGAAACTCACTGTTTAGGATAAAACTGAATGCAGCAGCAATGCACAGCCGTATCCCAATAGAGTATGGAGGAGTGTGCTGCTTTTCCAGACTGCCTGGCTAATACTAATATTCAGGGGAAGCATGTCTCTGGGGCAGGGGACGGGAGCAGTCAGCCAAGGTAACACTGACCTGGAGGCCAAATATTTTGTAGACTTTATGTTGAATCTAGTTGTTCGTACTTCATGTTTTATTTGATGATCACAGTAATGGAACTCAGAGCATATACATTAAAATTATGAGTAATTTCAAATACAGCAATAAGATATTTGCCACTGTATGTTGAGCTTTTTATCTAGTCCAAAAACAGTAATTCAGTGTAATTCATTTTAACAAGAAGATTCTTGTCCCCATAGTGACCCAAATACAGAAGAAAAAAATACACATGATTAAATTCAAGAATGTGTGGCTTAGCTACAAAGAGAGATAGTAAACACAGAAAATGATAAATTAGAAAAATGTAAAATTATTTTAAGGTAGATATGACACAGGATCTTGTGTGCATAGATTAACAGAGAAAAGGAAATTACTCTCAACCCTGGTATGAATATTAACATGTCTTATACCCAATTTATGAGAAATATGAGAAACATGAAAAAAACTGAATTCATAGGCATGAAAGAAACTGATTAAAGGTCTAAAAATAGGTGCTAGAAAGACAGGCTAAATGAATGGGGCCATTATCCAGTAGAGGAGAAGATTGTGGGATGACCTTCTAATTTATAAAGGAATATTATACAGATGGTGAGCAGCTGTTATCCATCTCCACTGAGGACCAAACCGAAGGAAGTAAGTCTGAAGTTTGGCTTGTGAGACGTGGGTTAAATATGAAAAATAGTTTCCTGACAGCACGGGTTGTAAAATACGGAACAAATTCCTCCGAGGCATCGTAGACTCCCCTTCCCTGGTTATCTGCTAGGAACACAAAGTGCTTACCGCCCGCCAGCCACGAGCGCGCAGCAGGGCTGTGGAGTACCCACCAGGGAGAACATGCTGTAACTCAGATGCCTGCCTTTCTGAGTCGGTACAATCAGATGTGCTATTTCCACCCAAGCAGACTGCCATTGTTGGGATTTTTTATTTGTTTTTTTTTTGGGGGGGGGGGATTGTTTTTTTCTTCCTTTGTGTTTTTGAGAAATGATAGCTTAGGGGTCGGGAATTTTATCCACAGCATTATATTTCTCTGATATGAAAATAGTACCCTCTACTTTGTGTTCGAAAGTAAGTGACTCATTTTTCTGGGTCTCTACAAGTAGTTCAGCTCTGTAGGACTTTTGGCCATCATCAGACATTGCCCTCTTCACCATGCAGGAGGACAGGGATGAGGGCTGCTAGTTTGGCCCCTGTGTGTTTGTCACCCTGTAGCTAGGGCACTATTTCCAGGAGACCCGGGCTCAGTATATTTTCATCTGACAAAAATATTTCAACTGCCAGGAAAAGCAAGACTTGAGGTCTGCTCCCAGCAATAACAACCACCGTGTGTCTTCTTGATTTTACATGGATTAAGCTTTTATGTCTCTCTTAAAAGAGAGAAGATAAAACTCTATGTTAATGTTCTTGAGCCGAAGAATTTAGTCCTGTGCTTTTACTCCTCTTAAGCGAATAAATCTGGCACACTAAGTCTGAGGCTTATTGTTCATGCTCATGTCCAAGTCTGGATTTCATGTCCAAGTCTGAATTTCTTAAGGAGGTGAATATACACTGGCTACAGCCGTCTCTGATTTTGTTTGTGTTTGTCTTTGTTTTTCAAAGTAGTTTGCAATTCTGGCTTTGCTAACACTTTTTTTTTTTTTTTTTAAGATTTCCTTATTTATTTGAAAGGCAGTTACAGAGAGGCAGAGATAGAGATAGAGATAGAGATAGAGAGAGAGAGAGAGAGAGAGAGTCTTTCATCTGCTGGTTCACTCCCCAAATGACCACAGCAGCTGGAGCTGGGCTGATCCAAAGCCAGGAGCCAGAAGCTTATTTCTTCCAGGTATTCCACGTGGGTGCAGGGGTCCAAGCACTTGGGCCATCTTCTGCTTTCCCAGGCCATAGCAGAGAGCTGGATTGGAAGTGGAGCAGCCAGGACTCGAACCAGTGCCCATATGGGATGCTGGTGCTGCAGGCAGTGGCTTTACCTGCTACACCACAGCCCTGGCCCCTGATGGGTAGAGAATGCATTCCCTGAGACAGACTTTTCCTCTTCCCTCACCTTTTCCTTCTCTTCCCATCAGAAGACCATAGCATCACCGCTATGGAAATATTATCAGACACCTGAATTCAATCGTGAGAAAATATTTTAAAAATAAAGGACAACTTATTATTTTTTCCAAAGAAGCCTTTTATTTGAGGAATACAGACTTCATGCATTTCATAAGTACAATTTTAGGAATATAGTGATTCCTCCCACCATATCCGCCCTACCACCCACACTCTCACCCCTCTACCTCTTCCCTCTCCCATTCCCAGTCCTATTCTCTCCTAAGATCTATTTTCAATTAAGTTTATACACAGAAGACCAACTCTATACTAAGCGTTCAACAATTTGTACACACACACACACATGCAAAACTATTCCTCAACAGTCGAGACAAGGGCTGTTCAAAGTCATTACATCTTGAAGTTAATTTCACTTTTTTTTTTTTTTGAGACACTTAATTAACTTTAAAGAAGCACCCAAGAATGATACATCTTTTGGGAGCACTTAGACATAACTATAACTTATAGGACATAAGAATATCCTCCACTTAATACATTAAAAGAAAGTCAGTCCTTCAGAACAAGTTTTATCATTAATTAAGCACCTAAGGAAATAAGCAGTGGAGTTGGGCAGTTAGGTATAACTAAAACTTTTAAGACATAATAATAAAGGACCACTTATAAAATTTCTTGCCACAGTATTTTACAGCATCAAGTCCAGGAAAGTCAAGGATAGATTGGAGGTCATCCCAGCTATGAGGCTATGGAGACCTAACAATCAAAAGCAACCTGTTACTGCTCTGGGCTGCACATTTTTCTATAAATAGCATTACTAAGTTAAAGTGAATTGAGGTCCTAAGCGGGAAGGAGGTTGTTAGTGGATTTGAATAGACCACGGGCTCGGGCGTGCAAGGATTCTCCTGTGATCTTAGTGCTTGCTCGGACGGACGTACCTGACCTCCTTTGTCACGTGCCAGTGTCAGCATTTAGCACAAGGTCGCTAATCTCAAGGTCCGCCGTGTGAATGTCTATAGAATAAACCATCTTGGAAGGCAGTGTCTCTTCAGAGCAAAGGGCAGGCGTGCCTTCCGCTCACCAGAAAAGATTAAGGTTCCCTGAGCTCCGAGTTCCTTGCTTGTAACCGGACCCACTGCTTGCAGAGCTGCCCTGGCCTAGCCCTCAGAGCTGCTCTGTGAGAACGGAGGCCCAGAAATCTGGCAAGAAGTGCTGCTCCTCCGGCCACTGCTGTCGCTGTGGCTCATAACCCTTGCATCTCTGATTCACAACTCTTCTTTTCTTTTTGGCCTTTTTAATTTTTATCTTAATATTTCAAATATGACAGAAAATATGAGTTCAGTGAGCACCCACAGATTCAATAATCTTTTAATATTTGGCCATATTTGCTTCAAATGTAAATATATATTTACTCATATAACATTTTTCTTGAAATCAGAAATGGGTATATGAATATTATATAACATGGAATTCATGAAAAAGATCATAAAGTGAGCAAATCAGGGTATGTTATTATACAAGAGTTATAATTTAGTGAAGACAACATTTACAAATATCTATATACCGAAGAACATGGCATTCACATAGTTTTTAATACTAAATATGTATTAACTTAGACATATTGATATCGGAATTTGGGGTGCCATACAATATCACCACATGCTTATTAATAAATCCCTAATATTAATAAGCCCAAGTGGGTTCTTGCCTAATATTTAGAGAATTCTAAATACCGGCATAAATGAACAAAGCAGCATGGTACATTTTAAGCTTTTATTCAGTACGAAAGATGCGTAGGAGAGTGAGAGCTTTATCTAAGAGAGAGGGGTAAATCTGGGTTCATACTGAGTACCAGGAACCAGCCACGTGGAAGAGCATCTAGTCCAGAAAGCATGGGGCGGGTTGGCCCAAAGGCCATGCACCCTGGAGGCGCAGGGCTGCAGCCAGCCCCCTCCTGGCAAGAGGCCAGGGAAAAGAAGAGGCTGGACACACTGTGTCCCAGGCTTTCAATCCACTTCCAAAGGGGAGTGATTAATTAACCTGATTGGTGGGCACTCAGGTGTGGCCAGGTAGGGACATGAGGTCACACAGGGGCATGGTGAAGGCGTGGTCTTCTAGCTCACAAGCCTAATAAATTTCAACCTGTACGCCTGTCTACTTCAACATGAGAAAAAAAATATGTGGAATTTGACTTTCCTGTGTCTGACTTAAATTTCACTTATCATAATGATCTCCAGCTCCAACCTTTTTGTTGCAAATGTCAGGAATGCATTTTGTTTGTGGCTAAGTACTATTCCATTTGTAGTTATACATTTTCTTTATCCAGTCATTTACTGATGGACATCTAGGTTGATTCTGTATCTTTGCTATCGTGAATTGAGCTGCACTAATCATGGGAGGATAGGCATCTCTTTCCTATGCTCATCTCATTTCTTTTGTGATCCAGAGTCTTCCACCAGCATCCACAAAACTATGGCAGGTTAACTTGCCAGCTGGGAAGTAAGGAAAATCTCATATCCTTTGCAGTTTTTGGTGGTCCGTTTCTCTGATAATTTCATTCACAGTTGTGCACTGATCCCCATTACCATTTATATGGGATAATAGAGTTTCCAAAGTGTATCACTTGCTTTTGATTAGCCTTCAGTTGGTCTGTGTTCTTTATTTACCTAACGTGATGACTTAATCATACATGGTAGGGCTGGTGCCATGGCTCACTTGGTTAATCCTCTGCCTCCGGCTCCGGCATCCCATATGGGTGTCGGGTTCTGATCCTGGTTGCTCCTCTTCCAGTCCAGCTCTCTGCTGCAGCCCATGAAGGCAGTGGAGGATGGCCCAAGTGCTTGGGCCCTGTACCTGCATGGGAGACCAGGAGGAAGCACCTGGCTCCTGGCTTCGGATCGGTGCAGTGCGCCGGCTGCGGCGGCCATTGGAGGGTGAACCAACGGCAAAGGAAGACCTTTCTCTCTGTCTCTCTCTCTCTCACTGTCTAACTCTGCCTGACAAATAAAAAAAAAATCATACATGGTAATATGTCTATACAATGAAATACATGAGTCAAAATGGATGAAACTCACAAATATGAATGTTGTGATGAAGTAAAGCACAGAGGATACACCCTAGTATAGTGTCATTTACCCCAAACTAAATAATATTCATTTAGGGATTATTATTATAAACATGAAAATCAGGATAGTATTAGTTGGAGGATAAAAAGGAAATATGTCCATCTAGCCCTCAAGATTTAGATAGTGTTCTAGTTGTTGGGGTAGGTGGTATACACAGGTATTTGCTTCATTAATATCTTATAATATATAAGGGTTCTTCGAATGGTTAATGGGGAATGCATATTAAAAAAAGAAACTTGCAGGGATTTCCAATTTTATTTGCACCAAAACAAGCTTGTCTTTAATTCCATTTTCCATGAGCTTTTTGCGTTCACCTCTTATGTATTTGTTGGACATAGAAGTGATGTTTCAGAGCCTTTCCACCCAGATCCAAAAAAATCAGTGTAAAACAACATTATTATTGTTTTATTTGAAAGGCAGAGTGACAAAGGGAGAGAGGGAGAGAGAGGTATCTTTCATTTGCTGGTTCACTCTCCTATTGGCCTCAACAGCCAGAACTGGACCAGGATAAGGCCAGGATCCAGGAACTCCATCTGGGTCTCCTACATGGGTGTAGAAACACAAGTACTTGGGCCATCTTCCACTGCTTCCCAGGTGCATTGCTAGGGAGCTGGATCAGAAGTAGAGTAGCCCAGACTCAAACCAGTACTGATATGCGATGCAGACACCCAAAGGGATGGCTTTACCTGCTGTGCCAGAATGCCAATCTTGATTTAATTATCTTTTGAGATGTGAGACAGGGAAGAGAGAGAGAGCTCCTGTCTACAGAAGCAATCTCCAAATGTCCACAATGGCCAGGGCTGGAGCAGTACCAGAAACAGAGTTAGAAATACAATGCAGGTCTCCCACAGAGAAGGCAGGAACTAGATTACTCAAACCATCACTTCTGCCTCTGAAAGTCTACATTGTCAGGCAGCTGGAATCGGGAGCTGGAGCCTGGAATCCAGCCCAGTAACCTGATGTGGGGCAAGTGCATCCTTTTCTTTTAAAGAATTTTTATTAATTTATTTGAAAGTCAGAGTTACAGAGAGGCAGAGGCAGAGAGAGAGAGGGAGTTCTTCCATCCTCTGGTTCACTCCCCTGATGGCCGCAATGGCCAGAGCTGCACCCATCTGAAGTCAGTGGCCAGGAGCTTCTTCCGGTCTCCCACATGGGTGCAGCGGCCCAAGGACTTTGGCCATCTTCCACTGCTTTCCCAGGCCATAGCAGAGAGCTGGATAGGAAGGAGCAGCCGGAACTCAAACTGGTGCTCATATGAGATCCGGCACTGCAGGCAGTGGCTTTACCAGCTGTGCCACAGCACAGGCTCTGACAAGCACATCTTAACTGCTAAACCCTTGATCCCATTTTTAAATGTACTTGCCATTTTCTTCCCCTCTTCTCTTTTTGAGTAACGTGGTAGAAAAACCAGAAAGACTTCTTCTTATAAACTCAAAACTCATTTGAAACCTCCCTGAAAGATTAATGTTTTCTTTTCATGTGTGATGTGTTTGTTCCTTCTTGAATATCCTGTTCTCTAGATAGTGAACAGCTTTCCTTTGGTAACTATTAAAGTACAAACAGCACAAATAGTAATTACCATTGCTTGGATCCAAATCTTTAATCATATTCTCTGTGTATTTTTGTTTCTCTTTTCTCTTTTTGACACAGAGCCACCTGCTGGCAGGAGCTTGTTAATTGACCATAAAAATTAAATGCCATCAAGTTCAAGTGTACCAAAAAAGTAACACTAGTGAGACTGTACCTAAAAATAGTTGATAGATTTTACCCATAATAAGACCATTAATAATGTTAAATATTAAAAAATTAGTATGAAAATGTGCCATGTAGTTGAGAGAAGGGTTTATTTTAAGTTGTGCTTTCTTAAATATCAAATTGAAATGTAGATGATAAAAACACTCATTAGGGGCAAAGAGATTGAAGAGAGAGTGCAGGACTAGGAGAACCCACTCTGCAACTATTTCAATAGGGGACAATGGGAGCTTTCCTGGGCACAGGTGGGAAACTGATTGAATTAAGAGAAGGGGATTCACCCCCAATGCACTAGACAAGAATGGGAGAGATGAGGAGGAGATGGGGATGTAGTCAGGAGTTGAAGGCTGTGATCTCATAGGGACTGAGATGGAAAATGGGATGGCAGTTTAAGGCCTGCAGAAAACCGGAGCAAATGGAAGCAGTCAAGAGCATAAGAAAGCAAGCTGCCCAGGGGAACCCGTTAGGGTACTAGGGCTGTACTGAGAGCCCAGAGGGAGTTGGTGATCCTACACTTCTGCTGGAATGGACATGCCCTCTCTTGTGACTTTTCTCCAAAAATTGTCTTGTCCAGATATAGATACAGAAAACGTAAAAAAAGTGGGAGTCACACTGGATTAAGGCCAGATAAAAGAGATTAAGGTCAAGAAAAAAGAGATTATAGAAATTACATTTTTATCTTGTAGAATTAAGGACCACTGACTATAAACTGATTAGGAAGAAAATAAAACATGAGAGTAGATATAGAAATGAGGACAGGACCCTCACTGAAGGGTTAGCAAGGCCAGAAAGATGAGAGATGGCAGCGAGAGAGCTCAATGTCTAACCCATTGATTTGGAATATCGATCATTGCGATTTTATTGGTTAAAATACCCAGGAAGAGGCAACTAAGAACAGGACAGGACATGAGGGATGAGTTGGGTGAGGAGATGAGAGGCCTGAGTACAGAAAGCACACTGTGGATGCTAAAGGCACCAATGGTGTTGGCAGCAACTGAAGAAGGGAGAAGACTGTAAATCAGGTACGGACATTTTTATGAATAAAGGAGAGCGACCCAGTGATAGATGATCATGACCATGTAAATGAACTGACTATGGAGGCCAACTGGCATAGCCTCAAAGAGGTAGGACTCCTTCAATATGACTGGGTGGCTAATGATCATGGAGGAATAAGAGGAGCAGCAAGGACTGTACTCTTGCCCCTAGAAGAGACTGGAAAGCCCAGTACTTGGCTGGACTGGGGAAGAGCACCCGAGTTTCAATAGGGCAGGTGGACAGAATGCTTGGAGAAGGGGGCTTGTGCTGATGACGGAGCAGCTGTCCTAGTGACCACAACTGGAGCTGTGGGAAGTGGAGACGTAAAGGAGCACAAATAATTTACCACCAGTAGTCTGCTTAGGGTCTTTGTCCTTTCCTGAAGGACTTTTTCAAAGTGAATTTAATTGAGGCTGTTCCTATTAAATAATTGATGTCCCTGAAATAAAAATAAGTTGTCTACTGAAATACAAATGGATTGCTCTCGAAAAGCTCATTCTAAACAACAGGCATAATTATCCCACAGATTATAATGATGAAATGAAACTTGCATATGTTATTTTTTATTAATTAGAAAAAAGGAAAGGAACATTTTATTTGAATTATTTTTTTCAAATATGTCCTTGGTGTGTAAATACAATTTAATATAGAATATTTTTTAAACAAAATTGGACATTGTGGTTACATTCTGTTATCTTCAAATTTCTTTCCAGTGTTGTTAGTCTGGTGTTGTTTTTTTATTCTACGTATGTTATAAATATGCATTATATATCTTATGCACACATATACAATATCATCATTAAAAGTAATTGACACTGTTTTCAAAACTAAATGCATAGGGTGGGCATTGTGGTACAGTGGGTTAAGCCATGCTTGGTACACCAGCATCCCGTATTAAAGTGCTTGCAGGCTTTTTGGGAGAAATTTGTAAGATCAGCAATTTGTATGAAAAAGCAAAGCATGTAAAATAGCCAGAACAGTCTTGAAAAAGAAGAAAAATGTTCACTGATTTTTGACAAAGATGCCAAGGCATTTCAATGGGAAATAGTCTTTTCAACAAAGGGTAGCATCTGGATGTCAGCGTGGAAAAAAATGAACCTCAACCTGCACCAAACGTTATGCCTAATAATGGCTTCAAAACGGATCAAAAACAAAACCACAAAACTTTTTGGAGAACACCCTCTGACTCTGGGTTTGGCAAAGACTGCTGAGTTCAGACATACAAACACACACATGTGTGTGCACACGCAAAAAAAAATCACTAAAAAGAGAAAACTTTGTTTCATATCATTTAAACACTTTTTGGTTACTTTTGAAAGACTGTTCAGAAAATGAAACATCAAACCACAGACTGAGGGGGAATATGTACCCGATGAGAGATAATTCAAGACAAACTACTCACATTTTTTAAATGAGTAATAAATGTGAATAGATGTTTCACCAAAGATACAAGTGGTCAGTAAGCACCAGCAAAGACGATCAACATTATTTAACACTAGAGACATGTAAATGCAAACCACATTGTAATGCCATTACACACCCACTTCAACAGCGAAACGTCAAGACTATCAAGTGTATTGGCAATGAGGTAGATGAGCTGAAATTTTCACCCAATGCTGGTAGGAATGTAAAGTAGTACAGTCAACTTGGAAAACACTGTGGCAGGTTCTTGAAACATGAAGCATAACAGGGACAGGTGACCTAGCAATTGCATTCATGAGCTTCTGGCCCAGAGCAATGGAAGCATGTTCACACGAAGACTTCTCCATCAACGTTCCTGGCAGCATTATTCATCATATCCAAAAAAGGGAAGTGACCTGAATGTATTCATCAACTGGCAAATGGATAAACAAATTATTATATGCTTATCTCAGGTAGTAAATACCGGAACACGTAACAGATGAATCTCAAAAACATGCTAAGGGGAAGAAGCCAAACCAAAAACTGTGTGACATTTCTTTTATGAAATTCTAGGAAAGGTCAAGCTCTACTGGACAGAAAATCAGTCAGTAGTTGTCTGGAGCTGAGATTGGGGACAGGAGACTTCTGGAGGAAATGGGATTAGTCCAAATTGTGTGAGTAGTTACCTGACTAGGCAAGGGATCTTTCATAAAGTCATTGAAAATGTGTGTTATGAAAAACTATGCATGAGTTTCAAAAATATTTTGCACCAAAATAAGTATCTTTTAATTCCATTTCCCATAAACTTTCTGAAGTGTATTCATATACTTGCCAAAATCCATCAAACTATTATTAAAGTAGATGTAAATTATGTGTCAAAAGTAGGTAGTATAATACTGTACCTTTTGTTGTTGTTTATGTTATCAAATAGAATTACCCTCATCTTGAGACTTTTATTTTAGTCCTAACCTACAAAGGTATCTGAGCAACTATTTGACAACTGTAGTCCATTCCTACATTTCCTTTTTGTCTGTGTAGTAATCCTATCCAGGCTGGCGCTACGGCTCAATAGGCTAATCCTCCGCCTGCGGCGCCAGCACACCAGGTTCTAGTCCCGGTTGGGGCACCGGATTCTGTCCTGGTTGCTCCTCTTCCAGTCCAGCTCTCTGCTGTGGCCCGGGAAGGTAGTGGAGGATGACCCAAGTCCTTGGGCCCTCCACCTGCATGGGAGACCAGGAGGAAGCACCTGGCTCCTGGCTTCAGATCAGCACAGTGCACTGTCTGCAGCGCGCCGGCCGCAGCAGCCATTGGAGGGTGAACCAATGGTAAAGGAAGACCTTTATCTCTGTCTCTCTCTCTCACTGTCCACTCTGCCTGTCAAAAAAAGAAAGAAAGAAAGAGAGAGAGAGAGAGAGACAGACAGAGAGAGAGAGAGAAAGAGAGAGAGAAAGAGAGAGAGAAAGAGAAAGAGAAAGAAAGAAAGAAAGAGAAAGAAAGAAAGAAAGAAAGAAAGAAAGAAAGAAAGAAAGAAAGAAAGAAAGAAAGAAAGAAAGAGAGAAAGAATCAACATTTTTCAAGGAACCCACTGGATTTACAGACTCGTGGGCCTCATTCAGTGTCACTATCACTACCAACTACTCAACTTCTCTCTGTCCTTAGTCTCCACATAATCAAAATCTTTCATCTTGCCAAAGAGAAGATTGAGTTGGAAGTGAACTGGCTTGTAAGGCCATATTACAAGCAATAGCTTGTAAGCTATATTAAATGCTGCTCAAATGCTAAGATTTGGCTTTAATGCTTCATTGTCTACCAAGATTTCCTTGATTACTGTAGCCAAAAAATTTTCTCTTTGGACTTCTAAAGTTCTATTTTTATATGACTTGAGATATTTTTATGTCTTAGCTTTTAATGTCATTACATTTGATGCATTTTGGTTTTTTCCAAAACAGGATTTGGAAACAACGAGATTTTTTTTTAATTGTTGTCTTATAATTTTTTAACCAAAGGCCCCTTACTGGGCCTGCTTTCACGAGTGGCTGAGACCAGGGGAGGAGAGGGGAACCAGCCAGGACAGGCAGGGGTCATCTCCAGGACACTGCTTTCATACACAGAGCTAAACAGACAAGCGCAGTCATTGTTGCCATAAGAAATTGGCTTCATAGGAAGAGAAACGAGCAGGTGAGGAGTAGGGTTGTGGTTAAAAAAAAAAAAAGGACCTTCCCTAAACTGGGGCGCCTGGGAGAACTTGGTCTGCTTCAAATGCAGTTTCTGGGAAGGCCAGAACCATGAGGGATGAAGGGAGGAGGGAGGTACAAGGTGTGGGAGTGGGGACTGTTTGGCAACTGGGGTAAGAGGATTGCCCTCCCCAAGCTTGGATCCCCCCGGCCCCTGCTTTCTGGCAGGGAGGGGGCAGCCAGCATTCCTCAGGGGCAAGTCTGAGGCTGCCCTATAGGCACGGAGGTTTGCCCTCCAGGGACTGTGCTCCCCAGCTTCTCCCACAGAGCACTACAGTCTCTCACCGCCCCACCGCCCCAGCAGTCTGTGCGTAAGCCCTGCTTGATCCCGGTCAGCTCCTTCACCATGGCATCCCTGCAACTGGCAAAGATCATTTTGCTCTTTTTTTTTTTTTTTAATTATTATCTCTCTCTCTTTGCCTCTCCATAACTCTGCCTTTCAAATAAAATAATCTTTTCAAAAACATTTATGTTTATTTGAAAGGCAGAGAATCAGAGAGAGAAATGGGGGGCAGAGAGAGAAATCTTCCATCCACTGATTCACTCCCCAAATGACTGCAGCAGTTGGAGCTCAGCCATTCCGAAGCCAGGAGCCAGGAGCTGCTTCTAGGTCTCCCACACGGGTGCAGGGGCCCAAGCACTTGGTCCTTCTTCCACTGCTTTCCCTGGCCACAGCAGAGAGCTGGATCAGAAGTGGAGCAGCCAGGACTCGAGTGGGCACCCACATGGGATGTCAGCACTGCAAGCAGTGACTTTGCCTTCTATGCCACCGCACTGGCCCCCATTTTGCCTTTTTTTTTTCTTTTTAAAATTTTCTTTATTTTCGTTTGAGAGGCAGAGTTACAGACAGAGAGAAGGAGAGACAGAGAAAAAAGTCTTCCATCTGCTGTTTCATTCCCCAAATGGCTGCAACGGCCGGAGCTGGGCTGATCCGAAGCCAGGATCCTGGAACTTCTTCCGGGTCTCCCATGCAGGTGCAGAGGCCCAAGCATTTGGGCCACATTCCACTGCTTTCCCAGGCCATTAGCAGATAACTGGATGGGAAGAGGAGCAGCCAGGACTCGAACCACCATCCATTTGAGATGCCGGCGCCACAGGCAGATGCTTAGCCTACCATGCCATAGTGCGGGCCCTTCATTTTGCTCTTAAGGGGTACACACACAGGGGTCTGGAAGAAAAACACCAGCACTTCCTTCTTGGCTCTGCTTGGTGCGTCATAGAGGGCACAGTGGCAGTCCTTGTCTGGCCACATCTGACACAGGCGGCCTAGGCGTCTTCCACAGTCCCGCCCCATCACCCACCAGCATCTCCTTGCGCTCCTCCAGGATGATGTTCGCACGCAGGCAGAGGAGTGCGGGCTCCTCGCACTTCGCCACCTGCTCTGCCGTCCATGGCGTGCACACCTTCACGTCGCTGAGTCCTACGTGACACCCTCAGAGACAGCCACACCAGAGGCCCTGGGAAACACGAAGACGAGCTTAATTACCGAGTGCACGACACTCTGTGTCGGCTGCACCACACACCCTATGATTTTCCTCTGGTGAGTGCCTGCCGAGCCCGTCCTAGTGCTGTCGAATGTTCACCACGCTGGGCCACACTCGGGAAATTCTGTCACTTACTTTCTCCCATGCGTCTGACACCTTGATCTGATTTCTCTAACGCTGACTGCTCGCCTGATTAGAAAGTGTAATGCCCTCCAGAGAGCAGACTGGCTTAACATACTGCGTCTCTTTTTCCAGTACCTTCTTCCAAATCAGACTCCTTAAAAAAGAAGAAAGGTTTATTTACTTATTTATTATTTGACAGGCAGAGTGACAAAGAGAGAGAGGGGGAGAGACAGCCAGAGATCAGAGAGCTCTTCCATCTGCTGGTTCATTCCGCAGCCAAGCCTGGCCCAGGCCAAAGCCAGGAACCAGGAACAACCGTCCTGGTCTCCCATGTGGGTGGTGGGGGCCTAAGCACTTGGACCATCTTCCACTGCTCTCCCAGACACATTAGCAGGGATCTGGATCGGAAATGGAGCAGGCAGGACTTGAACCAGTCTCATATCGGAAGCCAGCATCGCAGGTGGCGGCTTGACCTGCTGTACCCCAAAGCTGGTCCTGAGGTTTGCAATTCTTTCTTTATTTAGTGGATCAGAGCAGGTAACGTGCTTCTCCCAGTTCTAAGAGTATAGCTAGATGGCTAGCTGATAGCTAGGCAGATAGTGATTGATAGAAATTGTTCAGCAAAAAAAAAAATAAAAAATAGTTAATAAAGAGCCCACTCCTCATTCACTTAAAGCTAAGAGTTTAGAACTTTCACTCAAGTCTCAGCTCACATGAACACCATCTGTCACTTGTGGTCATCGCCTGTGTTCTATAAATAGAAAGAAACCAGGACATACCTCTCACTTGTAGCTGGTGACAGGGTGGAATGCTCAGGAATGGAGCTCAACGAGGCACAGTTAAGTGTGTGGAGCCTCGGCTCAGTCAGAAAGGGTAGAACATATTTTAAAACAATAGGTGCTACAATCGGTTTCCTCATTTATACTGGGGGAAAATTGCAAAACACACTAGAAATTTGATTTTTGAGCATTTAAATAGAAATGTTTCCCCTACCTCTACTCCAGCTCAAGTTCTGGGATCACTGCTTTATTGATTGATTGTTGTAATGATTGCACATCTTGCTGAGTGCAATGTGACATTTGATAATTCATTCAGTAATGATCAAATCAAGTCATTGGTATATCCATCACCTTAAACTTCCATCATTTCTTCACGACGAGTTTATGCAAAGTCCTTGTTTTAAAATCAAAATGAGAGACTATTTTCTCGAGAGTATGAATCTTTGTAAACTTAACCATAGCTTACTCTTTTTAGATACGCACTTTGAACTTGTCCACGTAAACCGAGTCCTCAGGCACATGGGTTCTGATTATGATTCTGTCAACTGATGCTAAGTGGAGATCTGGCACTTCTGAAGCTATTTGCCTTTGTGCTCAGCGCACTGCAGAACTAGAGAAGGATCTGAAGGGTTTTGTCTTATCTGTGGCCATTATTTTCCATCAGCAATTGGAATCATAGCATGCTTTTAAGGAAAATGCTATTTAAACCAGAATTTCCTCTACTTGGTCTTTATTTAACCAACAATTCTATCTCTGTGGTATGAATTTAATTGCATCAACTGCAGTGACGCTTAACATTTCTAACTTTAATTCCATGCTTTCATTTAAGAACACCTAGGAAAAGAGTCACTAATTTAACTAAGTCCAATCTCTATCATTGCACAAAATTAGTTATTTTTTTAGCCTGCTTCTTCTTTGGAAAAAAAATGTTTCAGTCAATGCCTAAAACACTTGTAGTTATTCATTCTGTTGCAGGATTTTGAACTAAGCGTTTGAAGTTTATTTTCAGATTATTTTGCTTTAATTCATTTTTGTATATTTTAATAAAATTATGTCTCTGACAGCTTGTAATTGAAGATTAAGCTTCCTGTAAAAAGTTTCCCTGGAATAATAAATGTTGCAAATTGGTCTGTAGCATTCCAGAGTTTTTGCAGAAAATGATGGTTTTTCTTATTTGTACACAGACATAACAGCACAGAAGTCAGAGAATGCCAGATAAATTTTAACTGGGGTCATTCTGCTAAATTCCTGAGGATCCCATGGTTCAGTCCACAGGGAAAAGTGCTCTGAATACACAGGACAATGCTGTGTGCTTTAAGTTTAAATTCTGAGCCTCCTACTAAGAGAGAGAAAAGTACAGCACAATCCCTCTCCTCTCCTCTTTAACTACTTATTAACTGAAAAGCAAAAGCTCTTCATCGCAGAGATCATCTTGTTAAAATGAGATAGGTCACTATCCTACTTTTAAGAAAAGCGTTGGCAACCATCTGTTCTTGGAATCTACTTGGAAATTTTGCAAACATTAGTGGATCTGCTCAGCCTGAAAACCCCAGGTTCGTCTCTGGTCACTCAATCTGCAGCATTCATTGAAGGCTTCCTCAGCTTTTCCCTCCCTAATCCTCCTCTGAAGAATAAATTCCTTAGGATAATGATCGATGACAGTGGCACTAATGGAGGAACTGGCGACCCGGTGGTGTGTCCGATGGACCTCTCGTTTTAAACAGTGACCTAGATCTTTTATAAGTGAAATGCTTAACTTACTGCATGAGTAGGACTCTTACTTATTTTCTCTTGTCTTTTATTTTGAACAAAGGTTCCAAATATACTGGAAAGTTATGAGTATGCCAGTTCCCTTTTACAATTCAGCTGACTTACTGAATGTTTAGCATTTCACTATACCTGTTCTCTCTGTTTCTATGTGTTTTAAAAGAAAAAAAATTGTACCTAAAATTAGAAAATACAGTTGATGTCATTGTGTCTGAAGCTCATCAGTCTCATTTCATGGTACCAATCAAGCTATATTAACATTATTAGAGGAAAAATTTAATTCAAATGTCTATGCAGTATTACTTATATGCCTAGCACTGTTTAAAATTCTGAAGATTTTTTGGAAAAAATGTCACAATTCTTGTTCTCAGCTCACATTACAGCACATCTAACACTCAAGTAATAATTGGCTAACAAATAAGTGTTATATCAGTTAGCTTTTGCTGCAAAACAAGTTCCCTTTAAACTACTCACTTAAGACAAGAATTATTTTTCAGTTACAGTGCCAGCTGGCAATGTCAGTTTTCCAGTTCTTCTGCTGGTCTTTCCTGGGCTCAAACACGCAGCTTCAGTCTAGGATAGCCACAGTCACATGTCTGGCGATTGGTACTGGCTGAATTGGGGAGCAGGGAGTGCTGGGCCACGTGTGTCTGTCAGGATAACCCAAACGTTTTTACATGAGTGTCACAGGGTTCCTACAAGAAACAGGGGAAGGTAGTCCTCAGTGCACAACATTTTTTCAAGTCTCTTTTTGCTTCACATTTGCTTATTGTCTATTTGACCAAATTATGTCACATTTTTTATGTCAAATTTATAAGTCCTAATTCATTATAGGAGAGTCTGTTCACAAGCATGGATACAAGGAGGCATGAACAAAGTGGGGACATTATTGCAGTAATCTGCAACCAGCAGTATAAAATTTGACCAGAATGAGACTGAAGAGTAATGTCATGGAATAACTATGATGATGTAACTACCTCTTATAAAAAAATCAAGCACCAAAAGATATGGTATACCAAAATAGGCCATAGGAATTACGAGACAAGTTATTATGGCCATACTAGTTTAAGAAAGTCCTCACGGAAAGAATGGCATGTAATGGCTCTCAGAGAACAGGTGGGAATTGGACACATGGGAGGACTCTGTGGACACAGGGTTAGGAGTAGATAAATGAGGGAAGAACCTTGGAAAAAAAGGTAGAGGCTAAGAACAGCTCATGTGTGTTGAACAGTGAAAGAACACACTTGATTAGATGGCTGATCAGGAATACTAGAGAGGATGACTAGAAAATACTAGGAAATAAGTAGGTAAAATCAATGTAAATTCTGAATGAAGGCATTGAAAGCTGAAGCACAATTTTGAGTTCTAACTTCAGAACATCAACCCTGGTGTTAGGAAAAATCATTTAGTAGCACAATTGAAGATAGATGAAGGCAGAGGTAAGCATTAGGAACCAGACACACATTTATTACCACCATCCAGGTTAAAGTACCAACATCAAGGACAGAAAGACTGGGACCAATAGAGACATCATATTAAATCAGAAAAAGGAAAAGGAAAATTTGAGACATACTTTAAATAAAATATAGTGACATTTTAAGACTATAGATTTAGACTCAGTACCTGTCTCTTCCCAATGCCTTTCCTTTTATGTTATAATCTCCCAAAAACTTGAAAAGGGCCGACGTTTCACTACACAGGTTTGGTAGTTTAGATGCAGTTGACCACGTTGGCTTACATGTTCTCCACATGAAGTGAGAGAGGGAGAGGTCACCACTAGAGGGCAGCAGCCCCCTCACTTGCCACCGTCGTTACACTTCAGTTGACTTCCTATACAGATAGTGGTTTTAGTATTTATTCTGGCCAGTAACTGCTCATTTTCTCTTCCTACAGAAAACACCTGCTATGTAGTTTTACTAACTATGAAATCCCATTAATTTAGAGGTAAAATACCTGAGAGTTGTAATCTTGGTAGAACATTTAGAATCTGTTGCCTTTTGTATTGTTATTTTTGGTTCAATAGCTCAGAAATAAGGTGACACCTGGGATCTGAGCAAGAACTCGTTGGTCACACCATGTACTGTAGTGACAAGTAAAATGTAGCCTGTGGCCAGCTGAGTTCTAAATAGGATTGCTCCTTCTCAAGGCTTGCTTTGCCCTTTATCCAGTACACCGGCAGCTGTGACAAGACAGCCCCTTTGCTCAAAATAGCTGTCCACCAGCCTGTCACTCACCTGAAGTGCACTAAGATGGTGGTTCCCAACGTTTGCTAAGTTAGGGACCTTGGCAAGCAATGTGGGTGAGTTAAAGTACATGTAACATCAAAAATGCTATTTAAAAATTATAGCTCCAGGAATGTAGTTTTAATGAATTAATATAATATTAGCCACAACATGATGCATTGAAAAGGTAGCAGTGGCAACATTTAAAATAGTATCTCAACAGTCACGGTTCAGGCTCACTGTCTCAGCTCATTCATGGATCCTGATGTATATCCAGAGTCTACTTCTTTCCTGCGGCACAAGTTCTGGGGTCTACATGAAGAGAATCACTAAGTTTATGTATTAGGCCACCAAACCACCACTTTCAAGATGGGAACATTGTATTTTCTAGCTAGATTTAAAAAAAAAAAACTAACCCACTCTTAGAAATGGAAAATGAACATTTTTCAGGGTATGATTAGAAGGTGAGAGTCCCTGGCATTCCTCCATGAGCACATCTGATACAAGTTTGTATGTAGCCGCCTATGATATTCGTCTCAAGATGTATCAAGGTTAAAGTTTTTAAAATATCAGTGGAAGTTTGATCTCTCAAAGACGTCAGTTCCAAATACAGTCTGTCTGTATGACCTAAACCTCTACCTTTGGTGTCCTCCTGAGTGCGTAACACACATTCTTAACTCAAATTTCCTGCAAGTTTTGACATCATAGATGAGGTATCTACTGGCACTAATACAAGAGTATCTGGCCACATGCAGCTCTGAAGAGAGCCAAGATTCCATAGCTCATGTTAACTGACGGTGAAACTCCACTGCTCAATTCTGGGAAAAGTGAAATTGCATCTTTTATTAAAGTAAATTACTGTATGTTTAGCACTGGTTTCTCGTTTGAATTTATCAACCAGAGGGCCAAACTAATTAAATAGGACATCCATGGTAGATTATTTATTATCGAGGTAAGGTACCAAATATAATCAGGATCACATATCTACACTGGAGGAAACACACTTACCCCAAAGGCAGCATTCAATTCCTATGTCAATTAAGAAACCATTATATAATAAGGGAGAAATATACTTTCATAGGCCTCAAGGCTATTGTATGGTTAAAAAAAAGAAGCAATTATTCTTACTGCTGTCAAATACTCTTACTCTTGATAAATACAGAAGACAGTTCTATGGGTCACAGGCTAACAGAGAGCTAGCAGCCTGGTTTCTGTAACTTGTGCCAGCCATTCCCACCCTAAGAACAAGTCCACAGCTTTCTTCAGGGGGTAGCAGGACTCAGGCGAATAATGTATGAGTTGTACTTGCATCTTTAGGCACTTGGCAGTGGATAGAATTCTCTGAAATTTGGAGGTCATAGGTTGGGCAATGCTGATCTGGGTCAACCTTCATTTTCTGAGGTCCCATGAGATTAAAGGATTTGTACAAAATGACATACATCACATAGTTTTTTAATATATTTATGTTTATATTTATATAAAATATAAATCTCCCCAAGGTTTGTCTCATAGCATGTCCACTTCCCTCCAAGTATAGGTGAAAGTCCTCAGAGCCTTTGAAAGATTCCTCCACTAATACAAAGAACTGTATTTTCAGGAAATTTATCAGCTAGGTGCTGAGAGCACTACTATACTACATAACTGAAAACTCCAAAGACTGCTCAGGAAACTTATAAATAGAAGAGCTACCATTAGTTTGATGTCAGTCTTAAGACATAAATAATGTTTAGCAGGTGTCAAACTAAGGCCTGGTTCTGTCTGATGTTTTCATCTGTGACCTAGATAAGACATTGGCAACCCAGAGGGCCAAAATCTCTTCCAAGAATTGTAAGGGCAGGCACTCAGCCCCCACATCGCACAGTGGAGTACCTGGGCCTGATTCCTGGCTCCAGCTCCTGACTCCGTGCTAATGCGGATTCTGGGAGGCACCAATCATGGGTCCAGTAATTAGGATCTTGCCACTCACGTGCACGATCTGGATTGAGTTTCTGGCTCCTGGCTTTGGCCCCAGCGCAGCCCCAGCATTGGGGGCATTTGAGGAGGTAATCAGAGGATGGAGAGTTCTCCGTCTCTCAAATAAATGAAGTAAATAAATGGAATTGTATCTGTTAGGAAGCTTTCTGTGCCTCCTGTCCCCAGTTTGCTGTTTCTTATCTTCTTCCCAAATCAGGTTGCATTTCATTCCCATAGCTCAACTGACCTCACCTAGGAGTTAGATTACTTAATTATTTACCACAACACTATGAGTGATTTTTCCAAAAACAAACCAAAAAAACCCATTTTTCGAAATACCTGAGAGGCCTTTAATTTTTTTAAAAGATTTATTTATTTATTTGAAAGTCAGTTATACAGAGAGAAGGAGAGGCAGAGACAGAGACAGAGACAGAGAGAGAGAGAGAGAGAGAGGTCTTCCATCCGCTGGTTCACTCACCAGATGGCCACAATGGCCAGAGCTGCGCTGATCCAAAGTCAGGACCCAGGAGCTTCCACGGGGTCTCCCTTGGGGGTGCAGGGGTCCAAGGACCTGGGCCATCCTCTACTGCTTTCCCAGGACACAGCAAAGAGATGGATCGGAAGTGGAGCAGCCAGGACTCGAACTGGCACCCATATGGGATGCCAGCACTGCAGGCGGTGGCTTTACCCACTAAGCCACAGCACGGGCCCCAGAGGCTTTTACTTTTTAAAATGATTTTTTCTTTATCCAAAAGAGTACTCCTTTGAGATACGCATCTCTGCTCTACTTACATACTAGAATATTTCTTCCTGTGAAGAATAGCTGTAACTTCTCTGAATTCACTAACGTTTAAAAATTCTTTCAAAATTTGAAATCACAACATTCCTTCTCAGTGAACCTGAGCTAAACCTCCAAATCCTTCTCCATCTGATTCTTCAAGCAGCAACTAACAACTGATCAATGAGACTCAATCACTACATGCGTGGAAATTGACTTGCCATTAAAAAGCATCGTTGTATAAAATATCATTTTGTTTGAAAGGCAGAGAGAGAGAGAGAGAGAGAGAGAGAGAGAGATTTTCCATCCACTGGCTCATTCTCCAAATTTTCCCAAAAGGCAGAGTTGGACCAGGCCAAAGTCAGGAGCCAGGAACTCAATCTGGGTCTCCCACATGGGAAGCACAGACCTAAATACTTGAACCACCACCTGTTGCCTCCCCGGGTGCACTTTAGCAGGAAATTGGAAGTGGAACCAGGCACTTCATTGTGGCATGTGTTCCAAGGGGGCAAGTTCACTGCTACAACGGAAGCTCGCTCCTTGCAATTTCTGATTTGTATGATGTGAATATATTCCTATTTGCAGGTGAAGAATGATATTTTATAACCTCTCAAAATATTCCTTTATATATCATTTTAAAGAAAGGGTAATGCATTTTTGTTCTCTGCTCTTTTCTACTTATAGACCTTATTGAAGCTTGAAGAACAGAACATGTTGGCAGCTTTGGTTTTTATCAAAGAGACAGCAAATGCTTCCATCAGGATCACTGAGATCTAAAAATCATTTCTGTAAGTAACAGCAGTACTTGAAGTCATGTGAAATTTTGAAAACCGGAGTTTTAGCCATTTGCAGTATGTTCTTAATGAATAGACCACTCTATTTTTTTTTTTTAATAAAAATGATGCCAGTTGGGGAAAAAAATTCATAAGGGTTTACAAATAAGGCTACTTAGAAGCAGCCACAAGTATCTGAGAGGTCAGGAAAGTAGAGCGTCTCATGCAGACTTCGCTGTTAAAAATATTCCAGTGATGTATTTTTATAGGCAGGCGAGGGGAAAATGTCCATAAATAGCCCTAGGAAGTTTAGCCAAGAACTTCAGTTGCCATTAAAAATAGTAAATTGACTAGCATTAGAAATAGTTCAAATTTAGTTAATACTTAAAAAGGCAAAAAATAAGGAGAAATGGAAAAAAACCGCAATATTTCAGCTTGTAGAATCATTGTGTTTGCTATATTCTCTGTTTTTCTAGTGCTTTTCTCCATTTTCAAATCCTATAGTTTTCTTCATCCCAAATTTTATTTTTATTTATCATGATTTTAAATGTTTTATATCTTTTTTGATCCTGCGTATTTCCTTATCCCAAAAGCTTTCCCTTCTGAATTTCAAACCATCCCACTGTAATAGTCAATTTCTTTTTAAGGAAAAAAATGTTAATGGGTGTGAGGGATTGAGAGGAAAACATCACCTTTTTGACACTGGGAATTCTTATCGGTATCAGTACGATATCCTTCATGCTGTTACCAGCTTCTTCGGGGGTTAACTGTCAGCAGTCACCCACCAACTACGACTTGGCTGCCGTGGTCACCAGCCCAACTCAGGTTTATGAAGTTTCACAACGTTTTCCCTTGAGATCAGCCAGCGCTGAGCTGGCACGGTACCACCACACACAAACCTTTGACATCACCCTCCCCAAGGCACGAGAGGAATATGGTCCTCAGCCTTGCCCTGCTCTTCGGGATTGTCCCGTGACTGTGACAGGGAGGACCAGCCTTCACAGCCTCTCTCCGATGGCTTTGTCACGCACAGCGCGTTCAGCGAACAATACTGGGGACAGAGCCAAGAAACGTCATTTCTCTCCTTCAGACTTCCAAAATAAGTCTCTACCCCAAAAGAAGAGAGCTGAGAAACCACTGGGATGGGCTCACAGCGTTTCGGAATGATGACCTGATTGATGGTGACGTTGAAGAAGAAACACATTTACTTGGGAAGCCAATTACTTGGATTATCAACTGATTATGAATTTGAAAATTGAAAAACTTCTTATATGAAAATCTGATGTGTTTCAAGTTCCTCCCCCGGTGACCTTGGGAGTGTCACTCTGAGTAAAAGAGCAGAGAAGGAAACAGAAAGAGGAGTAGGACAGAACAGAGTCATCCTTCTAGTTCTTTTTTTAATTTGGGAAGTTGTCTTATTTGTGTTTTCTTTAGCTATGGGCAACATTCTCCTTTGCCTTGAAGTATACGTTCTTGTTTTCCCTAATATAATTTTTCATATACTAAACTTGTAAGTTCTTTTATATTCCACTTTTCTTTTTTTTTTTTTTTTTTTTTTTTTTTTTTTTGACAGGCAGAGGTAGACTGAGAGAGAGACAGAGAGAAAGGTCTTCCTTCCGTTGGGTCACCCCACAAAATGGCTGCCACGGCTGGCATGCTGGCCGATCTAAAACCAGGAGCCAGGAGCTTCTCCTGGTCTCCCATGTGGGTGCAGGGCCTAAGGACTTGGGCCATCCTCCACTGCACTCCCGGGCCACAGCAGAGATCTGGACTGGAAGAGGAGCAACCGGGACAGAACCGGTGCGCCAGCTGGAACTAGAACCCGGGGTGCCAGCACCACATTTCTTCTATAGCTTACCTTAGTAAGATTGAGATTCAGGGTCTTAAAAAATTAGCCTTACAATTTGGAAATGCTGAATGAGTGACATCACTCAGCTTAAGAAGCTCATCTCACAACTCAGTGACAATTCTTTTTTTTTTTTTTTATTTTTTTATTTTTTGACAGGCAGAGTGGACAGTGAGAGAGAGAGAGACAGAGAGAAAGGTCTTCCTTTTGCTGTTGGTTCACCCTCCAATGGCCGCCGCGGTAGGCGCGCTGCGGCCGGCGCACTGCGCTATTCCGATGGCAGGAGCCAGGTGCCTATCCTGGTCTCCCATGGGGTGCAGGGCCCAAGCACTTGAGCCATCCTCCACTGCACTCCCTGGCCACAGCAGAGAGCTGGCCTGGAAGAGGGGCAGCCGGGACAGAACCGGCGCCCCGACCGGGACTAGAACCCGGTGTGCCGGCGCCGCAAGGCGGAGGATTAGCCTAGTGAGCCACGGCGCCGGCCTTCAGTGACAATTCTTTTGGGATACACTTGGTAACTTAGAGTGAGCTACCCTATTCATCCAATCAGAGTAAGAGGGGTAGTGTAGGCATTTGACCTAGCAGTTAACACATCCATTGAGATGCCTTTATCTTTCGCTGAGTCCCTGGACTCAAGGCCTGGCTCCAACTCCTGACATCTTCCTGCGAATGCCCACTCCAGAAGTCAGCAAGCGATGGTTCAAGTACTTAGACTCCTCCCACCAAGCACATGGAAGACGTGCATTGAGTTCCCGGAGTTTCCAGGATTGGCCTAGCCAAGCCCAGACCCAGCTCCAGCTATTGTGGGCATTGGGGGAGTGAATCAAAGGATGAGAATTCTATCTGTCATTACCTCTCTCTTTCTTTGCTTCTATACCTCCTGAGTAATTTTTTTTTCTAACTTAAAAGAAAACAGAATCAGGAAAATTGCTGCTTTGTTTTGGCAAAACACATTCATCTTCTACGGCAGACAGAGGGCAAACATCGAGGCTCTCTCACTGTGCTGATGTTCTTTGCACTTGCTTTCAGCACGTATATCAAAGGTTAATGAAACCCTCTGGAATTTTCTTTTCCAAAACATTGTCACACGTTCTGCGAAATGCACTATCAGTAGCTTAGACAATGGGACTGTCTGGTGTGTGGGCTGTGCGTTTCACACGCAAACAATACTGGGAACAGAGCCAGGAAATGTCATTTCTCTCCTTCATACTTCCATAATAAGTCTCCATCCCCAAACGCTTTCCCCTGTGCTGCCCTCTGACTAATCCAGCCACTCAAGTCCTTCCTGTTTACACTGCAAAAGAATGGTATTTTTCAAACCTTTAACCCCTAGCGAAAGCACGCGACATAGAGCCTTGCACATAGGGACATGTAATAAATGTCATTTTGAAAATACAGTTTTTAAAACACAGCCTTAAATTTTTTGAATTTTGTTTGAAAAGCAGGGAGAGAGAAAGAGAGGGAGAGAGACACGCACACACAGAGAATCTTCCATCTGCTGGTTCACTGCAAATGTCCTCAACAGCTGGGTTAAAGGGTTGAGCCAAGTTGAAGCCAGAAGCCTAGAACTCCATCCAGGTCTCCCACATGGTTGGCAGGGACCCGAGTACTTGGGCCATCACCTGCTGCCTCCCAGGGTGAGCCTTCCCAGAAAGCTGGATCGAAAGTGGAATAGCCAGGACTCAAACCTGGCGCTCCAACATAGGGTGCAGGTATCCCAAGTGACAACTCTAAGGGATGCACCAAATATCCCTGAAAGCTCTTTTAAAATATTTATCCTTTTATGAATTGCACAAATCATCAAAAGAAAGAACCCGAGGCTAACTCCAGAGACTTGACTCTCCACTGTACATGTGTTGCCATCAGACAGTGCTGGAGCCTGTGTACAAGATTCACAGTCTCATTTAACACATAGGTCACTCAGTTCTTTAATCCACAGCACGAATTTCAAAGCTTTAGAAGAGTGGACCCTGACTGGAAAGAACCTTGCACTTTTCTTAGCTTGCGAAATTGATCAGCCTCCTGATTTAGAGCATTGAGCTTTCTGAAAGACCTTATTAGGCAAGAGAAAAGGTTTATTTCTGAAATCTGGACCAAAAAAATAAACATTCACTCATACGGTAGGTGATGCTCCACGGTAACTTCCCTTATATAAACAAACTGCCCTCAACTAAGAAGTCCAGAAACATCTGTGACTGACAGAGCCTGCAAAAGGTCACGGAGGTAGTGTTTCTTGTACTTGTGTTCCTGTGTGGGAAATTTAGAAACCATCAGAGCTTTTTCAAAAAGACTCCATGTAGCTCTCCATAAATCAGGAATTGTTTGCTTGTCTCTCCAGACACATTGAGTTGAAGCAACTGTATTGTCTTCACTCTCCCTCCAGTGAGGGAGCACTTCTCATCCTGTGGTTTCAGGGGATGTTTGGAGATCTATCCAAATGATCAGCGTGGCTTGTTTTCCAACACACCCCAATTCTGCAAGAGGCTGCCATCATCGAGTCTTGCTGACCACAAACTGTGTTGTAGTGATTTTGGTCCCTCCCATATCTACCACTCTGTTTACTATCCCATTCAACAGTTATGCTGCTGTCCTCCCCAAGGCTGGTTGCCTGTTGCCTGCCCCTGGTTGCTTTTTGCCTTCCTTTCCTTGGCAGTCGCTAGAGCTTGCTGGTCCCTTGGTGACATTCATCCACTGTCATTCAGAGCAGTTGCTATTACAAGCTTTTGTGATTCACCACCAGACTACTATAATCCTTTGCCCTTCAGCCTCTCTCCCTTTTAATTATCCCAAATGCTATTTGTCGAACAGTGACATACAAGAAAAGAATCCTAGCTGTTAACACTAAATGGAAGGTATCATCAGTTTACAATTTTACTAAGTAATTAACATTGGTTAAGCTTTGTTCTTGCTCTCTGACACTCAACACACCCAGGCCTGGACAGCTCCCAGCCCAGGCTGCTGGCCGTGGAGGAGGGGGACACATGAGGAGGTTCACCTCGGGGCGCAGGGCGTGAGGGTCATGCCAGCGATGGTTCGCTCCCTGACACAGATCAGTGACTGTGCTGAACTTGGAGGAGTCCAGCCAGAGGTCTGCTCAAAGAAACAAGGGAACAAATGTGAAGAGAGAAGGCAGTGAAGTCTCTGCCCCAGCGTCAGGAAAAGCAGAGACGTTGGGATAAAGCAGGAGGTGAGCCAGACAGCAGGTGGGAAGGGTGTGCAGAGCCAAAGACAGAGCGGGCTAGCTGACCCACGTGAACACCCTACACTGCAGCTCCTCTGACCATGGTGCCATGACCACCTGCTCACCTGAACACTCAGCTCAAAGAATTCCCTTCTGCCTTCACTTCCTTTGTTCCTCCCCTTCCTCTTTACTAAGTTCATCTGTCAGTTTCTCTGGTCTGTTTCTTTCATTCTCCTTTAGCTTTCTGTTTGCTTCACCCACTCTTCTGGCTCTACATAAGCAGAACTCCCAAATCCAGTTTTGTAATTACAAGGGGTCTTCAAAGTGTTCGTGGAAATGTGCATAATGAGAAGCTGTGCGTGGACTTTAACTTTTTTTTTGCAGTAGGACCAACTTACTTTTTGATTTCATTTTCTATGAAGCTTTCGTTTTAAAGATGTATTTATTTTATTTATTTGAAAGGCACAATGACAGAGAGAGGGAGAAACAGAGAGAGAGAGAGAGAGAGAGATCTTCCATCCCCTGGCTCACTCCCCAAATGGCCACAGCAGCCAGAGCTGGGCCAGGCTGGAGCCAAGAGCCAGGTTCTCCAGACTGGTCTCTCATGTCGGTGGCAGAGGCCCCAAGTACTTGGGCCTTCCTCTACTACCTTCACAGACACATTAGCAGGAAGCTACTAGCCTGGACTCAAACCACCACTCCTGTGTGGAATGTGGGCATCATTAGCAGTGGCTTAACCCACCGATCCATAACACCAACCCTTTCTGGGAAGGTTTTTCTCAAAGTACCTGGTATATAGCTCTTCTTAGAGAGGAGGAGAGGCTAGGACTCCTTGTTTCCACATGGCACCTGGGGATCCCTGTCCACTTGGGACTATATCAACGTTGTGAAATGTTTTCTTTTTCAAGCTGCATGTATTAGTTTATGTCCTTGATTGGCCTGAACATTCTTTCAGAAAAAGAAGTGTCTTACCCTCTTATTTTTTTTTGTATTCCTTTGGCAGTAGACGAAAGAGACTCTCAAAAATGCTCGTGGACCAACGGACACATAAGATATTTACGTTATCAACATGTCAAAATATTTTAGAAGAGTTCCATTATATGTGCTACTGAACACTTAGCAGAAAAAACTGTTAGAGAAAGGGAAAATAATGAGTTAATATATGAAACTTTAAAAGTCAATTGTACGCCGGCGCCGCAGCTCACTAGGCTAATCCTCTGCCTGCGGCACCGGCACACTGGGTTCTAGTCCCAGTAGGGGCCCCAGATTCTGTCCCGGTTGCTCCTCTTCCAGTCCAGATCTCTGCTGTGGCCCTGGAGTGCAGTGGAGGATGGCCCAAGTGCTTGGGCCCTGTACCCACATGGGAGACCAGGAGAAGCACCTGGCTCCTGGCTTCGGATCAGCGCGGTGCGCTGGCCGCAGTGTGCCAGCCGCAGTGGCCATTGGAGGGTGAACCGATAGTAAAGGAAGACCTTTCTCTTGCCTGTCCAAAAAAAAAAAAAAAGTCAATTGTAGGGGCTGGCACTGTGGTGCAGTGGGTTAAAGCCCTGGCCTGAAGCGCTGGCATCCCGTATGTGTGCCGGTTCTAGTTCTGGCAGCTCCTCTGCCAATCCAGCTCTGCTATGGCCTGGGAAAGCAGTAGAAGATGGCCCAGGTCCTTGGGCCCCTGCACCCATGTGGGAGACCAGGAAGAAGCTCATGGCTCCTGGCTTCGGATCGACGCAGCTCCATCCGTTGCAGTTATCTGGTGAGCGAACCAGCAGATGGAATACCTCTCTCTCTGTCTCTGCCTCACTCTTTAACTCTGTCTTTCAAATAAATCTTTTTTTTTTTAAAGTCAATTGTGGGGCTGGTGCTGTTGCATAGTGGGTAAAGCTGCCACCTGCAGTGCCGGCATCCTATATGGGTGCTGGTTCGGGTCCCAGCTGCTCTTCTTCCAATTAATCTCTCTGCTGTGGCCTGGTAAAGCAGTAGAAGATGGCCCAAGTCCTTGAGCCCCTGCACCCGCATGGGAGACCCAGAGGAAGCTTCTGGCTCCTGGCTTCTGATCGGCCCAGCTCCAGCAGTTGCAGCCATTTGGGGAGTGAACCAGCAGATGGAAGATTTTCTCTCTCTGTAACTCTGCCTTTCAAGTAAATAAATCTTTTTTTTTAAGTCAATTGTAAAAGGCAAATACATGAAATCATTATTGTTAAGAATTTTATTTCTTTTTCTTTTTTTTAAGATTTATTTTTATTTATTTGAAAGACAGAGTTACAGAGAGAAGTAGAGACAGAGAGAGAGGTCTTTCATCTACTGGTTCACTCCCCAGATGTCCACAACGGCCGGAGCTACACTGATCTGTAGCCAGGAGCCAGGAACTTCCCCCGGGTCTCCCACATGAGTGCAGGGGCCCAAGGACTTGAGCCATCTTCCACTGCTATCCCAGGACACAGCAGAGAGCTGGATCAGTAGAGGAGCAGCTGGGACTAGAACCGGCACCCATATGGGATGTCAGCACTTCAGGCCAGGGCTTTAACCCACTGCACCACAGCGCCAGCCTCAATAATTTTATGGCTTCCATGTAATATAGTGCATTATTGGGGAATCTGCATTATATACTAGTTATTCTGGGTGCTTTACATGTAATTTCTCATTTATTCTTCACATAGTTAGTAACAGCATACAATTGGAATTATTACTATCCATAATTTATTAACCAAGAATCAGAAGCACGTAGCAATAACTCCAGGGAGTAAGTCATGGAAACAGGATTCAGACAGGCAGTTTGACTCTAATCTGTGTTGTAACTTCCCCCTGCTGTCCTCCTGCTTCCGTGAGGAGACCCTGAGTGGAGAAAGTGCCCAGTGGCCCTAGGCATCCTTGTAAGGTTTACATGACAATTAGACTGGGCCACGGGGTGCCCAGATATTTAGGCAGACATTAGTGTGTGTGTTTCTATGAGGGTGCTCTTGGATGAGAAAATGATTTAAATGTGTAGACAGAGAACAGCAGATCTGTCCTCTTTAATGGGGGTGGGCTGCTTCCCAATCAGCTGACGGCCTGAAAGAAACAAAAAGCTGGCCCCTCTCCCCCTGGTAAAGAACTTCTTCTGCCTGAGGGTCTTCCTGTTGAAACATCAGCTCTCCAGGTCCTTGGGCCTTCAGATTCAAACTGGAACCATACCATCAGCTTGCCCTGGCTCTAGCTCTCATCATTTACATTTTAAGACTTTCTGGTCTCCACAATTTTGCGAGTCAATCCCTTATAAGGGTCGTCTTCCTGTGTGTACAGTCACATCCTGTTGGTTCTGTCTCTCCGGAGAACTCTAACTGCAATAATTGATGTATGTTGTGAATAATGAATGCAGTTTTTTTGTTTTTTTTTTTTTTTTTGAGATCTCTGGATTTTTCTCATGAGAAAAATGAGAGTATTTTAAAATGTAAAGACATTATTTGTATTATCTTTATGTTATAATTTACTATTCTGAGTTAAAGCTCTTAGATGTTCGCATGAAAAACAATTTTGCACTTATTGGTTTTATTTGTTTGAAAGACAAAAGGGAGAGACAGAGAGAGTGACCTCTCATCTGCTAGTTCATTCCCTCAAATGCCTGCAGCATCCAGGTTGGGCCAGATAGAAGCCCGGAGCAGGTAACTCAATCCAGGTCTTGTGCATGAGTGGCAGGGACCGGACTACTTGAGTCATAACCTGCTGCCTCCCAGGAACCCAGGGCTAGGAATTGAACCCACGCATTTCAATAGAAGATGTGGGTATCTTAACCAGTGCCTTAATCTTTAGGCCAAACATCCACCCCAGTTTAGGGTTTTTGTAGTTGCCAATAAATGAATAGTTGGCTATGTTCAGGGAAAGTTCTTTCCTTCACGGTGCACTATACTCTTGCTCTGCACTGATCTATCTGTACTTTGCCCTCCGTTGCAGATGGAAATACTGAACTCAAGTTTTTTCTTCTTCAGCAAGTCTCAACTGTTCCCACATACTTTGCAGTTTTTTATTTGTAGGTTTCATTGCCACAGGAGCTTGGGGTTGGTTTTCAAATTAGAAGTCTTACACCTGGGTGGTGTAGGTTCATGTACTTAATTGATTAAGTACATAATCTCATGTTGAAAGAGTGTCTCCAATTTCAACAACCTGTGATTTTGTTCCCTAGTGAGTTATTTCAGGATACTTGGGTCCTCCTATTGATAAGCAAGTTATGACATTGAACTTGTTCTCTCATGGTTTACATCCTGAAGTCTCAATTAGAGAAAAGATAAGTTATTTCCTTTACTTTACAGCCTCTTAAAATTGCTATTTGGAACACGAAGTCTAGATAAATCTCAATAAAAAATTAAAAATAGAATTTCTTGGGTATATAAACTAATATGGGTTTGGTTTCCAAATTTATTACTCTTCTAATATAATACTATTTATAAACAAGGAATTCATTAGCTCTGTTTGCTCTCATCTGTGTCTTTTTAAAGCTCAAATAAAATTAAAGACTTTTCTTAGATTTTGAAACATTTCAGATGTCCTCCTCTCGGTCACAGAAGGAGTTCAAAGCCAAAGCCTCATGTGACGTTCCGAGGTTGAGGTTAAAACAACTGAAGTCAGTCAGTAGCATTGTTTTAATCATCACAATGTCTGAAAAGGCAAAACATTTTGTTTCCCAGTCATGAATAGCAATATTCTAGGCAATTGGTTAGCCCTACTGTGGATTTGTCAGTCTTTTTCACATTATACTCACTTATCTGAACTTCCTTATAAAATTATTGACATGTATAACTTATTGAGAGTTGAATAAAGATGCTACGAAAAAGAAGTATGACTATTAAAATTTAAAAGTTTTCTATTTGACTGTTGATTTATTTGAGGGATCCTCCCGAATTATTTTGGGGAGGGATATCTAAATAAGTTAGAGGAGACTCTTATTTAGTTTTGCTAATTATTATGTCCTATAAAGGATTCCAACTGACGTAATTTTCTATTGTCACATGGTAATTACTCAAGCATTTCAATCTCTCCCCATGAGAGTTGTAGGAAATTTGTGTTTACCATCAAGGATGCAAGCTAAAATGTGCTTTTTTTCTTTGCCATACATTTTCATGTTGTGATTCCTTTATAATTCACTCATTTTCTTCTCTCCATTTCTTCTCCTCTTACCCCTAATCTTCCACCAACCACGAAAAACTACATCCTAAACTTACCCTTCTCTTCAGAGTATATCTTTTCCAAATCAACATTTTCATTCTGGCTCACTTTGTTTGCACTATAACTTGTGTAAGTAACTTGTTTCCCATTTGCGAATGGCTACATAAAAATTTCAGAGCAACATTCAAAAACATGTATGTTCCTGTATGTGTTGCTAAGGGTATAGCTGTAATTTTCTCCTAAGTTGTTTTGCATGGTGTTCAAACCAAACAGAGAAGTGGTTTAAATAATCACCCTATTTCATTAGCCTAGAATTTGATTCATCTTCAAGTCACAGAGAAATGGATCTGGTATAGGAAATAAAACTAATATTTTATTTTGTGATTAACAGGAGCAGAACAGTATGCTTGACTATTTAAAAAATTGTTTTAGTATGAGAATTTTATAACTATTTTTTTAAGATTTATTTTATTTATTTGAAAGACAGGGTTACGGAGAGAGGTAGAGACAGAGAGAAAGGTCTTCCGTCTGCTGGTTCACTCCCAAAATGGCCGCAACAGCCAGAGCTGCACCGACCCGAAGCCAGGAGCCAGGAGCTTCTTCCGGGTCTCAATGTTTGTTGCAGGGGCACAAGGACTTGGGCCATCTTCTGCTGCTTTCCCAGGCCATAGCAGAGAGTTGGATGGGAAGAGAAGCAGCCAGGACTTGAACCGGTGCCTACATGGGATCTGGCGCCACAGGAGGATTAACCTATTGTGCCACAGTGCCGGCCCTATAACTATTTCTTTAAATGTCAAAATAGAGTCCCAGACTCAGTCACACAGAACTCCACTGGACAAACAGGAAAAATTAACGTAATCTGACTGTAATGTGGAGAATCCAAGTTTTCTGAAGGACTTTAACCTTAAAAACTAGGCACATTGGCAGACAGTTTGTAAGATAAGAGCCATCTGCAGCAGTTAGTTTAAAGGTGAAGGCACAGAACACATTTCCTCACCCTGGTTATCTGCTCTCTGACGAGGTCCCAGGGGTTGCAGAGGACCTCCGTGTTCCCCTGCATTAAACCATGCTTGGATTGCAAACCACAGCCCTGTGAATATATTTGAACTTTCCTTTTTTACTTTCAAATTAATAATATCTAGGAATTTGTATGGAAAAAATCCTACTTTTTATTTTAAAATTTTGTTTGAAAGGCAGAGAGACAGAGACAGAGACAGAGACAGACAGACAGAGAGAGAGAGAGAGAGATCTTTCATCAGCTGGTTCACTTGCCAAATATCCACAACAGCCAGGCCTGGGCCGGGCTGGCCCCAGAACCTGAAACTCCATCCAGATCTCCCACATGGGTGGCAGGGACACAGGTGTTTGAGCCATTGCATCCTGCCTCCCGGAGTGTGCATTAGCAAGAAGCTAGGCTCGGAAATGGAGCCAACACTTGATCCTAGGCTCTTCATTTTATCTAAGTTATACAAGTTTAATATATTTAATATATACTGATTTAGGAACATAGTGATACTTCCCCTCCCATCCTCCTTCCCACCCTTCCACTCACCCCTACATTCTTACTCTTAATTTTTACAGAGATCTATTTTCAGTATGCTTAATAATCATATAGTTAACCCTACTCTAAGTAAAAGAGTTCAATAACTAGTATGAAAAGCAAAAGGAAAAAAAAATACTGTTTATCAACATAAAAGGGCTATCAACAATCACTGAATCTCAAAATGTCTATTTCACTCCAATACAATAAACTTTAGGTACTCTATTAGTTACTTCAGATCAGGGAAACATATGATAACTATCATTTTGGGACTGGCTTATTCACTAAGTATAATGGTTTCCAGTTGCATCCATCTTGTTGCAAAAGACAAGTTGTTTTTTTTTTTTTTTTTTTACAGCTAAGTGGTACTCCATAGTCTGTATATACCAAAATTTCTTTACCCAGTCAATAGTTGATGGACACCTGGATTGACTTCACATCTTAGCTATTGTGAACTGTGCTGCAATGAACATGGGGGTACAGATCACTTTTTCATGTGCTAATTTCTTTTCTAGACACACTTATATGGGACGTGGCTGTTCCAGGCAGAGTCTTAACTGCTGCACCAAATATCTGCCCTCTAGTTCTTTGTTAATGATTCATCTGAAATTAAACACTGTAGTCTGAGCAGAAAATACTCTGGTATAGCTTCAGGAAGAAATTATTAAAACAAAAATTTTAAACAATAATTATGATCCAGTTAAAGTGAATCTGGGGTGTAATAAAACAGTTTTAGGGCTGGCGCCGTGGCTCACTAGGCTAATCCTCCGCCTTGCGGCGCCGGCACACCGGGTTCTAGTCCCGGTCGGGGCACCGGATTCTGTCCCGGTTGCCCCTCTTCCAGACCAGCTCTCTGCTGTGGCCTGGGAGTGCAGTGGAGGATGGCCCAAGTGCTTGGGCCCTGCACCCCATGGGAGAGCAGGAGAAGCACCTGGCTCCTGCCATCGGATCAGCGCGGTGCGCCGGCCGCAGCGCGCCAACCGCAGCAGCCATTGGAGGGTGAACCAACGGCAAAAGGAAGACCTTTCTCTCTGTCTCTCTCTCTCACTGTCCACTCTGCCTGTCAAAAAAAAAAAAAAATTAAAAAAATAAATAAATAAATAAAACAGTTTTAGACTATTAAATAGATTGCATCAACAAATATTTAGGGGATGGAAAAATACAAGGGTATTTCAAAGAGTTCATGGAAAATGGGATTAAAAGACTTATTTTTGTACAAAAATTTTTGAAATTCATGCATAGCTTTTCCATAATATACATTTCCACTAACTTTTGAAGAACTTTTCATGGTACTTGCTAGTATTTATTTTCCCCATGTCAAGCACTGAGCACAGCATTCTGTGATTTTTTTATAACATTTATGGTAAGAATTAGTAGTCTGTTTGTACCCGTGAGAAAACTGTTTCTTGCTCATACATTTAGTACATGGCTCATCGGGGACTCAAGGTTGACTCTCAAGCCCATATCTGTAATGCCTTATCACATTAAATATTCTCAACATAAGTCTCATAAAGAAATTTATTTTTTAAAGATCTATTTGAAAGGTAGAATGATAGAGAAAGAGAAAGAGATATAAAGAGAGAGAGATCTTCCATCTGCTGTTTCACTCCCCAAATGGCCACAATTGCAGAGCCAGGTCAAAGGCAGTAGTCCAAAACTCCATCTGGGTGTCCTACATGGGTGGCAGGGATCCAGATACTTGGGTCATCTTCTGCTGCTTTCCCAGGTGCATTAGCAAGAAGCTGGATTAGAAGCAGAGCAGTTGGGATGCAAACCAGAGTTCCAGTATGGGCTGCCAATATTACAGGTAGCAGCTCAGCTCATTGTGCCGCAACACTGGCCCCTCAAAAAGAAATTTAAATAACAGAAAGGAAATGAATTTTTGCTTTTGAAATACTTGTGTGAGGGGTAGAGAAAGAACTAGGAATAGAAGCGCAGTGTATTGAGGTAGTATTAGCTCAAGTACCAGGCAAAAACTGCTATTAATGGTTTTAACACAACTTATTTTTTTTAAAGATTTTTTATTTTTATTTATTGACAGAGTTACAGACAGTGATAGAGAAAGACAGAGAGAAAGGTCTTCCTTCCGTTGGTTCACTCCCCAAATGGCCGTTACAGCTGGCGCTGCGCTGATCCGAAGCCAGGAGCCAGGTGCTTCTCCTGGTCTCCCATGGGGGTGCAGGAGCCCAAGCACTTGGGCTATCCTCCACTGCCTTCCTGGGCCACAGCAGAGAGCTGGACTGGAAGAGGAGCAACTGGGACCAGAACCCGGCACCCATATGGGATGCCAGTACCACAGGCAGAGGATTAACCTAGTGCACCACGGCGCCAGTCCCAACTTTTTTTTTTTTTTTTTTTTAATATTCCTGCTAACATTCAAAACAAGGATTCCTAATAAGTGGGCAGCTGTGGTACAAGTAGTAATTAAGTTCTTCCTTCTTGTAGCTTTGCTGTCTTCAATATGTGTTTTTCAAGGATGTCAAATAGGGAGAAAAATAGAACAGATTGTGAGCTGGTGATTTTTATGGGCAGGTCTGAAGATAGTGGCACCTATCTTTTGTTTTTGTTTTTGCTTTTGTTTTTATTTTTATTTGAAAGAGTTACAAAGAGAGGTAAAGCCAAGGAGAGAAGTCTTCCATCCACTGGTTCACTCCCCAGATGGCCCCAACTGCCAGAGCTGAGCTAATCTGAAGCCAGGCAGGAGCCAGGAGCTCTCCAGGTCTCCCACTTGGGTGCAAGGGCCCAAGGACGTGGGCCATCCTCCACTGCTTTCCCAGGCCATAGCAGAGAGCTGGATCAGAAGTGGAACAGTGGGGACTTGAACTGGCGCCTACATGGGATGCTGGCACTGCAGGCCAAGGCTTTAACCTGCTGTGCCTCAGTGCCGGCCATGGCACCTATCTTTTCTGCTCATCTTCCAGTGGTAAAAATTCAGTCCTGTCCTTCCACCTAATTCCAGCAGAGGCTAAGAAATGGTCCAGCTATGTGCCAGGGTCTGAATGTGCCACCACTCCCCCCCACATTCCTACATTGGAATTTAATAGCCCATGTGACAATACAAAGGCATGGGGTCTTTAGGAAGTGAGTAAGCATTAGGATACAGCCCTCATGAATGGAATTGGTGATCTTATAAAAGAGACGCAAAGGAGCTGTTAATCCCTTTTGCTGCTGCTTATTATGGTAGGGCATGGAAAAAAGGTACAAGCCCTTACCGGACAAGGAACCTACCTGTGACTTGATCTGGGCCTTACCACCTCTGGAAATGTGAGAAATAAACTTGTATTATTTATAAATTACTCATCAAAAGGTATTCTGTTATAGCAGTGGGAATCAACTAAGATACTACATGGCTAAAATGAAGAGATTAAGTTTGGTACTATGGTTTGGTGTTTGAGAAAATAAGGCCATTAAGGTATAAGCCTGAGATTGGTAAAGAAAAAGTGTTGACCATTTGCATAGTTAAGCAACCATTGTCTTTAATTCTGTCTGTTTTATTTATTTTTGTGACTACTCTCCTTTTCAGTGTTTCATTTCCAATTTCAGTTACTAAGAGGGACCTGCAAATGGCTATTTTGAAATAACAAAACTGATTATTGTAGTTTTCTCTTTTCCACATGTCTTATTGATTGTGTTTATATAGTTATTATCATTATTATTAAATATTTATTTATTTATTTGAGAGGCAGAGTTACAGAGAGAGGCAGAGACAGAGAGGTCTTCCATCCACTAGTTCACTTCCCTGATGGCCACAATGGCCAGAGCTGGACTGATCTGAATCCGGGAGCCAGGAGCTTCCTCCAGTTTTCCCACGTGGGTGCAGGGGCCCAAGCACTTGGGCCATCTTCTACTGCTTTCCCAGACCACAGCAGAGAGCTGAATTGGAAGAAGAGCAGCCAGGGCAAGAATCAGCACCCTTATGGATTGTCCTTATAGATTGCCGGCATCACAGGCAGAGGCTTAACCTACTATGTCACAGTGCTGACCCCTGTAATTATCATTTTATAGTAATAAAACTATAAATGAGACACATCTTATTACCATGATGGAATAACACAGATCAAATTGCCCTCCGTCCAAAAGAACTGAAAACTGGGCAATATATATGAAATGATGCCTTTTCAGACACTGGATGACAGGCAACATTGCACTGTTATTCCTGAAAGAAGAAAAACAGGGTGAGTTCTAAAATTGCCAGCCTAATTTCTGCAGGCATTTTCCAAGCTACGGCCCAGGGAGGTGTCAGCCAAACAGCCCAGAGGTTTCAATGTATTGAGGAGATAGAGTTCCAAGAGGCTAAGTCAGTAAAACAAGAGTGAGCTCTACAGAGAGAGAGTGCTCCAGAGATGTGTGGAGGGCTCCCCTGAACTGTTTGAGCCCTGATTTGCACATTTGTAAGAGGAAACTGCTGATTGCAGCTTTGAAAAGAAGGAGCAGTCAGAAAACAGTAGACCAGACAATTCCTGGAGTTCACATAGAGTTAGCAACAGATTGTGTTCCCACCAGCCAGAGTGGAAAAAACCTTTTAATACACTGACAGATATTAGAAAAATATCACATTAATAGCAAAAATAACTTAGACCTACACTTAAGGTTGTCCTGGACTAAGCTAAAAGCAAGCTTGAAAGAGTAAAGCTAACTCCAAATAATTTAACTGTGTCTCAGAAACATGTCCTGTATTCTTTAAAGGAATACAACAGAATATAGTACCCAATGATATAAAATTCACAATATTCAGTCGCCAAACAAAAATTACTGGGCATGCAAAGAAGTATGAAAACATGGCCCTTGCCTAAGAGAATAGTCAACCATAGAAACAGAACCAGGGAGTGACAGAAGTGACTGAATCGGAAGACGAGGGCTCTAAAAGAACTATTATAAATTTGTTCCATATGATCAAGAAGGAAAAGGAAAGCATGAATGTGATGCACAGAGAAGTGGGAGATACAATAACATTGCAAATGAAACTTTTGGAAATTAGAAATCTGGTATTTGAAATAAAAAATACAGTAGGTGTGATTAACAGAGGATTACACATTGCAGAAAACATGATCTAACTTGAAGACACAGCAGTAGAAACTATCCAAAATGAAGTGAGAGCAACATATATGAAGGGCAATGTCAAGAACTCTGAAATACATTTAAGTGCAATACCAGAATGGGAGGAGAACTGCAGACAAACTCCTCATAAATGCACTGGCTGAAATTTTTTGAAATTTAATTAAAACTTTGAAAACAAATTCATGGATCAGAGAACAAGCCCCCAAAACATAATAAACAAAGAAAATCACTCCAAAGTACATCATAAATTCATTGTTAAAAATTGTAAAAACAGCCTGAGAGAAAAAATGCACAAGCATACCTTCTTATCATTTTAAAAAAAGATTTATTTATTTATTTGAAAGAGTTACACAGAGAGAGGAGATGCAGAGAGAGAGGGGTCTTCTATCCACTAATTCATTCCCCAATTGGCCGCAAACAGCTGGAGCTATGCTGATTCCAAGCCAGAAACCAGGAGTTTCTTCCGGGTGTCCCAAGAGGGTGCAGGGGCCCAAGGATTTGGACCATCTTCCACTGCTTTCCCAGGCCACAGCAGAGAGCTGGATCAGAAGTGGAGCAGCTGGGTCTCAAACCAACACTCATATGGGATGGTGGCACTGCAGGCTGTGGCTTTACCCCCTATGCCACAGCACCAGGGTCCCCCCTTTTTATCTTTATAAGGAAGTTAACAGACTTCTTGTTAGAAACTATGCTAGTTAAAAGATGTGGGACAACATCTTTAAAGTACTGAAAGAGAAAAAGATTTTAAAAACTCCTTCTAATCTAAGACTGATGTTTGGTGAAAATCTCTTTAAAAAATGAAGGTGAAATAAAGGCATTTTCAGGCAAGTAAAAGACATGAAACTTCACCACCAGCAGGCCAACGCCACAAAAATTTGATAAAGGAAGTTTATCAGATGAAAAGGAGAGGAGAGTGTTTGACATAGTGATTAAGATGCTGCTTGGGGCCAGCGCCACAGCTCATAGGCTAATCCTCCGCCTGCGGTGCCAGCACCCCAGGTTCTAGTCCTGGTCGGGGCACCCGATTCTGTCCTGGTTGCCCCTCTTCCAGGCCAGCTCTCTGCTGTGACCCAGGAGTGCAGTGGAGGATGGCCCAAGTATTTGGGCCCTGCACCCCACGGGAGACTAGGAGAAGCACCTGGCTCCTGGCTTCAGATCAGTGCGGTGCGCAGGCTGCAGTGCGCCAGCCGCAGCGGCCATTGGAGGGTGAACCAATGGTAAAGGAAGACCTTTCTCTCTCTCTCTCTCTCTCACTGTCCACTCTGTCAAAAAAAAAAAAAAAAAAAAAGATGCTGCTTGGGATAACTACACTCCATATTAGAGCTCTTGGGTTGGAGTCCTGGTTCCAGATTGAATTCCGGCTTCCTGCTAGTGTTCATCCTAGGAGGCAGCAGGCAATGACTAAATGTACTGGGGTCCCTGCCACATGTGGGAGACCTCAGTGGAGTTTTGGGCTTGAAACTGACTCAATTCCAGCTGTTGGAGGCTCTCTCTCTCTCTCTCTCTCTCTCTCTCTCTTTCTCTCTCTCTCTTAATGTTTATCTGTCTCTTTGTCTGCTTTCAAATTAAAAAAGGAGGGGAGGACCTATACCACCTATACCACATAGAAATTTGGATCTGCACAAAGAATGTCCCTAAGTAACGGTTTAAAAGTGAGAAATTATAAATCTCCTAGTTTCAATCTCATTAAAAGATAATTGATTGTTTAAAGCAAAAGTAATAATGATGCTTTTTTTAATATAAAAAGATTTATTTTAAAAACAGAGTTACAGAGAGGCAGAGAGAGAGGGAGAGAGCTCTTCCATCTACTGGTTCACTCCCTAAATGGCTGCAACGACCAGAGCTGGGTTCCATCCGAAGCCAAGAACCAGCAGATTCTTCTGGGTCCCCCTCATGGGTGCAGGGGCCCAAGCACTTAGGTCATCTTCCACTGCTTTTCCAGCCATTAGCAGGAAGTTGGATCTGAAGTGGAGCAGCTGGGACTCGAACCAGCACCCATATGGGATGCCTGCACTGCAGGCGGCGGGTTTACCTGCTATGCCACAGCACCAGCTCCATAGCAATGTCTTGTAGAGTTTATAATATATGTAGAAAAGAGCTACACAAAGGAAGAGGGCAAATGGAAGAACAATGTTGCCAGTTTCTTACATTACAGGTGACATGGTATACTATTTGAATGAACATTGTGATTGTTTAAGAAGAAAAGAGAAACCATGGAAAAACAAAACAAAAGATGTAAAGCTAATAACCCAAATAGTGGAGACAAAATGGAATACTAAAAATAATTACCCCAAAAGAATGCAGGAAGGGATGGGCATTGTAACATGGGTTAAGCTGCTGCTTGGGATGCCTTCATCTCATAAAGGAGTGAGTGGGATCAACTCACACCCCTGCTTCCAATTCAGTTTTCTGATGCATACCCTGGGAGGCAGCAGCTAAAAGCTTAAGTACTTGGGTGCCTGCCATCCACATGGAGACCCAGAATGAGTTCTGGGCTATTGGATTCAGCCTGGCCCATTTCCTACTATTGCAAGCATTTGAAGAATGAATGAAACAAAGGATCCACCTCTCTCTCTGTCTCTGTCTCTCTCTCTCTTGCTCTCACTTCGCCTTTGAAATAAATAAATACATACACTTAGAAAAGAATTCAGAGAGAGAGGAATTTTTTTTAAAAAAGATTTATTTATTTATTTGAAAGTCAGAGTTACACAAAGAAAGAAGGAGAGGCAGATAGAGAGGGCTTCCATTTGTTGGTTCACTCCTCAGATGGCCACAATGGCCAGAACTGTGCTGATCTGAAGCCAGGAGCCAGGAGCTTCTTCTAGGTCTCCCACATGGGTGCAGGGACCCAAGGACTTGGGTCATCTTCTTCTTCTTTCCCAGGCTATAGCAGAGAGTTGCATCGGAAGTGGAGCAGCCAGGACTTGAACCGGCACCCATATGGGATGCCGGCACTGCAGGCGGCGGCTTTACCTGCTACACCACAGCGCCAATTTTTTTTCTGTTTTGTAAAAAAGAGCATTGAAAGAAATGAGACAAAAAGAAAATGCATAGTAAGATGGTAGATTTAAACTCTGCCTAGCAATTCTACTTCTTGGTATTTACTCAAACGAAATTAAATATGCCCACACAAAAATTTGTAGGCAAATTCATATAATCTATAAACAACTCAAATATCTGCCAACCTGTGTGAGATGAACAAATTGTGTTATAACTGTACAGTGAAACACTATACAGCAATAAGGAGGAACAAACCAATTGTTCACACAATGGTGTGGGTGAATCTCAAAATATTATGTTAAGGGTTGGCGCTGTGGCGCACCAGGTTAATCCTCTGCCTGCAGTGCCAGCATCCTATATGGACGCTGGTTCTAGTTACAGCTGCTCCTTATGGCCATGGAAAGCAGCAGAAGGTGGCCCAAGTGCTTGGGCCCCTGCACCCCTGTTAGAGACCCAGAGAAAGCCCCTGTCTCCTGACTTTTGATCAGCTTAGCTCCAGCCGTTGCAGCCATTTGGGGGAGTGAACCAACAGATGGAGGACCTTTCTTTCTGTCTTTCCCTCTCTATAACTCTGCCTCTCAAATAAATAAACAAAATGTTAAAAAAAATTACGTTAAGATAAAGAAGTCATCCACAAAACACTATACTCTGTGTGATTCTTTTTGTATGAAGTCCTAGAAAAGGCAAATCTCTAGCAAAAGAAAGATCAGTAGTTTCCAGAAGCTGGTGACTATGAAAGAACAACGTAGGAACTGGAACTTTTGAGATGGTGGACTCATTCTGTATCTTCTATGTGATGGCGCTTACCCAGCTGTTTATATCTGTCAAGATACATTGAATTGTATACTTAATATCACCCCTCAATAACACTGATATTAAAATGGAGTAATGATTTGACAATCACACCTTTTAAAATAGCAACTTGACATTATAAATGAGTTAGTAAACACTGTTGAAATAAGACCCCAGTATGGGGTCTTATCCAATGAGGATAACTCATTGGAAGACTTTTTTTTTTTTTATCATTGGAAGATTGTGAGGGGAAAAGATCAGTAGAATTGTTCCACGTTCCAGGAATTCAGGGACCAAGTATATTAATAGAGACCCTAATCCCTTCTCTATAGGAATCTGTTGACATGTCCCTGACAGCTTTGGCTACTCTTATCTAAACAGAAAGAGTGACTTCATTACAGCTAGTACGCTAACTGATTTCATGTTGAAGGCATCAGGCAATATGGCAAGTTGGAATACCCTTGTATTTGCTACCTAGCTCCAAAGAGCAAACAAACAGGCCTCATTTAGCCAATGGAGGCCAACTGGTTTTGGTCATAAGCAGTCACTGGATTAGGAACAGATGACAAATACTTTGGAGATAGATGTGTATAAACCATTTTAGAGCCTGCGGCAGGGCGTATCATACTACAAGTGGGGAAGTGTAAGACATCAGTGGGTATGGAAAGCAAACTTTAAACCAAGGAACAAATTGAAGGTACTGCCAAATATGAAGCTAGAATGAGCTGAAGAGGCACCTGTCGGCTTCTGAGGCTCATTAAAGGGGTTAGAGGCTGGATAGTTTTTAAATCCCTTTAAGCAGGTAAAACCAGCTGACTTTTCATTCTATCTGATTGTATATAATCTCTTATTTAACTATTTAATTCGCATTACCTTGTTATAGCACATTAAATTTTTTTTAAAAAAATACTATGTGAACAAGATTTTCAAAGACTTGAGCAAGTACAGAAATGTTTCCCAAAAAATGACAGCATCTTTTCCCAATGCCTATATCTGCTCCCTTCTAGAAATATGTATATAATATTCATGTTATAATATGTAAGAATGCAATTCATGTGTTATAGCATCTAATAATTTGATAACTTTTTTAAAAGGATTTATTTATTTATTTGAAAAGCAAAGTTACAGAGAGAGACAAAGAGAGAGAGAGAAAGAGAGAGAGAGAGATATCTTCTTTCTGCTGGTTCACTCCCCAAATGGCCTCAATCACTAGGGCTGGGTCAAGCTGAAACCAGGAGTCAGGAGCTTCTTCCAGGTCTCCCACATGGATGGCAGGGGTCTAAGCACTTGGGCCATCTCCAGCTCCTTTCCCAGGCCATTAGTAGAGAACTAGAACAGAACTGGAACTGTTGGGATTTGAACCAGCACCCATATGGGACACTAGCATCACAGGCAGCAACTTACCCCACTATACCAAAGACCCGCCCCAATATTTTGAGAATTCTTATGTCTACTTCTTATACACATTTGTGTCATTGTCAGTCCAGTTTCCCTTAAAAGCATTGCTCTTTCATTTGCTTTGACTATCCTTTATATTTCACTGGTATGCTCAAGGCAAAAAGTTTTATAACATTCATGATTATTCTTTTTTCTTTTAATTACACCTGGTATCTAAGCCACGAACAAATCTTTTCAGAGACACTCCAAAAATATTTTTAGCATTCCTACCTAATCTGTAATCATACCTGGATTCAAGACACCATCCCATTCTTAATTTGTCTAACTCATCTGCTTTTACTTTTTTTTTTTTTTTAAGATTTATTTATTTGAAAAGTGTGTGTGGGGGTAAGACCCATCTTCTGGCTCACTCCCCAGATGGCCATAACAGCCAGGTGTGGGCCTACAGAAGCCAGGAGTCAGGAACTCCACCCAGTCTGGTCTCCCACATGGATGACAGGGCCCAAATACCTGGGCCATCTTCTGTTGCTTTCCCAAGTGCATTAACAGGAAGCTGGGTCAGAAGTAATGCAGCTAGGACTTTACCTGGTACTCTAATACAGGATACCGGTGTTGTAAACCAGCAACTTAGCCTGCAGTGCCACAACACTGGACCCCCACTTTTACCTTTTAACCATATTATGGTTTTTATTTGCATTTCCCTGATGGTTAATGATCCTGGCATTTTTGCATGTGTTTGTTGGCTATTTGTATTTCATCCTTTGAAAAATGCCTGTTGGTGTCTTTTGCCCATTTCTTAACTGGATTGTTTCTTTTGTTGTTGTTGAGTTTCTTGAACTCCTTATATATCCTTGATATTAATCCTTAATCTAATGTGTAGTTTGCAAATATTTTCTCTGCCACGGCATTGTCTGTGGTATAGTATGTTCATAATACACATTTTTCATGAATGTCTTGAAGATCTATGATAGATGAAATTATGTCCTACTCTTATTTAAAACCCACGATGATTTTCCATCTTACCAGAATAAAACTTGGTCTTTTCATGGTCTACAAGGTCTGACATCAACTGACCTTCGTCTACTTCTCTGACCGTCTATTTTTCTTCTCCCACACCAGTTCGTTCTACTACAGTACAACTTGCCTCCTTGCTAGGCTAAAAGCAATTTCATTGCATTTCCTTCCCAAAATACTTTTGCTTTTTCTTTGTTGATTGCCTTTTATTCTATCTCAAAGGCCTTTCTTGGCTCACTCTTCTGCATCGTTCTATAGTCTGCTCAAATGGCACTCCTCAAAAAGCCCTGGCTTTAAAAGTATCGCCCCTCCCATCACCTCAGTTCTCGATTCCTTTGCCCAGCTTTATCAGTCTTTACGTATTCACTACCATTTGAAGATAATGTAAGTTTGCATGTGAGTGCCTGTGAGACATTCCAAAGTGTTAACTCAATGAGGGTGTGGACTTAGTTGATCATTGTTGTCACATCCCAAAAGCAGTGCCTGTCAGACAGCAGGTGCTCAGTAAATATTTTCTGAATGAACGTTCAGCATCTCTAGCTATCTGGATAGTTTAATGAAGTGCCTTCTACTACGTATTTCCCTGTATACTTTCTAGGCTTGGTTCTACCAGCACAGATAACTTGGAGATATCCATTGTTTTTCCTCATCAGAGAAGCAAAGACAGAGCTAACCAGAGATGACTGGAACTATCTTCAGTCCTGGTTTTTGTTTTTTGGTTTTTTTTTTTTGACAGGCAGAGTGGACAGTGAGAGAGAGAGAGAGAGACAGAGAGAAAGGTCTTCCTTTGCCGTTGGTTCACCCTCCAATGGCCGCCGCGGCCGGCGCACCGCGCTGATCCGAAACCAGGAGCCAGGTGCTTATCCTGGTCTCCCATGCGGGTGCAGGGCCCAAATACTTGGGCCATCCTCCACTGCACTCCCTGGCCACAGCAGAGAGCTGGCCTGGAAGAGGGGCAACTGGGATAGAATCCGGCGCCCCAACCGGGACTAGAACCCAGTGTGCCGGCGCCGCAAGGCGGAGGATTAGCCTAGTGAGCCGCGGCGCTGGCCAGTCCTGGTTTTTAAAATATTCCTACCAACCAAACATAAATGGATGTGTGGTAATTATTAAAAACTCTGACTCAAAGTAGATAAAGAGAATTTTTTTTTTAAATCATGCTAACGTTTGTATACTTCAGAGACTTTATTTGATCTATTCTTTCTAGATCAACAGTTTCATTCCTAAGGCTCCCCCCCCCCCCCCCCCCCCCGCAGAATGTTGGGTCCACCAACACTGGCCACACATCTTTGTGTTCCAGACAATAGCCGGGTTTTCACAGATCTTGTAGTGTACTGGACTACTCTGGTCCAGCTGGTTCTGGAACACTACCAAGGCTGTGGACATGTTCAAAGGCCTTTTTACAATTGCAGGGTGGAGCTGTGTTCTTTGAAAGTTTATTCATGGCCTTCATGATGTAGATGATGATGATGTTTCCTTAACTACAAATAGTATTGCTAAAAAATAAAAGAAGGTTTCGATCATTGACATCTATAAGAATATACCTGCTCAGAAAGGCAAATCTTAACCATTTTTTATATTCCTCGATTTAACCAAATGACATACGAGAGTCCAAATCACACCCTCCCCAATATCTTAGCCCTTTCCCAGGAAATGTAACCATGTAATACACTATTCTGGTATTATTATTTATTTGGCAAGATGATAACTAGTAATCAAGTAAGAGAGGCAAGTGAAGGGAAAAGTTTTTACTTTGTATATGGTTTCCTGTGAAACAAAGACAATTTATAAAGTATCTGTAAGTCTTCAAATTAATGAAAACACATCTTCATTTGGATGCTGCTGGCTGGTTTTATATAATCAAGTGGTCCTTAGTTAAGACAAAAAAAACCAATATAAATCTCAAATATGCTAGCAATTTAATTTAATCATCACATCTGAATAAACAGTTATACATTATTTCAAAACCTCTGAGTATGAAGGGGATAGGGCACCAAGAATGGGTACACCAAAAGCTGGGTTAGCAAGCTTTTGCCTGGAGTTTTGAATATTGTCTACAGTGGCAATGGCCATAGTAGTGGAGAGAAGGAAATGCGATGCAGTTTGGAATCACGGTCACTACTCATCATGGGTTTAAAAATCAATAAAAAATACTAGATTATTTCTGGTGTATATAAGAATCCTTATATTTCAGGACTTTTTCAATCGATCCATGTCAAAAGTCAATTAATAACAGGACTTCTTGAAGCTGAGTTCTGTTGTAGTTATTCAGGCCTCTTCCTTGCTGTGAGGTCAGCTTGAATGCCTTGCTTTAATTCTTCTTGCCCTCGCTGTGGCCTATAGAGATGGTGCCTTAAACTGGAAAATGTTCTGGGAGCTTTCTGAAACTGTGTGTCTCCCCCCTCACACACACACACCTGCCAAGCTAGGTACATAACTGACACTCAATGAATACCATGCTTTTGCATTCTACATTGCCATGTTGTCTGGTTCCTGTAACGATGCTGACACTTAAGTTTAAATGCCATGTAATGTTGTCTTACTATTCTAGAAAGTGCCATGAAATAAACAGCATATAGAAAAGCTCTTGTCCTTGGGAATCTGCTAACCACATACAGACAGACTTAATGGTGATTGAACTTACAAGTTTTTGACTTTACAATGGTGTGGAAGCAATAGGCATTCAATAGAAACCACACTTCAAACTTTCAGTTTTGATTTTTGCCTCTGGCTAGTGAAATGTGGCAGCAGACTCTCTGGTCATCCTAGACAGTGCCAGTCAGTCACACAGTTCTAAGGATCTACAGCCGACACTCTACAGTGCATTGTATGGTTAAGCTATGATGTTCCATAGGTTAGGTAGGTTACATGCATTTTTGATTTAGGATATCTGGATTTATCGCAGTGTGAGAAACATCAGAGATTGTTTATGACTTTCCAAGGAAATCAAGGGAAAATTATTCAGTGAACAGTGGGGTCATCGAGGTTCTTACCAATGTTATTTTGAAAAACAATAATTCCATATAGCAACCCCCACAAATAAATAGCGACTTCCCAATGTACAGCACATTGCCTCTCCTTCAATAAGGTCAACAACGTGGAAGTGGGGGAGACCCAGAAGAAGCTCCTGGCTTCAGATTGGCCCAGCTCCAGCCATTGTAGCCGTCTGGGGAGTGAACCAGCAGATGGAAGATCTTTCTCTGCTTCTGCCTCTCTGTAACTCTGCCTTTCAAATAAATAAATAAATCTTTGAAAAAAATGGTGGGAGTAACATTGTGTTCTTAAAATTGTATATGTGAAATACACGAAATCTGTTCCCTTTATATAAAGAAACATGAGAATAAAATTCCATAGTGAAAAGTGTTAGTATGATTTAATGGAAAGCTTAAAGCAAACAATTGTCAACTCTTAAAAAAAAAAAAAAAAATTAAAGGGCCGGCACTGTGGCAGAGTATACTAACCCTCCACTTGTGGCGTCAGCATCCCATATGGGCGCCAGTTCATATCCTGGCTGCTCCTCTTCCAATCCAGCTCCCTGCTAATGGCCTGGGAAAGCTGTGGAAGATGGCCCAAGTGTTTGGGCCCCTGCACCCACATGGGAAGCTCCTAGCTCCTGCTTCAGCTCAGCCCAGCTTGGGCCGCTGTGGCCATTTAGGGAATGAACCAGCAGATAGAAAACCTTTCTCTCTGGCTGGCGCCGTGGCTTAACAGGCTAATCCTCCACCTTGCGGCGCCGGCACACTGGGTTCTAGTATCAGTCGGGCACCAGATTCTATCCCGGTTGCCCCTCTTCCAGGCCAGCTCTCTGCTATGGCCCGGGAAGGCAGTGGAGGATGGCCCAAGTGCTTGGGCCCTGCACCCGCATGGGAGACCAGGAGAAGCATTGATTTTATTGATGTAAGAGGCAGGCAGACACAGACAACTCCCATGTGCTGCTTACCTGCCCTGCAGTTGTTCGTATCTCAAGGAATCTCATAATTTGGAGAGATGAAGCCATGAGTGCCACTTGGAATTCTTGGACAAGCTCCAAAGGAAAGAATCAGTCTGAGGGAAAAAGATTGTATTCTTACTCTATCTATTTAAAGATCTCTGGGCAAATGTGAAAATGCTTCTCTTTCTATGTGAACATATCTAATTGCACTATATATTAATTTTATGAGGTAATCATTATTGAGCTTTTTTAAAATGGGGGGGATTGAAGAGTTGTTCAATTGACATAAAATTGTACAAGATGAATAAGTGCTAACGAGCTGTCACCAGCTCAGTGCTTATAGTCAATAGTACTGTGTTACCCCTAAAATTTGAAGAATATGATTTCATGTTAAGTGTTCATCCATAAAGACAAAACAAATCTGAAGGGACTCAAGAAAATGTTTGGAAATGAGGATCATGTCCCTTTTCTTGATGGGGACAGTGATTTCACAGGTGTGTGCATTTGTTGAACTCATCAAAATGTAGACATTAAATATGTACCGCTTATTTAAAGTATTCCTGAATAAAGTAAAGGAATGTAAAGTGAAGGTTCAATATAAGTATTTTAAATTAACCTCTGTTTATTGACCACCAATAATGTGACAGATACTCTTCTAAGAACTGAGCATACAGCAAGAACAAAAAAAAGTTCTTGTCCTTGTGGAGCTTACATACCTTAGAGAGATTTACATTGAGCCCTGTGCAAAAAGATTGAGTTACTGCACTACCCAAAAATGTAAGAATCTCATCAACCAAGCTTGCTTTTCAGCAATCTGAAAATCAGGAATGAGAGTGGTATACAGTGTGCAGATACAGTGTAATAATTTAAGCGACTCCATGATTTGAGGCCCTGCCTAACAGTGTGTCCCTTAAAAACAAATTTCAGAACTAAAAAGAGACGAATGATACAAAAACTGCAGAACTTTATCTCAGAAGAATATGATAATCAAGGATCAAGGATATGATTGGCTTTTCTGCAACATGAATTACTAGTAAGAATGCAACTCTGAAGTTACATAGTATGAGCCCTTTTATTAAATATTTTTAGAACACTCCTGGGTTCCTCCCAAAACCCAAACCGATTTTGAAATAAACAGAAACAATACAAAGTTTGGACCACAGACTATTTTTCAAAGATGATACAGAATCCTCTTCCTGAGGGGGAATTTTGTTTTTTAAGATTTATTTATTTATTTATTTGAAAGAGAGAGAAGGAGAGGAAGAGAGAGAGAGAAAGAGAGAGAGAGAATCTTCCATCCGCTGGTTCACTCCCCGGATGGCTGCATTGGCCGGAGTTACGCCGATCTGAAGCCAGGAGCCAGGAGCATCTTCCAGGTCTCCCACATGGATGCAGGGGCCCAAGGACTTGGGCCATCTTCTACTGCCTTCCCAGGCCATAGCAGAGAGCTGGATCGGAAGTGGAGCAGCCAGGACTAGAACTGGTACCCATATGGGATGCCGGCACTGCAGGCGGCAGCTTTACCTACTATGCCAGAACTCTGGCCCCAGTGGGGGGATATTGATCTTGCTAGATGAGAGCAAAAATTATAGAGAGCAGTGCATGTAGATACATTACAATTAAAAAACACATAGGGGTGGGTGTTTGGCATAGTGATTAAGATGCCACTTGGAGCTCCAGCATCCCCCATTGGAGTCTATGGTTTTCAATCCTGGCTCTGCTTCTGGTTCCACTTCCTGCTAATGGGTAGCCTGGAAGGCAGCTGCTGATGGCTCCAGTACTTGAACCCTTGTCCCTATGTGGGTGATGTGGATGGAGTTCCTATTTCTTGGCTCTGGCCTGGCCCAGCCTTGGCTGTTGCAAGCATCTGTGGAGTGAATCAGAAAATGAGATTCTTTCTCTGCCTTTCAAGTAACCAAAAATTAAATTAAAATAAAAGGCACCTAACCGCCTAATCTGTCTCATGCCTTATTGTTATTTCCTTCTCCATTCCTCATTGCATACTGTTGAAAAATAAACAGAAATGTCTTCTGTCTCTTTAAATATCCAGGTAGGTGTTTTATGAGAGTGAGAATGAAAAGTTTGAAACCCTCAACTTAAATCCACAGCCATAAAAGCCAAAGTGCTACAGTGGGGTACTGCTCCACAAAAGTCAAAGTGGAAGAACCTGACATTCAATGGTGGCTTCCCTTCCAATCTTGTCTCAGCACGAAAAGTCAGAAGAAGAAATTGCTGTTTCAAAAAAAAACATGATAGTTTTCTTGAAATTCTGGTTCCCTAAATTCCTGGATCAGTCCAACTCCAGTCACCAGCAGGGTAACATTGGCTATTGCTTGCAAAAGCCTCAAGTTACACAAGCTTCCTAAAAGTCAGCATTCTCATGTGTAAGTGAACAGTGGCTCGTTCATAGCGTTGTTGTGTGGGTATGCTTATATAACATGAGGACACTGGCCACAGAGTAACACAGGCAAGAGGGCCATTACTGTTCGCTCTTCCTCTTAATCCGGAAGTGCAACACCATCTGTGCTTACACTGAGAAGCACATGCATTCGTGAAAATAGTTCCTGAATGCCCCTGTTGTGCCCATCAGTTGCCGGATGCTAGGGACATATTAGTGAAACTGACAAATTATGTCATCCTGGTGCTTATGATCTGGAAGGCAAGAGTGACATTCAGCAGTCATTACCCCAATTACTGTGGAATCACTAGCATAACAAGGAGTATACATGAGAAGTGTGGGTGCTACAGAAGTATATACAGTTTGTGGTGGTTGAGTCATGATTTCTGAAGAACACAGCAATTTAAAGCAAGACCTAAAGGCAACAAGACAGACACGGAATATAGTGAAGTGATTCAAATGTACAAAGAAAACTATACAAAAGATCTCATTTCAGCTGCAGACATTTTTAAACTTATTCGTTTTAAAATTTAATGATTTTTAACATTTTGCCATATTCACTTCTCATGTAGACATTCTATGTATACACGTATGTACTATTTTTTCTCGAAAACAGGGATATTACTCTCACAGAGTGAGTGATTCATGACGGTGATCATAACGTGGGGAAAGAACAGTACGTTTTCATACACATGGTATAATTCACTGAAGCCATGTTTATAACCGTAGGTCAGATAATGTGGCATCCACACAATTTTTATACTCTCTCTATATTAACTCCCATAAATAAGAGAAAACAGTGATCCTTGTCTTTCTGGGTCTGGCTTATTTCACTTAGTGTAATGATGTCCAGTTCCATTCATTGCTTAAAAGATGATAGGAGACAACTTTCCAAGTGTCCTTACACTTTCAAATTATTATTGTAAGCTATTACCAGGTTGTCAGACTCAACATAAAAATTAAAATTTGATTTAGTAAAAACACATTAAGGTGGATTACTTTGTTACAGACTCAGGTGTATGTATTCAAAAAGCTAGAATTTTTAAAATACTCTCACTAAATTTCCAGTTTCTATGATGTAACTTGCAACATGGAGATAGATAAGGTTGTATTTGCTTTGGAGAGTGTTTTTTAATTTATATTTTTAGGCGTTGTTGTGAAATGGAAAGAACATTGAATCTGACGTCAGGAGGGCTGAGTTCTATTTCTGCTTCTGACAGTTACTCATTTACTGGGGAGCCATAGGCAAGGCATTTAAATGTGTTTCCTCTTTTGCAAAAGGGGATATTATTTACAAAAGCCTCAAGTTACAGAAGCTTAACAGAGGAGCACCATTAGCTCGGGAGACGAGTCTATGGGTTAGGGTCAGATGGTTCCTGAAATCTCCTCCTCTTTTCACTTAGCTCTGTTTGCTCTTCCTTTCAGCTTTATGGCCACAAAGGACCAGGAATCTCATTACCTTACGACTGGAAGAAAAAGAAAGGACTGGCAATTTTTGGTGACAATAACAAAACAACTACCTAATAAGAGCAAAAGTTAGCTTGAGAGTAAAGAGGTTATGATGAGAATCAGTTACCACCTCAAGTTACGTGAGGCTCTTTCATTTTCTCAGCAGGACTTGGAGCCCTGTCGCCAGAAATCGTCCCAGTCCTAGAGAACCAAGCGAACTGCTCCTCATTCTCTCTGAATTGTGCTTTCTCCATCTTGCTGTTCCTCCTCAGTGACATCTGCCCCCCCACCCCCCCCCACCCCCCACCCCCCACCATTCTCAGCGCCTTTTGTCTCCTGTCCACTCTCCTTGGTTTTTCTTGTGTCCTTTGTTGCTGCTCTCTTTCCCCTTCCCACTGCTTCATCCCACAAGAAGACAATTACTGAGTAGGCCTCTAACAAACAACCAAAGCTACTAAAAGCCTTAGAAATGATAATCACATCCAAAGGTCATTCCTTGAGTTACCCAGTACTACTTGGAAGAGTTTACCGTTGCAAAAAAAGTAGTATCCCACCACTTATGTGTTGGTACGTCCATTTTTTAAGAGGAAAGTATGAAGAATGATAAGCATTGTATTTGTGTTCAGCGTGTAGATCATTCAGGGATAAATATATCACAATCTGATATTAGATAACTTTATGGTCATTTTGTAGGTAGGCCCTTCAAAGAATTTACTTGTCAATCCATAGGTGTTGTAATTACATAGCTAAGAAAAACAAGCGTAGGTAAATCAATCTGAAAGAAAAAAGAGGGTTTTCTTATCAGATAAGCACGTGTTGTTACTTCAGATTATTTTCTTACCACTTATTTCAGATTAGTGTTTTACTACTATTTCAGGCTGTTTTGTTACTTGCTACTACAGAACCATTTCTCAGCATCAGCAGCCTTTTGAAAACCATCTGAGAACAGACCAGCACAGGAAGAAGCTGCCCTACAAAAGCTAGAACCAAAATGCGTTGGCAGTCAGGAAGGGTATAATGAAAGGTTTTCCAATATTCGGCTTTTCGCTGCAATTAACTTTTAAGAATTTCTGTCAGTAGTCAGTGATGGGGTGCAGGGCAAGCTACCACGAAATATGGTACCTTGGCATTTGAGAAAACAGCAGAAGCCAGGTCTCTCACTTTCTCCCACACTTCTCCATGAAGGAGGCCATAAGAGGATTTTGTGATCTCCCTGTGAAGCAGCTCGTAGGCCCTCCTTCACGAGATGCCTTCTCCAAACCCAGAGGAAAGGCATACCCTTACCTCTGAGGACAGAGATACAGAGAAGAACCCAGACAAATGGGTCTTGTTAAGCTTCTCTCAGTTCATCACCATTACATTCTATTTATTTTTTGCATTCAAACTTCTCTATGACTATCCACTTCGTCAAATTTAGCACAAAAATATACACATTTTTCTATGTCCTTGAGTCTTCATTTCTGAAGCCTCCTATGTTACAAAAAAAAAAAAGTTGTTTGCTTTTCTCTTGGTTACCTGTTTTTTGTTATTGCTGCCTCAACCATTGCCCTAGCAATGGGTAAGAAAGAACTATTTTCTCTCCTATGACATGTTGATTGATCAAGTTTAATTCTTACAGATTGGCTGGGGTTGGGTTGTGCTGGAAGCCACTCAGAAAAAATGAAAGAAATCATGAAACCTCTGGCTTTGTTGACTAAAGCATTTCATTTATTCCTCTGGTAACTTAGTACAAGAGAGAGTTCATAGGACAAATTTTAGTTGTCCAAGAACTCATAATTTTTCAATTCAACTTTTTGACTAACAAAAGCTAAATAATAATAAATTGATAACATGTGCATGTACAAAAGAAAAAGATTTGTTAATATTATGCAGAAACAAATCTTAATAGCATGAACAAACTTGCAAAAAGATGAACAAAATTCTGATTTTTCCAGCTTGAAAATCTAAACAAAAATTTTGCTTCTTTGGAAAGTCGTTTCATAAACATTTAACCAACTCCAAAAAAATCTGGAGTCCTTTCTCTAAAAATCTGTGTTTTGCCAGAATTCAAGTCTAAATGACTTGATGCATGGTGGATAGCACAGCCAGGAGTCAATGGCTGCTTAGTAAGTTGCTTGCTAAAGTTCAGCAAGGGGCCTGAGGAAACTCTAAAATGAAAAAATCACTGGAAATGGGACTCATGGACGTAGGTAACCTGAAATCAAAGCAGTGGTGCATCTATAGAACAGGGTATTTAAGTAACAGACAGAAACAAATCAGGCAGGAACATTGACAGAGAAGGGTTTGAAGCTAAGCTCTGATTAGTGCTGGGCAAGGTGTGTTATGAGCATCCCCACTACTTACAGAAGTAATCCATCTACAGAGGAGGAAGAGTCATCTGATTACCCCACTGGGATTAGGCTTCTCCTTAATTTCATGCACTTCTTTTTCCTCTGATTCTGAACTTGTTGGCCAAGCCTCTAACCTAAATTTTGTTTTCCAATTAGTCTTTCCTACAAGTAAAAAGACCTGAAAATTCAAGGTTGCTATGCAAGTATGCTTTACACATAATTTAATAAACTGCTTTCTAACAGCTTCTACTGAGCCTTTTTCTCAGCATGAACGAGTCCCTAAGAATCTGACTGTTCTACAGCGGAATGAGTAAAGGTGAATTTCTAGACATGTTCAGTTTCATTTGATGGAGACCTCACAAAGATCTATTTGCTCTGAGTTTCATTGCAAAAAAAGGGCTGCCAGGCATTCTCTTCTTACCAACGTTAACTGTAACATGGATATTCTGACACCTGCATTCCTTCATCCAACCTGAGACATTCTCTTTGCTTAAAACTACATAAAATCTTATTTTGAGTTATGGTAATAATGGTAATCATTGGGGATGGATAATGACACATTGAAAATTCATTATAGTAGTCTTTCATTTTGTGGATTAGAAGATTCCATAAAAAGAGGTAAAACCAAACCAAACGAACAAAAAGACACGCTGAGAGATTTTAAATCCATCTTCAAAGAACTTTCTAAAATTGAGGTTATGTGATTTGTTCTCTGCTTGGATTTTCAGTGTATTTGTCTCCACAACAAGCAAAACTGGAGCTCAAGTTACTTGGGCAATGCTATCAGGTGTCCAGCAGCTCTGCCCCTTCCTCTGTGCTGTTGCCTTGCCAGGAGGCTCTATATTTGGGTCTGTGTGTAACAGTTGATACTTTGGCTCAAGCTGGAATGAACCAACTATTTCTTTTCTAGGAGGGATTGATACGTGTTTGTCCTTGCTGATCATATTGAAGTATCTGTGCAGAAAATAGAATTTTGATTTTTCTTGGGGAAGTGTCTGCCATCTTGATGAAAGTTCTAGAAACTCCTCTGGTATGTCAAGGTCTGTATTCCTTTGTATGCCAAGGGGATCTCTTGCTCCAGATTTATGTATGTTCCTATCTTTGGGCCAGAAACACTTTAATGTTAGAAAGTCTAAGTTCTGAAATAATTTAACACACTGATCTAATTGTCTTTAGATCAATTTTCTTTATATACAAATATATATAACTCAAATGATATAAATTTATACATAATATAAGGTTAATAAGTAATATAGGGGCCAGCTCCATGGCACAGTGGGTTGGAGCCTGAACCTGTAGCGCCAGCATTCCATATGGGCGCCATTACAAGTCCCCCTGTTCCACTTCTGACCCAGCTTCCTGCTGGTGCACTTGGGAAGGCAGCAGAGGATGGGCCAGGTCTTTGGGCCCCTGCACCCATGTGGGAGACCCAGAGGAAGATTCTGGTTCTTGGCTTTGGATCAGCTCAGGCTATCTATTGTGGCCATTTGGGGAGTAAACCAGCGGATGGAAGACTTCTCTCTCTCTCTTTCTCTACCTCTCTCTATAACCTTGTCTTTCAAATAAGTAAAATAAATGTTAAAAAAAAAAGACATTGATTAAGGGGGCTGGCATTGTGGCAAGGCAAATAAGTAATATTACATTTTAATTTAACCCAGGGACTTGGTATAGACACATCTTAAATTTTTTTTTTTATTTTGAGTATCAGAGATACAATGAGAGAGAGGAGAGACACAGAGAGATCTTCCATCTGCTGGGTTACTCCCCAGATGGCTATATTGGCCAGAGCTGGGCCAAGGCAAAGCCAGGAGCCAGGAACTTCATCAGGGCCTCCTATGTGAATGCAGGAATCCAGACACTTGGGCCATCTTATGCTGCATTCTCAGGCACATTAGCAATGAGCTAGATCAGAAGTGGAGCAGCAGGGACTCCAACCAGTGCCCATAGGGAATGCTGGCCTCGCAGGTGGCAGCTATACCTGCAATGCCACAATGCCAGAAGGCTATAAATCTTAATAGAAATAATGGTTTCATTCTAAAATAATCAAGCAATATTCTTTATGAATAGAATTGGATTTAGAGATTTATCTCAATCTCGAAATTATGATTGATTTCATTATGATCAATATTTTTTACCTCATTACAGCTTACTTATTGAATTTTCTGTGTTGTTTAGGTAAAAACAAAATTTGTCAAGGAAGTGTGACATTTTGAGTCATAACAATGTTGGACTCAGTCAGATTTATATGAAAATAGAATCCCAGGGGCTGGCGTTGTGGCGCAGCGGGTTAACACCCTGGCCTGAAGCACCAGCATCCCATATGGGCGCCGGTTTGAGACCCGGCTATTCTACTTCCAATCCAGCTCTCTGCTATGGCCCGGCAAAGCAGTAGAAGATAGCCCAAATCCTTGGGCCCCTGCACCCACGTGGGAGACCTGGAAGAAGCTCCTGGCTCTTGGCTTCTGCGGTGCAGCTCTGGCCATTGCAGCCAATTTGGGAGTGAACCATTGAATGGAAGACCTCTCTCTCACTCTGCCTCTCCTCTCTCTGTGTAACTCTGACTTTCAAATAAATAAATAAATCTTCTTTTAAAAAAAAGAAAATAGAATTCCAGAGGTACAAACTTCCATAATACACTCTGTTAACCAGCCATATATTTTAATTATGTGCACAAATATATAGTTAGATTGTATAGTTTTAAAACCTTGGTTTTGCATATACAAGCTAGTTATACAACTGTGATCCAATTACATAACTTTGTGCCTTCATTTTCTTCTTTTAAATTATTGTTCATTTATTTCAGAGAGAGAGGGAGAGCAAGAAAGGAAGAGGGAGGGAGGGAGAGAGAGAGAGAGAGAGAGAGAGAGAGAACAAGAACATTCATCCATGGGCCACTCTGCTAATGTCCTCAGTGGCTTTGTCTGTGCAGAGGCCAGTCCTAATTTCCCACATGGATGGCAGAAGACCAATTCCTTGGGTCATCACTGCTGTCCCCCAGGGTCTGCATTAGCAGGAACCTGGAGTCCTACGTCAGAGGTGAGTATTGAACTATCACTTCAATATGGGACATGGTGCCTTAACTGGCAGCTTATCTACTAGGCCAAATATTCACCCCATACCTTCATTTTCTTATCTGGAAATACTAGAAATCTTCAAAAAATTCATGGAAAATGTGCATTATGTAAAAGCTATGTATGGGGGGCCAGCACTGTTGCATAGTGGGGTAAGCTGCCGCTACCTGCAGTGCTGGCATCCCATATGGGTGCTGGTTCAAGATCCGGCTGCTCCACTTCCGATCCAGCTCTCTGCCATGTCCTGAGAAAGCTGTGGAAGATGGCCCATGTGCTTGGGCCCCTTGCACCTGTGTGGGAGACCCAGAATAAACTCCTGGTTCCTGGCTTCAGATTGGCACAGCTCTGGCCATTGCGGCCAATTAGGGAGTGAACCAGCAGATGGAAGACCTCTCTCTCTCTCTCTCTCTGCCTCTCCTTCTCTCTCTGTGTAACTCTGACTTTCAAATAAATAAATCTTTTTTAAAAATCCATGTATGGATCACAAATAATTTTGTGCCCAAACAAACTCGTAATAACTTGTGATAACATGTCTGAACAAGATGTACTTTGAGGCACCAAGATATCACTTTGAAAACAACTGATAATCAGAGCAACATGAATCCTGCTAAAATTAAAGCAACAACAACCATCAAATTTATGTGAAGCTTAGGTGAAAGAATGGTGAAATCATTGATGTTTACAAAAAGTTTATAAGGACAAGGCCCCAAAGAAACCAAATTTACAAATGGAGAACTCATTTGCAGAAAGGAAGGAACGACGTTGAAGACGCAACCTCAAGTGGCACACCAGTCACGTCAGTTTGTCAGGAAACAATCAACTTTGTGCCCTCACTGAAGGGACCCATGACTCCCAGTGGAAACAAAAGCCAACAGCATGGAAATCTCATCTGGTTCAGCTAACATAACCCTGAATGAAGAGCTAAAGGGAGGCAAACTTTCCACACAATGGGTGCCAAAACCGTTGCACCTAGATCAGCCATAGATAAAGGATAGAGATTTCAATCAATGGAAATTTTGAACCAATGGGATCAGGATCCCGAAGCATTTCTTCAAAGTATTGGAACAGGAGATGAAACGTGACTTCGCCAGTACGATCTGGAAGTTAGTGCACAATTAAAGCAATGGCTCCCAAGTGGTGCAAGTGGCCTAGGCAAAACAAATGGAACAGGTCAAGACTGAAGGTTACTGCAACAGTTTTTTAGGGATGCTCAAGGCATTTAGTTTGTTGACTTGCTGGGGGCCATAGAACGATAACATCTGCTTATTAGGAGAGTGCTTGGAGAAAGTGGGCCGATGATTTTGCAGAAAAATGCCCCGAGAGCCCTTCTCCAGGACAATGCTCCTGCTCCTTTCTCTCATCAAACAAGAGCAATTTTGTGAGAGATTTGTTGAGGAATCATTAGGCTTCCTCATTACAATCTTGATTTGGCTCCTTCAGATGTCTTTTTGTTTCTGAGTCTTAAGAAACTTATAAAGGGCACCTATTTTTCTTCAGATAATGATATCAAGAAGTTGCACTGAAGTGATAAAATCTACCAGGATGCTCAATTCTTTTTTCAGTTATTTTTTGTTTTTTGGAGATGTAATAAATGGCAGATATTATTGCTTACAAGATGTTTTGAACTTGATGGAGCTTATATTGAGAAATACAATGGATTTTTAAAATTTTTAGCTTTTAGTTGCACTTTTCCATAAGAATTTTGAAATGTCTTAGTAATGGTAGTTAGTTCCTAGAGTTTCTGGGAGGATGAACATGTCAACAGATATGAATACGTAGATAAATATATTGTGTTTAATAATTATCATTGTTGAAATGTTCTGATATTTATGAAAGCTATTTGCTTTTTTTAAGATTTATTTATTTATTCGAAAGTTAGAGTTACTCAGAGAGGAGAGGCAGAGAGAGAGAGAGAGAGAGAGTGAGTGAGAGAGAGTCAGAGTCTTCTATCCACTGGTTTGCTCCCCGATTGGCTGCAATGGCTGAGCTGTGCTGATCCAAAGCCAGGAGCCAGGGGCTTCTTCTGAGTCTCCCACGTGGGTACAGGGCCCCAAAGACTGGGGCCATCTTCTACTGCCTTCCCAGGCCATAGCAGAGAGCTGGATTGGAAGTGGAGCAGTCAGGACTTTTAACTGGCACCCATATGGGATGCCGGCACTGCAGGCGGCGGCTTTACCTGCTGCACTACAATGCATGCCCCTCATGTCCCTTTTATAAAGTGACATAATATTTGCATCTACCCCACACAATCCTCCAACATACTTTAAAACATCTCTAGATTATTTATAACCAATACAATATAAATGCTATGTAAATAATTGTTATGCTGTATTGAGTAGGGAATAAAGAGAAGAAAAAAGTCTATTGTGTTCAGTATAGATACACCCAACCCAGGCTCACCTTGTGGTACATTCTAGAAGATCAATGCTCAGATCAGGACTGGAGTGATACTGAGAATGTATCAAATGATAAAAAAAAATGGGTATGCCTGCCCATTGCTTCACTCACAGGGAAACTGTTTAGTGTTTACTGTGTGGCAAATTTAAATTTCATTTTTTGGGGCTTTCTGGAATTTCCTTTTTAGTGTATTGTACCCATGTTTGCTGGAGTCTGAAGATTTGAATCTGCAGATACAAAGGACTAAATGTATGTGTATATAATAATGGTATGTGTGTTAATATGTACTTACAAGTTCTGTTTACTCTAACAGTAAACTATTTTTCACAGAGGATTTCAAAAGTACGAAAGCCAAAAAGAGAATAAAGTTATACCAAATTTTACCACCCAGAGGCAATGACTGATAACACTCATAGCCAAGCTCTTTCCATGAATTCTAATAGGTAAAAATTAATGTGTAAAGTAATATTTAACTAGAAATGAATATATTTGAAAATTTATGCATAGCAAAACTGAAGTTACCTTGTTAAAGCCTTTAAATTCTGAGAGGAAGCAGGCATCCAACTATCAGTGGCATTGTGTGGTTTTGATACAGTTATTGATCCGTACTCATTCTCTCACATTATTACTTATCTTGAAAACCATTCTATGATTGTTAGAGATTTTTGATGAATTGATTCAACACTCTTAGGACTCTGTTCCTTATATTTTGGCCAGAAATGATATGCCTTAATACATTCCACTGTGACTACAAATGTGGGAACCTTCCAACCAAAATATTAGTTTCCTTGCATTTCCCAGAGTATATAAATGGATTTTAAAAACACTTAGTAGAGGTACTATCTTTGGGGTGGAGTGATTTTACTGTAAATAAAGTGTGTTAAGATTAGACTTCCCCAAGGATCTTACCAATCCAAAATACCACTTGTTTAAGACCTTATTTGTAATACTAGCCTCATTCATAATCATGTCCTCATCACTCCACCATTGATCGAGAGATGCATGAGAAACTCTAACCCCAGACATGTGAAAAAACATATCAGATTAATCAGTAGAGATTACATCAGTAGTTTGGAACAAAAACCATACTTGAAAAAACTAAGATTAAAAAACCAATTTATTTAAAATCAATTTTGGGTTAATAAAAGTTTATATTATCATGATGAATTCCATCAATTCATGTAGGTTGTATTGTCTTATATATAGATATGTATGTGTGTATAATGTGTTCTTTAAATCTATGAAATATAGAAAAGTATACAGTGAAAAGTTAACTTCCTCATAATGCCATCTCCCAGAGATAACTCCTGTATTTACATATACTTTGCTATACATACAAAGATAAGTTCTAGAATAAGTAGTGTTTCACTTGTGATTCGGAATAGACACATTTGTTATTAGCCATTCCATTGGTTAAGAAACTGATAAGGTCAAAAAAGATACTGATTTCTTGATTCTAAGTGATGGTGGGTTACTACTGCACTACTTATATAAATACTTTTAAGAGTCCTGAAGTGACTTATTTGAAAAGTCATGAACTTAAAAAAATACAAAAAGCAAAAATTACAATATCCCCCCCCCAAAAAAATGAATTTGTTCTTCACATCATTTATATCAACAGAGTTTGTGGCTTGTAGATGCTCACTCAGTAAGAGTGCATAACATTTTAGTGACTTATGCCCAGGTGTTGATGGCAAGAAAAAGTCATTGGCAGTGTATCAGAAAGGGTTTAGAGAGGAAACAATTGGTACACTCAGAGTGTTTAACTGAGAATAATTTATGGGGATTTTGTGCAGAGGTGTGGGCAGGTGTCTTCTTTACAAATGACTTACTACGTTTTGTAAGTAAGATCTAAGTCAGTACTCTCATAGTGAATATTCTATCTTTTTTGCATATTCTCCTGAACTTATTGGTAGAAATATACAAGATATTATGAGTACATTTTTTTTATGAATCTCTTCTTGGTTTCCCAGACCTGTGCTCCTCAACTCTTTTCTCATCAACGCAAACTAACCCTAATCCTATCCTGGGAGATTGAATGAGGCTTTTTTTTTCCATTTATTAAACTTTTATTTAATGAATATAAATTTCCAAAGTACAGCTTATGGATTACAATGGCTCCCCCCCCATAACTTCCCTCCCACCCGCAACCCTCCCCTTTCCTGCTCCCTCTCCCCTTCCATTCACATCAAGATTCATTTTCAATTCTCTTTATATACAGAAGATCAGTTTAGTATATATTAAGTAAAGATTTCAACAGTTTGCCCCCACATAGCAACACAAAGTGAAAAAAATACTGTTGGAGTACTAGTTATAGCATTAAATAACAGTGTACAGCACATTAAAGACAGAGATCCTACATAATATTTTTTTAAAAAATTAATTAATTTTCTATGCCATTTCCAATTTAACACCAGGTTGTTTTTTTTTTTTTTCATTTCCAATTATCTTTATATACAGAAGATCGATTCAGTATATAATTAGTAAAGATCTCATCAGTTTGTACCCACACAGGGCACACACTGTGTGAATGAGGCTTTTAATCCCAGTCTACCCATGAATCAGGTTGAGAAGATGACTGCCTTGGCACAACTAAGGGGGGTTCTGCTCCAGGCCCATTTCTTACTTTCTTCAAATTACAACTTTATATTCCAAGTATCAGACTGGCTCAACTTTGATATCATTGTGAGAACTATTCCTCCCCTTCTGACACCTCAGACCTGGAGCTATCCGGTTCTTTTTCACAGTGTCTTTGCTGTCTATCCTTATTTGTTCTTCTCACTTCCCAATTGGCTGATATTTTGTACTAGAAACCTCACATGACCCCTTCAAAGCTTACTCCTCTTCCTTCAATATCAGTTATTAATACCACTCCAAAACTGAACCTGGGAGTGACATTTGTTCAGTGGTTAAGACATCACTTGGGACATTCATATTCCATATTAGAATTCCTGGATTCTGGGGCCAGAGCTTTGGTATAGCGGGTAAAGCCTCTGCCTGTGGGGCCAGCATCCCATGGAAACACCGGTTCCAGTCCCAGATGCTCTACTTCCAATCCAGCTCCCTTCTAATGCACCTGGGAAAGCAGTGGAATATGGCCCAAGTCCTTGGACCTCTGCATCCATGAAGGAGACCTGGAAGAAGCTGCTGGCTCCTGGCTTCGGAGTGGCCCAGCTCCAGCTATTGTGGTCATTTGAGGAAATGAACCAGTAGATGGAAGATTTCTCTCTCTCCTCTCTCTCTCATTCTTTCAAATAAATACATAAAACCTAAAAAAGAAAAAAAAAATTCCTGGATTCAAATCCTGGTTCTGCTCTTGATTTCAACTTCCTACTAATATGTACCCTAGGATACCTCCATCTAAAACAGTACTTACGTAAGTGTGTAAATGCTCTAGTGTTTTGTTATCTGATGTATGACTCAGTACCTCTTGCAGGTGATGCCTCAAGTACTTAGGTTCTTGCCACCCACATGGGAGACCCAGATTGAGTTCTGGGCTCCTGACTTTGCTTGGCCCATCCTCAACTATGGCAAGAACGTGAGGAGTAAGCCAGCAGATGGAAGATCTCTCTCTCTCTCTCTCTCTCTCTCTCTCTCTCCATCTCTCTCTCTCTCAATCTCTCTGTCTCCTTCTCTCCCCTCTCTCCCTCTCCCTCTCTTTCGCTGCCTTTCAATTTTTTCTTTAATAAACAAAAATGTAAAAAAAAAACAACTTGAATCTATGATGCTAATTTAAACTTTACACTCCCCTTCAATCACATTCAGTCACCTCACTTCATGATCTGTCCTTACAGTCTTTCTTTTCCTGTAATTAATTAATTTATTTTTGAGATGACATTTTTCATTTATATTGTAGTCAAAGGCTTAATGCTCTACTAAAAAACCATACTGCCTTTTTTGCCCATTTATTTATTCCTTTTCACTTGCTTTGTGCCTCCTTTGCTTCTACCTTTCCCACAGGATTCCTTAGTAAGATTTAAAATTACACTGTACAGGGGCTGGTGCTATGGCACAGTGGGTTAATGCCCTGGCCTGAAGTGCCAGCATCCCATATGTGTGCTGGTTCGAGACCCAGCTGCTCCATTTCCAATTCAGCTCTCTGCTATGGCCTGGGAAAGCAGTAGAAGATGGCCCAAGTCCTTGGGTCCCTGCACCCATGTGGGAAGCTCTGGAGGAAGCTCCTGGCTCCTGGCTTTGGATCAGCGCAGCTCTGGCCGTTGTGGCCAGCTGGGGAGTGAACTATCGGATGGAAGACATCTCTCTCTCTCTCTCTCTCTCTCTCTCTGTATCTCCTCTCTCTGTGTAACTCTGATTTTCAAATAAATAATCTTTAAAAAAGAAAAAAATAATAAAATTACACTCTACATTTTATCTCTTTACCAACTGCCTCTTCAGGTGTAAGGATAGCTAATGCTTTCTCTTCATTTTAGATTTTAAACGTTGAATACTCATACCTCTGAGTGATTTATTTTCCTTTCAGGATTAGAACTGAAAAGACAATTTGGCTTACAGTAATATAAGAAATTTTTAAAGCCTGGCACTTTACAGTTTATTGGGTACAACTGTAAAAACTCGTCACAGCCATGCCATCTTGTAATTAAAAAGTTTCTGTTATTTTTGAAGCCCTGTAAGAGGTTCTGAGTCATACACTGGATAACAAAATGTTAGAGCAAACATTTACACACTTATGTAAATACTGCGTTTAGATGGCATACTCTGGAAACCTCTTTCTGCTAAATCAGCCCATCTTTTGATTTTTTTTTTTTCCTATTCTAGTTTTTTGTGAACTCAGTATGACAATGTGAAGCTTTTAATATAGTTTCCTTTGTGGCCAGTGCCTCATTGCTAAATCTGCTGGAGTTAACAAGGCCAAGGACACTGGTTTGATTTCCCAATGGATCCAGTATCTTCCTGTTAGATTGTAGCCACTGAGTGTCCTTCAAATCATGACCAACCATTTCATAAAAGTTGTCATGAGGCAGGCCGGTGCTGTGGCTTAACAGGCTAATCCTCCGCCTTGGGGCGCCAGCACACCAGGTTCTAGTCCTGGTTGGGGCGCCGGATTCTATCCCGGTTGCCCCTCTTCCAGGCCAACTATCTGCTATGGCCCGGGAGTGCAGTGGAGGATGGCCCAAGTGCTTAGGCCCTGCACCCCATGGGAGACCAGGAGAAGCACCTGGCTCCTGGCTTCGGATCAGCGCGATGCCCGGCCACAGCGGCCATTGGAGGGTGAACCAACGGCAAAAAGGAAGACCTTTCTCTCTGTCTCTCTCTCTCACTATCCACTCTGCCTGTCAAAAAAAAGTTGTCATGAGGCACATGGCGAAGAGGAGTCAGTGGCCATTCAACATAAAGCAAGTTAGGGCACACATCCTACTGGAAACGGCGCCGATCAATCTTCACATACGAATAATTCAACATTTATTTTAGCTGTACAATTTGTTGCAGTGGCACCTCTATGACCCTCAACTGTGTTATTTTTCCCAATATTCTGTCTTCTTTTTCCAGTCTTTCACCTGGATAGCTTACTGAATTTGTCGTGAAAAGAACATGGTGTTTGGAGTTAGATCCTTATCACTAATGAGTTCCGTGACCTTGGCTAAATTTCTTAACCTCTAAGTTTGTTTCTTCCTCTGAAAAAACACCTACCTTATATGGTTGTAAGAAATAAGGGGCCGGCGCTGTGGTCTGGTAGATAAAGCTGCCATCCTCAGCACTGGCATCCTACGTGGGCGCTGGTTCGAGTCCCAGGGCTCCATTTCTGATCCAGCTCCCTGCTAATGAGCCTGGGAAAGCAACAGAAGATGCTCCAAATACTTGGCACCCTGCACTCAAGCAGGAGACCCAGAAGAATCTCTTGGCTCCTGGTTTTGGATCAGCCAACTCTGGCTGTTGTGACCATTTGGGGAGAGAATCACTGGATCGAAGATCTCTCTGTCTCTGCTTTTATCTCTCTCTCTCTCGCCCTCTCTTTCTTTCTCTCTCTCTCTCTCTCTCTGTAACTCTGCCTTTCAAATAAATAAATAAATCTTTTTTTTAATTTGACAGATAGAGTTAGATAGAGAGAGAGAGAGAGAGAGAGAGAGAGAGAGAAAGGTTTCCTTCCGATGGTTCACTCCCCAAATGGTCACCACAGCCGGCACTGCGAAGATCCGAAGCCAGGAGCCAGGTGCTTCCTTCTGGTCTCGCATGCGAGTTCAGGGGCCCAAGCACTTGAGCCATCCTCCACTGGCACCGAATTTTCAACAGTGGAGTAAAATATAGTCCTCCCCAAAGAAAGTTGTGTTTAATGGAGATAATTCGGCTTCAATTTGGAAATTCCAATTAGTTAAAATGTCCAATTAGGAAATTGCATAGAAAATTAATCAATTTTTAAAAAACATTAAGGATCTCTGTCCTTAATGTGCTGTACATTGTTATTTAATGCTATAACTAGTACTCCAACAGTATGTTTCACTTTGTGTTGCTATGTGGGGGCAAACTGTTGAAATCTTTACTTAATATATACTAAACTGATCTTCTGTATATAAAGAGAATTGAAAATGAATCTTGATGTGAATGGAAGGGGAGAGGGAGCGGGAAAGGGGAGGGTTGGGGTGGGAGGGAAGTTATGGGGGGGGGAAGCCATTGTAATCCATAAGCTGTACTTTGGAAATTTATATTCATTAAATAAAAGTTAAAAAAGTCCAATTAATTAAAATGATATAAAGCAAGGAAAAAATCCTTTCCATTTTCCAGTTGCAGTAACCATGTTTCAACTGTCCAACAGCCACTGAACGAATGGCTACTTGTTTGGACATAGCAGCTTTGAACCTTTTGTTGTCACTTCTAGAGGGTCCAAAGACCTCACCAAGTTCAGCCTTGCTTTCCATGTCGCTTGGTTAAGAACTGTTCCTATAAGGGAAGTTTAGTTGGCCCAATCCTTAAGAGGCCACTTGGGACTGCAGCAATCTGAGTGCCAGGATTCTGGTCCTGGCTCTGCTTCTGATCCAGTTTCCTTTCTCCTGTTCCCTTATCCTGGAAAATGCTGTGTGATGGCTCAAGTCCGAGTTCTGGGCCCAGCCCTGGCTATTGTGGGCATTTGGGAAGTGAACCAGTGGATGGGAGATCTCTCTGTTAGGAAAAAGAAGGAGGGGGTCGAAAGGGGAGGTGGGAGGGAGGGAGAGAATGGAGGGAGGGAGGGGAAAGGAAGAAAGAAAGAATTGTTCTTTTCACATTTACAAGGCAATTCGCAGTGCAAAAGAATTTACAAGTTACTTTCCGAGTATTCCAAGTTCATTATCCGCATTTGCCTAGGAATAAATTCCTCGTCAAAATCAAGGAAACTTTCAGAAGGAGGAAAGCAGGTTATGGATTTGGATATAGAAAAACAAGCTCAAGATGAAGTGGTTGCAGCATTGTCGCGCGATGTTAGATTAGGGCTACCGATTTTCACCTTCCGGACAAGCAACTTTCAGGGTCTGCACTTCTCGGAGCCTACAACTTCTCTCAGAAGAATCCAGGCAGTAGCTGCTGAACTTGCATAGATAGGGATGTAGCCAAAGTCCTCTTCTATTTTTAGCCAGAGCAACTGTTGGCCAATTCAACTTTCTGGGCAGAGAAGTGCACCCCCCTGCAAAACGGACACGCAGAAGGTTAGCCCTTTGCCAGGTCCCCTTTGAAATCCCCTCACACTACTCCCACCGAAACGCGATAGCGCAATTGTTTTCCGCAGCGGCTGCAGCCAGCCCCATCACGCGCGCGCCCCGGGCACCCCCTTTGCCTTCTCGGTCTGGGCTCCGAGCCCCACCGCGCTGCCCAGCTGGGGGCGTGGCCCGGCGCGAAGGGGCGTGCCCAGGGCCGGGGGCGGGGCGGCCGCGCCGGGAGGCGGAAGTTCTCGCGGGCCGCGGGGACGGCGCACGCACCGCCAGTCACTTGTCAGCGCTCGTCTGAGGCGGAGGCAGCGCCGCGCCGGACCCGAGGTGAGTGTCCGGCGGCTGCCGATGCGCGGCTCGGCTCCGTGGCAGGGAGGAGGCGAGAAGCCGGTCTCCTCGTGGGCCGGCTCGCCGAGGAGGAGGAAGGGGCGCACCGCGGGCCGGGGCGGCTCCTCAGGTGCTTTCTGGGCGCGGAGCGGCGGAGGTGGGAGAGCGGCCAGGGCGCGAGCGGCTCCCGTGAGAGGCAGTGCGGGAGTGGGCGTGAGGCCGGAGGGCGAGCCCTGCCCGCTCGGGTCGGCCGGGAGGAGCGCCCTGGAGGCTGGGGGCTGGTGCGGGCGGGCTCCGGGGGGCTCCTGAGCCCCGCCGCGCCGACCTTCCCCTGCCGGCTGCCGGCGTGGCTGGGCGGCCCGCCTCGGGTCTCCCCACGACCTGCGCCAACCCCTCGAGGGAAGACGTGAGTTGTGTGTGTGTGTGTGTGTGCGCGCGCGCTCAGGGTCCTGAGGATCCTTCGTCCCCAACCCCCCCACCCCCAGTATTTACAGTTGTGTAACCTGTTCAGGGAAAACTTGTGCGCCCAGACATAAAGCTCGTTTAAAAAAAAAACAAACAAACAAAACTTGCCTAGTTGTTGGGGCTTTTGCAAAGGCGGTGCGTTTGACAATAAGTGGAAAAAGGAAGGGCGTATGGACAGGGCAGAACTTGGAAAGAAAATCCGTAGCCTGCGCTGGGCAGGGCAGGTCTAGGGTGTGATCGCCGGCTCCTATCCCAGGTCCGCCTCCCTGACCGCGGGGACGTCTGAACCCGCCTGCCACGGAAGCAGCGCGCCCGGGAGCCTTATTTGGCCAACAGGGCGAGGCGCGAACCTCGGCTGGAAACTGTCTCGTCGGCTACTTTTCGTCCTACGCCTGTGGCTTCTGTAGCTCTGCTCCATTATCCCCCTATTGGGGGGGCGGGGGAGGGAACCTCAAACTATTTCTTCCTAATTTCAGGCTCTACTTGTCACTTGGTGCAGATCATCGCAAGTTCTCCACCCTAAGAAGCTCGGGTACAAGTGTGGCAATACCAAGCTTCCTAGTCCTAAAGTGAGGTTATTGTGTAGACTTTACCCCAAAGGAATCCCCACGTTTTCTGTGTTTCAAAGCAGGTTTGTTTCCTGCTGACTCGCTTATTTAGGAAGGGTTTGGTCACTAATAGCTAGATGGAGGAGACCCGGAAAAGGCCACTACAACTGTCGCCATGGCTTAGGGATCAGAAGGTCTGGAAGGCAAATGAATTGCAAGTGAAGCTAGCAGGAGAGTCCAGCTTGGAGATGACGCTGGCTACAAGTGCAAAGACTCTGGCCTCGTCCTGTGACTGTGACCTTGCAGATCCTATAAATTCTGACAACAAGTGGGAGAAGTCAGGAAGGGAGTCCCCAAGTTAAGGGAAGTTGCATGTCCATGGCTTGATATATAAATGAAATAGATTTTCTTGTAGGGAAGAATGGGCTAAAGGAAGTTGAGCCTGAAGTTCACATACTTCCCCTGCCAGAAGTTAAAGATTAAAAAAAGGAGGGCAGGCAGCCTGCGAAAGTCAGTTGGCTTTACGTGATTCTGATTTGTTACGTGTGCCAATAGCAAGATTTTCTCGACTACGCTACTAGTTTTAATGAAGATCATCTTTTGCATTGCAGGAAAGCACCACCTCCCCGCTATTAATTTTTCACCTCCATGCAACAGTTTAACTTCTGGCGTGGCTTTGGGTCTTTTTAGTGCCTGTGTCTGCTACTTCAGTACTGAAGCAATGTGTTACTGCCTGCTAGTTTAATGTACTACCATGCCTTGGGAAAGCTCATTGAGTGTCTAAGTAGATACAGTGCAGATTTTTCCCTGATTTAATTTTTCTTTAAGAACCAGGCTTATTTGAAGGTTGGGTCTAATTTTCCCTTTCTGAGAAGAAGGAATCTGTTTGCTTTAAGTTTGAATAGCTGCATCTGTCACTCTGAATTTGGTGTGAAGGGATGGTAATTTTCAGTGTGTTAAAAAATGGAAAAATATGTCAAGACAGGTAATATAAAGTGAATTTGGTTGAACAGCTCAGATTTTCCAAGGAAGTGTCTTAAATGGCTGCTTCCTAAAGTGTCTTTTAATAATTTTAAAATTATACACCTGTTAATATTTTTAATACTTTTTAAAGGAGAGACCTGTTATGTGTCTTAGTGTTACATTAAAAAAAAAAGAAAACAAAACTCAATTCCTGCCAATTTCTCCCATCCATATAGAAAACGCCCAATCAGACTTCATTTTTTTTTTTTTTTAAGTACAACCTCCTTGAGAGTCATTAGGAGCACAAGCAAAAAAAAAAAAAAAAAAAAAAGGAAAAAAGAAAGCACTGAGGTGCCGATTCTTTTTTAAATCTCAGTTCAGTTTCATGCATAAAGGTTAACCCTGTGGTCCTATCGCATTCAGTCATAGTTGTATTCAGTGAGTGCTCACCCCTTGCCTGGTGAGAAGTGTGTATGAAACAAAAAGCCACTTCTGCCTAAATGTCACCATACTCAAGCATTTGTCATTGCCTATTTGAGGGAGAAGTGAATATTACTTTAAGTATAGAAGATACCATGTCCCTGGAAAAGAAATACGAGTTGTAATTCATGATTGGAGGAAAGGGTTTTGTGCACAGGAAAACATCTTCTGTTTTAAACAATTTAGTGTTTGGAAGGCATGAATGGGAGCCTGCTGCTTTGCAGCCCTGTCCATGTGTTAGAATAGCTTAGAATTTAAGTAAGTGAAATTGAAGGACTCTTGCCAACTGCAGGCAAAAGAATGTATGAGGTAGAAGGAAAGGGAAAATCACTTTGAGTTAAACCTGAAATAAAATCCTGCTTTTCTTATATACATTAATGAGGTGTTGTAAAGTACTTTGAATTAAAGTTTGTATGCAGGAAGCTAGAATATTGGATTGTAGCAAATTGTAAAACTGGTCAAGTAAGTGTCTAGAAATATATTCTGATACAGAATTTTTAGACTACGGAAATTGACATGAGTATAAAAACTGTTTATTAGCTTATACATTCCTTTTCTTAGGCTGAAAATAGTGAGGAACTTAATAGACTTATTAAAATAATTAAGTTGGATTTATATTAAATACATTCAAATGTGTAGTAAGGTTTCAAATAAACATTTTTGGTAACCATTTAATTTTCTTTTACAGTTTCTTACATTTTCTGGCATTGGCCCTTCAGCCATTAGAACCATGAGCAACTACAGCGTGTCCTTGGTTGGCCCAGCTCCTTGGGGTTTCCGACTGCAAGGTGGCAAGGATTTCAACATGCCTCTGACAATCTCTAGTGTAAGCAGACTTTACAGATTTTATTACAGATGTTCATTCAGTGTGTGGCGCTCGAAATCTCAGGGCTCATTGTTGAATTCTCTGTTGACCTGTACTTTGTTATGATTGCTTGTAGGATTTGACTTTGGCAAATTTAGTTATCTATAGTGAAGGAAGGGAGAGGAGATTTAGCAAGGATAAATGATTTCATTTTAGTTTACTTTTTATTTCACTCCCCGAACCCCATATTACCAGTAGTAAAATGGAAAAGCATTTAATTGAGGACAGACCCTAAAATTTTGTGTGGCCAATTCTTTGGACTTTGTACTTTCTGCATATATAACTTTAAAAGGTTGCGGTATGGAATTTTAGCTGTCCCTCTCCTATCTAAATGTTGTTTATTAAAAACTTTTGCGTAAAATCAGATTAAATGACTATTTTTGGTGTTATTTCCTGAAATAGCTTTCTGTGGAGGTGCTGGTCAAACAGTAAAATGACCAAAGCTACCTGTCTTTCAGGAGGAAATAAAGGGCTTGAGTTTCCAATTACAGAGTAAGGCTATGATTAATTGAGATTTGGCATTTTACTCACTATGAATGTAGTTTGAATGTACTCTTTGAAGATATTCTATGTAAGTATTTTAAGGATATATTTTCATGATGATGAGGAGGAGGACAATAATTGTAGCTTCCAGTCAAGAAATGTTTCACTTTCATCACCAATAGAAAAGAGTTACTATTGGTTGCTTACATAACTTTCTAGAGTTCTGTTTTGTCTTTTAAAACACTAGAGAGATAGACAGATGGGTAGAAAGAGTTTCCATCTGTTGGTTCACTCGCCAAATGCCTGTAATGGTCAGATCTGAGCCAGGCCAAAGCCAGGAGCCAGGAACTCAGTCCAGGTCTTTTAAGATGATGGCAGGAGCCTAATTACCTGAACCATCATCTTCTGCCTCTCAGGGTACACATTAGCAGGAAACTGGAACTTGAACCTAGGCACTGTGATAAGGAATGCAACATCTCAACCAGTGGCTTAACCACTAAGCCAAAAGCCTGCCCCCAAAGGGCTTATTTATGTGTATTCAAATAAAGCAGGATTTCTATTCTTTTACTCAAATGATAGAATATTATATACACTGTCCCATGGCTTGCTATTTTTTTCTTTAGAATTTACAATGGAAAATTTTTCCTAGTAACGTATAATGTGAATATAAACTTTTCCAGACAACTGTATAGTATTCTCTTATAGTTAAGTAACACTTATTTAACCAGTCCTTTGCTAAAGGGCATTAATATTGTTTCCAATGTTGCTATTACAAACAGTGCTGCCATGAGCACCATATAGACACATACCTGCATACGTATGACTGTGTATGTCATTTTGATAGGCTGCGTTTTTTCCCCCCTAATTACTATAAATATATCATCTCAGTTAATTCTCACACCAGTCTAGAAAATTGTGATATTATTCCCACTGTACAAAACTCCTGTGAGCTCACGTGGCTGGTGTGGAAGAGCTGACTTTCAAGCTGGAAGCTGTTGCCACAGTAATAATTTGCTTTATCTTAAATTTGGTTAGATTGTTTCTCTACTCAGGTGTTTAGAAGGTTATCTTTTGTTTCATTAATATATGTGTATATATATAAAAGCCTCTAGAAAGTTATACAAATAGCTATATAAATACATACTGCATCTTAGTGTGCTTGCATATATGTGTTTGTGTGTCCATCTTGATTTTGCAAGATTAAAAATCAGTTTGTAACACTATTTAAGAGCTACAAACCCCATTTTATTAATAGTTTCTTTGTTCTGGGCTGCATATTTTGAAATTTTATCTCTATCACCAATTTCCATCTTGATTCCAGTTAATTAGATTTTATAAGGTCTTATGTATATTCATAATCCAGCCTGCAAGTTTTAGGAGCTTTTATGATTGGATGAAATTGTACATGTAAAGGGTCCATGTGAAAATGTGTCTTGTGATTTATTCTTGTTTTTTCCTTCTGCTGAAGATTTATTATGAGGATAGAAATGGTAGTTGAATATTGCGTATTTTTGCTAGTATTTTATATTAAGTTGGAACATTTTACTTTTTTAATTAAAGTGAATTATAGTTTAAAATACTTAAGTTTTTGCTAGAAAAAAGTCTAGGAATGTATTGACATCTAAATGAAATACACATAATCATCCTTTTGTCTTTTGTTAATCAGAATGTAAGTGGAATATGCAAATTTTGTGGTAGTATGCCTTTAAAAAGTTTTATGTGCTTCAGTTCCCTGGCAGACAATTTGAGATGGTAGCTCTATGTTGTGATGCTGATACAACAGAACACTGTGTACATACGTATGTGCCCTCCCCTGGCAAAGAAGAAATGCCTTCCTTGTGTAGACAGAGTGCTAATTAAAGGATTTCAAACATACTGATTAGAAGAGACTACGGTAACAAAGCTGCTGAGTTATTTCTGTTCTCTTACAAAAGTCTCTGCCATCTCCTGTGACCTTTTTGGGCCTTGTGCAGTGGGGCATGCAATCCATTCTGGACTGGAGAGGATTGGAAGGGGAGGGGGAGGAGAGAAGGGAATGTTGGCTTAACTGGCCGGTAAGGCTGTTGGCCTTTCATTGTAGTTATTTTTAACCCCTTGTGGGTTTAGTTTAAACATGCCCAGGAACATTAATGAAGATTTGTGCCTAATAACTAATTTATGTTGTGGTAAAATTATTAACGTTATAAATTTTAAGTTACTCTCATCTTAATTAGTTCTTTGATTATACTTATTCTGCCTTAATTATATAAAATTACTGGGATATTTTTCAGTGAATATCAGGTTCTTTAATAGTGCCAAGAAGCAATTAAAACCTGAAAGCATGCCTTAAAACATGTAATTTAATTCTCTTATTTTAATAATGCATATGAAATTCTTAGTAAGGTTTGGCATACAATATTCTCTCAATTGTTATCTTTTATGATGACATTATTAAATTAAAAAGAAAATTTAAGGAATGGAAACTGTCTCCCATAATTGTAGGGAACATAGCAGTAATATGTTTTTTCACTTAGAGTTTATTGGAATTGAAAAAGAAAAAAAGAGTCAGAAGTTTGTGTTTAGCTGGGAACCTGTATCTTTATATTTAGCGTTCAGAAACATTTAGTTCTTTGGTCAGATATTATGTTGAACTCTGAAGGACCCTTTCCATTCCTTTATAACATAGTAATTTTGGGGCACAAATTGTGTTTTGAGATAAATAAGCTGCTGGCAGGGACTAGGAGCTTTTTGTTTTGTGAGATTTTGTTTTACTGGCATATGAATATGCTGTATATGACTTTATCTTAAGCATACAAACTATAAAATTTTAACATTTCATTAAGATTTCTTCATCATCTGTGATGTGTGAGTCTTGTATACTATTTTGTGGGTGAATTTCTAAGATTGGCAATTCTTGCTAACTTTGAAAAAAATCCTTCAGATTACTGTAACTGTATGATCACATGTCATTGTCTTCAATTTCTTATCCTTAAAGTGGGGTGCTGGCTACAGGAGTTTGCAGACAGAGTGTTTATGACCCTGTGTTTATGGACTTGCCCTGAAGCTGTGGAATGCGGGGATGGGTTTCATTGTAGCAGTGTGGGTTTTGTTGGTCTTTGCCAATATATTTTATAAGAAGAAATAGGAGACTTGTTGCACAATTCAGGGCTGTATTTTGGCAAATTGATATGCCTCACAGTAGAATTACAAGAAGGATTATGTATTTGTGAATGCTATCTTTTAAGTTTAATATCTTAAAATTTAAATACTCTGCTCGGTGTTATTTCTCATGTGCTATTTCACTGTCAGTAGTTGGATTCTGTGAAGATTGTCTCCCAATTCTCCAAAAATATATTTAGACACCTCTTAAGTAGATAAGAATGAGGTCAGACTTTTCAATACCGGAATAATGGTGACTTTGAGTCTTAAAGTTAGGGGAGGATGAATTGTTACAAGCTCAGACAAACTTTTAGTTGGATTTGAAAAGCAGAAGAAATTGACCACTTTCTGGAATGGCTTCTGTGTGGGAGTATAACACAACAGAGAAAGACACAAATTGTGTAGCACTTTGAATTTGTGTAGCACTTTGCCATTGAATGTATTCATTCAGTAGTGATATAAATTCTTCCTGGAAGCTTTTTTTTTTTTTTTTTTGACAGGCAGTGTGGACAGTGAGAGAGAGAGACAGAAAGGTCTTCCTTTTGCGGTTGGTTCACCCTCCAATGGCCGCCGCGGTAGCGCGCTGCGGCCGGCGCACCGCGCTGATCCGATGGCAGGAGCCAGGTGCCTATCCTGGTCTCCCATGGGGTGCAGGGCCCAAGGACTTGGGCCATCCTCCACTGCACTCCCTGGCCACAGCAGAGAGCTGGCCTGGAAGAGGGGCAACCGGGACAGGATCGGTGCCCCGACCGGGACTAGAACCCGGTGTGCTGGTGCCGCAGGTGGAGGATTAGCCTAGTGAGCCGCGGCGCCGGCGTCCTAGAAGCTTTTAAAGAAGATACTAAGTGTTGGCAAGTGAAAAGTTTGGGTAGAAACGAAACATGCCCAGTCCTACAATACTAGACAATGTCATAAGCCCTGAAACAGGACGGTATATTTGATGAGATGACAGTGATACAGATAAGTTTTCCTCAGTTCTAGTGGGCATAGAATTTTTTTTTTTTTTTTTTTTTTTTTGGTCTTTGTAAGGGTTGACTTCTTTCAGGAGAAATTAGTTGAACTTGAAGGATGTAATTTGAACATTGCCAAGTGAGGAGGGTATGGTGAAGACAAAGACTTTTTCTGCCATTGATTGACTCTGAGTAGAGCTGGGAGTGTTAGCTGAATGATTCTCCAGACAGGCCAGCTGCAAAGTTTCTCTCCTAGATGAGGACAGAAAGACTTACAGTCTTCTCAGGCTGAAATGGGAGAACCATCCTACCTTGAATAAATGAACTCATTGTTAATTTTAAGCTGTTGAGTATTTTCTTTTACATTCCCGCCAAACCACCCTGTCATTATGCCAAGTTAGAAAGTTAATTTAGTTTGTATAACTACATAATGTATATTTCACATGCATGTCCACCCTCTGCTTTTGTGTGGGGTACAGAGGCCTATCTTTTCCCATCTGGCAAGTTTCTATCTTTTGTGGTCACAATTATCAAGAATCTCGAGGTAATTCTGATGATATTTGGTGGTCTATTATTTGTAAAGAATTGAAAATCTTATTTCAGATTAGAGTTTCAGAAAAAAGGGACTTGTGCATTTTAGTCAGTGTCGGTCATTTTGGAAAAATATCAGTTAAAAGGAATTTTACTGGTGGGCAGGACTTCTGCATTTTGTGGAAGAAACAGTATTGTATGAGAATAAAGGAAGGATAGCACTTTATAATAAGAAGATTTTTGGGGCAGGTGTTATGTCAGGTTAAGTTAAACCATAGCTTTTAACACTCATATCCTGTATTGGAATGCTGATTTGAGTCCTGGCTCCTCTGCTTTGGATCCAGCTTCCTGCTAATGCATCCTGGGATGTAGGAAATGATGTCTCAAGTGCTTGGGCTCCTGGCATCCTTGTAGGAGACCCATATGGAGTTCCTAGCCCTTAGCTTTGACCTGGCCCAGTCCTGGCTATCGTGGGCATTTGTAGAGCAAACCAGCAGATAGAAGATACCTTTCTGTCTCTCTCTGCTTTTCAAGTAGATGAAAATAATTAAAAATTAAACATTTATCTTTTTGAAAAGAAGATCTTTATACAATCTATTTACCTATCCATGAGTTAGGTATAGTATCTGCTTACTTAAACTGAGAATATTGAAGCCCATGGACTTGTTTTCTTCTATTTTTGAGAATTTTGAGGCAAAGAGTTTCTCTTTATCCTGGTTGTTAGTCGGGCAAAATGTGAATGTACAGTAAACCAAGTGACTTTATGAGAGCCTGTTTGCTATAGTTCTTACCTGAATTCACATATACCACAGGACTGGTTATGCTGTTTGCCCCACTTACAACTACATGGAGAAGATATCTGATATGATTTAGTTAATCTAGACAGAAGGTGGGGAACAATTTGGAAATTCATAACATCACTTGTGGGCCATACAATACTATCAACTTAAAAATTAGTCTGCTATAGATTTATTGACTCTCAAGTCCCACCTGTGAATGCCTTGGCAGGGCCAGATGAAATGATTTTGCAGGCCTTCTATGACTGGCAGGCCAGATATTCTCCACCTTGGTCTAGAAGGAAATATTTTCCATGGACAAAAAAGGGGTTATTCATTTGTTGTCCCACAAGGGATAATTATGTTTCAGTTTTAGCAGATGAGAAGCTAGGTTTCTGAGATGGAAAACTATAAAATATGTTACAAAAAAGTTGACAAAATTAGATATTACCTTGTGAAATATCAATATGTGAATGCATTTGCAAGTAAAGGACACATGGGAGTGAAAAGAGAAAACTTCAGTTTGAATAACTAGAAAGCAGTGAGCATGGTGTCCACTTGTTTCTTTAGGTTTTCTAGGTACAGAGCTACTGGATAGCCTGTTGTGAAAGCAAGTTTGGGCCCCCTGCATCAACATGGGCTAAGTGTCTGCCTGCGGTGCAGGCATCCCATATGGGTGCCGGTTTGTATCTCAGCTGCTCCTCTTCTAATTCTCTCTCTCTCTCTCTCTTTCTCTGTCTGTCTCTCTCTCTCTGCCTCTGCCTCCATGTAACTCTGCCTTTCAAATAAATAAATAAATCTTAAAAAAAAAAAAAAGAAAGCAAGTTTGGGGATTTTTTTGTTTTTTTAAATCGACAGAAAACCCACTTTCTAGGCACAGTTTTTTTATTAAGATTAATTTTTGGGTAATTATGAATGTACAAAATACAATATTGAATAAATGTTTCAAATTAGGTTTGCAAGAATTTTTTGTAATATTGTTAAAACTGATTAATCTTTTTTTTTAAAGTATTTTATTTATTTGAGTTACAGAGAGAGGTAGAGCCAGAGAGAGAGAGAGAGAGAGGTCTTCTATTCTGCTGGTTCACTCCCCAAATTACCACAATGGCCAGAGCTGAGCTGATTTGAAGCCAGGAGCCAGGAGCTTCCTCTTGGTCTTCCATGCAGATGCAGGGGCCCAAGGACTTGGGCCATCTTCCACTGCTTTCCCAGGACACAACAGAGGGCTGGATGGTAAGTGGAGCAGCCAGGACTCGAACCTGCACCCATATGGGATGCTGGCGATTCAGGCTGGGGCTTTAACCCAATGCACCACAGCGCCGGTCCCAAAAGTGATTAATCATAATTTTACTTCCCCATCTTCCCCTCAACTTCTTTCTTCCCTGTTGCATCAGTGGAGTTATTCGTCCTTCTTTGAGTACTCAAATTTCTTGTGTATCCAATTTCACTCATTTTTTAAAAGGATTCATTTATTTGAAAAGGAGAGAGAGAGAAAGGATGAAAGAGATCTCTTCCATTTGCTGGTTCACTCTCCACGTGACTACAACAGCTGGAGGTAGGCCAGGCTTAAGCGACTCCATCTGGGTCTCCCATATGGATGGCAGGCACCTGAGTACTTGGTCCACTATCTGGTGCTTTCCCAGGCATATTTGTAAGAAGCTGGATTAGAAGCAGAGCAACTGGGACTCCAGCCAGCACTCTGATAAGAGATATTAGTGTTGTAAGCAGTAGCTTAACCTGCTGTGCCACAGTACCAGCCCCTCACTAACCCATTTTTTTGTGTGACAATTACTAGGACAAAGTTCATCAACCTGTTGACATGCATTACTCTTGGTAGGGCCAAATAGTTTTAGTAAATGTCCCTGATAGTCCTAAATGGAGGACACTAAAATGAACTGGGAAGGGTAACAGGAGGGAATTAAAAAAGAAAAAGATGAGGAAAAGAGAGGTTGTTTTTTTTTTTTTTTTTTTTTTTAGGATTTATAAATTTTGGAAGTCAGAGTTACAAAGAACAAGGGCCGGTGTGTGTGTGGGGGCAGATCAATCAATTGATCTTCCATCTGCTGGTTTACTCCCCAGATGGCCACAATGGCCAGCTCTGAGACAGGCTGAACTCAGGAGCCAAGAGCTTCATTGGGGTCTCCTACATGGGTGGCAGAGTCCCAAATACTTGGGCCATTTTCCACTGCTTTCCCCAGGCCATTAGCAGACAGCTGGATCAGAAGTGGAGCGGCCAGGACCTGAACCAGTGCCCATATGGGATTCTGGTGTCACAGGCAGCAACTTTACCCATTGTTTCACAATGCTGGCCCCAGAGAGAAACAATTTTTTTTTTTTTAAATTTATTTGAAAGGCAGAGTTACAGAGAGGCTAAAAGAGAGAGAGAGAGAGAAAGCGAGCGAGCGAGAGAGCTCCATCTGCCAGTTCACTTCCTAAAAGGCCAAAATGGCTGGAGCTGGGATGATTCAAAGCCAGGAGGCAGGAGCTTATTCTGGGTCTCCCAGGCAGGTGCAGGGTCCCAAGGACTTTGGTCATTTTCTGCTGCCTTCCAGGCCACACCAGAGAGCAGGATTGGAAGAGGAGCAGCTAGGACATGAATTTGCTACCATATGGGATGCCTGCGCAGCAGGCGGTGGCTTTACCAGCTATACTACAGTGCTGGCCCTGAAAGACATTTTTTAAAGGCCACAGTGGAGACAGTTATTTGCTGAGTCAGATTTAGAAATCTTCTTTTAACTTTTCCAACCACCCCCCCCCCCCCCCCCGCTTTAAGGTGTTTTATGTTTTTCTTTAGGTAAGGCGTTCATATGTCTTAAATCCAAAGATAGAATAGGGTGTAGAAGGGAAAGTCTCCTGTTGTCATGCAGGTCATTTCCTCTTCTGAAAACAACCAGTGTTGGTTTCTTATGTAGACATCCAGAGATAATCTGTAGAGATACATGTAAATAGATATATACTTTCCTCACCCTGCTATGCAATACAAATACAATAATTGTCATTAGGTGATGGAAACATAGTTGCATTTATAGCCAGTTTTGCCCTGTGTGAACACGAGAGAGTTCTTACACCACCTTCATATATGTATTGTTCAATCACCATATGTGGCATCTTGATGCAGTCAAGCAGTGGGGTAAACATGAGATGTATGAGGATGCTGGTGGTTATCATATGGAATACTGTTGTACAGTGAGTTTTCTTTTGTAAGTATAAGGAATACACATGAAAACAATGATAAAACATAGAGTATAGTGAATACATACACCAGTAGCTTAATACTTAGTTGACATTATCAAGTAGTCTGAATTGTATATAAGTGTATATATTCTTTTTATTTGAGAGGCTGTGGGGTGAGAGAAAAAGAGAGAAAGAGAAAAAGAAAGAGCAGTAACTTTTGTTGCTTGTTTGCACCTAAGATTCCTACAGTAGCCTGGCTGGGTTGAGGCCAAAACCAGGAGCCTAAGTGCAGTCTAGGTCTCCCACGTGGGTGGCAGGAACCCAGTTCCTTGAGCCATCACTCAGTATTGCAACCAGTGTCTGCATTGGAAGGAAGCTGGAGTCAGGAGCCAGAGTTGGGAGTTGAAACCAGGTAATCCGACTGGGATGCAGGTGTCTTATGTGCGAGTCGAAAGGTCTGCTCCGTGTGCTATGCTTTTATACTACTGGTAGTGCAGTGAGTTTGTGAAAAGTATGTTAAAGGAGCTGGCGCTGTGGTGCAGTGGGTTAATGCCCTGGCCTGAAGTGCCGGCATCCCATATGGGCTTATGGGCGCCAGTTCAAGTCCCGGCTGCTCTTTTTCCGATCCAGTTCTCTGCTATGGCCTGGGAAAGCAGTGGAAGATGGCCCAAGTCCTGGGCCCCTGCGCCGGCGTGGGAGACCCCAGGAAGCTCCTGGCTTCAGATTGGCGCAGCTCCAGCCATTGCGGCCAATTGGGGAGGGAACCATCGGATGGAAGACTTTTCCCTCTCTCCCTCTCTGTGTGTAACTCTGACTTTCAAATAAATAAATCTTTAAGAAAAAAATATGTTGAGTTACTGCATTACCATGGCTACAGTGTCACTAGATGACAGGCATTTTCCAGCTTTGTTATAATCTTATGGGATCTGTGTCAGATATGTGGTCCATCATTGACCAAAAATACTATTATGGAATATAAAACTGTAGCATCCTTAAAAATACTTTTAGGCATTTTGCTTTTTTCACTTAGCACAGTTTCGGTAAGTATATCTTCACTCTTATTTTATAGCTAGATTGTGTTTGGATTTGTCATTACTTAACAGTTCCTAACAATAAACAGTTGAGTTCTTTGTAGTCTTTTCCTTTTTTTGACACAGTAGTGTGATCTTTGCACATATGTATGAATATATTTGTCAGATAAATTCCTAGAAATGGAATTGCTCAGTCAAAAAGTTGAATGCATTTGTGATTTACATTGATATTGCCAAATAGAGACACTCCTACCCACAATATGAGAGTGTTTCCTTATACCTGTCCTGGCATGAGTTTCAACTGACTTTGATCTTCTCCAATCAGATGGGCCAACTTCCACCTGTCTCCTTCTTCCAGCACTTAATCACAATTATTCTACCAAGTATTCAGTGTGTTTTAAAGTAAGATAAAAATGTACTGACCTTCTTTAAATGATACCATTAATTTCTTAGAAGTGCTATTTTTGAATTCTTTCATCCAGAGCTTTTATTAATATCTATCTCTATCATTTGTTTCCTGTTTCTAAATGAATTTCCTTTCTGTGTTAACATATTACTCTGAATAATGTGGCAAAGGATTTGTGTGTGTATGTGTGTTTAGCAAGTTTTGGCATACAGCCCTGTCATAGAATTTTTGAAAGATTAAGCAAATCACATTTAATAAATTCAGAGTTGTTACTTTTGGATTTTTTCCAGTAGCCTGATATATTGTGTGGTTTCAGATCCCACTGTTCTCTAGTTATATGATGTGACAAGAAAACTCTTCATTATGTGGTATTCGGTATGGTATGAGTCCTGGGACAGTGAATTCACCTTTATGAGACTTACTGTGTTTTTATTATCAGTATTTATTAGTAACTGAATTCACAGAGGTTTCTGTGGTTTTCCACAGAGTGATGTCAGATGCTGTGAAAGTGTACTAATGTGTGGCACTAGATGTTTATTCATTTAAGCTTGTTGTAAGCAGTAGAGGGTACAAAGTTCTTCAAAAAGTTTGTGGAGATAAGGATTAAAAGATGTTTGTTGGGGTTGGCACTGTAGCTTAGCAGGTTAAGATGCCACCTGCAGCGCCGGCATCCCCTGTTTAAGTCATGGCTGCTCCACTTCCCATCCAGCTTCCTGATAATGTTCCTGGGAAAGCAGTGGAAGGTGGCCAAAGTGCTTGGGCCCCTGCTACCAACATGGGAGATCCAGATGAAGCTCTGGCTCCTGGCTTCAGCCTAGTCCAACCCTGGCTGTTGCGGCCATTTGGGGAGTGAACCAGTGGATGGAAAAACCTCTCGCTCTCTCTGCCTCTCCTTCTCTGTAACTCTGCCTTTCAAATAAATAAGTAATTCTTTTGTTTGTTTTAAAGAAGTTTATTTTGGTGTAAAAATTTGAAATTTGTGAATAGGTTTTTCATAATATACATTTTCCGCTAAGTTTTTGAATATACTGTATATAGATTCCATTTCAAAAATTTTTGCACAAAAATAAACTTTTTCATATGATTTTCCATGAACTTTTTGAACTTCCCCATATATATTAGTAACCATAATGACAAAAAAATTATGCCAGGGATGTTTGCATTTTTATTCGGTAAAAGATGGGGAAAGGGAAGTTTCTCTTTACTATGATGAGAACACTTTTGAAGTAGGTAAGATTTTGGACCATTTGTTTCTTGAATTTTGTGAATTTGTTAAAACATTTTTTCCCAAGATTCAAAAATTGATTTTACCATGGCCACCGTACTTTGGGATAATTGTCCTGTGTGAATTTTGATTTAACAAAAGCAGAAGTAGTTATTTGAATGATAATAATAGTTGAATACCATGTACCATTGATGGGATCAGGGATATAAGTGTTGTTAGTTCCACTGATGATAGAATTAATAGACTGGCATTATTTGAATGATTTCTGAGATATTAACCCTAAAGGGTATTCAAATTTAAAAATTGGCCAGAGGAGATCGTAGATGTGTTCCAAAAATATTCTTCTGGAAGACAGATGTCCTTTAGAAAATGAATGTTTTGGGGGCTGGCGCCATGACACAGGTTAATCCTCTGCCTGCGGCGCCGGCATCCCATATGAGTGCTGGTTCTAGTCCCGGCAGCTCCTCTTCCAATCCAGCTCTCTGCTGTGGCCTGGGAGGGCAGTGGAGGATGGCCCAAGTCCTTGGGCCCCTGCACCCACATGGGAGACTGAGAAGAAGCACCTGGCTCCTGGCTTCAGATCTGCGCAGCTCCGGCCATTGCGGCCATCTGGGGAGTGAACCAGCGGATGGAAGACCTCTCTCTCTGTCTCTCTCTCTCTCACTGTCTGTAACTCTCAAATAAAAATCTTAAAAAAAAAAAAAGAAAATGAATGTTTTATCCCTTAACTAGCATACACTGGAGATATCCTGGAGGAAGGATTCTGTTAAAAATACAAGAAGCCTTATATATGTACTTTTCATTTATTTTGTCTATTCCCTTAAAGTATCTCAATGCTACTAACTTGCAAATATCCTACATGGTTCTTTTGGTCTTTTTTATAGTAGGCATTTGTGCTTTCTTTCTAAATACTTCTATCCATTCTGGAAGATTCTAGTTACTTGTACTCTGATGTTTTAGCAGACAAGGGTGTTTCCAAAATTCATGAATAGTTCATCCCATCTTAGACTGGTTTCTCTTCCTCAGGCTGGCACCTTGCCCAGTCAAGAATTATAACATCTTACATTTAATACATTATTGCCCTATTTTAAGAACTGTAAGTTTCTCATTAAGTTTAAGTCTTCTGCCTGGCATCCAGGCTGTATATACATGCTCTACAGTACAGAGTTGTACTGTGAATCAGCCAGATTTTCTTTTCTTTATATTTGACTTGTGATTCTATTTTTGTCCTTTTGTGTCATGTACAACAAGCCTACATGTCTGCACATTACAGCCTTTCAAATGGGTGAATGAGTTACATTTCCCTTTGAATCCTAGAGGTATTGTGTAGGAAGCCACTTCTTGAAATATTTTTCTCGTGATAGTTTCCCTGTCTTCATACTCCTTAGCATTTATTTGTCTTTAAAAGTATTTCAGTTTTCAGATATCTCCCAGAACTATGTCTGACAACCCAGGTGGTAAGACCAATGTGAAAATAAAGAAACTGATTTTTGTGTGACTGCATAGTAAGGAGTTTAGAAGCTGCTCAAAATGGAACTTGTATTATTTTCTCTGTCTACTGTTACATTGCTTGAAATTTATACAATATCTATGTCTTTTATTTAAACAGAGGAGGAAAACCAAGCCTAGCCTGTGCTTTGTAAATGTACAAACTCAGGCTTGTCCTCACACTTTGGGAGGTTAAGAGAACCTGAGGGTCAGGCTGTGATATGCTGCTTACATGAAAGCTCAATATTATTTATGGTGGGAGGCAGCGCTGTGGCATAGCAGGTAAAGCCACCGTCTGTGGTGCTGGCCTCCCATTTGGGCGCCAGTTCGTGTCCTGGCTGCTCCGCTTCTGATCCAGCTCTCTGCTGTGGCCTGGGAAAGCAGTAGAGGATGGCCCATAGTCCTTGGGCCCCTGCACCTGCATGAGAGACCTGGAAGAGGCTCCTGGCTCCTGGCTTCAGATTGGCGCAGCTCCAGCCGTTGCGACCAGTTGTTGAGTGAACCAACGGATGATGGAAGACCTCTCTCTCTCTGCCTCTCCTTCTCTCTCAGTGTAACTCTTTCAAATAAATAAATAAAAAATCTTTAAAAAATTATTCATGGGAATAAATTCAGGAAAGAGGTAACTGTGGCATATTCAAGCTTAGTTCTTGGGGATTTTATTATGATTTATTATCTTCTAGGAGAGCTGAGTAAATTCTCAGTATAAGAGAGTACAGCCTCTTGGTATGGTTTTCTAGTGCAGCCCTTCTTTTGAATGACTCATATCTAAGCCAGAGAATGTGTTAGTTAATGTATATTTATTGATCTCTTACTGTTTATTAGGCCTTGGATATAGAGGGTGGCTTTCCATTTTCTGACATAAGAACACAAGAAATACGATGCAGAATATAGGAAGGAGCTTGGAATTAGGAGAGGATATATAATCAGATATAGGAAAGGAAAAACATGTGTTAGCCATACAGCCCAAGTCAAGGTAATAGGGAACCTCTGAGCTAGGATTTATAAAACGTGTGGAGAAGACACAGAGCAGAGTATCAGTAGAGATGGAAGTTGCTATTCCTACACTTGGTGATTGAGTCAGTTACTCAGTATCTTTATTGAGCAACTATTGTGTTGGATACTCTTTTGTTATCTGGGTACTGGAGATACAGAGGTAAGCAAAACAGAGTTATGAACTTTATAGTCTAGTAATGGGGATTGACTACTGACAGATAAATAGATAAGTAAGTGATATAATTCAACAAGGTGATGTGCTAGGGAGTACTGGGGATGGGAAACTGGGGTAAAGGTTTTACTTTAGTTTGGGCAGTGAAGATGAGCCCCTCTGACTGAGGAGGCAACTTTGTCTGAAGAACCAGTCACGGAAACAGCTGGGGGACCACACTAAGGGCACAGTAGGTTGCAAATGGAATGACCTTGGGACAGGAAGGAGCTTAATGTGTTCAAGAAATAGAAAGGAGGCCTGTGTGCAGGAGTGCGGTGAGCAAGGGGGACAGTGGAGTAAGGTGAGGAAGGGGGAGATATGTTTAGTGCCAGGATGATAGATGAGAGATCATGCTAGAGAGAAGGATAACATCAAGGCAATGTTAGCACAGCTCCTAGGACTCTGAGACGGATTCTGATTCCTCTGGGTTAGAGTGGGTTACTACAATTGTGATTTTACCATATGCCCAGGCTGATGTGTTTTGTAAATTGCCTTTGATGGGAATTCCAGGGGAAGAATGCCAAATTTTTTTTTGCGTGAAGAAATAACTTTGTAGCCTTCTAAGCTGTCTTTAAGAAGGTAAAGCACTCATTTTAATGTGTCTGTTTTAATAAGTTATTTTTAATTGTACCACATTCATGATAGCTGTTTGCATCCTGATTCATTTCTGTTTTGTAGTCTTTTGAATTTTTAAAAAAATTGCAGTAAGAATCAGATTGTTTCCCAGATGGCTTCTGTTTTCATTTCCGTGTGCTGTTATGACCTTTTCTGTTTTAATGAAGAAATGTTGCACACACATTCAGAAGTTGTTTACAAATTATGCCACTAGCATATTTGTTAGAGTCTGCCTCAAAGACAAAGTGAATGTTATGATGTTTATTCTAGGACAGATCCATTCTGCTGAAAAAGGCTTTAAAACGTGACTATTTTAAAAAATAAGATTAGCCTATTGATTGGTTAATACACTCAATGTGAAGAATTAGGTTTTGTGACACTTGTATGATTTCTAGCTGGGGGGTGTTTAAAAAATTAATAAGTTTTTACATTTCTGAATTTTCAGAGAGATCATTTGATGAGGATTAACATCTAGTAGGAGAAAATGATTTATTGCTGACATTTCTGTTCATTCAGATTTTCATGTTGTAAATATATCATAATGGAAAAACTTGTCATGATATAGCTATATATGTCTGAAATAGTCGTAATTCCTATATTATGAAGTAGTAAATGACATAATTTCATAGTTTATATTCAAAATCAGCTTTTTATCAATTCAAGAAAATAAGTTTTTTCTATGATTTTGAGGCTGTACTTGTAAAATAATGCTTTAAAAACCAACTTATGAATTACCTGTATTACATTAAATCCAATAAAAATAATATGCAATATATAGAAAAATTAATTAGTTCCTACCCTTAGAAAGACTTTCAGATAAGGATGAATGATTAAACATCTGTGAATATTGTATTTTTAAAGCAAATATATTACATTGTGGAGTTTTTCTCATAGTAATTTTTTAGGATTTATATTTTCTCTCAGTATACTTCAGGATTAATTATATTTTCCTTTTTTTTTTTTTTTAAGATTTATTTATTTGAGAGGCAGAGCTACAGAAGGAGAGAGGGAGAGGCAGAGACAAAGGTCTTTTTTCTGCTGGTTCACCCCCCAAAGGGCCTCAAATGCCAGAGCTAGCTCAGTCCGAAGCCAGGAGCCAAGAGCCTTCCCCAAGTCTTCCACATGGGTGCAGGGGCCCAAGCACTTGGGCCATCATCCACTGCTTTCCCAGGCCACAGCAGAGAGCTGGATCAGAAGTGGAGCAGCAGAGACACAAACCAGCACCCATATGGGATGCTGGCCCTACAGACTGAGGCTGAGCCCCCTGTGCACAGTGCTAGCCCCCAGGATTATGATTTTAGTGGACTACGTTCTACGTGCTGCTGAGTGCATTACAAGTACCAGCTCTGGAGCAGAAGGCCTGCAAGTGACTCCTGGCTCTGTAGTGTATATGTGTATAGCTGTATATTTATATGGCTTTGGGCAAATTATTTATTGTGCTCTAGATTCTTCCTCTGATGAGTAAGACTGAAATTGGGTTTACATCATGGGATTGTTGAGAGAATTAAATAAATTAACACATGTAAAGTTCTTAAAACTCTGCCTGACACACAGTAAATTCTCAGTTAAGTTTCCTATAACAATAGAAGTGTCCTTATAGTAAATGCTAGTAATATCTGTTTGGTACAGTTTTGAAATTGTTATTGAGATGATATTTCTAGATGTTTTTTGGATAACACCATCTTCAATTCTGGTTTTCTCTCTCTCTCTCTCTCTTTTAAGATTATTTATTGGAAAGTTAGAGTTACACAGACAGAAGGAGAGGTAGAGAGAGAGAGAGGTCTTCCATCTGCTAGTTCACTCCCCAACTGGCCGCAATGGCCAGAGTTGCGCTGATCTGGAGCCAGGAGCTTCCTCCAGGTCTTCCCAAGTGGGTGCAGGGGCCCAAGGACTTGGGCCATCTTCCACTGCTTTCCCAGGTAGAGATCTGGATTGGAAGTGTAGCAGCCAAGACTTGAACCGGTGCCCATATGGGATGCTGGCACTGTCGGTGGTGGCTTTACCTGCTATGCCACAGTGCAGGCCCCTGGTTTTCTTTTTTGAAGTTTTCATATAGGATATTTAATAAGCTCCCTTCTCAGTACACATGGGCATTTTGTAGTTTGAATTGAATTACTTCATGAAGTTATCTTTGTAAGGTGGGCATTGGTGCATTAGTTAAGATGTTGCTTGGGACTCTCATATCCCATGTTAGAGTGCGTGGCTTGAGTCCTGCTCCTCTGCTTCTGAGCCAGCCTCCTGCTAATGCTCTCCTTGAGAGGCCGCAGATGATGATGGCTCAAGTACTTGTTACCAACCTGGGAGTTAGGGATTGAGTTCTAGGCTCCTGGCTTTGGCCTGGTTTTTTTTTTTTTTTTTTTTGACAGGCAGAGTGGACAGTGAGAGAGAGACAGAGAGAAAGGTCTTCCTTTTGCCGTTGGTTCACCCTCCAATGGCTGCCGCGGTAGGCGCACTGCGCTGTTCTGATGGCAGGAGCCAGGTGCTTATCGTGGTCTCCCGTGGGGTGCAGGGCCCAAGCACTTGGGCCATCCTCCACTGCACTCCCTGGCCACAGCAGAGAGCTGGCCTGGAAGAGGGGCAACCGGGACAGGATCGGTGCCCCGACCGGGACTAGAACCTGGTGTGCCAACGCCGCAAGGTGGAGGATTAGCCTAGCGAGCCGCGGCGCTGGCCGGCTTTGGCCTGTTTTACCCAAGGCTCTTGTGGGTATTTGGGGAGAAAACCATCAGCTAGAAGATCTGGGTCTTTCTCTCTACTTTTGAAATAAAATGAAAATATAGAAATAGAAATTTTAAAAAGTAATATTTGTCAAATGGTCTCTTTCCTTCCTCCATCATCGTGGTCTGTCATAAGCTTTCAGAGATATGAAAGTATGGTTGGCAACTGTAGTACCTCCGGTTAAACATTCTTTCCACAGTGATTGCCATTGACTGTAGTTTTTAAAATTTTATTCTTGTCAAGTAGCATGATATACGATATTGATGGTTAGAGGCAGTTGCTCTAGGGAACAGTTTTCTAGTGAAGGATAGATTTGATTATAAGAAAAATATCTGAGTGGAATGTAGATTTGACAAGCTATGCAGTGTGCTTGTCTTTTGTATGATTGCTTTCCAGGAGTTTTTGTTACCTCAGAAGCCTCCATATTTCTTTTGGTGTCGTCCTGCTTCCCTGGCCATAGCCAGCTGGATGTGAGGTGGGTGCCTGACTCAAATGCAGCCATTCATGGACAAAGTTAGGAGATCTAGATATGGTTACACTAATTAGAAGCTTTATGAATTTTACAAAATACAAAATTTAAAGTGTCTGGATGCCGACATTGTGGTACAGTTGGTTAAGCTGCAGCTTGTGACACTGGCATCGCATATCAGAGTCCTGGTTCCAGGGTAAGACAGTGACAATTGAATGGGGGTTACCAATTTATAGCAGGAGAGTAAATAAGACCTCACAGATGACTTTTGGGTAGAGTGGTGGATGGAGTTTGGGAAGACCATTGTGGAGAAAAGAAAGAATCCTGAAGTGATTCTACATGGCCTGGTCAGGGAACAGTAAGGCTCCTGAGGCAGAGTAGACAGTGAGACAGTGATGGGAGATGAGTTGAGGTTTTTGTTTCAAGATTAGTTGTCTTGGGGCCCTCTCTGTGGCACAGCAGGTTAATGCCCCGTCCTGAAGCACTGACATCCCGTATGGGTGCCAGTTCTGGTCCTGGCTGCTCCTCTTCTGATGCAGCTCTCTGGTATAGCCCGGGAGTGCAGTGGAGGATGGCCCAGGTCCTTGGGCCCTGCACCCACGTGGGAGATCCGGAAGAAGCTCCTGGCTCCTGGCTTCGGATCAGCGCAGCTCCAGCGGTTGTGGCCAATTTGGGAGTGAACCAGTGGATGGAAGACCTCTCTCTCTCTCTCTCTGCCTCTTTTCTCTCTGTGTAACTCTCTGACTTTTGAATAAATAAAATCTTTTAAAAAAAGATTAGTTGTCTTAAAATCTTGCCATGTCATTAGCTGATGAAACAGAAGCACTTTTCTCTCAGATTAAAAAAAAAAAGATCTTGTCAACATAGAGTTTTGTGTTTGTTTTTAACACACAGCAATATTTTCTCTCAGGTTTGAAAAGTCTACTGCTAATTGCAGTGTTATTCAAAGCACCAATATTAATGATGAAATAGAATTTGAGGTTTATAAGATTGCAAAAGTCGGTATTGTCATTTATACATAGGAACAGTGGCAGATGTATGGAGCAGTGATTAAGATGCTGCTTAGAATGCCTGCATGCCACATGTGAGTGCTAGTTTGAGTCCCAGCTCTGCTTCTAACTTTCTGCTAATGAGCGCTCTGAGAAGTAGCCGGTGATGACTCAAGTAGCTGGGTTCCTGCCATCCATGTGGTAGACCAAGAACGAGTCCCAGGCTCCTGGCACCAGCTGGCATAGCCCCAGCTATTGCAGATATTTGGAGAGTGAACCAGGAGATGGAAGATCTCTCTCTCTCTCTCTCTCTCTCTCTCTCACACACACACACACACACACACTCATTCTCATTCTCATTCTCACTTTCTCTATCTCTGCCTTTCAAATCAAATGAAAATGAGCAAATAAAACTATTTTAAAAAAAGAGGGCCTGCATGGTAGCCCCTGTGATGATAGCATCCCATATCTAAGTGTGAATGTTGGCTGTTTCCCATACACCTTCCTGGTAATGCACCTGGGAAGGCAGTGGAAGATAACTCAAGTGATTGGGCCATTGCCACCCATATGGGAGACCACGATGAAATTCCTAGCTTTAGTCTGACTCAACCCTGACTGTTGGTGGTCACTGGATAGTGAACCAGTGGATGCAAGATCTCTCACTCTCTCTCTCTGGCTTTCTCTCTCTCTCTGATGGTATGCTTTTCAAATAAATAAATTTTTAAAAGAATGTAAGTAAAATTTCATTTTTTAAAACTATATTCATGAAAATATTTATGATACTTTCCTTAGTAGTTGAGTTTCAGATTTGGTTAGGATTTTGTTTGCTTGTTTTGACATTAGCATTTTTGTTATCCTTATCTCCTATTCAGTTTCAGTTGGAATATACACAGACACACACATATGTATATGTATTTTTAAAGACATTTAGGGGTCAGTGTTGTGGCACAGTGGGTTAAGCTGTTGTGTACAGTGCTGGCATCCCATATTGGAGCACCAGTTCAAGTCCTAGCTGCTTTGCTAATGATCCAGCTCCCTACTAATGCACCAGTCCATGTGCTTGGGCTCCTCCTACCTGCGTGAGAGACCAGGATAGAGTTCCAGGATCCTAGCTTTTTCCAGCCATTAGCAAATGAACCAGTGAATGGAATGTCTTTCTGTGTGTCTCTCCCCTTTTCTCTCTCTGTCACTTTGCTTTTCAAATAAATAAGTATTTATTAACCTGCCATGCCATATCACCTGCCCACATATATATCATTTTTATAATCAAAAGTAAATTTAATTTTTTCCTCGACAGTTAATTATAATTACCTACAAATTACTGTTCATAAAAAGGAGCACGAGATTGGCCGGCGCCGCGGCTCAATAGGCTAATCCTCCACCTGCAGTGCCGGCACACCAGGTTCTAGTCCCGGTCGGGGCACTGGATTCTGTCCCAGTTGCCCCTCTTCCAGGCCAGCTTTCTGCTATGGCCCGGGAGTGCAGTGGAGGATGGCCCAAGTGCTTGGGCCCTGCACCCCATGGGAGACTAGGAGAAGCACCTGGCTCCTGCCTTCGGATTAGCGCGGTGGGTCGGCTGCAGCGCACTGACCATTGGAGGGTGAACCAACGGCAAAAGGAAGACCTTTCTCTCGGTCTCTCTCTCTCACTGTCCTCTCTGCCTGTCAAGAAAAAAAAAGAAAAGAAAAAAAAAAGCACGAGAAATCAATCCATCTTTAATATTTAATATTCTTTTGTTTTTGAAAAGTAAATCACAGTATATTTATTCACATGACAGAATGTTATGCGGCCATTTAAGATTTTATGTTAGAAGAATATTTAATAATGAAGGAAAATATTCACAAAATATTGTAAGTAAAGTAGGATACCAAATGTGAATTTTCCAGTACATATCTGGGGGATAACATTGTTCGAACTATATCTTTAGGTAAAAAGAATTCGGGGTTACTCAAACACCAAAACACCCAGGCCAAAGCATTCAAATTACTGGAATTATAAATAATATCCAATCAGAAATTATGTTAGAAAACTAATAGGCAACCAAGGGATAATTATAAATGATGGGAAGTAAGACACATCCTTGGTTTTACCATGTGTGTATGCTGGATGTGTATGTTCATCATCCAGTATGTGACGAATCAAGATTCACAGTTTTCTGTGAGTACTAAATGATCACATGCATCCATGCTTTTTATTCATGAGATGTATAGGCATGTATTATATTTATGACATACTTTTTGTCTAGGAATGATACAACTTCATAGAGTTACCTAAAGTTCAAATGGCCTGGGAGCAATGTTTATCAAATGTGTATGGTGTTATGTGTTTGACAGAATTGAATTACCATAGTTACTAAACTGGGAAGTTATCTACCAGTTCTCACAAACTTTCTACTATCTTTCTTTCTTTTTTTTTTTTTTTAAGGTTTTATTTATGTATTTTGAGAGATAGAGTTACAGACAGAAATGTCTTCCATCTACTGGTGGCAATGGATTGAACTGGATCAATCTGAAGCCAGGAGCCAGGAGTTTCTTTTGGGTCTCCCATGTTGGTGCAGGGGTCCAAGCACTTGGGCCATCTTCTGCTTTCCCAGGCCATAGCAGAGAGCTGGATCGGAAGAAGAACAGCTGGGACACAAACCAGCACCCATCTGGGATGCTGGCACTGCAGACAGAGGCTTAGCCCCTTATGCCACAGTGTCAGCCCACTCTTCACTATCTTTAAATACAGAAGCAATATCCTGGTATATCTGTTCAGTTAGTTTAGAAATCACATTACCTGAGGTTAACTTAAGTCTCTGAGGTTTTAGTTCACACAATTTCAAGTAAATGTCAGTAGTAATTTGCTATAACTTTTTCCTGTTTAAATGCTATTAAAATTTTCATAGCAATTTCAAGAAAATAACTGTTTAAAAGTACATATTTTAATGCCTGTAAGAAATAACTAGTTTTAAGCCAATCACTTGATATTGAGCAAAGAAAATCTTATCAATTCATGTGGTCCTGTTGATATTATATAATTTTTATTAAAGGCCTAGCAGTTCAGTATGTTATTTTTTTTCTATTTTTAACCATCATAACCATTTTTAAGTGCACAATCAGTAGTGTTTTCACATTTTGAGTAGCTCTACAGAGTTCTTATCTTGCAAAACTGAAACTGTACCCATTAAATAGCTCCCCTCCACTTTCCCCTGGTAGCTACCATTCTGCAATTTTTTTGTTGGCTTTTTATTTTCCTTTTAAAGAAGTGGTATGACTTTTAAGTAACAACAACAACAAAATAGCCCAAATGCAAATAATGATTGTTATTCTGGGGGAAGACTAAATTTGACCATGAAACTCAAGAGTACATTGTATTTACAAAAGCCTGAATTATCAAAAAATAAAAATAAAAAATAAAATCCCAAAACCCTACACCTACAACAGCTGATTTAAATAGTCCACCAAATCAATTTCCAGATTTTTGTCAACCAAAATACTTGTTTCATGAAGTCACTGAAAATTAAGTTATAAAATTGTTACCAGCTTTAGAGAGGCGTATCTTCTGCATTACTTTCATAGCATTATCATTCAGCTGAATTTAGAAAGGGCTTCTTCCTTGGAATGAGTCCCTCTATATAAAAAGCTTCTTTGATGAGAAAATTTCTCTTCTTTCAGGCAAAAAAAAAAAAAGTATTTGCACTGATGTAAAAAGTAACACAGGTGATTATGAAACTTTTAATTGGGATAACATAGGTAATTGTCTAGCAATAATAAAACTTGAGTGTTAAAAGGAATGATGGTTTAATGATAGCAGAAATACATTGGAAAAACTGATATTCCAAACAAAATATTCCACTATTTCTTTTACACAAAGCTCCCCTTTATTAAGCATGAGTGAAAATATTTCACTATTTTTATTTAAAATTTCAACAGAAACAATCTAGTGACTGTAATAAAAGCCAACTGGCCTGTGGTTGCCAGTTCATCAGATGAATTAGGTAACCTCAAAAGGTCATTCATGCCAGGTATACATGAAATGTTTTAATGATCATCTACTGAGTGAGACCAAAGTTTCCCACAAAATGCTTTTGAAAGTAAAACTTAGGCCGGCGCCGCAGCTCAATGGGCTAATCCGGCACCGGCACACTGGGTTCTAGTCCCAGTCAGGGTGCCAGATTCTGTCCCGGTTGCTCCTCTTCCAGGCCAGCTGTCTGCTGTGGCCAGGGAGTGCAGTGGAGGATGGCCCAAGTGCTTGGGCCCTGCACCCCATGGGAGACCAGGAGAAGCACCTGGCTCCTGCCATCGGATCAGCGCGGGGCCGCGGCGGCCATTGGAGGGTGAACCAACAGCAAAGGAAGACCTTTCTCTCTCTCTCTCTCTCTCTCTCTCTCTCTCACTGTCCACTCTGCCTGTCAAAAAAAAAAAAAAAGTAAAACTTAAACCAATTTCAGATTTGATTTGACAAGCCCTTAAAGAGAATTAAACATTTTACATATTAATGTGCCCCTGAATGTATATATGTCACCTTGGAGATTACCTCTTAGATATTAAAATTTATATGTTGGTAAATTAGAAGAGATGTAACAAATACAGGGACACAGAGGCAAAATCGCACAATGTTTAGGATTATGTACTGGAGCCAGCCATTCTAGGTTCGAATCCCAATACTGACATGTTCCTTATGTGTGACCTTAGGCAGGTTACAAAACTTCGGATTTCACTTTTCTCAGCTGTGAAATGGAATTAGTAGTGCTGTACCTGTATTGGAGGATTTCTGTGAAGGTTGAGTTCCTATTTTTGAAGCACTGGGAATATGAGTTGGCAAATAATTTTTGTAATATAAACTGCTTTTTATTGCTGCTATGGATGGTATGGTTGGTAATATTTTAAGGTAAAAGTGTATTTTATATGGTTTCAGGTTTCAGGCCAAGCATCTGCACACATACTCTTCCCTAGCTTCCCATCTAAACAAGCTTGTGCATGCTGTTGTTTTGTGTCTGTTGAATGGGGAAAAGAGGGAAGAGTGATGGAAAGGAGATTTTGGATTTCAGACACCAGGGTAGAGTTGCTGTTGGCTGTTATCCATGCTTTTCTGGCCATACTGCCTTTGGCATATCTTGTGTGGCTTCTAACTATTCCTGGTCTAAGTAGAGCCAGCCCTGCTGTATCTGGGAATCCAGGAAATAGTTTTACAGGTTCCCAATCCAGGGCAAGTGAAACGCAATTTAAGTTAATGTGAGTCAGTAAAATTTGGCATGAGGGTTAGTCTGGAGATGTGCTGTGTAACCTTACTGAGCATTTTCTAGATTTCTGTGTTTAGGTGTTCTTAAAGCATTAAAAGTGGCTGTGTAATCTGAGATACTTCCTTTGTTTGGAATTGACTTTCTAAAATTGTTTCCATGTTGTTTTTTTTAACTATGAAATTGAGAAGAAAAGAGTAAGTCTGTGGCTTTTAGATTTCCATTTTAAAGTAATTTTTAAAAAATGGTTAGAGGCCGGCGCCATGGCTTAACAGGCTAATCCTCCACCTTGCGGCGCCGGCACACCGGGTTCTAGTCCCAGTCGGAGCGCCGGACTCTATCCCGGTTGCCCCTCTTCCAGGCCAGCTCTCTGCTATGGCCCGGGAAGGCAGTGGAGGATGGCCCAAGTCCTTGGGCCCTGCACCCGCATGGGAGACCAGGAGAAGCACCTGGCTCCTGGCTTCAGATCAGCGAGATGCACCGGCCGCAATAGCCATTGGAGGGTGAACCAACGGCAAAAAGGAAGACCTTTCTCTCTCTCTCTCTCTCTCTCTCTCTCACTATCCACTCTGCCTGTCAAAAAAAAAAAAAAAAAAAAAAAGGTTAGGAATTGGGGCAGGCACAGTGGCACAGCAAGTTAAGCCTCTGCTTGGATGCCTGTATCTCATATGAGAGTGCTGGTTGGAGTTCCTGTGCTGTGCTTCCAGTCCTGCTCCCTGTTAATATGTCTGGTAACAGTGATTAATGGCTCAAGTACTTGACCATGCTGAATATCCAGATGGAGTTTCTGACTCCTGGCTTCAGCTTGACCCAACCCTGGCTGTTAACGGCATTTGAGAAGTGAACCAGTGGATGGAAGAGTGCTTTTTTCTCTCTCACATACCCTCACTTTCATTGTCATTGTTACTCTCACTCGGCCTTTCATATAAATAAGTAAATATTTTTAAAATGGTTAGAAATAGCAGAAATAAAATGAAACAAACATTAATAAAATTTGTTATGTGGTAATATATATTTGTAACATTTCAGTTTACAAATTTTTATTTTTTTGTGAACCTCCTTAAAATTAGTGAAAGGTCATTAATCAAGGAATTCTGTATTATACACATTGTGGCTTTGTTTTCTTTGTAGTATGCTTTTAAAAAAATTTTGTGAAAATTTTGTACACAAGGGGACTTCAAAAAGTTCATGGTAAATGGAATTAAAAGATAAAAATTTAAAGCATAACTTTATCAACATACCAACTATTTAGTTCATTCTAATGGACTGAGGGTCCTGGGAATTCAGCCATCTCAAAATTAAGTCTCTTTAGCCGGCGCCGCGGCTCACTAGGCTAATCCTCCGCTTTGCGGCGCCGGCACACCGGGTTCTAGTCCCAGTCGGGGCACCGGATTCTGGCCCCTCTTCCAGGCCAGCTCTCTGCTGTGGCCAGGGAGTGCAGTGGAGGATGGCCCAAGTGCTTGGGCCCTGCACCCCATGGGAGACCAGGAGAAGCACCTGGCTCCTGCCATCGGATCAGCACAGCGGCCATTGGAGGGTGAACCAACGGCAAAAGGAAGACCTTTCTCTCTGTCTCTCTCTCTCACTGTCCACTCTGCCTGTCCAAAAAAAAAAAAAAAAAAAAAAAAAAAATTAAGTCTCTTTGACATTATTAATTGAAGAAAAATGGGCACTCTTTAGAGACTTTGTAGATTAGCAAACAAAAAGGAGGCCAAATCAGGACAGTAAGATAGGTGCCTAATGAAAGCCTTGCAAAATTGCCCTTGGCTGATGAGAGGATGAGCAGGAACGTTGTTGTGCTGGAGGAAGATTGGTAAAGCTTTCCCCAGGTGTTTTTCTGCTAAACCTTTGGCTCACTGTGTCTAAATACTCTTCTAATGAGATGTTATCATTCTCTGGTCCTCCAGAAAGTCAACAAGCAAAATGCCTTGCACATCCCAAAAAGCTGTCACCATGACCTATGCTCTTTACTGTTGTGCTTTGGCATTGCCTGTACCGCTTCCACCCCTTGGAAGCCATTGCTTTGATTGTGGAAGATCTTGATCCCACTTGTTTAAAATCTTCGTTGAAATCTCTGTTCTTTGTATGCACCTGATCTGGGTGCAACAGTTTTTGTCACCCATTGAGAAAGTTTGCTTCATTTTAGCTTTTCATTCAGGATTCTGTTAGCTGAACCAGTTGAGATATCTATGATGTTGGCTATTGTTTTTATTGTTAATTGTATGTCCTATTCAGTGAGGGCAGGAATGAGGTTAATTTTTTTCCTGAAAAATTGACGTGCTTGGTCTGCACTACAGGCTTCATTTTCATCCTTTGGTCCCCCTTCTCAAAACAAATTATCCATTTGTAAACTGCTGATGTCTTTGGGGCATTGTCCTTGTAAACGTTTTGTAAAGCATCAGAGGTTTTACCATTCTTCCCCCTCAAGCTTGACCTTAAATTTTTTTTTTTTAAAAGACTTACTTTTATTTATTTGAAAGGCATAATTAGAGGGAGAGACAGAAAGAGATCTTCCATCCACTGGTTCACTCCCTAAATGGCTGCAGTGACTAGGGCTGGGCCAGGCCAACGCCAGGGACCAGGAGCTTCTTTCAGGAGTCCTACATGGGTGCAGGGGCTCGAGTTCTGCTGCTCTCCCAGGCACATTAGCAGGGAGCTGAATTGGAAGTAGAACAGCTAGGACTCAAACCTGTGCCCATTTGGGATCCTGGATTCACAGGCGGTGGCTTTACCCATTACACTACAATGCTGGCCCCTAAATTTAATGTTTATTAATGTTACAGTTTTAGCAGAATCCATGTTGCTTTGGTGAGGACCTGTTGTATGTTCATTTTTACTTTTTTTAATTAATTAATTTATTTGAAAGGTAGAGTTACAGAGAGAGAGGGAAAGAGAGAGAGAGATTCTACATGTTTATTCACTCTACAAATGACTGCAATGACCCCGGCTGGACCAGGCCGAAGCCAGGAGCCTGGAACTTCATATGGGTCTCTCAAGTGGGTGGCAGGGGCTTAAGCACTTGGGCCATCTTTGGCTGCTTTCCCAAAGACATTAGCAGAAAGCTGGTTTGGAAGTGGAACAGTCAAGAACCAACGTGGTGCTCATATTTTTACTTTTAATATCAAATAAAATACATAAAAATTGAATTATTGTGACCAGTAGAATGTGGTTTAATGTATTACAAATGTACAAGTCATGGTGAGGGTCATTGAAGCCTGACGTGTTAGGTGTGAGCTGGAACATTGGACCACTGGCTAAAGTTTATAGCATCAGTGATTTCTAAAGATAGTGGTATCTTTCATTTTGTAAAACACATGAAAACCACTTTTTTTCATATTTTCCTTATGCAATTTCTTTCTTATTAATCAAGATGGTGCCTTAAAGCAGTTTTATAGGGATCTTTGTATATTGATCTAACCCATTTTTAGCTTTTTCTGTCTTAATAGTAATAGATTAGATACAAGGACCCATGTTGTGGCACAGCAGGTTAAGCTGCCACCTGTATCCCATATGAGTGCAAGTTGGAGCCCCAGCTGCTCCACTTCCCATCCAGCTGCCTGCTAATGCGACTGGGAATATAGCAGAAGATGGTCTATATGTTTGAGTCCCTGCCACCCACATAGTAGCCCTGAATGGATCCAGGAGCTTCTTCTGGGTCTCTCACATGGGTGCAAGCACTTGGGCCATTTTCTGCTGCTTTTCCAGGCACATTAGCAGGAAGGTAGATCAGAAGTGGAACAGCTGGGACTTGAACTGGTACCCATATAGAATGCTGACATCACAATCAGTATAATGGCAGCACCAAATCTTTTCCTTAAAGAAAATTTCTTAAAATATTATGGAATCATTTCTATTGAGATTTAATAAGTTTACCGGTATCTGCTTTTTCTAGGTTTTCAGTATTTTTATTCTGGAATTCATCTGGAATTAATCTTGGTGTGGGGTTGATGTATTATTTTAATGTTATTAAGAGAGCTTATTCCAGTTTCTAAAGATGAGTTTCCTCTTTAAATTACCTTGTCTGTGTTTGACTTTTTAAAATTTGATACTAGCATTTGATAGTAGCATTCCAAATTGTATTTGAAGTGTCATCCTTCCTAAAAAAAATCTTAATTTGGAGCCAGCGCTATGACTCACTTGGTTAATCCTCTGCCTGCGGCGCTGGCATCCCATATGGGCGCCAGTTCTACTCCCGGTTGCTCCTCTTCCAGTCCAGCTCTCTGCTGTGGCCCAGGAGGGCAATGGAGGATGTCCCAGGTGCTTGGGCTCCTGCACCCACATGGGAGACCAGGAAGAATCACCTGGCTCCTGGCTTCGGATCTGCATCGCGCCAGCCATTTGTGTAGTGAACCAGTGGAAGGAAGACCTTTCTCTCTGTCTCTCTCTCTCACTGTCTATAACTCTATCTGTCAGATTAAAAAAAAAAATCTTAATTTATTGACTGTAGGGGGTACTTCTATTTTTTATTGACTTTGCAATGGCCATCCAAAGACATTTAAAATTCTTTTTTTTTTTTTTTTTTGACAGGCAGAGTGGACAGTGAGAGAGAGAGACAGAGAGAAAGGTCTTCCTTTTGCCGTTGGTTCACCCTCCAATGGCCGCCGCGGTAGCGTGCTGCGGCCGGCGCACCGCGCTGTTCCGATGGCAGGAGCCAGGTGCTTCTCCTGGTCTCCCATGGGGTGCAGGACCCAAGGACTTGGGCCATCCTCCACTGCACTCCCTGGCCACAGCAGAGAGCTGGCCTGGAAGAGGGGCAACCGGGACAGGATCGGTGCCCCGACTGGGACTAGAACCCGGTGTGCCGGCGCCGCAAGGCGGAGGATTAGCCTGTTGAGCCACGGCGCCGGCCTAAAATTCTTTTTAAAATTAAAAAGTCAGTGATATCATGTTGTAATTTGTGTTAACGTTATGACTTACTGATATCAGCTGACAACTAGCTCTGAATTCAGTATTGGTGTATACATTTGTATTAATTGCTTTTTATGTGCAGGTCTGCAAGGAGCTGTCATGGTTTTCATTTTTTTAAATTAGTCTTGTGAGAATAAACTGTGTTTATTTAACTAGTAAGTTTCTGATAATGAGTTTTGGCTTGCCCTTTTAAGACCGGTTGCTATAATTCATGGCATTTTGATAATTGTGGTGTGGAACACTATCTAAATTTAGTAGATAGGGAAGTAAAAATTAAAGTGTCAAGAGGAAGAAAGGGTAGATTGCTTATTCACTATTAATTATTACTTATCAGTTATTATTCACTATTAATTATTAATACTATTTATCTTTTTCCTCATTGAATTTATTGACTTTTGTGTTAAATATATTAAAACCTGGAAAATATTTAAATAGAGAGTATATCACTTTCACTTTATTTGTTTCTAAAGTGTGTTATATATATTTGTGATAGAATATCAGTCAGTGTAATGACAAAATGGTTAATGTTTTTACAAAGTTAACTTGTATATGAGGGTGACTGAGGAGAGAAGATGTATTTGAAGATATGCTAAATGGCCGGTGCCGCGGCTCAATAGGCTAATCCGCAGCGTGCCAGCCGTGGCAGCCATTGGAGGGTGAACCAACGGCAAAGGAAGACCTTTCTCTCTGTCTCTCTCCCTCACTGTCCACTCTGCCTGTCAAAAAGAAAAAAAAAAAAGATATGCTAATTATCAGGAAACATGTTTAAAGTCAGAAACTTTTATTTTCAGTACCTTTCTGATCACAATTTTAAATATTAGTGTAATTGATATTAATTAAAGGCTTATTCAACAAACCCAAATTTTTAAAGAGGAAGTTCTCGAAAATCCCATGCTGATCCGAAGGCAGGAGCCAGGTGCTTCTCCTGGTCTCCCATGGGGTGCAGGGCCCAATAAACCTGTCACTGATGAATAAATAATATGTGACCAATTTTATTTTCTGTTTATTTTCTTTACTTCAGATTCTTTTGAAAGCAACTCTATCATATAATTTCCTCCAAATATTTCTACTGTTAGATGAATCCTATGTATTTTTCTGTGACCAAGATATTAGTTACATTTCTTGTCATTCAGCTACTTCTTGTGAGTATGTAGCTTAGTACTAACCAGAATTTCTTTCTTTACATAATCTTTACATTTGTGTTTATATTTGGAAATATAATCAAATAATAACATTTACCTTTAGGTAAGGATCCTTTACCTTTGGATAAGTTAGGAAAGGTTTTGTAACTACATGTAGGCTCTAAATAAAAGTGGCCTGCTTATTTATAGGCTCTAGAAGATAGGACAAAGAACTTTTCTGAGTAGGATATATTGATGTGTTAGACCGTGAGCAAGTTCTCTAGACCAATGTCCCAAAATGGCTTCTCTAGACCAATGTCCCCAAATGGCTTTTTTTTTCCCCAAGAAGGTTTTGGGTGACAAACACTGTAATTTGCCTATCAGATGTATTTTGTACCCTTTTTGCTTGTGAGTAAGCTAGGGTATCATATGAGAGGTTTTGCATCTTGTTTTGCCCTGCACCTACTGGGGTCAGGTAGATTCAACTTCCAGAACAGGGAGAGGCTGTGGTGCCCTGAAGGACTGCCTCTTAAGAGTACTGTTATTTCCATAGGCCTGGCTAGAAAGGGGAGCTCATTACCTTTCAGAGAGCGAGACCCAGCACCATTCTCCCACTCCCCACAGGCTTTCATGCCTGCTGTGGCTGAGCTGATCCTGAAGAAGCTGGAGGGAGAAGTGGAGGAGTATCAACAGCCACAGAAGGACCTGAGTAAATCCGAGTCAGGGAGGCAGAAGCTTGAAGCCCCACTAACAGGAAAAGTATTGTGAAGGAGGAACTGGCACTGCTGGATGGGTCCAACATGGTCTATTTTTTTTTAAAACTCTTGGATAAGTGTCTTTTTTTTTTTTTTAAGATTTATTCATAAACTTGAAAGTCAGAGTTACCCAGAGAGAGAAGGAGAGGCAGAGAGAGAGAGAGAGAGAGGTGTCTTCTATCCACTGGTTCAATCCCTAATTGGCCGCAATGGCTGGAGCTGCGCCGATCTGAAGCCAGGAGCCAGGAGCGTCTTCCAGGTCTCCCACGCAGGTGCAGGGGCCCAAGGACTTGGGCCATCTTCTTCTATTTTCCTAGGCCACAGCAGAGAGCAGGATAGGAGGAAGTGGAGCAGCCGGGTCTCGAACTGGCGCCCATATGGGATGCCGGCACTGCAGGTGTTGGCTTTACCCACTGTGCCACAGCGCCAGCCCCCACACAGTCTTTAAACTGCTGGTTCTGGTACTGGTTAAGCAGGAGCTGGGGGAGGCTCAGGCCACAGTGGGGAAGAGTCTGGACTATATCCCAGCTGAAATTAAGTTATATGAATCCCAGCTTCAGGATCTTGAATGGCAGTCAGAGCAACAAAGGGAGACTCTTGCTCAGCTGCAGCAGGTGTTCCAGTGGGTCCAGGCAGCCAAGACAGGGGCTTCTAGGAAGGCCTGACATCATGGCGGGAGTCGGGGTGGGATAGGGCAGCTCTAGGGCCTGTACTATAGTGGTTAATAAAACATAAAAACACCTGAAAAAAATTTTTTTGGTGACAAACACTGCTATTTGCTTATCAGATGCATTTTATACCCTTATTCCTTATTAAAAGTATTTACCTTTGTGGGGGAAGGGCTACAGTGTGCAGCCTAACCAACTGGCCTTTGTGGACTACTTGCAATATAAACTGATTGTATATTTGTTAGGGAATATTTCCACCTTCTGTTACTTTTTTGGTTTTCCTCTTCCTCTCTGGAAAGTGAACATAGTGCTTGGAATTTCTAGCTAATGTATGTGTTGATAAAAAGATGAAATAAATCTGTGTCCATTGTTGGCTGAGGAGAAAGAAGGAAGGAGCCTGGAAAAGGGTGTCATGGTGGAGCTGCCCTGAACTGCCTGCCTTTGCACTGCTCTTTCCAGGAAGAAAACAGCAACTCTTTCTAAGACAGCTGTAAAAGGAGTTTCTGCTATGTGCAGCTGCGTATAATCCTAATGTAAAACTGATTTGTTTGAAAGAGGGAAGAGAGGGAGAGGAATAGCGGTGGGCAGAGAAAGAAGCTATCTTCCATCTACCATTTCACTCCCCAAATGCACACAATAGCTGGGGCTGGGCCAGGCCAAAGCCAGGAGTCCAGAACTCTGTCTCCCATGTGGTGCAGTTGGGGCACCGTGTACTAGTCCCGGTTGCTCCTCTTCCAGTCTAGCTCTTTGCTGTGGCCCGGGAGGGCAATGGAGGATGACCCAAGTGCTTGGGTCCCTGCACCCGCATGGGAGAACGGGAGGAAGTACCTGGCTCCTGGCTTCAGATCGATGCAGCGCTGGCCATAGCGGCCATTAGGGGAGTGAACCAACGGAAGGAAGACCTTTCTGTCTCTCTCTCACTGTCTATAACTCTCTCTCTGTCTCTCTCTCTCTCACTGTTTAACTCTGCCTGGCAAAAAAAAAAAAAAAAAAAAAAAAAAGAGCAGAGCCAGGACCAAACCCAGGGACACTGATATGGGATGAAAGCATCCCAAGTGGCATCTTTTCTTCTTCTTCTTCTTCTTTTTTTTTTTTAAAGGATTTATTTATTTATTTGAAAGTCAGAGTTACAGAGAGGCAGAGGCAGAGGCAGAGAGAGAGGTCTTCCACCTGCTGGTTTACATCTCAAATGGCCACAATGGCCAGAGCAGGGCCGATCTGAAGCCAGGAGCCAGTAGCTTCTTCTGGGTCTCCCCTGTGGGTACAGGGGCCCAAGTACTTGGGCCATCCTCTTCTGCTTTCCCAGGCCATAGCGGAGAGCTGGATCGGAAATGGAACAGCTAGGACTTGCACTGGTATCCATATGGAAAGCCAGCACTGCAGGCGGCAGCTTTATCTGCTACACCACAGTGCCAGTCCCCTAAGTGGCATCTTAACCGCTGTATCAAATGCCCACCCCCTAATTTTGCTCTATAAGAAACATTTTATTATATTGTTTCTCACCAGAGCTTTTGCCATTAAAATATCCTCAGATCTATATATATACATATATATATATATAAATTAAAGTACTTGACAAGCTGGAATGAAGAAGTTACGAGAAGCAAAAGCATAATTTAAATGTAATTTGAACTTAATATATCATCAAGAGTCAAGCAAGGTTGGACATTTAGTTCAGTGATTAAGATGCTGCTTGGGATGCCCACATACCATGTGTGATTGCCTGCCTGGTTTGACTTCTGACTCTGCTCTCCATTCCAGCTTCCTGCTAAGGTGCACATTCGGAGGCAGTAGGTGCTTGCTTCTCTGACACCTTTCAGGAGACTCAGATTGGGTTCCAGGCTCCTGGCTGTGATCTGTATTGCAGGTGTTTCGAGAGTGAACCAGCAGATGGAAAAATCTCTCCATCTCTTTCTTTGTCTCTCTGCCTTTTGAGTGATTCAGGATCCCTGTTCCCCTGAACACTAAGTTGAAGAAAACCTTGGATCCAGATCCAGATATTCCTTCAGTTTGTTTTCTGTTTGTTATTTACAGCTTTAACGCTTTTTGCAGCCTTGCTATTTCTTAAAATTAAGATGAAAGACATTGTGGTGCATTAGGTTAACAGCCTTCTGCAATACCAGCATCCCATATGGTTGCCAGTTAGAGTCCCAGGTACTCTGCTTCCATTCCTGCTCCCTACTAATGCACCTGGGAAAGCAGCAAAAGCTGGCCCAAATGCTTCGGCCCCTGCCATCCATGTGGGAGACCCAGATGGTGTTCCAGGCTCCTGACTTTGACCTGGCCCAGACCCAGCCATTGTGGCCATTTGAAGAATGAACCAGCTGATGGAAGATCCCTTTCTCTCTGTGTCACTTTGCCTGTCAAATAAAATTTTTTTGATGAAAGAAATTCATATGGATGGCGTATTGCATGTATACAAAAAGTCTGTGTCCTTTCAGATGTTAGCCTGCTTCTATCTCTTATACCCAGGAAGAATGGAGACTGTATTGTGTTTGTTGGTAATATGCTGCAGATGCCCAGGAATTACTTTACTGGCTTTGTCTAATACTGTGCCATTTCAACAGTGGTGGTGGGAGTGTTTAGGGCTTCCTGTGGGTGCTTTTGAATGGGCCATCTGTGTTTCTTAAACCTGAGAGGATGTGTAGGGGATTCTCTGGAACAATGTTTCTGGATTCACCTGTTTCAGAATTACCTGGAGCTCTTAATAAAAATAGAGATTCTTGTTCTTCTTTCAAAACTTATTGAATTAGCACATCTAGGGGTTGGATTTGGGAATCTTTATTCTTAACAGGCAATGCAAAGTGAGTCAAGGATACAAATGTTTGAGATGTATTGTTTTTGATTCTTCCTAGATTCTGTATTCTCCTATTCTAGTTCCCCAAGTTGTGTGTATTAAAGTGCTGCATTAGGCTGTTCCTTTTGATGAGTACCTCCTTGATTGTAGGGGTTTGTTGTCCACAGTGGTTCATTTTAGCTTGCTTAGTAGTGGTTCTTTACATGAAATCTATTTTAGATGGACTTTATATAAATGTTTAATCTTTGAGGCAATTACTTTTCTTGAGATAATGGATATTATTCTTGAATTGAGACAATCTGTTTTTCTGTAAACAGCTAGGAAACATATTCCTTTAATGATGCTTATCTGTTTTGCAAGATTCACTTTCAGGTTTTCCAGCAATTGTTACCATCTTAATTTTATTGAGAAAATCTTTTTTTCCCCCTTTAACTTTTAGTTACTTCCTCCTCTCTTAAATTTTTACAAATGGAATTTTTTTTTTTAAATTAAAAAGCACATGTCATTCTTAAAATAACTTGGTTCTGCTTTGAAAAGTTTTGAAAAATATAGTGTCACCTCTATACTCTATCTTTGGCTTTAAACATATACTATCATTAGCCATGAAGCATCTTTTCTTGTCATTTGATAGAAAAACTTTACTCCCAATTAAACTACATGAACACATTTTTATATGGACCTGAACTTGTACATATGTAAAATAGAACACACATGTTAACTGTTTCTACTTTTTGAGTCAGTTCTGCAGCAGTGCCAATTGCAGTTTAACTGGTAGGTGTTTTTGAGGGCTCCTGGTTGAGCATGTGTTTTGCATTCCCTCTCACTACTCTCTTTGTTTATTGAGCTGTTTTAGTCATCATAAAATGCTTTCTCAAGCAAATGCCCATAAAGGATTTGCCTTAGGGGCAATTACTTCTCCATGAGTAAGGTGGAGTAAGAGTATTAAGGAAGTGAAGTAAACAGAGTACAGCTCATCTCCTTTTATGGAAAGTAATTTTGCAGGAAGAATCACTTTGTACACCACCCACTGAGAGTGAGGCATTTCAGAAGATGCCCCTTTTGGAATGTTCAGATACGTGTGTTTTATTCTTTTGATGAACGCAAGGAGCCCTAAAAGATTTAGCATTCTTGTTACTCTTGGTGGTATGTGGATTTTTTTTTGTCATGGGCGAATAGAATGGTTGATTGAGACAAGTAGCTATTCTAGCAACTGTGAACCAGGCCCACGTCAGTCTGGAACATTCTGTCCCTGGTTCTGGAACTTAACAGGCTGTGGGAATGTCTGACTGTCTTAGGTTACACAGCATGTAATTCCTATGCATGCATATTCAGTTTTATTATACATACTTTGGGTAGATAACTTGTGCTTATATCAAAGCAAGTAGCATATAAGTGATGTGGTCATTCTTGAGATTGACCATTAGTTAAAATTAGTTCCATTAAGGTTTTGGTCATTGTATGATCTTTTCTAATTAGATGCACAATAACCAGGATATTGGATAGTATCTTGTAGCATCCTTTTAAAAGCCTCTATTTGTGCAGTGATGCTATAACTAGTACTGAAACAGTATTTTTACACTTTGTGTTTCTGCGTGGGTACAAACTGATGTGATCTTTACTAATTATATACTGAATCGATCTTCTGTATATAAAGATAATTGGAAATGAAAAAAAAAAAAAAACCCTGGTTTTAAATTGGAAATGGCATAGAAAATTAATTAATTTTTTTAAAAAAAATATTATGTAGGATCTCTGTCTTTAATGTGCTGTACACTCTTATTTAATGCTATAACTAGTACTCCAACAGTATTTTTTTTCTTTTCTTTTTTCAATATGTGTTGCTATATGGCGGCAAACTGTTGAAATCGTTACCTAATATATACTAAACTGATCTTCTGTATATAAAGAGAATTGAGAATGAATCTTGATGTGATTGGAAGGGGAGAGGGAGCGGGAAAGGGGAGGGTTGTGGGTGGGAGGGAAGTTTTAGGATTGGGAAGCCATTGTAACCCATAAGCTGTACTTTGGAAATTTATATTCATTAAATAAAAGTTTAATTTAAAAAAATCCTCTATTTATAGACATACAAAGATACCTCAGAAAGTTTATAGAATTAAAAGATGTTCATTTTGGTTTGGAAAACTTTTTAAATCCATGCGTAGTATTTTCATAATACACATTTTTCACGAGGTTTTTGAAGACCACTTATGTATGTGTCTTTGTCTAAAAATCAAAGGTTAGTCATATAAGTATTATAAAATGTGAAAATGGTATATCTAAAGTATAATTATCTCAGTCTCTTTCAGCTTCCCTCCTTCCCAAATGTAATCTTTCCAGTAATTTACTCTTCATTTCTGTGTTGTAATGTATACCATACTCCCCGCAAAATACGTGTTCTGCAACTTTCCTTTTTTCTTTAATATATATCATGGTATGGTTCCAGGTCAGTAAAGGTATTACTGGCATTGTAATTACCTTTTATATCCATACTTCCTTTAAGAATATTTGCAGGGCTGGTGCTGTGGCATAGTGGGTAAAGCCGCCACCTGCAGTGCTGTCATCCCATATGAGCACTGGTTTGAGTCCTGGCTGCTCCACTTCTGGTCTGGCTCTCAGTGATAGCCTGGGAGAGCAGTAGAAGGTGGTTCAAGTCTTTAGTTCCCTATACCCGTGTGGGAGACCCGGAGGAAGCTCCTGGATCCTGGCTTCAGATCAGCGCAGCTCTGGCCTTTGAGACTATCAGATGGGAGTGAACCATCAGATGGAAGACCTCTCTCTGTTCCTCTGCCTCTATATAACTCTGCCTTTCATATAAATAAGTAAATTTTTAAAAAAAAAATAACGTTTGCTAATATATTTGCCCAATACTTTTTGTTAATTTTAAGACTGATTTATTTGAAAGGCAGAGAGTGAGGAAGAGACAGAGACGGGAAGAAAGATCTGTCTGCTAGTTCACTCCCCAAATGGCCTCAACAGCAGGGGCTGGGTCAGGTCAAAGCTTGGATTCTCAGACTGCATCTGGGTTTCCCATATGGGTGTCAGGGGCCCAAGCACTTGGGCCATCTTCCACTGTTTTCCCAGGGGCATCAGCAGGGGAATGGGTCAGAAGTGGAGCATCTGGAATTTGAACTCATGCTCATATGGATGCCAGTGTTGTAGGCGGTGGCTTAATTCACTGGATTGTATTTTAAATATTTTAAGTTTGACATTTACAAATATACTTTATATTCAGTTTTCAAAATTTAAATGAAAAATAAGTTCATTAAAAAGTTATAAGTAAAATAATTAGAATTATATTCCCATATACCATATACTATTTATTCATACAAATGAAAATTCATGACTATATCCTACCATATGAAAGTGGATAAATAATTGGTTTATGGTGGGTATTTGGCCTAGCAATTAATATGCCATTTGAGATTCCTGCACCCCATATCGGAGTGCCTAGGTTTGAGTGCCTACGGTGCTCCCAAATCCAGATTTCTGCTAGTGTTGACCCTGGAAGATAGCAATAATAGATCAGGTAGTTACATTCCTGCCACCTACGTGGAAGACCCATGGATTGGCCCAGACCCAGCTGTTTTGGGCATTTGAAGAGTATACCAATGGTTGAGAACTGTTGCTGTTGCTTGCTCAGTCTCTCTCTGTCTCCCCTATTCTATATCCCTATCTCTGCGTCTTGGATAAAAAATAAAAATTCATAAAGAATTGGTTTGACAACCCAAACGAATTGATCAAAATTACTTTGTTTTTGTTGTTGTATATATTAATATATTATCTTTTAAAAACTTATCTTTAATTTGATATTTATAATCCTATTTTATACAGACTGATATGAAAATAAGCATTTCTAATAATTGTACAGATACTAAATGGCAACAGAAGTCAATTTAGGATTAAACAAAAAATCATTGTGGCTAGTCTGTAATCATGGAATCCAGATGTGGAAAATTGAGAGCTTATTCAAGAAGTTAAATGGGCCGGCACCGCGGCTCACTAGGCTAATCCTCTGCCTGCAGCGCTGGCACCCTGGATTCTAGTCCCGGTTGGAGCACCAGATTCTGTCCCGGTTGCTCCTCTTCCAGTCCAGCTTTCTGCTGTGGCCCGGGAAGGCAGTGGAGGATGGCCCAAGTGCTTGGGCCCTGCACCCGCATGGGAGACCAGGAGGAAGCGCCTGGCTCCTGGCTTTGGATCGGCGTAGTGCACTGGCCGTGGTAGCCATTTGGGGGGTGAACCAACGGAAAAAGGAAGACCTTTCTCTCTGTTTCTCTCACTGTCTAACTCTGCCTTTCAAAAAAAAAAAAAAAAAGTCAAATGATTATTTTTGACTACCTTTTTTAAAAAAAATTTATTTATCTGAAAGGCAGAGTTAGAGAGAGGAAGAGACACAGAGAGAGAGATTTTGAGAGAGAGATCTTCCATCTGCTGGTTCACTCCTTAAATGGCTGCAATGGCCAGAGTTGGGCCAATCTGGAGCCGGAAGCCAGGAGCTTCTTCTCGGTCTCACACATGGGTGCAGGGGGGGCCCAAGGACTCGAACCATCTTCCATTGCTTTCCTAGGCACTATAAAGGGGAACCAGATCGGAAGTGGAGCAGCCGGGAATGAACCCAGGACCCATATGAGATGCCGGCACCTCATGCAGAGGCTTTACCCACTACACCACAATGCTGGCCCCATCGATTACCATTTTTATAAATAGCAATATTGTAGTTTTGAGTAATTCAGTAATTTGAGTTCCATTGACAAGAAGGTATGACTGGACTCCTCATGTACCTTTCTGTTTGGTGACTGATTCTTTTTATACAATTATATGAAGGTGAATTTATGGTATAATATTAAATGATTATCTAATATTTTTTAAGTCCTGCTTTAACTACCCAAAGACACTTTATATTCCATCTCTGTTAAAGTAACATGTCATATTCATAATGGGAATTTTTATGTGGTAGTGTATACCTTTTTTGTGTTTAGTAACAGAAGTCCTCTGCACATTGATTTAGGGATGTGGTCACTTTTTCGCCATGGAAACAATGCTTTCACCATCTATTTTTTGGAAACAAAGCCAGAAAGTGATTTTGACTACTGAGAGAATTGATTTAACTGGCAGTCTAATATTTGTACTTGAGACAAGAAGCTTAGCCTTTTACCAAGTTCTTGAGGAATTCAGTGTTGGATCTAATGATTTCTGTACAGTGTTCTTAAACTCTGCCATTGATTATCCTTAACTGATATTTTAGAGTTAATATTATCATGTTACAGAACCTTTTACTATTTCCAGTTCACATTTATATCTTGGAATGATTTCCTCTTCTTTTTGGACTGAGAGCAAATTGAATAATCTCTTTGGAATGTACCTTTAGTATTTGGTAACTTGTGCACTATATCACTCACATATTCCACACCTTGGAAGTTTCAGTAACAACTAAGGTTTATAACCTTTACAATTGAGAAGTGTCAACTGTGTTTTAGGTTTTCTAACATGGGTAAGGTCAGTGTTCATTTTTTTAAACTTACCTTATTGAAATGAAAGCTTTCCTGTACCAGAATCAGGAAAATAAAGGAATTTAATTTTATAAGATAGAAATCTTTAACCTACACTTAAAATATTCCCCTTTTATTCATTTTAATGGACAAATCATAATTGTATGCAGTTAAAGAGTATACAACGTTTTGAAATTTTTAACTTTTTTTTTTATTTGAAAGTCATAGAGACAGAAACCCAGACAGACAGACAGACAATGAGACTAAAGGAGTGCCATCCATTGGTTCAGTCCCTAAATGTCTGCAGCAGCCAGATCTAGGCCAGGCCAAAGCCAGGACCCTGGAATTCAATATGAATCTCCCGTGTGGGTAGCAGGAATCCAGGTACTTGTGCCATCAGCAGCTACTTTTCAAGGTATGCGTTAGCAGGAAGCTAGAATCACAGATCGAGCTGGACTCAAACCCCGAACTCTGATATGCGATGTGTCTTAACTGCTACATCAAATGCCTACCCTATGATATTTTGAAATATGTCAACAGTGTGGACATCTATCGTAATCACGTCTATCATATCCATCACCTTGCTGACTTATATTTTGTAGCAGAGCATTTGAAGTTTACCCTCTTAATCCATTTTGTTTTCTTTTTCCATTTTGAAATATACAATAAAGTATTGACTGTAGCCAACCCTTCTGTTTATCTTCAGCTTTATAGTCTTGGATATTAACTCCCAATTCTTTCCCTCTCCTCCTGAAACAGTCTTTTAAAAATAATTTATAGGGGTGGATATTGTTACAAAGCAGTGTGGGATACCTGCATCCCCTATTGGAGTTTTGGCTACTGCACTCTTCAGATCCAGCTTCCTTCTTGTGTGCCTGGGAGGCAGTGCATGATGGCTCAAGTACTTGGGTCCCTGCCACCCAAGTAGGAGGCGGCGATCACATTCCTATCACTTGGCTTTAATCCGGCCCATTGTGGGCATTTGATGAGTGAACCAGCAGATGGAAGATGTCTCTCTCTCAGTAGCTCTTTTAAATAAGTAAATAATTTTTTTAAGTAAGATATAATTGTCAATATTGATATATGTTTTTTGCTTTAATGTCCAGAACTAATTCCAGAAGAGCTATTCAGTTTTATGAATTGCCTTTTCTCATAAGTTAAGGGATAAAAAGAGGACCTATAAGTGTGGCTCAGTTAATATCCTCATTAAATAGCACAGTGAAAATTAAAATGGAGCTGAGTCATTTTTTAAAAAATCAAGATTTAGAATCGTTGTTATTTGTCTATCCAGCCTAGAATTACTGATCTGTTCATTAAGTGGTAAAAGTGAACAATTTCCTTTTAACCAACTCTCTGGGAAGTTTTAAAAAAATTCTCTTAAGTGTTAAGTTGGAATTAAGTAAATATATTACATACATTGTAGGTTAAGACAAGAACGACTATTCTGTTGCAGGTACTAGAATTCTTATTAAATTGATGAATACATGAGAGGTCATTTTTGTGAGGATCAGCACAAGCTGAAGACTGGAGGAAAGCTTTAATCTTTTTCCAGCTTGAGCAGCATAGTGGAGCAAGCTGAATTATTTGGAAGCTGCCATGGCCAGGATACTGATGTCCAGAGAATGTCTGGACTTGATAGCTTGCCACATGTACACTTGACCTAAGGAAGGAAACCCACTGACAGTTCACTGCCAATTTTTGGTTTCATTTGACTCCATCTTAAAAATGAAAGCATAGATAGATAATAGCCTAGACATTTAGTTAATTCCCTCCACATAAGATTTATATAAAATTATTTCTCTTATACTAGTGTACTACTTCTGTAAGTTTTCACTGATGCTAGTAAATGAAAGGCTAATTAGCATTTGGGTCTTCTGATTTTAAATTAAATGGTTAATGCCAGGCAGGTGTGACACTTTCAAGCTTATACCACATGAGTGAGTTATGATTTAAGAATTTCTGAAGACTATACTTGGGTATACATTTTTTTGAAGGCTTCCTTATGTATGTTTTTTTTGTCATCTGCATTATTTTATCTCACAGGAAGACATTGTAAATGGATTTCATTGAATTAACACTTTTATTTGATATGTTTGTGTCCTGGAGTATTGTTTAGCATTATGAGGGTATATCTTCACAATAATGTATTCACTGTCAGCAACATCCTTCTTAGTTTTTAAACTTGCAAATATAATTGTTTCTCAATCCTACTAGCAATGATTACTTTTTATTAAAGAAGTAAAAATAATAACTCAGATATTTAATATCAACATCATAATAGGGATTTTTAAAAAAAGTAAAGGACTGATACTTATTGAACTATCAGAATGATTGTCAGCTTATGATTCGGAATTCATTTTGGACAGGTAATTGGGCTGTGCTCATTAGGATATCTCCTCGAGACTACCTTCACATTGCTGTTAAAGAGAGAAAGGAAAAAAAAAACATCTTGTTGAATTATTCTGGCGTTCAAGCTTAAAGCCTATTTGTCATGTGGCTTATTTGGCTTACATATCATCCACAAAGGTTTATGTTGAGATTATGAAATAACTTCATTTCATAAAAAAGATATCTGTTTCTGTTACCTGTATATGCTACTGCAATACAGAAGAATCTGTATCTTGTGGGCCACCTGGCTGTTTAAGTCATAGAATACTTGGGGCTACAGCCGGCGCCGCAAGGCGGAGGATTAGCCTAGTGAGCCGCGGCACCGGCTGTAGCCCCAAGTATTCTATGAGGATTAGCCTAGTGAGCCACGGCGCCGGCACACCGGGTTCTAGTCCCGGTCGGGGCACCGATCCTGTCCCGGTTGCCCCTCTTCCAGGCCAGCTCTCTGCTGTGGCCCGGGAGTGCAGTGGAGGATGGCCCAAGTGCTTGGGCCCTGCACCCCATGGGAGACCAGGAGAAGCACCTGGCTCCTGCCATCGGAACAGCGCGGTGCGCCGGCCGCAGCGCGCTACTGCGGCGGCCATTGGAGGGTGAACCAACGGCAAAAGGAAGACCTTTCTCTCTGTCTCTCTCTCTCACTATCCACTCTGCCTGTCAAAAAAAAAACAAAAAAAAACAAGCCGGCGCCGTGGCTCAACAGGCTAATCCTCCGCCTTGCGGCGCCGGCACACCGGGTTCTAGTCCCGGTCAGGGCACCGGATTCTGTCCCGGTTGCCCCTCTTCCAGGCCAGCTCTCTGCTGTGGCCAGGGGTGCAGTGGAGGATGGCCCAAGTGCTTGGGACCTGCACCCCATGGGAGACCAGGAGAAGCACCTGGCTCCTGCCATCGGATCAGCGCGGTGTGGCGGCCATTGGAGGGTGAACCAACGGCAAAAGGAAGACCTTTCTCTCTGTCTCTCTCTCACTGTCCACTCTGCCTGTCAAAAAAAAAAAAAAAAAAAAAACAAAACAAAACAAAAAAACCAAAAACAAAAAAAACAAAAAACTTGGGGCTACAGTCGCCCACCAGAATTTCTCTTCAGAACTGCTGTGTGTGTCATTGCATGCTGGGCAGACTGAGAGAAGGAACTCCAGAATCTGCTTGTGAGGGAAGTTGTAATTTGCCACGTGGCACAGAAGGAAAAGCTACCTTGTTTTACCTGTTACTGAAAAATCCTACCAGGAGAATTTATTTTGCCACTGCTTAGCTCAACCTAATGTTTGACCAGTGATCTAAATGAGGAAATGTGTGTGCTTTAAAAAGCTAGCTCATTTGGATTGTACCAGTGGGCAGATCCCAGTAAAACATTTATTCATCACTCAAATTTGCTGAGTGAATATAAGTTTTAGATACCTCCAGGAGTGATTTCAGATGTGGTGTTTCACCTGTAGCTTAAAATAAATTTAGTAGGGATGTTTTTGTTTTCTCATGTATTTGTTGACTTTTAAATATATTTTGCTATTATAATGACATTCCCAACTCATTGCTTTCATAGATAGGGATCTTTTAAAATTTCTTCCGCCTGGTTAATACCTGAACTTCCTGAGTGACTAACCTGGTTGTCCCCTTGACTAGATAAGCTAGACAGATGTATTCTCTTACTACCTTGCTTTAAAAAAGCAGCATATTAATGAGAATCCTTTTAAAGTGTTATGGTTTTACTGTTTATTTAATCATTCTGTATTCATTACTAATGTCACAAAGAGTCTGCATCTTTCTTGTTCACTGGTTATATTTGCTCATTCCAGATTGCCTCGTGGGTGTTTAGTGGATATGTAGAGGATGAATGCATGTCTCCACTGTAAGATAAAGAAGGGGAAACTGAGATGTAGGAAGATTTCTGAAAATTTATATAAAATTTTGAGGATTTTTTTTTTCCTGTTTCATGTGTGTTTTAGAAATGGATTCTGTAATGCTTAATGTGTGACTTAACAAGTTTTTGATCAAAGCTGTTTACATTGCTTTATGTGATCTCATAATTTTAGCTGTCTGATATATTGCTCTATTTTTAGATATTTTACTCTTAATTAGAAGATGACTTAAACAATAAGCATAGGCATGTTACTGGTATAAATACAACAATCTCAAGTTATTTCATAGAATTATTGAGGGTTAGGCAATGTGATCTACCTTAGGAGCAAAAAGGAGTTACTCACTTGAATGAGAGCTTGAATGCTTCAAAAATAGTTTGAGATAAGGTTAAATTAGGTTAGGCTGGTTGTGGGGCAGCAGGTTAAACCATTGCTTTAACACTACTATCCCATATTGGAGTGCTGATTTGAGTCTGGGCTTCTTTGCTTCCAGTCCCATTCCCTGTTAATGTACCTGGAAAGGCAGGGCCCCTCCCACCCACATGGGAGACCCAGATCCAGTTCTTGGCTCCTGACTTTGTTCTGATCAAACCCTGGCTGTGGCAGCCATCTGGAAAATGAACCAGCAGATGGAAGATTCATTCTCTCGCTATCTCTGTGTCTGTCTCTCCCTCTCTCCCTCTCTCTCTCTCTGTCTCCCTCTGACCTTCAAATAATAAGTGAGTAAATAAATCTTTGAAAAAAATAAGGAAAGATGGGTTAGACCAAATTGTCACCAAAATACCTTTTGTGTTAATAGATGTTTCTGGAAAAGTGATGCTGTCTCTGAAAAAATAAATTTCATATATTTAATATGTATGCATATTTAAGATTTATTTATTTGAAAGGCAGAGTTATGGAGGGTGGGGTGGGGAGAGAGACAGAGACAGAGACAGAGATCTTCCATCTTCTAGTTCATTCTCCAAATGGCCGTAATGGCCAGGGTTGGGTCAGGCCAAAGTCAGGAGCCAGGAGCTTCATCCAGGTCTCTCACATGGGTGGCAGGGGCCTAAACCCCTGGGCCATCTTCTGCGGCTTTTCCACTCCATTAGCAGGAAGCTTGATCAGAAGTGGAGCAGTCAGTATATAAACCAGTGCCCAATAGGATGCAGGCCTGGCAGGCACTGGTTTTACCTGCTGTGCCATAATGCTGGTCCCAAGAGACGTGTGTGTTATTATTTTCTATTACAGTGACCCAGATCTTTATTCATTTCCTGTGTGTCCCAGTAGTTAGTAATTGTTTAGGATTTTTTTATGCATGTAGAGGCAGCTGTTTATTTCCCCCTTATATGAATGGCAGATTTGTTCATACTATCCTATGCCTTACTTTGTTACAACTTAGCAGTCTGCCATAATCAGATATAGATCTTGTTGGATCATCACTTAGAAGCTTCCTGATTATTTTTACAGTTGCAAATAATTTCACCATTTAGATGTTGCATGATGATATCAATGGTTACAATGATGGTACATATAATCAAGTTCTATTGTAATGCTTTATTTTTTAAAGATTTATTTATTTATTATTTGAAAGGCAGAGTTAACAGAGAGGCAGAGAGAGAGACAGAGAGAGAGAGAAAGAGGTCTTCCATCTACTGGTTCACTCCCCAAATGGTGACAATGGCTGAAGCTGAACCATTCCAAAGCCAGGAGCCAGGAGCTTCTTCTGTGTCTCTCTCGTGGATGCAGGGGCCCAAGGACTGAGGCCATCTTCTACTGCTGTCCCAGGCCATAGCAGAGAGCCCGACTGGAAGGGGAGCAACTGGAACTCGAACTGGCGTTCATATGGGATGCCAACATTGCAGGCGGCGGCTTTACCCACTAAGCCACCGTGTTGGCCCCAAGTAATGCTTGTTTTTAAAATGTAAACTTTTTCCAACATGAGAAGACTTCAAAGAACTCATGGAAAATGAAAAGATAAAAAATATAAATGTTAGTTTTTAACATAAGCTCTATTAAGTTTGAGACGTTTTTGTACACCATGTTAGTAACCATATAGTACATCCCAGTAGTCTTTTTGATGTTACTAACTGAAGAAAAATGGGTGCCCTTTGAAGATTTTTTACAATTAAGAAACAAAAAATAGTCTAAAGACAAAGCAGGACAGTAATGTGGATGCTTAATGATTTCCCATCAGACAGCTCACAAAACTGCCCTTGTTTGATGAGAATAATGTATAAAAACATTGTCATGATGAAGAAGGACTCCTCTGGTAAAGACTTCTGGGAGTTTTTCTTCTACACCTTTGGCTGACGTTCTCCTAATAAGCAGATGTTACTATTCCTCGGCCCTTTATAAAGTTAGCAAGCAAAATACCTTGAGCATCCCAAAAAGCTGTTGCTGTGACCTTTGCTCTCGACTTTTCTGCTTTGGCATTGACTGGACCACATATACCTCTTGCCATTGCCTTGATTGTGCTTTGTCTGGTGGGACTGTGTTTGATCTATTATTCTAGTGCTCAGAAGAAATGCCTCAGGATCCTGATCCCGCTTGTCTAAAATTTCCATTGTAAGTTCTGGTCTTGTTTCCAGCTGCTCTGGGTGCCATGCCTTGAGTGAAAAGTCTTTGTTGCACCTTAGTTTTTCATTCAGAATTGTATAAGCTAAGATGCATAGTGCTGGCTGTTTCTGCTGTCAAGTGCAGGTCCTCTTCAGTGGGGGTAGGCACATGGTACTCTTTTCCTTGTGGAACAGTGTGGTTGTCTCCTGTTGGAGATTTCATCTTGGTCCCTTCATAAAGTGAGGTATCCTTTTGTAAGACACTGATTTTTTGGGTCATTGTCCTTGTAAACGTTTCATGTTTTCATCAGTAATTTCACCGTTCTTCCAAACAAACTCCATCATCAATTTGATATTTGTTCATGCTTTAATTTTAGCAGAATTTATGTTGTTTCGATCAAGGCTTTTGTGCAACTTATGTCTTATCCTTCTCAGTGCCTCAAACCAGATCCTGTTCAGACATGTTATAGCAAGTTATTTTTATTCAAAATAATTTTAATACTGATTTATCCAGTCTACTTTACATTAATACTGATTTATCCATTCTGCTTTATCAGAAGAGGAGATGCAGATACGTTGGATTTAGGGAATAAGCTGTTCCAGAATAAAACTTGTGCAGTTGGCTGGAGTGTGAAATGTGTTATCTCAGGAGGAGAGTGGCAGATGATATTCTGGGGTGCCAGGGGCAGCCAACTTGGGGATCATGAGATAGGCTTTGGAATTGCTTGTTTGGGTTCCAGCCACAACCGTAGCCTTGTGACCTTCTGCTTCTGTGGCCATAGACTAGCAACTTAAGCTTGCTCTGTGTTTTTTCCTCAGTCATAAATTGGGGATAGTTGTAGCTATGCCATAGCGTTTTTGTAAGGTTAAATGAATTAATGTATATAAAGCATCTGACTCTCTAGTGTCACTTCCCTTTCTTCCTGCTCTCTCGTAACATCAATCCTGTACCAGGGAAAGTGTTGAAATGGGTACCTTTGTGGAAGTTACCACTGGTACAGATACAAGTCAGATATTTTGCAGATTAGGCATGTGGTAAGGTGGTTTCTTCCTTTTTACTTTGCCATTTTGAAAATTTTGCTACTTTTAAGGGTGGCAGGCCTATTAATGGCTGTTCTGTACAGTGATCTGCCCTCAAGGAGACCCAACAGGCCAGTCCACTGTGGTGACTTTCAATGTGGTAAGTCTGGGTTTCAGCAGAAGTCAGCTTGTGAAGAGCCCTGGCAGCTCTGCCAAGAGTTGGATCACTGGAAATGGACCTGCCCTGGAGTCGAAGGATGCCCAGGTCAGAGCCACAGATCTTATTGGCTCTAAGCTGAAAAGCCCTCCACTCAGCCCAACTTCCAAAGTGACCACTGCAGCTGAGGGGATGGCCAAATAGGGTCAGCAACATTGCAGGCAGAACTGTAAATTTCTTGTTAAAGATGCCACCTGCCTTTACCTGGCCACCTCTCCTCCCAGGACAGCCAAGTAATGAAAGTCAACAGAGTGCCTTCCCCTAGGAGGTTCACACCTCCCTTAGGATGTACCCCATGTGAAGAGATAGATAGGTCTGGGCCTCTTAACTTACAAGGCCTAAAGCCCACCAGATTATTATCAAGCCCCTTCTATCAGGTTCTATTTGCCTCTCAATCAGAAAACTTAATTGTAGCTTAGACAGCACCTTTCTTAGCTCCTCTAATAATGACTCTGTCCTTTGTTCTAGACCCTGTCTAGCGCACTTGGGCCTCATTCCTTTGTAATCATAACCTCTACTCTACCACCAATGGCTCTACTCCCAACCTGTGTGTACTGATGGTCCTCTTCCCCACTTAATGCTATATGATTGTTCACAATTTCTTTACAGACAAACCCCTCTACCTACAAAAGATGAGTGACTTTTCTCCCAGTCTTGGCTGGAATCAGCTTTCCGGTCTGTTGGGTGTTCCCCAATAAACCCTTTTCCTAAAAAAAAAAAAAAAAAAGAGTGAGGTGCCCTTTCTCTGAAGGGAGGAGAGAACTTCCACTTTGACTGTGACCTTGTCTAAATATGATCAGAGTTGGTGAACTTGGAAGACTTCCATAGCCTTGGCAACTCATGACGACAGCCTAGGGTGGTTACTGGTGCCATAAACTAGAGTGTCAATTTGTTGGGTCAACAACAGGAGTCACTGTGCACTTGCTTCTCATGTGGGATCTCTGTCCTTAATGTGCTATACATTGTGATTTAATGCTATAACTAGTACTCAAAGAATATGTTTCACTTTGTGTTTCTGTGTGGGTGCAAACTGTTGAAATCTTTACTTAATATATACTAAACTGATCTTCTGTATATAAAGAGAATTGATAATGAATCTTGATGTGAATGGAAGGGGAGAGGGAGCGGGAAAGGGGTGGTTTGCGGGTGGGAGGGAAGTTATCGGGGCGGGGGGGGGGGGAAGCCATTGTAATCCATAAGCTGTACTTTGGAAATTTATATGCATTAAATAAAAGTTAAAAAAAAAGAGAAAATTTTGCTGCTTTTAATCAGCAAACAGAACATTCATAATAGTGCTTCCTTTTCGTTTTCTTGCTTAGAGATAGGAGATGTTGGGGGTTACTTAAATTTTTTTTTTCTGTGTTTCCAAGGATCTGATAGTCACAAAATAAAGGCTTAGAAAAATAAAATGCTGGGGCCGGTGCTGTGGCTCACTTGGTTAATCCTCCGCCTGCGGCGCTGCCATCCCATATGGGCGCTGGGTTCTGGTCCCGGCTGCTCCTCTAACAGTCCAGCTCTTTGCTGTGGGCCAGGAGGGCAGTGGAGGATGGCCCAAGTCCTTGGGCCCTTGCACCCGCATGGAAGACCAGGAAGAAGCACCTGGCTTCTGGCTTTGGATCGGTGCAGAACCGGCCATGGTGGCCGTTTGGGGAGTGAACCAACAGAAGGAAGACCTTTCTCTCTGTCTCACTTTCTCATTGTGTGTAACTCTACCTGTCAAATAAATTAAAAAAAAAAAAAAAGAAAAGTAAAATACTTATATCTATTTTGTAGTCCAAACTACATTGCCTCTCCACACTTTTTTCCTTGAACCGCTTAGCCAGCTCAGGAAACAAGAGTTTAGTAACTGGTATACTCAGTTTTAAAAATAGCTTTCTTGAATATTAAGTCAGTGTTTCACTTATTACTACAAGAGGATTTTTGAGCCTATCTTTGGCAAGTAGCATTTTTTTTTTAAAGATTTATTTATTTTATGTGAAAGAGTTACAGAGAGAGAGGGAGAGACAAAGAAAGAGATCTTTTATATATTGGTTCACTCTGCAAATGGCCACAATAGTCAGGGCCAGGAGCTGGGAACTTCTTCCAGGTCTCCCAAATGGGTGCAAGGGCCCAAGCTTTTGAGCCATCCCCTGCTGCTTTCCAGGTGCATTAACAGGGAGCTGGATCAGAAGTGGAACAGCCAGTACTTGAACCAGTGTTCATATGGGATGCTGGTGTCCCAGGCGCTGGCTTAACCTGCCACGCCACACCACTGGCCCAGGACAGTAACATTTTTTAAGAAAAAAAAAATTTATCTAAAAGCTAGAGACAGAGTCAGAAAGAGAAAAAAAACTGGGAGGGAGAGAGAGAGAAAACAACACCCAATCCCTTCCCCTCCCCCGCCCCCTCCATTGCTGATTCACTACCCAAATATCCACAAAAGCCAGTTGCTGGGCTGGAGCTGGGCTGAAGCCAGGAGCTAGGAATGCAATTCAGGTCTTCTATATAGCTGGCAGCACACAATTATGAGGCATCACCTGTTGCCTCCCAGAGTATTCATTAAGAGGAAGATGGAGTTAGAAACCAGATCCAGGTGTCAAACCTAAGTTCTCCAATATGGGATATGAGTGTCTTAACTGCTAGTCTGAACACACCCAGACCAGTAGAGTTTTTTATTCAGTAATTTTGATGTTTTCTACATTTTTCTCCCCAAAACAGAATTGTTTTGTTATGTCTTGTCATCTTACGGTAGGGAGATTTTTTTGATAGTGTAGTTTCATATTGGGATGAGAATAGCAGAAATATTGTTCTGGTCATATGGAACGACGTTTTAGAGGTCCCCCAAGTGTCTCCTCCATGTTTGCATCTGCCCTTTGGCTACCAGGAGGATTTCCTTTCCTGTTCACTCAGTCTCTGATGACAGTACTGTTTTGAAATGCCCACACATCTGATTACCTGCACCAACTTTGATACCTCAGACTTGCTTTGTTCTCCCAAACAAGCAAGAAAGATCTTTTAAATATCTGTCTGTAGACTACTCAGAGTTCTACTCCTTTTCTACTCTGTTTTTTTTTTTTTCTGTTAGTTTCCAAATAGCAAGTTATGATTTTGGCTGATACCAGCTTACTTAGCCTGAGAGTTTAAATTTTTCATATGCAGAGTGCTAAGGAAATTGTGTTTAGCTTTCAGAGCATTTCTTATTATTACTGTTTTCAGTTATTACTATTACATCTTAATGGGCCAATTTAAATATCCTCTGTGGAAATAATTTGCAGTAACCTGAATAATGAGAATTCTGTCTGGCCTGGGAAATTTACTTCCATTTTTCTCATTTACCAGTGTCATCACAGTCTGGAAAGTTATTTCATTATTTTCTTGTGAAGCTATGATTATTATTGATTTTGCTGATAAAAATCCTGGTACTCGGAACTCTAGTGAAATTGAAATTTACATTTCATTTGAAAAAGTAAAAATGCTGCAATTTGATTGAAATGACAGTGGTATGTAATGAGAGTCAGGACTTCATGGTTGTGCTACTCTCATGGAGATAGAGCATTTATAATGTGTCCCTAAAATTGTTTAATGGCGTTCTTGGGTCTAGTTGTTTATACACCAGTAATTTCTTAAGAACATACTCTGTTTCTCATTTTCAGATTTGGTATCTCCTGATCAGTACTCCTGGCATGTGGTTGTCTGCCTTCTGTTTAGACATTGCCAGGAATAGGGATCTCATTACTTTGCAAGGAAGTCCATTTTATTTCTGGAATGTTCTGAATGTATCCAAGCTCTGAACTGTGCTGAGAATTGAAGTCTTCCTGGAACGTGCAGCCATGGGCTGTAGCTCCTGTCTAGAGGATTATTAGATTCCTGAGTCCTCACTCAGACTTTCTAAGCCAGAATCTTTTATAATGAATCTCCATAGTCTGCATTTTATGAATGTTCCCTGAGAAATTTTAGAGGGAAAATAACAACAGAACTAAAGCATTTTTTCTACTCACACAGCACTCAACACAGATATGTTCCATGCTCACACATCCAGACAGTTCTCTAGAGGATTCCTGCTGGGTGCCCTCCATTGCAGTTAAGTCTTGACCCTGTCTACCTGGAGACAGCATCAGATGCTATAGACTGAGGTCTCAGTCCCATAAGACTGTCTCTCTCCAACCCCACTTCACATTAGTTACAAGCAGAAGATTGTCATCTGTACTTTTCATTGACTAGCTATTGGGTGTCCTCATGACTACCCACTTGTGTTTAGTTTAATAGCTAGAGTGGCTCACAAAACTCAGGGAGGCACTTGTTTAAATTTACCCAGTTATTATAAAGGATATTCCAAGGATGCAGATTAACAGCTAGTTAGAAGAGTTTCATAGGACAAGAGTGTGGGGCTTCCATATCCTCTCTGCATGTACTACCATCCAGGCTGCTTCATGTGTTCAGCCATGCAGAAGCTCTCTGAACCCAATTCCTGTGGGTTTTTATGGCGGCTTCTTCATATAAGCATCATTGAATATATCATTGGGTGTTGGTGAGCAACACAAACTTCAGCCACTCTCACCTTCCTAGAGGCTGAAGGTGGGGCTGAAATGTCCCAACCCTCTAATCATCCTTGAACTTTCCGGTGGCCAGTCACCATCTAGGTGCTATCCAGGGGTCCCCAGCCACCTGTCATCTTGTGAGCCTAGTATGCATCACTCCACAGATACCAAGCATTTTAGGAGTTGTGTGCCCGGAAATGGGGATGAAGACCAAATATGTACATCATAATGTCATAGATTTTTTTATCTATCAAGTGGAGGAATCACTGCTGGGTGAAATAACAGTAATTCTATTTCATCATTATGTTATATGTGTAGTCTTTTCAGTGCCATCCATTTCAAAGTAATTCCTACTATGATATAATTTCTATATCTTTCATTATTCTGATTGTGTTTGTTCCTCTCTGTGGTACTTAATTACACATAATATTCATGGTGTCTCATCCCAGTGAATTGATAAAATACCTTAGACAGAGTAATTTATAAACAACAGAAATTTGCTCACAGTTCTACAGACTGGGAAGTCCGAGATCAAGGCATCAGCAGATTCAGTGTCTGATGAGAGTTCATTCCTCATAGTTGGTACCTTGTTTCTGTGCTCTAACATGGTGGAAGGGTACAGCAGCTCTCTGGGGACACTTGTATAAGGATGCTAATAACCTCACTCTTAAGAGTAGAGCTCTCATGGCCTAATCACTCTGTAAAGACCCCATCTTTTTTTTTTTTTTAAAGATTTCTTTATTTGAAAGGCAGAGTTAAAGAGAGGGAGACACATCAACCACATACACACACACACACACACACAGGGACCAAGCAAGGGGGAGGGGGAGATCGTCCATCTGCTGGTTCATTCCCCAAATGGCAAGGGCTGGGCCAGGCCAAAGACAGGAGTCTGGAACTCATTTAGATCTCCCATATGGGTGGCGGGTCAAAGGGATTTGGGCCATCGTCCACAGCTTTCCTAGGCATATTAGTAGGGAGTAGGATGGTAAGTGGAGCAATTGGAACTCAAACTAGCACCCAAATGGGATATTGGTGTTGCAGGGGCAGCTTAACCAGTTGTACCACAACACCAGCTCCAAGGGCCATTGGACTTCAACATGTAAATTTGGCAGGGGCAGGGGATATGAACATTCAGACTATAGAATCTGGTATGGTATAAACATACACAATACAGTGGACTAACAGTTTCCCTGGTATGAATAGTGCTTTCATTTTTTTTTTAAATGCTGGTTAAGATTATATTACTACTTAGAAGAAAAAAGCTGTCTTTTTCTGTTGACTTTTAGAGATAATGCAAACATCTAAATCTTACCTGATTTTATTTTTGTGAAATTGTTGTCAGGGCTTCCAATTCTGTTTTTTTCCAATTTCTGTTTTTTTTTTTTTGTTTTTTTTTTTTTTTTAAATCTAAATCTAAATAGATATTTCATTATCTATTTTGAGTTATTTTCAAGTCAGTAAAGAGCTTCTGAGTCTTTCTTCCACAGCCCAGCATATTCTTTTTTTCTTTCTTTAAAATTTTTACTTAGTTTCACTTTAATTTGAAAGACAGAGAAAGATGCTAAGAGAGAGATCTGTTATCCACTGATTCACTTCCCAAATGCCAGCAACAGCTGGGAATAAAGCCAGTTTGAAGCCAGAAGCCCAAACTCAATCCAGGTCTTCCATGTGGGTGGCAGCAACCCAAGTACTTGAGCCATCACTGCTGCCTCCCAGCGTGTGCATTAACTGAAAGCTGGATTGGAAGTAGAATAGGCGGGGCTCCAACCAGGCACACTGACATGAGGTGAAGGTGTCCCAAGTGACGACTTAAGCTCTGTGCCATTTGGCCTGCTGCCATGTTCTCTTTTCTGTCAAATTGATATAATACCTCCTTAGTCTAAAAACTAGTTGCTAGAAACAAATATTCAACCAATCTCCCCTCCCCCATGGAGTTTATGTTACTGATTTCAGATCATTGTGAAATAATTAGTGAAAATTAAAGGAAATTTCAAATATTTAATCAGATACCTAAATATGGTTTTACATTTTTGAGTTAAGAAAATATACTTAACCATTTAAATTGGGTCTGGGTAATGTCTGCTTGTTTTGTTTTTTTTTTATTATTGTTTTTACATTGCTTCAAAGAGAAGGGGTTTTGGTTTGCAGATCACTTTGGTAGAGTAAATGCCTAGTATATGTCCTTCCTTCCTGTTTATTGCAATCAAAGTAACATACAACAAAACAAAAATAATGTTTAATTGAAGTAATCTTTACCGTTGAAGCTTGATACAACTCCTAAGAGAGTTTTTAGTGAAAATTTATGTTACCATTCCAGTAGTTTTATGGCAGAACCACTTATTTATTGAAAGGCAGAGTTAGAGGGAGGGAGAGAAAGAGATCTTTCATCCACTAGTTTACTCCCCAAATGGCCACAACAGCCAAGACTTAGCCAGGCTGAAGTCAGGAGCTCCATTTAGGTGTCGAGACCCACCGCTGGGGCCTTCTTTGACTACTTTTCCAGGCATATTAGCAGGAGGTGGATCGGAAGTGGAGTAGCCTGGACTCGAACTGGCACTTGCATGGGATGCTGGCATTGTGGCTTATCCCACTTCATCACAACACCATCCCCTAGAACCATTTTTCAGTCCATGACGTGTGCCAGTGATTGAAAGAACATATTGCTGAGCATTTATGAGCTATTAGAAACTCTGTATCTGCACAGTAGCCTCCATTTCTGTGGTGTTGAACCATGTAGTTGGAGAACTCGTGGACTAGTTAGAGGTTTCTATTCCCGGAATAGATTTTTTTGACTCAAATATTTTGATGTTATATACTGTTTTCCATGGAAGTTAAAGAAATGGCTTATAAAAATTGCCAGCAGGGAGTAACAAGAAAGCTACCCAGGGAGTTGCTGAGTAGATTTTCTTGGAAACGTATCCTTAATGTTTCACTTTCTGGATGAATATTTGTATACATTGAAGAACTGTTAAGGCAAAATGTTAACTTATGAGATAAAAGGGCAAATGACCTAACTTTTTAATGTTGCATTCTTTGCTATCTAATCCTTGTTATCCTGTATATAAAATGACATGTGTAATAAGTAAGTGAATGTAGAGTAGTGGCTAGCAGGACCCACCATTGTGGTACAGTGGGTAAAGCCACTCATTGCCTGCAGTGCCTTCCTTATGCATGCTGGTTTGAGACCCGGCCGCTCCACTTCCTATTTAGCTCTCTGCTAATGGCCTGAGTAAAGCAGCGGAAGATGGCCCCAGTGCTTGGGCCCTGCTACCCATCTAGGAGACCTGGATGAAGCTCCTGGTACTGGCTTCAGCCTGGCCCAGCCCTGGACATAGGAGCTATCTTGGGAGTAGACCAGTGGATGGAAGATCTCTCTGTCTCTCTCTCCCTGTTTCTCTGTAACTCTTTCAAATAAATAAATAAATCTTAAAAAAAAAAGTGCCTATCATGGTGCTTGATATATAGGTGGTTACTCAGTCAATGATAGGTAACATTTATGAATATGCTAATCATGCATACTTTTATCAATTAAAAAAGTATAATTCTGGGTCAGGCAATTGGCATAGTGATTAACATTCCAGTTGGCATACCTGTGCCCCATGTGGGAGTACCTGAGTTTGAATATTGGCTCTGTCCCCAATTCCAACTTCCTGCTAATATGCACCCACCCTGTGAGGCAGCATGGCTCAAGTACTTGGGTTTTTGGTTATCCATTGGGAAGAATTGGATTGAGCTCCTGACTATTTTTGGCCTGGTCCAGCCCCAGTTGCAGGCATTTGAGGAGTGAACTAGCAGATAGGCACTCTGCTTCTCTCTCAATCCTCCATCTTCCCATCTCTCAAATAAAATAAATAATATTTGTTTTTAAATATTTAATTTTCTATGACGTACTGTCTGCCCTTTTCTCTCTTGCTACCAGTCACTTATCCAGGCAGGCATACCTTATCAAGGAAACCAAAAATCTCATTCCCCACTGCTCTCTCATTCATAGCCCTGAGTGGACTTTGCACAACCGAGAGCAGTGACTTTGCTTTAATAGACTCCCTTCCTGCCATTAGCACCCTGCTGCCTTCCAAGTCTGGCCTCACCCAGAGCACAGAAGCACATGGTGTGCCACTGCACCAGAGCAAGAATCACCCACTGTTGCTCCAATTTCTTTTATTCTCAGTTTAGTGGGAGGGGGGAAGAAGAAGAATGGTGCTAACAGCAGTTTGTAATTGTGCATTTAATTTCTGTCTAGGGAATAGAACATCTAGAATAAATCAGTGCTTTGTGAGTAGACACCAGAGAGCTTAAAGTGATCTACAGACATTTGGTGTTAGCCTGATAAAAACCAACTGTACAAGCTGGTTTAAAGTAAAGCTGGGACCATAAGAAAAGTCACAGGAAACTTATAGGGGATATAGAGGATAGTTATGACATAAACAAAGAGAGCTAAGAGATCAGAAACCTGGATTCTTAGGTCAAGTGTTGATGAGCTTTGGCTCTGAAAGACTGCAGATGTGTGAGAGAACCTGAGGCCACGCTTTCTGGAGCTGGCATGGGCTGAAGACTTCTCCATCTTCTCTAACGAGTAAGAGCATATGTGTAGTAGAAAAAGCACTGGAACAAACCAGGAGTTGCAAGGCATGGATTTCATGGAAATAATATGGCATCCATTAGTGATTGCCATATAATATAAGTAGTCTGCTATGAGAAATGGAATCACATCAGTTGATGTGGAAGCAGTTATTTATTGTCACATACTGTATCCTCCAATGTATGATTTTTGGTTAGCCTTACAGTCCTTGGTAACTGTCCTTAACAGATTCCCTGTCATTTTCTTCCTATTTGATTTATTTATTTATTTATTTATTTATTTTGAAGACTGAGGGATATAAGAGCTATTTGCCATCTGCTGGATCACTTCCCAAACGTCTGCCACAGCCAAGGTTGGGCTGGGCCAAAGCCAGCAGCCAGGAACTCAGTTCGAATTTCCCAATCTGTGTGGCAGAAACACAAGTGTTTGAGTCATTACCACTGCCTATGAGGGTCTGCATTGGCAGGAAGCTGTGTAGTCAGGAGCTGGATCTGGGCATTGGACCCAGACACTCTGATAATGGGACATGGTAGCTTATCCACTGTTTTACTAGGCTACAGAGCCTCTCTGTCTCATTTTTTAGATCTCAAAGAAATTGTAATTATGTCTAGAAAACTTTCTTCATCCTGCTTAGGTATGTAAGTAACAGTCTTTGAATTTCATCATTCTGTAGTAGCCAAGAGTATCATTTCTTTTTACTTGTCTCCCTGCCTGGAATGTTCTCCTTTTTTTTTTTTTTTTTTTTTTTTAGAGTAAGGTTTTTGTTGCCCGTATTTTTTTTTTTTTTTTAGAGATTTATTTTATTTATTTGAAAGGCAGAGCTACAGAGAGAGGGAGGGAGAGTTAGAGATAGAGGGGTCTTCAATCTGCTGATTCATTCCCTAGACTGTTGCAATAGCCAGAGTAGGGCCACGCCAAATCCAGGAGCCAGGAGCTTTATCCAGGTCTCCCAATTGGATGCAAGGGCCCAAGGACTTAGCCTATTTTCTGCTGCTTTCCCAGGTGCATTTGCAGGGAGCTGGATCTGAAATGGAGCAGCTGGGACTTGAACCAGTGCTCATATGAGATGCCTGCATTTTAGACCAGGGCTGAACTCTGCTCTCCCTCTAGATCTCTTTGTGACTCCATTCTTTGCTTCATTCTGATATGTGTTCAAATGTCACCTCCCCAGGAAGTCTTCCCTGACCACCCAACTTAGAATAATATCTCTTGGTACTTTCTGTACCCTTCCCTTGCCCTATTATTATTGTTTCTTTTTTCTTTCCTTTTTTTTTTTTTTTGGTAGCACTTCTTACTTCCTGACTTTATTGCATATCTGCATTTATATTTGTTGATTTTTTTTATTAAACTTTTATTTAATGAATATAAATTTCCAAAGTACAGCTTATGGGTTGCAATGGCTTCCCCCCTCCCAAAACTTCCCTCCCACCCACAACCCTCCCCTTTCCCGCTCCCTCTCCACTTCCAATCATATCAAGATTCATTTTTAATTCTCTTTATTTACAGAAGATCAGTTTAGTATATATTAGGTAAAGATTTCAACAGTTTGCCCCCATATAGCAACACAAAGTGAAACATAATATTTTTTTTAAATTAATTAATTTTCTATGCCATTTCCAATTTAACACCAGGTTTTTTTTTTTTTTTTCATTTCCAATTCTCTATATACAGAAGATCGATTCAGTATATAATTAGTAAAGATCTCATCAGTTTGTACCCACGCAGAAACACAAAGTGTAAAAATACTGTTTCAGTACTAGTTATAGCATCACTGCTGAATTTAAGTTCCTTTTGGGCAAGGCTTCGTTTTGCCCATTGCTGTGTCACTATGCCTGCAACAAGAGCCTGATGCATAGTGGACACTTAAACATCTATCTGTTAAATGATAGAAGGAATGGATATTTGCTTTCCTCACTAGTCTAATAATTCATTCTTAAAGGCATCCGCATCTGTTTTTCATGTTATCACTCAGTAATTGTATGGTAGATGAATAAATGTTCAATTTAGTAGTAAATGTCAGAGAACTTAGCTGCTACCACTGGAAATAAGATTCATGTCTTTTAGATAAATTCATTCTAAAGAAAAAATCATTTGAGGTCTGAAAAACAAGGCTCTCTCTTGGGTATGAACCTCCAACTTTTGGGGTTTCTTTTGATGTGGTATTTTCTGAGAATCACCCTTTTGCCAGGAGCAATATGAGGAAATCATTTGCATGACCTATTTAAATAAGTCTACCATGTTTTTAAAAAATTCCCTTTTCAGTAACATCCTAGAATATTTTAATTTGCTTTTTAACCTGTTTCGGATGGTTCCTCAGTCTTTGCCTTCTTGGTGATTTCTGAAGCTTTGTTTACAATGCTATTGATAGCTTCCCACGTATTAGATTACTATACCAAGACCCAGATCTTTTAGTAACTTCCAGTTTGACTTCTGGTTGTTTGAATTTATCTTGATTCTTGTTCATCTAGTAGTCTTAATTCTGTTTCTGTTTTAATCAGTTTTGCAATGACCTCATCTTTCCCAATCTTAGAACCAAGGCTAGTTTTAACCATTTCACGCTAACCTCAGGAATTCTGTCAAACATTTTAATATTTTGTAATAGAGAAATAATAATAATAAATGTGAAACAATTGGAGAATAATACAGATTTTATTTTAGTGCTCAAATGGGAAGTGGATAGTAGCGGTAATGACTGTTTAGAGTAATGAAAAGTGGTGAAGTCTGAGTAAATATTTGTTCCATCTTAGAGTTGGAAGGGACAACATCTGATCCAACCATCTAGTGTAGCTGTACTGAATGAGGCCAGATATGTAAATGATTTGCTAAGTAGAGCAAGAATTGCCCTCAGGTTTTCTTTGAATTCTAATAGTTGCCAAGGGTGTTGGATATTGGGCACTTCCATATACAGTTTAGGAATTATAAATGGCCACAAATATTCTGGCTGTCAGTCTAGTGTCATAGAGAAAAAATTTAAATGTGAACCTTTTTAGAAGCAATTTCTAAAGAAAACGCCACATGTTTGCCAAAATAAATATACAGTATTTATTCATCCCTTTTTGATTACTGAAGAGCAAAAAAGGACATGATTTCTGTCACTAAATAAGAGCCTGTTTATGAAATATTTTTGATTTACAGTATGGTAATCCATCAAATGTTTATTATCTGTTATGTTTCAGTCCATGTATTGTGGACTTAAAGAGAAAATGCAGTCATTGCCTGGAAGGAACGTACTCACAGTGTGGTCTACAGACCAGCAGTACTCTTGGTACGCTTTGAGAAGTAAATGAGTACCAAATGGAGAGTAAATGTCTAGAAACTTTAGTAGTTGTTTGACAGAGTAATTTCGTGTGTATTGAATTTGATAAGAAAAAAATCTGAGTGGATATTTCATATGGTTTCTTTAACTTATTTTTCTAGTCATTTGAGTCCAATTTAATTTAATTTGTATTGGTATATGACAGACTGGGGGGAAACTAGTCTTTCATAGATCATTTGAGGAGCATTGCTTTATGGAGAGTTACATACATATGTGAAAACTGAAATAACAAAACAGGAGCTGAGAGAAAGGGCCATGTCTGTTCTTTTATATCTTTTCTCAGAGTTTGACTTAAGTGCCTCATTGGAATAGGTCCTTATTACACTGTGAAGATTATGGGTTTTATAAAAGCCAATCCTTGTTTTTTTAAAGCTATGCTTGTCTACTATCAGCATGCGAAATCATGATTTTGTGCCATTTTGAATAAATATTGATTCTGCTTTAGAGTTCTTAACTTTTTTTGATGCTGATGGAGCTTTGATTTGAAACCTCTTTAGCTAGTGGCTTTTAAAGAGCCTCCACGTCGCCCCTGCCTTGTTGTAGAACTATACTGGTGCTGGCGCTTAGGAACCACACTTTGAGAAGCTCTGCTCTAAGATTTCATTAAATCATAAGTTCTTAAAAATTTTTTGGTTATAGATACATTTGAGAATTTGGGGATAGTTATGGGCCCACTCAGTGGAAAATTCATGTGTGCTTGCATGCAATTTAGATACATTTTCAGAGGATTCATCGCATTGTTGAACAGAACCCAGTGGAGAGGGAGGGTTGAAATGTATAATTTGCTTCTATACTTTGTAGTTATTTGTGACATTTCTTACTATTTCCCTTATTATTCTGGAATGGATTTTGTAGAAACACTGATTTCTCAATAACTAACAATATTTTTTGATGTGGAGATGTTTATGTATGTGTTATTCTTACAAACCACCATACTTTTCAATTTCTGGTAGAATAATATTCACATATTTGACAGAAAACATGTTAAATTTTTGGGCATAAACAAACAGATTAGCTATAAAATGCAGGTGTTAATCTGACATATCAGTAGTGAATCGTGATAAGCCCTGTTCAGATTTACTAAGATTCTGATAGAATAGAATGAGATAGGACTTCAGCAAATAGTGGAGAATATAGTTAGACTGTTTAAACAAAAATATTAGTAGAAGCTGTGTGTTTGGACTGGGTGGCTTGGTGACAGTGAAGGGAAAGAGACATAATCACCCTTACTGTTTGGTTTTGTAAGAATAATGACACATAGTTTGAGGTATTCTCATTGCTTCCATAAATGGTATATAACTTTTGGGTGAAATTGATTACAGCTTGACTCATAAACCAGAAACTAAGGCCTATAGTTAAAATAACCAGTGTTCACATGAGTCAGGATTTTACACAGTTACTCAGAGAGTTGTCATTGATTGCTTGTTTTATTTTCCTACCATTCTAACCTGCAAAAGGTTAGGTCATTTTATTTTACACAAAAAAGTATTAAACCCAGAGAAGCCTCAAATTTTAGACACATTAGACATCCAAACCAGAGACTGACATTTTAAATGTAGTTGAGTAACATTTGAAGACTGGTTCAAATGCCAACACTATTTGTATGTAACAACAAATAGTGCAGGACAGCACATTAAATGCTGAAGTACTTAGCATTTCATGTAGGGTGGATTATTAAACACTGGAGTGATAGTAAACAGATTTGGATTTGAGGAAAAGCTTCATGGATAGATTTAAAAACAATAATCAGAGCTCAAAATGTACTTCTCTCACTTTCCTGGCCCCTGAGTGCTAGTAAAAACTCCATTGAGATTTTGTTTATTTGTGATATTTGATGGTGATTGGGTGACACCCATCACTGGCTGGAAAACAAGTTCTGTGTTAGTTCTCAAGTGTGGTGCTTATGCATTCTTAGGTGTTGTGTGTGAGTTGTGGGGGAAATTGATAGAAAATGGAAAGGTCACATGTATAGTGCCCTAGCAAGCATGAAGGAGGGATTCCTTGAAACTTTGACCCGTATATAGGCTCATTTGTCTAGATTCAAAGTTTTTATGCTGCAACAGATATTAGAAAATATGTTTTAAAATGAAATGAAAGACTATTCATTAATGAGGTTTTTTATTTTTTGGTTTTTTGTTTGTTTGCAGTAACACTGTTTTTCAGTACTTTCTCTGCTTAAAGAAAATCTTGTTGGTCGGAGTCAGATTAATAGAGTTTCATTAGCACAATTCTTCAAAATTTGGTAACTGCACTGTTAAGATAAACAGCAACTTTTGTTTTCCCATGGTTTGGTTCCCATGGTTTTTGGGCATGGGAAGTTCCTGTTAGTGTTTCTTTCATATTTATGTCATTATTTCATTTCTGTCATATTTATGGGGTCTTTTTTTACATTCACTAAGTCTCATGGCATTCCTGCCATACCCACAGTCTTAGGGTCATGTGTGTGTAAGCATTCCTTATTTGTTGAAAATATGCAGAGGGTCAAAAACTTGCACTTTGTTAGTGAGTCATTGTGTAGGTGCAGGTCTCCTACTTGATACTCATACATTATAGGATAATTCCCAAAGTAAATTTCTTTGGTACCAGCATGAATGGTTCTGTTTAGTAAGCAACTGACAATTAAAAAGTTGTTATCTGTGATAAGACTGTTTTCTATAATGTACCTGGGCTTACATATTTTCAATAAATCATCTTTATTGCTGATACCTATTTTTTTAAATTTTGTTACTGCCAGCTTTACCAGTTTTTTAACTTTCAAAAGAAGACAAATAGAAGTTTTTGTGTGCATATTGAACATTTATTATTATTTGGAAAGATAAATTTCATTAAAGAATTATAATATGTTGTTGGAGTTACTGCTGAACCTATGCATTTTTCCTCTATGGAAAAACTAAGACAATATAGCAGTTGTATTGAGTGATCATTTTAAAGTGCCATATTAGGCCATTAGACTAAATTTAAATGGGATCTTGCATAATGGGTTATAATTCTACAAAATGAAAGCTTCACTGCTAAATTTGTGTGATGGAGGCATTCTCAATAGATAATCACTGCTGGGAAGGGTTACTGTGACAGGTATATCTAACTCCTTAGGAATCCCAAACAGTATACTTCTTTGTAGATACACAGTTTTTAATTCAATGTGTTTTTAAGATCCTTTTCGTAGCGTCTAAGTGGTCTTGGCATTTCAGTGTGGTTTTATAAAGACACAGTGCTAGTTTTCCCTCTTTTTAAAAAGTTTAGGGAACCACACAGTTGTATGTAAGCTAAACATTTTGGGGAATTTTAGTTATAAATTTTGTCAGAGAATAATAAATTAATGACATGTTTAGTGGCATACATAAATATTACTATGAGAAAAGTGGCTCTAAATTTTATGCATATGGATGTACAACACGCCCAAAGACACGGCCTAAATCTGGCCTTCCAACACCTGAGCTATCTCATGACCCTTTTTTTCTTTGTGGTCTTGGTTTCCTATTTTGCTTCCTATACCAGTGCCCTCCATTGCTCTCCCTAAGTGTCTTCTTTTATTCCAAATCCCAACTCAAGGCTTCTTCTGGGATGTGGTGACATGCAGTCACCAGCCTATGGAAATGGATTTTGGAAAAGTCAGAATTGGACAGTAGGAAGTGGTGAAGGAGGATGCAGTAAGCTAAGGTTCTAAATCTGTGGCATGTCTATCTCTGTTGCAAAGTGAGGAGAATATTTAGGCTTTGAGAAGCTGAGGAAAGAGAATGAATGAGCCAGGGGTAGGGTAAGGGGCATGTTTGGCTTTCTTTTAAGGAAGAAGGGAAATGCCAGAAGGAGGTCTGGCTGGTCAACTTAAACAGCTGTTTTCTCTGCCCTGTGGGTCATTGAAGTAGGCTCCTAGCTTCTGTGCTTTGGTGGCAAAGTATAATAATGAACAATAACAGTGAACATTTCCAGTGTATTTTGTGGTATCTGCTGTGTTGATGTTTTGTTTGACCTGCTCAGCAGCTCTGTGAGGCGTGTGAAATTATAGTCCCCATTTTCAAAGAGAGATCACTGGTGCTTGGAGAGGTCAAGCAAATTCAGGTCATATGAGTAGTAAATGGCAGAACATGAATGTGAAGTAATGTTTGCCTAAAATTTCAAAGCCTATGCTTAATACTGTCTTCTTGTATGGACTTGAGCAAATCATTTAAACACTATGAAGCTCTCTTCTCTCATCTGTAAAACAGACTAAAATTGTCATAGGAGTGAGAACTCACAAGATCCCTGACTTAATGTTGGTGCTCAGTGAGTAGTACTAATTACTTTTTTACAGGTCATTTCTTTCTCAGGGCGGTAAAAGACTATGTGAAAGGAACTACATTTCTAAAATAACTGGAGGACGTTTGCCTTTGGGTATTTCCTAGTCAAAGTAAGATGGGAGAAACCCAAGTCTCTGCTTTTTCCCTTATAGCCTTTCCTACAACACACACACACATACACACACACAGTGTCTCCTTCTGCTTACCGGAGACTGGACTTCTTTTCAAGAGAAAACATTTAGCTCATAATTGCAGATAATGGGTTGAAATGCCATCTATTCCCGGGAGTGTTTTAGTCCAAGTACAGGTGATTGGCACTAGATTCTTTCCTATCTAAGTTAAGGGAGGCTCAGTACAGATACCAGTCCATCAGTTGTTTGTTTAAAGAGTGTACAGTTGTTCTGGTCTACCTTCATTTCAGTGTCAGTAAACAAAATTAAACTCAGAGGTGAATCCAACAAGTGCAGACTTGTTTACAACTTAAATGAGACTTGAAACTAACATTTTTTAAAGAAGCATTCTGCTACAGTTAAGTCTATGGAAAATTGGAAAACCATATTTAAACATCAAAGGGGAAGCATTTGCTTGGGATTGATTTGATTTATACTGAGCTTGACCCAGGAGATCCCACAACTGCTTCTTTCCTACACATTGTTCATTTATGAAATATAAGCTCAAAACTGCCATGTAATATGTATAAGATATACTGATGACAGAAAGTTATTACAACTTCAAACAAATGCAACTATTCAGACTTGCAAAAACAGTAAATGAGCTGTGTAAGTAATGAGTGACCTTGTATTCTTTCCTTGGCTACTCACAATTCATAATAATGCTACAACCCATCCAATTAAGAGAAAAGAAGCATTTATCTCTCTAATAAGTGTCTTGAGGAAGATAAATTATATTCATGGAAATATGCATTAAGGTGCTACCCTTCCACAAGCCCTAAATTTGTTTCTGTGCATTCAGTATTTTGCACTACATGCAGCATTTGTTCAGACTCTTCATGCCCCTAAGTTTAAATTGTTTGAGTTTTAGGAAGCCTAGGTAGAGAATATTAAAGATGGTTACAGGTTTAGAAAAGATGTCAATGTTGAAAATCTAAAATGATTAATGTTACTAAGCTAAAAAAAAAAAAAACAAACAAAAAAAACTGGAAACCAAAGGGAGTTTGTGTGGCAGTTTGAATGTATGAAAGATTATTCACATGGCAATGGGCATTTATCTCTCTTTTTGCTGATTAGTTAGGAAAGGATTGAGATTAAGTACTGTTAAGCACTTCCAAACATTTGTTAGAAAAATTAAGTTTCCAGGGGAAGTTGTAGCATCTGTTTGGAGGTCTTACAATAACCACATATTACAAGCTATCCAAAATAGATTGGTTTTGTTCTACTGGAAAAATTCTTAGCTTTTGACTATACTTAGGTCAGTTTAGTCTAATTCTCAAGTGAAGATTTCACTTTTTGGATTAAAATGTGTTTTTCTCTCTTTGTTAGTAAATAAAGAATATGCAGACTTCAAAAAGTTTGTGGAATGTGGAATTAAAAGAGTATTTTGGTTTATCGAAACCTATGCATACAAGGGGCCTTCAAAATGCTCATGGAAAATACGTATTATGAACAAAAGCTAGATGATGTTCAAAATTTTTGGACCAAAAAACCTTTTAATTGTATTTTCTTTGAACTTTTTGAAGTGGTCCCATATTTCTACTAGAATTTAGCATAGTAAATAGATACACTTATTTATTAATTTTTATTTGTTATCTGATAAAAGAGTTTTCTAAAGCATACAATAGTCAAAGGCACAGCTTTTGGAGAAGAGAAAATTACAAACATGATCCCTGATGTATGGAGCTTCTTTTGAATTTGGAAACAGATTGGTGACAAATGACAGATTCCTTGTATTTCAGTCTTCCACCTTGTTCTAATTTTTTTTTTAAAGATTTACTATTCACTTGAAAGTAATCTATTAACTTGAAAGTCAGAGTTACACACAGAGAGAAGGAAAGTCGGGGGAGGAGGGGATTTCCATCTGCCGGTTCACTCCCCAATTGGCTGCAACGGCCAGAGCTGCGCCGATCCGAAGCCAGGAACCAGGAGCCTCCTCTGGGTCTCTCATGAGGGTGCAGGGGCCCAAGGACTTGGGCTGTCCTCCACCGCTTTCCCACGCCATAGCAGAGAGCTGGGTTGGAAGTGGAGCAGCTGGGACTGAAACAGGCGCCCACATGGGATGCCTCCACTGCAGGTGGTGGCTTCACCCTCTGTGCCACAGCACCAGCCTTGTTCTAAATTGTTACAAGCAAAAGACATTTGAAACTTTTCCAACCTTTTATAAAAAGGGAGTTGACATGATTAGAACTTCCCAGTGTTAGCAGAAGTAGGGCCATCAGAATGGAAATGTGAAGATGGAGGAAAAGGAGAGGAATATGGAGACTCTGAAGGTAGGGGTAGGTCTTCAGAAAACTCTTAGGCTAATTAGGCAACAGTAAGTAAGGTCAAGGTGAAAGTTAATGGACTAGCATGGGAGAGGAATGAGAGAAATGATAAAGTCTGGTAATTTTCCTAGATGTGGTACCCATGGAAGTGGTAGAATCCATGGGACTATCTGAAAATAAGGGAGGCATTTAGAATAAAAGTAGCCCCCGGGCCAGTGCTATGGTGCAGTGGGTTAAAGCCCTGGTCTGAAGCACCAGCATCCCATATGGGTGCTGGTTTTAGTCCCGGCTGCTCTTCTTCCGATCCAGCTCTCTGCTATGGCCTGGGAAAGCAGTACAAGATGGCCCAAGTCCTTGGGCCCCTGCAACCATATGGGAGACCTGGAAGAAGCTCCTGGCTCCTGGCTTCTTGCTTCAGATCAGCTCAGCTCCGGCCATTGTGGCCATCTGGGGAGTGAACCAGCAGATGGAAGACCTTTCTCTCTGTATCTACCTCTCTCTGTAACTCTGTCTTTAAAATAAATAAAATAAATCTTTAAAAAAAAGAATAAAAGTAGCCCCATAAGAGCGTTTAGGTCAGTGTTTAAGCCATATCTGCACCTATGCATATATCTCATATCTGAGTGATTGAATTGAGACCCAGCTCCATTTCTGATCCAGTTTCTGGTTGATGCACATCCTAGGAGGCAGCACTTGTTGCCTCAAGAACTTGGTTCCCTGACACTCACATTGGAGACCTGGACTGGGTTCTGGATTCCTGGCTTCAGCTGGTCCAGCTCCCAGCTCTTATGGGCATTAGGTAGTGAGTGTTTGGAAGATATTTTTCTCTGTCTTTACAAAAGTGAAAAATATATAAGTTTTTAAAATTAAAAAGGCTATAAATAAATAAAAATAAAAGCTCTATAGAAGGCAGTAATTCTGAGCATTTGGTTTTCAACGTCTTGAGATGTGGTCGGCTCTCAGATTCTAGTAGGCAGCTGGAGCAAGGTAATTCAAAAAGTTTATCTAGTTATTACATTTTCTTTGATTTTTTTCTTTCTACTTTGTTCATTATTTTACCACTAGAATGGGAATATTTAAATTGTTTCTGTTGGATACATATAGAGTGAATGCCTGTAGATTTTACTGTTTTCAGTAAAATGAGAATGGTAAAAGTAACTTAGGTGCATTTCATTTCTGGTTAACTTTTTTTTGTTGTTGTTTGAAGCTTGCTCTTCTTAAAAACTAGGATAAATTGTGTTTATAGTTTCTTTCATTATCAGAATCGCAATTTTTATTCCTTTGCTGAACTTAATAGATGATAGATTTCCCTTTGTACCATCCACAAAGTCTTACAGATTTGACTTTTATTTTGGGGTTATAGCTGAAACTTTATACAAATAGCTCACAGATAAACTTTTAAACTAGCAGCAACTGTAGGAGGCCTTTGAGATTACCTAGTACTGCCCCCACGTTTCTCATGTTAGTAAAACAAAGCCAAGGGAGTAATAACAGTCAATACTTATTGAGCTCTTATGTCTTGTAATAACTATAACAACCCTTTAATGTGAGTGAAGTGACCTTCCCACAGTCCTATACAAAATGAATAGCATAGCTGTCCTAAGGAATTGTTTTCTTTGTAAATCTAATTCATTATGTAAATAATTTAATTCTGTGTAGAGAGAACAATTAATATTTTCTTTTTTAAATTTTTTTAAAATTTTAATTGTTTTAATCAAGTAACGTAGCTGTTTGGAGCAGGAAATTTTAAGACAGTTCAATAGAGTAGTGAAGGATCACTCTTAGGATACGCTCCATGAATAAAATTCAATAGATTACGTGAACTGGAATTCCACTGGAAATTTGGCACCAGACTGAACATTAGTCCAAGCCAAAATTTTCTCTTTAGTGTTGAGAAGCCCTAAACATATTTTCCTACAGGTTAAAAGTAGAAAGCTCTATAACAGAACCTCATTAGCTTGACACTGTTGAGTGCAACTTAGCTTAGGTCACCAGGATCGCCTATGGGTGTTTCAGTTGATGAAAGCAAACTGGCCTTACAGCAGAATTTGAAATCTAGGTGACATGAATTTGCAAAACTCCCCTCTTTGGTGTGACACAGCACATTCCATCCAGGTATATGGCTCCTGTTCCACTCTCATCAGAATCTACCAAAGGCAGTTATAAATAAACTCTCTCAAATAAGATTGCTAGGTTTCAGTTCCTTAAAATATCAAGCTAACAAGGTTTTATTTTATCAAATGTCTGTATAATTTCAATGTGAAAAATTTTCTTACATACATTTGTCAAAGTCTCATAATCTGTGAGATGGCAGAATTTGTTTTGGTACCTTATGTCTGTTTCTTAGATCACACACACACACACACACACGTATATTCTTGCTGTGGGTACTTTTTTCTTATTCATTTCAAGAACTCTGTCAATCACTTGTTAATATGTTTTCTGGTTTCAAATTATATTAAGCTTTTTAAAAAATATTTATTTTATTTATTTGAAAGAGTTACAGAGAGAGGTAGAGGCAGAGAGAGAGGTCTTCTGCTGGTTCACTCCTCACATGGCTGCAATGGCCAGAGCTGCAGTGATCAGGAGCCAGGAGCTTCTTCCAGGTCTTCCACGTGGGTGCAGGGGCCCAAGGATTTGGGCCATCTTCTACTGCTATCCCAGGCCATAGCAGAGAGCTGGATTGGAAGAGGAACAGCCAGGACTAGAACCGGCACCCAGGGCTTTAACCCGCTGAGCCGGCCCTATATTAGATTTTAGTTTTTCTTAGTTTCACTATTTACAACAAGTCAAAGATTTTGCCAGTGTTGAATAATAAATGTTGTGGCATCCATTCATTTAGCATATATTGTGTTACATGGGGAGGAAACAGACTTGGTTCCTGATACAATGCATCTAGCAGTCAATACTGTTTTCTTGATTTAAAAAAAAATTTTAAAGATTTTATTCATTTATTTGAAAGGCAGAGTTAGAGAGGGAGGGAGAGAGAGGGAATCCTCCATTTACTCTTTCACTCCCCAAATAGCTACAACCCCCAGGGCTGGGCCAAGCTGAAGCCAGGAGCCATTAGGTTTATCTGGGTCTTCCATGTGAATGCAGTGACTCAAGGACTTGGGTACTTTCTTTCCTTGCACACTTTTCAGGTGCATTAGCAGGGAGCTGGAACAGAAGTGGAGCAGCCAGTAATCGAACTGGTAAACATATGGGATGCTGGCACTGCAGGCTGTGCTTTACGCATTACACCACAGCACTGGTCTTTATTTTGTTGATTTTTATTTTTTAAAAATTCTTTTTTTTTATTATTTGTTTGAGAGGCAAAGTTACAGACAGAGGGAGAGACAGAGAGGAAGTTCTTTCTTCTGCTGGTTCACTCCCCAAATGGCTGCAATGGCCAGAGTTGGGCCGATCTGAAACCATGAGCTAGGAGCTTCTTCTGGGTCTTGCATGTGGGTGCAGGGGCCCAAGCACTTGGACTGTCTTCCACTGCTTTTCCTAGGCTGTAAGCAGAGAGCTGAATTGGAGGAGAGGCAGCTGGGACACGAAGGGTGCCCATAGGGGATTGCTGGCACCACAGGTGGAGGCTTAGCCACAGTACCGGCCCCGATTTTTATATCTAAGTACTTGTTTTCATGTACTGGAACTGATAATCATTTTTAAATAAAGATTTTGATAATTGATGGCAGTCAAACCTGACTGAATGTAAATGGCTATTCTATCACTTTGCCACCAAAGTATGAAATGTAGCACTCAGTTCTTTTTTTTTTTTTTTAATTTTTTTATTTTTGACAGAGTGGATAGTGAGAGAGAGACAGAGAGAAAGGTCTTCCTTTGCCTTTGGTTCACCCTCCAATGGCCACCGTGGCCGGCACGCTGTGGCCGGTGCATTGCGCTGATCCGAAGCCAGGAGCCAGGTGCTTCTCCTGGTCTCCCATGTGGGTGCAGGGCCCAAGCACTTGGGCCATCCTCCACTACCCTTCCAGGCCACAGCAGAGAGTTGGCCTGGAAGAGGGGCAACCGGGACAGAATCCGGCGCCCCGACCGGGACTAGAACCCCGTGTGCCGGCGCCACAGGCGGAGGATTAGCCTATTGAGCTGCAGTGCTGGCCTTGTGTTTGTTCTTGTTGTCAAACTTTTTAATAAAATATTCTCAAATTGTTAATTTTTTGAATTGTACAAAATATACATAATATAAAGTTAGTCATTTTAATTATTTTTAAGTATACAATTCAGTTGTGTTACCTGAATGATTTCACAGTGTTGTACAGTCATCAGTACCAACCATTTCTACAGCTTTTCCAGCATACCAAATAGAAAGTGTACATAAAACCTTTGGTTTCAAGTGTTAGAGGAATATTGATTACTTCTATTTCTTTTTTTGGGGTCGAGTCTCACTTATTTTCCAATATTCAGTGTGATCTGCTTGTATTTATTGAATGCTGAACTTACCACTTGATTTAGAATGGTTTCTTTTGATTTGTATTTGTTTCAGTTTCTAGAGGTATTTGAAAGTTGCATCATCTTTCATTTTATTGTAATTTTATGTTTGCTTCTTTCAAAGGTATACACATGAAATTTGAAGGAGCTCGAACTAAATAATGCAAACAGATACAAAATTTTATTGAGCGAAGAAAGAAAGATTAGTTACTAAGGACTATGATAACAAAAAAAAATCCAGGCAGTCTCATACAATGTGTTTCCTTTCCTTCCTGCTAAAATCCTACAGCAGGAAGCACACCCAGAGTAGAAGATATTTGGGCCTGTGATCTAAAAGAATTCCGTCCCCAAACACTGGCTACAAATCGGACTCAACAGGAAGGACTACTGTTCAGTAGATCCTCTTTCTCTATTATTCTTTGTGCTGAAACAAAAATGCAGCTGTTTGAAGATTTAAAAAGTTACTTTTAAAAGTATAGACATCCTATTTAGGTTACATTCTTTTTCTCCTGCTAAAATGTGAAATCTCCAAAGTCTATATCTTTCTTGTTCACTATAGTCACATAGTACTGTTGCCCAATAAGGAAAAGGAGACATTATAAAGGACCTTTTCTCAGAAAAGAATATCAGATTTTTATAGAGCAAATAAGAATTTAAGAAAATAGCCATTAACATTATTTGAATTTTACCTTTACATTGGTAAACAAGATAATATTGTGTTACTCTAATATATTAATATAAATTTCTTTTGGTATAAGTGAAAATATAATTTTATCTGCTTTTATTGTTCTTTCTTTTTTAAAGAGTGACATTCTTAATGAAACATGTTTCTTTCAGCTAAAAGATGGTGGCAAGGCATCCCAGGCCAATGTGAGAATAGGTGATGTGGTTCTCAGCATCGATGGAATAAGTGCACATGGAATGACTCATCTTGAAGCCCAGAACAAGATTAAGGGTTGTACAGGCTCTTTGAATATGACTCTGCAGAGGTAAATTGCATTTTGTTTGGCTCTGAGAGAGAAAACAGCACTGAGGAATGTGTTTTTCATATGTCTGATTGATGATGTTAACTCAGAGGCAGCTTCTAATCCCATTGTTTCAGGTAGATAAATAGAAAAATAGATCTTAAACTGGATAATAGAGCAGTATGAAGATGCTGAAAGCTTTGGACTATTTCCCAATTAAGAGGCATGTATTCACATACTCGTAAAAATTAAATGCACAATGTCAGAGAATTCAATAATTTTTGAAATTTCTCAGCGGAGTATAGGCTAAGAATTCTTACCATAGTGAAATTCTTGGCTTTAATAGTCTGAACAGTCTATTAGAGAGTATTTTTTTTGAAGTATGGTTTGGCTTTCCTTAGTTTGTGTCTTCCTTTTTTTTTTTTTTTTTTTTCTGAGTAGAAAAGTTACTTTTAATATGTCAAGTTTTGGAACATCCCAATGTTTGATATGCATTAAAATTACCTGAAACACTTGCTAAAATTACGAATTCTTATACTGAATCAAAGTTGCTGGAAGTAAGGATCCAGATTTATATTTGGTGAAATTTTCCATTAATATAATGAATTATAAAATTAGAATTATTGCAGTATTTTAGAGGAAGAGAAAAGACAAAATCAATTGTGAGAGGATGATAGAATAATAGCTTTGAATCTTTAAAATTATAAGAGAGGTAGCATACAATAGGATCGTTTAGCAGTTAGTTCTGGAGAATTTGAAGCAAGTCTTGTTTTTGATGAATTTAAGTGTTAACTATCAAATTTGTAAAACATCATGTATTCCCCACCCCTACCAAATCTCATTGTCTCCCATAAATTATCGTGAATATTGTGACTCTCTGAGAGAGGAACAGAATATGGGGAGCCTTCTAAGGTTTTTGGCAATGGGAACTTTGTATCTTGTAACCCTTTCTGAGACCGGCGTTCTGTGGAAAGCACTTTGGGACTGCTTCTCTGTTTGCTCCTTCTGTTCCAGGGATTGATGCTGATAGGCTTTATACAGTACTAATTCTATTTGATTGCTTGATTGAGTGTCAGTTTGGTCTTGAAACCAAACAGGAAATTAATTTTTACAGCAATTATTTTTCTACTGATGTAGACTTACAGATCTTTAATGTATAGTGACTTTCTAACTATTCTTTTTTTCTTTTCTTTTTTAATTCAAGGAAATTTGTTTCAGTGGATTAGTACATCATAATTGTGTGTTTTTAATTTTGAAAGTATACATTTTGATGAAAACATAGGAAAGTAGTCATTGAGGAAAAACTATTATTAAAAAAATTGTTTTAGTAGTATACTTTGGTGTACTTTCATGCATTGAGATATGTAATACAAAACTTAGTTTAACTTGAGATACCAGAAAACAAAACAAATATGGATGATGGGATGTTTCTCACATCCTAAAATTTTAGAAGTTTATGTAAGGCTGTGTATCATTTATTTTATACCAGTCTGCTTGTTTTCACATTGTGCTCCTTATTTTATGACCCAGGACCCAGTATCATGTTTTCTGTTGAAAATACACGGAACTCCATAAGGATAGATGAAAACCAGATGTTACCCTGTTTGTATATATTTCTAATTTAAGAAATCTGCTACCAACTCTAATAAAGGCTCTTTTTGAGTTGCTAAATACAAAATCTAACAAACCAACTCATTGTAAATATTTGAGGATTCCACTTAAATCTTATCTGCATGTTTCTGAATATAGGTATTCAGGCACCAGCAACAAGAGGGAGGATTTTAGAGGTTCCTTGATTATTTGCTGTGACTCTCTTCATGTTTTTGAATGCTTTTTGTGTTAGATAATGTGTGCCTGTTTTGATAGTTTGTACATTTAAGACAATTCATGGTATAAGATTGATAGTGCTACTAAAGTAATACTTTTGCCCTTTTTTTTTTGGCACAATCATTACTTTTGCCTTTTAAGGAAAAAATACAATGCTGGGGAGTTATCTTTGATTCTTTCCTATACGAAGGACATTGTCTCTTTATGTTCTCTCTCTCCTATCAACAAATATTTCTGAATATGAACAGCATCCTTAATTGGCCTCCAGTTATTCTTTTAGCACACTTCTCACCAAACTGCTCTGCATTCTCCTATCAGACTGAACTGCCTACGACGTTACTGCCTTCGCAACTCCTGTCTTCGTAAATGTGTTTTCTTCATGACTATGTAGTACACACCCCTACAGACTTTCTTTAGTCAGAGATACATTAAGGAAGTCCTTTCAAATGTTTCTTGAGAAGAAGTGAATGAAAAGGATATTGAAGCAAAAGAGGCTGAGATGAACAGACGTGTGATTTTAGAGAATGTCTAGCCTCACTTGATCCAGCAGGAAACTCGGGAACAAAATTGCACCATAGAATCTGTTGTGTCTTGAGGCAAGGGAACTGGGCTTTTTTGCTTCCTTCCATGTGTTTGTTAGTTACTGGCTACCACTTGTCCTGGAAATGTGTGTGAGGGAGCCGATAGGAGAACTAGGAAGTAGCTGCCATTGCTTCTGCAGAGTAGCCGGTGTGAATCACTAAGAGCAATGCCGGGAGTATATCAGACCAGTAGAAGGGTTCCAGGGCATTCAAGCTGGGCACCAACAGCATGTGCTGTGAAATTCAATCTAGACATGAGCCCTTGCTCAGGAGGTTATATTCTCTGTATTCTAGTTCTACTCCAACTGTCCACTCCAGATCTCTAGTGCTCAACACTGAATACCATCTGTTCCATTTAGGACAGGTTTCTCACTGTGCTCACATGCTTTTATGCCCTCTCATGAAACCCACTTCATCTGGAATGCCCACTGCTGATCCCTGCCGGTACATGCCTTCAAATCCACAGAACTCATTCTGAGCCTTGTTTCCTGCCCAAAGTCTCTTCCTAGTATTATAACTCATTCATTGTTTTCCCCCTCTGAACCTGCACGAAACAGTTTGTACCATTCACTTTAGCATTTAATTATATACTACGTATAATCAGGAATAACAAGGCTGTTTCTATGAGTCATACACAAATAAACCTAATTAGTTAATGATCATACCCACTGCTGCCTATGTTATTAACTAATTATTCCATATGTTTTAGCTCTGTTTCTCTAGCTAGACTCCTTGAAAGCAAAGACCATGCTTTTTGTACTGTCTTTATTTGTATATGGTTTTGTGTTTTCGATATCTAATAAATAATTGTTTGATAGACATTGGTGTTGTCTACCAAAATTGGAGTAATTTTTTTATGCAAATGTGAGAGTGCTTCAAAAAAGTTCATGGAAATGGGAAATGAAATATGAGTTCATTTTGGTGCAAAAAATTTGAAATCAATCAGTGCATAGCTTTTTCATACATTCCCCATGAACTTTTTGAAGACCTTGCATATTCATGGATTTCTTTTTTCTTTTTTTAAAATATTTTATTTATTTATTTATTTCAGAAGTAGGGTTACAGACAGAGAGAGGGAGAGACAGAATATTCCATCTGCTGGTTCACTCCCTAAATGGCTGCAGTAGCTGGAGCTGAGCCAATCTGAAGCAGGAGTGAGAAGCTTCTTCTGGGTCTCCCACGCAAGTACAGGGGCCCAAGCACATGGGCCATCTTCCATTACTTTCCCAGGCCATAAGCAGAGAGCAGAATTGGAAGAGGAGCAGCTGGGATGTTCTAACCAGTGCACAAATGAGATGCTGACACTACAGGCGGAGGCTTTGCCTACCTTGCCACAACGCCTGCCCCATATTCATGGATTTCAGAGATGAGGTCAGGATGGTAATGGGAAGTAGGTAGAGATGAATCATTGTAATGTTTGTAGTTAAATTTAAGGTTTGTGGTCCTATTAAAATGGTGAGAAAGCTTTGGAAAGTTGTAGCTTCTTGACTAGATATGGAGCAGGGTTTGAAAGAGAAATGATTTGATTATAGAAAAGGGAAGACAGGGGAAGGAGCAGACCTAGCCTTTAGAAATCCCTTCTTAGTGGAGGCACATAGCCTTTTCCTGTCCTCACTGGGGAAACAATGGATCATTACCATTGCTGCCAGACTCTGCTCACCTCCACCCAAGAATCCCCAGGAAAAGAATGTAAGGGAGAAACTCATTTTTGTTTTAGAATCAGCTACAAATTTTTTGTGAATTTTTTGCATCAAATATTATTGCTAATATTGACTAATTTTTTAAAAAATGTGTGTGGGTGCTTTTTTTTTTTCTATTTTGACTTCATCTGTTGACTCAACCTCAATATCCTAAGATATGATTTTGATAAGAAAAAAAAAGATATTTGCTTGATTAAGGTTTTATAATTTTTATATCTTGTCTAATTTAGGGGCATGAAATAATGTAAATATACTATCCTGTGATATCCTAAAAAATAAGTATTTTTTCACTCTACCCTGGGGATCTAATTAATGAAGAAGTGTGAAAAGTTTTATCTTGATTTCTATTTCTTGAAAAGGATTGGAAAAAAATTTTTTTTCTGCACCTGGAGTGAATTCTAGAAGTGTTATTACTGGGCTATGAAAAATTCTATGTACATTTATTTTTCTTCTTTGAGAAATCAAGCCAATAGGCCAGCGCCGCGGCTCTGTAGGCTAATCCTCCGCCTTGCGGCGCCGGCACACCGGGTTCTAGTCCCGGTCGGGGCACCGATCCTGTCCCGGTTGCCCCTCTTCCAGGCCAGCTCTCTGCTGTGGCCAGGGAGTGCAGTGGAGGATGGCCCAAGTGCTTGGGCCCTGCACCCCATGGGAGACCAGGAGAAGCACCTGGCTCCTGCCATCAGAACAGCGCGGTACGCTGGCCGCCGCGCGCCTACTGCGGCGGCCATTGGAGGGTGAACCAACGGCAAAAAGGAAGACCTTTCTCTCTGTCTCCCTCTACTGTTCACTCTGCCTGTCCCCCCAAAAAAAAAAAAATCAAGCCAATAGTCTGCTTATCTTTAAATATCAGATACATTGTGCCTATGATCCAAGTCAAAATGGACCATTTTTTAAATGACAGTATTTCAGCTAATAAGAGAAAAAAATTACTTTCAAAAGCTTTGATGTCTATTAATTGCTAACCCTGAATAAGACTTAAAACTATTTATTTCAATAATTATCTACATAAGGAAACAGATAAACTTGCTGCTTACTATATGATTTGGGGCAAGTCACTGTACTTTTCTTGACTATAAAATGAGGTCATGGGTCAGTCTAAATTCCTTTTTTGCAATAAAAATTCTGGTTCTTGTTCTAGTTTTTCAACTCTAAGTGGATAAGTTCCCTAGAGCTTGCTATTAGATCAAACCAACTTATGTTTGCTTGTTTTGGCTGAGAGAATCAGGAAATTGGACTTTCTTCATTGGAGTTATCTTAAACTGTGCCAGGTTAACAAAGTGACTTGCACTATTCCCCTTACTTTAAGGTGAAGAATAGGTCAGATGGATATTCAAACAGAATTTAGAAAATTCTATATACTTTTATCCTTATTTTGTAATTTTAAATTAATCCTCATGGAAACTCTCTCTGTAGTTTTTTTAATCTTCCTTGTTTTTTATATTACTGGTAGTGACATGCCTTTGGTTCTTTTTGTTTTTGTTCTTCAAACTTCATTTAGTGTATAATTTGTTATGATTGGAAGTGAAAGATCTAGAAGGATTGAGTTTTGAAAAATATTGGTGTACTTTCTTCTTGCCTCCCCCTTTTTTATCCTTCAAACAGTAAGAAAAATTTTGTCAGAGATCCAGTAACTACTACAAATGAATGACAGGTTAGAATAATCCAATAGGCACATTGAGTTACAAGGAAGAAAAGGAAAAAGCAGATTTTGTACCAGACTGAAAATGTTAGCCATCTTTTGTTTCATTTTAGCAGATTGCTTAATATCGTATTATTGTTAGCCTTATGGGTTCTACTCTGCTATTTATTTCACTGATGATATAATGGAAGGAGGTTAGAAAGTATTTTTTAAATCAAAGTTTTCAGTTCTTTGTGTGAGATATTGTGATTAATGTGAATTAAAAGACATTTAGTTAGATTGTGTTTTCTTGTAATAATTGGAATTGGATAGCATTCCCTTGAAATTGATTATTTTCTAGGTTATTTCCTGTGCTTTTCTCATGTCTTTTCTGCAGTTGAGCTTTCAATATGTCTTATTTGTTTATTGGTTTTGTTTTGTTTTGTTTTTTTTGTTTCATTTTAAAAGAAGAGTTACAGAGAGAGACAGAGAATCTTCCATCTGCTGATTCACACGCCAAATGGCTTCTATGGCTGAAGCTGGGCCAGTCCTAAACCCAGGAGCTTCTTCCAAGTCTCCCAAGTGCTTTCCCAGGCACATTATCAAGGAACAGGATCAGAAATGGGGCAGGCGCTGGATTCTGTCCCGGTTGCCCCTTTTCCAGGCCAGCTCTCTGCTATGGCCCAGGAGTGCAGTGGAGGATGGCCCAAGTCCTTGGGCCCTGCACCCACATGGGAGACCAGGATAAGCACCTGGCTCCTGCCTTCGGATCAGCGCAGTGCGCCGGCTGCAGCACACTGGCCACGGCGGCCATTGGAGGGTGAAACAACGGCAAAGGAAGACCTTTCTCTCTCTCTCTCTCTCTCTCACTGTCCACTCTGCCTGTCAAAAAAATAAATAAAAAAATAAAATAAAAATTAAAAAAAAAAAAAAAAGAAAAAAGAAATGGGGCAGCCAGGACTTGAACTAGCTTCCTTATGGTATGCCAGCACTGCAGGCTGTCTCTGTCTGTCTTCTTCTCTGTGTAACTGCCTTTCAAGTAAATAAAAAAAAAATTTTTTAAATCCTATTTTTCATTTTTACTGTCATTTATCAGTATTCTGTAATAAAGATTATATGTAAATTATTTCCTGTGTGCCTTGAAAAGACCCTAAATATATTAGAATGAAAGAAAAAGGGGTAGGGGAGACTAAGTAGATTATCAGGCCAGAAGGTAGGAATATTCATTTGTATACTGTCTTGTGTATGTGTTCCTCCTAAATCAAAATGTTATCTTGTTTGCCTTTCTCAAGTTTGTAAGCTTGTTGACAGTATTTGCTAATTTATTTCTATATTAAAGTTTGAAATCTTAGTCCTTTAGCAGGCTTCTATGAGTGCATTCCACAAGTAACTCAGGATTCAAGAATTTTTTGAAAATATATTTTGAGGACTATTTGCCCAATATGGTACTTACTAGAAAAGGGACCAAAACTGTCAGCAAATCAGTAAGTAAGCAAATCAGTAAGAAGTTTTCTTTAATTTTGTAGGTTTAATGCATCTTTTTTGAATACTTTATAGCAGTGTGACAATAAGATTTGCTAAATATAAGTTGGTAGAATATATTTGGGATTTTTAAATTCAATTTGAATTTTACATTTTGAAAGTGCTTTGCTTTTTTTTTTAATTTTAATTTGTTTATTTACTACACAGTGGAGGGGGTGGGTTTCTTCCATGTGCCTTTCCCTCCCAGTTGGCCATGATGGCCGAAGCTGCTCTGATCTGAAGGCAGGAGTCAGGGGTTTCTTCAGGTCTCCCACGCAGGTGCAGGGGCCCAAGGACTTGGACCATCTTCTACTGCTTTCCCCAGAGTAGAGAGCTGGATCGGAAGTGGAGAAGCCAGGACTCAAACGGGTGCCCATATGGGATGCCGGCACTGCAGGTGGTGGCTTTACTCACTACACTGCAACACTGACCCTGAAAATGCATAGTATTAAAAATATGATTTATTCCTTTGAAGGAAAAAATCATTTCGATTTTTAAGATTTTTGGGGAGGACTCTAGGAAATAAAGACAAGTATAATTTTAAATATTTTAAACATTGTTTGGATTACACCTAAAATAATTTTTGTGAAAGAAAATTTTAATGTGTAGAATTATCTGTTTGTACAGTTTAAAGAAGGCCTACTAAAGATAGAAAAAAAAAAGGTGACTGGCAATGACATTGGTTTTGAAATTAGACAAATTTGGGGCAAAACCTGGTTCATCACTTCCTAGTTCTGTGACCTTAGTCAGATATATAACTGAGTTTCAATTACTCATTTGTAAATAGTTTACAGTAATACCTGCCTTTTAGGGCTGTTAGAAAATTTAAATGAAATAGAATAAAAGTGAGATAGCATGTGAAAAGATCCTAGGGCATAATAATGATAACTTTTCTCTCCTTTCTTTCTCCTTTTCTGCTCAATTGATAAGTATTAATATGGTATCCATTGTGAAGTTACTTCTAGGTCATATTTGTTTTGTTTCTTAGCAACAAGCTGGGTGTGACTGAAGGGAAACAGAAAGTGAGAGGGAAGTCAGGTATGTAGTTATCTCAGAGTCAGAAAGATGATGATGCAAGTGTTAGGAGAAAGGTTGTTTAGTCAAGTGAGTGATTTTTTTTTTTATCATACAAATATAATTAAAGCTTTTTCAGAATGTAATGGATACACACATTATGCTAACTGCTAGCTGACTACTGCCTGGCATTCACAAATATTGTCTTTTTTTATTCATTTATTTATTTTGACAGGCAGAGTGGACAGTGAGAGAGACAGAGAGAAAGGTCTTCCTTTTGCTGTTGGTTCACCCTCCAATGGCCGCTGTGGCCGGCGCGCTGCAGCCGGTGCATCGTGCTGATCCGAAGGCAAGAGCCAGGTGCTTCTCCTGATCTCCCAAGGGGTGCAGGGCCCAAGCATTTGGGCCATCCTGCACTGCACTCCCAGGCCACAGCAGAGAGCTGGCCTGGAAGAGGGGCAACCGGGACAGAATCCAGCGCCCCGACCGGGACTAGAACCTGGGGTGCTGGCGCCACAGGCGGAGGATTAGCCTATTGAGCCGCGGCGCCGACCACAAATATTGTCTTATAGTCAATAATTTATATCCCATTGGCAGGAAAAACAGCTTCAGCAAAAAGAAACCAGTACACACCTAATCATGTTTATTTGCCTAACTCCCCTATTCTCATTAAAGGAACAATGCAGATAAGATTGCTTTATTATGCGTTGTTAGAAAGACCAATGAAATAAGTGGACTTTTTCTCTCACTCCTATCCAAATTCTTTTACTTCAAGTCATCTGAGCAGCATATTAAGATCAAGTAAAATCTCTAACTTCTTTTTTTTTTTTTTAAGATTTATTTTATTTATTTGAAAGACAGTGTTACAGAGAGAGGCAGAGCCAGAGAGAGAGAGAGAAAGGTCTTCCATCCACTGGTTCACCCTCCAAATGGCTGCAACAGCCAGAACTGAGTTGATCCGAAGCCAGGAGCCAGGAGCTTCTTCTGGGTCTCCCACATGGATGCAGGGGCCCAAGGACTTGGGCCATCTTCTGTTGCTTTCCCAGACCATAGCAGAGAGCTGGATCAGAAGTGGAACAGCTGAGAATGGAACCAGCACCCATATGGAATGCCGGCACTTCAGGCCAGGGCTTTAACCCTCTAGAGTGCTACAGTGCTAGCCCCTCTAACTTCTGTACGGTATATTTGATGATACTTTTAGAATAATTTGTCTCTTAAAACCTTTTGTCAACACTATCATTAATTACTGAGGTTTAGTTTTTAAAAATCTCATAACATTGATCAAAACTTTGGACTTTTTTTTTTTCAAGTTTACTTTATTTCTAATGGCTTTCAAGGGTAGATAAAAGGAGTAGTTTATGATCTCTGCCTCTAAGGAATTTGTAATCTCTCCATTGGGATAAGATGAAACAGAAAGTGCTGCAGGGGTTCAGTGGAGGACAGGATCCTATTCCAATGGGAAGATTTCAGGAGGAGCTGACACCTGGATGAGGCTTTGAAGGAGAGAGGGGAAAATCCTTGGAGGAGTACCCTCTGAGGGAGTGTGGAGGGGACACATTATCAGGGAGTGTTAGGGTGAGCATATTGACCACCTGGAAATGCGGAAAGGAATGAAAGGAAAGTGAGGTTAGCAGGCTTGTTTGTGTGCAGTCTAGACAATGGAGTATTGGCAAAAGTTTTGATCAAAAAAGTGACATTTTCAGAACATTCACTGAGACTGTTAAGAAGAAGGTAGAGAGAAACCAGAGACAGAGAAACTAGTCTTTCAGGTCTTGCAGTAACCTGGAAAGATGGGGATTTGAAATAGAAAACAGAAGAGAAAGGAGGGAAATAGGATTTGTAAACAACTCAAAGAGCCACAGCCATGGTCCAGCTATGAGAGATGTGGGAGGAGATAAACTGCTTGATTCTTAGCTGGCTTGACCCAGACTAAGAGTTCTGCTCCATTCACCTTGCTTTTTTACTCATTGTGATCAGGCTTCTGCTCGCTCATGGTGTGAAATTGCTTCTTACTTAAATGACTCAAATTCCTCAAACTTAGCGTAGTCAAAACTGAGTTCTGTGCTTTGTTTCAGAAATGGGTGTCTCTTACTGCTTTACTTGTCATGGTGAATGGTTCTACTCTTCCCTCCAGTACCCAGATCAAAAAGACTGGTGTTGCCTGAGCCTCCCACATTTATCTCCAAACACCTGTTCCTTTGTAAATGTCTCAAAACAGACTGTCCATGAATAGAGTAGAATAAATTAGCATGGCATCCAATCTTGATGGTGGGGAAAGCAAAGCTCTTATTCTTAATCATAAATGAAAATGTTCCCAATCCATCAGTTCAACATGCACTAATTAAACACTTGCTGTTCTGACCACTGGAGCTAGAAAAAAAGTCCTCAACTTCCTTTTTGTTGTGTCATTCATTTCATGGACAGCCCTTCCTCTACCACATTAAGATAACAATTTTTAAAAAAGATTTATTGAAAGGCAGAGTTACAGAGAGAGAGAGAGAGAAAGAGAGAGAGATCTTTTCCATCCTCTGATTCATTCCCCAAATGGCTACAATGACCCAAGCTGGGCCCATCTGAAGCCAGGAGCTTCTTTTGGGTCTCCCACATGGGTACAGGGCCCAAGTTCTTGGGCCATCTTCTGCTGCTTTCCCAGGCACATTAGCAGGGAGCTGGATCAGAATTGGAGCACAAGGGACTCGAATCTGTACCCATGTAGGATGCTGGTGCCACAGGCAGCGGCTTTACCCACTACATCACAGCACCAGTCCTAAGCAAGTGTGGTTCAGATTGGCAAAATTGGCCAACAATATTTTAAGCTATCTGAAGGTGAAAAGAGGAGGAGGCAGATTTTGAGCAGTCAGCATAAGGGTGGGGTGGGAAGTAAAAAGACATAAAGTATAGGACAATTAAAGGCACAACATGGGGAGATTGTCCTGACTGCATCTGCCAATTAAAAGAAGCTTGATTCTACAACATTGGATCCCACCAAATTAACCTAGCCTTTATTAGTATTTTAAAAATGGAAAAAGCTTAGTTTAAGAGTTTTAAACTGCTTCATTGTATTAAATGATGTAGCACACTCACCAATAAGTGAGTAACCTTGTAGGTTACACCAACTCTTCAAAAACAGACCAAGTGTATATTTATTACATATCCCAGTGTGTACCACCTGGCTTGAACATAGAAGATACTCAGTACACACTTATTACCTTATGTTGTGCAGAATGCCACTTTGATGAATAGAGCAAGTTTTGCTACTTTGGCATGACAAGTTTAGAAATCATTCACATGAAGTGAATGGCAGCAGTCTTCTTAGAATTCCAAATAAAACATTTTTGTCCATAGCTTCAAGAGCTTTTGAAAGGATTGAAATGCAAGTCATTCCCAACTGTTTTCCAGTGGCTGCTGTTGCTATTATGGTCTCAAAGACTGAAATAGCTTAGGCTTTATGTGAGTTGAAAAGTAAATGAGAGTGATTGGCTGTGCAAAACACATGTGAAGCAAAGTAAACTGTCAGACTTTTTATTTACCTTTATTTAGTGTTTTAAAGCCTACTTTTTCACTTAAATCCTTATAAATAAGTTCCTAAATGTTAGGAGTCCTTCCTATTAATTTATTTTTTTACTTGGCCACAATCCCTGTTAATAGACTTTCTCTGAAATTGAAATGTATAGAAAAGTATTTCATTCATTTACTTTTTACTTTTGTGTGCAAATAATGATTTTTCTACATCTTCATGCCATCTCTTGAAATACAGAAATTAAAACATTTTTTAGACAGTCATTTTAATTTACTAGATAATACAGGAAGGGCTCATTTCATATTCCAATAAAAATTCATATTATATTTCTGAATTCTGATACCTCATTTAATCAAATATGCCTTTATTTTGGCTGTTTTAGCTGAAGTTTATGGAACTGTTTTCCTGTGTAATTCATCCTGTAACAATGAATGTAAGGGACTTTCCAGATTGTTTTGTTTTACTGGAATTATGTTATATAGGCTAGGCTTTGAAATAATGGATTACTTAGTAGTCCAGAATGTTTTTGTTATTGTGAGAGTATTTTTGGTTACCAAATTATTCTTACAGCTAAGGAAGATATTTTTTTTAAATTTTTTTTTAATTTAGTGAATATAGATTTCCAAAGTACAGCTTATGGATTACAAAGGCTTCCCCACCCACAACTTCCCCCCCCACCTGCAACCCTCCCCTTTCCCACTCGCTCTCCCCTTCCATTCCCATCAAGATTCATTTTCAATTCTCTTTATATATAGAAAATCAGTTTAGTATATATAGGCCGGTGCCGCGGCTCACTAGGCTAAGCCTCCGCCTAGCAGCGCCGGCACACCGGGGTCTAGTCCCGGTCGCCCCTCTTCCAGGCCAGCTCTCTGCTGTGGCCAGGGAGTGCAGTGGAGGATGGCCCAAGCCCTTGGGCCCTGCACCCCATGGGAGACCAGGATAAACACCTGGCTCCTGCCATCGGATCAGCGCGGTGCGTTGGAGGGTGAATCAACAGCAAAAGGAAGACCTTTCTCTCTGTCTCTCTCTCACTGTCCACTCTGCCTGTCAAAAAAAAAAATCAGTTTAGTATATATATAGATTTCAACAGTTTGTCCTCCCATAGCAACACAAAGTGAAAAAATACTGTTGGAGTACTAGTTATAGCATTAAATAACAGTGTACATCACATTAATGACCGAGATTCTGCAAGATAATTTTTTTTAAGAAAAAGATTGATTATTTTTCTATGTAATTTCCAATTTAAAACCAAGGGTTTTTTTTTTTTCCCATTTTCAATTATCTTTATATACAGAAGATCGCTTCAGTATATACTAAGTAAAGATTTCATCAGTTTGCACCAACACATAACCACAAAGTGTAAAAGTACTGTTTCAGTACTAGCTATATCATTACTTCACCTTTGACAACCTATTAAGCACAGATCCCACATGGGACGTAAGTACACAGTGACTCTTGATGTTGATTTAACAATTTAACACTCTTGTTTATGGCATCAGTAATCTCCCTAGGCTCTAGCCATGAGTTGCCAAGGCTATGGAAGCTTTTAGGGTTCGCTGACTTCGATCTGATTCTGACAGGATCATAGTCAAAGTGGAAGTTCTCTCCTCCCTTCAGAGAAAGGTACCTCCTACTTTGATGGCCCCGTTCTTTAAGGAAGATATTTTTATATTTGAGAGATAAGTTAGTTAATTACCTCTCGGAAACAGGATTTTAATCCCTGTGACTAATTAAAATTATATATTTTTTCCAATTCAAATAGCCTATTGTGTTTTGTATAAATTTCATTTTCTAGTGAGAAGCTTATTCATTGTAGTGTGGTAAAGAATTATCAGCACAAAAAGGATCAAAGATAAATTGTTCCTTTAGTGGAACTTTGCTGTGATTTTTAGACAAACTTATTTTTTCATGTCAGTTCTAATGCTATGTATTGTGTAGAGTTGAAATGATTTTAGTTACACAGAAAGTATTAAGTATTCCCTTTTTAATTTAATTGTTCAAAAAAGCTGTTATCAGATTTTATAATGTTTTTGTTTCTAAGAAATACAGATTTTTTTTTTTTTTCTGAGACGGGAAAATGTGTGAAAGCTGTTAGGAAAGCAGTTTTAATTGTTTCTTAGTACACAGTAGGAATGTCATAAGTAGAACATATTAAAGAGCAAGAAACTTGCCTTTTTAAATTCTTGCTCTAATGAGTTAGTGAACTAGGAACGTAATCTATGTTAATCATTTAATCTTAGTAGTGACATATGGTGGAAGATCTCATTCTGCTTATGGAGTCTAGTACTTGAAAGTCACACGGTTTGTAAGTAAATAAGGCAGAATTCAATCTCAGGACTGTTTCCCTCCAGAAATAATGATTTTCCTACATCATCTTGGTGTCTCAAATACAAACATTAATACATAATCTTGTTCCACAGTCATTAATAAGTGGCTCTTGTCTAAAAATTCATTTTACATTTCTAAATACATCACACTAAGGATTTGGCCGTTAAATGTATTTCATAGGTAGCAGGAAAAGGGGCAGTTATGGAGACATTTGTTTGACATTCCAGTATCAAATTCCATGGAATACACTAACATAGAATCAGGGCTCTTTGAAAAATTTCATGTTCTTAGAAGCTCACAAAATATTCCAGCTGCATATTACCTCATTCATTCCCTTAGCAGCTCTAATGTGTGCATTTTTTTTTTAATAAGTCAAGGCAGCTTTAATACCATCTTCATCTGTGAAACAGTTTTTCAGTTGAATTAAAATGCATGACTAAATGTAAATGTAGAGAATAGACTTCATAGATTCATAGGAATTTAGAGTTTGAGGCAGCTATCAGCCAGCAGAGCCCTCAGTCCACCAACCCCATTTGTCTCTATTTGTACTTTGAGATTTCCTTTTGATCTGTGTTAGAGAATACACATGCAGCTCTGTGAGAGCTCTGTCACAGCAGTGAGTCTGGAATTGGAGTTGTGCAGTGGAGGAGGGAAGGAAGAACAACAGGTACTAGCCTGTGCATTTAACTTTCCCATACTGCATGCTTGTGGCCCTTTGCTCTTTTGCATTCCCCTTCTTTTTATGGTCTGATTACAATGTTCTTTTAGCCATCTAATCAGTGTCTTATGTTTTGACTGGGGAATTCTGGATTTAGTGGTAAATTGCTTTACAGCAAATACCATAATTCTCAAGGAAACCAGCATGTTTTCCATTTTTCTTCAACCTTTTTTAAAGTTGATTACTTTCTAGCATTTCTTTCTTTTTTTAGAGCCTCAAAATGACCCTATCTAACTGTATATCTGGAGCTTGAGTAGAGCATACATAACTGAATTACAGAAACAGAAAGAAACGTGTTTTTGCAGCTTTCAATGGACATAGAGACAAAAATACTGAAGCACAGCCCGCTTTAGGTCAAGGTGAAGGATGATGGTAGGACGGAGCAGGGTAGCATTTTTTCTGTCTCCTGAGATTTGAAGTTTAAAAAGGAAGAATGTTTAAAACTAGCAACAGTGAGAAAGTTTCCTGGGATCCTAGCACAGAAGGATTCTGTGATTCAAATACTGGGAACTTGGAACAAAAAGTATTTGATGTCCTCAGGAATCAGATGAAAGGAGCTGTGTTAAAGATTAGAATTAAGCATAAATTGGGAAAAGAAATTTAGATTGTGAAAACCATAGCAATATGTGAATGAAAACACAATTAACAACTGAGTATGTGCATCTGTATATAATGTATAATTAACACCCCCAATTTCCTTCATGGTATAGAAAATTCTATATCCTTTAGGCTACCTACTGAACTTGTTGGCTATGGAGGACTCATGGGGATTAGAAGAATATAGAGGAGGTGGCCGTGATAATAATGAAGGAGGAAACTTCCTCTTCTCTCCACCCCACCTCCACCTCCTCTCTCTGCCTTCTGCAGGCACTTAATAAGCTATAGTGCTACGTCAGTCACCATGCTAGGATCAGGAAATACGTAGATAAATATATGCATCTTTTCCTACAGGGAGCCCCTAACAGACATGTCAACTGATAATTTTTTCCCATTATTTTAAATGATTTATTTTTGACTGGTGCTGCGGCTCAATAGGCTAATCCTCCGCCTGCGGCACTGGCACACTGGGTTCTAGCCCCAGTCGGTGCGCCGGATTCTGTCCCGGTTGCCCCTCTTCCAGGCCAGCTCTCTGCTGTGGCCCGGGAGTGCAGTGGAGGATGGCCCAAGTGCTTGGGCCCTGCACCCCATGGGAGACCAGGAGAAGCACCTGGCTCCTGCCTTCGGATCAGCACAGTGTGCTGGCTGCAGCGGCCATTGGAGGGTGAACCAACGGTAAAGGAAGACCTTTCTCTCTGTCTCTCTCTTTCACTGTTCACTCTGCCTGTATAAAAAAAAAATTATTTTTATTTATTTCAAAGGCAGCATTGCAGAGACAGAGAGGGACACACACATACACACACACACACAGAGAGAGAGAGATCTTCCATCCTCTGTGATTCACTTCCCAGATGACCACAACAGCCAAGGCTGGGGCCCAAGAACTTGGCCCATCTTCTGTTGCTTTCCCAGATGTATTAGCAGGGAGCGGGATCAGAAGTGGAGTAGCCAGGACTTGAACCGGTGACCATATGGAATGCAGGCTTTGCAGGCAGCGGCTTAATCAGCGGCTACACCACAGCGTTGACCCCAGTTTACTTTTTGTAACTCAGATGGATGATTCTCAGAATGTGGGTATATTCAAGTAGCAACTGTAGCATAGAGGACAGAGTGTGAAACAAAGATATCTGCAGGGGTAAAACCTAAGTTGAAAGTTAAATGTGGACAAGGGACTTGCTAGCTGATCAATAGTAGGAGGAGTTGGGGACAGTCTAGTTAGTAGGATTGGCCTATGCAAAGACCCCATCAGTTCTGAGAACTTGTCAGTGGTTCAGTAACGCTAAGATGTGGATTTTGAGAGGAGAGGAAAAGTGGGAGCCGGTTACAGGGCTCAGAATCAGAGGGCTTCAATTATAAAAGATCATGGGAAACTAGTTTTTTGCAAGGTAACATTAAAGATTTAGAAATAATATTTATTATGTAGGTACTGTGTGTCAGCATCTTTTTTTTTTTTTTAAATAGCAGTGAATTTATTCTAAAATTAAAGACTACTCCCAAGCAAGTAAAAAACCATGGTACATTTCCATATGAAAGATATGCAAGAGAGAACACAGCTTCCAAAATGAAATTGAATGACACTTGTTTTCCAGTATTCTCAAAAATGCATTTTCATTAAAGACTGATCTAGATAATTAAGAGCAAATGGAGTGCCTAATACATCCTTAGTAAAAGAATGACTTGCATGCTTTCCATGCAATGGAATACTATGCACTATCTAAAAATAAAATGACTAAAATGCTTGAGCAGAGTTTTCTTCTTTTCATTATCTCTCCTCCCCATTTTTCTTTTCTTTTTTTTTTTTTAAATAGAAAGCTTTTATTTAATAAATACAAATTTCGTAAGTACAACTTTTGGATTATAGCAGTTCTTACTCCCATACGGAGTTGTCCTCCCACCCCCAATCCGTTCCACCTCCCACTCTTTCTTCCATCCCATTTTTTTTTTTTTTAAGATTTATTTTATTTATTTGAAAGACAGAGTTACAGAGAGAGGTAGAGACAAGAGAGGGGTCTTCCATCCGCTGGTTCACTCCCCAGATGGCCACAACAGCTGGAGCTGCACCGATCTGAAGCCAGGAGCCAGGAGCTTCTTTAGGTCTCCCACGTGTGTGCAGGGGCCCAAGGACTTGGGCCATCCTCTACTACTTTCCCAGGCCATAGCAGAGAGCTGGTTCCATCCCATTCTTAAGATTCATTTTTAATTATCTTTATATACTGAAGATCAACCCTACACTAAGATTTCAACAGTTTGAACCCACACAGACACTCAAAGTATAAAGTACTGTTTGAAGACTAGTTTTACCCTTAATTCTCATAGTACAACACTTTAAGAGCAGAGGTCCTACATGGGGAACAAGTGCACAGTGACTCCCGTTGTTGATTTAACAATTGTGTATGTCAGCATCTTTTTAAATACATTATGTGTAACTCATTTAATCCTTTCAAGAATTCTGTGAGGAATAGATGCTGTCTATCATGATTCTGTTTTTAAAAATGAGGAAGTGGAGGGATCAGTACCAAAATTTGCCTTACGGCACACAGCCAGGATAAAAAGCCAGATGTTCTGGCTGTGTAGTATGTGTAGGAAAGAGAAAGAAATAAGCCATTCAAGCCATCTGGAGACTTTGCCAAGTGTGAGTGGGAACTACTATAGGCCTGGGGTAGAGAGAGTACTGATGGAGTAGGAAGGGTTCTTCCCACAGCTGGCTGAGTAACTGCTGTTGGGCAGCTGTGCTGATCAGTGTCTTACTGCCTTTTTTCTGTTGTTTATCTCCCATTGAGGGAATCAAGATACAGAAATGAGTGGGGCCGGCTGGCACTGCAGCTCAATATACTAATCCTCCACCTGCGGTGCCGGCACACCCGGTTCTAGTCCCAGTCAGGGCGCCGGATTCTGTCCCGGTTGCCCCTCTTCCAGGCCAGCTCTCTCCTATGACCCGGGAGTGCAGTGGAGGATGGCCCAAGTGCTTGGGCCCTGCACCTGCATGGGAGACCAGGAGAAGCACCTGGCTCCTGCCTTCGGATCAGCACAGTGCGCTGGCTGCAGCAGCCATTGGAGGGTGAATCAACGGCAAAGGAAGACCTTTCTCTCTGTCTCTCTCTCTCTCTCTCTCTCTCTCTCTCTCTCTCTCTCTCACTGTCTACTCTGCCTGTCAAAAAATAAAAAAAATTTAAAAAAATTTAAAAAAGAAAAAAAATGAGTGGGGCCAGTGAGCACAAGTTTGTGATGCTAAATGAAAGTACACTGAAGTAGTCATAGATTGACAAAAACATTTTGTGGGAGCAGTTCCACATGCTCTAACCCTCTCTGGGGAGCCATAACTTAATACCCCAATTTTTAGATCTTGATTTTATACCTAAATCCTTGCTTTGTCCACTGCCAGCTGAAGAGTGAAGTTCTCTCTTCTGCTCTAACCCTTCTGAGAAGAGAACTTCCATATGTGATTTCTCTGTCCACCTGGAGGGGGTGGGTACAGCTCTGTCATACACCCCAGGAATGTGTGCCTGATTGGTTCTCATTTGATCTTCACTGGGTGACACTTACCAATGGATGGAGTAAACTATGCCTTAATAGATTCACAGTCTTCAGGTTCTACATCTTCACTTTTTTTTTTTTTTCCAGGTGTGGAAACTACCCTGGGCAGGGCAGGGGCCGGGGGGAGGTCTGCTATTCTGTCTCACTTTCTGTTCCTTTTTTGTCTACTGTTTTGTTAAATGCATTGAGACAAGAGAATGGGAATTTAAAAGTAGAGGCCCTTCCATACTGCAATGCAAACTGGAAGCCCTGTATTTTGGGCCTTAAAGGGGTCTTGTGTTTATCATGGGTTTACATTGATTTCTCACTTGCCCACCTGTCTTTGGTAGACTGTCACCCTGCCAAGGACAAAGATTACAGTGATAATATTACCTTTCAGGTGAGAGGAGGTTTGTGTCCCTGTCTGGTCAGTGGACTTCATGAACTTCCTGAGTGGTTGATGTGTCTCTTTGAGTTAGAAGAATCCATTTTTTTTTTTTTAATTTAACAAGTAAGACTTATAGACAGTGAGAGAGAGAGAGAGAGAGAGAGAGAGAGAGAGAGAGAGAGAAAGGTCTTCCTTCTGCTGGTTCACTCCCCAAATGGCCACTACGGCCAGCCAGCGCGGTGCTGATCTGAAGCCAGGAGCCAGGTGCTTCTTCCTGGTCTCCCATGTGGGTGTAGGGTCCAAGCACTTGGGCCATCCTCCACTGCCCTCCCGGGCCACAGCAGAGAGCTGGATTGGAAGAGGAGCAACTGGGACTAGAACCCAGTGCTCATATGGGATGCCGGCGCCACAGGCAGAGGATTAACCAAGCAATCCATGGCGCTGGCCCCAGAAGAATCCATTTTTAATATATGTCATCCTGAAGTAGTATTTCAGTTGTTGGGAAATGAGTCATTTCCCCCCTTTTTTTTTTAATTAAGCCATCCACCCTATTTTTATCATTTCAGCTCTTGCCAGTGATATCTATTTCCTTCTATTTCATCTATGACTATTTAGTAGATCAGTGGTAAATAGTACTTTTTCTGAAAAATTTAACTTATACTAAGTTGTGAAATATATGAGAAGATCATTAAAGGAGAAAAGTATTTGTCTTTACTAAAAACAAAACTTAATGTCTATAATTGCTAATTTAGAAAATATACTTACTGGGGTTCCAAATATATTCTTGCAGTTCATTTCACAATGATGGCAGAAAGGTGATATATTTCTTCCTGGGAATATACAAAGCAGACTGTATTTACATACAGAATGACTGCCCCTCTCTTGCAACAGGGCTTCAAAAAGTTAACTGAAAAATGAAATTTAAAGGTAACTCAAAGACAGGCATTGTGGTGTAGCAGATTAAGCTGCTGCTTGGAACACCTGCATCTCATATCATCCTGCCTGGGACTAAGCCCTGCCTCTGCTAATGCATCTGGGAGGCAGTTGATGCCTGCTCAAGTACTTGTGTCCCTGCCACCACATGGGAGACCCAGATGCTGTTCCTGGCTCTTGGCTTCCTCCTGTCTCATCCCAGCTATTATGGGCATTTGGGCGTGATCCAGTGGATGAAGATCTCTCTCTCTTGCTCTCTCTCTCTCTCTCTCTGTCTCTCTCTGTGTGTGTGTCTGTTGCTCCTAGCAGTTTCTTAGCATATCATAGATTGTTATATACTATAATCACTGTATTGTACATGATGTGCAATAGAAACCTTGAACTTACTGGATCAAGTGAGCTTATTCCTCTTGCCTAACTGAAAGTTTGTTTCCTTGGACCAACATCTCCCTAGCCTCCCCTCCCCCTTCCCCTAGTAACCACCATTCTACTCTCTACTTCGAGTTCAGCTTCTTTAGATTTCACATAAATGAGGTCATGATTCATCTGTGTTGTCCCAAATGACAGGATTTCCTTCTTTTTTTAAAGGCTGAATTGTATTCCATTGTGTATATACCACATTTTCTTTGTCCATGCATCTGTTGATGGAGCCTGAGGTTGATTGCGTATCTTGGCTATTGTGGATAGTACTAGAATGAACACAGGAGTGCAGACATTGCTTCAGCATACTGATTTCCTGTCCATTGGAAATATACCCAGTAGTGAAACTGCTGGATCATGGGGCAGTTCCATTTTAAATTTTTTGAGAAAACTTCATACAGTTTTCTTTTACATTCCCACTGACTGTGCAAGAGTTCTCTATTCTTAAACCTTTGATGCAAAGACCAGCAAAAAAAAAAAAAAAAAAAAAAAAAAAGGAAGCTCAGTACTTTGACAGCAGCATAGACTTGTCTTTCTGGTTTAGTGATACTGATCAGAAACATCAGACTTCTAAACTTCATCACTTACTGCCTGTGTGCAAGTTGCTTAAGTTCTTTGTACTTTACTTTATTTGCACAGAAATCGGGAATCCCTATTTTATCCTTAGTTTAGCTTTTAAAGTAAAGCCTGAGCATTTAAAAAGTAGTTTCCTCAGGCTTATTTGTTGCGTTGACCTAATAATTAAAGTTATACTTTCTAAATAAAATTTTTTTACATACAAGTGATGAAGATTTTTCCTTTAAATTTTTGAAATTTTAGTAAATCACCATCTTTCATTAACCATGTACATATATGGCATCTTTTTATATGCCCAAATAATATTTGTTTTGCCAATTTGTGGTATATCCTTCAACACACACTGGTTTTATTGTTTGTGTATGTTTTTCCCCAAGGGGAAAAAAAGGATCATTCTTCCAAATGCCTGACACAAGTACCTAAAAGGGAAAAATTATAGGAAAGAATGGTGCTCAGATCACATCATTGCATTATTGAACTTTTGACGTTTTGTGAGTAATAGCTTTTTCCTAAGAAGACATTCTGGCTAATATTGGGGGTCAATGCTTCATTTAAGGACACCATGTTCCAATTTTGAATAATATTTCCTAGACAGGAAACATGACCATCTTTCATTTTTATTGTCATTTTTAGTAGATGTTTGTTGAGAGTGCTGGGTTCTGAGCGAAACAGAGCTTACTTACTCTTGTTTTTCATGGTTATGTAGGCCTGTTTGATAAGGTCGTGGTGATCAGATATAGTTTTCATGTTGTTCAATACCATGTACTTTCTCTCTCTCTCTCTAAGATTTATTTTATTTATTTGACAGGCAGAGTTAGAGAGAGAGGGAAAGACAGAGATATCTTTCATCTTCTGATTTATTCCCTGAATGGCTGCAAAGGCCGGGGCTTGGCCAGGCCGAAGCCAGGAACCAGGAGCTTCTTCTAGATGTCCCATGTGGGTGGAGGGGTCCAGGGACTTGGGGCATCCTTTGCTGCTTTCCAGGCACATTAGCATAGAGCTGGATTGAAAGTGGAGCAGCCAGGACTTGAACCCGCGCCCAGATGAGTGCCAATGCTGCATGCAGTGGCTTAACCTGTGGCCCCATATAATGTACCCTTCTTCTGCTAAATTATAGGTGGGCAATTTCCAAAAACATGTTTTTTAAGAAACATTTTTTGAAATATGTCTTATTTCTTGGCATCTTAAAACAACTTTAGTATAGTCTATCTTAGTGGAGCTATTGATATCATAATGCAAAATCCTGTGAGATGTAAGCTAAACCAAGTAGTAGTTATAAATGCTTGTTTTCCACTTTTGTGCAAACAATACAAATGATGAATACAAAATTTATTTCAACCATTTATAATGCTTGCTTTGGAAAGAGTATATTCTCTTAGAGCTAAATATGATGGATTTTTAAAATACACTGCCCCAAATGATCCCATCAATATAATTTAATCAATATTATTATTTATCAGTTTCATTATTATCAATAATTTCCTCCAGGAGTAGAAAATGTTTTTAGTTATTGTCGTTGTTGTTTTTTGTTTTCTTTTTAAAGATTTATTTTATCTATTTGAAAGGAACAGTTACGAGAGAGAGAGAGAGAGAGAGAAACAAAAACAGAGAGAGAGAGATCTTCCACCTGCTGGCTCACTCCTTAAATGGCCATATCATCCAGGGCTGGGCCAAGCAGGAGCCAGGAGCTTCTTCTGGGTCTTCATGTGGGTGCAGGGTTGCAAACACCTGGGCCATCTTCCGCTGGTTGCAGGTTCATTAACAGGGAACTGGTTGGGAATTGGAACACCTGGGACTCCAATTCATAAACGTACGGGATGCTAGTGCTGCAGTAACCCACTGAGCCACAGGGCCAGCCCTTAGAAATGTTTTGTTCCCTACCACAGCACTTCCAAACATTGCCCCTTTCCTCATCTGTGTACACATGGCCACAGCTTCCAATTGTAAGTAACAGTATAGATAAAGAAGGTAAACTTAACCTACAGAAGTTTATTTAAGTAATTTTTTTCTTGCTTAATTTATTTTTTTAAAGATTGATTTATTTATTTGAAAGTCAGAGTTACACAGAGAGAGGAGAGGCAGAGAGAGAGAGAGAGAGAGAGAGAGAGAGAGAGGTCTTCCATCTCATGGTTCACTCCCTAGTTGGCTGCAACGGCCGGAGCTGCGCCTATCTGAAGCCAGGAGCCAGGAGCTTCTTCTGGGTCTCCCACATGGGTGCAGGGGCCCAAGGATTTGGGCCATCATCTACTGCTTTCCCAGGCCATAGAGAGCTATGAAATGGAGCAGCTGGACCTTGAACCAGTGCCCATATGGGATGCCAGCACTTCAGGCCAGGGCATTAACCCTCTGTGCCACAGCACCTGCCCCAATTGCTTCATTTATTTTTTAGTGGACATCAAACAAAAGCTAACTGGAAATCTTAATTTACATGAAGAGCTTCTAGACAGTTTCTGTTTTCTGATATTCTTTTCTCTTTAGGGGAATACATTAATGTGATTTAACTGTTTATCTGATATTATCTGAAGTTAAATTTGCTACATAGAAGATACTTTAAATCATATATAAATAGTCTTGATTTTTACAGCATCCTATCCTAATTTGAAATGATTTTTAAAATGTAAAGCTAAATTTAATCTATGGTAAGAGATAAAATGTATCAGGTCTCAAATTTTTAAACTTTAATGTTTTGATGTATGTGTTACTTACATATTTTAAATATATGTATTACTTATAATTTTTACTTAAAATAGGCAACCTAGCACTCTTTTTGGTAATAACCCATTCCTTTTTCCAACATAAGTATTTAATGGATTTAGAATATTGGATGCTGAATGTGGGTTATGTTTTGGTTCTGTCTATTTAGCAATGTGAATTGTAGGTTTTACACTTATCTGTTGATGATCACAGAACTTAAGGGGAAAAAATATGTCTAATGTTAGTGATAGAACTTCATGTAACTTAGAAATCTCAGAATATGGATAATTCTGAATAACTGAATTTGCCAGATAAATTGTTACAAGATGCCTCAACTATTAAAAAGCTTGTTGTAACATTTTCACAGAAATTTTAAAAAATTATGTGTATTCATTTCCTATTGCTGTTTTAACAAATTACCACAAACTTGGTGACAGAAAAACCCTATAGACTTATCTGACGATCTTGGAGGTCAGGAGTCTGAAATGGGTTTCATGGGCCCACAATTAAGGAACTAGCAGGGCTGCTTCCCTTTCTGGAGGAGCTCGGGGAAGAATCCGTTCTGGCTTTTCCTGGAGAATACCTGCATAACCTGTGTCCTCTGGCTTGCACTCCTTCCATCTCCAAGATGACGGTTGGCTAAGGAAGTCTGCCTCACCTGCACCATCCTTTACACGGACTTCTCTCCCCGTCTTCCACATTTAAGGACCTTGTGATTACAGCAGGCACACTGGATAGTCAAGAGAATCTCCTTATTTTAGGATCATCTAAGTAGCAACCTTCAATCCATCTCAATCTCTGATTCCCCTTTGTATGTAACATATTCATAAATTCTAGAAATTACTGAACTTTGCCTTCTCAAAGTATTATGCCTACTGAATTGACTGTAATTATGTATTTTGTGCATAATTATGTAGATGATGGAGACCTGATTGTTGTATTTTCTGTTGTCCAGAGTGAAATTCGGATTCCTTTCTAGTCTTGGCTTCAGGTTAGTTGTTTAGTCTTCCTTGTAGCTTGCTACTATCTTGTGTAGGTGATTGTACTTCTATAAACACAGTAGAGATTGTCTGTACCAGAATCATTAAGGGCTACTATTAGTGATTGACATTTCTTCTCACTCCTGGGAAGTAAACTGCTGTTAAATAATCTTTTGTCTGTTTATTACTGAAAAAAGGCCTGCCACCATTCTTACTTATTTTTGCATTTCTTACATTCACAGTTGATGTATCTGACTTCTAGTCATTGTGGGTGCCGGTTTTTTCACATTACTAATCTTTATTGAATTCTAGTCTGAGTCCTAGCTTTTTGACTGCCTACTGTACATTTTATTTCACAATTTTTTTCCTTTGTGTGCAGAGAACTTTTCTTTTTAATATGAAGAAATGAAAGTGAGTAACTTGTACAGTTACTCATCAATGGCTGATTCAGGATTTGAACCCCAGTTACTTACTCCAGAAGAGCTGCTCTTTACTACTCACATGGAGTTGCCATTCAATATCAACGCCAGATTCTGAACGTTTACTTTTGAAATTCGTTTGCTGTGATATTTTTATAGAGAGGTCATTGCAACTAGAAGGAAAATCCTTACTTTGACCATGAATGTATTTAATTAACAGGAAGTTAGAAGCAAGGTGGAAAATACTTTCACTCTGCCTCATTCCTTTAAACAGCTATCAAGGGAAATTGGAGGGGTATTACCTGTTTTGGTAGATTCAGTACAATTAGCTGATAAACATCCAGTTTTCAATTGAGAAGGAGATAAGGCACTGTTCATGACATTCTTCTGCAAAAAGATCAGACAGGAAGTAAAGAGGTGAACCAAAAGACATCAGATAGTAAGCACCCTGGAGTGACTCACTTTACTTTGCCTTAAAAACATGTTAGGAATTCATCTAATCTTCTTCAGGGGCACAACCACTTCCCTGTTAACTTTGAGTAGTTCACACTGAAATTGATTGGTTTCAGCTCACCATTTTTACTATGTAGTCACTTTGTCAATGATAACTTGATGTCCTAGGGCTGACAAAGCTCTGTTTTGTCTCAATTTCTTCCTTATTTAAGTAAATACCTGAGTAACATATTTTGCCTAGTCCTATACTTGGCAGTATTTCTTTGGGCTAAGAAAGCTGTCCAGGATGGTAAGCATCTACATAATGATGATCCCTTTTCCTTTATATAATGTTTTGCTTTAATTGGTTACCCTTCTTGTTTTCCTAAATTCTTGGTTTCCATAAATAACTATATGCAGAAAATGTAGGTTTTGGTGTCTCATCCTGAAATTTAGACATGATATGCAATATGCAGAGTTAATTGACCTTCATTTGCAAGTCAGCACTATGGGGATACATAATGGCTACAGACTTCATAATCTTATATACAGTGAGGAGGTTCTGTGCAGATTATAGGGTTAGCTGCTAAATGATTTCTTTTTTCTTTTATTTCTACCTTTATGTCTGTACTGTCATTTTCCTATTGAGTTTCCTATTAGTATGTATTCCCAGAAAAGGCCTTTGATGGACAGATGTCCATGGGTCTTTTCCCTTCTGAAGAAGAGTAGGCATACGGTCTAACCTGCCAGTTCTGTTTCTAGAAATCTAACCAACAGATAAATCCAATGAATGAATTGTGTGAAAGGGAAAGTAAATCACCAACACATGGTCAAGAGCAAATAAAAGTTCATTGATAGGAAACCATCAGGATATTATGGTACATCCTAATGGAATGATATGTAACTATTTTTAAAATGATCAAGTTTTTATTACTGATATAGAACTATCCCCAAGATGAGCTGAACTTTAAAAAGTTAAATTTAAAAAGATGTTAAGACAATATGCACAGCTATGTGTATTTCTAGATACACAGGTATTAGAGTATAATATAAATAATTTGCTGTGCTCAATTAGGCTTCTTTCCCTTTGTCTTTTTTGTTACTGCCAATACAACTTACTATCCTGCAGCATTACTGTCTTTTAAAAAGTCTTTTTCATCTTAGTCACTTGTTACTTATTAGAGGCTGTAGCCCATTAGAGTATCTCTCTCTTTTGGTGTGGTAAATTGAACAGTCCTTTTCCCCAGCTATATATGTTTATTCTGGATTTTTCCCAACTGCTTTACTGATTCATTCTTAAGCATTTATTAAGTATTCCTGAGACAGGCAAGACTGCTAAGAAAACTGAAATTGGTAAATTGAAGCATGATCGGGTAGCTTGCAGTCCAGCAAGGTCTTAAAAATCATAATTCTAAAATTCTTGTGTCCTGTATAAATATTCAGTAAAATCATGATACCAGCACCTCATATTTATATAATGATTTGAAAACTGTAGAGTTTTTTATATGTTTCCTTACTGAAGTTAAGGCATATATACTATTTGCCTTATATAGTATATATAATATATAATATATATATATACACGCACTATATATATGTATATAGTATATCATATATGTATATAGTATATCATATATATAGTAAATATGATGGCATATATACTATACAGCATGTACATATGTAGTTGTATAGAAATTATATAGTAACATAATATAAAGATTCTGTAGATCACCCACTTTTTCTTTGTTTATTTTATAAGACTTAGTTCAAAATATCTTTCCCATCTCAAATATTCTTATCCTAGTCTATGATTGTGTATGGATTACTTTTCTACATAAAATGTATTTTATTTTCACTTTTTAAATTCAAAGTTAGGACATTGTTGGAAGCTTTATGCATTACCTGTTTAGTAGAAACTTTATAATTGCTCTCTAACATGTAAAGATTAAATTAATCACAGAAGGATAAGATATTTGAAAGACTTGAGGCAAGCACATAACATGTGCTATTGTCCTTGTAAAGTTATTTTAAACTCTCTTGTCACGCACAAAAGATGTAAGGGAACAATGTGGCTTTGGCTAGAGCTTATCATCATTTCTTAGAATAACTTTGGTCTGTTATCTCTAGTGGCACTTTAGCTTAGCTGGCACAATTCACAGTAAAAGACATCACAGATTGACTTAAGTTTTGAGGACATGTAGTTCCATAAATGGCTAATTTTGGAATTCTACAAGCCTGGGATTCTGACACTATAATTTTGAAATTTGACGGTGTCCACCAGCAGTTTTCTATACTTGGACACAAGTCAGTAGTACTGATGTTTGCAATTAATTGTTTTTTTCTCTTATCAAGAATTATTCATCATAATATTTGATATATTCTTTGCATGAGCATTACTAAAAAGAAATTCATTAAAATAGTATGTAACTTTTCTTGGGAATATATTCTATATGGACTGAGGTTGAGATCCCCATAGCAATAAAATTAAATAGATAAAATTAAGGGAATAGGAAATGCTGAGCAATAAACAGAATAAAAGCTGGAATTTAACATTGCAGTTTAAAAATTCAACTTGAAGGGCAAAGGCCCAAGAAGAGTTTAGAAAATTTTGAAGAAAGTGGGTGGATTAGCCAATCATATATCAAAATAAAAAGCCATTTGGTGTTATAGGAGGCTACATAATTAGTTAATGCTACTGCTAGAAAAGATCTTTCCCATCTCAGAGATTTCTAGATAATCTGGCTCTAACTCAGGTAAATCCAGTATTTTTTTCAGTGCAACTACTTAATTTATTAACATTATGTTTTACATATTTATTTTTACTTTACTTAAAAGCTGGAGAGGCACAAATCTTCCATCTGCTGGTTTACTCTCCAAATTCTTGCAACAGCCAGAGCTGGGCCAGGCCAAAGCCAGTAACCCAGTACTCAATCCAGGTCTTCCATATGGGTGACAAAGACTGAAATACTAGAGCTCATCTGCTGCCTCCCAGGGTACACATTAGCAGGAGGGTGGATTGAGAACAGAGGAACCAGGACATGAACCAGGTGCTCTTTATAGGGGATGCAGGCATCTCAAGTGGCAGTATAACTGCTGCAACTAAATGTTTGCCCCATTAATGTTTATTTCCACAAAGTTTATTTGCTTATCTTATACAATAATGCTGCTAACTCCTAAGTATAGAAAGATTAGTAGTCTGAAGACTGACTGCTTGATTTACTGTTTCTAAATCTCCTACCTCATAGATTAGTTGTACTGAAAAAAGACCCTGTTAAGTGTACAGTAAATCTGAGGATATCCCCTGATTATCTAAAATCAAGGCTCACCAACCTTACTGAGCTTAGAAGGCTTGATGCAGATTATTGGGTTCCATCCCCAGCAATTTCGGTTCTAGTGTTATCTTCCTCATTTTATATACCGTATACTTAACCATTTTCCCATACCACTTGTTCTTTTCATCTCCCCAAATAAATGTTAAAATCCATGAAAGAAGGATTCATTTCTCATTGAGTTCTTGAGAGATACTATACAGTGTCTTTTAAAATACCCCCAACAAAGCCTCAACATGAAGGCAATACTAAAATATACATAAACATGAAGAATTAAATCCAGGCAACATACTGGCTACTTAACCCAGTGCTATGTCCTGTCTCTGATGTTTAAGGAGAAAATGAAACAACTGAGATATTCTTAGAAAGAAAACTCTTCCTGTGTAGCTGAGCATAAAAACTGGTCTTTAGAAGGAAGTGAAGTAGAGCAAGAAGCTTCCTCTCTGCTTGCTTTAGGAAATATATCATGCCTTCTTTACACAAACTCTAGTTGACTTTTCTCTCTCTCTCTCTGCCTGTGTAAGTGTCTGTGTGAATTATTTCTTTATATGAGGAGACTTCAAAAAGATCCTGGAAAATGCAATTAAAAGTTGTTTATCTTGGTACAAGAAAAAGGCCACACATTTTTTCCCCATAATATACATTTTATATGGACTTTGTGAAGAACCTTCATATACATGAATTTAAAATCTTTTTTGAGACCAAAGTAAACTTATTTTTAAGTTCCATTTTCCATGAGGTTTTGGAAGTCCCCCATATGTTAGATAGTAAAGAAAGATTACATAATAGAGTTTACTTACATTAAGGTAAGATTTTTTTTTTACTCTGATGATTCTAATGAATCTTGCTTAGTCATTGTTCTCAGTAGCTACAAGAGTGTGATTCTGTAACTGAAGTGATCTATGGATGTATACATGGGTTTTTATTACTTCAGTTATAAAACAGATACTTTAGATGACCATTTTATCATCTCAGGTCACTGTTTCAAAATCTGAGCAACTTATTGTTTCTTGACAGTGTAAACTATACTTCAGTATAATTTTTAAATACTCACAAGATGTCAGTTGAGTGGCTGAGAGATTTGTTTAAAGAAATGTGGGCAACATTCTGTGGCTGGAAAAAAAGGGGAAAAATGAAAGTATTGTTTAAATGCTGTTTTTAAATCTTGTGTTATGAAATGGATTATATCTGAGATTTAGAATCTTTGTAAACAAAAATGAAACATACTAAGTTTTAACTTTATAAATATGAGGAGTCTTCAAAAATTTCATGGACACCGTGTATTATGAAAAAAGCAAGCACGGATTTCAAAAAATTTTATATCAAAATAAACTTGTGCTAGCTTTTAATAATATGTGTGAATAGAATTTAGTGTGAGGCTTTAATAAGGGTTAGACATTGGTTTGAAAAGAGCCATGATCAGAGCAACATGAATTCTAAAATTGAAGCAAGAACAAATATGGTAAAACTTGAATGAAAGATGGTTAAATCATAGATACTTTACAGAAATCTTATGAGGCCAATGCCCCAGAAAAACCCACAGTTTACAAATAGATAGCTCACTTGAAAAAGGGACAAGATGATGTTAAAGATGAAACCCACAAAGACAGGCCATCCATGTCAATTCTGGAGGAAAAAATCATTCTAGCTCATATCCTAATTGAACGGGGCAGATGATGAACAGCAGAACCAATGGCCAGCACTATAAACATCTCAGCTGGTTCAGCATACACAAGCCTCACTGGAAAACTAAAGAGGAGTAAACTTTATGCTTAATGAATGACATCCTTCCTACCTCCTTCTCTCCCTTCTTGCCCCCCCCCCCCATCCCTTACTTCTTTTCTTCCTTCCTTCATCTCTCATCCACTAGTTTACTCCCACAAATAGCTGGGGCAGGGCCAGGTTGAAGCCAGAAACTGGGAGCTCAACCCAGGTCTCTCATGTGGGTAGCAGGGAATCAACTACTTTAGCCATCACCTGCCGCCTCCCAGGGTGCACATCAGCAGGAAGCTAGAATTGTGAGTGGAGCTGGGACTCGAACTCTGATATGGGATATGGAGGTCCAAGCAGCATTTTAGCCTGCTGCCTCACATGCCTATCCTAGTCTTATCATTCTTATGATGATGTAAAGATTCAATGTTGGCCAGCGCCGCGGCTCACTAGGCTAATCCTCCGCCTTGCGGCGCCGGCACACCGGGTTCTAGTCCCGGTCGGGGCACCGATCCTGTCCTGGTTGCCCTTCTTCCAGGCCAGCTCTCTGCTGTGGCCAGGGAGTGCAGTGGAGGATGGCCCAAGTGCTTGGGCCCTGCACCCCATGGGAGACCAGGAGAAGCACCTGGCTCCTGCCATCGGATCAGCGCGGTGCGCCGGCCGCAGCGCGCCTACCTACCGCGGCGGCCATTGGAGGGTGAACCAACGGCAAAAAGGAAGACCTTTCTCTCTCTCTCTCTCACTGTCCACTCTGCCTGTCAAAAAAAAAAAAAAAGATTCAATGTTGAGCCAAAATTCAGGAGCATTTAGTGTATCAGGATCCAGTAGAGAAGCCACAGGGTCCACAGAGAGCACTTGTGTTAGTGTAGGCCCTACAGGACTATATGAGCCATGGCCCACTCAATCCATGTGGACTACTTCAGTGTACAGAGCCAATGACCCTGCAGCTCATCTCATCATCTCATCAGTTTACAGAGCTCCCCCGTGCCAGGTTTCTTGTCTGCATGTTTGGAATCCAGTTCTTAGTTGTATAAAGAAATTCAGCTTTCCACAGAGGATATCAGTAAAGCATTGAATAATGTGTGCAAGTATGTTGGAAATGTGAAAATATATTCTGAAAATACGTTTTAAAACTTTTTTTTCACATTCTTAATTTATTAATGTATTTATTTATATTCATCCACAAATAATCTCCAAAGAAATGTCTTTCCAAATCCCTTTGTATTAGAATTCTTTGCCAAGAATGAAACATTCATTCTCATGATCTTTCAGTTGTCTTCCTACAGTTTTCATCATTTTATTGTTTAAAACTACCTAATTAGTTTTCCTTGCATTACTCCCCATCCCCCCATTCCCAGTATGTGTGATAAGCCCTGTAGAGGAAAGTTTTACATCAAGAGATCAGTCTTTTGATTTAATTAGTTTTAAAAACCAATGTTTTTGTTTTCTTTTTTTTGTTGTTGTTGTTGTTGTATTTTTTTTATTTAGTAAATATAAATTTCCAAAGTACAGTTTATGGATTACAGTGGCTCCCCCCCCCCATAATTTCCCTCCCACTCACATCATCCCATCTCCCCCTCCCTCTCGCATTCCATTCACATCAAGATTCATTTTCAATTATCTTTATATACAGGAGATCGATTCATTATATACTAAGTAAAGATTTCATCAGTTTGCACCAACACAGAAACACAAAGTGAAAAATACTGTTTCAGTACTAGTTATAACATTACTTCACATTGGACAACACATTAAGGACAGATCCCACATGAGAAGTAAGTACACAGTGACTCTTGATGTTGATTTAACAATTTGACACTCTTGTTTATGGCATCAGTAATCTCCCTAGGCTCTAGTCATGAGTTGCCAAGGCTATGGAAGCCTTTTGAGCTCACCGACTTCTATCTTATTCAGACAGGGTCATAGTTAAAGTGGGAGTTCTCTCCTCCCTTCAGAGAAAGGTACCCCCTTCTTTGATGGCCCCGTTCTTTCCACTGGGATCTCACTCGCAGAGATCTTTCATTTAGGTCTTTTTTTTTTTTTTTTTCCCCCAGAGTGTCTTGGCTTTCCATGTCTAAAATACTCTCATGGGCTCTTCAGCCATATCCGCATGCCTTAAGGGCTGATTCTGAGGCCAGAATGCTATTTAGGACATCTGCCATTCTATGAGTCTACTGTGTATCCCGCTTCCCATTTTGGATTGTTCTCTCCCTTTTTGATTCTTTCAGTTAGTATTAGCAGACACTAGTCTTGTTTGTGTGATCCCTTTGACTCTTAGACCTATCAGAGCCATCAATTGTGAACTGAAATTGATCACTTGGACTAGTGAGATGGTATTGGTACATGCCACCTTGATGGGATTGTATTGGAATCCCCTGGCACATTTCTAACTCCACCATTTGGGGCAAGTCCGACTGAGCATGTCCCAAATTGTACATCTCCTCCCTCTCTTATTCCCAGTCTTAAATTTAACAGGGGTCACTTTTCAGTTAAAATTTAAACACCTAAGAAAAATTGTGTATTAATTACAGAGTTCAACCACTAGTACTAGAACAAATAAAATACTAAAATGGATAAAGTATTACATTGTACATCAGCAGTCAGGACAAGAGCTGATCAAGTCACTGTTTCTCATACTGTGCATTTCACTTCAAGAGGTTTCCCCTTTGGTGCTCAGTTAGTTGTCGCCGATCAGGGAGAACAAATGAAATTTGTCTCTTTGGGACTGGCTTAATTCACTCAGCATAATGTTTTCCAGATTCCTCCATCTTGTTGCAAATGACCGGATTTCATTGTTTTTGATTGCTATATAGTATTCTATAGAGTACATGTCCCATAATTTCTTTATCCAGTCTACTGTTGATGGGCATTTGGGTTGGTTCTAGGTCTTAGCTATTGTGAATTGAGCTGCAGTAAACATTAATGTGCAGACAGCTTTTTTGTTTGCCAATTTAATTTCCTTTGGGTAAATATTAAGGAGTGGTATGGCTGGGTTGTATGGTAGGGTTATATTCAGGTTTCTGAGGAATCTCCAGACTGACTTCCATAGTGGCTTAACCAGTTTGCATTCCCACCAACAGTGGGTTAGTTTCCCTTTTTCCCCACATCCTCTCCAGCATCTATTGTTGGTAGATTTCTGAATGTGAGCCATTCTAACCAGGGTGAGGTGAAACCTCATTGTGGTTTTGATTTGCATTTCCCTGATTGCTAGTGATCTTGAACAATGTTTTTGTTTTCTTATTCTCTGTTCAAGTTCTCTTTCTTTCTTTCTTTCTTTCTTTTTTTTTTTTTTTGGCAGGCAGAGTTAGACAGTGAGGGAGGGAGAGACAGAGAAAAAGGTCTTCCTTCCGTTGGTTCATCCCCCAAATGGCCACTATGGCCGGTGTGCTGCGGCTGGTGTGCCACGCCGATCCTAAGCCAGGAGCCAGGTGCTTCTCCTGGTCTCCTATGCAGGTGCAGGGCCCAAGCACTTGGGCCATCCTCCACTGCCTTCCTGGGCCACAGCAGAGAGCTGGACTGGAAGAGGAGCAACCGGGACAGAATCCGGCGCCTCGACCGGGACTAGAACCCAGGGTGCTGGCGCCGCAGGTGGAGGATTAGCCAAGTGAGCTGCGGCGCCGGCCTCTCTGTTCAATTTCAAGCACTTTTCTCTTCAAGAAAATATTCAGTGGCTATTTTCTGTTTGTAAAACAATTGCACATTCAGAAGATACAGAAAAGGAGAAATTTATGTGTCATCCAAAGAAAACAGGGATATTTTTGAGCTGCAGTATAACCTTACAGGACCACTGGTATATATAACTGAAACATTGTTTTGCAGTGTGTGACTTTAGCTTTGACAAATGTATATGGTATTAGACCATTAACCATTTTAAGGAAGGAGTAGCATTGTCAAATTTGTGAGCAAGTTTTGCCATTTTTTTAAAAAAATAAATTGTCATAAATAAAATAATTTGTGCAATATGTTCCCAATATGTGTATGTTTGTCAATGTTATTTTATAATTGTGTTCTAGAATTGAATATTAATGTGAAAAATCCTTTTTTCTTTTATTTATTTGAAAGGCAGAGTGACAGGAGAGGAAGAGAGAAGCTCCTCCTCTGGTTCACTCCCCAGATGTTTGCAACAACCAGGGCTGGATCAGGCTGAAGTCAGGAGCCTGGAGCTCCATCCAGGTCTCTCACATAGGTGGCAGGAACCCAAGTACTTGGGCCCTCATCTGCTGCCTCCCATGTGTGTTACCAGGAAGCTGGATTGAAAGTGGAGGAACTGGTATTTCAACCAGCACTTGGATATGGGAAGCAGGCATCCCAAGTGGCAGCTTAACCCACTAGCCCATCCCCAGGATCCTTCTGCTTTTAACTTTACCTTTAGCTTGTAAACTTTTTCATTTGAATCTTATTTCAGCCACTACTGAAGTACCAGAGTAGTGAGCTTTCAGTGGTGCCAGGGTAGTGAGATAGATTGCTAATAATGAATTTGCTGAGGATTGCAATGTTAGGAAAATCCACTTTATGTATATACAAGAAAATGCTATCAAAATCATAGGCTGGGGCTGGCATTGTAGCATTATCAGGTTAAGCTGCCATCTGTATTGCCTGCATCCCATATGGGTGCTGGTTCAAGAACTATCTGCTCCACTTATGATCCTGCTCCCTGCCTATGCTCCTGAGAAAGCAGTGCAGGATGGCCCAAGTGCTTGGGCCTCTGCACCCACATGGGAGACTTAGAAGAAGCTCTCTTGTGCTCTTGGCTTTGGCATAGTATAGTCCCAGCCTTTGTGGCCATTTGGGGAGTGAACCAGAAGGTGGAAGATCAGTCTCTGTCTCCCTGTAACTGTACCTTTCAAATAAATAATTTTTTTTAACTCATAGGCTGTTTTTTTAATCAACCTAAGCATGGAATAGTATAAGATAATGTATATTACATCATTTAATCCTCAGAATATATCAGGTAGGTGTCTGGTATTAATTGCTTTAGCAGATGAGGAAACTAATTTAGAGGAGTTAATTAACTTGGACTAAATGTTATGATGGTATTGAGAGCTAACTTTTGACTGGCTCCACATTAAATTTATACCTTTGTTTTGATATTCTGTTTCCTTGTAATGGTGAAGTAGCTGAGTGGGAATTGTGATACCTATTTCTAAAATAAAAACTGAAGCATAGAATGTAGTGGAAAAGATAGCAAGCGAGTAGTACCGTTTTAGAACTTCAGCCGGCGCCGCGGCTCAATAGGCTAATCCTCTGCCTGCGGCACCGGCACACTGGGTTCTAGTCCCAGTTGGGGCACTGGATTCTGTCCTGGTTGCTCCTCTTCCAGTGCAGCTCTCTGCTGTGGCCTGGGAGTGCAGTGGAGGATGGCTCAAGTGCTTGGGCCCTGCACCTGCATGGGAGACCAGGAGAAGCACCTGGCTCCTGGCTTTTTTTTTTTTTTTGACAGGCAGAGTGGATAGAGAGAGAGACAGAGAGAAAGGTCTTCCTTTTGCCATTGGTTCACCCTCCAATGGCCGCCGCGGTAGGCACGCTGCGACCTGCGCATCGCGCTGATCCGATGGCAGGAGCCAGGTGCTTATCCTGGTCTCCCATGGGGTGCAGGGCCCAAGGACTTGGGCCATCCTCCGCTGCACTCCCTGGCCACAGCAGAGAGCTGGCCTGGAAGAGGGGCAACCGGGACAGAATCCGGTGCCCCGACCGGGACTAGAACCCGGTGTGCCGGCGCCGCAAGGCGGAGGATTAGCCTAGTGAGCCGCGGCGCCGTCCGGCTCCTGGCTTTGGATTGGCTCGGTGCGCCAGCTGCAGCGGCCATTGCGGGGTGAACTGACGGTAAAGGAAGACCTTTCTCTCTATCTCTCTCTCTCTCACTCTACCTGTCAAAAAAGAAAAAAAAAAAAAAAAGAACTTCAGTGTTTTTGTCTATATACTAAGAGTCTTTGGAAAGTTTGTGTAGGGACCAGCATTGTATCAAAGCATATTAAACTGCTGCCTGCAATGCTGGAATCCTGTATGAGCTCCAGTTTGAGTCCTGGCTGTTCCATTTCTGAACCAACTCCCTGCTAAAGTGCCTCAGAAAACAGACAAAGATGACCCAAGTGCTTGAGGCCCTGCTACCCATGTGAGAGACCAGGATGGAATTGCTGTCTCTTGGCTCTTAGCCTCTGCTTGGCCCAGTCCAGGCCATTGCAGCCATTTGGGGAGTGAACCAGCAGATGGAAGATCTTGCTCTCTCTTTCTCTCTTTCTCTCTCTCCATCTCCATCTCCATCTCCATCTCCATCTCCATCTCCATCTCCATCTCCATCTCTCTGTAAGTGCCTTTCAAATAAATAAATAAATCTTTAGAAAAAAGTTTGTGTACAATGCATATTACAAAAAAAGCATGAGTTCAACAATTTTGCACCAAAATAAACTTACCTTTTAATTTTGTTTTCCATTAATTCTTTAAAAGATTTATTATTTATTTGAAAGGCAGAGTATGGAGAAAGGGGAGACACACATACACAGATACACACAGAATGGGGGGGTGGTGGAGATTTCCATCCATGGTTCACTCCCTAAATGATCACAATGGCCCAGGCTGTGCTAGGCCAAAGTTAGGAGCTAGGAGCTTCATCTGGGTCTTCTATATGGGTGCAGGAGCCCAGGTACTTGGGCCATTTGCTGCTTGAGCTGGTTAAGAAGTAGAGCAGCTGGGACTTGACTTGAACAGGTGCCTATATGGGATGCTGGTGTTGCAGCAGGTAGTTTAACCTGCTATGCCACAATGCCAGCCCTTCCATGAGCTTTTTGAAGTCTTATTTTATAAAAGGATTTGGCCATTATCATACTGTATCCTCAAGTATCTTGGGGTGGTGTGCCAGGAAGCCAATGGAAAGTGTTCTGAGTTTTCTGATTGTACTTGTACTTAAGTCAGAGGTGTTCTTTTATTTGTTTTGTATTTTGGACCTTGAACTATTTCATGTAACCAAGGATTATGATACCAACCTGGTTTGTGAATAAATATATATGGGCTGTAAGGTTTGGTTTGCTGCTTTATGTTTATTCTAAATAATATCATAAATAAATCATTTCTCTATTTCATTTTTCTGTGTCATGGTCTTCTAGGCGGAGATAACAAAAATTTAATGACATAGAATAGGATGCTGCTCTTGAGTGTTTTTAATAAAACCATGTGTCTGGTCACATCTACAATTAATTATGTTTTTTTTTTGTCTAGAGCATTTGTATTATAACAGTGATGTATTTTAGTCTGTAGATTTTCATGCTCAATTTTCTGGTAAACAAAATAAATTTATCCTTATTTTCTATCACAAAACCTGAAAAAATTTTAAAATATTTTATTATTTTTTAATGGTGATACTGTATAAAGTCAATCCAGATGACCACTCATGATGTGTGTGATTCTTTGATTTGTGAAACCATTACTGAGGATTTGTCAAATTTCAGAAACTGGCCTACTTTTCTTAGTATCCAACTTCATCAAATATGGACCTCAGCAAGTATATAGGTTTCAACAAATATTTTTAGTGACTCTGAAATGGAATGCTGTAATAATCTCTTCATTCATCAAATAAATGATAATTTAAATAAGAACTTGATAAAGAATGCTCATCACTTTAAGTCCATGGGGCCATTAATGAATATCAGCCCAGGGTCTCTTATAATCCACATGCTGTTTTTCCTACAACAAGAAGGCATAACATGTTCCCTTGACTCAGTGATAACATTTAGTAAAGAAATCATGTTTATTTTCTTTTACTGTAACAGGCAGACACTGATTTCTTGTTGTAATCGGGAAGGATGGAATGACTGCTAGCTACCCTTCTCTTGCTGCTATCAATAATTTGTCATGTATTATCTCAATGCTTGAATAGTTTGGCAACTTGAAATTATGGAGACCGAGCCTTCTATCCAGTGCTGCTTTTACAAGGCTGCTTTACATCTGCAAATGTTCCTTCCAAATAACGTATTTCTTATAGCCATACTCATCAATATTCCAGCACATTTAACTTCTGGTCTGTCTCTTCAGAGCTCACATAGACACACAATTCAGTGAGAAGGACAGTGAGTCATGCTTCATCTAGTTTTCATAAGAACACCAAAGCATAAGCATATGCCAGTATTTGCTTTGGGGTAGATTTCCCTAGAAAACAGAGATCAGTGATATGATAAATTACAATTTTATGTGACAGGCAGCTGAAAACAAGGCCATGTGTGAAAGCAGCCAAACTCTTAGATGTTGTGCGTGTCAAAACGAGAACAAAGATTATAATGCAAGCTCAAGTTTTTCCTTAAATGTGGATCCCAACATTAATTGAGGTATGCACATCACCCACAGCTTTGGGTGTAGTCTATGAATACAGCTGCTACTCTGATCTCTAATTACTATATTTTATTGCCATGGATGACTGGGTCCTTGGGTTATAAGCATTGATGCAAAAAGAAGGATGCAAAAAACACATTGTATACACAGTTACATACGCAGACTTTTTACTTTGGCTATTTGCGTTACCGTAACTCTTTTTTTTTTTTTTTTTTTAAATATACATGGATTACTTCATGGGGATTGGGAGCAAAGCTTGTTTTCTTGTCAATCTGTGTTAGTTTCTTGTCTGTATGGATTCCATCACCAAAATCTGTGCTGGTTTCAGAGACATCCAAGGCCAAATTAGTCCCCAAAAATTGCCTCTCAAGGCAAGTACACATAATTTTATGCTAAAGTGAGCCTAGCATTGGCCTTATACCTAAGATTCAGTGAAGGACCTGAGGGGAATTTAGAAAAGGAGAATCATTGCTTCAGCACGTAAACAAGTGCCTGCATTTCACTTCACAGACCTCTTTTTCTATGTAGTTTTCACAGTGGCCCCTGAAGCAGATAAGTGTTATTATTCCCATTTTATTGGTGAGGAAACATGAGAGGGTAGGTAGCTTATCCTAGGTTGAATAATTAGTGAATGGAGGACCTAGGACCAGATTCTGGGGCCATCTGCTCCTAGCTCTGTGGAATATGAGGCATTTTAAGGGCAGTTCCACAGCTTATCAAATAAGCTGGGCTAAGACTTACATGATTTTTAAAAATTTACCCATAGTTGGCTGGCGCCGCGGCTCAATAGGCTAATCCTCTGCCTGCGGCGCCAGCACCCCGGGTTCTAGTCCTGGTCAGGGTGCCAGATTCTGTCCTGGTCGCTCCTCTTCCAGTCCACCTCTCTGCTGTGGTCCGGGAGTGCAGTGGAGAATGGCCCAGGTCCTTGGGCCCTGCACCTGCATGGGAGACCAGGAGAAGCACCTGGCTCCTGGCTTCGGATCAGCGCGGTGCGCCAGCCCACAGCGCACCCACCGCAGCAGCCATTGGGGGGTAAATCAATGGAAAAGGAAAGACCTTTCTCTCTGTCTCTCTCACTGTCCACTCTGCCTGTCAAAAAAAAAAAAAAAATTTACCCATGGTGAATGTCTTTGATGCCAGTGGCAGTATCAGGTTTATTTGGCCATCTGTTCTGCGTTCTTCCCACCTTGTCATAGACGATATATTCGTAAGAGAAATGAAACAATTATCTAATACAAGCATGCTTCAAAAAGCTATGGAAAATGGAATTAAAAGAATAGTTCATTTTGTTGCCAAAATAAAATTGAAATCCAGCAGTAAACAGGTGGTTTGGCAGTTAAAGATGCCACATGGGATGCCCGCATTGGAGTCCCTGGTTTCAAGTCCCAGCTGTGCTCTAAGTTCCAAACTCCTGCTGATGCATACCTTGAGAGACAAGTATTTGGGTCCCTGCCACCAACATGGGATACTCAGATTGAGTTCCTAGCTCCTGGTTTCAGCCTGGCCCAGCCCTGTCTGTTGACAGCATTTGAGGAGTGAACAGCAGATACAATTGATCTCTCTCTCTCTCTCTCTCTCTCTCTCTCCTCTCGCCTCTCTCTTTCTCTCTGTGTGTGTGTGTGGTGTGTGTGTATTTCACCACCTTTCAAGTAATTACAACTTTTTTTTTTTAATTGAGATCCATGGATAGTTTTCTTCATGATTCACATTTTCCATGAACTTTTTGAAGGATCCCCTCACATAGAGTGAACAATGAATGCTGTAGGCCGCAGACTGTGGTAGAGGGATTCATGTTCCCCTGAGCTTGAAGAGAACTTGTGGCCAATTGGTCTATCCTTTCCCTACCTTGAGAATCCCTGAAACTGTACCATTGGACAGACATTTCAGGTTGACAGCTGTAATGAGGAGAAACTTCTTTGAGTTGAAAACTCATTGTTGGTATTCAGTAAGAGTCTTTTAGAAAGTCAACCAAAAGAGTTAAAAAAATCTACAAAAGTTCTGGAAGAAAAAGTCATTACCTTGAAAGGAAACAGGAACTTTGATGCCAGAGTTCATTGTAGATAGTTTTTTAAGATAAGAGCATGAAGCATATTGTTTGTTTTTTTATATGTACTAGTGGTTAACTCTGTAAGTTATGAATCTATGAATCTAATAAAAAGAGAAAATTAATGGAAAAAAAAAGAAGACCTAAATGAAAGATCTCAGCGAGTGTGATCCCAGTGGAAAGAACGGGGCCATGAAAGTAGGAGGTACCTTTCTCTGAAGGGAGGAGAGAACTTCCACTTTGACTATGATCCTGTCAGAGTCAGATCGAAGTCGGCGAACCCTAAAGGCTTCCATAGCCCTGGAAACTCATGACTAGAGCCTAGGGAGATTACTGACGCCATAAACAAGAGTGTTAAATTGTTAAATCAACATCAAGAGTCACTGTGTACTTACGTTCCATGTGGGATCTGTCCTTAATGGGTTGTCCAATGTGAAGTAATGCTATAGCTAGTACTGAAACAGTATTTTTACACTTTGTGTTTCTGTGTTGGTGCAAACTGATGAAATCTTTACTTAGTATATACTGAATCGATCTTCTGTATATAAAGATAATTGAAAATGGAAAAACAAAACTTGGTGTTAAATTGGAAATTACATAGAAAATTAATCAATTTTTTTAAAAAAAATATGTAGGATCTCTGTCCTTAGTGTGCTGTACACTGTGATTTAATGCTATAACTGGTACTCCAACAGTATTTTTCATTTTGTGTTGCTATGTGAAGGCAAACTGTTAATCTTTACTCAACTGATTTTCTGTATATAAAGAGAATTGAAAATGAATCTTGATGTGAATGGAAGGGGAGAGGGAGCGGGAGATGGGAGGGTTGTGGGTGGGAGGGAAGTTATGGGGGGGGGGGGAGCCATTGTAGTCCATAAGGTATACTTTGGAAATTTATATTCATTAAATAAAAGATTAAAAAAAATAAAAGAGAAAATGAATTTGGCAGAAATCTCCTATTCCTGTTCTCTAGAGGTTTTTAAAGGAAACCTTAGAGCCAATGTTACAAAGACATCAGATTAGAGGTGTGTTTTTTTCTATTGAAGGAATATAATGAATTTTTTTTTCATTTATCTTAAGAATTGGGCATCAGTGTTGGGCTTCTTACATGTTCACCCATTGTCAGACAGAAAATCTCCTTTGCCTAGCTCAGTTTTTTTAAGTACTTCTATGGGATATCGTTGTTTAAACAACATGTATAGGAATCTAAGGCCAGCATTTCTAGTCTTCTCAATGCTTATAATTATGTCAAAAGCAGATTGATGTGGAGGAGCTTCACAGATAGGTCCTAGCCAGAACAGTGTGTTAATTATTCTCGTTGTTACTGGGTCTGTTTATTTTGTGCCTTTGAGAATAAAATTGAATGCATACTTTTCAAAAGAAAAAAGTCCTTTATATAATTATATAATTCAGTATATATCTTCTGTATATAAAGATAATTGGAAATGAAAAAAAAAACCTGGTGTTAAATTGGAAATGGCATAGAAAATTAATTAATTTTTTAAAAAAAATATTATGTAGGATCTCTGTCTTTAATGTGCTGTACACTCTTATTTAATGCTATAACTAGTACTCCAACAGTATTTTTTTTCACTTTGTGTTGCTATATGGGGGCAAACTGTTGAAATCTTTACCTAATATATACTAAACTGATCTTCTGTATATAAAGAGAATTGAAAATGAATCTTGATGTGATTGGAAGGGGAGAGGGAGCGGGAAAGGGGAGGGTTGTGGGTGGGAGGGAAGTTTTAGGAGGGGGGAAGCCATTGTAACCCATAAGCTATACTTTGGAAATTTATATTCATTAAATAAAAGTTTAATAATTAAAAAAAAAGAAAAAAGTCCTTTAATGTTATTTTCCACGTGGACTGTTTCAGTGCAGTTTAGTGAACATTTGTGTGTGAGTGCTCTTGGCCAGCTGTCATGTGTGTTATTATTGACTTACCAAGTCTCCAGGCCTTTCTGAGCTCTCTGCTTTTGAGTCCAGAATAATGTTTATGAAACTGAAGCTGATGTTTATTGCGTCAGGAACAGCATATCTACCTCTTCTCCACCTGTTTAATTTTGTAAATGAAATGTAAAAGTATGTATCTTAATGGACTATATATGAAAATACATATTATTTCATATTTGTACTAGGTAGATCATGATGTGAAGTACATTTGTGACTGTCTTGTGATAAAAATATGAAAATGTCTAGGTCAGTGCTACTTAATTGTTGATCTCTGGATTGGTGCCATGTCTGAACTGTTTTTTCCTCATTTTCAAGGATATAAGTACTGAAATCAAGTATTTATTTATTAACTTCATTGCCAAAGCTTTGATCATTGTATTTGACCCATTGAAAAGGTATAAGCCAGTTTGATTATTGTGCTTCCATGGTGAGTCACATACTTGTGATTTGTATACTGCCAAGCACTATTTTAGATCATTTTCTAATATAGTAGACAGAAGGGAGATTCTACAAGGATAATAAGCTTAAGAACAATTGACTATATTTCATTTCTTTTTATGTGATGTATAAATGTGAAGCAATTGAAAACACTTTTGAACAATACAAATATTTGAAAATTTAGCTGACCTATAATGTCCTTTTTTTAGATTTAGATATTATCACTCTGAATGCCTTAATTTAATAATGATGATATTGCACAAGATTCTACTGCTTAGATGATAAATATAAAATTAAGGGCTCATCTTGAACTTCTTATATAAGGATAGACCTGGCCTTCGTATAGTTAAAATAGCCACATTTAACCATTAATTTTTAAATTCGTCAACTCTAAGTAACTATGTACAGAGTTTTAAAATATCTAAATCCACCCAGCTTTTTTTTTTTAATGTTAAATGAATTTGAAGTTGAGACTATGAAGAATGAAAAAAAGTTTGTGTTCTCCACAACAGACAGAAGACTGAATTTGTTTTTCTAATAAGACTTTGTTGAATGCTGGAGTGCTTTATTCCCTTAGTTTTACATAAAATGTAATTTTATTTTACAAAAAAATGTTTGCAGTTTAGTGTTTAGCGTGGACAAGAGTAAAGAGACTTGTCTGCAAAAGTTGATCGCACAGTTATGCCTCCAGTGGGAGCATAGGGCAGAGAACAGTGTAAATGTGCGCCTCAAAGAGCATGTCTCATGCTTTGAAAAGTAGAGAACAAATTAGATATTCTGCTGTTTTATATTTGATTTTTTGTTCATCTTGATATATTAAAGATTTGGTGAGGCTTTTAGTCCTTCTGTAAATAGGCTTATATAGTTCAAATATATATTCAGCCTAATTTATTCCTCAGCATGGAGATTTGGATTTAACTCTTTCAAAATGAAATACTCACTCTCTCTCATGTTATTCTTCTTCATAGCAGTTACCATTATTTGAAACTATCTTATTAGATTGCTTATTAGATATTCTTCCATTAGAGTATGGATTCTAGGCTGGGAACTTCTTTTACTTGTTTATCAATGTATCTCTAAACCCTGAACAATGCCTGAGGCTCAATAAATATTTGATAGATGAACAGATGAAATGGTGATCTCAAGTGAGAGATGTCAGTGACATATACAGTTGTCACCCAAGGTGATCAGTAGAAAGGTTGCAATAGCAAAGGTGGTACTGAGTGAACTTCAACCATAGAAAATGAAACAGTTTTCCATATAAAGCAGTGCATGGTAGAAGGAGTCACCAAGGCGTGAAAGGAAGAGATGTTTAATAAGAACCTAATGTTTTTTCCTCCTGCTAGGTGAGATTTATATTGGCAGTGGGATGTGTTTGTGTGGATATAGGTGTCAAATTTATTACTGGTCCAAATTTATTTAATGTTATTAGAGTTTACTTCTGAAACTTGAACAGAACTTGTATAATGTTTGTAAAGCCTTAAACTCAACAGTAGTAAGACCTCAATAAATGGTAACTGTAATTCTGACCCTAATGCTTTAATTATTTGTAACAATGGCAAACACTGAATCTTTTAAAATTTAGCCTCATATACTACTCCCTACCCCAAGCTGTTTTTCTAGTGAAAATAGTTAACTGTGTGGGTCAAGAAAGCTCATAAAAGTTCCTCCCTCCCTCCCTTCCTTCCTTCCCTCTCTTCATACATCTGTTAGCGCTTTGGTTTGATTTATAATTGATTGATGAAAGTTCCTTCTCAAACCCTAATCACCTGCTATGTCCACCTGGAAAGCAGCATTACAAAAAAGCACACCTAGAGAAGTAATTATCACGTGGTAATAGTCTGTTATGGGTGTATCAGGGCCATACCTACTTTAGAACCAAGCACATGCACAGGGAAACCTAGGTGCTCAGATGTCCCATTGCAATTGCCTTGTTTTCTGTTCTCTTTTCTTGTTTCTATTACTCTGCAAAAAGCCTGTCCAACTTTGGGTTATTTCTTTCTTTTTGTTGGGAGGAAAGAAGTCTCCTTTATTAGTCCCTGTAGTGATAGAGAACAGGCAAAGAGAAGGAGAGAGGAAGTAAGTATGCGAATATATGTGTGTAGTTGGTATAGTCTTACAAACTAAAAACTCCTATAGTATGCTAATTATAGCCACTACTTTGTACTTTTCTTTATAGAAATATCTACATATTCTCAAATCATTTAGCGAAAAACCACTGACACTTTGCCAAAAGTGATTTAAATGTTGAAGATCTGAGTTTTTGGAACAATAGACTGAACATGCCATAAAGTATAGGGAAGCTGTTTAAAGAGACATCCTTCTTCACTCTTGAATGCTCACTTTTTTCCCCCTGGAGTTGCTTTGTTATTATAAATTGACAACTTTGCAATTAAAGTGATTAATGATGTACCCTGGTGTTTATGGGTCCTAAGGTCAGTGGGCCCAAAGTTGGCCATGCTTGTGGGAAATTTAGAATTCATTCTGCAGAGGATGAACCAAAAAACTTCCTCTTTTTTGAAAATTGTTTATGAATTAAATATATTAGATATGGTTGAAGGAGTCACCAAGACCTAATGAGTAATGTGAATAATTTTAATCAACTGTTTTTGCCTAATTCCTCATTCTTAAACACTGATGTGAACATAGACTGTTAACCAAAACTTGCTGTTTTGTAAAGTATTAGAAAAATTCATTAATGAGGTAAAAGTGTAACTTAAACTTAACACTATTCATGAGTGTTCATAGAATGTAGTTTCTCTTGATCCTTTTGAAACTAATTCTTGATAGAGCCATTGCTTGTTTATGAGATTCTTTTTCCCTATGCATTGTTCCCACCATGATGTCACAATTCTTGTTTTTGATGGAATCCATTATAATTTAACACTCTATTCATTTGTTCAGGAAACTGGTTGTAATCCATCAGGATTTTTTTTTTTTTTAATTTTGGATACTACTTTTATAAAGATCAATCAGTTTTCAAATAGAGTGTTCTCGCCACACTCTGACAGCTTTGTTCTTTGAATTCCATGAGCTGAGGATAGCACTGGGCAAAGGTTCTGATGTCTCACCATCAGGGCTTACTCTGGTACAGTGGCTTCACACTAGGGGTGGAGAGAACAATGAACAAATTGTTGAGTTCCTGGCACTAAGCCATCACCAGGATTTCTGCTGGTTTCAAACTCACACACTACACAAAAGTGGCTTGTGATGATCATGGTAGTTCAAAGGGAAATGTATTATCCCCATGGTGTATTTGCAAAGATTTGAAGAGGAAAATGTGGGGTTTTAAAAATAATTATACCTCAGTGTTTAAAATTGTTCATTTATTTGAGTGTCCTTTAAAAATTAACTACTTTCGTATGATCAGTGACATCGCTAAAGAAAGGGAGCAGATGCTCAGTGTAGTCTTGGAAGAAAAGGACAGCTATCACAATGCAGAAGTGGTTCTCCTTACTCGTGTGTTAGGTTTTTTTTCCCCATAAAAGATTAGAACTAGACTTATTCCACTTTAGTGAAGAAAGTAGGATATTCCTCCTTCATCATTGACTAGACTAGGCTTATAGTCTTTGGGTATCACATTAAAAATAAAGTTTAAGAAAATACTAGTTTTAAAAGAAAAGTCATATAACAAAAAGTTTGGTAATATGTAAAATAATAATAATAAATAAAATAATATAAAGGATGGTAATATATTCTTTGCCTTACTTTTGGCCGCTTGAAGGAAACAGTATAAAAATTTCAGACTTTACAGAAGATTTACTCTTTCTTTAAATACGTCTTTTAAGTATCATTTCCCAGAGATATTATTCCCCCTTCTAACGGCAGTCCTGAGAAAAGTTTCCTAACTAATGGTTTTTCCTCTTCAGGCTTAGTTCTTGAGAAGTCCTGTGGCCTCGGATCGGTGCAGCTCTGGCTGCTGTGGCCATCGGGCAGTGAAGCAGCGGATGGAAGGCCTTTCTCTCTGTCTCTGCCTCTTTCTGTAACTCTGTCTTTCAAATAAATAAAATAAATCTTAAAAAAAAAAGAAGATGTAATTACTCTTACATATAAAGGTTTTGTAGACTACTAACCTTTTAAATGTAACTAATATTAATATATTTTATTCTAATTCTAAAAATGTTTTTCCAAACATATACACATACATATATTTCTGATTTCCAAATACTTTGAACAATTTAAAAACTCTGTTTATTCCAAAAAATGAAGTACCACACTAAAATGAAGATCCTTTTAACAAAAGGGTTCAAAATTTACATGGCTGAAATTGTGATCTTCTGTAAATATCTAAGCTAAAGTCAGACAGATCGGCATGTAATAAAGTAACTCTAAGGAACCTTCTTTGTTTTGTTGTTCTAGTTGTTCTCTTTGATTCATGTGGTGGTTATTTAAGTAATTTTTGCAGCAAATATTTTACTTGTCATTTACTTATAAATGATTCTGTTTGTTCCCTATTTTTGTTTTTTCTTATTTCTAATTTATTTTGAGGGGCAGAGAGAAAGGAGAAATGGCTCTCACGTGCTGGTTCCCTCCCCAAATTCCCTCTAATATACCTGGCATGGGCTGGGCTGAAGCCAGGAGCTGGGACTCCGTTTAGGTCTCCCAAATGAATGGTGGAGACCCATTACTTGAGTCATCATTACTGCCTACCTGGGTCTACATTAGCAGGAAGCGGGAGTCAAGAGAGGAGCTGTATGTCAAACCCAGGCACTCTAATATGGGCCATAGGTACCCTAACTGGTGTAGGCTAACTGCTTACCTGAGATGTTTCTGTTTTTAATGTGCAGTGTACTCAACTTTGGGATTTGGAGAGGCATGTTGTCCCTCTTTTGTCCTGACTATTTATGTTAATTTATATTATAGCATTGTATGAAAAATTTGTATCATTGTGCATGGAAAACTTTAACAGAAGATAAGCAGGGTGAACATATTAATATTCCACATTAAAAATTTTTAATGAACATTTCAAGCAGTACTTTTCTAGATCTTTTAATTAATAAGTTGTGTTAGAACTCATTATTCTGTGCTTTCTCAACAAAAATAAGAGGGTGGACTCCAAAATTAATGAAAAACTTGGCCATTTTGGAGCTTTGTTGTCATTATTAACCCTCTTTAAATTGTTTTTTTTTTTAACTTTTATTTAATGAATATAAATTTCCAGTGTACAGCTTATGGATTACAATGGCTTCCCCCCCCCCCCATAACTTCCCTCCCACCAACAACCCTCCCCTCTCCCGCTCCCTCTCCCCTTCCATTTGCATCAAGATTCATTTTCAATTCTCTTTATATACAGAAGATCAATTTAGTATAAAGATTTCAACAGTTTGCACCCACATAGAAACACAAAGTGAAACATACTGTTTGAGTACTAGTTATAGCATTAAATCACAATGTACAGCACATTAAGGACAGAGATCCCACATGAGGAGCAAGTGCACAGTGGCTCCTGTTGTTGACCCAACAAATTGACACTCTAGTTTATGGCGCCAGTAACCATCCTAGGCTGTCGTCATGAGTTGCCAAGGCTATGGAAGCCTTCCAAGTTTGCCGACTCTGATCATATTTAGACAAGGTCATAAAAGACAGAGTGAGGATAGTAACCAATGATCCTAAGAGTGGCATTTACCAGGTTTGAACAATTATACAGCATTAAGTGGGGAAGAGGACCATCAGTACACACAGGTTGGGAGTAGAGCCATTGGTGGTAGAGTAGAGGTTATGATTACAAAGGAATGAGGCCCAAGTGCACTAGACAGGGCCTAGAACAAAGGACAGAGTCATTATTAGAGGAGCTAAGAAAGGTGCTGTCTAAGCTATAATTAAGTTTTCTGATTGAGAGGCAAATAGAACCTGATAGAAGGGGCTTGATAATAATCTGGTGGGCTTCAGGCCTTGTAAGTTAAGAGGCCCAGACCTATCTATCTCTTCACATGGGGTATATCCTAAGGGAGGTGTGAACCTCCTAGGGGAAGGCACTCTGTTGACTTTCATGACTTGGCTGGCCTGGGAGGAGAGCTGGCCAGGTAAAGGCAGGGGGCATCTCTAACAAGAAATTTACAGTTCTGCCTTCAATGTTGCTGACCCTACTTGACCATCCCCTCAGCTGCAGTGGTCACTTTGGAAGTTGGGCTGAGTGAAGGGCTTTTCAGCTTAGAGCCAATAAGATCTGTGGCTCTGACCTGGGCATCCTTCGACTCCAGGGCAGGTCCATTTCCAGTGATCCAACTCTTGGCAGAGCTGCCAGGGCTCTTCACAAGCTGACTTCTGCTGAAGCCCAGGCTTACCACATTGAAAGCCACTGCAGTGGACTGGCCTGTTGGGTCTCCTTGAGGGCAGATCACTGTAGAGATCAGCCATTAATAGGCCTGCCACCCATTGCTTCTGATGCCTAGCTTTCTTTTCCTCCTGGTTTGTGTTAAAGCAGACCAGAGGATGCAAGTCAAGGGACTGCCCGTTTCCCATCTCTAATCTTCGGTGGCCTGAACTACAAGTCTATAGTCACAGGCATGTTCTGTAGTAGTTTTTCTAAGGTAGACAATGCCCATGAGGAAAATTATATTCTCACTTTAAAACTTTCTTTCCCTTTGGTCTGAAAGGGAGGTTTTTTCTACTTACTGGAAAGTTAGGAAACTAACTCTATTATGAAGGAATCTGTAGGACGCACAATTTAATCTTTAGACCTTATAAAAGAGATGGCTAACATTTTTCTACAATAGCATAGCCAAAATAAGAACTCAAATAATAATCTCATAGCTAGATTCACTTTGCCATCAGCGAAGTATACAGTAAGTAGAAAAAACCCTCTTTAAATTGTAACTAACATCTATAAAAATTAAAGGGCATTTTAAAAAATATTTTATAAGCAGAGAGAGGGAAAGACAGAGAGATAGATCTTCCATCTTCTGGTTCACTCTCCAAATGTCCACAATGACCAGAGCTTGGCCAATCTGAAGCCAAGAGCCAGGAGCTTCTTCTGGGTCTCCCATGTATGTGCAGGGGCCCAGGACCTGGGCCATCTTCTGCTTTCCCAGGCCATAGCAGAGAGCTGGATTGGAAGAGGAGCAGCCGGATTAGAACCGGCACCCATATGGGATGCCAGCACTGCAGGTAGAGGCTTAGCCCACTATGCCACAGCACTGGGCCCAAGGGGTATATTTTTAATGACAAAGCATTTATGCTTTTTTATTGTAGTTTTGGAAACCTAGTGACTGTTAAACATCATGGTTTTTTAAAAATTTTTTTATTTTTATGTTGTCAGAAGTTGTCCCTACACCTTGAAAGTTGTTGTTGGAAAATTCCATTGCTTCTAAAATGTGGGTCAAAGTTTATTAATAGGTTGTGCTCTTTGAGATAGAATATTTTGTGCAAGTGTCTTCTATTTATGGTCTGTTGTCTTTGTAAGTAAAACAATCTCATGGTTTCTTAGCTTAAACTTCTTGCCACTTAATATTTTACTTGCATGCTAACATTTCTTGAACTCAGACTTTTATTGTCAGGCTGGTATGATATGAGCTGAGTCAAATTTCTTCTGGCATAGTAATTGCAACATGTATCTTACCCCACTAGTAAATAATCTTTAAAACATTAGAGGCCTTTCCTGGCATTTTGCTACTATTCTTGAAGATAGCCAGTATATTGTGATATATAAGGACTCCAGCCTGAGTAATTTACTCACTCTAACTTACTCACTCATTTCAATTTAATTAAAAAATGTGTATTTCAACTGAAATGTAGAAATAATAATCATTTTTACTTGGATTATTGTCATGACCATATGAGATAATTGCTCCAAACCAGTTGTAACTGTTTAGTTCACTTTAATCAAAGACATAGTAATAACACAATGCATAAAAAGCATATATAAAAAATAAAAATTCATTTGAATTTGGAAATAGTCGAATTGTATACACAGATTTTTTTCCTTCTTTCCTATTCTTTTCCTTAACAACCCATTACTGATGATCTTTTAAATGCCATACACTCTACTGGCACCTGGTCATTGCCTTTACTGAAATTACACTCTAATGAGGAAGAATTTATAGTTTATCTTTACCATAAAATATACATTAATTTGCATAAGTACTTATGGACATAAAGACTCATTTAGTTACCCATTCAAGCAGAATGTATTCAGTATAGTGTCTTCACAGAGAGACCCAGTCATGGGAAGGGCAGGTGCTATTGGATCTAGAGATTCAGATTACATGGTTGGGGAACCACTCAAGCACCAGAAACAAATTCATTACACTTTCCTTTTGAGGTGGGAATAGTCTGAATTTAAAGATCAAGCGTGGGTGCATTAGCAAACAGAATTTTTGTTTGTTTTTCCTCAACTGAGTTGCAGCCTTTGACTTCTGTGAATTAAGAAGATTGTGAATAGTCAAAACTATGAATTATGGGACTACTAATTCTGATGATTTAATATGTAAGGTATTTAAGAGTAAAACTTCCATTAATAAGAAGTTCACAAAAATTCATGATTTTTTTTTTTCTTTTTTTCTCTAGAGCATCTGCCACAGTCAAGCCTGAGCCAGTTCCTGTTCAAAAGGTACATTTCTAATCTAGCATTACTAGGGTGCCACGTGGTTGTGTCCCTCCTAAGACACTGTAGTTTCCATTTCTGAGTCAGGCGATACTAACACGGAATTTATAGTTTGAATACAATTTTCCTTCTTCATCTTTTGTTTAAATGATGGATAAGAAAATAGAAATCAACACATACATAATTGGCCATTTGTAATTATACATATGTGATAGAACATTATTTGTGATCCATATATGATCAATACTTCATGTCAAATTTCATCATTTCTTTCATTTTTAATTTGCCTGTGTTTATTCACATTTTCTGTAATGAATAGTAGTTACTGAAAATGAGTATCAAAGTATCTTTACTAACATTTCATCCAAGAAATACATTTCACAGTATTCTTGGATTAGGTTTTGGCAGTATTTCTTTTCTTTCATATAAAGCCTCAAATTCTTCCAAACTTTATTCATATACATCTGGTTTATGCTTTTTGAGGTTTTCTTTCTAATTTTATTTGGCCTTTTTCATTGATGGGCTCATTACATTGATTTGCTTACACATTAAGCTACTTATTTTTTCTAAATTAGCTTTCTTATTTATGTGATATTAGTTTGTATTTCCTGTTTTCTTAAAATTAAATATAATAAAGTCACCATTATATGCTTTCTTAAAATTTTGTTTTTCTTTTGGGATGATGAGGTGAGTAGGGGTTTATTCTTCAATGTTGTAGATGCTTGATCTGATTTTTTTTAATCTTTATGCTTTGGGATAAAGATTCACAAACAAATTATTATAATTGTAGGAAGAATTGATGATCATTTTTAATAGATATTTTTAATTTCACTATTGGCAATGAGGAACTAAGTTTTATTTTTCCCCTCATGTAACTATTAATATTGGAATAGGGGAAGAATTTTTATCACCGAGTCAAATCTTAAAACATTCTGAGAGAAAACTAGAAGAAGGTTATAGGAGAAAGCATTGATTTTGTTTGGTTTATTTGCTTTTTGAAGTTTTTTTCCCCCCAAAGTCTTGATTTAAGATAATTAATTTGAATGTCCACATTTCCGAGTTAGATAAATATTTTCTTATTTTCTGTGTGTGTGTGTGGTTTTTTTTTTTGATTGAAGAGTTTAAAATGTGCTCTTACTGCTGCATTAGTCAAGTAATTGCACTCTGGAGAAAAATTTAAATGTTTGGAAAAGATGAAATTATAATTGAGGCTGTAGATATTTTAAAACATTTTAATTAGCAATGTTTTGTTGATTGTGGGGTGTTTAAAATTTTTCCTTTGGAATATGTCTAAATTGACATTTATGATACCCTTTAGGATTTTTTATGGTTTTCTTTAATGTTTTGAAACTCATTTCAATTTAATTAAAAAATGTGTACTTAGTATATGTGTCTGTGTTTTGCATGTTGGGACTGGTTAGCATGCATGTTATGCTATATCAACTCATTATTTTTATATAGAAATGTGACATTTGAGCTGCTAACATGATTGTGCTTCTTTTTAAAAATCAATTGTGTGTTCTTTTCAGTGAATATATTTTGCATGTATTTGGTGTGTTTTTGTGTATGTTTATTTTTATTTTACATAGGGAGAACCTAAAGAAGTAGTTAAACCTGTGCCTATTACATCTCCTGCTGTATCCAAAGTCACTTCCACAACCAACATGGCCTACAATAAGGCACCACGACCCTTTGGTTCTGTGTCTTCACCAAAAGTCACATCCATCCCATCACCATCGTCTGCCTTCACCCCAGCCCATGCAACCACTTCATCACATGCTTCCCCTCCACCTGTGGCTGCTGTCACTCCTCCCCCATTCGCTGCATCTGGACTGCATGTTAATGCCAATCTTAGTGCTGACCAGTGTTCCTCTACCCTGAGCACTGGTAAAACTGCAGTAAATGTCCCACGGCAGCCCACAGTCACCAGCGTGTGTTCCGAGACTGCTCAGGAGCTAGCAGAGGGACAGAGAAGAGGATCCCAGGGTGACAGTAAACAGCAAAATGGGTAGGTGGCCAAGGGTGCTTTCTGTTTTACAAAATCTTCTTTCAGGTATTTTCCAGGAAACACCTAATCTATATCCCCTCAAATCATTTGGTCTTTGAAGGAAGGTGAAATTTTATTTGCTTAATTAACATCTGACCTTTATATTATATACCTACAGCGCTTTCTGAAAAGCAGTTACAGGTTAATCAAAACCTAATTATGCCTTTTGACATGTTGTGAACCATGTAACAAAGCCTGTAACCCTTTCCCTCTAAGTCCTGGTTCAGCATTGAGCAGCTGGCACTTACAATGCAAGGCACCTCTTGAACCTTTCTTCCTCAATTTTTCCATCTGTTTATTGGCTACCAAAAGTTTAAACAGTGATTAAAGTTGTTGTCAAATTATGTATGTCACCCTAAGAAGAGTGCAAATGAGCAGTTTGTAAGAAACATTTTTTTCTACCAAATAGTCAAGAAAACAGAAAACAAGTCCACTTTTGGCTTGTGTAGATTGCTTATATGTGTTTCACAAAAGCTTAAGCTGGAATAAATTCTTTAAAAGTAGGCAGTAATGAAACAACAATAGGAAAGCATCAGAAAGCATTGTAAAGTGTTTTTTTTTTTTTTTAGCTGAATTGAAAGAATTTAAACCAGTGGACCCTAAATATATAATATTAGCAGAAGTTTTTGAAAATCTATTCCTTTTAAAAATTTTTCCCATTTTGTGGCTGTATTTAAAAAAAATATTTGAAGTTGTTAACTTATTTGAACCACTGGTAGGTACTTTTTCAACAACTTTCATAAATATAGGTGGTCATTTTATTCCTATTGGAATTTAGTGATACTTTAAGGCAAATTATTTATGTAAAATCATTCTGGTCAAATTTGTTGTGACAAAAATGTGCTTTAAGAGGAAAACAAAGGGAAATAATCTGCATGTGTGATCGTTTCTAACCAATGCCAGTTCCCAGGAAAATATATAATTAAAATAATTGTGTGGATAGGGCCTTTCTATGAGATATAATCCCTTCTGAATGTTAATTCTTGTAATGAAGAGGCTATGCTTTCTGTAGCACTGCTGCCATGGCAACGTTGAGGCTTTGAAGGAGAGGGTGGCAGGGTTCCAGGCTCCTGAGGGAGAGCGTGCGAGAGCTCTGGCAGAGCAACTCCTGGACGTGCAGATGGCTTTGCCATGCACTGGCTTCTTAAAGTTCTGACGTATATATTTAAGAAAGCTCATGTCCTAAAAAGAATGTTATTTTTTCTTTCACATGAGAAAGAGAAGTGGTGTGTAGTGTTGAGGTGTGTTTGGCTGTCACTTTTCAGTGTGTCTATTTTAAGACAATGGACTTTCCAGTAACTGAAGTCTAGGTATCCTGAAAAGGAGGAATGCTGCGTGCTGCTTGTTAGACACAAACAGAAGTTCACTGTGTTTATTAAATTCCAGGTTCATTAGGAAAAAAGCCCATGCAAGGAAATCAGTGTCTTAACTAAAATTTTCCCCTGCTTCTTGAAATTTGTAAGTCTTATTAATGGAAAATTAGAGAAGTAAAAGCAATTGAGACAATGGAGAAGTAATGGATTTAAAATAAGTTTAAATTTCTTTTATGCACGACTTTGATGATTAAACTCCTTTGAAGCTAATTATTTTCAGGCAAACTACATAGTGCTGAAATTCAGAGCCTTTATGGGGGCTTTTTAATCAATCATAAAGTGTTTACTAAGCACATACCTGGTGTTCAGCACAGTGTAAAAAGGGATTGTTACATGTTTAGCATAATTAACAAGCAAGTTACTGCTTTGAGTTTATAAACTGGATGTATTTGAAAATAGCCTGATATTGTCCAGATGTTACAACAACAAAAACTTGATTATTCTGATAACAAAAGTATGGTGTATGTGAAATTCTGAGACAAATTTGTAGTACCCCTTTTTTCCCTATTTTTATGTTACAGAAATTGACAATCACACACATCACTTGTCATCGATTTGTCATGTTAAAGAGCAGATGTTTTATGATTTTGATGAACACTTTTTTTTTTTTTTGTATAAGATGTCAAACTTTTTCTTTCAGTGTCAAACTTTTTAACTCTTCTATTTCCGAGATTTTTAGAAAGTTGCAAAAACAAAACTTTTAAAGTTGGGAGGTTTTTTTTTATTACTTTTTATTTTAAAAACAGTATCAATGACTAAAAATTTCAGAGTCCAGAGGGATATAAAGTAAAATGCATAGATGTCCTTTTCCTCAAAGCGCAGGAGGACTGTCAGTCTTTAAGTGATTCAGATTGGCTGCTAATTTATAATTTGACAGACATCTCACTCACATTTTTATAGGACTAATAAACATAAGACACAAATAAGAATTTATTACTTAAGCATCATTCTAAGAAATAATTGGCTGTTTATCCTAATGGTATGGAATCTGGAGATTATGTTGATATTTTTAGAATATGCCTTAATACCACATAAACTTTCCTGTTCTTCTTTATAAGTAATAATAATTAAGGCACTTTTCTAAATTTTAAATCTTTCTTCTACATGTATAAATTACTGGCATTTGTGTGCTTTATTCTTTACTACACTCTTTATTAAGAACAAAATGGGGTTTTATATTGAAAACCAGAAGGGATGCTAGTAGTTTAAGTGATTTACATTTCTTTTTCCATGTGTCCTTGCATTATAATGTGCCACTGTTCTCAAGAGGTAGGTAATTTTTGTGCCTTATATTAATTTCAATTTCATTGGACTGCAATTTCTTCTAACAGTTCCTACATGGCATATTGAAGAACTTCACCTTGGAAGATACAGAAAGTAACAATGTGGTAGTAATATTTTCAAATGCTTTTCTCTTTACAGAAGACACAAGTGACAAAGTTAGTATCCACATTTCTGGAGAGGAAATATGGTGATTTATATACTTGTATGAGTAAACAGCATGAATGCCCAAGTTTTGCAAAATTAAATTAAATTTTGCCAAAGAGTTGTAATTTAGAATAACCACATACAGTGTTTTCAATAAGTTTGGTTTGCATTGCTGTGTTGTGGTGACTTGTTTTACAGTAATAAATAGCAGTGTTTAACTTACTTTGTAAAATATATGTGGAGTTTGCCGTGTAATGGTTTTAAAAAGGCAGTGCTTGAGGAAATGTAGTTTATATTGATCAAGACTGTTAGAAGACAAAGATAAAGACAGAAGAGAAAGCATGAACACTTGTACACTAATGAAAGCCTATGTAAAACTGACTTGATTTCTGAATTAATATCAGAAACCAGTGTCTGTTAGAGAATGCCTCTAGAATCCATGATTTTTCTAGATTTTTAATTCAATCATTGTTGGCAGGTATAGACTTCTTTATATGGAGTTGTATCTGTGGATGACAAAAAGTTCATACACCTTTAAAATTTGTTATGAAAGATCATTTACCAGCTTGTTAAATGTGACAGTTAATTGGCATGGACATTGAGAACCACGATGGATTAACTTTAAAACCTTGGCTTTTGTGTTCTGTTGATGTTGATACTAAAGTGACTCATGATTATTGGCCTTAAAAATACATAACAATCGCATGGAATAGAACTTAAGATAATCTTATATTAAGTTCTCATTCTGAGCATGTGTTAAAATGTCTTTATCATCACACTATCGAATATAATTAGAAATCCAGAATACCTGTTTTGGGACATATCCAAGAAAATTGACTTCCAATTATGAGAATAATTTCATTCCTGTTGTTATGGTCACTCTGAAGAGGTTTTATATACTTAGGAATATTACACTCTAATATATTTGTTAAGCATCTCCAAACCTGATTTATTGTTTGTCTATCTAAAGCTGACTTTTTACACGTGAAATTTTGAGTAGTTACTAGATTGTAGTGTCACAAACAATTTTATTCATAAAGGGAGAAAATAGAACTAGGAAAAAAAGTAAGCATTTAAGTTGGTTTTTTTTTTTAAAATTAGGCTTCAGATCCATTATTAGGTGTTACTATGTATTATGTTGAATGTTTCTGAGTGAACTTTATGATTTAATTCTCATTGAACTTCAGATGTTTAGAGAATACATCATTTTCTCAAGTCATATATCTTGTAAATTACAGGGCCACAATTTGAGCCTAGGTCTTTTGAAGCCAAATTTTGGTGTCCTTTCTGTGTATCACCTGCTTGTGACTTGAGCTTATTTTTATTATTTTAAATTTTTATGTGTTTTTAATGATTCCAAAGCTGAATTGAGGCTATGTGGTTAAACTGATGTGTATCTATTGGGTTGATACTCTTCTGTTGGGTTTAATAATATTTTTTTTTTGAAAACTTGGAGGTTCTATCCCAGAAACAAACTTGTGTTTGTAATTTCTCAAGTGCCTTCAAATATGTTCACTGTATGTCCTTTTCAGAAGTCTAAGACAGAGAAATTGTAACCAATTTCACTATTGAGAAAAATGAGGCTTCTTGAGATTAAAGCTTGCCCAAGTCACAGGGGAAGTTGGCAGCAGAGCCAGGCCAGGTTATTTGGCTGTCCCCAGTAGTGCATTTGCCAATGCTGTCTATGTGGGCTTTTCCATTGGGTCACATTTCCTAAAATGTATGAAAATATGTTTTGATTTATTCAAATTGTCATCTTTTGGTTGAAATCAATCCACCTTCCACCAGAGAATATTTTTTTCTCCAAACTCCATGTTGAAGTAAGTTTTTTTCTGAATTTCAGAATATTTAAATACACCTCTAAATTTCTAATCTAGTCAGGAGAGATGATTTTGCAGAAACAATTTTCCTGCTACTTAAGATAGCAAGAAGACAGAGGAGAGAATGCTTTTCACTGTTACTAGGACAGAGAAAGTACAGTTAGTTATTCTTGCATCTTCTTTCATTGAAACTCAGTCTTTTGTTGAATTTATGAAACTGACTTTGACATGTAGAAATAGAGCAACACTGACCAATCTTAGCATCAGAGCTGTCAAGCAGTCTTTCTCACTGTTTTTATAATGGATTATTACTTTAGTGAAACTTCATTGCATAATTGAAGAACATTATGATGTCTTCTTTGAGAAACTAGAGTCTTTATTTTGGTCTTCCCTCTCCATAATGTAACACAAATGTATTTGTTCTCAGTGATTCTGCACTTAAGGCTACGTAGGAGAATTATGTTTAGAAACTGTCCCTCCCCAACTGTTACTGACCTAGTTCCTTTACTATGTCATCAGATTTAATTTTCTGGGCACCAGTTATATTGCTGGTAAATATATAGCTATGAAGTTTCTGAAAATTAGTTCCAAAGTGACTAGGACTTGCTTATGAATGAGGGTGTTGGTAATGAGGGACAAGGGAATATTTGAAAATGGACTGATAGCAAATTTTTTATAATCCACTGTGCTTCCTACCTATTTTTTTTTTTTTCCATCATAATCACTATGTTTTTGGAACAAAGTTGGGACAGGTATTTGGGCATAGCAGGTTAAGCCACTGCTTGGAACACACAAACACCCCATGAATGAGTGCCTGGTTCAAGTCATGGCTACTGTGCTTCCCATCCAGCTTCCAGTAATTGAGTTTGGTCCGGATGGAGTTCCTGGTTCTTGGCTTTGGTTTGATCTGGCCGCTGTGGCATCTAGGGAGTGAACCAGTGGACAGAGAAACTGTTTCCTTCATTCTCTGCACCACCCCCCACACCCAACACTTTTAAAGTAGATAATTAAATAATTTTTTTTGTCATTCCCTTAAATGATCGAATAGCTTCTGTAAGGAGATGGCACTTGCTGCTAGAATATACTTTTGTTATGTGAGACTGAAAGATTTTCTTAACTCTTTTCTGATTTTAAATGACTCTGAAGTGATCGGTTTCTGCATTTTACATATAATTATTTCATTCTCTACCTTCTGTTAGGAACATAAGAATTAGAATCTGTGTTACAATGAATTTTATAGACACCTAGGCCTTTTTTTTTTTTAAGAGATAGTAGATTTTTCTTAGTATTCCATAATTCCATAATGAGTTTTGAACTACCATTGACATGTAAAATAGTTTCTGGTGTTTCTGTGGGAAAAAATGTCCTAATAACAGTATAACAGAATATTGACTAACATCTGTACATTTTGTTTGTCTGTTTACATAGTTATTTTGAAGCATGGTGTTTGTAAAGCATCTTTACTTTAATTCATTTTTTAAATTTTTGCTGTTTCATTTTTTTCTTTTTTGCCTCATCTATGTCTATTTTTCATCATCCTGGGAACTTCATTATTTTCTCTACTCTGTCACATCTTTTTTTGTGTGTATTATTCCTCCTTCAGTAACCCTGGTACCATGTAAGTACTTAAACCAGTGTTTCATTTTGTAATTTTCATTATTGTCTCTGTAACTTTCCATCTTGCTTTCAACTTAACACCACCAGCAAAATTTTGTTAGTATGTTTTCTTTGTAAGAATTCTTAAATAACGTGAAAGAGTGTAAGAAACATGTTTTACATGCAAGAAGACTTCAATTGGATCCATGGGTCTGTTTAGAGTGCCCATGCTTTGTAATGGAAAAGCTAACTTTCACAAGGATATATAAGTATTATGGACAGTGTATACTCAGTTGGTAATGCAGTTTGCATGTCTGTCTTCAGTTAGGTTTTTTCTTTAAACTTTAAATAAACTTGCTGATTTTGAATGTCTGTATTACTTGCTCTTGAGAGTTGTTTGCACCCTGTTCCAAACACGTTTTCAAAAATAAAATCATTACAATTTTTCTCTTCTTTAGTCAGAGGGATCAGAGCCTAGAGTTTCCGAACTAGAAAGCTCTAAGTAAATGTTTAGAAACTTCATATTACTTAGGACAGGGCATTAGGCTGTGATAAATGATACAGAAGTTATTAAGATGCACTATACTTTTATAAACATGCTGTGGCTAAAATACTGCATTAAGTATTTTATTTTACTCTTGGTGCCTTAGCTTGACACCATTGTTCTATTTTTTTATAGACTGAACATTTTACAGAGGATAAAATAATCTGGTATTATATTGAAATTGTGATCATTTGAGAGTAAACTATACTCACTGACTACTTGTAGAGAATTTTAAACTATGAGTTTAATAGTTGAATATAAATTTTTAGTTACTTTCATAAGATAAAGAATTATCTGTTTTATATTTGCTGAAAGCCATGTGTTTATAAAGCAATCCCTTTTCCTAATTTTTAAAATTTTTTTTTATTTTGAAAAAGTGATTTTGCTTAATATTAGGAAAAGGTCTTTTATATATTTCATTTCTAGAATCATAAAATATTACCATATGTTGTAACATATCTGCTCTGCTGTACGTAAATATTATTGATTCTGGTCTATATACACATACGACCCAGTCTTAGAACATGAATTACAATTGTTTTTCTAGTAATCATAAAAGAACATTTTATGGTCATTACTGAGGATTGTCAAAAGTACTTTACATATATTATCTACATATATCATTTACATATATTGTATATTCCTCAGAACAACTTTAAGATGCTATTCTCATTTCTCAAAAGAGAAAACTGAAACTTAGAAAATTTAAGTGACTTGCCTGAAACACACACTGAGTGGAGGAGGTAGTACTTGAAACCGTATTTGTCTGACTATAAAGTCAGTATTGTTCTAAAGTTCTCACTGTGCTTAAAAAGTTTTGATAGTGTAACTGTGAAAATGGCAGTGGTCACATGACATGCTGGTAAAACTGACTTTTGTAACTGTGAGTTAAACCTAGCAAATCTTGCCACCCACATCTGCCCACCGTCAGAGAGCATTCTTGCTACTCAGATTTGGTGCAGTATTCAGTTATTCCAGGCTCATGTTCCTTTTTTTTTTCTTTTGAAATTAATCTCATAGCCTGCAGTAGCTTGCATTTGTCCTATTTTGAGGGGAGGAAAAGCAGGGATTACTTACTGTGCTGAGTAGATCTTAATTTGAAGTGCTACATAAGATATACTGTAAAATCCTCAACATTTATGCTTTGTTAATAGAACAACGAATCTTCTCAGCACACTCAGAGTTCTTGAATTTGTAGTTTACAATTCTCTACATATATTATCTGATTTAATCATTAGAACAATGCTACTTTTTATGAGTTGTTCTTGCTTTACAAATAAATGAAAAACCTGCGGCTCAGTGAAATTGACTTGTGTGAAACCAAACGTCTGAAAAGTCATATAGCCCCAATATTTAAATCCTCTTTTGGATTTAAATAACTTTATTTTCATAAATATTACACAGTTGTTCTTCAGTATGCCAATCTTGTACAACAACTTTATTAAGAATATGGACATATGGAATATGTATATGTGAATGAGAATACTGAAGGAAATAACACTGCTGATTCTTCCCAAAATTATGTTTGGAGTTGCTGGTTTAGCCAATACTAAACCACTCTTGGTTCCCTAGCCTAGTGAAGATAGAATCATTTAATTTTGTGAAAGCCAGTGCATTCTAGCAGCATATCAGTATTTAATTGTGGTTGTGTTTTTTGTATCTATCTGTATTTGTATATCATATGATGAATTACACAAACAACTTCAAATTGATTTTGACTGCTGTGGATTTTCCATTTTCTAGTTCTTTTTTTTTTTTTCATATCCTTTTCTTTTCTTCTTCTTCATGTTGGGAAATCTTTCTCCTGCTGCCTTCTTCTGTCAATTAAAAGGAAAATCCCCCCTAAACGGTAATCTTTCTGTTAAATACATTCTTAGTATTATTTTATATTAACACTTTTTTCTTTTAATTTTTAAAAACTTATTATAGCAAATTTTTAAATTAATGTTGAATATATTGAGAAAGCCGGCTGTTCACTTAGAAAGAACTATTTATATTGATAATTAAATATATAATTTTAAAATAATCCTATAGATAATATTTTATCATTTTAATGTGATATAATTTTTTTTCTCATCTCCAGTCCACCAAGAAAACACATTGTGGAGCGCAATACAGAGTTTTATCACATACCCACTCACAGTGATGCCAGCAAGAAGAGATTGATTGAGGATACTGAAGACTGGCGCCCAAGAACTGGAACAACTCAGTCCCGCTCCTTCCGCATCCTCGCCCAGATCACTGGGACTGAACACCGTAAGTGGACTTCTAGGGATCCTAGCAAATGACTGTTCTTTGCCACAAAGAGTAGCATTTCGACTGACTGAGAGTTATTGAAAGCAAACCTAATTCAGTGTGCTTTTAAATTATAAGATGTGTAATATAAGTCTGATACATAAGATACCAATCCCCTAGAGTTATATTGGAAAGGGTAGAATTAATAATAGTGATGGTGGTGTTGGTGGTGGTAGTCGTAGTAGTAGTAGTAGCAGCAGCAGCAGCAGCAGCAGCAGTCCTGACTATAGTATGTAGCCAGTAACAACAACATGGTATGGAATTTTTTTAGTAACTTAATGAAACTTAAAGGTTGATATTGATTGGTACAGCTTAATTAGTTTCATTATTGGAGCAAACTAACACTGGATATCGCTTTATATATTTCAGTGAAAGAATCTGAAGCTGATAATACAAAGAAGGCAAAGTAAGTTTTCCATCTTTCTCTAAATTGAATGTTTTCCTTTCACGAATGGTCTCAATTTCTTTTTTCAGTTTTCAAGTGTAATGGTACAGCTTTTTGTATGCAACTAGAAGCTGAGCTTTTAACCTTGGTGCCTTTAGTGTGACCTAAATGTACAACTTACAGATTTTCAAATTAAGAGATGTTGTCTGGATTTTCTATGTATGGCTTATTTTTGTTAGAACTGGAAAAAAAAGTGGGCAAAAGAGTGTGTTTTTGTGTGTTCTGCTAACAATACATATCTCTGTGAATGAGTTCATGTGTATCTTACCATCCCCTTATTTTGGGCATAAAAGTTGATGTTTCCAGGGAGGCTCTATAGATTAATTTCTGTATTTCTAAAAATTGTCTATCTCTAAAATACTTGCTATTTTAATAAAAGAGCTATATGAAATCCAGCTTTTTAAGGCATGTTTTCTGCATGATGGAATTAGTGTAGAATTTTCCTTTCTTTTTCTCATGTCTACTCTATCACTCTTCTTTTTTTTTATTTCCACAGGGAAAAGATACCCCTTCACGTCTTTAGTCCCAAATACACAAAATTGCGTGACTGGCACCATGAAGTTTCAGCACGTGCTCTTAACGTGCAGTGATTTATGAGTCTTGTTCCCCAGACAGCCAGCACATACCTTTTCACTCACTTTCTCTCTTTTTTCAACTTCATAGTAAAATCTGTATTAAATTTGCTTTATGAAAAATAGAGCCTTTCTATACTTTTCTAACCACTTACTACTGTTGTGAAAATGAGGAAGATGAACATGTTTTGCGCTAGTCAGGAGCTCACAAATGTAAAACTAAAGAAAAAAATTAAGGGACTATATTCAGTGGATTTACATCTGTTTCCATTGTTATTGCGGCAGTAACCCTGGAAAAGGAATTATTGTTGTATGTTGAATTTGGTTGGTTGGTTGAATCAGAAGGGGATGAGCAAATACTGTCCTTGCATAATTTGGAAACTACTTCCTTTATGTTCTTACATTTCCCCAAATTACTTTTAAGTTTGTTATTATGTAATGCTCAAAGTTGATTGTAAATTATTCTGAGTAAGCAGATATGAGGAGGCAAGATTACACATGGAAGACTTTATTAGAGAATAGTTCCTTGTAGATTTAGCTGTCTCTTTAAGTAGGTACTGTTCAGGATGGCTGTATGAAGAAGAAACGGCCCTGATTTGGCTCCGAAAGAAGGCAAGAAGAGAATTCTGCCCTTCTTTGCAGTGGGGGATATAGAATATTTTTTTTGATTTGGTTAGATTCAGAAATGCTGTTTTCTACCAACAAATTTCTAAGCTGGTAGCTGTATTTAGGGTGTAGACAATTTCCAGGCATTAACTAGTAAAATATAAAAAAGATGAGTTTGCTTTGTTTTTAACTCAGAGAAAAAGAACGTAAAGTAAATTGCAACATGAATGATTGTGAGACATCAAAGAAGTATTTTTCTTGGTGATGTAAACTATTGTGCACTGCTGCTATTTCTAGGAAGCTGTTTTGGGCAATACATGGAAGCTAAATATCTGATCAGAAATGCTTTCTGCCTTGTAATATAATGTATTATAAATGAGATCTAAATTGAGTAATAAATGCATTTTGGAGTTTGAAAAAGTGTTGTAATAAAGTTATCTTTAACTTAGCTTTGTACCTGTTCTGGTTCCTCAAGGCTAGTAAAATAATGGTGCCATCCAGGACTTACTGTAGTATCACTTTATACAAAATAAATAATTCTAGTGATATTTCATTTGGAAAACATTTTTTAATTTTTTAAATAAAATTTTATATTATTTGAAAGGCAGAGAGAGAGAGATCTTCTCTCTGTGGTTCACTCCCTAAATACCCACAACAGCTAAGGCTGGGTGAGGCCAAAGCCAGGAGTCAGGAATTCCATCCTGGTCTCCCATATTGCTGGCATGAATCCAGGTACTTCAGCCATCATCTGTTGCTTCCCAGTTGCATTAGCTGGAAACTGCATTGAAATGGATATAGAATTGGATCCCAGGCACTCCAATGTGGGAAGCAAGTGTCCCAAGTTGTTACTTAACTCTGCGCCAGAATGCCTGCTGCCCCTGGAAAACATTTTTATTTATTTATTTATTTATTTGAAAGGCAGAGTTACAGAGAGGCAGAGGCAGAGAGAAAGGTCTTCTATCTGCTGGTTCACTTCCCAAGATGGCCGCAAAGGCCAGAACTGTGCCGATAAGAAGTCAGGAGCCAACAGCTTCTTCTGGGTCCCCCATGCAGGTGCAAGAGCCCAAGGACTTGGGCCAACTTCCACTGCTTTCCCAGGCAACAGCAGAGAGCTGGATTGGAGGTGGAACAGCCAGGACTTGAACCCGCACCCATATGGGATGCCAGCATGGCAGGCAGTGACTTTACCTGCTACACTACAGTGCTGGCCCTGGAAAACTTTTTTTTTAAATTTGTGAGGTTACTAAAATGTGAGTGTAAAACACAGCAAAGGCCCATCGTGATCTCTCCCTGCCCCCACCTCTGGTCCCCACCACCTCAGCCTGGGTTGTTTTATTTAATATGACACCCTATGTAACACGTAAGATCAGGTAGACTACTATGGCACAGCATAGAATTTTTCTTTGTGTGAAGGTGATTTCCTGAAGAATCTTGCTGGCATTCTAAGATCCATATTTATTTTCCCAGGTGTCTTTCACTTCACTATCAAAATGGACTACCCACAACTGTCTGATAATTTGGAGAGAATGATGTTAGTTTCAGTTAATGATTGGTTACTATTTAAAATTTGGCCTGCAAAATGTAATGAAAAAGAAAAACAATTCTAGGATTTATCTATGCTCATTTCTACTACATTTCATGATGTCTAAGATGTGTTTTATTCCATCAGTTTTCATTAGATACAGTAGGTTCTGCCAGCTTATGCTTTTATGGCCAAGACATCCCTCCCAGTTATAACTCTGCCTCTGGCCTCTGCAAGAAAATCTACTTTCTTGCCGGCGCCGCGGCTCACTAGGCTAATCCTCCGCCTTGCGGCGCCGGCACACCGGGTTCTAGTCCCGGTCGGGGCACCGATCCTGTCCCGGTTGCCCCTCTTCCAGGCCAGCTCTCTGCTGTGGCCAGGGAGTGCAGTGGAGGATGGCCCAAGTCCTTGGGCCCTGCACCCCATGGGAGACCAGGAGAGGCACCTGGCTCCTGCCATCGGATCAGCGCGGTGCGCCGGCCGCAGCGCGCTACCGCGGCGGCCATTGGAGGGTGAACCAACGGCAACAGGAAGACCTTTCTCTCTGTCTCTCTCTCACTGTCCACTCTGCCTGTCAAAAAAAAATAAAAAAAAATAAAATAAAATAAAATAAAATAAAAAGAAAATCTACTTTCTTAAACCAGGATATCCAATTTTCAATTATCATTCCATGATCTCAGATGATGTCTAAAAGCAACATTAAATATAATAACAATAAGATGGTATGGTAAACATAATGTTTTCCATTAAGACCCAGATTTCTAGATTAACTGCATAGTTGGTTGGAAAAACTACTAGAAAGAGTTTTAGACCAATAAAATAATTTTTCTCTAATATAGGTGAGAGAACATACTAGAACTTTAGAACCTGAAATAGATGCACTTGAAAATAAAAATTTGATATCTTGCTTAAAGACAAAGCATTTCATATGTTATTGAAAAACATGACTTAGATAAATTTAATACTCCATACTTGAATATGTGGATAAATGTTCAGCCAGGAACACAGATGACATTCCATTTGACCCTGTTGGAAGTTGAATTCTGGAGCTCAGCAAATCTCTCGGGACATCTTATATTCCTAGCTGAAAAGCCAGCCAAAAATTATAAAGGCTTCTTGGAAAAATATTGTTGTAAGCCTAGTGACCTAATTTATGACTTGTTTTTGTTTGTCTCTCTCATGCAGACTTTCTTTATCTCAAGCTTGTTTTTAATGTGACATTGGGAAGTTACTCTTAACAATTTTCCACATTGTTCATGAGAGAGGAAAGCAAGTATGGAATGGTGCAGTGCTAGCACGCAGGTCAGATGATCAGAGTGGCTGAAAGGTGAGGTAGGAGGCAAAGCACAATAGCATAGCGTAATTCCTAGGCATAGAGGCAAATAACCTACATTCTCATCACTGTCCATAGCATTTTACATGGGGAATTATTGTACTATATCTCATCACTTTTGAGTCAAATTACAAAATGAAGAACCAGGAAGGTTGGTCAACTTGCTAAATAAAGTGCACATTGCACCTCTCATTCATGCCAGCCCTGATTATTATCAGTTTAATGTCTTTCCCACTGAAGACCTGGAAGCATATATATAAGGAACAGAATGGGATGTCCACTGGAGCATAGATAAAGTCATATTTTTAAAAAAGATTTATGTATTTATTTGAAAGTCACAATCACAGAAGGAGAGACAGAGAGAGATTGTCCATCCTATGGTTCACTCCCCAGATGGTCACAACAGCTGGGCATGGGCTGGGAGCCAGGAGCTTCATCCGAGTCTCCCACATGGATAGCAGGATCCCAAGCACTTGGACCATCCTCCATTGCTTTTCCCAGGCCATTAGCAGGGAGTTTGATCACAAGTGGATCAGCCAGGACACGAACTGGTGCCCATATGGATGCTGGCATTGCAGGGTGCAGCTTTACCAGCTATGACACAACACCAGACCCATAAAGCCAGATAAAAATGAAACTATAATGTTAAAAATTGGACAAAACAATGATTTATTCATAATTTAGTGATTAATTTGACAGCATGGTCTTCCTCTATATTTAAAAAAAACCTGGCTAGAATTTTTTGGACTAGTTTCTTTTGCTTATCTTATTCAAGAAGATTCCTTACACCAAGTAAATAATCCCTTGATTATTCTTTCGAAAATAGGCAGAAGCTCTGGAAAGTGGGAAGATAAGGAATCACAAGAAACAAAGAGTGTCAGTTCTCAGTTTTAGACTCAGATTTGTAATTACTACTCTCTGCACTGAGTTTTCACTTCTTTAAAATACATACTTAGCATCTGCTGGACACTGTAATTCTATACAGATACCACTTTGGTGGAGGGCTTGATACCACCTCTGCTGGCGGTCAGCCGGCATGTGTCAGCCCCTTCACAAATTACCAGCTGCACCTCTCCCCACAAGCCACAGGCTTAGTGAAGATGCCTGCATTCGGTGAACTGACTTGGAGAGAAGAGGTGAAAAGCGTGGCCACTTCAGCCCCGCTGAGGACAACTTGGAAGGGCCGTTCTAGCTTGGGAGCTGCTGTGTCATGGGCCGGGCCTGTCCTAAGTCCTGAGTAGCCACTGGACTTCTCCCTTCTGCCAACTCCTGCTCCTCGGCTTCTCTCTTTCACAGCTGTTGATCCTAGAGGCACTTTTTAGGAAGCATCCGCCGTGCTAAACCAGTCTTGCCATCTGCTTTCTGGAGAACCTGATCTGCTGCAGAACTAGAGTCTTAGATTTATAATTTGGGCCTCAGTTCAGGATGTTCCTTTTATTAATCTTTTTCTCTTTCTCTTTGTCATTTCCCATCTCTTCTCCTTAAGTCTTCAACCCAGACCACAACCACACCATTTGGGGAAGTTTTAAAATAAAAGATTAGTTACAGGTGTATGGCAGTCAAAAGGAAGGTACACACAGTTTTGTTTGCATCAAATAAGGAGTGTTTATTTGTTGATTGCATCAGAGGCAGCCCAGGAGTAGTGAATAGATAAATGTATGTAAAAATCAAATACACTCAGCCGTATGAATAAAGCAATGCCAAGAGAAGCTTTAAAATGTAGCATTAGAATACAGTAAATGTAGTGAACACTTAACATGGAAAAGTAGTGCATATAATATTATTATGATTTGCCTGTTAGAATTTTCCATATGCAGTATTTTATAATCACATGTATTAGCCATGTAATCAGTCACTTAATAATCTTATTTGCTGTTTTCTTCATATCCTGAAAAGTTCATCTCCACTTCTCTGCTGGGGAAGGCGCTGCTGCTTAGTGGTCTCTGAAAATGTGTAGGGTACTACGCAGAGATGATGAGGTCAGGAAGGGGTTACTGGGGGCCAGGGAGATTAAATGCCTTGTAATACACTGAATAATCCTGCAGAATGAAGACGATTCGTCCTGCTCAAAATCCCAACGACATGCTACTAAGAATGTGCTGAGTGCAAATGCCATGGGAAATTTACTTAATCATCTTAAAAATGTAGTGTGTCCGCCTAGCGGCGCCGGCACACAAGGTTCTAGTCCCAGTCAGGGCGCCGGATTCTGTCCCGGCGCCTCTTCCAGTCCAGCTCTCTGCTGTGGCCCGGGAGTACAGTGGAGGATGGCCCAGGTGCTTGGGCCCTGCACCCCATGGGAGACCAGGAGAAGCACCTGGCTCCTGCCATCGGAACAGCGTGGTGCACTGGCCGCGGCGGCCATTGGAGGGTGAACCAACAGTAAAGGAAGACCTTTCTCTCTGTCTCTCTCACTGTCCACTCTGCCTGTCCAAAAAAAAAAAAAAAAATGTAGTGTGTGTATGTGTATGTATGTATTTATATATATAATGCATCATTTTGTAAAGCACAGTACAATTTATTTTTAGTTAAAGATTAATTTTCTGGATCTCAACATTTTTTAAGTTTCTATTGAATGGTAATATTAGTATGAATCTAATACTTAGTTTTTAATTCTTACTGCCTCTATGATCTATTTTATATATATATATTTTATTTTTTTATTTTTTGACAGGCAGAGTGGACAGTGAGAGAGAGAGAGAAACAGAGAGAAAGGTCTTCCTTTTGCTGTTGGCTCACCCTCCAATGGCTGCCAGGGCCGGCGCATCTTGCTGATCCGAAGCCAGGAGTGGTGCAGTAAAGGAACTAGGACATCATGAACAAGAACATACTTTTAGGTTCTGATGTTTCACAGACTACGATTATGAATTGTAACGCATGATATGGCATTTTTGAAGAATTAAAATATTTACCAAGAGAGTAGTGACTGCTTTTCCCTTTAGTAGGAAAGCAGTTGAAACTCGGGTTACTAGTTACACTGTACAGTAATAGAAAACCGTTAAAAGAAAAGATATCCTCTTCTACCCTGTCATAGAACTATAACTAACATCCACCTGCTTGCTAGTTGAGGACCATAAGAATGAGATTTTGGCACTGGAATAATAAATGTTCAGTTACTTCTGGAACAAGCACCTATCATCTTTATTCAGTCATTGAAAAATGTAGGGGCTGGTGCCGTAGCTCAACAGGCTAATCCTCCACCTTGCGGCGCCTGCACACTGGGTTCTAGTCCCGGTCAGGGCGCCGGATTCTGTCCCGGTTGCCCCTCTTCCAGGCCAGCTCTCTGCTGTGGCCAGGGAGTGCAGTGGAGGATGGCCCAAGTGCTTGGGCCCTGCACCCCATGGGAAACCAGAATAAGCACTTGGCTCCTGCCATTGGATCAGCGCGGTGCGCCAGCCGCAGCGCACCTACCGCGGCGGCCATTGGAGGGTGAACCAACGGCAACAGGAAGACCTTTCTCTCTGTCTCTCTCTCACTGTCCACTCTGCCTGTCAAAAATTAAAAAATAATAATCATAAAATAAAAAAGTAAAAAAAAAAGAAAAGAAAATGTAGGAAGCAAACTGCTAAGTATTTCTAAGAATATCCTTTTACAAACTTTTAAAATTTTAGTCCATTCGTAGATATTCATATGACCCACATAAAATAGTTTAGGGAAAAATCCATTTGCTTACCTATCCTGTGTCTTTATTATTGATGTGTATCACAAACATGCTAATCTTTTGTAGCTTATCTTTATGAAGACACATGTCTGTTGAGTATATTATGCAAAACTGCTGTTCTTCTTAAGCTATGCAAAGAGTGGGAAGTGTTCCCTTGTCTGATAGTCTCATGCATTTTTGTGAAATAAAAAATAACAATCAGGCTTTCTCCAGATCACAGAGCACCAAGTCTTCCATAGCATGGTGAGCTGATACCATCATAGGTATTACCACAGGATATGTTCACCAACCTGGAGAAGAGACTTCAGGTTAAAAAGATGGGTATAATCTCAAAATTTTGATTGATTGTAAATTACAGGGTATTTATAATTGATCTCTTCATTGTCTGCTAGTGGATTTTAGCGTTTTACGCAGGGCCTATTTTGGTGACTACAATGTAAAGGTCGCCATCTATTGGACATAAGTAATTACTACACTCCATTTCCTTGTGAGGTGAGTGAAATAATGATGCAAGGAACAGAATTCCTATGTATGTATTTTCACAAACAAATGGTTTAATTCTTTACTCCTGGAAATGCTTACATATTTTTACAAAATTGAACTTGGGATATCACTACTTAAAAAGATTTTTTATCCATAAAAATCATTATTTGTAATATACAAAGTTGACTTTTTAGTCCAGAATATGCACCAAGTTTCTGAGAAGCAAATTTTATCAGACCAGTAACCCTTCTGTTATGATGCTATTTGGATAAATTTTTTCCACTTCACCTTTACAGAGGTATATTATACAGTAAAAATTATTTTATTTCATTAAACCAGAAAATAAAAGGTGACCATCTTGACTAAATATAACTCAGTGTTGAAGAAGACTCCTGCAGTTTAGTTTGTCTGTTTCCCACAATGGAAATCACCACTTAGGAGATTTAGGAGCACTGAAGATCGGCCATCTACAACATGAGGAAAGGCGCGATTTTCCATCTTTGCAGCTGTTCAGTTTTACACATTTCAGTCGCATTGAAGGTTTAAGAAGACCAAGTTCTACTTTTATGTTACATGAAGGCTTGTGTATTTTGATGATATGATTTTATAAAAAAGGAACTAATATATTACATCATATAGCATAAAACTATAACAGATAAAGATAGTTAGATATCTTAATTTTCCTTTGCTTAGTAAAAATTAAATGGCTCTGTATTCAAATTACATTTATCTTTTTTAATATTTTATTTATTTATTTGAGAGTCAGAGTTAAAGACAGAGAGGGGGAGAGACAGAGACAAAGGTCTTGCATCCACTGGTTCACTCCCTAGATGGCTACAGTGGCTGGAGCCGGGCGGATCCAAAGTATATAAAGTATGAAACAAAACAACTGGACAGCATTATTACAAGGGGGAAAATGTGAATAGCAGAAATTATGTGGTCAGGAATGATTGTGAAATTAACAAATGCTCATTACTGAAAGACATAGACAAAGAGAAACAACCCAAACACAGAGGTAAATACTGAAAAAGTTTTAGCTTATTTACATCCTGGAGGGAGTTAAAATTCCAGATAGAAAGTGATTCTAAATGATTCTGTCCAGTCTTTCTCAATGATTTACAGCTCAGAGTATTTAGAGAACTTACAGATGAGATCTGCTAAGCAACACTATTTGCATTTTTTAAAAAATCTTGGAGAGTGGACAATAAAAACAGAAGCGTGTAAAGAGGTAGATATAGAACTGATTTTTAAAAAATAAAAAAATTAACTAGTTTGAACTTGAGGTCACCTGGAAAAATATTTAGGAGGCATTTTTAAAAAATATTTTCATATTTATTTGAATGAGTTAGAGGGAGAGGCAGAGAAAGAGAGAACATCCATCTACTGGTTCACTCCCCAGATGGCCGCAACGGCCAGGGCTGAGCCAGGATGAAGCCAGGAGTCATGAGCTGCTTCCTGGTCTCCCGCATGCGTAGCAGAATTCCAAGCACTGCTTTTCCCAGGCCATTAGCAGGTAGCTGCATCGGAAGTGGAGCAGCCAGGACATGAACTGATGGTGATATGTGATGTCAGTGTTGCAGGCATTCATTACCCGCTACACCAATGTTGGCCCTAGGAGGCATTCTTAAAAGCATGGCTAATGAGCACTAGAAACGGAGAGCAGAATTTCCAAGACCCAGAGTAAGTTCTCAAGAAACAAATCACATCCAATTTAATACATGTAGGTAAAATGCTAATTCTGATGTCATTAAACAAAGACTCTTGGGGCTATTCATTGTGGTGTAGTGGGTAAAGCTGCCAACTGCAGAGTCAGCATCCCATATGGGCACTGATTTGAGTCCCTGCTGCCCCACTTCCAATCCAGCTGCCTGCTCATGTGCCTCAGAAAAGCAGTGGAAGATAATCCAAGTCCTTGGGACCCTGCATCCACGTGGGAGACCCGGAAGAAGCTCCTGGCTCCTAGTTTCTGATCAGCTCAACTCCAGCCAATGCAGCCATTTGAAGAATGAACCCGTGGATAGAAGACCTCTCTCTGTGTATCTCCTTCTCTCTGTCTGTAACTCTGTCTCTCAAATAAAATATATATATTTGATTTGAAAGGTAAAGTTAGTGGGTGGGGTAAGAGATATCTTCCATCTACTGATTCACTCCCCAAATGGCTACAATGGCCAGGACTAGACCAGGCCAAAGCCAGGAGTGTGAAACTCCATCTAAGTTTTCTTTGTCAGTGGCAGGAGCCAAAGCACTTGGGCCATCTTCTTGTGCCCTTCCAGGCACATTAGCAGGGAACTGGACTAGAAGCAGAGCAGCCAGAACTCAAACTGGAGTTCACATGGGATGCTGGCATCACAGGTAATGGGTTAAAGTAGCCATTTAGCCCATTGTACCGCAACACCAACCCCTACAGGCTGTTATTTAAAGGCTTCATCTGTCACATGGATGAGCACCTCTACAACTTTCTGCCTAAATGAGTGGATATCATGAAGACGGAAGGTATGAATGCATGTTCCATAACCAGATCATCTTTCAGAAATACATTGGGAGTTTAGAATAAGGAACAAAATATACTAAAAAAGAAAATTGGAATTTAATACGATTATGTGCATGTTCTAGGGAAATAAGGCTAGCAAAACCAAATATTTAAAAAATAAATAAGTGGAAATTTTATAAGTAAACCCAATTGGATTTAGTCATATCCTGTGGCTCCAAAAATAATAAAGGTGAGCAGTAATTCTATTCTGCATTAGTAAGTTGCACTTGGCACATTATGTTCCATCTTTGACATTGATCTCTAATTAATACATAGATAATCCTACAAAAATAAGCTGAAAAGTCATTGGGACCATAAGACTGTCTTTGAGTATGAGACATTTTTATGAATGATATTACCTGATAATAAGGACTGGTTTCATGGCCTAAATCCATAGCTGTGTCTTTCTGTTTTTAAAGATTCTCCCTTAGTTTCAGACATCATGAATCAGCAGTGGCCCATGCACATGTTTAGTATAAATTCTGTATGATAAAACTAACATGCTTATGAAATACTTACTGTGTGCCAGTCACTCTTCAGGTGCAGGTTTATAGCAGAAGCAAGATGCTTTCATGGACTTACAGTGAAGAATATATAGTTTTGATCATAGTACATCCTTTAACAGATAATATAGGGCCATGTGATGAATGTATGCGATGCAGGGAGGAGAAGGGCATGATCATTAGACACTAGTTAGGGAAAGGAAGATACTTGACCTAAATCCTTGGACACCTGCACCCATATGGGAGACACGGAAGAAGCTCCTGGCTCCTGGCTTTGGATCAGCTCAGCTCTGGCCGTTGCAGCCTTTTGGGGAGAGAACAAGTGATGGAAGACCGTTCTCTCTCTCTCTCTCTGTCTCTCTGTCTCTGTCTCTCTCTTTCTGTGAGTGTGTGTGTGTTTGTGTATGTCTACCTCTCTCTGTAACTCTGTCTTTCACATAAATAAATAAATCTTTTTAAAAAGGAGAGGCCTCCAAAGACCTTTCAAACTAAAAAAAAAAAAAAAAAAAAAAAAAAAAAGAAGAAGAAGAAGGTACTAGAGCTGAAATGGGAGTGACCTAGGAATCAGTCATGTAGATATAAAGGAGGTGTCCTCTCCAGGCAGAAGAAGCAGCAAGTGCAGTGGCCTTGAGGTACAAATCAACTTGATGTTCCTGAGGAACCAAAAGAAAACTTTATTAGTGGAACGTAGTAAATAAGGGCGAGAGTGATAAAGAGATTGAATGACGAAGTCGTCAGGGGCCAGATCATTTATTGCTTTGTTAGTTTGTGTTAAGGAGCTTTAAATTTCTTCTCTCAGTTAAATGAAAGGCCTATATGGGATTTTTTTGAAAAGTTTTATTTAATAAATATAAATTTCATAGATACAGCTTTTGGAATATAGCAGTTCTTCCCCCATGCCCGCCCCCCACCCCCACCCCCAAACCATCCTACCTCCTACTCCCTCTCCCATCCCATTCTTCATTAAGATTCATTTTTAATTAGCTTTATATACAGAAGATCAACTCTATACTAAGTAAAGATTTTAACAGTTTGTACCTATGCAGACACATAAAGTACTGTTTGAAGGCAAGTTTACTGTTAATTCTCATAGTACAACTCATTAAGGACAGAGGTCCTACATGTGGAACAAGTGCACAGTGACTCCTGTAGTTGATTTAACAATTGACACTCTTATTTATGATGTCAATGATCACCTGAGGCTCGTCATGAGCTGCCAAGGCTATGGAAGCCTTTTGAGTCCACAAACTCTGTCAGTATTTAAACAAGGCCATAAGCAAAATGGAAGTTCTCTCCTCCCTACAGAGAAAAGTACATCCTTCTTTGATGGCCCCTTCTTTCCACTGGGATCTCACTCACAGAGATCCTCCGTGTAGGTCATTTTTTCCCCATATTTCCTTGGATTTTCATGCCTGAAATGCTCTCATGGGCTTTTCAGCCAGATCTGAATGCCTTAAGTGCTGATTCTGAGGCCAGAGTCCTATTTAGGGCATTTGTCATTCTATGAGTCTGTTGTGTGGCCTGCTTCCTATATTGGATCATTCTCTCCTTTTTAATTCTATCTACTGTTACTAGCAGACAATGGTCTTATTTATGTGATCCCTTTTGCACTTATTCCTGTCTATATGATCAGTTACACATTTAATATCGCTTTAACATGCAAGATGGCATTCGTACCTGCCAATTAAATGGAGTTTGGAATGTTTTTGGGATTTTAATGATAACATGAACATCTGGTTGGGTTGTTTTTTCTTTTTTAAAGATTTATTTTATTTATTTGAAAGTCAAGAGTTTCAGAGAGGTTTTCCATCACTGATTCATTCCCCAAATGGCTCCAACAGCCAAGGCTGCGTCAGACTGAAGTCAGGAGCGAGGGCCAGGAGCTTCATCTGGATCTCCCGCTTAGATACAGGGACCCAAGGACTTGGGCCATCCTCTTCTGCTTTCCCAGGCACATCAATAGGGAGTTGAATAAAAGTGGAGCGGTCAGCACTCAAACCAGTGCCCATATAGGATTCAGGCGTTGCAGGCAGCAACTTAACCCATTATGTCACAATGCCAGCCCCACCTTATTGTGTTTTTAAAAGGTTTTATTGAATGCTATGGAAAATTAATATGGGATATGAGAGAAAAGAAGGCATAGAATGATAGCTTCTTGTGAGTGATGGGAAATTGGTCAGATTAGGAGAAACATAAGAATTTAAAAAAAAAAAATCAGACTCCAGGAGATGATGAATGACCCAAAAAATTTGCAGTTCTGGTTGTGGCAGGTAAACAGGTGGGAAGCAGGATGGGATTAAACCTCAGGATCTGGTAGAAGGAAATGGGCACGAGAGCATGAGCTTGGTGAAAGCAGGCAGTTCAAGTGGGCAGTAGACTATGTATGGATGCCTCACATGGAGTGAATGCAGTGAGTGACTGACACTGCTCAGGACATACAATTCAGAATATTTAGCTGGAGAATATGCGGCCACTTAGTTGTTCTTCTCTACTGCTGGCAGAACACTCCCCAGAATTGGAGGTGCTTAGAGACTTCCTCAAGACACCCAACCTCTCCGAGGACTCAGAACAGGCATCTGTTGAAGAAAGGCATTGTGGCAGATTCACTTGTATGTTCAAATAAATCACAGTCTCAGTACCATTTATTAATGTGTTCTATCCTTTTTCACGCTGAATCCGAGAAAATACCTTTATCATAAATACTGTTTTCATAATACTAATGGGATGGACATTGTTGTGTATCAGAGGTTAAGCTGCCACTTGTAATGCTCACATCCCATGCCAGTAAAAGGCCCAGCTACTGTGCTTCCAATATCCTGCTTCCTGGTAATGTATTGGAGGCACCAGATGATATCTCAGGTGCCTGGGCCCCTGTCACCCATGTGGGAGACCCAGATGAATCTGGGTTTACAGCTTTGGCCTGGCCCAGCATGGCTATTGTGGGCATTTGGAAAGTGAACAAGTGGGGGAAGATATTCTCTCTCTCTCTCTCTCTCTCTCTCTCTCTCTCTCTCTCTTGCTCTGCCTTCTAAGTAGATGAAAAAGATAAGATTATATTAAAAATACTAAGTGGCAGGATTTTTTTTTAACCCCATGGGAAAGGGTCTATTTCTTTTTTTCTTTTTAAGATTTATCTATTTGAAAGAGTTACAGAGAGAGGTAGAGACAGAGAGAGAGGTCTTCAATCTGCTGGTTCACTCCCCAGATGGCCACCACGGCTGGAACTGCACCAATCCAAAGCCAGGAGCCAGGAGCTTCTTTTGGGTCACCCATGTGAGTGCAGGGGCCCAAGGACTTGGGACATCTTCTCCTGCTTTCCCAGGCCATTGCAGAGAGCTAGATTGGAAGAGGAGCAGCCAGGACTAGAACCAGCACCCATATGGGATGCTGGTGCTTCAGGCCAGGGCTTTAACCCGCTGCGCCACAGCGCTGGCCCCAGGATCTATTTCTAACTAACAGAAATCTCTGAAATTGCTTGTAGGAATGATTCAGTGAAGATACTGGTGATGCCATGTGAAGAGGGAAGAGGGTTGGTGGTGAATGCTGTGCAGTTACTGAGGGATTGTTCCAAGTGATTTTTTAAGTTGCCAGCACACCTTGAAATATGGCTTACTTTTATAGACATATTGTAATAAATATCCATTCTTTACCTGTCCTACCCATAGATCAAATGTGGAGAACCTTTTCTTCTGCCAAGGGCCATGTGTATATTTATTTATTTTTAAAGATGTATTTATTTTATTTGAAAGTCAGAGTTACACAGAGAGAGAAGGAGAGGCAGAGAGAGAGAGAAGTCTTCCATCCGCTGGTTCACTCCCCAGTTGGCCGCAATGGCTAGTTTTGCACGAACTGGAAGCCAGGAGCCAGGAGCTTCCTCCAGGTCTCCCATGTGGGTGCAGGGGCCCCAGGACTTGGGCCATCTTCTACTGCTTTCCCAGGCCACAGCAGAGAGCTGGATTGGAAGTGGAACAGCTAGGACTCGAACCAGCGCCCATATTGATGCCAGCACTGCAGGAAGTGCTACCCCACAGCACCAGCCCCAATATGTATATTTATAATGTCATTCTCAGGCCATGCAAAATTGTCAACTCAAAAATTAGCCTGTTATATAGATTTATTGAATTTTGAGTCCTGCCTCTGGTTTCCTTGGCAGGGTTCAACCAAATGATGTTGTGGCCCACAGGCCAGCCACTCGTCACCATGCTCTAGACCCCTAGATCATGTTCTCTATAGAGATCAAGGAATAGCATAGGCAACTGTAGAGTTCACAAAACAGTAAGTCTGGATACTTGATAATCATGAAATGTAATAGAGGAAGGCAGTATCAGAGCAATGTGTAAGAGTTAAGGCAGAGTCTGAAAGATGTGAGAAAACAAAATATACAAGAGAAAACTGTTCCTTCAACACAAAAGTCTTATCGGTTGTGGGTGATGTGACAAGTATACCAGAGACTGGGCAGCAACAAACATTTACTTCTCACAGTTTAGGCAGCGGAAGTCCACGAACAAGGCTTTGACAGAGTCCAAATTGGTTGAAGGTCTACTGCTTGGTTCACAGACAGCTGTCTTCTATGTCCTCATATGTTGGAAAGGGCAAGGGAGCTCTCTGAGGCCTCTTTTAAAAAGGGAAATAATCCCATTCAATACCTACCAGAGGCCCCACCTCCTAATACCATCACATTGGGCAGTTAGGATTTCAACATATGAATATTGGCAGGGGACACCAACATGGGATATATAGCCACAGATGAGTTCTCTTTCCTTTAGTAATAGCCCTTTTTGGTTTCTTGTCTTTGCTTATGCAAAATATAAACCTCATAACCCTGCTTGCCCATATGCGAAAAGCAAGGATGCCAGGACTTGCTGACTTCTACATTCTCTTCAAGAGAATATATAAAACAAAGAATTAGCAGGCTCAAATAATGTTTTCAGGCTGCTACAAAAAGACTGTTGAAATCAATAAATGTAGCTGTGATTGAGAATGCCAGAAATTTCCACCTGAGGTTTTGTTGATTTAATTTTCCAGAAAGGAGATTGTTGTTACAAGCGAATGTACCATAATTTATTTGAGGAAGCCAGTAGAAGACACAGTTTTTCCAAAATACTAGTGATTTCCTTAGCTGAAATAAATAATCTTGCTATGCCACTGAACCCCATGAGAACAGAATTCAGCTGTGAATCCGATACATCCCAGTTTCTGCTTTAGCAATATTATTGCATGGAAGTTTGATTTGGGAAGGGGAAAATACCAAGAAAGGTTTAGTGTTGTTTTTCTCCTTTGGCTACTATAAAAGACATATTTGAGGTTTGTGAATTTTTCCATTTATTGAAAACTTTTCTTGTGGGGACATACTAAATCATCCTGTTTGATCATTTTATCATATTTATATGGAGGCTGGAAGGCATTTCAATTTTTACTGGACACCTACGACTTTTTATGCTGTAAAAGAAAGTTTCTGCCTTCTTTTTCAAAAGTTTCAAAAGTCTGTGTTTGTTGAGAATGTATGTCTATAGAGCTTGCATATATTTCCATCAACATTTGGGTGAGTGAAATTAGCATTTCGAAGTTTTATTCCTTGATAGAGAGCTTTGACATCCTACAGCCTGAATTTTGTTCACTCCACTAAAGTTTCTCTTATCACGGTTACCAATATAGTGGCTCCACTGTAAACTAAATTAATAACTTTAGCAAATTGCTAAAGAAATGTCACTATCTTCAAGGGGTTTTCAAAGCATTTGTGGAACCTGTGTATTTTGAAAAAAAAAAACTGTACATGGATTTCAAAATAAAACTTATTTTTAGTTAAATTTTCCCACAAACTTTTTGAAGTACCCCTAAACATTGTAAGATTATTAGTACTAAATATGATGATACCATGCACATACTAAATGATGGGAAAACATTTTATTATTAAAAATAAATTCAATTAAATATTAACCTTAATGAAAGTAATATTGTCATTACTAGTGACTAAAAGCCTGAATTATGGAAGAGCTTAGTTTTTGTTCAAGACATTTAAAAAGGTAGCCTAATATGCTTGGAATTTAGTGACTACAGGGATTATTAGTGTGGAAAGAAGCTTGAGAGGTAGATCCTAACAGGCCATTCAGGGTTTTACAGAGCATCTGGATTCTGGGTATTATTCTAACTGCAGTGGGAATCCATTGCAAAGTTTCAATAAAAGAATTATGTGATAAAACATATTGTTGTTCTCTCAAGGCACTCTGGCTGTACTAGACCAGACCAAGTAATACAGGGCTGGATAGGACAGGATTTGGCAAGAGAGCAGTTAGATGATTCTTAAACTACTTATATAAGTTAGTGCCTTATAGTAGTGTAGATGAGAAAGAGCGGCAATTAATGGGGAAGGTAGATGGACTCATGCTCTAATTTGGGGGTCACATTATTGGGACTTGATAATGAATGGTTTGCGGTGGTGAGGGTGGCAGGTATTGGATAGAGGTAAAGGGGTTTTTTTTGTTTGTTTGTTTTACCAGGTTTCTGGAAATTGTAATTGCATCAATTGGAAGAACATAATTTGGGAACATTTATTTTGAGAAAGGTTAATTCACTTACATTATCAGACATTTATAAAAGTGATTAAAGAAGGCAGTTCAAAATGTGAGCTGCTGCTCAAAGGAGAGAGGCTAGTTCTAAATCTAGGACATTGTATCTTGATGGTATTTAAAGCAATAAGAGGGTAAGGTCACTGTTCCAAAGACAGCAGAATTCATGGAAATAATGTCTGAGACAGAAAACTGAAGGAAAATAGCCTGATAGCCCTTAGACAGCATATATGGTGAGGCACAGAGAACAGGAGAAAGAGTGGCCAGCTGGGTCAGACACTGAGACTCTGTTAAGTGACAAGTACACATGCTTACGTAAGTATCTGATTTAGCCGGATTCATAGAAATGGTAGGGTGGTGGCTACTGGGGAAGCAGGAGAGGAGGAAAGGGTAGTTACTGTTTAATGAATACAGCAGTTCAGATTCACAAGATGAAAAATATCTGGAGACCTCTTTCATAATAATGTGAATGTACTTTACTGATATACTTCAAATGGTTGAGATGGTGTATTTTTACGTTTTTAAACAATGAGAAGTGGAAATTGTCAATCAGATTTAGCTGCAAAGAGATCATTAGTGACTTGGCAAGAATATTTTTAATACTGGAGCATAAGGCCCAGTTGACGTGGTTGCAGAGTGACAGACAGGTGAATGTACAGCTGTTTTGGAGTTTTACTGTAGAGAGGAATAGGAAAACAAAGTAAAGGTAATTTGTTGTTGTTTTTAAGAGAAACTGTACAGCATTTTTAAGTGGAGACTCAGAACATCCAGTACAGGAGGGATGAGTTATTTAAGGGAGAAAAGGAGGAAGAGAAAGTGTTCAGCATAAGGATGTTGCTTTCTGGCAGTTGTCAGGACTGGAGGCTGGAAAGAAAATTCTCCTCGTTGGTCCTGCATGATGGTAAGCTAGGAAAATGGACAAACTCATGCCTGATTTGCCAGGACAAATTATGAGCACGAGTCTATACTGACAGGCATAGAAACCATGCAGAGATTGTACAGGGAAAGACACAATGCAGGAATAACTCTGATTGTTTTTCCTGAGCAAAGTGGGCCAAAAGGCTGCGAGCCCAACTCTGCAGACGTATCTGGGAACGAGAAAGCTTTCATACCTCTCTCTCTGGTGAGAAATGAAAACTTGCTTAAGCAACAGACACAACAGAAAGTTTGGCTGCTGCAAACATGCTATTAATCAGAGCTTCTTCCGACCCTCAAAGGAATGAATATTAGAGAAAGTCAAATTGAGAATAGGTACTGATGTCTGTTCCATGTTAAACAAGGTCATTTAAGATTTTGTCATAAGTCTAGTATTTTTAGAGATTGGCTAAGTAACAAATAGGTAATCAATGTGCATATGTGTAGCTCATGGGAAACCTCCCAAGTGCATTTGTTTGGAAACTTGGAAATCTGGCTTTTAAAGTATTTCCTGAATTATATGAACTTTAGTCTCAAGTGGCACTCAGGTTTTCCAGTCAACACAGTTCATGGAGGTGTTAGAAGACTCAACTTTTCCAACTCTGTTTTCTTTTTTAAAAATCCTTCCTCCTTATATTTTAACACATATATTTTCATAATCCTTTATAACTATTTTCCTTATTCCTAAAATATGAACTCTTTATAGTGTAAAGAACATTGTTATTAAGGTAGTTTTGGAATTCTAGCTGGTTCTTTAAGGTTTATCATGTGTCCCTCTTTAGATAGGCAATGATATCTATTTAGCCAGAGTTGTGAGCTAGTCTCAAGAAGGCACAAATATGTTCTAGGATATACACAACTATTGTGAAAGCAATAATTGTTATTCATGCACTTATTCAATAATGTGTTTATTGTTTATGGTAAGCACATATTATACTTTATTTATATTAATAAATATAATGGCTCCTGACCTCAGGGAGCTTCTTGCTTGCCAAGGCATTCTGGGTTTAAACAAATAGCCACACAAATTGTACAATTACAACTACAAAACATTTTATGAAGAAAAAGTGCAGGATACTATGAAAGCATGTGGAAGGGGCAACCAAAAGTGGTCTGGGGAACCAAGGAGGCCTCCCTGAGGAGGTGGCATTTAAACCGAAGCCAGAAGGATGCTTTAGCATTAGCTAGTGAAGGTGTGGTAGAAAGGAGGGTTTAGAAAATGAGAAGTCAGGCCGGTGCCATGGCTCACTGGGCTAATCCTCCGCCTGTGGCGCCGGCGCCCTGGGTTCTAGTCCCGGTCGGGGCGCCACTTTTGTCCCGGTTGCTTCTCTTCCTGTCCAGCTCTGTGCTGTGGCCCGGGAAGGCAGTGGAGGATGGCCCAAATCCTTGGGCCCTGCACCCGCATGGGAGGCCCGGAGGAAGCACCTGGCTCCAGGCTTTGGATCGGCGCAGTGTGCCGGTCGTGGCAGCCATTTGGGGGGTGAACCAACAGAGGGAGGACGTTTCTCTCTGTCTCTATCGCTGTCTAACTCTGCCTGTCAAAAAGAAAGAAAAAGAAAATGAGAAGTCATAGCCTCTGCAGAGCCTGTGAGGCGGGAAGAAGGGTGGTCTGGTTCCAAAAGAAGTGGAAGGCCAGATGGCCTGGAGCAAACCAGAGGCGGAAGAAGAGCTCGCTGAGATAATACTGACCAGCAGGTAGCCCAAGTCCCAGTTCTGCTTAAAGCGGTAATAGAAGGTCTGCTGCAGCTGACATGATCAGATTTGCACTTTGAAAAGCTCACTCTGATAGCTGCTTGGAGAAACTGTTCTCTAGCACAGGAATCAGCCAGTATTTTCTTTTGAGCATATAGTGTGTTGTAACTACTCAATCTCTCATAGAGTAAAAGTAGCCATGACATATGCAAAGTAATGAGTCTAGAGATGTGCCAATAAAACATTATTTATGGAGCTGAAATATGAATTTTCTATAGTTGTCATGTGAAATTATATAAAATGTACTTAAAATTAGGTTCAACCATTTAAGAATATGAAAACCACTCAGCTCATAGGCCAATGAAAGATAGGAGTTGGGGCGAATTTGACCTGCAGGCCATATATTGTTCACCTGTGTTATAGAATATTTTTTTATTTTTTAAAAATGTTTTCTGTCTGCCTCTTAAATGATATTTTGATTCTGTGAATTTTTTTCTTACAGCTTCTACATTTTTATTAAACATTTTGGTAAGATTATGACTAGTGCTAAATAAAAAGAGGGGATATAACCTCTGTTTTTGTATTTTTTCACCTTAATGTTACATTTCCCATTTGAAAATTAGTTTTATATGACTGACTCATTTTTTTAGCTACAGTCCTTTAAAAATGAAAATGATGATTTTGTATTTTTCAGTTTTTCTTCCTGAAATGCTTTCTTCTTTTAAATCAAATTCTGAGTTTTTCATCTTTTCTTTACCTCATAATAATTCTTCTAAACTATAATTCTGAAATCCTAAAGAAAAAAAAAAGTGTAGATATAGAAAAATAAAGTAAAAAAGTACTCACAGCACCACAGTTGCATACAACCAACCATCTGCTGCGTGATAGACTAAATTGCTTTGTCTACCTCAAGTTAAGCAAAATCCATATGGTTTCAGATCTACAGAAACAGCATTCTGATTTGAAGTGTTTGGTTGCTTTCATGCAGTGCACCATTTAGGCAACTGTACTCTGCCACAAGATGCTGGGAAATGCTATGTAATGGAAATACTACAGACAGACCTAATCTAAATTCCCTCTGATCCTTACTAGATACATGGTATTAGGCAACTTGACTTCTTAGAGCCTAAGTTTTAAAGCATTCAAAATACATGATCAGTAAATGGGAATTCCCCAATTTTTTCCCTTTTAAGTATAATCTTTTGTCACATGGAAGTAGCCATGTTGAAGGATTTGGAGAAACAGTGGCCCATATTTTGAGGCAGTAAGAGTGTTAACTTTGGTTTTAACCTTTTGCAGGTAGGAAGAAAAATAACAGATATTCCCAAAAGTGTACAAAAGTGTATGTTTAAAAGGTGTTATAAATGATAAATGTTTTCTGTATTTTTCATTAATATTTTCTTTGCCTTGTCTGTTTTACTTCTGACAACTTAGGTCTGACAGTTCTCTGGAAGACCTACCTAGGAGTGGACCTCACCCACCAGCAGCTCCTCAGGTGTCACATATTGGTAGCCACATAGCCACACTTTCTAAAGTAGCAACTACTCATTCTAGGTAGAGATCTTCCTTGTTGGCATGTCTACATTTCAGTGCTAGTGGTGAACTTAAATACTAAAACTGTTTGACTGCAAAAGAAGTGACCATTGATTATGGAACTGATATCATTAACATACAGATAAGAAAGCTTGGCACTGAGCCTTGGAACACCACTTTACACTGCTTTTATATTAAATATATGTGTGATTTTCAACTTCTAACGTAGAATCAGGAAATCTGTCTCTCTTATTTATTCACTTTGTTATCTTCAAAGTCATCTGTCTGAGTTTGTCCTAAGTCTGCTTTTCTGAATTAGAAGCTTTTGCCTCTTAAAAGAGAGCGAAAGGTTATAATATATTACTGGGTACCCAGACATAGAGTATAGATATTCAAGAAAATAATTGTGCTTATAAGATTCTGCTGATACTAAATCCTTTCATATTATTATTAAATATGGCACAATATGATGAATGAAATCCATTACAGTTCCTTTTCTCATTACTGGAGAAAATAATTTAGTTAATTTTATGGCTGATTATTTTTAATAGACGAAGTTCCTGGTTCTCATTATTTGCTATTACTTCCCTCAGATAGTAACTGTTGCTCAAAGATGCAGAATGATTCAGGAGCTCAGAAACTGAGTCGCTTGGTAGCTTTATTCCTCCCTCTGACACTCAGCATTTCCCTGCTCTGCCATTGACAACATCTTTCTTTTCTCTTTCTACCCTCATTCTTTTCTAACCATTCACAACAGTTATTAAAACAGCCATATAGTTCAATTTGATTGATAGACTTCCAAGAAAAAATTACACATAAAGTTAAACATTCTGTGTGTGTGTGTGTGTATTTTAATGGCTTACCATTGTTTCTTTACTTTTCTTTCTAATGTTTTATAAAGTTATAGCCCGTGGAACTAGGAAGTATGGCTTATCAAATTTTGACAGAGAAGAGACTTATGCCAACACTCACAGGTTCAGGCATTTGAGTTCTCATTAACCTGGGTTTAATTTATCACATAATTCCTTTGTATTGGAGGTGGCCACTGTCACAAACTTCCAAAAAAGCAGTCGTAATCTGGTAATGGTAGTGATGTTCATTAATTTATCTAACACCCACGAATGAAGGGAAGATTACAAGTTTCACACTGTGCATTTTAGACTTTGTTTTTTATTTTCCTTATTAAGAGTAATTCTCAATGCCAATTTGATAATCAATCTGTGGACCATTATAGTCCTAATGGCAGAATGCTTATTACTGTCCAAATGACCTTTGCTAAAAGAACAAGGGAAAATCATTATTATTTTAAGTAATAAAGGTTCTGAAGATGAAACTTTGCCCCAGCTTTTAAAGGTCTTTACAGAGCTTAGTGAAAGTAGGAAAAAAGAACTCAATGGAAGGGGAGATGTTTTGGTCCCACTCACTATAACAGCTACTTGTTTTTGCAAAGATGCCTGCCCTCCCCGAGTAGTTCAGCTCTCCATATTTTAGCCATGTTCACGCTAATATGTACTGCTGCTTCTGAATAGGCGGTCAGTGTACCCGCTTCTCCTGAGAACACAAGTCTCATTAAAATGTCACACTGCCAGTGTATATCATCTCAAAGGTAAAAACCTCTTTATGTAGAGACATTTTGGAAAAATGATCTTTTCATCCTTCTCTGCTTACAGAAATCCAAACTTCATGTTTAGATTCATTCTCTACTTAATGGTTGGCAAGTCAGTCTTCAAATGTATTTTATGATATTGATTTAATTTTAAATAGGAATAGAGAGACAGTGAGCTTAAATACGTTAAAAAGTATATGTCAAAACTCAGTTTTACGCAGGATTATATATCAGATTTCAATGTTTGTGAGAAATCATAGCAATAATAAATAAATGACCTGAACTTCTATTCTCCATCTGACATTTCACAGCTCTATAATGTGTAAATATTTGTATAAAATGGTTGCTGTCTTGTATATTTTATGCCACCTTTTCACACTTTCCTTTTTTGTTCCTCTTCTGTGTTTTTCTTTCCCTACTTACTCAGTTTAAGCAACTCCACAAGACACGTTCAAGGTTCTGTGGAAGGTTTTCGAAACGTTTCTCCCTTCTCTTCTGCTAGATACAGTGCTTCGGTTCTGAGCAGTGCAGTTGCCACTGTGTCTGCGGTCATTGCAGCCAAGACCAGGTAGAGCTACATGTGCAGCATCTGCGTGATGTGGTCCCAACACCCTTCACGGTCTTGCACGTTCCTCCAAGAAGACATACGCCTGTGAGATCTGAATTGCATAGTGGATATTTTACTTTGGTTGTAGATAAAGCTCATAATGCTTATTACTGATATTTAAATTTCTAAAAAAATTTTAAGCTTTATTTTCAGCTACTTGAAAGAGTGACAGAGTGAGCGAAAGGCAGTGAGAGAGCGAGAAAGAGAGAGAGAGAGAGATCGTACATCTGCTGGTCCATTCCTCAGAAGCCTGCAACAGCCAGATCTGGGGCAGGCCAAAGCTTGGAACTCCATCTGGTTCTTCCATGTTAGTGACAGGGGCCTAAGCACTCGAGCCATTTTACACTGCCTCCCAAGACACAAGAAGCAAGAAGTTGGATCTAAAGTGGAGTAGCAAGGACTCAAACCAGCACTCAATATAAGATGCAGGCATCACAAATAGCAGTTATTCACTGCACCACAATGCCCACCCCAGTTTTTTTTTTTTTTTAAATCGTATATCTCTCTCTCTGTTGCTGCCACTTATGTATGATATTTATCAGTTGCATGGATTATTATTGCACATAAAATGGACTTATGAAGGGTATTTTATAATTTTTTTAAAACAGGATTTGCATACTGGTACCAGAGGCTGCAGCTTAACCTACTGCACCACAACACCAGCCCCAATTTTCAGCTTTTATATACAAAACAGTCAATTATAAATAGATATTTTGAGTCTGTGTTGATTTTATCTTCTTTCCCACAACCAGGTGATTGAGAGCCTGGCTGCTCTCTAAATCACTCCTACTGCCAACAAATAAAATTGTAATTTTTGTTGTATATGACTTATATTATCTTTATGCATATAAATGCTTCCTGAAAGATTGCCTTGCTAGTTTTGCTGAAAATTAAATGTTTCATATTAATTAATAAAATTACCTCATAAACTTTGAGGTTTTTTTTTTTAACTTCCTTGTCTTTCAGTGATTTGAGTGTTTTCTCGCTTTCTCCTTCCCTGTACCCCCTCACTCTCAAGGGAAATGCTTCATATCATACACCTGAAGAACTACCATCTGCTATTGGTAGTACAATTTTTGACCTAAAATTCTTTCTAAATGCTTGCCAGGCTGTCCAGTTGTGAAAAACACCAGCCTCTCCTGGATGCACTTTGCATCAGCCCTATTCCCCAGCCGTTAGCGTTTTCCTATCTCCAGTCTTCCAGGACATCAGCTGGCTCTATCCATGTTAAGAAAACAAGGTACAGTGCAAACACAACTGTCAAGTGGTGGATTGCTGTTAAGTTTATGGCCTTCTCCTAACACTTAACCACCAATTAACAGGGCACATGAGAAAACTAAAGAGTTGATTTTTGCCCAGTTTTGAATTAACTGTAATTTCAGTGCAATATGAATGCAGAAGCATGTTACTTTGTATGATTATTAACCTACCTTTCAACTTTCTGTGACATCTTTCATTATAATATTTGATAAATATAATTAGGGAGTTATGATAACTATACACATGCTTAAATTATAATATGATATTCTATTACATGGATATTGCTATATTAGAACAGGCAAATGTTTAGTAAATATACCACATCTCTTGAAAACATGAAGAAGAAGAATAATCCATTTTTATTGGCTACTAACCTGTAATTATTAACTATAAAAGTTTTGCTTGGACATGCAACTTCATTTTCACTCTATGTGGGAAATACTAAAACCCCCATATTAATTTTTCTACTAAATATAAAGACTAGGCAAAAAATTATTAGGCATAATATAAAAAATAAAAACATCACAGATGTTTACTTTAAGTGTAATGTTGATGAAATATTTTTAATAGAACATAGAATCAATGGCAGAGTATATAACTGTAACTATAATTAGTAACATCTAGTATACGTAGACTGTCCATGAAGCAACTGTTTATATCTTACCCATTTTTATGGAGAATTTCAATATACTTGATTATAATTATGGTTGTATTTTAAGGGAAGAGTTCAAATGGAGGAATAAAAATTGTAGTACATTTTGCTCTAAAAAAATTTTGAAATTATATTTATATTTGCAAATTGTGTTAAATGAGCACAGATCTTTCATCATCAGGGTTAAGTTGTATAGCAGTGGGTTACTGACTTTGAGTATTTGACTACAGTTGAACTGCCCTTTGAGAACTTATGGAATTCAGTAGATCCTTTATCTGGGAAAGTGGTCATTTTCATATACCTAGAAGTCTCTGTGTGGTTATGGACTGTGGGCCCACTTTTAGAGCAAGTGTTAGCCGTCATTACCATTGTTTTTGGTTAACAGAAGTAGGGCACAGATAAAAAATACTTTTTGTATGTGAGGAAGTACCATGGTTGCCATCAAGATAGGCTGATGGGCATTGTGTAAAGCATGGGTAAGGGATTTCCTGAGAAGATTCTTGCTCACTTAGCAGGATACTGAAAAGAGCAGATGGCAGGGTCTCAGAGACACCTTACCTCTGAAATTTTGCTTTTGTATGATGTAAAATTATACATATTGTTTAACACCAAACTAGTTTCTTTCCATTATAATATATTTCATTTCTTTCCATTATAATATATTTGAATTTTGGTGTAGAAAAATGTGAACTAAACAATTTTGCTTAGAAAAATTAAAATATTTTCTTATAAACAAGAATTATGGAAGGAAGATCTCTCATGATCCCTCTGTAAGTCCAGGTCCTTGAGTTCTGAAGGAAGAATTCTAGAATATAAAATGTTCATAATTAATGCCCTGGTGCAGTGTTTCCTCCCACCATTTCAACAACTGCCTATTGATGTGTGATTTTGGGTAAGACTTTCATGAAAAACTGCTTAGCTTAAACATTGATAATTAAACCTGTGATGTACAGTTAGCTTTTTCTCTATTTAAACAGGCAACTAAAATAAAAGTTACTGTCAAGAGTGTTCTTCAAGCATGGTTTCCCCTTTGAAAATAGACTTAAAATTTCTGACCATTCCCAGTCTGTGGCTGAACTTTGTTGGAATAGTTAAACAAATGTGGGAAAGGAATGTAAACTCAAGATAAATCAGATTGCTGACCCTGAAAGTTAACTTTCTTTCCTTTTTCTTTTTTCCTCATTAACTCGGTTCTGAAAAGAAACCTTTGCTCCTTTATTATATTTTTTTCCTACTTTCAATTTTTTAAATATGAAGCAAAAATCTTGGTATTCTTGAGCTAGAAAGAGGTTATATTAATTTATCATTTCATTTCAGTTTTTGTTTTTATTTGGCAGACTACTTGAAAATGACCATAGTTGATTCTCAGCGTCTGTGCTTAGCCAAGGGTGTTTTTTAATTCACATTAATTTCCTCATTATAATCCTTTAGAAAGCATTTAAAAATTTAGGTACAATTTGAATCATAAGTTCAGAAATAAGACAGCAATTTAATTTAAATAGAAATGTGGTACTATATTAATAAATTACTAATTTTAGAATATTTGGCTGCTAGTAATTATTGCTAATATTCTATTATTAAGTATAAAGTAATATAGCCAATGACTTTATTATGTTCATCTTTAGTGCATGTTACCTAATGTGTGCATTTTCTTTGGTAGCTAGTAGTTAAAAATCAGGGGAAAAGATATTAGATTTTTAGAGTCTTAGGCATCATATATTTAGGCAAATGATTGTCTAGATAAAGTCTTATTCTTCCATTACTACATTAAATACTTTAAGTAAATAGGAATCTCTTTCCCCAGAGAAAATTGAACTTCCACACAGTTAATGAATGCCACAAATTATAAGGAGTGTCTCTGCTTCTAGAAGCCTGACTGATTAAATATGTTAAGTTAGCTTAACGTGGAACACAGTACAAGATGGGTCTTATTGTTACTTATGTTATTAATGATGGATAGAATTTGATGCAGACAGTGGAGAGAGGTGTCTACCGTGTAGACCTTGGGGAAAATGTAGAAGTATGGACAGTACAGGTAGCTAGAATACCATTTATATACTGATAGTAAATAGGCTTAAACTTGTAGGTTGTAGCTTTATCATAGAACATTTGGAATGTCATGCCAAAGTATAACTTAGCCTTCTACCTTCTAAATGATTGAATCCATTTAGCATTTCTGTCTACTGCCTAAGTTTCAGTTGACTGGGCTCTCATGTTAGGAATCAATTCTTTTTCCTTGATATGATTCTTAATGTTAGAAAGTACTTCGTTTTATTTTTACGAAATCTGTGTCAGTATACATTCAACTAATTGACAAACACTGTAGCCACTGAGAATAAATCCACATGTCAGATATTTGGGGATTCCTGTCATGCTTCTACTAAGTCTTTTTCGTATCCTGAGCTAGGATCACCAGATCCCTTAACTAAACTTCATTAGGCTTGGCATTGAATTCCTATCATCCTTATCACTCTCTTCTAAGTAAATTTTTCTGGCACTCCTCCTGGAATTAAATGTTAATTCTTTCAGAGTACTACACATTTATTGTTGTTTCTAGATTATGTTTTTGCTTCATTTATAACCTCTAATATTACATAGTCATTTTCTTATAACCATGACAATATGGATTATTAGTTATTTTAATCAACTCCATATGAGTAATTTAATTCTAGAATGAAAATGACCTGTAGATAAGTATTTGAAATTTTTTCTTAGTGACTGAAAGCAAGTTATATAATTTATTAATTGTTATTGTTAATAAATTATATAATTTATGCAGAGCACTTTTGCCTCATTATGATACCTAAAGTATTACAGAAATCTCACAAGTAAAGTAGTATCCTCATTCAAAGTGTACGTTACTAAGGCATAGAGAAGTAAAATAATTTGTTCATCACAAAGCTTTGAAAAGATGCTCATGACCGCTATACTAGAATGTTGAATCTCTGTTCCCATTAATGCTTTGTGTGTGTGTTGTGTGTGTGTGATACCTTTACCAACTATTTGTGTTCGACATTCCCATTAACTAAACAGTCTTTCACTTTTTATTTATGACAAAAAATTATTAAAGTGCTTAAATTTGTCCTTGTGTAGTGTGTATTAACACCAAGCAGCTTTTTAGTATTTCATTAAAAATGATCAGAAATAATAGAAGAAAGTGGTGGTTCTGTTACACTTGAATTTGAGAGAACAAAGAGGAAGGAACAACATGGATGTAAGTTAAAGTATCTCTAAAAGAGTTTTTTAAACTGTTTACTGTCTGAAATGCTTCAGGAACTCTGCCAGGTTTGATATTTCACTAGAAAGACTTACCGGATAGCATATAGATCTACTCATGACTAAGGTTTATTATAGTGAAAATACAGAGCAAAACCAGCAAAGGAAAAAGTTCATAAAACCAAGTCTGGAAGAAAGGACCCTCAAGCTACCAAAGTCCTCTCCCAGTAGAGCCATACGGGATGTGCTTAATTCCTCCAGCAAGGCAGAGGAAAATGTACAAAATATGCAAAGTGTTGACTACCACAGATGCTCATTAGGGACCAAGTATCCAAGATTTTCATCTAGAGCTTTGTTACATAGCACCCTGAGCCCAGTTCATACCAGAATTCCAGATGCTAAGAAGGAAAGAAGAGTTGGGCATAGAGCATATCGTTTACATAAGCAGAACAGGCATAGGAAGCCTCCTTATCATTTAGAGAAAGTTTTCTCTCCTGGAAGGAACATCTTAGCAGCCGTGTGCCAGATTCCAGTGAAGCACTAACCTTACAGGTGGTTTTTTCCACAAGAGTAGGCAGTCTCAGGCCTACTGTGTTAGGTTTTATCTGAGATTTAACAGGCATTGGAGGATTTAGATACTCTTGTTCATTTGGTAATAATAGTGGACACGATTGAACTTGAAATTTCTCAAAAGCACAGTTAAGGGTATTTATTTTACTGAAGTCATTAATATGGTAGTATATCCATCTATTCCTCCAGCTGTTAATTTCAGTTACTGAAGGAATTGAGCTCCTATGCATGGAATTACTTCTGCAACTAATATGAAGAGTTAAAGAATTAGGGACTTGTAAAACTATTCCTATCAATGTTTTATTATACTTCATTTGAGAGAAATAACTACTGCTATGTCATTCTGAATCATATATTTTATATTTTGGGCAATCTTAAATTATTGTTATTTTTAGAAATGATACATGTATATATATATAAATTTATGAGTCACAAATGATGTGGTATTTATGGTCATGTGATCATCTTGCATACTAAACTGGAACCAGAACAGATAAGGCCTCCTTTCAAGCAAATAACTCTGTTTGAGAGAAGATAATGGTGGTCTTTTCTCTTTTCCTGTAGTATGAAATCAGAACACTGGGTGTTCTATTAGGTGGGTGATGTTGTCTCTTTTCTGTGGAGGACAACATGTGGCCAGTAAATAGCACAAGTTCTGACATCTAGCAGGTGTATAAACATTTATTTAATGAGTGAGTGAGTGAATATGGGAGTGAAAAGTAGCTGGTGAGGTGTCTGGGAAGCTTACTTCATATAATACCAGAGCATATGGGAAAAGGAAGGCATCTGTGCCATTTCATAGACATTATCAGGGATTCTCCAATAATTTATTGTTCTCATCTAGCTGACTTCTTAATGTTGAGATAGAGAAGAATAGGAAGAGGAAATTAATCATGTAAGGGGATCGGCTATATAAGTTTTTCAAAAGCCTGATTTCTTATGATAGGCCTTTTAAAGAGACTTTCCAAAGTACAGAAGAAACGTGCACTCAGACTTCTTTTCTTCTTCTTCTTTTTTCTTTTTCTTTTCTGTCTTTAAGACAGGCAGTTTTGGCTGGCACCGTGGCTCAACAGGCTAATCCTCTGCCTAGCGGTGCCAGCACACTGGGTTCTATTCCCGGTCGGGCCACCGGATTCTGTCCCGGTTGCCCCTCTTCCAGGCCAGCTCTCTGCTGTGGCCAGGGAGTGCAGTGGAGGATGGCCCAAGTGCTTGGGCCCTGCACCCCATGGGAGACCAGGAGAAGCACCTGGCTCCTGGCTTCAGATCAGCACGGTGCGCCGGCTGCAGCACAGCGGCCATTGGAGGGTGAACCAACGGCAAAGGAAGACCTTTCTCTCTGTCTCTCTCTCTCTCACTGTCCACTCTGCCTGTTAAAAAAAAAAAAAAAAAGTAAAAAAGGCAGTTTTTCCACTCAGGATCTCAGAGTTTTTTTTCTTTTTTTCAAGTCAAGTAATTGATATTTTGTTTTTCTTGAAGACTTAGATTTTTAGGAAGAAAGGCTCCTTGCTAAGGTAAGATTGCTGTCACTTCACCAAAATAATGTTTCCTTGTTTTCTTTACAGTCACACGCAGGAGCCTTCTCCACAGTTGGCTCCGTCAGCAGCTTCAGCTCGGAGCACAGAGGAGAGCCTGGAGAGCCCAGCCCCTAGCAGACCGGGCGTGGCCAGCCTCACCACTGCTGCTGCCTTCAAGCCTGTGGCCTCCACTGGTGTTATCAAGTCACCAAGCTGGCAACGCCCAAGCCAAGCAGGTATTCCAAGAAATCTCTTTTTGCTTGCTTTTTTAAGGACATGTGGTTATGAAAATGTGTTCTGTAGTACATGATAGAATTCACTGGGGAAACCCATTTTCAACTACCTGAGATTTCAAAAGGACTCTAAAAGAATAGCTGTAGCTTTTCTTGGCGCATCTCAAACACTGTGTGTGCGTGTGTGCACATGTGTGCGCACGTGTGTGTCTGGTCACGTTGCATTTGCTGTTCATTAATTGTAGAATTGAGCAGTTCCTTGTTTCCTAGATGACTCAGGAAGTAAATGTTGAATTCTAGGTTTCAGCTCTTCTTTCATAACGAACTGTATTGCTGAAAGGTTATCCTTGGGAGTGTAATAGTTTGGTTTTCATGATACATACAGATAACAACAACAGAAGCATCTATTGCCATCAAATAACTGTTGAAGAATGGATCTGTTAGGTCTTGTTAAAATTGCAATGCAGGTGGGGAAGAAAGACACAGAACTAGAAATAGAACATTTACATGAGGGGAGGGAAGAGCTGGGGCTCATTCACTTCCACAGATAAATACCTCTAAATAAAGTCACATAACCTGTTTGACCCTTAGCTTTCTGGTCTGCAAAACTAAAGAGGGCTAAATCGTTTCCTGTTCCTCCCAATACAAGCAGAATTTATGATTATATAACTAAGGTATTTCTTTCAGAGGATGACAGGCCTGTCCTTTAAATGTTTCCACTCTCAAAGGCTTTCCATTGTCCCTGGGTGACCTCAGCCAGATTCCCTTTACTTCCCAGCTGTCATTAATATGTGGGGTTGTCTTTGCTGAACTTCATATCCTCAAACCCATTGACCTGTTTGCTGTCCACTAGTGGTCCCTCAAATGCAGCATGTCTGCAGAGTCATTTCCTGTCTCAGAATGGCGCGTCCACTCCATCACCAAAGCAAGAATGTGAAGTAGATTTTGGCCTCCGGAGCCTCGGAGTAACTAACACTTGTTGGTCCCACTTCCTTGTGTTAAGTTTCTTCTCTCCTCCTTGTTGTCAGAGCTGCTGCCTTGGTGCGGCCTCTCCTCACTGCAGGTGACTTCTGACCAGTCTTCTTGACCCTGTGTCTCCCTCCAATCCTATCTCCATACTGTGGCCTGTGATCTCTCCAAAGCCCTGATTTGCCAGTGTCACCGTCCTTACCATTTCATTTAAGACCTGTTCAGTTGTTTTGTTTTTTGTATCTTTTTACTTTAGCCCTTACTAGCTTCTTATTATTCCCTCCAAATTATAACCAGTACTTAGTCACCCACAACAGTACTTAGTCAGTACTTAGATATGCCTATTACTATCCTTTGAAAGCTCTTGTTTCTATGGTAGAATGTACTTCTTCACTTAATCCCTAAATTTCTCATCTTTCCTCATCAGGTTTCACCTGAATATAGACAGATGCACAAGACAGATATTCAAAATGTGATAAATTTAAGAACTGATCACATTTTATTCTTTAAGAGTATTTTTGAAATTGTGGATTTTAATTATTTTAATTAGCATCTTTCTGTATTTTTTATAGCATTTCAATATATTAGACACAGTATTTAATATATTTAAATACATTAACTAAGTACATTCGATGGTATTGAGATATAAATAAACTCCTTTATTATAAACAAATTTTCTTTAGAAATAACTAGTTATTTATACAATTTATTTCATAGCATATGTGTTACATATTGCTAATTTTCAAAGAAGTGAGAAGTATTTATGTTGTAGGAGAAAGGAAATTAACCATCATATAAGATCTTGATGACTTTAAAAAAAGACTATTTTATTTATTTTAAAAATTTAAAACGTGGGGCAGACATTCTGCCAAGAGGTTGAAACACCACTTATGATGCCTGCATCTCACACTGGAATGCCTGGGTTTGACTCTTGGCTCCAGCTCCATATTCCAACTTCCTTCCATGCAGACCCTAAGAGGGAGCAGTGCTGGCTCAAGAGGTTCAGTTCCTGCCACCAAGGTGGGAGATATGGATTGACTTCCTAGTTCCCAGATTTGGCCCCTGTCCATTTGGGGAGTAAACCAACAGATGGAAACTGCCTCTCTGCCTATCAGTCTCTCTTTCTCTAAGTCTTTCTCTCTCGCTCTTTCTCTCTCAAATAAATAAGTGAATGAGTAATGAAAACATGAAAATATCCTGATACCATTAGCCTCTGAAATTTCTGGACTATTAATGTAATTTAGTCACAGCTGTACTCTCGGGGGGAAATGCTGGCGGAGGTCAGCCTCATACATTTTTAATTCTTTCTATTTCTGTAAAGGCTCTGTGATGATACAGATTTATTGTAGTTATCTTATACGTGCATTTGAATACAGAAAATAACTTTCAAAAAATTCCTTTGGTGTGGTAACTAAGAAGCTACAAGAGTGTTTTGTAAAATAGTGAGGCAAAGACTAAATTTTTGATGTAGAAACTCAAGGGAGAACATAAGGTATTTGTACAATGGAGGGTAAACTCAAAAGTTTATGGACAAAATACTGCTCTGCCTCTTAAAGTGAAAAGAAGTTCCAACATTTGTGGACTGCCTAGATAATACAGTACAGCAACATGACCTCAAGAGGGCGGCAGACCCCTTCGCTCTCTGAGTCCAGTTTGATTTGGTAGAATATTCAAAACAGACAAATCAGAGCAGCTATAATCATGATTCATATAGTATTTAAAAGATTGGCTTCTTTGTCCCAGAAAATGTGAGCAAAGCTGTAACAGTATAAAACATTGTACATTATAAAACAATATTATAGAAAAAATGTTCCTATTGTGAATTCATAATTAAATCACATCATAAGCCTTAACTCTAATCAGAATGTATTTCTCAGCTTCTGCTATTTATCTTGCTCAGGTCATAGAAATTGACACTTAATGCTGTTGTGTTATATGAAAGTGACTTGTTTTCATTGTGTTATAAAATTATAAAATAAATATATAAAATTCCTAGCTATTCAAATTCTTTTACTCTATCCTACCCAAAGATAGATAGATAGATAGATAGATAGATAGATACCTCAGGATTTGCTCTTACTCTTTGAGGAATAGTTTCAAGAGCTTCCTAACACAATTTAAAAATCCTTTCGATATTGAGGATAAATGTCCCATTATGGGTACTTGTGTTTGTCACAGTTCTGTGACAGCCAAAGAGACAAAGTCCAGACAGGTGAGATACTGGGCCAGGTTAAGCCAAGATAAAGCAATCAGGCAGTTGTCTCACTGCTCCTCTCATATTTAATGTTTCTGGCACCTTTCTCTTGACAGTTTATACCTGTGCTGCAGTGTTGGTGATAAAATAAACAAAAAAATGGATTTAATCCTGTCCACCCTCCCCTAACACAGAGGCCAGCAAAGAATGACTGTTGCCAGTGATATCATTTTAAATATAATTACCACAGCTGAGTTGGGGGGAGAAGATCAAAATTACGAAATTGGGCAGGCGCCGCGGCTCAATAGGCTAATCCTCTGCCTGCGGCGCTGGCACACAGGGTTCTAGTCCCGGTCAGGCCACCGGATTCTGTCCCAATTACCCCTCTTCCAGGCCAGCTCTCTGCTATGGCCCGGAAAGGCAGTGGAGGATGGCCCAAGTACTTGGGCCCTGCACCCTCATGGGAGACCAGGAGAAACACCTGGCTCCTGCCTTCGGATCAGAGCGGTGCGCCAGCCGCGGCAGCCATTGGAGGTTGAACCAATGGCAAAGGAAGACCTTTCTTTTCTTTTTTTTTTTCTATCAGTCTTTTTTTTTTTTAACTTTTATTGAATGAATATAAATTTCTAATGTACAGCTTATGGATTACAATGGCTTCCCCCTCCCATAACTTCCCTCCCACCTGCAACCCTCCCCTCTCTCCTTCCATTCACATCAAGATTCATTTTCAATTCTCTTTATATACCGAAGATCAATTTAGTATATATTAAGTAAAGATTTCAACAGTTTGCACCCACATAGAAACACAAAGTGAAACATACTGTTTGAGTACTAGTTATAGCATTAAGTCACAATGAACAGCACATTAAGGACAGAGATCCCACATGAGGAGCAAGTGCACAGTGACTCCTGTTGTTGACCCAACAAATTGACACTCTAGTTTATGGCGCCAGTAACCACCCTAGGCTCTTGTCATGAGTTGCCAAAGCTATGGAAGCCTTCCAAGTTTGCCGATGTTGATCATATTTAGACAAGGTCATAAAAGACAGAGTGAGGATAGTAACCAATGATCCTAAGAGTGGCATTAACCAGGTCTGAACAATTATACAGCATTAAGTGGGGAAGAGGACCATCAGTACACACAGGTTGGGAGTAGAGCCATTGGTGGTAGAGTAGAGGTTATGATTACAAAGGAATGAGGCCCAAGTGTGCTAGACAGGGTCTAGAACAAAGGACAGAGTCATTATTAGAGGAGCTAAGAAAGGTGCTGTCTAAGCTACAATTAAGTTTTCTGATTGAGAGGCAAATAGAGCCTGATAGAAGGGGCTTGATAATAATCTGGTGGGCTTTAGGCCTTGTAAGTTAAGAGGCCCAGACCTATCTATCTCTTCACATGGGGTACATCCTAAGGGAGGTGTGAATCTCCTAGGGGAAGGCACTCTGTTGACTTTCATTACTTGGCTGGCCTGGGAGGAGAGCTGGCCAGGTAAAGGCAGGGGGCATCTCTAACAAGAAATTTACAGTTCTGCCTTCAATGTTGCTGACCCTACTTGGCTGTCCCCTCAGCTGCAGTGGTCACTTTGGAAGTTGGGCTGAGTGAAGGGCTTTTCAGCTTAGAGCCAATAAGATCTGTGGCTCTGACCTGGGCATCCTTCGACTCCAGGGCAGGTCCATTTCCAGTGATCCAACTCTTGGCAGAGCTGCCAGGGCTCTTCACAAGTTTACTGCAGCTGAAGCCCAGGCTTACCACATTGAAAGTCACCACAGTGGACTGGCCTGTTGGGTCTCCTTGAGGGCAGATCACTCTACAGATCAGCCACTAACAGGTCTGCCACCCATTGCTTCTGATGCCGAGCTTTCTTTTCCTCCTGGTTTGTGTTAAAGCAGACCAGAGGATGCAAGTCAAGGGAGTGCCCAAGTCCCATCTCTAATCTTCTGTGGCCTGAACTACAAGTCTATAGTCACAGGCACGTTCTGTAGTAGTTTTTCTAAGGTAGACAATGCCCATGAGGAAAATTATATTCTCACTTTAAAACTTTCTTTCCCTTTGGTCTGAAAGGGAGGTTTTTTCTACTTACTGTTTACTTCGCTGATGGCGAAGTAAATCTAGCTATGAGATTATTATTTAAGCTCTTATTTTGGCTATGCTATTACAGAAAAATGTTAGCCATCTCTTTTATAAGGTCTAAAGATTAAATTGTGCGTCCTACAGATAAAGGAAGACCTTTCTCTCTGTCTCTCTCTCTCACTGTCCACTCTGCTTGTCAAAAAAAAAAAATTATGAAATTGGAGTCTATGACTTGCTTAGATGACCCTGAAATCTGTTTAATAGATTTTAGCCAGAACTAGTTAAAAATGGAATAGAAAATATCAGAGTATTTTAATATAGTAAATATTTGGACATATCAAGTATAGGTATTATTTATGGAGATGATGTGTATGTATATACATGCCACATAAATGTGTATTCTGGATCAGATGTTAAGGTGTATTTCTGACTGTGTCTTACAGTTCAAGAAAAGTTTGGAAGTCATTGATTTAAATAAGTATTTTAACCACATTTGTCTACTCAATGAGTGATGGTTAATGTGATTTTGAAATCCATCTCCTTGGCCGGTGCCGCAGCTCAATAGGCTAATCCTCTGCCTAGCGGCACCGGCACACTGGGTTCTAGTCCCGGTCAGGCCACCGGATTCTGTCCTGGTTGCCCCTCTTCCAGGCCAGCTCCCTGCTGTGGCCCGGGAGTGCAGTGGAGGATGGCCCAAGTCCTTGGGCCCTGCACCCCATGGGAGACCAGGAGAAGCACCTGGCTCCTGCCATCGGATCAGTGCAGTGTGCCGGCCGCAGCACGCTGGCCACAACGGCCATTGGAGGGTGAACCAACGGCAAAGGAAGACCTTTCTCTCTGTCTCTCTCTCACTGTCCACTCTGCCTGTCAAAAAAAAAAAAGAAAAGAAAAGAAATCCACTGCCTATACCCCCCAACAAAAGATTGTGTTGAAAGGGTTGACTGAAAGTTTAAAACTGACCAGTGTAGTCTGAGCCTGACATGGGTTTCTGTTAATCCTTTGCAGTTCTGACTTGAAATCTCAGTTCAGTTCACTTGAGATATTAGATAGCCAGTGTTGCCCAGACAGCTTTCAAGAGCAAAGTACCACCATACCAGCTTGGCAAATGGGAAAGTGGCTGTGTATGAACTGCATCATGGTTTGGATGGGATCATCATGTTTGTGTAATCAAGCACATACTTCAACATAAACCACCACATACACTCACACAAGCCCGCCTGTGACTTAGAGACAAGGTAAATATTTTATGTTGCACAATATTAAAAAGTTCATACTCTGGATGAAAGTACTAAGATACAAAAAAAGAAGGAATCCAACCTTGAGTTTTATATAAGCCGGCAGTACTACTGCCTACTTGCCCCATGTCTTTGATAATGCTTCCACAAAGAGATATTAAAGTCTCTTTAGAAACAGTGACTTGGCCGGCACCGTGGCTCACTAGGCTAGTCCTCCACCTGCGGCACCAGCACTCCGGGTTCTAGTCCCTGTTGGGGCGCCGGTTCTGTCCCGGTTGCACCTCTTCCAGGCCAGCTCTCTGCTGTGGCCCGGGAAGGCAGTGGAGGATGGCCCAAGTCTATGGGCTCTGCACCCGCATGGGAGACCAGGAGGAAGCACCTGGCTCCTGGCTTCGGATCAGCGTAGCTCCAGCCGTGGTGGCCATTGGAGGGTGAACCAACGGAAGGAAGACCTTTCTCTCTGTCTCTCTCTCTCTCTCACTGTCTAACTCTGCCTGTCAAAAAAAAAAAAAAAGAAAAGAAACAGTGACTCAGTGACTTGACTCTCAAAAGATACATAAAAGGTGAGATTTTTCAGAATCTGGGACATATAATTTTAAATTTAAATTGTATTTATATTTGTATGTGTAACAGATTTTTATGCTCAAAACCTTCATATTATATGTAATTCATGAATGAATTTATTAATACTAATTAATACTAATAAATATTAATTAAACTAAATATTATTTAAAATATTTATAAATATTAATATTAATAATTAATATAAATAATTTATATTGATAAACTTAATGATAAGAGTTTAAAACATATTTCTGTACATATATTAACATATGTATGTATATAAATGGCTTAGTTTGCTATGTGATGATTTTCTTAAATCCTGTGTATGTTATGGATACCAAATGAGATAAATTTAATTAGATATAACTATACATAAAAATATTATTATCTTACCAAATATAGTCAAATGTGTTTTGTAAATCCAGGCTTCAAATTATGAAGGGTCATTATATGTGGAACACATTAGTTTTCTAATTTTAGTCTAATCATATTCAAAACGAGGGTGATTAATTTCCTAGAATAGAAGCAGTGCCTTGCTGAGTGAGGCCGCATTATTCATTGAACCTGGTTTTCTGATTGATGGTGGCCCCGCCCTTTGGGAAAGATTCTTGGAAAACTAGCATTTCTGAGCCTGTGCTTTCATCATCTATTAAAATAAGGGTCTACAAGTGCCCCTTATAACATTGTTGTGAAAGCTACTTGATGTGACAGTGTATTGAAGTATCTGGGACATAGAGAATACTCAAGCAAGTTTAGTGGTTTTTTTTTTTGTTTTTTTTTGTTTTGTTTTGTTTTTAAGATTTATTTATTTATCTGAAAGAGAAAAAGAGGTCTTCCATCTGCTGGTTCACTCCCCAATTGGCCGCAACTGCTGGAGCTGTGCTGATCCTAAGCCAGGAGCCAAGAGCTTCTTCCGGGTCTCATGTGGGTGCAGGGGCCCAAGGAATTGGGCCATCTTCCACTGCTTTCCCAGGCCATAGCAGAGAGCTGAATCGGAAGTGGAGCAGCCGGGTCTCCAACCAGCACCCATATCAGATGCTGGCGCTTCAGGCCAGGGCGTTAACCCACTATACCATAGCGCTAGCCCTGGAAGTTTAGGTTTCAATCCTTTTATTTCTTTTGTTACAACATTAATAATTTTTATTATTACAAAATGGTTTTCACATGACTTCTCTGCTTGAAAGAATATTTTGGGCTCTATTGCTATGTAAAATGTTTAGATTTTTTTTTTAAAGTTATTTATTTATTTATTTGAAAGATTTACAAAGAGCAGAGAGAGAGAGAGGGAGAGAGATCTTCCACCTGGTGGTTCACTCACCAGATGGCCATAAGAGTGGGGGCTGTGCCAGGAGCCAGGAGTTTCTTTTGTGTCTCCCACATGGGTTCAGGGGCTCAACAAACACTTGGACCATCTTCTGCTGCTTGCCCAGGCACATTAGCAGGGAGCTGGATTGGAAGTGGAGCAGCCAGAACTTGAACAGGCACCTTTATGGGATGCCCACATCACAGGCAACAGCACCACACCACTATGCCGACCCATGTTTAAATTCTTTTTTTTTTAAAGTAAGTGAAGTAGTTATTTTTATTTGCAGCTTTTTTGTTGCCATGATTATCTTTTTTTAAAGATTTTTTTATTTATTTGAAAGAGTTACAAAGAGAAGTAGAGACAGAGAGAGAGGTCTTCCATCTACTCACTGGTTCACTCCACAGATGGCCGCAATGGATGGAGCTGTTCTGATCCGAAGCCAGGAGCCAGGAGTTTCTTCTGGATCTCCCATGTGGGTGCAGGGGCCCAAAGACTTGGGGCCATCTTCTGCTATCCCAGGCCATAGCGGAGAACTGGATCAGAAGAGGAGCAGCCAGGACCAGAACCAGTGCCCATATGGGATACCAGCTCTGCAGGCCAAGACTTTAACCTGCTGTGCCACAGCGCCAGCCCCATATTTAGATTCTTAGCAGTACTTTCTGTCACCTTACAGACTTAGGCCAGCATTCTCCAGCCTGACTTTGTAGTAGTACCTCACATTCTTTATAGTCCAGACAAGCTAAAATCATGAGTTCATACCATTCCTTGGGCATGCACCTTTGTCCTTTGCAACTCTTTTTTATTTTGTAATGTTTTTCCTGTGCCCTCTATCCCTAACAAATTTCTATTCACCCTTTAAGATCATGTGTCACTTTCTTTGTAAAGCTTTCCTGAGCCCTCTAAATAATCACTTACTCTCGCTCTGTGTTCCTACAAAATTTCGATTGTGTCTTTATCATAGCATTCACTGTGTTCATTTTAATTGTTTACATATGGGTCTTTTACCACTGTTTTTATATTCCCTTAAGGATAGGGACCAAGAGTTATTGATCTTTGTTTTATAGCACCTACACAATACCTGGCACAGTTTATGAGCCCTCAGTAAATGTCCTGAGTATGTGAGTGATAGGCAGTTTGTCTTACTTTGTAAATCAACTTTATATAATTTGAAGGACACCTACTTCATTTGCTAGAATATCATTCTGTCCTCCTACTAGACCTGAAATCCCCATGATGATCATTGAACAAAAGTGGAAATACATAATTCTCTAAGGGGGAGGAGAGCCCACTCTCTCCGAGGAATTAGACTCCTCTGAGAGTCAAAGATTGCGAGCACAGGCAGCAGTACAATCAGTGGTATAGTACTTCCAGAGACTTGAAAAAATGAATGATAACTGTTCTAAAGGCCTATGGCAAGAATTTTTCTTCTCTCAAAGAAAATGGAAATTTATGACACATAAAGAACCAAGCAGTGGAGTGTGGAGGTAATAGTCAAGATGTGCTAGCACCTGTTTTCTCACTGTGGACAAATTAACTTGGATGTACCAAAACAGAACACAAAAGTCAGCAAACTACAAGGCCCCAGTCGGAAGGCAGTGAGGTGTGTATCAATGGAAAGCAGGGAGAGAATCTGGATGGAGTTCCCATGATAGAATCTTGAGATGGAATATGTATTCTGTTTGTAATGAAGTCTCATTTTATAGAAGAATAAAAGTGTAATGTGCCTGAAGAAAAATCACATCGTCAACAGCCCTTAAACATTTTTAAAAAGAGGCCACGTTGGAGAGGGAAAGATACATGCAAAACTCGGAAAGAATGCGTGGCTTCTTAAGTGGAAAGCAAATCGTTCAGGACTGTCCAGTAGGCAGAGAGAAAGGTGGGTGAGTTAGTGGGGGCCTGGTCAGAAAGGGCTTTGAACCTAAGAGTGTGGACTTGGTGCAGTTAAAAGCTTTGTGAGCTGGGAAGCAGGCAAAATCAGATTTGCTTTATTAAAAGATCGGCATAGCTTTAATATGTTTAAAAGATCATTATGAATTCAGAGTAGAAATTAAGATTGGGCTTCTGGAGACTATTTAAGAAGTTGTTAAGATAATCTGGAATAGAGATGTTGGTAATGAATATTATCCCAGGCAGTGGCAATGAGAGGGAGAGAATTCCGTGGGAAAGGAAAGAATTCCATGGCAAAACTGCTAGGTACTTCCACTTGAACCACTGCTTTCCCGAAACTTGATTCCTTATCGGGTATTTTTGGAGTCTTTGTTATAACACTGGGGCACGATTATATTCATTTTGGAGAAACTATACTTGGTTCTGAGCAGTCCACACCATGGCACAGAAATTAGACTGAACATATCTTTAGTTTTCTTTCCTTTTTTTTTTTTTTTAAGATTTTATTTATTTATTTGAGAGGTAGAACTACAGACAGAGAGAGGAAGAGACAGAGAGGGAGAGAGAGTCTTCCATCTGTTGGTTTACTCCCCAAATGACCACAATGGCTGGAGCTGGGCCAATCCAAAGGCAGTGGCTTCCTCCAGGTCTGCCACGCTGGTGTAGGGGCCCAAGCACTCAGGCCATCTTCCACTGCTTTCCCATGCCGTAGGCAGAAAGCTGGACCGGAAGAGAAGCAGCTGAGACAGGAACCAGGGCCCATTTGGGATGCCTGTGCCGCAGGTGGAGGCTTGGCCTGGTATGCCACAGCTCCATCCCTGAAACCTTTAGATTTTCTATGCAGTGTAATTTGTCAACTTATAACATACAAATGTGGGTTGATTATACCTTGTAGCATGTTTATGCTATACTTGAGAAATTCATTAAAGTTTGCTTTGATAAAATAACTGGTTACTATTGATATCTGTTCAATGGGGCAACTTTATACAGCCTTTTCTCAGATAAGTGCGTTTATTTCCTTGTTTATTGTTGCAAATGTGAGATTGGTAACCTTACATGATCCTCATTACACTGTTTGGCTTTGCAGAAGGCACTGTATAACATGTTGTCATGGAATAGACATTTTAGTTTACTTATTTGAAAGAGATTGAGAGAGAGAGTGCTCTCCCATTCACTGGTTTACTCTCCAGATGCCTGCAGTGACCAGGGCTGGCCCAGGGCTGCAGCTGGGAGGAAGGAATGCAATCCAGGTCTCCCTTGAGGGTGACAAGAACCCAGTTACTTAAGCCATCACCCTTGCCTTCCAGGGCGTGCATTGGCAGGAAACTGGGATTAGGAACAGGAGCCTGGGATCAAGCCAAGATACTCCCTTGTGGAATGCATATATCTTAATCACTAGGCTAAATGTCTGCTCTGGAAATAGATATTTTGAGTTGCATTTTTCTTCTAAAACAAAAGAATGGTCTTAGAACCTATTAGTCAGAAATTAAACAAATTATTTTATTTGTATGTAGTTCAGAAAAATGTAAATATGAAAGTCTTAAAATTTTTGCATTAATTACAGTTTTTTCTCATTCTCTTTTTAAAATATGTTGATTGTGAGAGCATCTGTAATGATTTTTAATAAATGCATTAATATTATATCTTTAATAAATAGCCTATTTCTTGCTCTCATGGTTTTTTTTTTTTAAGTCATTTTCACTTATATTCTCTTTTGGACATTGTTGGACTAAGCTAATTTGATTTTTTTTAAATTTAAGTCAGAATCTCAGAGAGAGAGAGAGAGAAAGAGAGAGAGAGAGAGACAGCAGCAGAGATCTTCCACCTGCTGGTTCACTCCCCAAATGGCTGCAGCGCCTGGAGCTGGGCCAATCCGAAGCCAGGAGCCAGGAGCCTGGAGCCTTCTCTGGTTTTCCCACGTGGATTCAGGGGCCCAAGAACTCAGGCTATGTTTCGCTGCCCTCCCAGGACTTTATTAGCAAGGAACTGGATCACAAGTGGAGCAACCAGGTCCTGAATGATGCCGGCGTCATAGGTGGCTTTACCCACTATGCCACAGAGCCTGCCCCTGCTCTCAGTTCTTTACTGAGATGCCCACGTGATCTGTCAGGTGTACTCTCTTCATTACTTCTCTTCTTTCAACTTTTCTATCATGCTTACCACAAAAATAAATAAATAACCAACCAATCTAGTTCTTACTCAGAAAACTGAACTATACATTACCTAATAGCACCATTTTCTATAGAAAACAGTGTCACTTTTATTTCATAGAGCAATTTAAAATAAAATATTATGTTTTCTTTCCCAGTAGTTAATGTTCTCTAGCAGTGCTGAAATCTTTCTTCTTTTCATTGGCAGTTTTTATGGTGTGTCCGGATAACACTACCATGAAAACTTTTTTTGTTTGAAGATTTATTTATTTGAAAGGCCGAGTGACAGAAAAGGAGACACAGAGATATTCCATCTGCTGATTCAGTCCCCAAATTGTCGCAACAGCTGGGGCTGATCCAAACCAAAATCAGAAACCAGGTAGTCCATTCAGATCTCCCACATAGTTGCAAGGACTCAAACACTTGAGCTATCAGCTGTTGCTTCCCAGGAGCTGTAGGAGAGAGCTGGATTGGAAGCAGAGCAGCTGGGGCTCAAACCAAGATGCACAGTTGAGTCCTGTTTACTTTCACATCCCTGATCCTAGCAAGAAATTGATGGATTTCTGTTTTTTACATGGAGGCAGGCATTTTAATGAGGATTATAAAGGCATTTGTTTGATATTTTGGTAACATACTTAATACACAATATATTTTAATATTAGACATTGTTCAGCTTTGATATTCCATATGGAACAAATATCTGTTTTCCTACATTCCTATTAAGGCATCATTCCTTTTATGTGAATGAGATGAATTAATTAGTTCTTTTTAGTGAATAACTTTTTTCATTATAAAGCGCTTTGGTAGGTACTAAAAGGCAAGGGCTTTTAATTAATGTAGAATGTAAACATTGATGATTCGTTTTTAAAACATAAGCTGTTTTGAAGAAGTATGGCACAGATAAACTATAAATATAAAAGTGATCATTTGAAGGCCTTGTAAATTTCTTATGGTCAAATGAAAAAGGAGAAATAACACAAACATTATTTTTCTTAAGTTTTTTATTATTATTATTTGAAAATCAAAGGAGAGACAGAGAGAAAGAGATCTTCCACCTGTTGGTTCACTCCCCAAATGACTGCCACAGTGAGGACTGGGCCATGCTGAAGACAGTAGCCAGGAACTCCATCCAGATCTCCCACGTGGATGGCAAGGACCCAGGTACTTGGGCCATTATCTGCTGCCTTACCAGGCCCATTAGCAGGGAGCTGGATCTAAAGCAGAGCAGCCAGGACTCCAACTCGTCCTCTGATAATGGGATCCATTGTCACAGCTGGTAGCTTTACCTGTTGTGCCACAACACTGGCCCACAAGCTTGGGTTTTGAGAATGAATATTTAATTGTCTCAGGGATATTCATTTGGGAATTTGGAGCTCTTGAATACAGTAGGAAGCCTAGAAGGCAACAGACTACCTCATTTAACAGTAGAATGGCATGCATCACTGATTAGTAGTCAATACTTTCAGCTTAAGAGTGCCTAGTAAAGTAGTACCATTAAAGTTTTAAATTAAAATGAGAATCATTTTACCAGTAAGGTTGCAGTCTGAGAGATATCAAAAGAATTGGCCAGTGTCCTATACTGAGTTGAAGCTAGTTATTTTGTTTCTGAATAGTTTATTTTCCTGTGTCATAGATAACATCAATGAATAAATGTAAGGAGGCTAATTTTCTTAGGGAGAGGACAAAAAAGGATTCTTGACTTTGACAGGGAGAATAGATCAACTAGCAACTGCTAAGATCCATTTCAAGTAACATTTTCTTTGCATTTAAATTCCATTTTTGAAATTTGATCATTTAGCTAAGAATACAGCTAATTCAACTCTTTATCATACTCTGATGTGTGCTACATTTTATCAATCAAGAAAAGCTTATTTTCTTCATTATAGTAGAGCTTTGGAGAAATCTGTTGTTTTGCAGTTTTTGTTTTTGTTTTTTTTCCTTTGAGGAGGAGGACTCATATATTTGTGAGATTTGATTAGATCAAACACTGAATAATGCTCATCCCAGTTATAAGTGGATATAAATTCTATCTTTTACTTGAAATCTAAAGGAGATAGGGGTGAAAAAGGAAATTACTGTTTCTACAGCCATCCCAAATTTCATTGTAGGGTTTGCACTATAGTAATACATCGAGATAACTAGATTTGTCTAGCTAAGATGGATAGATTTATTGGTTCCATTTTAAAATTTTATATGAATAAGTAAACTGCTACCAGTTTCATGTGTTTCATCTCTTCTAATAGTGTTTTATTGCCATCTGCTCCCCTGCATTTTGACATCATTAAGCTAAGCAGTCTGCTTACCATAAAGGCCTGAGTAGAGCTGTCCACTGTCAAAACTATGGTGTGAAGCATGTAAATATGCTCTCTGTCCTTTTACAGCAAGTAGATCTTTGCTGAGAATCATGGTTCTCAGATAAGAAAAAGTGAAAGTAACAACCACTAAGCTGCCTGCTTTCTTTTTTTTCCAAATGTTCTTTTATTGGCATTTATTTCCCAGTTGGAAGCTTGCCAGTGCTGATACAGGTGCACATCTGTGAGAGCGCTTCTTTCTCCCCAGTTTCCTTTTACCCTCAGATTAAAATATTAAATGTTTTATAAAGGAAGATACCTACTCATATTCATAAATGCTTTTTATAAAGAATTATTGCTTCTTACTAATTGATATGCATATTTTAAGTGAGGGTTGACAGACCATGGTCCTGGGTCACACTATCCCACTACCTGATCTTTGTCAGTAGAATTATTGGAGCACAGCCATGTTTGCTTGTTCATAGATTTTCTGGAGCTGCTTTCATGTTACAGTGGCACAGTTGAATAGCTGCAAAACAGTTCATAAGGCCCACAGTTGCTCTTTATAGGAAAAGTTTGTTAACTATGTGTTTAAACCATGTAAATAAGAGAAACAATATGTGATAATTCTACACAGGGAATGCAGATTTTTCTTGGGAGCTATGAGCACCCTTGGCAGCATTAATCCTAAAACACTGTGGTTGCCAATTTGCTTATCTTTGTCACCCTCAAAAAGATAATCTCTTCAGGGGCATACATCTTTTCCTTCTTGAATGTATCTCTCATACCGGAAGAATTCTTAGATCTAAGAACATTTGTGTTGGGCCATCACCATGGCATAGTGGGCAAAGCTGCTGCTTTCCATGCTGCACCCATATGGATGCTGGTTCAAATCCAGGCTACTCCATTTCTATACAGCTCCCTGTTAATGCACCAGGGAAAGCAGCGGAACATGGCTTAGGTCCTTAGGTCCCTGAATGCACGTGGGAGACCCTGAAGAAGCTCCTGGTTCGAATTGGCTCAGCCCCGCTGTTGCACCATTTAGGGAATGAACCAGCAGATAGAAGATCTCTCTCTCTCTCTCTCTCTCTTTCTCTCTCTCTCTCTCTCACTCTCAAATAAATAAATAAATAAATCTCTTTTTTTGAGATTTTTTTTAAAGAGAGGGAGAGACAGAGAGGTCCTCCAGTCACTGGTTCACTCCCCAAATGGCCTCAACAGCTGAGGATGGGCCGATCCGAAGCCAGGATCCAAGAGCTTCTTTAGGGTCTCCCACATGCATGCAGGGACCTAAGGACCTGGGCCATGTTCTACTGCTTTCCCACGCCATAAACAGAGAGCTGGATTGGAAGAGCAGCCAGGACACCAATATTAGATGACCATATTAGATGACAACGCTGCCAGTGGAGGCTTAGGCCTACTATGCCGCTGCGCCAGCCCCTAAATAAATAAATCTTTAAAAAAAAAAAAAAACACTTGTGAACATACTTCGAAAGGTTCACGGATGGCCGGTGCTGCAGCTCACTAGGCTAATCCCCCGCCTGTGACACCGGCACCTCGGGTTCTAGTCCCTGTTGGGGATCCAGATTCTGTCCCGGTCGCTCCTCTTCCAGTCCAGCTCTCTGCTGTGGCCCGGGAAGGCAGTGGAGGATGGCCCAAGTCTATGGGCTCTGTATCCGCATGGGAGACCAGGAGGAAGCACCTGGCTCCTGGCTTCGGATCGGCACAGCACACCGGCCATAGCAGCCATTTGGGGGGTGAACCAACAGAAGGAAGACCTTTCTCTCTGTCTCTCTCTCTCTCTCACTGTCTAACTCTGCCTGTCAAAAAAAAAAAAAAAGGTTCATGGAAAAATAGAAGTAAATTTATTTTGGCATGAAAAATGTTAATCTGCAAGGTTTTTTTTTCGTAAAATACATTTTTCCAAAGACCTCTTATATATTCTAGAAGTAGTGTTGTCAAATGAGTGGATGCTTTATTTTTTAACCATAAAAGACCTATGTTAGACTGTGATGATGACATATATGAAGTCTTTTACACATTCAAGAAAGTAAGAAAACACTTTACTATAATTTTTTTATTTTACCGTATCTGATATTCAGCATATTGTTTGACATGGGGAAATATTCTTTTTCTTTCTGCCTAATGTTTTGCTTTGCTTTGTTTATTGGCCACATAGTTCTATTCATATAAGTAAGTAGAGCTTAAAGTAATCTTTTTCTTTATTTCTGAGTTTAGACTACCTTTTCACTTAAGTAAATAGATGATTGGTGAGAAAAATGATAAAAGCAAATCCATATATGTTTCATGTTATTTTGGGAATAAGACTTTTCAGAATTCAGATACAATGTGAGTATAAAATTGAATGTATGCCCTTACAGTTTTCTCATTCAACTATAAGCAAAATTCTACCAATTTAATATTTTAAATAAGTTCTTAGCTCACAGAGTCTATTCAAATTTATTGGTGATTCCCTTTAGAATTTCTGAGGTAATTATATATGTCTCAATTTTGTTTTTACTTTTTTAATACCTAATTTGACTTTTTTCTTTTTTTTTCTTTTTACTCTTTATTCCTTTCTGTTAATCAGTTATTGTGTGGACTTACATGGACTTGTTTTCCCATTATGAAATTAGAAATTAGAATAGTAGTATTGAGATTATTTAGCAAATACTGTGTATATTGTGATAAACAATTTTTTATTTTAATTGAATGATGGCAAAACCAGATAAATTAAGATCTCATATCAGGAAGGCACATGTTAGATTTCTTTTACTTATAACTCTGAGTGGAAGTTTTCTTTGTAAAGTCAATTAATAGAAAAAGCCAACTATGTATATATGAAATTTTGATGATGTGTGATATAAGAAATTAAAAAGAGAACTGAACCTAATCCAAATCCCCACACTCACTTTAATTAAGACACTTGAGATCCAGTTTAATCTGGGTTCTTAAAGTTGAAAGGCTGGTTGCTAATGGAAGAAACTAACCTCCTGAAGTTGTGGAAATATTTGATACTTAGCCTTGGGTGCACCTGTTCCAATTCTTTACGGCATACATACCAGCATTCTCCACTGCTTAAAGAAATGATAATAGTTTAATCTGTTCAATTTTGCTTTTAATCATTGAGTTAAAAAAATCCTTGATTCTATTTAATAAAAATTACACAAACCTTCAGAATGTCCTCTGATCCTAGATCTTGGTTTAACGTTTTCCATTTCTGTTGGATATGATTTCATGCCTGGATTATGAAGAGTAGACTGTTGTTTCTGCTTTCAACATAAAGGGCTTGACAGTCAAAATGCACAGATTCTATGCTTCTCTTGGCCACCATCTGTTTGAGATGGTTGGGGAAGGGGCAGAGAATAAAGCAATAATATGCAAGCATGTTGCCATCCCTGCTGCCCGATTTAGGATGTGTAAAATTTCTACCATACTTGGGGGAACATATTCTCTGAGATGTTGAATTACAATACTTTTTCTCCCCTAGAGTGCCAGAACGTCACTTTGATGTTGCCCAGTTATTTAGCTGCACTGTTTTTAATAGGAACACCCTTTGCAGCCAAGCAGTTGTTTTTCACACTTAAACTCACATATGACTTCTGTCTTGTAAGGACTGTTAACGGTTGTTTTCTCTTTGGGGGGAGAGCATTAGTATTTGTTGGTATTTTCAGTATTAGTCCTACTTCTGACTCAGTTAGAATGAAATATTACAGGACTTTTTAGTAGAGAATAAAAAAATTCATTTTATGATTCTGCCTAGATTGTCCCCGTAATTTCTTTGCTGTTTTAATACAAAGATTGCAGTTGAAGTACTCGTATGTATACCAATGTGGAGGTTGTACAACAAAGTGGATCCAGTGATGTTTCTCTTTTTAAGCTATTTATACAAATTCTCTTAAATGTTTCTCAGAATGTGAGGAACCCAGCCTTATGTCTTTCCGTTTTATTTCAGGAATTCTTAAAAGATTAATTATAGTGGCAAAAAAGTATGGGAAGCCAGGTTTAGGGAAAGAAAGTAATGTTTCTGTGGGGAACTAATCTAATAGAATACATAACAGAGTAAGAAGTAAAGTTATTAGGGACACCAGGGCAAATGAAAAATAATGGTTTCATACATTATTCCTAAATTTATTTGAAATTAATATAGCAGAGATCATCCTAACTCTCGTTATCTCTGCCTCTGAACTGACCTGGAAGTCAGTACCTAGGTTCAGATCATATTTGAGGAGATCCTGCCTTCACATTATAATCGATCAAAGCAGTGACTGGCAAGGAGTTTGGCATACAGTAAGTGCATAATAAATACTTGGTGAATGGCTACATAGACGCATAGAGACACACAGACACGGTGCTGGTTCCCAAGTTCTCCACCGTCCTCCCTCTGTTGGCTTCCACGCTGCATTCTCCTGGTTCTTCTCCTGCCTCTCTTTCCGTCCCTCGGGTGTCTGTTGTTTGCTTTCTGCCTGAGGAGCTCTCCTAGTTTCATGCTGAACTTTCTCTGAACAGAGTCATGGACTCCATGACTGAAATCTTGTCAACACGCTGATGAATCTGAATCAGTTCTTTTAGCTCGGATTATTCTCCTGTGTTCATATATTTAAAAGACTGTAATGGAATGAACCACGGGTACATCAGACTTAAAAAAAAAATAAGAAAGAAAAAGAAAAAGGCCCCGTGCTCTGTGAAGGAAAGGCCTGCCACTTACATTACAGGCTGTCAGGATCTAGTTGGTGAATGAATAATACTGGTGTAACTAAATATGGTATGTTCCATCTTTCTAGCACTTATCCCAGTTAATTGTTTACTGGTCTGCAATCTGTTTTAAATTTCACAAGGAAGAGAAATTGTGCCTCTCTTTGTTGATAGTGGTAAAGTCCAGCACATTGTTTGCTATACAGTAGTTGTTCAAAAACCATCTGCTTCGTTTCATTGTCCTGTAAGTAATTGGGCATGTCACCGATCCTCTTGGAGCTTTATATTCCTGATATGTTAAATGGTAACAATATCACTTATTAATGTTAGAAAGATGGGAGTATTTAGTTATTCATTCTTAACTTTTTGCTACAGAAAAAGAGTTTATGTAGATAGATAACTATAAATCGATAACTTTGAGACTTGATTTATTCTGCATGGATATTGCAAGCAGTGGTAAGATGGAGGCAGTTATAATTGAAAGTGTGTAATGGACCTTTTTTGAATCCTGATTAATATTGAATTAGGAGGTGTGTGATAGGCAGATTTATGTCTCCCTCCCCCACTCTGCACAGAAAGACCATGGGCTTGCACCCCCCATGTATATGTTATGTTATGTGGGAAAGGAGAATTAAGGATGCAAATGGAATTAAGATTGCTTATCAGTTGAATTTAGGGTAGAGAGATTATTCTGGCAGGACCCGACACAAATCACAGAGGTTTTTGGAAGTGTAAGAGGGGAGAGTCAGAAGAGAGGACCGGGATAAGGCTATGTGAAAAAGACTTGACCTGTGATTGCTGGCTTTGAAAATGGCAGAAGGGGCCATGAACCATTGAAGCTGAGTGGCCTCTAGAAAGTAGAAAATGGATTTCTCCAGAGCCTTCAACAAGAAATTCCTTCCTGCCAATTGATTTTGACCCAGTAATATCTGGAGAAGAGCTGCTAAACAACACATATGGGTTGTTTTAAAGCCAGTACTGTTTTTTAATACTTGTTACGGTACCAATAGAAAGCTGGTACGGAGATAATGAAAACATTGAAGATTGACTAGTTATTTGATGACATTAGGGAAATTTTTTTTCTTTTATTTTAAATGTGATCATGGTCTTATGGTCGTGCTTTTAAAAAGAGCACTCTTTTGAGATCATACTGAAATTATATATCTTGAATTTTTTTCAAAATAGTTCAGAGGTGACAGGTAAATAGCTAGGAGAAAGATAACGCATTCTCATTTATGAAGTGATAATTGTCAAAGGCTGATTGTTTCCTGTTGTTAAATTGTACAGAATTTAAAATAGTGAATTGATTCCTTAGCATTCTCTAAAGATGATCAGTTTGGGGTTTTTGTAGTTCTGGAATCATTGTGAACTCCTGGATTTAAACATGAATCATTCTACTTACATATAACATTATATATTAGAATGAGTTATAAATACTTGCACTTGATAGTCCACTGTAGTTATAAATACTTTCATTTGATAGTCCATTGTAGTTATTATTCTTATTAATACTCTTGTATTAATCAAAGACTCATCTGCTTCTTTAAGTCCATTTGATACAACTCTGATAATCTTTGATCAAAGTTACTTGTTTCCTAATTTGAGAAGATATTATATACTATCCTTCTTGTTTTTACCCCAATCCTAAAACCACTACTTTTTCTAAAGAGTCTGATTGCTTTCAGTAGAAAAATAGTCATTTTGGCACTGGAACAATTATTTCCCTAAACAAAGATTTACTGAGCAATATGCCAGGCACTGTTCTAGGTGTTAGGGATATAACAATGAACAGAACAATGTCCCTCTCCTCCAGTTACAATGAGACAGATAATATACAAAGAATTTAAGGGGTGGGCGTTTGGTCTAGCACTTAAGATGCTGGATTGCTATTCCTGCATCCCAAATTGGAGAGCCTGGGTTCAAGTGCAGGATCAGTTCCCAGCTGCCTGCTAATGCAGACCCTGGTAGGCAGCCATCATGGCTGAAGCAGTTGAGTTTCTGCCACCTAAATGGGAGACCAAGATTTCGTTCTGGACTTGGACTCCCAGTTCTTGCCTCCTGGCTTCAACCCGAGCCATTGACTGCATCTTTGTAGTGAACCAGCAGATGAAGGTGTGTTTTGTCTCTCTCTCTCTCTCTCTCTCTCTCTCGCTCTTTTTCCTCCCTCCCTTAATCCATGCACACGCACATGTGTGTGTGGGGGTGTGTGCGTGTACCTCTCAAATAACAAAACAAAAGAATGTAAAATGTGTTAGATAGGGATGAGGGCAATGGAGGAAGATAAACTAGTTAAGGGATATAGGGAGCTGCTGCTTTGTGCGGAAGAGGATGCTATTTTATACAGGACGATAAGGGAAAGCACTTGATAATATATGGCCTTTGGGCAGAGATCTGGAGGAGGTGAGGGAGCAAGCCATGTTAACAGCTGGAGAAAAAACTTGCAGGCAGAGAGAATTAGGTCCTTTTAGAGGAATAGTAAGGAGGTCAGTGTGTCCTGTATATGGTTGACAAGAGGTAGAATGGCAGGTGGGGGCCGGTGCCGTGGCACAGTAGGTTAATCCTCTACCTGTGGCGCCTGCATCCTGTATGGGAGCTGATTCTAGTCCTGGCTGCTCCTCTTCCATTCCAGCTCTCTGCTATGGCCTGGGATAGCAGTAGAAGATGGCCCAAGTCCTTGGGCCCCTGGACCCACATGGGAGACCAGGAAGAAACACCTGGCTCCTGGCTTCAGATGGGCGCAGCTCCAGCCGTTGCAGCCATTGGGGAGTGAACCAACGGAAGGAAGACCTTCTCTTTGTCTCTCCCTCTCACTGTCTGTAACTCTACCTCTCAAATAAATAAATAAAATCTTTTTAAAAAAATCAGCAGGTGATCAGGTTTGAGAGAGAACAGAGATCAGATTCTGTAGGGCCATTGGTTTTAGTGCTGAGTCAGATGGGAACTATTGGAGGGTTTTGAACAGAATAGCATGGTCTGGATTCATTTTTACCGGCTTCTGTATTGGTGGCAAGATAGAAGCCAGGAGATCTCTATGTAGTCAGTGCAATAACCCGAGCAAGGAATCATGGTGGCTTAGACTAAGATGTGCTGTGGAGGTGGAAAGACATCATCAGGTTATGTGTATTTTGTCCATGAACAGTTTGTCTTCCAACACCAAACTTGCTCTCCTGCTGAAGGACTTGTGCAGCAGTAGAAAAGCACCACAGTATCTAATGAGAGAAGTTGTTTTAGAAGACACTAGCCACAGTTGTTACTTGTTTGTTCCTTGGTATATCATCCTCCAATTTCAATTGACTTACATTTCCAAGTAAAATTTGACATAATGTAGTACTGTTTCACCTAATATTATTTGAACAAAAGAATCAACTGATTAATTTCATACCTTTTCAAGTACAGTCTTAATGTGTGCATTATAACCTTCACAATTATTTGAAAAGGTCATTTGTTTATAATTAAAAGCTATTTGTGAATAGGAAAAAAGAACAAAAACATCAAAGAGCCCACCTTATTCTTAATATGGTTCAAAAATGTCTGTTTTCAAAAAAATTTATACATTGTGCTACCAGGGAACTATTTTTATTTTATTTTATTTTATTTTATTTTATTTTATTTTTTGGACAGGCAGAGTGGACAGTGAGAGAGAAACAGAGAGAAAGGTCTTCCTTTGCCATTGGTTCACCTTCCAATGGCTGCCGCGACCGGCGCGCTGCGGCCGGCGCACCGCGCTGATCCGAAGCCAGGAGCCAGGTGCTTCTCCTGGTCTCCCATGGGGTGCAGGGCCCAAGCACTTGGGCCATCCTCCACTGCACTCCCGGGCCATAGCAGAGAGCCGGCCTGGAAGAGGGGCAACCGGGACAGAATCCCCCGCTCCTACCAGGACTAGCACCCGGTGTGCCGGCACCACAGGTGGAGGATTAGCCTTTTGAGCCACGGCGCCAGCGAACTATTTTGATCTTCTGTGTAACTCTCAATGAAAATTATTGTGTTTATAAACTAGTACCTTTCAGGGTGCTTAGCTATTTTTGAAGAATATAGCAATTAAATAATTTTTAATTCCTTATATATTATTATTACATGCATAATATTAAACATAATACTGTACATACTCCTAACTACTGTACGTATGTGGCTTATAGTGCAGAAGTTATTTGAATAAATTTGATAATTACCTGATCAGGAACTTGTAGTTATCAGAAATGAAAATTAAGCATTGGGATAAGATCACTTAAAGTTTGTATTAGTTATGCTTGCTAATGCAACACTGAATCATCTTCTTTGGAATAAATTCAGTTATGATATTTATAATGAAAGAACTTTTACTTTATCTTTCCATATGATATACTGTAAAAATTTCCCCAATAACAGGAGGTAGGCATTCTACCAAATTAGTGACTATTATATAGTTCAATTTTTAAAAATTCTTTATCTCCAGCTATTAGACTTCTATCTAAAATATATTTTGCAATTTCTTTGTAGTAAATTAAACTTCTGTAGTGAACCACGGATTTATATTGCCTCCTTGGATTCTCAGATGTATCACTATGATCAATATTTAAAAAACTGGCATCTCAATATATTGTATGTCCAGTATATTTTACTTGACTAACTTGACAGATGTATGTATTATATAGTGAGGAATTGTTTAGTGCATTTCTGGGGTTTCTCATTTTGTTTACTTAACTATACTCTTTGTAATCTTTGGTTTCACTATCATAGTGTTGAAAAATAAAAGGAAATTGAAGTGTGGATGTATATTATTCTAAACCTTTAGAAAACTCATAAATAACAATTCTAAAGTTATTGAAAGAGAGAGATTCTCACTAACATTGATGGTTTGGAGTCTTAGAGTTTATCGATGAATTTTATGGTGCTGAAGTACATTTGTGACGAAAGAAAAGAAGTTTTAAACAAGACCCCAGTGGGATAGAGATTACTCACAAAAGAAGTCAAATTTAATGAAACACAAGATTAAAGTTGAAAAGGAAATCTACAGAGTCAAGAACAGATTTCCTCCTAATGTTCTCATTGTAACATTGACTCATTCATTATTCAGTTAGAATAAGTCACTTATGCTTTTTGTGATTTAGAGTCCTAGACTTGAAATGAGGATAATTCAGTGCTCCTGTTTAATGGTCATGCTAGAATTTAAAATATTAAAAAAAAAAAAAGTTTTACTACTAAAAAATAGATTGTTGGCCAGCGCCGTGGCTTACTTGGCTAATCCTCTGCCTGCAGTGCCGGCATCCTGGGTTCCAGTCCCGGTTGCTCCTCTTCTAGTCCAACTCTCTGCTGTGGCCCGGGAGGGCAGTGGAGGATGGCACAAGTGCTTGGGTCTCTGCACCCGCATGGGAGACTGGGAGGAAGAACCTGGCTCCTGGCTTCAGATTGGCACAGCACGCCAGCCGTAGCTGCCATTAGGGGAGTGAACCAACGAAAGGAAGACCTTTCTCTCAGTCTCTCTCTCACTGTCTATAACTTTCTCTCTGTCTCTCTCACTGTCTAACTCTGCCTGGCAAAAAAAAAAAGAAAAAAAAAAAAGAAATAGATTATCATCTTTAAGCCACCTCTAAAGAGATGAATTATCTTTTTTTCCTATATGAAAATAGCTGATTTTTACCATGGATTCAATATATTTGAAGAATTTGGTCACTGTGTGACCCATGGCAGACTGGCTTTCCTCTCTTGGTTATGCAGTTCTCTTCAATGCTGTTGTGGAATCAGGGTTATTTTCTGGTGCTTCCTATCTTCTAAGACATTACCTTCTTACACCTTTCTCTTCCTCAGTAAGCATTAGCCAGGAGGTTGGCACTTGACTGTTCACACGTAGCCCATTCCTGTGCTAGAGTAGTGACAAGATCAGTCTGAAAAAATGAAACATCACTTTATATTCATATGGGAAATAACTGTGCCTTGGAAATGTTGAGTACTTAGTGATTAACAAGGCTTGTGTAGCTTTGTGTGCAGGCCAGTGTGCTAGCAACACTGCAACAGATGGAGGTGTGAGAATTTCTGTCATATCCAAAGTGTTTAAAATGGAGCAATAACAGAAAGCAAGGCTTTGCTTCCCAAGAAAGGAGGGGCAGTACAGCATGGAGCCCTTTCATATGTGTTTAAGATAGTTATATGTTTCATGCTGAAGACTGGCTTCTCATGTTAGATCAGTTAGTTCCCTACATAGCTTCTCCTTGAGACATGGGCCAGATGGATTATGTCCTGTTTTACACTGACTGACAGAGAATTACTGCACTCTTTTATTGCTAAAAATGTTGCATTGACTTAGTACTTTGAGGCTTATGCATAGATAATGTGATAAAATAAAGACATATGGCAGATGAAAAGATCTGCTTCTCTTTGAGGTCTTTCAGATTTTCCAATTGGCAGCTTTTCCCATTGTTTGAAATCCTGAACCTAATCCACATTTTTAAAATATCAGTCTCTATAGTCATCTTTTGAAAGGTAAAAAATAATTTTAAGGCAGTTTGGAACATTTTTAATTGATGAAATAGGATTTTTTTTTTTTTTTGCCTTCTATTTGTAAATAGAACACTACTGTTCTATAGAACACTGTTCTAGTAATGGAGAGAAAGAAGTATGCAGTCTGTACCCATTTTTAAGTCAGTAAATTAACACAGGAAGGAAAAGATAGTAATAGGATATTGATGAATACCAAATTATTGAGGGATGGGTCCTATGGATGGTAGAAGTATCTAGTAAACACATCTATTTGCAATGTTCAGAAAAGACTTTGGAGAAGCTAATGAAACTTCCAAATGCCTGAAGAATGGGAGAACCGAGTAGCAATGAGAAAGGGACATTCATTGGCTGAGGGGTCGTAGAGGCAGAGTCTGGAATGGAAATTTAAAGGGACAGTGAGTAATTACAGCAAAGTGTTTAAGGGCACAGACCATAGCCAGTCTGCTCAGGTTCAGGGCTACTCTCTGCTTCCTATATAAGAACAATGGGCAGGCTTCTTAACCTCTTCACCTCACATTCCTCAGGAAGAAAAAGTGTTACTAACCACATCATAGGACCATAGTAAGGGCTTGAGAATGGTGCCTTCAAAATGTGATTTCATGTGTTGGATATTAAATAATTATAATTTAGCATGGTGGTGATGGCAGTGATACAAGAAAGCTTAAAAAACAAGGTTGTAAACATAGGAGTGAGATCCATTGAGGGAGTCAACTGTTAGTACTGCATATAATTTGCATGATGAGTAACCGAAGTTTCATAAGCAGGAACATATGACAGGAGTAGTGTTGTTCAAAAAAAATAACCCAGTAGAGTAGGTTAAAGAAGAGGCTGGTAGCAAAAAAAAAAGCAGATAAGAGACTTATAATAATCCAGACTTGAGGGACTCAAGACCAGAACTCAATTGATAGAGAATGGTTTTAGATTAGAAAAGAGGGATAAACCTGATGAACACTTGCTGTGAAGCAGTCACTAGTGCCTGGGGTGAAGCTCCTGGGACAGGACAGGGCAGAATGCCTTGCCTGCATGAGTGGGAGAATTCATACAGGAGTCCTTAGGAAAAGCTAGTGTAGTGTGTACAAGAAGAGGAAATCCATTTTACAGATCTTGAATTTCACAACACTAACTGGGTTTGTCATTGAGAATGCATATCTGCTGCTCCAAGAGATACTAAGGCTGGATATAGACACTGGCGTGGAAACACGTTCCTTGTCTGCTTGACTCCCTAGAAACACGGTCAGCAGCGGAGCTCACTGGCCTGTAGAACTGCCATCTTCCAGATGAAGCACTGGGTAGAACTCTGTAGGGATGTGCTGAGTGTCTGAAAACACTGGGTTTCTGGATCCATAGTTGCACATCATGGCAAACAGGCCCTGTTCTAATGAGCAGAATTATCATTTCAGTTGCCTTAATTACTCTTACTGAATTATAACACCTTTAATGTAGATGTTGTCAATGTACATATCTCTACACATACACTATTACTTTGTTACTTATATGCTTTTCATAAAAATTGTTACTTTTTTAAAATTTATTTTTAATTTATTTGAAAGGCAGAGAGAGGAGGAGGGAGGGAGGAAGAGAAAGAGAGAAAGAGAGAGAGAGAGAGAGAGAGAGAGAGAGATCTTCCATCCACTGGTTCACTCCCCAAATGGCCACAACTGCCAGGACTGGGCCAGACCAAAGCTGGGAGCCTGGAGCTTCCTCTAGGGTTCCCACATGGATGCAGGGGATCAAGGATTTGAGCCATCCTCTGCTGCTTTCCCAGGCACACCAGCAGGGATCTGGATTGGAAGTAGAGCAACCAGGACAGGAACCAGGACGGGAATCAAATGGGATGCCAGTAGGCCGAGGCTTAACCTGCTATGCCACAACACTGGCCCCAAAATTGTTCCTTTTAAGCCATTGTAATATGTGCCTTTTCTCTTCCATTATATATTTTTTAAAGATTGATTTAGTTATTTGAAAGGCAGAGTTACAGAGAAAGAGAGGTCTTCCATCCTCTGGCTCCCTCGCCAAATAGCTGCAATGGCATGGGCCGGGCCTGGCCAAAACCAGGAGCCAGGAGTTTCATCCAGGTCTCCCAGATGGGTGCAGAGGCCTAAGTACTGTCTTCCCAGGCACATTAGCAGAGAGTTGGATTGGAAGTGGAGTTGTCAATATTGGGGGAGGGGGTGCCTCAACCATCTTAGATTTTAATTGCCTGTGGATAAGGAGCAGGTCTTACATTGGTAAGACCCTAGTCCCTCCTAGGTTTTACATGCATTCACTTATGTGTTGATTGTAGGTCATTCATTCATTCCAGATATTATATTAGTTCCTTAGGTGATAAATAAAGTGTAGTTCCTTCCCTCAGGGACCTATCTAGTTGGGGAAGAAAGGAACAGGAATATGCAATAGAAGCAGTGATATTTACAGAAAATCTTAGAATCATTTGCTGGGAACTTAGAATCATTTGATCTGTGGAAGGGGTTTTGGGGAGAAATGATTCAAGGTGAAGTTTTGGGAATAGTTTTGGGCTGAACTTCAAACAGGAAGTCATAGTTACCAGGTAAGCAGAAAGAAGGGTAGAAAATAACATTACTGGGGGGAAGACATTACTGGCCACAGATCGATCCATCCACAAGACAAAGGAAAGCAGTTTGGTGTTGCCATAGCCTTAGTGAAAGGCAACAGGGTAAAAGATCAGGTTGTGGGGCAGAAAGAGACCACTGTGGGGACTTAAATGCAATATCTAGAAGCATGGAGTATATTGAGTTGTCAAAGAACAGGGGAATCATTTATACAGAGTTGTGATTGGTTGAGATTTAATTCTTAGTTGGCAATCAGGAGGATAAATTTAAGGGAGGTGCTACATTTTGACAGCTATATTAGGTGAGAGGTTGAGGACCTAAACCAGGTCAGAATTGTAGAAATGGAAAAGAGGGGGCAAAATCAAGAATTTTTTCTGATGTAAAACCAGGCCTTGTTATTAGCAAAGCTGAGGGAAAGGATGGACAAGGATGATTTTTAGGTAGCTGCCTCACATGCCTCAGTGACTGTGTGCATAATCTACTTAGAGAGTATAATTGGAGGAGAGAACATGTAATGAGTTTGTGTCTTCTCTTCAGCACGTTGAGATTTTTAATGTGCCTATCATATATTTGGAATTGAATCTAATTAAATGGTTAGCCGAGATGTCTAGATAACTAGAAATGTCTCGCTCTTAACAGTCACCTAACCATATACATATCTCTTAGAAATAGAACTATCTCTGCTGTTCTTACAGCAACCTCTGTATTCTCTGTCATAACTCTCTTACTGACTGTGTTGTAATCCTTGCTTTTCTATGCATCTGTATAATGGTCGCTTAGTATCTGTGTCATAACTTTACCATAAATGCGAGTGAGTGAATCAATGAATGATATTTTACAAATTGTTATTTGATTGCTGGAAAAGTTTACATTTGCCTTATCATAATTCTGACTCTGCCATGTTTTCACTCCTAGCACCTTCCACTGGAAGAATCTCAAACAGTGCAGCTTCGTCAGCAGCAGTGTCACCGGCCAGCTCAGCTGTGGGGCAGCCCCAGCCAGGAGACCAGGATACTTTAGTGCAGAGAGCTGAGCACATCCCCGCAGGGAAGCGGACCCCAATGTGTGCCCACTGTAACCAGGTCATCAGGTGGGTTATTTATTGTCTTTTTTTTTTTTTTTTTTTTGACAGGCAGAGTAGACAGTGAGAGAGAGACAGAGAGAAAGGTCTTCCTTTTTTCCATTGGTTCATCCCCCAATGGCTACTGCAGCCGGCGCACTGCAGCTGGCACACTGCACTGATCTGAAGCCAGGAGCCAGGTTCTTCTCCTGGTCTCCCATGCGGGTGCAGGGCCCAAGCACTTGGGCCATCCTCCACTGCACTCCCGGGCCACAGCAGAGAGCCTGGAAGAGGGGCAACTGGGACAGAATCTGGCGCCCCGACCGGGACTAGAACCCGGGGTGCTGGCAACGCAGGCCAAGGATTAGCCTAGTGAGCTGCGGCGCCAGCCTATTTGTCGTCTTAATACCAATGTTGATTTGTTTAAAATGCTGAAATATTTAACATTTTATTAGTAAAGCTATTCTTGCCTGATTCCAGATGTAATATTGTTGAAATAGATAAATATGAATATATAATTAGAATCTGTTTTAATGAACAGCAATTCTGGGCTCTGTGAAAACTAAAAACACTTGTATCAGTTAGACTTGAAGGAACCCTGAAGATTATTTATTCCAACTTGGTTAATTTACAGATTATAAAAGTGAATCCTTTCATTTAGATGAAAACAGATAATAACAAAATAAAGAACTGGAGTCCTGGAGAGAAGAAGACTGGATTTTTAAATATCTAAACCCTGGAAGATATAACTACTGCAGATCTATTTTAAAGTGTTTCAGAATGTTAATTTAGGTTCTAACCTGCTTCTTGAAAACACTTTTTATTCAAATCTGACTGTCTTTTAAACTCCAAGAAGGAAAAAGGCCCAGAGATCATAAGTGAGTGTAATATTCTGGAGTTTACTAAATCACTAAGCATTTCTAATAAATGGCCTTAAAAATATTAGGAGATTGAGGTGTGAATACTGATGGCAGATAACCTGCCAAAAGCACCTTATTGGTAGTAACAAAAAATCATTTCAAATGATTATCCAAGCTCTCCTCTTTTCATTTTTCACATTTTTAAATAGTTGAAACTGACTCCCATAAAGTTGAGTATCAAGACTTAAATCACACTTCCTCTTCCTCCACATGTATTTATTGCTTAGCATAATTTTGCTAGGTAAAGTACATGCATACTCCCAGTAGATAACGACTATCAGCATCTTACTTTAGATTTATAAAACATAAAAGGATATAAGATGTAATGACAGATACTGTTTTTCAGAAATGGAATCATAATATGGTGTTTTCTAAGCTGTAATTTCTCATTTACATCATATTTCTCAGAGTGACTATGTGCTTAATGAGAATTATCCAGTAACAGAGATTGTGTTAATAATGTTTATGAGAGGCTGGCGCTTTGGTATATACTGGTATCCCATTTGGGCACCAGTTCAAGTCCTGGCTGCTCCACTTCCAATCCAACTCTCCTTTCAGGCCTGGGAAAGCAAGGGAAGATGGCCCAAGTGCTTGGGCCCCTGCACCCGTGTGGGAGACCCGGAGGAAGCTTCTGGCTCCTGACTTTGGATCTGCCCAGCTCCGGCCATTGCAGCCTTTTGGGGAGTGAACCAGTAGATGGAGGACTTCTTTCTCTCTGCCTCTACCTCTCTGTAACTCTGCCTTTCAAATAAATAAATAACTTCTTATATATGTATATATATATACATATATATAATAACTCTTTATATATATATATATTTATATATAGTGGTTGTTGTGAGTAGAAGGGGAAAATCAGTAGAGAGCTGTAAAGTCTAGTACAGTGTCTGACACCCAGAAACAATATAGTCATATTTAACTGAATAGACCATGTGCATTTCTGACCCATTTATCATTAAAGCCATCATGTCAATTAGATTAGAGTGATTTTCCTGAAAGTTCTTCTACTGGGTTACTGTCTCTCAGGAATATATAAACCAATCTAAAATCTTGTCTGGTGCTATTCTATCCCAGTACATAGAACATTGTCATTTCTTACTATCTACACTTGTTATATTTTAGGTTTAATGTTAATGATAGAAAAACTCTGATTTGTGGCATGTTTCTTTACGTTTTAATACATTGCTTACCTAGATTAGTGTTTAGAGATCCAATATGCTGGATCAAAACCCACCATTTATAAAAATAATTATGGCTGTTATTTGTGTGCTACTGTAAGCAGATAATTAGTGGGTGAGTTAACAAAGTGAGAAACCACATTTGTTTTTATTTGTTTATTTTTGGTTTTTATTTTTTGACAGGCAGAGTGGACAGTGAGAGAGAGAGAGACAGAGAAAGGTCTTCCTTTTCTGTTGGTTCACCCTCCAATGGCCGCTGTGGACGGCGCACCGCGCTGATCCGAAGCCAGGAGCCAGGTGCTTCTCCTGGTCTCCCATGGGGTGCAGGGCCCAAGCACTTGGGCCATCCTCCACTGCACTCCCAGGCCACAGCAGAGAGCTGGCCTAGAAGAGAAGCGACCGGGACTAGAAACCGGTGTGCCATTGCCGCAGGCGGAGGATTAGCCTATTGAGCCACGGCGCCCGCCACACTTTTGTTGTTAATTCACATCATCTGATTATGAAACTGTGACTGTTATCATTGCCACCACTAGCCACTCTGAAAAGCTTTCTTAGTATGGAGAAAGTATGAGGATCAGAGTGGAAGTTACAGTCACTACCCCTACCTTCTGTGGGCTTCAAACTTAATGCTAGGCCAGAATGCAGTTTTTTTGTTTTTTTTTTTTATTATTATTATTATTACTTAATAAATGTGAATTTACAAAGTGCAACTTTTGTATTGTTGTGGCTCACCCCCAACCTCCCTCCCTCCCATGGCCCTCCCCTCTCCTACTCCCTCTCCCATCCCGCCCTTCATCGAGTTTCATTTTCAATTACCTTCATATACAGAAGATCAACTTAGTATATACTAAGCAAGGATTTCAACAGGCTGTCCTCACACAACTGCACAAGGTATAGGGTATTGTTCAACTAGTAGTGTTGTTTTTAAGTTTCATAGTAAAACACATTAAGGACAGAGACCCTACATGGGGAGCCTGTACCCAGTGACTCCCGTTGTTGATTTAACAATTGGCACTCTTATTTTTGGCGTCAGCAATCACCCGAGGCTCTTGCCATGAGCAGTCTAGGCTATGGAAGCCCCTTGAGTTCACCAACTCTGAACTTGTTTAGTCAAGGCCGTATCACAGTGGAGGTTCCTTCCTCCCTTCGGAGAAAGGCGCCTTCCCCCTTGATGGCCTGTTCCTTCTACTGGGGTCTTGTTTACCCCGATCTTTCATTTAGATTGTTTTTGCCACCGTGTCGTGGCTTTCCATGCCTGTGAGACTCTCATGGGCCTTTTAGCCAGATCCGAATGCCCCAAGGGTTGATTCTGAGGTCGGAGTGCTGTTTTGGGCATTTGCCATTCTATGAGTCTGCTGTGTGTCCTGCTTCCCTGGCAGGATCATTCTCTCCCTTTTAATTCTATCCTTCATTATTTGCTTACACTGGTCTTGTTTGTAAAATCTCTTCGACACTTACCCTATCTTTTTGATCGGTTGTGTACTTATACTTATCACTTTACCAAGTGTGCTGGCATTGGTGCATCAGAATGCAGCTTTAATGCACTGTTGTCCTGCCGAATGATATCTAGTATGCTAATAAGGCAGACCACTCTCACTTATTGCTCCTTCATCTGTTAAGTTTTATATTGCTCTGGATTATCCAGCACTTTTTATCATTTAAGCATTAAAGCTTCATTTAGTAAGGAAGTTAATAGGAATGGGGATTAGTTCATGTCAAGATCATATAACAGTAATTAACGTAGCACATTTGCCTGGTGCTCAAATGCTAAAGCAGCTTGAATAGATTGTGGTCATTTCAGAGCCCTACTCAAAGCATAATTCCAGTTCCTGGCCTCAGTGCAGTATTACTTACCAAAGCAAGGAGGCATTAGATCAAGTGACATTCTCTGGGCCACCTGTTTTTAAACAAGCTGCCATTACTGGCGTGATACTTTCAGAACAAAATATTCAACTTTGGCAAGCTGAGAAGTTTAAGGCTTATTTGATCGTGTAAAGTTAGTTTTCTGTCATACAACGTATACTGCTTATAATTCATAGTTTTGTCTTATATTTACTTGTTCAGTATTTTGCATCTTCATAAACATTTTTAATGTAAAGGAACACTAAGCCAAATTTTGTGGTTTATTGTCCCCCCAACCTCACCTTTTTTTTTTTTTTTTTTAAACAGAGTTGATTACTTTTGGAAAACCTAAAAAACTTGAATGTTAATAACTGATCTGGTTATCTCCTGATAAAATATACTCAATTTAAAACCACATACATAATTTTTTAAAAGATTTATTTATTTTATTTGAAAGTCAGATTTGCAGAGAAAGAGAGAGGCAGAGAGAGAGAGAAGTTTTCCATCCAATGGTTCACTCCCCAATTGGCCGCAACGGCCAGTGCTGCGTCCATTCTAAGCCAGGAGCCAGGAGCTTCTTCTGGGTCTCCCACGAGGGTGCAGGGGCCCAAACACCTGGGCCATCTTCTACTGCTTTCCCAGGCCATAGCAGAGAGCTGGATGGGAAGTGGAGCAGCGAGAACTCAAACCAGCGCCCATATGGGACTGCAGGTGGAGGCTTTACCCACTACGTCACAGTGCCAGCTCCCACATACATAATTTTATCTGTATCTGATGTTTAAAAAATTTTGGCTTCTTTGAGTCTTTGAAAAATTTATGGATAAAATTTGCGTAAATTGCAATATGGATGTATTATTTTCATTAGTTACAAACGGACAAAGAGTCATATGTTAGGAACTTCTTATATCAGACAAGACCCCCTAAAATTCACACTAAAATGTGGCCCCTTAAAGTTCCATAGAAATGCTAACCAGGGTACCACATGTACTACCAGAATTTGGGGTGCCTTACGATTTCACCACGGGCTTTTACTAAATCCCCAATATTAGTAAGCCCAAGAGAGTTCTTGCCTAATATTTAGAGAAGAATTCTAAATACCGGCACAGATAAACGAGGCAGCATGGTACGTTTTAAGCTTTTATTTAGTAAGAAAGATGCATGGGAGAGTGAGAGCTTTATTTAAGAGAGAGAGGGGTAATTAGGGGTTCATACCGAGCACCAGGAACCAGCCACGTGGATGAGCATCTAGGCCAGGAAGCCTAGAGCACATGGCCCGAAGGCCATGTGCCCTGGAGGTGTGGGGCTACAGCAAGCCGCTTCCTAGCAAGAAGCCAGGGAAAAAGAGCAGGCTGGGCACACTGTGCCCCAGGCTTTTAACCCACTCCAAAGGGGAGTGGTCAATTAACCTGATTGGCTGGTGGGCACCCCAGTACGTCCAGGTAGGGGAATGAGGCCACACAAGGGCATGGCAGGTAGGAGCATGAGGTCACACAGGGGCGTGGTCTTCCAGTTCACAAATCCGATCAACTCCAACCTGTATGCCTGCCTACTTCACTTCTACTGAGGCTTGGAATGTTTGCTGTGGAACATTTCCAGTCCAGTTGTGTTAGGAATCTTGACTATTAAACTCGTGAATAGATAGATTTTGGAGTGATGACATAAGAGGGAATCGTAGAGGGACGGACATTTGGCCCAGTGGTTTAGATGCCTGCATCTCATATTGGAGTGTTTTAGTTCAACTCTTCACTCCACTTTTGATCCGGCTTCCTACCAATTTGCTACCTTGGTGATGTACAAGTACTTGGGTCCCTGCCACCCATATGGGAGACCTAGAATGAATTTCAGGCTCCTGGATTTGATTTGGCCCCACCCCAGCTATTGCAGGAATTTAGGGAGTGAACCAGGGAATGGAGGGTCTCCCTCCCTGCCCCTGACCACTCTCTGTTGCTCTGCCTTTCAAATAAATAAAAATTATATAAATTAAACTTTTAAAAATTAGAAATGCATAGATTAGGCTAATGTAGCCAAAACCCTGGCCAAATGGCTTATGAACATTCCATCTTATTTCTTGATTGTAACAGCTAGTAGCATTAAAATCTGTTGGCCATTTGTATCGTATCCAGTTAACAGAATCATCTTGTATTTAGCTTCTTCTCATTTTTATAAAAGAAGTAAGGTGTTTATGGTGTTTGAATTCCTTTTAGATAAGAAATATATTAAAACGTGCCCATAATATTATTGTTCTGTCTTTGCCTGTCCTATATACCAGAACAACCACATTCAGGCAATCCATTGTTCATTCTAGTGAGAGAAAGAATTTTAATATTATTGGTTTTTTTGTTCTTGTTTTCTAGCAATTTTTAGACTTTTCTCCTAAGGAGAGCCATTTAGGTTTATCCCAAGAGAGACTAGCAGAATTTGCCATCCATTTCAATTCCCGTTTACTCCTTTTTTTTTTTTTTAATTAAATTTTTTTTGACAGGCAGAGTGGATAGTCAGAGAGAGAGAGAGAGAGACAGAAAGGTCTTCCTTTTTGCCGTTGATTCACCCTCCAATGGCCGCTGTGGCCGGCGCATCACGCTGATCCGAAGCCAGGAGCCAGGTGCTTCTCCTGGTCTCCCATGCGGGTGCAGGGCCCAAGGACTTGGGCCATCCTCCACTGCACTCCCGGGCCATAGCAGAGAGCTGGCCTGGAAGAGGGGCAACCGGGATAGAGTCCGGCGCTCCGACCGGGACTAGAACCCGGTGTGCCGGCGCCGCTAGGCGGAGGATTAGCCTGTTGAGCCACGGCGCCAGCCCCTTGTTTACTCCTTTATTTATAGTTCCTATTTATTATCCCTTCTCGTTAAGATTTTACTTAAACACAAAGTTTTCTGGCTAAATGTGTTATCCCTTGAATTAAGGAAACAAAGACCAAGATTTCACTATTTACTGTAGGGGAAAATCAAAGAGAACATAAATATTCAGTGTGTATATAATGTGATATTATGTGCCATTAGGATCCTATTTTCAATAATAATGTCTAATGGGTTATTAGCACATTCTAAATGTTGCACTAAGAATTTCACCTGAGTTTTCATAACAACCCTGTAAGAAAGTCACTATTTCTATTCTATTTCACAATAAGAAAATCAAGGTACTGAGAAATACTTATTTGCCTGAAGAGTTACATAGAGAGTAAATGGCAGAACCTGAATTTGAGCCCAGATCTGTCTCACTCTAATTTTTATCCATGCTTTTAACTACCACTACACAGGAAAATGCTTATAATTTTAAGAAAGTAAAAAGAAATATAGAACTCTAAATTATGATTCCAATTTTATGTGAAGAAAATATATACCAGGATACATATTTAAGCATGATAATAAAGACAGATACTATTTGTTGAAAATAGTTGGTACCATGCCAAGAATTTTTTAATTATTCTACTGCATCCCCAAAATTACTCCATAAAGTTTATATTACAATCATATGCTATATAATGATATCAGTCTGATAGTGACAGACTACATATATGATGGTGGTTCCATAAGATTATAATGAGCTGAAAAATTCTTATCACTTAGTAGTTTTACTGTACCTTTTCTATGTTCAGATATACAGATATTTGCTGTTGTGCTACATTTGTCTGCAGTATTAAGTATAGTAATATTCTATGTGAGTTTGTGGTCAAGGAGTAATAGGCTAATCCTTACAGCCTAGATGTGTAGTAGGCTTTGCCATCCAGGTTTCTGTTAGCACTGTTTATGATGTCCACACAGTGATGAATAGGTTCATGATACATGAGGTTAAGCTACATGTGACTCTATACTTACACCTATTTTACAGATGGGAATATTAGACTTAAATTATGATGGGACTTCAAAAAATTGTGGAAAAAATGGAATGAAAAGATTATTTGGATGCAAAAACATTTTGACATTTATACATAGATTTTTCATAAATGTTCATTTTTCATGAACTTATACTCTTTGTTTGCATGAATTTCAGAATTCTTTAATTCCATTTTCATGAACTTGTTGAAGTACCCTTGTATTTGCCCAAAGTCACAAAGCTAGTTAACTGGTAGAACTAAACTCAGGTCTGTTTGATCCTGGAATACACTAATTAATTTATAAAATGTTTATAGAAGGTCCTAGTAAGTACCAAGCAGTGTTTAATCCACTGGGAATATAATAGTAAACACATCCACATACTCTGCTTTAGAAAGTTGACCAAAAGGATCTATATCCAAAATTAATAGTTAGAGTGCTTGGATAGTAGGATTTGATGTGATGTTTATTTTCTTCAGTATGTTAATCTGAACTTTCTATGTTATTAAACAGATGTATTATGAGTATATACACATACAATTATCTCTACTATATTAAGTCAGGGAAAAAAAACAAACCTTCCACAAACTTAAGACTGTCCTAATGTACTTTTATCAGAATGTTTGAATGTATAAATAAGAAAGAGGGGAATAGGTATTCAATAGGCCAAATAGTTAAACACTGTTACTTCCCCTCCAAAATGACATGTATCACGTATATGCATTTTTAAACTCATATCGGTGACCTTTTTTACAATTTCTCATTTAATGCAGACAAATACAAGATTCTTCAAAATGTTTGTGGAAAGTAGAATTAAAACATATTTCTTGGTACATGAAAATTTTGAAATCCTTGTACAGTTTTTCCAAGAATTTTTTGAAGACTCATTGTAGAAGCAACACTCATTGGTGTTTTGTGTACCACCCCTCCTAGGTACCACTGATACAGAAATCAGACATACTTCTCTCAAGGTAGTGAACTGAATCATGTCTCCATCAAAGTCATGAATCCTTAATCCTAGTACCTCAGAATGTGATTAGATTTGGAGCAGGTATTTAGTTGTTAAAGAGATAAAAATCAAGTCTTTGGGGCCGGCGCCATGGCTCAACAGGCTAATCCTCCGCCTAGCGGTGCCGGCACACCGGGTTCTAGTCCTGGTCAGGGCTCCGGATTCTGTCCTGGTTGCCCCTCTTCCAGGCCAGCTCTCTGCTGTGGCCCGGGAGTGCAGTGGAGGATGGCCCAAGTCCTTGGGCCCTGCACCCCATGGGAGACCAGGAGAAGCACCTAGCTCCTGCCATCGGATCAGCGCGGTGCGCCGGCCGCAGCGCGCCGGCCACGGCAGCCATTGGAGGGTGAACCAACGGCAAAGGAAGACCTTTCTCTCTGATCTCTCTCTCACTATCCACTCTGCCTGTCCAAAAAAAAAAAAAAAATCAAGTCTTTGGGAGGGGGGCTTATCCTGATAATAACTGATGTCATTCTAAGAGGTTAAGACACGCATATAGAGGAAAAATCATGTGTACACATGTGGGAAAGTAGGCCAGCTATACTCAAGGAGAGAGGCCTTAGAAGGAACCAGCCCTGCTGACGTCTCTCTCTCTCTCTCTCTCTCTCTTTTAAGATTGAAAGGCAGAGTTATATAGAGGCAGAGGCAGGAAGAGAGAGAGAGAGAGAGAGGTCTTCCACCCACTGGTTCACTCCCCAGATGTCTGCAATGGCCAGAGCTGTGCCAATCTGAAGTCAGGAGCCAGGAGTTTCTTCTGGGTCTCTCATGTGGGTTCAGGGGTCCCAGGACTTGTGCCATCTTTTACTGCCTTCCAAGGCCATAGCAGAGAGCTGGATCAGAAGTGGAGCAGCAAGGTTTCAAACCATTGCCCACATGGGATGCCAGTACTGCAGACGGCAGCTCTACCCGCTAGGCCACAGCACTGGACCCCTGCTGACCTCTTAATCTTGGACTTCTAGCCACTGTAACTGTGAAAAAATAGATTCCTATTGTTGAAGCTACCCAGTCTGTGGTATTTTGTTCAGGGAGCTCTAGCAAACAAACAGAGTTCTATTTCTAGTGAAAAGTTCAAACAGGCAAACTGTAGTGATATAATAGAGTTACATCCAGGACTGTATTATTGAAAAGAAGAAGTAAGAATTACCTAGCTTCAACAAATCAGGTTCCTTTATAGGAAGTTCTGTATTCTGCTTATCAAATCAGTATTTTTGTGCAACAAATACCCATAGAAAAATAGGCTCCATGGTATGTAAAGATATGCATATATATATATATATATATAGGCATTATTGATTAAAGAAGAATTAAGAGTGACACATATGAATGTTTCCAAATTTGAGGAAGGCTTCTTAATATTTCTAATCTCAAGCATGATCAGACTTGAAAGGGTATCACCTTGACTTTCTTCCTGCAAGTGTCTTTGTGAGTATTTGTGAATGTGTGTATGTGTAAGTTTTCCCAGTTATCTTTCTGTTTGACTCTACTTCTCTGGTTATGTGACTCTGCTTATTTCCATCCTTTCCCAAAAGTTGGTCAGTATAAAACTGCTTTATACATTGGTATTCTTTAACTTATCTAAATAAGGGGTATCAGATTCCATTTTTATTTACAAGCACATGAGTTGTTTTTGTTTTTAAGATTTATTTTATTCATTTGAAAGGCACAGTTACATAAAAAGAGAGGGAAAGACAAAGAGAGATAGAGAAAGAGAGAGACAGAGAGAGAGAGAATCTTTCATCCACTGGTTCACTCCCAATGACTGCAACAGCTGGGGCTGGGCCAGGCTAAAGCCAGGAGCCAGGAGCTTCTTCCAGGTCTCCCACCATGGGTAGAGAGGCCCTAGTACTTGGGTCATCCTCTGCTGCTTTCCCAGGCAGGTTAGCAGAGAGCTGGACTCAAAGTGGAGCACGAGGGACTGGAATCGACACCCATGTGAGATGCCAGTGCCACAGACAGCAGCTTTACCCACTCCGCCACAATGCTGGTCCTCACGAGTTGTGTTATACATGGTTTTTGCATACTTTCATCTTTACCTTCTGTTGCTATAGTAACTTTGAATCGAATGAATTTTTTCTCTCTAGTGACTGGGCCTGAGGAGATTCTAGCTTCACAGTTCAGCTCTCACGTGATCTTAGGAAAAGTGCCTAGCTTCTCTGATGTTTTTTGTCATCTGTGTGGTAGTGAATTCCTATCACTGAAATTATTGTAAGAGCTAAATACCAGAGGGGAGCAAGAAGTAAGATTTTATTTTGAAGCTAAATCTCTGTTAGTCTGTGCCTTTAGAATTCACAATTCCTGGCCGGCGCCGCAGCTCACTAGGCTAATCCTCCGCCTTGTGGCGCCGGCACACCAATCCTGTCCCGGTTGCCCCTCTTCCAGGCCAGCTCTCTGCTGTGGCCAGGGAGTGCAGTGGAGGATGGCCCAAGTGCTTGGGCCCTGCACCCCATGGGAGACCAGGAGAAGCACCTGGCTCCTGCCATCGGATCAGCGCGGTGCGCCGGCCGCAGTGCGCCTACCGCGGCGGCCATTGGAGGGTGAACCAACGGCAAAAGGAAGACCTTTCTCTCTGTCTCTCTCTCACTGTCCACTCTGCCTGTCAAAAAAAAAAAAAAAGTTTAAAAAAAAAAAAGAATTCACAATTCCTTTCATGTTTCTATTTGAGACTTTTCTTTTCGTCTGAAGTTTTCCTTGGCATTCTTCCCTACCTTCCCTTCCTTTCTGTTTTTTTCCTTTTTGGCATAAGTCTCACAGAAGATAAACAGGGTAAAAACTTACATGCCATAGTGCTTCTCTCAGCCAATCGCATGCTCTAACTTCCCCCCTCCTTTCATTTGTCAGTCAGCATGTATTTAGCCAGGGCTCCTAGGGCGTGGAGGACTGTAGAGGTAGCTGATGCTTAGATGCTTAATTCCACTTCTCAGTTACCCAAGCCTGTCCTTCCAGTTTACAAATGGAAATCCAATCCCTGCTGGAACAAGAAATTCTTCTGTGTTAATCCTGTGTTAATGAGTTTGTTAAATTAGTCTGTGCTGACACAGAGAAGAGAGTACTGTGTTATATGTAAGAGACATCAGTGCGTAATCTATGCATAACTGCAGGGTACAGATGAGAAAGATGCTCTTCAGTGCAGTGAGGGGGATCAGGTTGGGCCAGTATTTGCGCTCAGCTGCTCATTTAAGGAAGGCGCAAGGGTCATTTTTCAACAAAGAGAATTTCTTTACTAACTAAAATTCCTTTCACTGTTCACATTTGAAAGAAGTTAATGAAATAGTTTAGTCTTTTAATGGACTGTCCTTTTAATTTGTTTATTAATAGTGAACCTTATGCCAGAAAGTTTTTAAAAAACATTTTTAAGAATAAATGAAATATAATCTAAGCTGCAAAAGGTGTGTGGGAGAGATGGATGACAATCATGGCTGAGTCGGTTAGAAATGTCGCTAGCGCTGAGACTGGGCAACACTGCCCATAATGGCACACACACTTGCCAGTGGTTAGGCTTGCCACTTGTCTTTTAACCTTCTCATGGTGTACAAATAAAGCAAGTTTTGCAGCTTACTGCACAATAAAACTGTTGCTCAAGGGAAGCAGAAGTGTTCTTGTTACAATAATCTGATCAGAATTTTTCCAAGGAGTTCATGTGAGCTAACTCCTGTGGTCTAACTCCTGTGCTAACTCGTGTGGGCAGCAACCTGCAAGGAGAGCGAGGGAGCATTTGATGAGCTGGCCCTGTAACGGCTGTGGGGGGTGGGCAGGGGTCAGGCCCAAGTGCTCTGATTTTTAGAATCCAGTTCTCTGCCAGTCTGACTTGATCGCAACACATATTTTAGAAAATCTAACAAGAGGCTGTGTGTTCCTTAGTCAGTTACCCTTAAAAGGCATTGTTCTTCCTGGGTGAACTTTATTGTGAGTGCATATTAGCACTAACACTTTAACAGAATGAGGGGTTTGTGGTTGGATTGGCTTCTTTTGAATACTCAGGAGCCAAATAAGGTTATTGGCTTTGGGGGCCATTCAGCCTTAGGGATGAGCTGAAAAGGGCCTTAATAAAAACGTTACCTTTTTTGGTAGATTGTGCTGAACCTGCTTTAAGGCCATATCAGTTGCAGTATAAAACCCCATACCCATGCTATGGTCACAGTAAATGTAGCCTGGAAGATTCTTCATATATATGTATAACTAGATACCTACCTGAAGGAGAAGCTCAGGGCACTCGGAAAAGCGTGTCTGACCTTGAGCTGTGTGACTTCTCAGTTATCTTCAAAGATAATCTACTTGCCAGATACACACTGAGAAAATTAAGTGCAGAAACTTGTTTAGCAGGATAGCTATTTATATTCCAGTTTAAAATGAAAGGCCAGGCTATCCAAAGTCTTGTATTTGATTTCAGAATACTGACCTATCGCCCTTTCTTTTCTGGCAGGAATTGGTTAACAAATGCATTCCTTGTTAGTCATAACAAAGTGTAGTGTCCTAAAGTTTTAAACTAATAAACTACTTATCTCAAATTTAAGAGTGCTGCATGAGGCAGCATGGGTTATTAAGAAGAAACCAAGAGGCTAGAAAATATCTTCTTATTCCCCAAAAGACAATTTTAGTCATTTAAGAGCTTTTCTTTTTCCTGAGTCTTGTAAAATTAGATGCTGGTTCTGCAAAAATATCAGTATCTTTGCAAAGATTTTCCCAATAGGAGGTAGTTACCAAGCATAGGTGATATTATCATCAGAGACTTAGAAATTCTATGACTTGTCCTGTTAATAATCTGCCTGGAACTCCAGTTTCAGATGCTTACTAGCAGTTCACCTTGTGGCACTCAGTGATGATAACTGATGGTACTGAGATCAAAGGTAGAACACAGCTGACCAGAGCAGTACACTGGAAATCAGGCCACATGCAGCTTCTGGCCTTGGCTCAAGCACTGAGTTTCTATCTGTGGTATCTTTTGAAATTCTGTATCTCAGCTCCTCCATCTGTTAAACCAAACTCTCTTAATAACAGCCCTGGTCTATCTCACAGGAATGTTGCATGGACAAATTAGATAAGTGTAAAAGTGCCCTGGAGGGAAAGCCACTCTATGAATAAAAATTAGTGTGGGCTAGCTACTGAAAAGTATATTGCAGAGGCTCGAATGGTTGTCTCTGTAGGCTCCATGACAAGATAAGCCTTCATAATGGATTCCTGTCAAGCAAACCCAGCCCATCTTATCAGTTCGTGACTGCATAGTATTTAATGAAAAAATATCTCTTTACAAACATTTGTTACCATGATACCCGTGTGCATTAAAAAGCAGTCATGTTTAAGGGAAGGAGAAGGGGAAAGTTGCTAAACAAGGGTATTAAAATTTTGATTATGTCAGGTGAATAAGTTTCAGAGCTGTATGGTGCAACATTGTCCCTGTAGTAAACAGTACTGAATTGTATACTTAAAAATCCCTTAAGAGAGTAGATCTTATGTTAAGTGTTCTTAGTACAATAGATACTTTAAAAAAATCAGTCATGTTTAAGTTAAATAAAACCTTTCCAGCTGGCCTCAAACCATCCATAATACTCAGTTTGGAGTCCATGTAGTCAGTTTGGAGAGTGAGAATTTGATGTGTTTTGTAAAGCTGAGAAATAAGAATATGATATGAAAATGTAGAAGAGAAATTGACTATTTTCTCAGATGATAATTAGCATTTTTAAGACTGACATTACCAAACAGATTTCTTTTTTTGCTTATTTTATAGAACATCAAACTGTCAACTCGGCTTAAACTGGATTTCTTTTTCTGGATACTTTATTTTCTGTCACAGTTAACATCCCCATTTTCCTAATCATGACCTGGACAGACTGGCTCAGTGTAGCTCAGTAAAACGTACCACTGGAACACCCTCAAGCCAGGAAAAGAGTGTTGAGGAAGGGTGGTCCTTCATGAGGAAATCCCATAAGTACTCATACACTACTTTGTTTGAATCATTGTGTCCATTTTTAAGACATACAGATTTACTTATTTATTTGTTATTTGGAAGGACAGTATTACAGACAGAGAGGGAGATCTGCATGCACTAGGTCACTCTGCCCAAATGGCCACAAAAGACATAGCTGAGCCAGGCCAAAGCTAGGAGCCAGGAACTCCATTCTGCGTCTCCCACGTGGGTGGTAGGGGCCAAGACACTTGGGCCATCATCCACTGGTTTCCTAGGCATATTAGCAGGGAGCTGGATTAGAAGCAAAGCAACCAGGATCCTAACTGGTGCTCAGTATGCGATGTAGGCCTCACAAGTGGCAGCATAACCCACTGTGCCACAGTGCTGGCCCCTTGCTGTATAAACTTAACAGCATGCCTGTGTTCAGTTCTTCAGAAGAAAAATTAAATAAATATTTCTTTCATTGGACATTGCATAAAAGAGGTCCTATCTAGGACAACTTTAGAAACTTTCATTCTTGAGCTAAGTTGATCTCTTTTCTTCTGGCAGGGGCCCATTCCTGGTGGCACTGGGGAAATCTTGGCATCCAGAAGAATTTAACTGCGCTCACTGCAAAAATACAATGGCCTACATTGGATTTGTAGAAGAGAAGGGGGCCCTGTACTGTGAGCTGTGCTATGAGAAATTCTTTGCTCCTGAGTGCGTTCGATGCCAAAGGAAGATCCTTGGAGTAAGTATTGGAAACACTTTTATCCTTAGTGAGTTTTAAAGCAAAATAGTATTTTGATTCTTCCATCATGTTTACTTTTTTTATTTTCTTTTAGCTTTACTAGCGTCTCTGCTTTCATCCCTATTTATTATTATAAAGCAAAACTAAACAGACCTGTGTGGAAGGATATCAGACTCATGGGGTTAGGTTGTCTTTGGTTTTGTCTTACTGAATGTTGGCTTGTCTGGTGAAAAGTCTAGCCACTGTGGGGAAAAAATAATTTACTGTGGGTGTGCTACCCACCAGGACCCTGTTTGCTCAGGACTGAAGAGGTCGCCTAGGACCACACACATCAGACCTCTCAGAGCTGACACTTTCACTGTTTTAAATTAAATTCCATAGTTTTTATGAGAGCAGCATTTCCCCACTTGTCAGGGTTCAAGCACAGGACACTGATCTCATGAAATATATAAAATGTGAGCCTTATAAATGACATATTTTTCTTGAATGCATATAATGTTTAAAAATATAACCACAGTTTTATGAGTACACATGTGATAGAAAAATAATTTCAAACCACACTTTTTTTTTGTTTTGCAGAAAGGGAGTAATTTAGGACTCATTTACACAATAAATAATGATGAATAAATTACTTTCATGTTCTGGAATACCTAGTTTGCAATTATATAATGAGCATTGGGCATCTCATATAGGTGACCAGGAGCTATAATTTGGTGTTTTGTTTTTTGCCTTTTTTTTTTTTTTTTTTTTTACAGGCAGAGTTAGACAGTGAGAGAGAGAGAGAGAGACAGAAAGGTCTTCCTTTTATGTTGGTGCACCCCACAAATGGCTGCTACGGCTGGCGCACTGCACCGATCTGAAGCCCGGAGCCAGGTGCTTCTCCTGGTCCCCATGCAGGTCCCCAAGCACTTGGGCCATCCTCCACTGCCTTCCTGGGCCACAGCAGAGAGCTGGACTGGAAAAGGAGCAACCGGGACAGAATCCGGCGCCCCAACGGGGACTAGAACCGGGGGTGCCGGCGCCGCAAGTGGAGGATTAGCCAAGTGACCCGTGGCGCCGGCCTATAATTTGATTTTAAGAGCAGCCAAGATGTCTGGCCTCACACAAAAGTTGGAAAAGCTTGCTGAATTCTAATTGATACTCTCAATATGAGAATATGGGTACAAATAATCCATCTAATTTGTATTAATTGTGAGGAGAGTTAGTATAAATTATTGAGTAGTCGTAATTTTAGGGTACATCTTTAAATGGGTCTAAAACTTTAAAGACACCTAAAATATATCATCTGAAGTATTTCTCTTGTTAATTTGTATAGTATGTTATGAACAAAGGAGTAGAATAGTTCAGCCTGTACCCTCCCAAATGATGACAAATACTTTATTAGTAGGAAGTACATTAATACTGTTTTAGTGTATAACTGTGTTCCATGGATTCTAGAATAACTAATAAAACAAAGCCAAGTAGGAGTCTTAGTAAGGTTCTGGAAAATGGAAGTCATCCAGGTTCAGAGATGAGCCAGGACCCAGTAACAGGATGGAGCCTCTGGAGTATGTTTTCATTGTTTGATTACCTGTTAAAGAAGGAATAGTACTCTGTCTCAAGGATAGGAAGGGAAGTTTGTGCCAGAGGCCTTGAGAAATAATTTGGTTCAGTGTATGTTTGTTATAAATGTTCTTGGTGATAATTTTGCATTGAAATATGTGCCATTTCATCCTGTTGTTTTTCAACAGTGAACTGTTGCATTTGTATAAAGTATATAGAAATAATAATGGCTAACACTTCATTCTATATCCTTTTCTTTTGATAAACTCTTATACAAGAAAATACTTCACTCACCCATATATTTACCAGTCAGAATTACTCTTAATCTTATGATTTATTTTCTTTCAGTTTGCTCTTTATTTAAGTAATTCATTTACAAAATTGTAATCTTACTTTATGAATGGCATTCTCTTTTTTGACAAATATTATGGGAAAAATAACTTTGCATGTTTTGAGCTGTTCTTCAAAAGTGATTTTTAATGGCTTCATCTCTTTTTCTCAATTCAAAGAAATAGTCCTTTGCAAAACAAATTCCACAAAACTTCTTTTGCTAATTAAAATATGGCTCAAGTCTTTAATATTTTGTGTACTCAACTATAGGGCCTTGTTGACTAGAATCCACACTCTGTGCTTCAAGTTTTATACACTCATTTGAATCATGGCGGATTTATACTGACTGCATTACTGCTCCTGTGATGCACCAAAATACAGCTTTTTTTTTTTTTTTTTTTTTTTTTTTTAGTTTTTAAATATTCCTTCTCACTTCTTCTGTGACAATGTCTAGATACTACTTTTGTGAATTAATGTTTCCTGGCACCCTTTAAGAGAGAGCAACATGTATTGTAGCAAGCACTTAGGAATGTATTGTATTTATGTACTGTATGTTTACTATCTAAATAACATAGTAATCATCTTTTAAGTAGGTTTGTTGATTTGTTTCTGGGAAAAGCACAAATATTACAGTGCATTGATTTAGATGATTTGTGAGTGTGTCCTTACATTTCTCCTTCTACTTAGATGAGAAGCCCAAGGCAAAGATGAAACATGGAACTAATGTTTTTTAAAATTTTCAAAGCCTAGAGAGAGAGAGAGAAGCAGACGGCTGCTCCATCTACTGTTCCCTCCACAAATGCCTGCAACAGCTGGGACTGGGCTGTGCCAACCCCAGGAGCCTAACGCTCAATCTCAGGTGTCAGGGACTCACCTGCTGCCTCGCATTTTAGCAGGAAGCTAGAATCAGGAGCTGAGCCAACACAAGGACCCCACTGCTCTGATCTGGGATGTAGGCATCCCAAGAGACGTCTTCATTGTTGTGCCAAACAGCCACCCCATGTGTGTCTACTTTGGGTTAACTTTATAGCATTGTACTGGTACAACTGTTAGAATAAGTATTTGTATATTTATTGCCATCATCTTTACATCCAATTACCTTTTCCTAACAGGAAGTCATTAATGCCTTGAAACAAACTTGGCATGTTTCCTGTTTTGTATGTGTGGCCTGTGGAAAGCCCATTCGTAATAATGTTTTCCACTTGGAGGATGGTGAACCCTACTGTGAGACCGGTAAGATTATGAAACTGTTGGTTTGTTGAGTTTTAAATAAAGTTAAAACATTAGCCCTTATGTTGCTATAAAGTTGATGGAAAGTATTAGGCCAAATATTTTTTCTAATTGTTTTGGGGATATTTAACATCACTCTAAACATATAGCAGAAAAAGTATGTAAAGTTTTTATGTGACTGTCAAAGTAGATATTCCCTCCTTCATTATGAGAATTGATAATGTAAGTATCACTTAATAGGAAACATATTTTGCTTAAATCTCCAATAATTTATGGATTTAAATTCTACCAAGTCATATAGCTTAAAACCAGTTCATATAGACCAGTGGTAAATTTTGAATAGTTATAAACATGAGAAATATTCAACTTTAAACTGTTGGTATCAGTTTGCTCTTTAAGGCAACTACCTTGAAAATAAACTTGAAATCCTTTATTACTTTTAGTGAATAAGAGGGAAATCATGACCTAGATTGTTCCCTTGGTAAAACTTTTTTAAACAAATTGGGCTTTACAAACCTTTCTGCTACTTTTTGTCTTAGTGAACTCTAAATGCTTGCTTTCCCTTCCCAAAGTCTGTAAGTGAACTTTCATCAACTTATACATGTTTCAAAATATAAAATAGGTTTCATCCCTCCACTGGCTACTACTACATTCCCATTATCAGGTTTTTGTTTTATTCTACCTTGAAATTCTAAAGTGGGATTCTGGAAGGAAGGAAGACTTCAGAGTAGGCAAGTAAAAGCAATAGTCAGCTTCTAACGTGGAGTAAGATCAGCATTACTCAGCCCTTCTTTGTCACTCAGTTACTTACTTCTATCTTCCTGTTGGCTCCTTAATGAAGACCATCCTGGATCTATTCCAGATTGTCCACCACGGAGCCTTAGAAATTCCAGCAAAGTATCCCATGGGCCATTGTGAAACCATCTGGGCTACAAGCCACCTACGCTGATTGAATGAGAATATTTCACATTTTGTAATACCACTTACTTTTTCAGAAGAAAGAACTGGTTTTGTTGGTTGATTGGAATTGGGTTGCTTGTTTTGAAAGCTTTGAAAGACAGTTTGACCAAGTGACAGATAGTCCCTTTCTGGCCAAACACATAAAAAACTATCCTTATTATCTAACGCATTCTAAGAAGTTATATTTCAAAAACCCAAAGAATTGCTTTTAGAAATGGAAATGTTATTAAATATTTATTTAAATGTTGCTTCTAATTAACTTACTCTATTTTTGTTCTTCTTTAACTATGCCAACCAGTTCTTAACACAGCCTTCCCCCATCCCAATCAGTGGTCACTTTGCACTGTCCCTGAACCCATGCCCATTTTGGACTCTGTTCTTACCCCGTTCTTCCCATATCCAATCTAATTTGTAAATCCTGGCAGTTCTACCCCCAGTGTATATTGCAGTCATTCATTTCTCCCTGTCTCCACTTGCTTTCACCCTTGCGTGGATATTGTAATTGCTACCTAAATGGTTTATAGTTTTTCTCCCCACCCTGAAATGGCAGTTACTGAACAACTACAGTAATGTATTTTTTAAATATGAATCATATTGTACTTACTATATAAAGTAGCACAAAAATTATTCTGCATCATGCCATCTTTTTGCTTCATAGCACTTATTACAACCTGAAATTATTTATCATCATTTATTTACAAAATCAGTAAACAATGACACCTTGTTCCCAGGGAGAATGTCCAGAGAGAATGCTCTTTCTGAGGGTTTGAGCACTGTACTCCAACAGTGCCTAGAGCAGGGTCTTGCACACAGTGGGACTCCATGTATACGTGTTAAACAGATGTCACTAAGAAATATTGAAAATGGAAGCTTGCTAAAAGAAAGGTTGCGATCAAATTGCATATTATAGCCTACTTAGCACTTCAGTCTAGGTTGGCTAAACAGTGCGTAAGGCCAAAAGGGGAACCAGGAGTAGTCCACACAGTAGTGAGGATAGCTTCATAATAGAAAAGTGAAAATGCTAGTAAATTCTAATTTATTGTAGAGAAATATCTTGTCAGAACTTTTTTTTTTTTCAGAAGGAAACCCTGTTTAATATTTTATTGCACTAATCTGTATCAAATAAACGGTGTTCTCTGGCTAAGAATGTCCAACATGAAGTAGTAAAATTGAAATGAAATTGTAGCAAAAGAAATTGTGGCTGATATTGCTGTGCTACAATCCAGCTAGAAAAAGTCATGGCACTTATTTGTAGGCATTTCCCATAACTTAAAAAATTTATTTGAAAGGCAGAGAGACAGAGATCTCTCATCTACTGTTTCTCTATAAATGCCCACAATATGTGGGGCTCGGCCAGGCCAAAGCTATGAGCTGAGAATGCAAATCTGTGTTTGCCATCCGGGTGGCAAGTACTTGAGCCATCACCTCTTCCTTCCGGGGTGCGCATTAGCTGGACACTGGAATTGGGAACAGAGCCAGGACTCAAACCCAGCCACTCAAGTATGGGATACAGAAAGTGGCATCTTAACCACTGTGCCAAATGCCCACCTGTCCATAGCTTTTAGTTTTACCAAGTCAGATACACTATGAAATTTGCCAATATGATATTTGTTCTTGATTTATATTCATTAGTCTTATTTTACTAGTCATTGGAAGTCCCCTTAAATTTCTTTGAAATAGTGTCATGTCTGTTGATAACTACTCAGAAAACAATGTTCTTTTTACATAGTTGGGCATTCAAGTAGCTGGAGAGAAGTAAGAGGTATAACAGAAAAATGTAATGAAGAACGTTAACTTGTATAAATCATGCTTACCAAAGGAAACCTAAAACATGGTAAACTTGTATCTCAAACCAAATATGCCATCTCCTGAGAATTTTCTGATTATCCGTATCTTCAACATCGCCTTTAATGTAGTTTTGTTGCTATTCTCAAGGCACTGTCATTCTAGAGCTCCATTGTATTTAAATGATGTCTCTCTCTCCTACCCAACACAGATTATTATGCCCTCTTTGGTACCATCTGCCATGGATGCGAATTTCCCATAGAGGCTGGCGACATGTTCCTGGAAGCTCTGGGCTATACCTGGCATGACACTTGCTTTGTATGCTCAGTAAGTAAACTCTTACTTCCCAAGTAGTACAACCAGTTCTAGCCTGTACAGAATGGAAATAGCAGCTCTCGGATCTTTCAGTCCTTCAGACCTAAAGGGAAAACAGTTTTACAGTGATTTTTTAAAAGTTGTTTATTAAAAATTATGGTGCTTTTTGAAGTTATTTGGCTGGAAGTAAAATCTTCGCTCCTCAGAGAAAATACTAGCCATACATTTTGCTTATAGGGAAAAGTTTTCTATTCTTAAAACAGTAAGAGTCCTTTATCTTTTTTTTTTTTTAACACTCTCTTGTATTAGTGCTTTTTGTAGTTTTTTGGAAATATTAGGTGTGTCTTTAAATAGAAATAAATAATTATAAAATTATATTATTACATTAACACTTGGAATAAACTATATATAGATTTATTTACTTCCTAGCCAAAAGCCCATGAATATTCTTTTCTTTTTGAGACTAATTGTGTAATAAAATATTTACTTATTTCATTTGCTATTGTAATATGTTTGGCTTTATGTTGAATGGTTAGGCTTCACAGATTAAACATTAACTTAAGATATAATTTTTGAATTTAGAAAGCAAATATCCAGCATGCTTAATTCCTTTTGTTAGAGTTAATATATCTAAGTTTCCAGTACCCATTGTGTTGGAGGGGTAAGGAGTGTTAATTGAAGCCGAGTGATTGCCCCAGACATTACCAGTGATTCCCTTTCTTCTTCACCTCACTCGTCTCTCAGTCTTCATAGCTTCATATTTTATAAAAAAAAAAAAAAAAAAAAAGCAACTTGTAGCAGACTGACCTTTTTCTGTTCTGAGTGGAGTTGCTCATGAGGATGCTGCAATTTACAAGGTCAGTGGCAAAGACAAGAAGGCATAAACATGGGTAGTTATCTGCCCTGTATGGTGCCGCAGCCAGGTGGAGACCTGCAGTTTTCAATACAAGGAATAAGAAAACACATGACATCTCAGGTGTTCTAGGCCTGTGTGTTTGGTTGCAGCCTAAAGTTGTGCATGGGAGGGTTTGGCAAGGCAATTGAGTCATGTTTTCTTTTTAGTGCTTTGGGTCTCTACAACAGGAGGTGGATTTAAAGCACTGATTTGAAATTCAGGATAGAAAATATAATGTGACCTCTTTATGTGTTAATCTTTTCATTGGGATGGTTTTCCTCCTAATAAAGAAAAGTAGTGATTCAGTGCTTTAAATAAATTAAAATATATCCCAGGGAAAAGTCACAGTAATAATAAATAATATAAATACAATAATATATAATAATATAAATATAATAATAAATATTATAAATAATAAATAATAAAATATATCCCAGGGAAATGTCACAGTAATGGTAAAATCTCTAACAAAACCAGCTACATGATTTTGTCTTATCACTCACTGGAGGGGGGGGGCATATTCTCCTCCGGCACATTTGGTAAAACACTGTCATTCACTTTAATCTTTATTTTTCAGGTGTGTTGTGAAAGTTTGGAAGGTCAGACATTTTTCTCCAAGAAGGACAAGCCACTTTGCAAGAAACATGCTCATTCCGTGAATTTTTAAGTCTACAGTTCAGAGGGAGAAATTTGAAGAGAAAGAAGAGAATTAAAGTTACCAATTACTTTTAAATTTAATATTTATATGGAGTTTTGAAAAAATAATAGTGGCCCTGAAGGAATAAATTCCAGCTCTAAAAACTAAGTCTGTGAGGAAATATTTGGCTTCATAAAGAAAAGAGACAGTTTGGCATTTAATACTACTTTTTCCTGTATTTTCTGCCCATAAAATAACCTTTATAAAAATCAATTTCCTGGTTGACTATTAAATTCATCTTAGAATACATTAGTAAAGAATTAAACTTTAGAGTAAAAGCTCCAACCTCTTGACTGAAATAATTATACTTTCTTTCCTTGTTGAATAGTTATGAATAAATCTGCAAAAGGCAATAAAAATGCCTTAAGCTTTATTAATAAGAGAAAGATTGGGTTTTTTTAATACTATTGTTTACCTTTCAAACAGTAAATAGTTAAAACAGACTTTTATCAGTGGTAGGTATCAGCTATTTTTAAAACCATGTGCACATTGTTTTTTCTTAGAGTTGATCATTTCTGATAGGAAAAGGCCAATGAGGTTTTGGATCAAAATGTGATGCCAATAAGAGAGATTACATGCTTCTCTCATTTCCTCTCCCCATAAAAGCTACCATATAGTTTCTGCATTAGTAAATAAGAGATTGGTTTGGGGATGTGATAAAATCTAGATTTTTTTCTTTTAGTTTTCTCTTATTAATATTTGAAACATTTCCAAATGTGATTGCAAACTTTGAAAAGCTTTGATTCATAAGGCTTTGGTAATTTAGGAAGGGAATATGAATAATTATTCCGATTGGCCCATTACGTGTTTTCTTCATTTGGGCCAATAATTATGTATGTGGATACCACACAGAGACAGAGGAGCGATTGTGGTAAACCATGGATCCTGTTGATATTTTCCAAGTGAGAAAACAGATTTTGCCATTTGGTAGTTTTTCTCTTTGTTTCCTTTTTGTTTCTAGAGTGGATGAAAACCCATGGTCCCACTGAATTATAATTTGAATTTGCTGAGAAAGGCGCTTTTTGAAGTTGAGACAGCGTCCCAAGTCCTTCCTGCCCCATCACTCATGAAAGACTCCCCTGCATTGTGTGCATGTTTGTTATAGAGGAGGTGTTAGACTACAATATTTGTTTAACCTCTCTAAGAACTTTCAAGGTGTCTGACCTGAAAGCTGTTAATTTATGGTCTAGCAGACTTATATTATAGAGATAATAATTAACTGGGGATAACAGAATGGGAAGGGGGACACAAAGTGGCAAACTTCTCCACTAGCAACCTCAAAGTACCTCCTCACTGCATCGGGGAGGGAGGCGGGAAGTGGCTTTTGAAATAAAGTGCTGGAATTAAATTGTGCATTGTATCTCATCGCTGCTGAAACCACCTGTAGAAGACTTGCTGGCTAATGTGCATTGCCACAGATCTTTTGCTTTCTACAATACAAAATAAGTTGGTAGTTTAGTTTTGATGTAATAAGGTATTTTTGTTGTTGTTTGGTTGTGCCTTTTTCAATTATGTTCCAAGGTAGTATTTGATAAGTCAGAGACATTTGGGTGTTTTCTCCTAAGAATTTGATTTGACCTGAATTTTATATAAAGTTATATTAAAGGTATCATTTTGATTAGACCTTTCTTCCTATATATTATTCTTGGAGCATCAAGTTGCATTTCTCCAAATTTTATACCTGAAAGAGTAATGTTGCTTCCTAATTTATCATTTTGTCTTTGTGCTTTGTCCATCTCTTCTGTGGCAGATTTGTATATCTGTTCCTAAAGCAGTCAATCCTGTGAAATGCATATTGAATTGACCGTGACCCAGAAGAGTCTCTGTAGTTTCCAGTGAGGAATGCCATATTTAATTCACCAGCATTAATCTTCTAATAACTGGCAGAGCACTTTATTCTTCTGGTGAGCTCCCTGAATATTTATTTTTCTGATTATAAATATTCCATGTCAGTAGCATTTTTTTATTAATTCACTGTAGAGCATTTACTTTTAGTCTCTCTAGATGTATATTTCAGAATTCTATGCTTGTTATAAGACAAACTCAATCTTAGTACATGACTCAGAAAATTTAGATTTTCCATTTTCAGGATTTTAGTGATAGGTTCAGATGTGTCATTTTATTTTGACTTACATGAACTGAGTATTTCCTGGTGAGGTAGCAGCCTAAAAATTATCCCCTGTGCTTAACACTTATCATAGTATACATATTTACTATCGATTAAAGTTACATTTAGAGTCTAAAACTAAAACCTAATCACTTGGGCAGATTATTAAGTAGAAATAATAGTTTAAATCTTCAGAATATTAATGCAGCTTTTTGTTCAAAATTATCTGCAACAAAGAAGTACCCTTTTCAAGGGATACTGTGAGTAGGAGCACTTTTGTAGAATGTGAATCTGGTGTTACATTAAACAGTTTGTGGCATTTGGAGTTTGGTCACTCCTGTGGAAGAGAGCACCCTGTCACACACCCGGGAAGGAAGCGAACCGTGTCATTCTACACAAACCCAGGCTGGCTACAGTTTGTCTCCTCACCCCCAATTGTTTAAAGGTATTAGATTTGGATTCTTAATGTATAATTTGCCTTATTTCTTCACCTCTGTCTTCTATGTCTCTACATTTTCAAGTTTGTATATATCTGCTATTCTGCTTCTGGATACATTTTTCTAATTAAAAATCACGAGAAATATAATCAATATAGTAATACCTTAATGTGCACATACTCAATAAATAAATGACTGCAATGGTGACAACAAGCTTTCTGGATTTTCTTTTTGGGTGGTAAGTGCTTCCCATTCAGTTATCATGGCCCCAAACCATGTTCCAGTAGTCACAGGGTAGCACACAGCATAGTAATTCTGAGAATGCCTTTTTTATGATATTTGCTTGTCAAAATATTTTAGAAGCAAAACATTTGAAAATATTTTTATTTTATTTGAGAGAGAGATGCCATCTGCTGACTCACCCCCCCACTTGCCCACAGTGGCTACCCGGGAACTCAGTCCAGGTCTCCTGTGTGGGCGTCAGGAGCCCAATGACTTGAGCCCTCACTGATGCCTCCTGGGATCTGCATTAGCTGGAAGCTGCAGTCAGGCGCAGAGTCAGGCATTGAACTCCACTGTGGGACTCAGGATCCTAACCGCTAGGTCAGGCGTCCCTTATTGTTTACATGTACAGTGTAAACAGTGTGTTTGAATTAATAGGTAAGTAAGCCCCATCTTTGAAAAAATTTGTTAACTTAAATTATTTATTGAAGTAACTTGTCATATCAAGCATTCTATCATAGATTATAATTGAACTCCATAAATCAGCATCTACATTTTCACATTTTGCATTAGTCAGGGTATGTTACTTCATACGTAACTCATCCCAATCTCATTAACTAAGTATTCCCTAACTAGGGAGGCTCACCTCTTCCTCGTTTATTTATTGGTTTGAGTAAGATTTTTTTTTCCAGGGTATAAAGAGGAATGTTTCTGTTGCAGGCTGCATATTGGGAATAAAGGAGAAATTCTAGTCTATTTGCTCACAGTATATTAAACTCCAGAAGCCAAACTTTTAAGGGCATCAAGTCTGCATCTGACATTTTAATAGCTGCTGTTTGGTTTCTATCAATCACGTCATTGCACATTAAAATGCACCGACAAAATAAGAGATCTGTCATTCCTTCGTTAAGAAACAGTAATCCAGTACAAGATTTATAGGCTTAAGTCTCAACTGTGTGTTCACAATAAATCCCCATTCAGTGCTCAAACCAGAGCAGGTCTCCCTGTCGCTCAGTGTTTTTTAGTAAAAATATCCCCAATATAAGATTATCAAAGGTTTTCTTACAGAACTACGTATAAAATCCTTTTGCCAAGCAAAAGCTTAATTTAAGTTAGCGGTTTCCCTTTTTGAGTACTCTCAGACAAGATCTTGATTATATCAGAAACACATAGGTACTGATGTATTATTAGCAGGCCTGGTGTTAATTAGGGAGAATTACCAGAAATAGTTTGCTTCGTGGAAATTTATTACAGGATCACACTTGACCGATGGCAGAATAGGAGTTGCTGAGAGAGAGCAGCTCCCAGTCATAACCACTAATTAATAGGGTGCCAAAATTCCGCAGAGAAAGTTTCATCCCAAGTGTGGGAGGCTCCGAGGGAAAATGGTTCCTTTGCAGGATTTAAAATTTAACAGAGGAAAGGGGCTGGGCCCCGCTACCTAACAGAAATCCCAGGCTGATCGGGTTTTAGGTTCCATGTATGAATGAGAGGATTTAACTCCCTCAACACCAAGGCCAGCAGAGGCTTGTACATTTATCACACTAAGGAGACGTGCATATTTGTAATGTGGCAAGTTCCTGATTCCCCAGGCTGCTGTATAAAGAGAATTTAGAGCAACCTGTTTGTCCATGGTATTAGATCACTGACCCTTAACTCTTGATCCTGCGATCCAGAAGCTGAACAGGGGGCCAGCCACAGGGCTGCATCAGTGATGAGTGGCAGAGGTGAGGCATCAGCGTAGGCAGCGTGTCGCAGCGGTTAAGACACCACTGGGGACTTCCACATCCTGTATCATGGCCGGTGTGGGTCCTGGCTGCTCCACTTCTGATCCAGCCTCCTGCTAATGTGCACCCTTGGAGCAGCAGTCGATGGCGCAAGTGCTTGGGTGTCTGTCACCCACGTGGAAGATCCAAATGGAGTTCCAAGCTCCTGGCTTCGGCCTGGCCCACCCCCGATTGTTGTGGGCGTTTAGGGGGTGAACCAGCAGATGGAAGATCTCTGTCTGTGCCTTTCAAGTGGATTTAAATAATTGAGGCCGGCCCTGTGGCATAGTAGGCTAAGCCTTCTGCAGCATCGGAATCCTATGCGGGCGCCAGTCTGTGTTCTGGCTGCTCCTCTTCTGAACCAGCTCCCTGATAATGTGCCTGAGAAAGCAGTGGAAGATGGCCCAAGTGCTTGAGCCCCTGCACCCACTTGGGCAACCCAGAAGAAACTCCTAGCTCCTGGATTCGGATCAGCCCAGCTCTAGTTGGTTGCGGCCATTTGGGGGAGAGAGGCAATGGATGGAAGACTTTTCTCTCGGTCTCTTCCTGTCTTGGTCTGTAGCTCTCTATCTCAAATAAATAAATAAAATCTTAAAAAGATAATAAAAAACATAAAGATGTGGCCTTTACACATTGAGCATGGTGTTAGAGGAAAGCGGGGTGCATCTAGTGATCCGCAGTGATGGCAGAGCACTGAGAGCAATCCTGCAAAAGCGAAGTTTGCAAGAAGACTTTTTTTTCCCCATACCTTTAATTGTATGTTATCACACAGTAAAGCCTGGGCTGTTGTTTAGTGTAGATGAATGGAAGATTTCCATATCACAAAACCACTGATCACTGTATCTCAAATATGGAAATATCGTTCCCAGGGAAAATGATTTCTGTACCAGGTCCACAACTTGATTGAAATGATCTCTTATGCATCCATGTTTAGGGTCACCATTTCTTTCTTTCTTTCTTTTTTTTTTTTTTTTTTTTTGACAGGCAGAGTGGACAGTGAGAGAGAGACAGAAAGAAAGGTCTTCCTTTGCCGTTGGTTCACCCTCCAATGGCCACTGCGGCTGGCGTGCTGTGGCCGGCACACCACGCTGATCCAGAGCCAGGAGCCAGGTGCTTCTCCTGGTCTCCCATGGGGTGCAGGGCCCAAGCACTTGGGCCATCCTCCACTGCACTCCCGGGCCACAGCAGAGAGCTGGCCTGGAAGAGGGGCAACTAGGACAGAATCCGGCACCCTGACCGGGACTAGAACCCCGTGTGCCATTGCCGCAGGCGGAGGATTAGCCTATTGAGCCACGGCGCCAGCCAAGGGTCACCATTTCTGTGTTTGTCTAGTTTCCTAATTGGACTCCACGTTAGTTTTTTAAGATTATTTTCATTTACTTTATTTATTTTTATTTGAAAGTCAGAGTTACAGAGAGGCAGAGGCTGAGAGAGAGAGAGAAAGAGGTCATCCATCCACTGGTTCACTCCCCAAATGGCCACAACAGCCAAAGTTGTGCAGATCCAAGGCCAGGAGCCGGAGGTTTCTTCCAGGTCTCCCACGCAGGTTCAAGGACTTGGGCCATCTTCCACTGCTTTCCTAGGCCATAGCAGAGAGCTGGATCAGAAATGGAGCAGCTGGGACTCTAACCAGTGCCCGTATGGGATGCTGGCACTGCAGGTGATGGCTTTACCCGCTACACCACAGCGCCAACCCCTACACGTAAGTTCTTTGTCTTTGCATTCTAAACTGTCACGTTTGTGCTCTACTTCAAATATAACAAGGTTTGAGTTTTTTTGTTTTATTCCTCCCCATTTTGCTTGGCTTGTAATGCACACACAGCTGGTGCTAATCTAAATTAAAAATACTATTGTTTCTTTGCTTAAAGTATTTTAACAGGGTATAATATTTTCAGGTGTGTCTTTTGATTTTTCTGCCCTAGTGTAACTCATGTGTCCCATGGTTTCCTTGCTAAATAGGAAAGTAAATGGGGCTCCCTTGATATCATGACAATATTAGTTTTTGCAGAGATAAAAGTCTGCTTAGGTGACCTTATATTGATGTCATCTGACCCCCGGAAGCTTTTCTAGCCCTGTTTGCTTAACAATCACAAAACTGTTTGAGCCTCCCTTGATTGAAATGGAGAACAGAAGACTCCACGGAGCTTTTCAGTGAACTTTGAAATACAGGTTAAATTAATTCTGCCCTTAACAACTGAAACTTGCCATTCATCCTGCTCTACTATGTCATTATGCTACTGCTTAATCATTTTTCTGGTAGCACTTTACATGGTTTGAATAAAAGTGAACTTAACAATCGAGATGTACTGAGCTAAAGCCAGTACTTCTGCCCTGAGAGAAGAGAGAATTGATATGAAACTATTATAGTTTGCTTTTGCCTGTATCTAGGAAGTTCTTCATGATCTTTAATAATATAAACATAGATTATAATAAAGTATACATCAGGGATTGGGGGAGAAAGTGGTTACTTGTGGTAGGTTGGTCTGAGTCTAAAATCACACCATAACTCAGGAGACGTTTAGTATACAGAATTATTAGTTATGATAGGAGAGTGTAAAAATCCAGGGAACTCCAAAGGGTCACTGGACGCTGAGAGAAAGGACCCAAAGAAGATGACCTTAGAAAGAGCTCTCCTCTCTGGCTGGGGTCAGACATCGTCGGGGAAGGTGGTTTCAGCCCGAACAATCGAGTTCTCTGGGTTGCTGAGGCCGGGGCTAACAGAGCACAGGAAGCAACCACATGGGATGTGGGCGAACCAGTGCTCATGGCTGAGCACAGAGGGAGCTGGGTACTGCTGAGGGGAGGGCCTGGAACACACAGAAGGGGCCTCAGCAAGACGGGCCAGGGCCAAGCCAGAGAAAGCCGGTTCACTAAGGACCAGCGCTGTCTGGGTGCACAAGTGGGGCACAGCACCCAGACGCCTGCACACCCAACCAGCGTGATGCACCGCATGAAGTGACCACTGGGAAGAGAAGCCCCTGGCAACTCGAGTATTCCTTCAGCTCTCTCAGCTGATAAAGCACCGGGTCCTCTACAAAGGACAGCTGCTTACACAGTCCAGCCCTTTATCACAGAGCAGATTCTGAGGGGTGGCTGGAAGTCCGTTGTTCATCGGTGCACTTGAATACCAAAGGAAAACTTCAGATTCCCAACTAAATTGCAGTCTCTATTTTTGCAGAACATCCCTGCATATTCTTGGTGAATTAGAAACTCAGACTCTTTGACTTGTATTCTTTATGATCAAAATTATAATGTACTTTCAATATGCAAAGTAAACATAATATTGCATTGATTGTGATTCTCAAGGTCTGCTCTTTAAACATCCAGTACAGCTGAGTAATTCTGAAAATATAAAAGACTTAGTTGGTTGCATACCAAATTAATGAGTTCATTCATTTTCTTCTACTATAATGCTTTTCCTGGAGTTAAAATGAGTAAAACATTCTTCACTGAAGGTTTATGTTAGTTAATTAGGATTTCAATTTATAGTTTTTCTATATAAACCTCAATTCCTGTCATGTAGAGAAATGAATCATTCTCATATTCAATAACAGAAAGCAAGGAGATGAACAATTTTCCTTCACAATAAACTAAGCCAGGAAGGCTCATGCCCAGTGGGCCCATAATAATAACTCATATTTGCGGGATGGTCTTTGTGATCTGGGTGATTCACTATCAATTCCACTAGGGTACCCTAAAACACTGCAGCGAAGTTCCAAACACTGGAGAAACTCTGAAAGTCAAAGATTTTTCATCTGCGTTTTAGAGATGAGAAAATGAAAACTCAAGAAAAATGATTCTCAAAAGAAAAAAATAAATAAAACATTGGAAAATGTGAGACTTGGACTTTCTGTTAGACCAGGGAGAAAATGTATTACTTTATCCCCATTCCCTTAGAGTGCCTCTTGTTAGTAAGGGCCCCTCCCCCTTTATTCAGTTAGTAGAGCAAGGCTCGGTGTGAGGAATCGCTTAGCTCCTGATGGGCTTTGGAGACCAGGAAGGCCGCAGCTGGCTAGGGCAGTCGCCTGCCACCCAGATGTGCATACTTGGGAGGCTGGCAACCAGGCCACCTGTTCCTCCTGAGGGTGTGTGAAGTGATGGTCCTGTCTGGGAGGCACCATTTGCTGTTCCTTGTGTTCTTGCCACATTTCACAGTCCATACGCTGTGGATTTAAAAGCCAAAAAAACCACAGGAATGAGAGAGCCGTTGGTTTGAAGTGTAGATAGCACCAAATGCGATCTCCAACAACTGGGAAGACGGCAGGAAATGCACTTCACACTACTTTGCACACACAGAGCTCAATCATTGCTCTTTACAAGATGTCGCAATACAGGTCAGAAGGGTTGACACCCAAGGAATCATTCCCTTGCCAGTGCGATGCGTTCAGTTCTAGGTGGTGAGTCAGAGGACTGAAAGATGGAGAAGGTGAGACTCCCATGAGAGTGAAGAGAAATTGCATAGATGTCCAATCATACTTGCAGGGTTGCATAAGATTCTTGATTTTGTTCAATTGAAATAAAATCCCCCTGCTATTTGGTAATGGCAGGCACCACTGCTAAGTCCAGTGAAGCATAGCTGGAAAATCCAGCTGCCCTCACATCTGTTTTGCATGACCTTTCAATCATCAGCAAATACTTCTGCCACTAGGAATGGAAGTCTGGGTAGGATATGGCTCTGTGACTTTCTAAGCTATCGCTATGGAAAACATATTGAAGCAAAATTCACGCATGCCACGGAGTGTGCCCAGAAATTACAGACTTGTCTGGGTGGTGTTAAGGATTTGACCTACCCAGAGTGCTCACACCTGCTTCTTGCATTCAAGTTGTTAATCCTTTGTTCAGAAAATGAGACATATTATGAAATATGTGAATGGACTGCTATGACTTAAATCTTAAGTGTTTAGGCTCTTAAACTGGTTCAAACTAAAATAACACTGAGCAAATAGTTGTAGGTTTCTGTTGTATGTATTATACTTAACAGATCTGTAAGAGTCAACTTGACGCTCATTTGAGATCTGTGACTTGGTTCGAGTACTTGCTTGAGTTCCAAGTTGAAATGAAGTGTTCTGAAGATATGTGGCCACCCAAAAGTTTTGAAAGGAAAACAAACATTTTGAAAGGAAAACAAACATTGAAGAATCTCTTGAAAGTACTGAGATAAACTTCACTCTCATACTAATCAGTTTCATTCTCATATGAATATTACAGGGAGCCAGTGAAATATGGTTAAAACTCACAGCTGATCTCTAGACCAAGTTAAACTGTTGATAGAGTGGAAGAAGCACTAACCAGTAATAATTAAATATTGTCATTATATGCAAATATGCAAATCAAGTGCTTCCAGGGACCAGACCTTGTTTAGGAAGATCACAGGCAATGGCCTTGGAGAGACTCGCCTGAGCATGAACCTGCATTACATCCGGTTGAACACAGTGGTGCTGCCAGCTGCCTAATGGGGTGCTGTGGTGTGGTGGGTAAAGCCACCACCTGCAGTGCTGGCATCTCATATGGGCACTTTTGATCCAGTTCTCTGCTATGGCCTGGGAAAGCAGTGGAAGATGCCCCGAGTCCTTGGGCTCCTGCGCCCACATGGGAAACCAGGAAGAAGCTCCTGGCTTCAGATCGGCGCAGCTCCAGTCTAGGGACTGAACCAGCGAATGGAAGACCTCTCTTTTCCTCTCTTAGCCTCTGCTTCTCTGTAACTCTGCCTTTCAAATAAATGAATCTTTTTTTTAAAGAACGCTCTGCCCCAGACAGGTCTCCCCACCCCCACTCAGGAGAGCAGTCCTCAGGCAGAAGTTACCTGGTATTGCTGTGGAATCTCTTAGCTGCTTATCAAAGTCTCACACCCAGCTGCATGGAGTTCCCACCCTCGCCAATCACAACTCTCCATCTCCTAGCATTCCCAGTGATGCCTGCCCACTTTCCTCAGTGTGGGAATTGCCCGGGAGGTCAACATCTCCAATCGGCCTTCCTTGGCTTACCACACTTCTGACCTTGGCAAAGATACAGGTCCTGGTTGAGCCTGCTGCATCCCCACCGCACCCCACCCTGCCATCTTGGAGTATAGTTCTCCAGTGTCTTGGAGCACTATTGCCACACAAAAATGAGCTAGCGTGAGCCTACCAGACTGCCCAGCAACCTAGCCAGCCCTTTTTTCTACTTGGCAATGAAAAGGTATTACTCAAAAACAAACTCAAATTGTAAATCCTTTGTTCAGGATATGACTCAAGTGAGAAACATATGGATGAACCAGGATGTCTTCAACGTTAATTGATCCCCCCAAATTTGGGGATTGCTACCAACTGTCTATCTCATAGACAGATGCATAATGTACTGATGCTGAGTAGTCGTGCCATGAAAAATAAAAATGATTAACAATTTTAACGATGTATTTCCCAAATATGCTTTACTTAAAGAACACCCATACCAGAAAATCCAGTTTGGGAGCCAGTGGTTTCTCCCTTCTTGCGTTTCAGGGGGGCTGTCCTGAGTCGAGCCTGTCTCCACAGTTTAAACCAGTGGTTCCCCAACATTAGTGCACATCAGACTTTTCTGGAAGGCTGCTTTCCCCTAGATGGGTGGGCCCTACCTCAGAGTGCCTGGCTCAGCAGGTCTGGAGCGAGATGAACAGCCACAGCTCTGACACGTGCCCAGGTGAAGCTAAACCTGCTGGTTTGGGACACACCTGTGCTAGATGGAGACCAGCCGCTTCTCACTTCAATACGCAAACGCCCTGAGTGCTTGCTCCCGGCACCTGGGCCCCCCTGCAAAGATTCCAACTCAGTAAGAGTGGAGCGGGGCAGACAGTGGCCTTGCTAACAAGCTCCCAGATGAGGCCCCAGGAGGAGGGCTTCTCTGCCTTCGATGTCACCAAAGAAAGCACTGAGGAGCCTTTGGAGCCCACAGGTAGGATGCAGCGTTTGCTCTCCTCTTGTGTCTCGTTTGGAATCTCAGGCTTGGGTTCCTGTAGAAGTGCAGAAGCGGTGGATCTCCCTACAGCAGATCCCAGCCCTGTGCTTGAAGTCCAAGCGCTGACCGCCAGCAGTAGGGCTGAGCCCACAAGGGAAGCCAGAATTCCATTCAGTCCCAAACGGTTCGTTCGGTTCGTTCGTTTTCCCAGCATTGCAGATTAGGTAGAGTTACAGACAGAGACAGACAGAGAGAAAGGTCTATCCCTCCGTTGGTTCACTCCCCAAATGGCCGCTACCGCCAGAGCTACGCCAATCCGAAGCCAGGAGCCAGGTGCTTCCTCCTGGTCTCCCATCCAGTGTAGGGGCCCAAGGACCTGGGCCATCCTCCACTGCCCTCCTGGGCCACAGCAGAGAGATGGACTGGAAGAGGAGCAACTGGGACAGAATCCGGCACCCACATGGGATGCCAGCGCCAGAGGCAGAGGATTAACCAAGTGAGTCATGGCGCCGGCCCCCGAGGGGCATTATTTTCCCCGAATTTGGGGCATAAACCTCACAGAGAAGTTTCCTTAGCGCATGCGCTGAATGGAGGGCATGGCATATTCTCTCTGGTTTGGCTGCTCACTGCCTATTTCTCTGATTCTGGAAAAGGCACCTGACCGATTTTGACGAAATTAACAACATCAGTGGTTTCCACGTGTGGCTTCGGAACTCTCTAGTGAAAGCAGCTTTTTCAGATTCCCCAACACGTAAAAACAAGTAGAAAGGAAGCACTGGGCAGTGTAACTTACCTTTTAGCAGAAGGCAGTGCTCCTGGCCGAACCACCCGAGAGCTGTGCGTGCCTCAAGTTCTCAGAACCAGATTTGGGACTCAGATCTAGGGGACCTCGGAAGTTTCTTCTAGAAGTTTCTTCTACCATTCAGCACCTGCGGAGATTCTTGGTCCTTGTCCCTGCTCTGTGACACTCACCTGTTGGAATTCCCCAGAGTGCCTTGGGCTCTTCTACAGACTCAGTGTGCTGGCTGTTTGCGCGCTTGAAACCATGATCCATGTTTTCATCCCCTTAAAACTAACAAGCAGGTTTCTTTCTTTTCAAACTGCTGCAAAGTGCTTGGCTCTGGGAGGGGGAGGTAAGAGGCAAGGTTGTCTGTTCCCCCCTGGGGAGGTCCGGGGCTTGCTTTGTTTTCATAGCTGTGCTGTGCAAATGAACTGAAGGTTTAACACTTAGGTGCTGCTGGAAGCCCTGGCTAGGGAGTCCGGGAGGCCAGCGAGGGCCCTGCCGGAGCCCCTGTCGGACAGCTGTTCCGAGAGCTGCGAGCCGAAAAATTTGTTGCCATGGCTTAGCCTGAAACAAACCCGGGCCTGTTCTGGGGCGCGGATTCCGCTCTCCCAGGTCGCTCGCTCCCTCGCTCTGTGTCATCCGCGGGCTCGCGGCCTTTCCATCTTGCCTCCGCCCTCCCTCACGCTGCGGCCAGCCGCGTGATATAGAGCCCTGTCACCTCGCAGCAGTCTCGGCGGTGCGGGGATGGGCCTCTTCCTCTTGGTTTCCCCAGCTATAGTGGAGCCTCTGTCCGTGGGGACCTTGCTGCGGGACCACCTTGCAGGCGTTAATACTTTTCCCACTAAACCTGCTTGGCCGGAGGCCAAGGTGAACGCTGCTCTCAGCAGTGTAATGGAGATTCCAGGATCCCATTTGGTTCCTCTTGAGGCCCCCAGAGCGCAGCGGCCCCCTCCTCCATCGGTGCTTGTCCTCTTCCAATTTCCCGTCCTCTCTCCCTGCCCACACGCTGGGAGGGGATTCTGCATTTGGTGGGACCTGGGACAATGCCCTTGGCTCCTATGTCAGTTACCTCCATCTCAGAGGACCCCTGAGCGATTTGAAGGACCACGCGTGTCCTAGGAAACAGTTGCAAACATTTCTCCAAATTCCATGCGATGTATTAGGGAGCAAATGCATATATGTGCAAGAGCTCAAATGGTCTTAAAGGGATGACCTGGGTGTATACACACACACACACACACTCACACACTCTGCATGACTTAGTTGTGGTAGTAAGTTACTTTGCTGGCAGCTAAGAGGAGAGACTTATATGGTCTGTACTGTTTAAAGATGAAAATAAGCGTTAACTCCAGAGATCACAAACCCTTAAAGGAATTTGTGTCTGTCCTTATACAACAGACAGAGTAATGAAATGGCTCATGTTTCCAAACTGGACATAGGAGAGACCACCATTTGCATGTTTTCTATCAGCTCTTCCCTACGAACCAAATGTGAACTGTCATCCCAGAATGCATTTCTGCAAGGGAGTGGAAAGAGTGATCCGTGTGTTGGTGCCCGGTGCCCTCTGTCACGTGTACTTTTGTCAAAGATGTATGGGGGCCCCTACCATTGACTCCATTCGGGTCACTGGGAACACGGCAGAGAGGGACGCAATGGACAAGCTAGTGACTGAATGTGCAGCATGTCAGACGGTTGGGCTGCGCAGTCCAGATGCGAGGGAGTGCAGGTGTGGGCGGACCCAAGGGAGCCACAAGGGTACTTGGAAGGCATTTGTTCCAGGCAGAGGAAGGGCAGCTTGGCACGTTCAAGGAGCAGTGGAGGACCAGCCGGGCTCCAGGGAGCAGGAGAGAAGCCGGCTGGGGTGGCCGCGCAGGGTCTGGGAGACCATTTCAGGCCTTTGGTGTTTACTGCAAAGACAAAGCTAACAAGTCCTTTAGGCTGCTATTCATTCTCTCTCTGTCTCCCCTGACGTCTCTGGCAGGTCTTTGGCGACCATGGACCACATTCCGATGTCCGTGAAGGAAGGGCTGGTGTGTGTGCAGCATTAGCAACCACCTTTGACTTTTACTCTGATTTCTTCACAGGGCAGGGCTTCCTGAATGTTCTATTTCTGGCTTGTAAGAAAAATTATGTCCTTCTCATCTTGATGAAATTTCCCAAGTCTGGGCTGCCTCTAATTTCCGTAACAGAACCTGTAGTAGTCTTCAAGCTGCCCTTCCTTGCTTCGTGATGGTTTGCTGCCCAGAGGGAGCGCCTTCTCACAGGGTGGGCGGCGGCGTGAGAGGAACATCTGGCAGCCCCTTGCTCAGAGCGGCTTTAGGCACTGGGAAGGCGCTTCGCGGGGCGTTCTCAAGGGCTGGGATGACTGAGCAATGGATGCAAGGGACTGGAAGTCCGTGCATCGCTAAAGGACACCAGAGGTTATGTCCGTGAACTTGCACCCTCAAGTGAAGGGAGTATGCTCTGCTGGCGGCCACCGAAGAGGTGTTCTAGGCGGAAAGATAAAAACACAAAGCTATTGTTTTTTGCTTAATTCTTTGGTCAATACGTTGTCTTAAAGTGAGTCTCACCTGTCCTGGAGACCTGCAAGGCTTTGGGGAAAACACATTGGCATCCCTGCCCAAGATATTTTATTCTGGGGGAGAAAATAACTCTTAGGAGTACTCTCGGGGCAAAAGGGGGTCCCGAGCACATAGGATAAATGTGTTCATGTTCAAAGGGTCTGGCCTGCAAGAGATTTTGCCATGGTGTTGGGGACCAGCTTGACGAGGACTGTGAACTCCGGTGTGGCTGTTACCCCCACCCCTTGTTCAGTGCCATTGGTGAGGTGGCTTCCTTACACCGCTCCTCCACCCTGCCCTCTCCCTGTCTTCCTCAGTTACTGTCCAGCCAGCCAATGTTGACCTTGACCTCCAAACTACCTTCTGGCCCCGTAACCAAGTTCTCTAAGTTTTACAGCCATGAGTTCTCTCTGGGCACACAGAGGGATGTTTAATCCCCGGACAGTGTTTGTTCCTTTTGGACTCCAGGCACACCATGCGCATTTGCTTGTTGTGTGGCCAGGTTTCATGAAGTTCAAACATTGAGGGACAAGTTGGCAGGTGATCATTTAACCCAAACAAGAGAGGCTCAGCAGGGTTCTACCCCACCCCCACCAATTACCACCCTCAACCAATCATTTATCAGAATAATTCCCCCAAACACTTCCCTCTAATTCCGTTTCCAGATCACCACCTCTCTGTGACATCATGGGAACTTAGTGCAAATAAATCTCCAGAGAAACCCACACTGGACAGATATTGAAATGGATGGCCGTGCGAGGGCATCACTTATCTCCTCAGAGTGCAGGGTTTATCACGACAGCCAGGCTTTGACAAAAAACACTCCTGGGGCTGCTGTGTCCCTCGGTACCTCCAGTGCATTCGCCATCAAATCTGGACATAGCCCAGAGCGGAATTAGAGCAGGATCTTATTAGCAGCTTCCAACCGGGGCCATGGTTTAGAGTACGAGAGGAAGCAACTGTGGCCATGTGCTATTCTTATTACCATTGCTGCTGCTGCTATTTAAGAGGTGTGGTGGGAGAGACTGGGTTGTGCCTTTTGAAATTGGTTTTTGTTGCTGATGAAGAGGCAACCATGCAAAAGATACCCTGTCCCACATCGGAAGCACTGTGCATGGGAGTTTTGCAGCACTGCAGGGAGTTAGATGTTATAGGGTGTTATAGATGGCATGAAGCTTAGGAGAGGTCAAACTCTAGATAATTTCTGAGTATTAGCTTTTCAGTTACACAGAGAGAGAAAGAGGCAGAGAGAGAGAGAGAGAAATAGAGAGAGATCGTCCATCCATTGGTTCACTCTCCATTGGCTGCAATGGCCAGAGCTGCGCCAATCCAAAGCCAGGAGCCAGGAGCTTCTTCTGGGTTTCCAGAAGTGGTGGGTGCAGTGGTCCAAGCACTTAGGCCATCTTCTACTGCTTTCCCAGGCCATAGCAAGGAGCTGGATCAGAAGAAGAATAGCCGGGACTTGAACTGGTGCCCATATGGGATGGCGGCACTGCGGGCAGCAGCTTTACCCCACTATGCCACAGTGCCAGCCCCATAATTTGACTCTTTCTAACCCTGGTCAACCATATTCAGTGTTCACTGAAACTCAGAATGCGAGACAGGGAAGAAAGCTAAAAGGAGAGCTATTGGGTGATAGCAAAGATAATTCGGGTTTTGTTGTTGTTGTTTTGGATTTATTATTTAGGAAGCAGAGTTATAGAGAGGGAGAGACAGAGAGAGAAGCCTTCCATCCACTGGTTCACTCCCCAAATGGCGGCAAAAGCCAGAGCTGAGCTGATCTGAAGCCAGGAGCCAGGAGCTTCTTCTGGGTCTCCCACATGGGTACAGGGGCCCAAGCACTTGCCATCTTCTACTGCTTTCCCAGGCACATTAGCAGGGAGCTGGATAGGAAGAGGAGCAGCCGGGACACCAACTGGAGCCCATATGAGATGCCAGCACCACAGGTGGAGGCTTAGCCTACTACCCCACAGTGCCGACCCCACAGATAATTCTTCCAGGGGTGCAGCACAGATGTCACTTCACAGTGAGCTGGTCTACAGGGGCCATGGGGTGGGAGGGGATGAGAGTCTGGTCTCCATGTGGAGAACAGGGAGTAGCAGAGGCAGGGCACAGCAATGAATCCAAAATCCTTCCGGCTAGAAAGGAAGCCCTCACAGGAAGCGGAGATAATTAGCTTTGTTTTAGAATTGGGAAAACTCGGGGCTGGCACTGTGGCACAGTGGGTTAAGCTGCTGCCTGTGACACTGGCATCCTGTGTGTGTGCCAGTTCAAGTCCCAGTTATTCTACTTGTGATCCAGCTCCCTATTAATGTGTTTGTGAAAGCAATGCAAGATGGCCCAAATGCTTGGGCCCCTGCACCCATGTGGGGACCTGGATAGAGTTCTAGGCTACTCTCTCCTGGCCAAGCCCTGGCCACTGTGGCCATTTGGAATGTGAACCAGTGGTTAGAAGATCTTTCTCTAGCTCTCGCTCTTGCTCACTCTCTCACTCTCTCTGTAAGTTTCTTTTTCAAATAAATAAATAAATCTTAAAAGAAAAAGAACTGGAGAAATTGAGGTGCCTTTCACAAGGGAGCTGATGATAGAACTGGCACTTGTGTCAGGATCCATCTCCAAAGCAAGTGTTCCGTGGCCTTGTCTAGGAATTGGGAGTGAGGGGCTCCACGACTGATTCCTAAGGTGATAAGGACATGAAAGGAGTGTATTTTGGGCTGCTGAAGAGTTCAGGCTCCATGACAGACCCTTGATCCTCAGAATTTCATTCCTTCGTTTCAAAAACTGCCAACAAACTGCCTGCCCACTTGCCCATTGCGGTCTTTGTGTGACCATATAATGTGACCGTATACTCCTAACGATTACACAGCCAAAAGACCAGGTGTTTTGTCTCAGGAGAGAGAGATTGGACGATGTGTGGTTGTCCAGCTGGGTCCCCTCGGGCTGGAGCTGAGTGGCCTCTGGGTCTTTCCCCGGCACCAGAGATCGTGGTTTGTCCCCCAGGGTTTCTGGATCAGCTGCGCTCAGCTTTGTTGCCTGCCTGGCCTGGTAAGCACCTGGGTGTGAGATCCGTTATTTCTTCATGATAAACTGCTTTGCTTTTAGTAGCAAAGTAATGCAATGAAGAGCTTTAGCAAGCAAGCAAGGAGAAAGACAAAGTGATAGATGAAAATGAAGATTGGGTGGATGTTTGGTGTAGCAGTTAACACACTGCTTGAAACACCTATATCTCTTTCTGAGTGCCTGGGTCTGAGTCCCAGCTCCACTTTTTTTTTTTTTTTTAAGTATTTATTTATTCGAAAGGCAGAGTTACAGAGAGGCAGAGGCAGAGAGATAGGGGAGGTCTTCCATCCACTGGTTCACTCCCCAAATGGCTGCAATGGTTAGAGTTGGGTCGATCTGAAGCCAGGAGCCAAGAGCTGCTTCTGGGTCTCCCACACAGGTGGGCTTGGGCCATCTTCTACTGCTTTCCCAGGCCTTGGATCAGAAGTGGAGCAGCCTGGACTCAAACCAGCGCTATATGGGATGCCGGCACTGTAGGCAGAGCCAGCTCCACTTCTGATCCAGCTTTCTGCTGCCATGCACCCTGGGAGACAGCACGTATTGGCTCAAGTACTTAGGTCCCTGCCACCCAGATGGGAGACCCTGATCGAGTTCCAGGCTCCTGACTTTGGCCCTGGCTATTCCAGACACTTGGGGAGTGAACCAGTAGATGGAAGATCTTTCTCCTTCCCCCCTACCCCTGCCCGCAGCCCTCCTTTTGAAGTGAGAAATAAATAAATTAAGAAAACATGAAGGTACTTCAAAGAATTTGTAGAAAAGTGGAATTAAGCCGGCGCCGTGGCTCAACAGGCTAATCCTCCGCCTTGCAGCGCCGGCACACCGGGTTCTAGTCCTGGTCGGGGCACCGATCCTGTCCCGGTTGCCCCTCTTCCAGGCCAGCTCTCTGCTGTGGCCAGGGAGTGCAGTGGAGGATGGCCCAAGTGTTTGGGCTCTGCACCCCATGGGAGACCAGGAGAAGCACCTGGCTCCTGCCATCGAAACAGCGCGGTGCGCCGGCCGCAGCGCGCTACCACGGCGGCCATTAGAGGGCGAACCAACGGCAAAGGAAGACCTTTCTCTCTGTCTCTCTCTCTCTCTCACTGTCCACTCTGCCTGTCAAAAATAAAAAAAAAATAAAAATAAAAAAAAAAAAATAAAAATGGAATTAAAATTTTGGTTTGGTACAAAAAAAAATCTTTGAAATCCATGTATAGTTTTTTCAAAACATGCATTTTCCGTGAACTTTTGAGGACCCCTCAGAGGTCTTTAACTGTGGTGTATAAAGTACTTGGCACAGTTGCTAGCACTCCCTCATATTTGCTAGCTTCCATTCACATCTTTCCACTTAACATGCTAGGGAGCAGAGTAGTACTTGTAAGTTGAAGATGCCAGTGAGTGGGTAATGTTAGTGTTGGGAGGCACTTGAGCTTCCGAGTCCAAGTCTTGTTTTATAGAGGAGGACAGAAAGGCCCATCCAGGAAAAGCTGTTTTACCCAGCTTGTGTAGCATGAGACTGTTCCCTGTGTTGAGGACTTAGTTCATTCCCGTGTGATGGCGTAAGATAATGCCAGTATCAGAAATGTTTTGAAGAAAGTTCTAACGGAACCATACATTGCATAATAGCCAGGGTTTTTTGTTGTTGTTGTTGTTGTTGTTGTCAATTCTTTCCTTTTTTTCCTCTTTTTGTCTTCTTTCTTGAACTGAAAAGGATCTTGAAACCCTTCTCCATGGGTTTCTATTGACGGGCTGTAGCTCTTTACACAGACCTGTTTCTTTGCACAGAGGCTGTGACTGGGAACAAGTCCCAGGCCTTGTGCCCCCCACACTGCTGCCATGTTCTGTGAGGCTCCTCAGTATGACAGCACAAAGGAGACATGGAAAATCGAAAATACAGTCAACCTGCGGGCCCAAGACTTTTGGATTTCCTGCAGCATTGCATTTCCAAATGCAAAATTCAGCAGTTGACAATTTTTAAACTTTCCACCGACCGACAATTCCTGTCTACCGTGGCAATCATTACGTAAAGAAAGGACGTTTTAACTTCAATGCTTTTGGAAGGATGTAACCTCAGAACAACTGACAGCTCTTGCCCCGTGAAGTCGGCTGGCGGTCTAGCGCTGACACACAGATGTCTTTTTGTTTTTGCATGTATAAAATGTTGCACAAGACGCCTGACGTGACTCCAAATGAGTGAACACTTGAACATCATCTGGCGTTTGATCATCCGGCCCCCAGCTACCAGCTGAAATATCCGTATTGCCACTGTGGCTGAATGTTGACGATTGCTCTGTGTTCAACCTCCTGCCGAGTTTTTCTCAGCTCTGCAACAGCCCCCGTGGCTTATTTCTCCTCTTGCAGAAATAAGGCAGAGAGATAATGATGGTCTAATCACTATGCCGCTGAGAGGGCCACTCCCAAACCGGTGCAGAAAAGGAGCTGTCTGCCCTGTGTCCCTGTGCTCACCACTGTGTTGGAGTCGCACTTTGATTTCTTTGACCATAAGCTGTGCAGTGGAGGTGACTGTTGCCTGCTGGTGGCCGTGGGTAAGGCAATTAGGAAGTCTGACATTATTCTTGGAAGGATTTTAAGCAAAATATCATAGTTCATCAAAACCTGTCTGCAGAAACGCCAAACAGTTAATGGTCATTTAGGTCCAGAAGGAAAAAATTTATGGCTGCCAGACCACCTTCATGTGGGAGATTTGGCCATAAATTTTAAATATCCATTGTGAGAATTATATTATGTGTAAGGAGATCAGCATCCTGTGGTTTTACAAGTGGGCCTTAGAAAGGCAGAATGCACAAAGGCACCGTATGAATAGAAAGACCTAGAAATGTATGCGGAACAAGCCAATAAAAAGGCATCTCGGAGACTGCTGGCGCCTCCTACAAGGCATTTGGGAACAGGCACCATTCTGAAAGCATACAATTTTTTCAAAAGACAAAATGGCGGTGTGCAGTTCTGAACATTTTGAACACCTGGCATCGCTACCAGTTTGGAGCGCTATGTGCTGTTGACGGGGCTCGTGCTACACAAACTGCCCCAGAGAGAGGAGGAAGCGCACTCTAGCTAGACGCTGGTGCCTCGCCTGGGTTCTCAGTCTACTGGGTGTGGCTAGCCTGTGTCTGGCGCTTGTGCCCAATCAAAAAAAGTTCCAGACACGTCACAGAATGATCCCTGCTGGGCAGAGAGTTAGAAAAATGGACTGTCCCTCGATGTCCACACAGCCCCCAGGGGACCAGCCCCTAAACTCCCGAGAGCACAGAGTGACTAAGAACCTTCCTGACGAGAGACTGGTGCCTCTTCCTTAGGGTGGACACAGCTCCACTGGGGACCGGGGTATGAGGCACGTGAGCAGTGGGCTAAGCATTAGCCCCAGTCCGTGCCTATCTCCCTGTCATTGCCAACTGGAGCTGTTAGGACAAAAAATACCACAGGCTGGGTGGTGCCAACAGCAGATGTCTGTTTCTCTTGGTTCAGGAGGCTACACAGTCTGAGGTCAGGATGCCCACAAGTTCCTGATGAGGGTTCTCTTGCAGCTTACATAGCCACATTGGGGGGGGGGGAGAGAAAGAGAGAGAGGGAGAGAGAGGGAGAGGGAGAGAGAGGAGAGGGAGGGAGGGAGAGGGAGAGGGAGGGAGGGAGAGGGAGAGAGAAGAAGAGAGAAGGAGAGAGAGGGAGGGAGAGGGAGAGGGAGAGGGAGGGAGGGAGAGGGAGAGAGAGAGAGAGAGGGAGGGAGGGAGAGGGAGAGAGAAGAAGAGAGAAGGAGAGGGGGGGGGAGGGGGAGGGAGAGAGGGGAGAGGGGGAGAGAGAGGGAGAGAGGGAGAGGGGGAGAGAGAGGGAGAGAGGGAGAGAGGGAGAGAGGGAAGGAGGGAGGGAGGGAGGGAGGGAGAGAGAGAGAGAATCTCTCATGTTTCTCATAAAGGCTCCAGTCCCACTCATGTCACCCTCATGACCTAAACACCTCCCAAAGTCCCTCTTCCAAAAACCATCACAGTGCAGATTAGGATTTCAACATAGGAATTTGGGGACATCCTAAACATTCAGTTTAAAAATAGCCCGCTTTGATGCCTTGCAGCAAATGCCCTAAGCCAACTACAACGGGGAGTCAGGGCTAGAGACACATGATAGGCCTATATCCCTCCCTGGGTTTACTTCTCTTGAATATCTCAGTGCAGCCCGATGAGCCGGCACCTCTGTCACCCACAAAGATGCCCACAGCGGTGTTTCCTCTTGGCCTTTGCTTCCTGCCACTCTTCCATTTCCCCAGCTCATGTAAACATGTACATCCTGAGTGCACGAGGCAACAGGGACCCTTGCCTGCACAGACACCACGCTCTAGAGATGTCGCAAAGGAATATACGAGGTCACAAGCAGTTAAGGTACACCGTGGGGAGTGCTCGTAGAGGAAGCACAAGCTGCAAGCACACGAGGAGGAGCCCCGAACCCAGATATGCCATCAGAAATGACTTCCTGGAGGAGGCATGGTTAGGCTGGTACCTGCTGAGCCAACCAAGAAGAGGGTGGGAGCTGGAAGGTGCCGTAGACAAGGATGGAAGGTTGGCTTGACGGAAGCACGAGGCAGATCGTAACAGATGTGGTGGGCTGTGTCATGGAGGCTGGATGTTATTCTGTGGGCCAAGGGAAGACCACTGGATGGTCTGGAGTAGAAATACCATGTCATCTGCTACTGATCCCACAGCCCCTGTTTCTCCATGGCTTCAGAACTTTGCCTTTACTTCACAGTAAACCCAGCATGTAACAAGGTCTCATCTGGCTTGTTAGGGGAGGCCTCTGAGACTGGATGCGCTCTACCACTGTCCTCTCCTCACGGTAGCAGCACAATTCCCGGGACAGAGTGCGTTTTGCAGTACCTGGCTTGTTGCCAGCTCCTCTTTCTGCAGGTAAGCTCCGTGAAGATGGGAGCCTTCTTTATCGTGGTCACTCCCATGGCACATACTCAGTAAGTAGGTCATGAGCTAGTGGGTGAATGTCCCTGGGCACGTAGCCCTGCTGCTCCCTGGCACCCCAGGGCTGCCCAACACGCCACCCCTGGGAGCTGGGGTCCAGAGCCTGACTCATGAAGCCTCTGCCATGGACTGAGACTGCAGACCGGGCTTTGAGGATGTGCACAGTTAATTGTTTTTAATCCGTGCTTTCCTGTGATGGCTATGACATTGCCATGATTGATCCCTTAGGGAGTCTGCTCCCATTCGTGGCCTCGTTTTAAATATTCACCAGAAAACTACAGTGTTGCCTTCAGCAGAGAGATCCTCAGCTTGGGAGAGCCCAAGAACCAACAAGTCTTCATGGACCTGGGATATATTAGTGTCCCTTTTCATCACATGAACGTTTTGGGCTTAAAATTGGATGATATATCAGACCCTCCCTATTTAATTCAACAAACATTCGCCAAGTTCTTGTATTTCCAGACATGAACTCAGATTCTCGGTTACTCAGAAGCACAGTTACTCTCTTTGGCTGCCATGTTAGTGTTCTATTTCATTTATAACCGATCGCCCCAAACTTGGTAGCTGAATGCAGGCCAGTTTTATTAATATAACCATTCAGGAGACCAGATGTCCAAAACGGGTCTTGTAACACTGAAGTCAAGCTGTTGGTGGGACTGGGTTTCACTCCTTGAGACTCCAGGCACGAAATTGCCTCTTACCTATTCCATTTTCTGGAGGCTGGCTGCATTCCTTGGCTTCTGGCTTCCTTGTGATGTTGAAACCCTATGACCTCCACTGCCCTCATCCACCCTTTCCCTCTCTCGCCTACCTCCTGTTTTGTGTGTTAAGGACCCTGTGGTACACTGGGCTCACGTGGCTAATTCAGACTGCTCTCTCCATCTCATGGTCCTTCATCGAATCACATCTTCACAGTCCTTTCCATCATGTAGGTACTTTGTTTGCAGGCTTTGAAGATCAGGGTATGGATATTTTTGGGGGACCATGAGCTGACTCCCCCAACTACCATATGATGCTGCTGTCCAATTTGCTGAAAAAAAAAATGGTGTGTGCTTTGAAGTCAAATCAGATCTAATTTCACTTCCACCTATACCACTTCCTAGAAAGACAATCTTAGGAAAGTTAATTTATTCATCTAAAGATTTACTTATTTACTTGAGAGGTAGAATTAGAGAGAGAGAGAGAGAGAGAGAGGAAGAGACAGAGACAGAGACAGAGAAGTCTTCCATCCACTGGTTCACTCCCTGAATGGCTGCAAAGGCTGGAGTTGAGCCAATCCAAAGTCAGGAGCCAGGAGCTTCCTCTGGGTCTCCCACGTGGGTACAGGAGCCCAAGCACTTGGGCCATGCTCCACTGCTTTTCCAGGCCATTAGCAGGGAGCTGGATCAGAAGTGGAGCAGCCGGGACTCAAGCTGGTGGCCATCTGGGATGCCAGTGCCACAGGTGGTGGCTTAACCTACTAAACCACAGCACCGGCCCCATTTAATGAATGTAAACCTCAGTTTTACTATCTATCAAATGGGAAAGACAGTATTACCTTATTTCCTGGGGTTCTGAAGTTTATAGACAATAGCAGGTGTCACCTGGACCTAGTACGATACTTTAAAATGTCAGATCGTATCACTGTTAATTTCTCTTCGTGACAGTGCAGCACACACATGACCATGTGAGTTGGGGAGATTTTCAAAGCCTTTACTGGGGTAGATCATGATTTTTTAAAAACAACGTTTTCTCATTACTAACTAGAAATTTTTATAGTTTTCCTAAGAGGAAATCAGAGAATACTCAATAAAATCCAGTTAGGAAAAAGTCACTGGAAGTCATACACATTTTTAGAAAAAGCTTTGAATTCCAACAAGACCTTGTGCGTGTGCCCACAGACCAATTTTACAAGTACATTGTTTGTCTTCCAGTGGATGGAAGGATCCTCCCAGGTTTGCATCTGTGGTCTTTATTGGAATCTACTTTCCTTTTTTTTTTTTGGAAGCTTGGCAAAAATTGCTTCTGTACTCTTACCTTGAAATCCTCCTGACATGTGTAGGGCCAGCATCGTAAATTAGACTGGACACCACCCACTCCTCTTTCAAATGAAATTCCCCTGGAATAAGACTCATTTCCTGCTGCTCCCTTTCCAAGTGACTTTGGTATAATTTCCTATACATTCAAAAGGAGATGCCAATTTGCAATCAAAATCTTAAAAACAGCCTCACCCTGCAGGCAGCCTGAGCCGGCCTCCAGGCGAGGTTCTATCAGATCCTGGCCTTTCCTTTCTCTTCCTTATCAGGGAGCGGTAGAGCGAGCCCTGTGTTCTGCTGATCACCGGAACTGGTGATCAGTGCCTGTTTTGAAAATTGTGAACAGGAAAATAACTGCAGCCATCCCATACCCCCACCCCTCTAGCACACACATGCCCAGATACACACACATACATACACAAGAATGTATGAATGAGAATCCCCTGATGGCCAGAGCACAGATGAGTTGGTAGGACAGTGAGGCCATTCCTAGAAGCTCTGAATTACTGACAAGGACAATTCTTGGCTCACTCACACACCTGTCTTAAGATGTGATCATCTCAGGGCTTGGTGCCGTGGCTCACTTGGTTAATCCTCTGCCTGCAGCGCCGGCATCCCATATGGGCGCCAGGTTCTAGTCCTGGTTGCTCCTCTTCCAGTCCAGCTCTCTGCTGTGGCCCAGGAAGGCAGTGGAGGATGGCCCAAGTGCTTGGTCCCTGCACCTGCATGGGAGACCAGGAGGAAGCACCTGGCTCCTGGCTTCAGATTGGCATAGCTCCAGCTGTAGCAGCCATTTGGGGGGTGAACCAATGGAAGGAAGACCTTTCTCTCTGTCTCTTTCTCACTGTCTATGATTCTACCTGTCAAATAAAAATAATTTTTTTAAATTTTTTTTTTAATTTTTGACAGGCAGAGTGGACAGTGAGAGAGAGACAGAGAGAAAGGTCTTCCTTTTGCCGTTGGTTCACCTTCCAATGGCTGCCGCGGTAGCGCACTGCGGCCGGCACACCGCGCTGTTCCGATGGCAGGAGCCAGGTGCTTCTCCTGGTCTCCCATGGGGTGCAGGGCCCAAGCACTTGGGCCATCCTCCACTGCACTCCCGGGCCACAGCAGAGAGCTGGCCTGGAAGAGGGGCAACCGGGACAGGATCGGTGCCCCGACCGGGACTAGAACCTGGTGTGCTGGCGCCGCAAGGCGGAGGATTAGCCTGTTGAGCCACGGCGCCGGCCTAAAAATAAAATTTTTAAAAAACCTGAAATGTCTCCACTATACTACAGTGTAGCCTCTAGCATCTCAACTAGCAAACAGAAGTGAAGTGCCTCGGTTCTTTTCTTTTTTTTTTTTTTAATGATTTTTTGAAGGTCATAAAGATCAACTGGATCACCCCCTAAGTGGCCACAACAGCCAGGGTTGCAACTCCATCCAAGTCTCCCACATGGTGGCAGGAGCCCAAGTACTTGGGCCATCTTCTACTACCTTCCCAGGCACATTAGCAGGAAGTTGGGTTGGAAGTGGAGCAGCTAGGACTTGAACTATTGCTATGATATGGGATGCTAGTGTTGCAAATGATGGCTTACCCTGCTGTGCCACAGCACTGGCCTCATAAATGACTCAGATCTTACAGAAGAATGGGCAGAATTTTAGAATGATGAAAACCATTGTTGTGAACAAAACTTTGGGGGAAGCCTCCAGTGGCTTTAATGGTTCCCAAACTCACAAGGCAATGATGCTTGCTAGCTGGGACACTTTTATATTTTCGACTTGGCTTGCCTGCAAACACCATTGGAGATGTTGCTAAGAAGATTTTTTTAAAGATCTGATTATCATTTAAATTCCTAGACTTTGAGTAAATCATCTCCGTAGCGTGGGTGGACACTCATCCTCGGAGTTGAGAGCTCGGAGAGAAAAGACTGAAGTCCCCCAAAGAGGAAGGAATGCTGCCTCTAGTTCTACCTTTGGACTCAAGACTGAAAAATCAGCTCTTGACATTCCTGCCTTGTAGGTTTCTGACTTAAGCACCAGAATCATAAGAGCCAATTCCTTGCAATCGATCTCTCTCTCTCCAGGATATCCTATTGCTTCTGTTTCTTTGGAGAAGCCTGGCTACACATATATGTAACCAGAGAAATTGCCTGTGTTAGAAAAAGGTGACTACCTTTTATTTTTATTCTTAAAGATGTATTTATTCATGGGGCAGACTATTGGGGCGGTGGGTTGAGCCGCTGCCTGTGACTCTGGCATCCCGTGTGGGTGTTGGCTCACCTTCTGGCTGCTTCACTTACCATGCAGCTCCTTGCTAAAAGACCTGAGAAAGCAGAAGACAGCCAAAGTGCCTGGGTCCCTGCTCCTGTGTGGGAGACCAGATGGAGTTCCAGGTGCCTGGCTCTAGCCTGGCCCAGTCCTAGTCATTGCAGCCATCTGGGGAGTGAACCAGTGGATGGAAGATCTCTTCAAGAGATTTATTTATTTGAGAGGCAAAGAGAGAAAGAGATGGAGAGATACACAGAGTCAGACAGACATCCATCTTCCATTCCTGGTTAACTCTCCAAACGCCTGTAACAGCCAGGGCTAGGCCAGGCCAAAGCCTGGAGCCAGGAACTCCATCTGGTTCTCTCATGAGGGTGGAAGGAGTCCAGGTACTTGAGCCATCATCTTCTGCCTTCCAGAGCCATCAGCAGGAAGCTGGATTAGAGATGTGGACCAGTGGACCAGCTGGGACTTGAATGAACCAAGCACTCTGATAAGGGACACAGGTGTCTAAGTGGCAGTTTAACCCTTCCCACCACAATGCCCATCCCCCTTCTCCCCTCCCCCCTTTTTTAACATATTATGCCAAGTTTTTGAAGTTTAAGGTATGAAAAACACAATTTTGAAAACACTGATAAGCAGATTTTAATTATTCCGTATTTTCCAAGATGAACTTTGCCCTCCACAAAGGCCAGGTCTAAGCCTTCTCAGCAGCACCAGGGAGCATGAGATTTGATGTGCTGGGGAGGAGCCTCCCAGCCTAGCCCCCAGGAAGAGCTGACATTCTCTGCCCTCCGCAAGAAAGCTCATGTGTGTATTTCAGGAGGCTGTTGTCTGGACTTACCCCTCTGCCTGCACTGGCTCCCACAAGAACCTGAGGATATTGCAGGCTACTAAGACTCCCAGTTTTTTAATCCCAGCAATAATCCTGGGGCCCCTGGTCAGGCATTCTGCTTGAGCCCCAAAGATTAAGCTCCCCTAATGCTCTCAGTTGGTCTAGGAATGATATGTGGAAACCAACCATTTACCTTCAATGTATTTCTTATCGCCTACTTTCCCAAGTATTTGGCCAATACCCAAGTCAGTGCAACCAAATCAATGAACATAGTGTACCTATTCATTTATTTGGGTCCCTTTAAAACTCTTTCTTTCTTTTTTTTTTAACTTTTATTTAATGAATATAAATTTCCAGTGTACAGCTTATGGATTACAATGGCTTCCCCCTCCCATAATTTCCCTCCCACCCGCAACCCTCCCCTCTCCCGCTCCCTCTCCCCTTCCATTTGCATCAAGATTCATTTTCAATTCTCTTTATATACAGAAGATCAATTTAGTATAAAGATTTCAACAGTTTGCACCCACATAGAAACACAAAGTGAAACATACTGTTTGAGTACTAGTTATAGCATTAAATCACAATGTACAGCACATTAAGGACAGAGATCCCACATGAGGAGCAAGTGCACAGTGACTCCGGTTGTTGACCCAACAAATTGACACTCTAGTTTATGGCGCCAGTAACCATCCTAGGCTGTCGTCATGAGTTGCCAAGGCTATGTAAGCCTTCCGAGTTTACCGACTCTGATCATATTTAGACAAGGTCATAAAAGACAGAGTGAGGATAGTAACCAATGATCCTAAGAGTGGCATTTACCAGGTTTGAACAATTATACAGCATTAAGTGGGGCAGAGGACCATCAGTACACACAGGTTGGGAGTAGAGCCATTGGTGGTAGAGTAGAGGTTATGATTACAAAGGAATGAGGCCCAAGTGCACTAGACAGGGCCTAGAACAAAGGACAGAGTCATTATTAGAGGAGCTAAGAAAACTCTTTCAATAACATAACTTCTATTACATTTATTCCTAGGACTTTTAATATTTTGTATGTCTTTTTTTTATTTTTTATTTTTTTGACAGGCAGAGTGGACAGTGAGAGAGAGAGAGAGAGAGAGAGGAAGGTCTTCCTTTTGCCATTGGTTCACCCTCCAATGGCTGCCGCGCTGCGGCCTGCGCACCGCGCTGATCCGGAGCCAGGAGCCAGGTGCTTCTCCTGGTCTCCCATGGGGTGCAGGGCCCAAGGACTTGGGCCATCCTCCATCTGCACTCCCTGGCCACAGCAGAGAGCTGGTCTGGAAGAGGGGCAACCGGGACAGAATCCGGTGCCCCGACCAGGACTAGAACCCGGTGTGCCGGCGCCGCAAGGTGGAGGATTAGCCTGTTGAGCCATGGCACCGGCCATATTTTGTATGTCTTAAAGTTACTTTTTTTACTTTTGGTTGCTGGTGGAAAAATAATTATAAAATGAATTGAGGGCGTTTCTTCTTTTTCTTTTCCTGGAGTGTTTTATGTAAGATAGGATAATTTCCCTTTCTAAAAATTGCTATGTATTTGACAAGCAGAGTGACAAGGAAAAAGAAAGGGAGAGGGAGAGCACTCTGGCCCACTGGTTCATTCCCTGAGTGCCCTCAAAGGCCAAGGCAGGGTTGATGCCAGAGTGGGCCAAGGCTGGAGCCAAGGACTGGGAACTCAATCCACGTTTTCCACATAAGTGGCAAGAAACCAATTATGTGAGCCTTCCTCATTGCCTCCCAGGGGCTGTCCTGGCTAAGAGCTGAGTTAGGAACCAGATCTGGGAACTGAATGCAGGCACTGTGGTGTAGGACACAGGCATCTTAACTGCTGAGCTAAATGCCTACTTCCAATAATGTGTTAGTAACTATTTGGTAGATGTTTCTGGTGAAGGCATAGAGATTTTAGTTATTTTCTTTTCTCTCTCTCTCTCTCTCTTTTTTTTTTTTTTTGACAGGCAGAGTGGATAGTGAGAGAGAGAGACAGAGAGAAAGGTCTTCCTTTTTGCTGCTGGTTCACCCTCCAATGGCCGCTGCGGCCGATGCACCGCGCTGATCTGAAGCCAGGAGCCAGGTGCTTCTCCTGGTCTCCCATGGGGTGCAGGGCCCAAGGACTTGGGCCATCCTCCACTGCACTCCCTGGCCACAGCAGAGAGCTGGCCTGGAAGAGGGGCAACCGGGACAGAATCCGGCGCCCTGACCGGGACTAGAACCCAGTGTGCCGGCGCCGCAGGCGGAGGATTAGCCTAGTGAGCCGCGGCGCCGGCCCTCATTGGCTTTGAAAGGTGATTTTTGACAATTAATTTTCTTTAGCATTATAGAATACTTCAGGTAATTTCTTTTTTATTGGGTAAATTTTGGTAGGCTACTTTTTTTTTTTTTTTTTTTTTGAAGATTCACTTACTCATTTAAAAGGCAGGGTTTCTGAGGAAGAGACAGAGAGAGAGAGAGAGCTCTTCCATCTGCTATTTTACTCTCCAAATTGCCACAATAGCCAGGGTTAGGCCAGGCTGAACCTAGGAGCCAGGAACTTCATCCAGGTCTCCCACGTGGGTGGCAGGAACCCAAGCACTTGTGCCATCTTCTGCTGGTTTTCCAGGCGCATTAGCAGGGAGCTGGAGTAGAAGTAGAGCTGCTGGGACACAAACCGGTGCCCATGTGGGATGCTGATGTCGCAGGCGGCAGCTCCACCAGCTCCACCACAAGGCCGGCCCCAGAATATCTTCTAATTAGATTTCTTCTTTGATCTTTAATCATTTCAAAGTAAAGTTCTTAATTTCCCAATGTGTAGAATTCTACTTCTTTTTTTGTTATCTATATTGAGCTTAATGGCCAGGGATTATGGATAACCCCTGTATGATTTCAATCATTGAAATAAGATTTTCTTTATGGCTAATTATGTTTAACATTTGTAAATGTGCCATGCATTAATATATATATGTATGTGTATATATATATTCTATATGTATTTTGTTCTTACAGTTTTATATATATGTCCTTTAGGTCCAGTTTACTGATAATATTATATGAATCTTTTTCAACTTCACTGTGTTTTTGTCTATTCGTTCTATGAAATTACTTATAAAACTCATTTTATTTCTCCTTTTAATCATATCGTTCTGCTTTATGCCTTTGAAGTACATTATTGAGTGCATGCAAATTTAAAATTGTTACATATTGCTGATGGAGCAAATAGTTTGGCATTATTAAATTTCTGTCTTGGCTTCTAGTAATGTTCTTTTGCCTTAACATGTAACAGTTCCATAAGCTGCTAGTATAGAGCCACTTTAATTTCTCTAGACAACCTACATGGTGTGAACTTGGACTTCAGATCCAGCCATGGTCTGGCTTACTAACAGTTAAGTTTTAAGCTGAGGATGTGACCCAAGGGCATCTCGGCTTCCTGCGCAAGGATTTCCTATATATTCTTCACAAGGTATGGACCACGTCTCTGATTTCTATTCCCTTTGCCCAGCAAAACTAATGAGGCAAACATTTATGGATATGAGACTCTCAAAGGAAGAGGCCTCAGCAATATTATGAAAACTATACAGATTTTGAAGTATTTTTTATTCTCCTATGATGTTTAATTCAGTTGTTATTTATTTATCTATAAAGGCAGAGAGATGAAGACAGACAAAAAGAGATCTCCCATCCTCTGGTTCACTCCCGAAAAGTCCACACCAGCCAGGGCTGGGCCAATCTGAAGCCAGGAGCCTGGAAGTAAATCCAGTTCTCCCATGTGGGTAGCAGGAACGTGAGCCATCACTTGCTACCTCCCAGGGCGTACACTGATAGGAAACTGAATTTGGAATCTGAGAGCTGGGGTTCAAATCCAGCACTCAGATACAGTATGTGGGCACCCCAGACAAAGTCTTCACTGCTACTCCACACACCTATCCCTAATCCACTTGTGAATTTTTCTTGGAAGCTATTATAAGAATTGTAAATAGGAACAATGAATATCTGTAAGTATATGGTTCCCAGTTATAGCTACAAAATAATCCTTTAGCAGAAGTAATATTATCAAGTCACTAGCACATGATAAAATCAGGATTCAAGACCAGACAGTCCGACTCTGGAGCCTACTTAAGTTGAGCGGATGCAAAGAAAGTTAATCAAATTAAGACCTCCCTCTCCTGATGGTAGACTCTGACTGTATTTCTACATATCCTGTCCCCTCTGAGAACACCTGTTAGAAAACAGATTCCACATCTATCCCAACAGTAAAGGCCCTTTTGAGTTCTCTTTGAAATTCAACAAGTCTGATTTAAACCATTCACAAATACAACTGAAGAAATTTTTCATATTGTCAGTAAATATTTGAACAAAATGGTGATAATGTATTCACTTTAACGTTACATACATATATCATTTTAAGTCACTACTCTTTCTTAATTCATGAAGTACATTTATATTCTATAAAACATACTACAGTTAAAAACAATTTCATTCTCTTTTCCAGATTACAGTCCATAGTAGATATCTGCCTCATTAAGAATACAATGTGTGAACTGTTTCAAACTGTGTAAAACAAACAAACTGTAAATCATATTCTTCTGTTTCTGTTAAGAGATTTGAAGATTTGCCAGTTTCTTAATTTAATCCTGATTTAAAACATCTTATTTTCTTCAACTGTTATATTCTTGCAAAATTATTTTGCTTACGGTATACAATAGTGCAGGTAGGTATAAGGCTTAGGATATTAAATACCTACACTTTCTCATCTATGACAAACCTATTTTATAACTTTTAGATAAATACATCCTTTGGAATGTCTCTTTCAATTCTGGCAACTTTGGTGCTGTTGGCTCTTGATCTGATGCTTACAAGAGAATGTTTAATAGGTTGGTGGCAGTTTTATTGTCCCTTAAACATTTAATAGGTTTTCTGCATATTTTGTTAATGTGTTCTTATTTGTTTACTTTTTATATTTTTGGTGTAAAATCGAAACCTTGTGGTACTGAATTTTATGATACTGGCACAATTCCTCCTCCTCCAGAGTTAGTGTTTGCTTCCTGCTGTACTCTTATTTCCATGAATTTATCCGCACAAATTGTCTTGAAGCATAAAGTTTACATTGCATTGGCATTACAAGCTTAAAACTTCTTTTCATAAAGCAAACACGATTATAGATTCTCTTTATATTTTCATTGCCACTTACTATAAATACACTAGCAAAATCTGGAACTACATCCTATTATCATTTTTTAAAGTTCGTCATCAGTTTGATGAACATTGTTTTATTTGCTTACCTTTGTTCTGATGGCAATGGCCCTGGGGCAGAAGTCAGGAAATTCAGATTTGAGTCTGCCTTTTGGGAACTCTGCCATCCTGCATCTCAGGCTGGACTACGTCAGAAGTTTCTGAATGTTTTAGGGCTAACCCTCTATGTTTCCAACCACATAATATGAAAAAGAGAATACATTGTCTACAAAAAAAGTGCACTACATTGTTTTTATTAAGATGTTTTATAGGGGCTGACATTGTGGCACAGAGGGTTAAGCTACTGTGTGTGCCCCCAGCATCCCATATGAGCACCCATTTAAGTCCAGGCTGCTCTGCTTCCAATCCAGCTCCCTGCTAAAGTACCTGGGAAAGCAATGGAAGATGGTTCAAGTGCTTGGGCTCCTGACACTCACCTGGGAGACTCAGATGGAGTTCCAGGTTCCTGGTTTCAGCCTGGCCCAGTCCCAGCCATTGTGGGCATTTGGGGAATGAACTAGCAGATAGGAATCATCTGTCTGTCTCTGTCTTGCTCATAAAAATTAATAAATAAAAATTTCAGTTCTATGAAAGTACTTCAAAACATTTATGAAGGGCCACTGCTGTGGCGTAGCAGGTAAAGCTTCCACCTGTGATGCTGGCATCCCATAAGGGCACCAGTTCATGTCCCGGCTGCTCCACTTCCAATCCAACTCCCTGCAGATGGCCTGGGAAGAGCAGCAGCATATGGTCCAAGTACTTGGGCCCCTGCTACCATGGTGGGAGATCCAGATAGAGAGTTCCTGACACCTGGCTTCAGCCTGGCTCAGCCCTGGCCAATGCAGCCATCTGAGGAGTGAACCAACAGTTGAACGATCCCCTTCTCTCTGTATCTTCCTCTTTCTCTGTAACTCTGACTTCCAAATAAATTTTAAAAGTTCATGGAAAATGAGCAGCCTGAAAAAAAGTATGCACGGATTTCAAATTGTTTTGCACCAAAATAAAGATTTTTTTTTATTCCATTCTTCTAGAAACTTTCTGAAGCACTTTCATACACGAGAAAATGCATGACCATTTCTTGTGCTTTGGGAAGTGCTCTGAAGCGATCTGGTTGGACATCACAGTTGATTTTAGAGGGGCCAATTCATGCATAATTCAGAGCCCAGTGTCAAGGGACAGAATGCCTTTCTTCTGAGTTGCATCCAGACTGCGTGGGAACATGACCTTCATCTTCCTGCACGCGCTCTCAAGTCTAGATGTGACCGGTGCCCACTCCTGTGGTCAGACACTGTCCTAGGCGACAGCCCCACCCGCCAGGCTCCAGAGCCCTCTGTACTACCCAGGCTGCCCTCCCTCCCCACACAACCAGCTCTACCCCAGGCAGCGTGGCCTGGAAACCTCTTTGCTGCCCTCTCCTGATCTTAAATTCCTAGCAAAACTTGTTCAGGTTTTTGCACCTGTGCCTTCACACTGGAATTTCACACTACTGAAGCTGGGTGCTCCTGCCCTCACAGGCCCAGGCCTTGCTCAGCTTTCCTGTCACTCAGACCTCCCTGTCCTTCACTGTCCTTGACCTGACCCTGAGGAGAACAGTCCCCTGCACCTGTCCTGGCCCCTCCCTCCCTCCCTACCCGGGGAGCCAGTCCCCACCGAGGTCCAGTGTGTCTCCAAGTCAGTACTGTTTATAACTATGGCTTTGGTGGCTTTTTTTTTTTTTTAGTCAATTCTAAATGACAGATTGGATTTATAGTTTAAAGTCAATTTATAGTGGCTTAGGTTTGAATTCTTTTATTCCATGGAAGTACTGAAGAGATCCCTTAAAACCATTGTTTTTCCTCCTTTCCCCTCCTAGTGACCTCCACATTAGCTAAAAGTGTATAAGAGGCTTGTTTTCCATAAAAATTTGGAACAAATCATCTTTGGAGGAACTTGATCCATGCTCAGGTGATGGTTTTGAACCCTGTTTTTTGAGTATACTGAATTAATTAGCACTTAATTTAGTAATGTTATTTTTGATGCCTTAATGAACAATTCACCCACAGTGGTGGGAGTGAATGGATCTTTGATTCACATAGGTGGGCAAAATAGTGGAGTCGTTCCTTGATCTGTTCTTTCGTTGTTTGAGGAGACAACACTTGTGAGCATAAGGCATTTGCTCTCTACAGGATTCGGGAAGGGAAAAGATTATGGTCTAAGGATTGTAGGTCAGAGCAATCAAAGCTCACACAAAGAAGTGGTTTTCCCTCCTTGCGTGGTTATCATGGAAGCTTGTGCTTGTATTCTTGCCGAAGGAATAGAATCCCTTACAAATGCACTGTTTTCACAAAATCGTGCAGTGTTTTATGGTATAATTCCACATAAAAGCTTCAGTTCTTACACTGTAAAATAGAGTATTATACCTTAAGTCCTAAGCATTCTTGCTTGTGAGCTGAAAATTAAGACTCAGGATCTAGTCAAGCCGTTCCAATTGCTTTTGGAACAGGTGCTGGGGCAAAGCTGTGAAAACAGAAAGCCGAGCGCCAAGAATTCCCATGGCCTTCAAGAATGGAACAGACAAAACCCAAGGGTGGTCCAACAGCCACTGCCAAATGACATAGCTCACTCTAATCACTGGATATTTTCAGAGCAAAGGCCCTGGAATAACCAAACCTTTTCCCTTTATTTTTACATTTTGAAAAGGAAGAACTATGACACTGGTGAACCTTTTTTGATTTGGAAAGAGGAACTCCGGGGAGGGAGCCGAATGGGGGGTGCTTGTGTTAGGAAAGCCAAAGAAAGGCACAGGTAGCTCTGCCCGGTTTGCACCGCTCGGCTGCTGTCGGGGCTCACAGGGCCTTGGGGAATTCAGAGGGTGTCTCATTGGGCTCCACCCAGGTCTGCTCCCTGTGTTCACCATCAACAGCGGACAGAGCCCTCTTCTGGTGCCATCGCCCTCTGGGCAGTGCTCCTCGTGCCACTGCATCACTAGGGGTTCTCACAGAGCCAGGGGCTCAGAGCTTGGGAGCCCCCAGTCTTGTCTGGTTCTTTGGCCCATCAGTTTACATCGGCTCTCAATTTGCTTGTCTGAACACAGGGTCAGTGTAGGTCTTCCCACATCACAGGGTCAGGTAAAGGAATGGATAAGAAATCAAGGTGAAGGAAGGAACAGATTTTAACTGGTCCTATGAATTGCAGGTGATACAGTAGACATGACTAGAAGTTTATGGGAGACTTATAGAGAGAAAGACGGGAGTATCTTGAGCACAAGAAAGGTATTACTTAAGAACAATGCAAGGGTACTTCAAAAAGGTTACGGGACTTTTACTGTAATGTAGTTTTAAAAGCTGTTATCCCAAAGACTTAAAAAAAAAAAAAAACAAAGGAAAAAGGAAAGAGAGTGGGAGGGAGGGAATATTATTATGTTCTTAAAATTGTATCTACAAATCACATTGAATCAGTTAAAAACTAATTACAAATGACAATAAAAATTTAAAAAATAAATGAAAGACAAGGTTAAATAAAGATCATGGGAAAAATGGAGTAAAAACATAGGTTTACTTTGGTGCAAAAAAATTTGGAACACCGTGCTTAGGAGGGGGTCTTTGGAAAGATCTTGGGAAATGTGTCCGATGAAAAAATTGTGCAGGGATTTCAAAGTTTTTTGCACTGAAACTTGCCCTTCATCCCACTTTCCACCAACTTTTTGAAGTTCCTCCATAAAAAAGAGAAACCAAGATGAAACACAAATGTGAGGAAATTAAGGGGCAAGATGGGCATGAACTGGGGAACGTGAGCTAGCTCTGCCGCTTATGTACAAGATTTCTGGTTACAAACCACAAAAGGAAACTCTGATTAGCCCTACAGAGTAAGGAGAGCAGATGCCAGGGAGGGGATGCAAGTGGGAGGACAGGAGCAAGAAGTGAGAGGTTGAGAGTGACGCTGTGGGATCAGCCAGCAGCTCACAGTTCCAATTCTCATGACTGGAACCACTTCATCTATTGGCATCGCCTCATGCAGACAGGTGATAGAAGTGCAAATCACTGACCTAGCGCGAGGTTGTAAAATAAATTTTCAAATGTATGGATTTGAGAGACAGAAACACACACAGAGAAAGAGAAAGCTCCCATCTGCTTTTTCGCTCCCCAAATGCCTGCAACAGCCAGGGCAGGCATGGGCTGGAGCCAGGGACTGAGAACTCAATCCAGGTCTCCCAGGTGGGTGACGGGAACCTAGTGACCTGAGCCATCACCATTGCCTCCCAGGGTCTGCACCAGCAGGAAGCTGGAATCCGGAGCAGAGCCAGAATTCCAACCCAGGTACTCTGATGTGCAATGACTGCCATCTCAATTGTCAGGGTAAATGCCCACCACCACCCCACCCCCCCGCCTTCAACATTTTATTTCCTTTTGCCTGGGTTATACTTAAGGGGAGCAACAGCTTAAAGATCTTATTTGTTGGAATTCTGTTATTGCTTCTCACTGTTTAATTTATTTACATGTATAGAAAAGTACAAATCATTGAGAGAGTTTCCAGGTGCCCTTACCCAGTTTCCCCTCATGTTATCTTGCATAGCCATCAAATAGTGAATGAAACCAGGAAGTTGACATGGACACAACACTAGTACCTTAACTGCAGACCTTAGTCGAGCTCGATCGTTTTCTCACTAGCTCTTTCTTCTCATCTGTAGTATAATCCAGGATGCCACATTGCATTCACGGTCCTGTCTCCCCCAGTCTGTGATGGTTCCTCAGTCTCTCCTTTGTCTCATGACCTTGACGCTTTTTATGAGTACTGCTCAGTTGCTTTGTAGACTGTCCATCCCGCAAGTTGGGTTCATCTGAAATTTTCTAAGATTAAATTGAAGGTAGAGATTTTTGGTAAGAAAGTCACGGAAGTAGTATATCCTGGATTTATCACATCAGAATTTACTGACATCAACTGGTTTTCTAAGGAGTGAGGTCAACTTGGCTTCTTTGGTTAATATGATGTGTGCCAGGCCACTCTACTCTGAAGTTTCAATTTTCCCCTTTGTGATTAGAAGTTATCTAGTGTGAGGATACTTTCAGACAATCCCAAAATGCTGCTTCTTTTCTTTTTTTTTTTTTTTTTTTGGAAGATTTATTTATTTTTATTTATTTGAAAGGCAGAGAGAGAGAGAAAGAGAATCTTCCATGTGCTAGTTTACTCCCCAAATGGCCGCAACAGCCAGGGTTAGGCCATACTGAAGCCAGGAGCCAGGAGCTTTTCCTGGTCTCCCATGTGGATGCGGGGGCCCAAGCACTTGGGTCATCTTCTACTGCTTTCCCAGGCACATTAGCAGGGAGCTGGATCAGAAGTGGAGGAGCTGGGTCTCTGAACCAGTACCCATATAGGATGCTGGCATTGCAGGTGGAGGCTTAACCTGCTATGCCTCAATGCCATCCCCCCTCTCCCCCCAAAATGCTGCTGCTTATTGTACTTTTGCTCACCAATGTTGATACCCATAGAGACCCAGGGGCTGGCGCTGTCACATAGCAGTTACAGCTGCTACCTGCAGCACCGGCATCCCAGATGGGTGCTGCTTGAGTCCTGGCTGCTCCATATCCAATCCAGCTCCCTTCTTATGGCCTGGAAAAGCAGTAGCAGAGGCCTAAATGCTTAGAAATCTGACCATGTAGAAGACCTGGAAAAAGCTCCAGCCTCCTGACTTTGGCCTGGCCCAACTCTGGCCATTGTGGACATCTGGGGAGTGAACCAGCAGATGGAAGATCTCTCTTTCTGCCTCCCCCCACCCCAACTCTGCCTTCAAATAAATAAATAAATCTTTAAAAAGAGAAAGAAGACCTGTAAGTGAGATAAAACCAAAGTAAAATAAAAATGAGAGGAAACAATTAAAACAATGCTTGCCTAATGATGATTTTTCCGTTTTTCTTCATTCTTTTTCCATTTATTGAAAATTCCATAATGTCTTAAGTAAAACTTGATTCAGTTACTGATAATGTTATGCATATTAATGTAAGTAATATTTTTATTAAAAATAATAAAAGTTTGATTACTGAAATCTAGGTTGCATTACTGAGCTTTCTGTAGCTTACTGGGAACCATTGGTACCTAATGTACAAATAGTGAATGACTCCAACTATTTCAGCCTTATCAGACTCCACACTAGGAAAATCAGAAAACTCTTTTTTGATAATGAAAAGGCCAATTAGCCAGAAAAACATAATATAGTGACATAGAAAGCACAGAATTGCAGACTTTCTGACTGAAGGAATCCTGATTGAACCGGATCATGCTGGTTTAAAGGAGGTAGTTGTTCCAACCTGGCTGACATGATGCAGGTGGGAGGAAATATAAGAGGCCTTCAGAAATTTCTTGGAAAATTCGAGTTTCATTTTTTTTGGTAATTTTTTTAAGTGTTTATTTATTTGAAAGAGAGATACAAAGAGAAAGGCTGACAGACACAGAGAGGTCTTCCAGCACCTGGTTCACTCATCAAACACCTGCAACAGCCAGGGCTGGGCCAGGCCAAAGCCAGGAGACAGCAACTCAGTCTGGGTCTCCCCTGTGGGTAGCAGGGACCTGACTACTGAAGCCATCACCAGGAAGCTGCAGTTGGAAGCAGAGCCAGGACTTGAACCCAGACCCTGACATATGGGCTATGGGTGGCCCAGGTGACATTTTCACTACTGTGCCAAACACTCATCCCTTGAATTTTCTTTTGATTTAATTTTCCACAGACTTTCAGAGGCCCCCTCGTACACCTCAAATAGATGTAAAATGGACGTGAGAAGGGCGTGCTCCCCTAGAAACCGGAGCTGCGACTACAGGACTTGTTTTCCAGGAAGAAGCCGCTCTCAGTCAGCGGGCACACAGCTTCACAAAATGATTTGCCACCATTTTGATAAAAGCAGAAAGTGCACGGGGGCTCAGAGCTGTAGCCTCAAAGTCGGGAACAGCCCAGGGGGAGAAAAATTAAGAGCCTAGAGTAAGCAGAAGGTGTTAAGGAGGCAATAAAACCTTTTCCTCTGCATGGCAGCCAGGAACTGGCTGAAGGAGAAGGTGCCAGGGGCCAAGAAAAGGTCCAATAACTTGAACCTGTGGCTTGACTTCAGATCACAAAGTGTAGTTGGTAGAACTGATACAACACGGCAGAGAACACAGAAACTGGTCCTGATTTACAGGATCGTGGGGAAAAGGAAGTCAATGTCTATGTAACATATTTAGCAATGGCTGATACTCAGTAAGCCGTGACTAAACTGATTGTTCATCTTGGAAACAAACATCCATTGAGCTTGCATGGCATTTTGCACTTGACCACTTTGAGCCTTAGTTTTTTAATTTTTACACTCATAAAAGCCATTGTACTAATGACTACTGAAGTGCCTTTTAATTGTGAACTGCCATGACTATGCCGCCATCAGTGGGGAATTTGAAACCTACAAAAAACTACACACTGGACTTTTATAAAGGCAATCTCAACTACCTTTATTCATTCCCTTAATAAACACCGGTTTTGCCGGCGCCGTGGCTCAACAGGCTAATCCTCCGCCTTGCGGCGCCGGCACACCGGGTTCTAGTCCCGGTCGGGGCACCGATCCTGTCCCGGTTGCCCCTCTTCCAGGCCAGCTCTCTGCTGTGGCCAGGGAGTGCAGTGGAGGATGGCCCAAGTGTTTGGGCTCTGCACCCCATGGGAGACCAGGATAAGCACCTGGCTCCTGCCATCGGAACAGCGCGGTGCGCCGGCCGCAGCGCGCTACCGCGGCGGCCATTAGAGGGTGAACCAACGGCAAAGGAAGACCTTTCTCTCTGTCTCTCTCTCTCTCTCACTGTCCACTCTGCCTGTCAAAAATAAAAAAAAAAAATAAATAAACACCGGTTTTGTAGTAGGCACTCTGTTAAAGCCTAGAAACTTTCCAACTGAACCAGTTACACTCATTCCCTGAGGTCATTCAGCCTCACGTTCTGTTTTGACAGATGACCATGCAAGCAAAGTATGAATGTACAATATGGAAGGCTGGAGGGGCGGGAAGAAGGATCCCCTCTCCCTGAATGAATGAAGACTGGGCTCAGAGAAGGAAAGATGCTAGCCGTGGTCCACGAGGAATGAGAAGAAATTTCCCCAGCACAGTGCAGTGAGTAGCCGGATAGGAGAAGCTATTTGAACAAAGGCGTGGGAGTATGAAAGTAAGTGCTGGTTGAGGGATGCGTTTTGGTGTGTGGAGAGCAACATAGTTGAACTTGAGTCGAGTGAAGTTGGCAGAAGACTAGCAATGGACCACTACAGGATGCAGGGAGCCACTGCTGTTTTTAAGTAAAACAGTGGCATGATGGGTCCGTGATTTCCGCGGTATTTGTTAGCAAGGCAGAGGATAAAGGGAGTGGGGGACGACTGGGAAGCAAGAAACCTGTTCCAAAGCCATCTCAACAATTCAGGTGGGGCTCAATAACATGGGAACAGAAAGTGGGCAAGGGATTCTGTAAGTAGCTTGGAGATATGGTAGCTTCTGTGAGTTTCATGTCTGCAATAGGACCGCTTCAACCAAGCTTCTCACTGAAAAGAAAAAATGCTGTGTGTGTTTGTGTGTGTGTATGTCAGGGGGTGGTGCTGTTTAAGCATAAAATGCTTAAAAAAAACAGCAGGGAAATTTCAGGAAAAACTCATGTAAAGGCACTAGCCAGAAAGGTAAGCAATGCTATGATGCTGAGCCCAGCTTCAAGTGCAGGGCAGAAGACCAAGGTCATGGAGTAAGAGGCTGAGCCTCTTAACAAGTGCACTCCTAACATGTCTAGGATCTCAGAAGGTTCCACTGCATGTGTAAGGCTGAGAGGGGGAACTAAGGATAAACCCTGTTTGCGTTTCCTGCGCTCCCAGCCTTGGGGGTTTGTGAGAATTGAAAGTGATCTCGGGGGCCAGCGCTGTGGTGTAGCAGGTAAAGGTGCAGCCTGCAGCTCCGGGCATCCCAGTTTGAGTCCCGACTGCTCCACTTCTGATCCAGCTCTCTGCTATGGCCTGGGAAAGCAGTAGAGGATGGCCCAAGTGCTTGGGCCCCTGCACCTGTGTGGAAGACCCAGAAGAAGCTCCTGGCTCCTAGCTCCGGATTGGCCCAGCTTTGGCTGTTGTGGCCAACTGGGGAGTGAATCAGCAGATGGAAGACCTCTCTCTGTGCTTTTGCCTCTCTGTAACTGTGCCTTTCAAATAAATAAATAAATCTAAAAAAAAAAAAAAAAAAAAAAAAAAAGAAAGTGAACTCCCATTGGGCTGAGCAGGGAAAGGGAAAATATAATAAAGCAATCCTTGAATAAAGAAAATGTAAGTCCTGAGAGAGTTTTTTAAAAATATTTATTTATTTGAAAGGCAGAGTTACAGGGACAGGGAGAGAGAGAGAGAGGGAGAGAGAGAATGAGAATGAATCTTTCTATCCACTGGTTCATTCCCCAAATGGCTGTAATGGCTGGGGCTGGGCCAGGCCAAAGCCAGGAGTCAGGAGCTTCATTCAAGTCTCCCATGTGGACAGCAGGTGCCCAAGCACTTGGGTCATCTTCTGCTGCTTTCCCAGGTGCATTAGCAGGGAGCTCAATTGGAAGTGGTGCAGCCAGGACTCGAACTGGCACCCATGTATGATACCAATGCTGTGGACAGTGGTTCAAATTATTGTGCCACAGATTCAGACCCTCTGAAAGAGATTTTAATGGGCCAAATTCACTTCATCCAGGAAGATCCCAGAGAGTTCAAGTCTTGGACTTCACATGTTTCAGGACGCTAGTACACCTGTACACAGAGCAAAATTAAGCACGAGTCCTTTCTGGAGAAAACCACTCATATCCCAGTCCACAAAGATTTCCCACACTAAATTTTTCAAAGGAAAAGAGCAGTTCAACACTAGGAGCTGGCGCTGTGGCACAGCGGTTAAAGCCCTGGCCTGAGATGCTGGCATCCCATGGGGGCACCGGTTCTAGTCCCAGATGTTCCTCTTCCTATGCAGCTCTCTGCTATGGCCTGGGAAAGCAGTAGAAGATGGCCTGGGTACTTGGGGACCTGCACCCATGTGGTAGACCCGGAAGAAGCTCCTGGCTCCTGGCTTCAGATCAGCATAGCTCTGGCTATTGCGGTCATCTTGGGAGTGAACCAGCAGATGGATGACCTCTCTCTCTGTCTCTACCTCTCTCTGTAACTCTTTCAAATAAAATAAATCTTTAAATAAAAGTCAACAATAAGCAAGCACACAAGGAAATGAAGTACCAGGAGTGAGAATCACCATGAGCAAAAAAAAAATAGGCAACAAAAACAGACCTATATATTTCTTAAATGTTGGTATAATGAGACAGATTTTAATGTAAATATAATAATATATTTATATGTTTAGGATAAATCATGTTTAAAGACATAAAAATGAAAGCCTAAAAAATTGCCTACAGGAGGGCCACCATTCTGGTAAGCCTCTGCCTGAGACACCAGCATCCCTCATGGGTGCCTGTTCCTGTCCTGGTTGTTCCACTTCTGATCCTTCTCCCTGCTAGTGACCTGGGAAGGCACTAGAAGGTGGCCCAAGTATTTGGTCCTGTACCCACGTGGGAGACTCAGATGAAGCTCCTGGCTTTGGCCTGGCTCAGTCCTGGCCATTGCAGTCACCTGGGGAGTGAACCAGCAGATGGAAGATCTCTCTCTCTCTCTCTCTTTCTCTTTTATTTTTTGACAGGTAGAGTTGTAGACAGAGAGAGAAAGAGAAAAAGGTCTTCCTTCTGTTGATTCAATCCCCAAATGGCCAATACGGCTGGCACTGTGCGCCAATCCAAAGCCAGGAGCCAGGTGTTTCTTCCTGGTCTCCCATGCAGGTGCAGGGCCCAAGCACTTGGGCCATCCTCCACTGCCCTCCCAGGCCACAGCAGAGAGCTGGACTGGAAGAGGAGCAACCGGGACTAGAACTCGGCACTCTCTTTCTCTTTGTCTCTCTCACTCTCTAACTCTGACTTTCAAGTAAATAAATAAATCTTTGTAAAATAAGCTACAGTAAATAGAAAATCATTTTTAGAAAAATCTTGATTTTAAAAAACCACACAGAACCATATAGAATAATTGAAATGAAAAACTCAGTGAAGTTGCCTGCATTCCACACCTGAGTGCCTGGGTTTGATCCCCACCTCTGGTCCCTGACTCCAGCTCCCTGCTAAAGCAGACCCTGGGAGGCAGTGGTGATTTCAGAACTGGGTGCGCTCCTGCCACTCTGACGGGAGATCTGGATTGAATTCTTGGCTCCTGCCTATGGCTTTGGCCCAGCCCTGGCTGTCCTAAGCATTCAGGAAGTGAGCCAGTGGAAAGAAATTCTCTCTTCTCACTTCCCTCTCCTCTCTTCCTCCTTCCTGCATCTCCTTTCCCTTTTTCTCTCTCTTTCATAGATAAATAGATAGATAGATAGATAGATAGATAGATAGATAGATAGATTTTTAAAACACCCCAAGAGATAGCTTTAGCTATGATATATAAGCTGAAGACAGAAGTTAGTGGAGTCAGAAGGGCCCAGGGAAGGCCTTATTAAGAACCAGACTTGACCAGGATCCTAGGGGACGTATTCTGGAAGAAGGAACAAGAGCAGTGAACTTCAGAAGGGAATGAGCTTTTTTATATTTGAAGGCAGAAAAAGGTCACAGGTTGGAGCATCGTGAGGTAGGGAAAAGGTAGGAGAAGTTGAGGTCAAAGAAGGAGGTAGGGTTAGAACACATGGAACTTCATGCTCTCGGAGCTGCATATTGTGACAAGCATGACAGGAGCCACTGAGGAAGAGATTTGAAGACAGTGTGGTTTGTGTTTAAGAGTAGCACTTCGACTTTTATGTACACTGAGTGGATTGTAAGGGGATGATAGTGGAAAGGAAGACCAATTAAAATCCTGTTGCAGGCCGGCGCCGTGGCTCAACAGGCTAATCCTCCACCTAGTGGTGCCAGCACACCAGGTTCTAGTCCCGGTAGGGGCACCAGATTCTGTCCCGGTTGCCCCTCTTCCAGGCCAGCTCTCTGCTATGGCCCAGGAATGCAGTGGAGGATGGCCCAAGTGCTTGGGCCCTGCACCCGCATGGGAGACCAGGAGAAGCACCTGGCTCCTGGCTTTGGATCAGCGCGGTGTGCCGGCCACAGCGGCCATTGGAGGGTGAACCAACGGCAAAGGAAGACCTTTCTCTCTGTCTCTCTCTCTCTCTCACTGTCCACTCTGCCTGTCAAAAAAAAAAAATCCTATTGCACTCACCTCTCAGTGACCCATTAAGATAGAAGCAAAGTATTTGAGCGTGTGATTTAGAATGGGTACTTGGATGCAGTTCTCCGTGGGTGACTCATATGTCTGAATATATTTCAAGTAGGGGCACGGGTGGCTTTTGTTATGGGCTACTTTATCTTTTCTGTACTACAGCCTTCTGTAGAGCAAACAGTCACCATTTTATTTTATTTTTTTAAATTTTAGAGGCACACACAGAAAGACAAAGAAAACTCCCATCCACCAATGAACTCCCTCATTGGCTGGAACTGGGCTGAAGCCATGAGCTAGGAATGCAATCCAAGTCTTCCCACATGAGTAGTAGGCATCTTTTGGTTTGTTTGTTTTAAACATTTATTTATTTGAAAGACAGAGTTACACAGAGAGAGGAGAGGCAGAGAGAGAGAGAGAGGGGGGGGGGGAGGTCCTCCATCCACTGGTTCACTCCCCAATTGGCTGCAATGGCCAGAGCTGACCATTCCAAAGTCAGGAGCCAGGAACTTCTTCTGGGTCTCCCCTGAGAGTGCAGGAGCCCAAGGACTTGGGCCATCTTCCACTGCTTTCCCAGGCCATAGCAGAAAGCTGGATGGGAAGTGGAGCTGCCGGGTCTAGAACCAGCACCCATATGGGATGCCGGCACTTCAGGCAAGGATGTTAACCCGCTGAGCCACAGCACTGGCCCCGGTAGTAGGTATTTAATCACTTGTGTTATCACCACTGCCTCCCAGGGTCTGCATTGGCAGGAAGCTGGAATCAGAAGCCAGAGCCAGGTATTTAACCAAGTTACCATGATGTTGGACACAGCTGTCTTAACCAATGAGTCAGTTGCCTCGAGGAGAAAAGAGTGCATTTCTCCCGAGTAGAGGACAGACATACTTAGCAGTCACTCTGAAAGATCTGTGTTCCCCATGTTCACTCTTCTCTCCTATAAGGAGAGTCCTATAAGGCAGTCCACTGCGTGTGCCGGAGCCACCTGGCTCTCTTTATTTTGTCCTGTGGGAAACGGGACTTTAGGAATTGGTGTTTTTACTTTACTATTATGGTTAGTGGTGAATTAAGCCTGTGATCATAGAGTGGACTGAAATTACCTTTTTGCAAAAATTAAAATAAGGAAGGAGTGGGAGTAAGGGAGGGAAAAGAGAAGGAAGGAAATATAGTTATCTTCTTAGGATTGCACCCAGGAACTGCATGAAACCTGTTCTCTTTATTTTAGTACAATTTTTAAGGAAAGAAAAAATGCTGATAGTCTGGCTATAGCTATAGAGTAATAAACTCCCTAGTTTCTAAGTCAGACGTTTATGTCTTCCATAAGCATGCATGGAATGGAGACATTCTCGTGTTAGCCTGCAAGGACAGTAACATCCCAGACCTTTCGCAGCACTTGGCAAGAGGCGTAGGCTTACTGATGAGCTGGAGAGTGAATATCAGAGACCCAACAAGAAATGAGATCTTTCAAGAGATGAATTACCAGTTACATAGAACTCAAGGTAGAGGGTTGTTGGAAGTTCAGACAATTTATATAAATGAATGTCTGCTAGAAGCAAGAAAACTCAGACCTTGGTCCGGGAATAAGGACAGAGTTTTTATTCCAGGGACGCTGACACAAGTGGTAGACATAGGCTAGAATACTACGTCGAGTATCAGAAATTACTCACCACAAGAGAACCCCAGTGTTGAAGTAAGGCATGCACAGGAAGGAGAAGTCAGATGAGGAAACCCAGGCACAGAAAGGAAGACAGGAGCCTAAGTGCTCCAGCAGTGTGGGAAAGTGTGGGAGCAGCCTCTCCAAGGTCAGCAGAAAAAGACACCCCGGAAGTGGAGTGTGGTCATGATCTGCTTGAACATGAACGCTTCAACTGTAGTTCTCATCTGCCTCTACGTAACCATTTCAGGTTCTGCTCGCTAACCAGAGCAATGGTGTCAACCCTTGCCAGACAGCGTATGTGTGTGAAAGGAGCATCATCAGTAACTATGTGTGCATGTGCAGTATTGTATCAATTCCTATAGTCACCATGTAACATTAGCATATCAATCTAATGTACACATGTGGCCATATAAGGGAGACAAAGAAGCTAAAAGCATAGTAATAAGATGCCCCTCTTTGTTTGGGGCTCAGGCTTTTGGTTAAAAATCCAGCTGGGCCTTATGCTGGCAGCCACATCATCATCAGAGCATCATCATCACCATCATCAAAGACTGCTTCCTGGCCTTGGTGTCTCCTCTGTACTCACGAACCCCACTATAAAAGTATTCAACAAAGAGGTTAACAACTTTATAATTTTAAAGTGGAGTCAAAGAAGCACAGTTGGCCCAACCAGGAAGAAGGTGGGGATAGAACCAAGGGCCGCTGACCTGGGCCATTGTGCATCTGAGGACACCAGTGCCATTTTTCTCCTTCAGTGTCACTCTGTTGGCAATGGAGCTTCCTTGAGCTTGGACAGATGGTCCTTTCCTCCAGCCCTGAGGGATCGTAATTGGTTTTCGAGGTCATTGTCACCCTCAGCCACAGGTCAGAATCACCTGGGACACTCACACAGCAAATCTGAAGTCTGGGTTGTCCCCCAGAACAATTCACTTGGAATCTCTGGAAGCAAGTCTTAGGCATCAGCATTTTCTAAGGTTCATGAGGTTCTTCAGATAAATTAGGGAAGTGCCCTAATATTTGGCTTCACCAGAGTGAGAGAGGCAAGATGCTGGCTAGGTTGCTTGATACTTAATATCTGTTCCAAATCAGGATTGATTTTAGAACTAAGGATAAGAGAGGGACAGGTCATTTGTGGAGCTAAGAAAGCCAAAGGCATTATAAGGAAGTAGGAGAGTCAGAAAAGTGCTACTTCGATGATTTCATTCTCTTACATAAATGCCTTTGTGTTTCTTAGAATTGGGTTCTGCAAATCTTTCACATTTGCTTCTCGGTTCTGTCTTTTGTGTTGTAAGCTCTGATATATACAAAGACTATTATGTCCTAAGACCTTTTTGACTGTTCCAAAGACATAGTTCCCTTATGAAACCTATTTCTTAAGCTAGCAGTAAGTTATTTGTTAGGAGCATGCTCAACAGGAAGTACTAGGGTACTCCCCTAGCTGTGTCATCAGCAGCAACAGAGGCATTTGATTAATTCACATAGCAAGAAAAGTAAAGTGAGCAGTTCCAGGTTTCATGAATGGCTGTCAATATGAATATGAATAAAATATGTAAATGATATTAGCAATAATACCAAGGATCTTGATTCTTTCTCCCTTGCTATTATACCATGTTTTAGAAAAAGAGTTAATTATTTATTATTTACTTGAAAGGCTGACGGGACAGGGGGAATGGAGAGAGAGAGGGAGGGAGACAGAGAGAGAAAGATCTTCCATCCACTGGTTCACTCCCCAAATGCCTGCAACAACTAGGGCTGGGCCAGGCTGAAGTCAGGAGTCAAGAACTCCATCCGGGTCTCCAACATGAATGACAGGACTGGAGTACTTGAGCCATCGTATGCTGCTGTTTATAAGTTGGAAGCAGAGTAGTTGGCGCTTGAATCAGGTACTCAGATATGGGGAATAAGCATCCCAAGTAGTGGTTTACCCGCTGCACCAAAATGCGTGCTTGGGCCTAGGTATCCTCATGTTTATTCTAGGTTCATGCCCCCAGGAAGATCCGAATGCAAAGCAGAGGCATGTGTGTGTGTGTGTGTGTATAATGCACAAGTGAGAGTGGGACTTACTTAAAGAGACAGTGTGATCATACGTTAACAAGTCAGTGTAAGCTACCTACACAGAGAAAAACCCAAAATGAGTGGACCAGAATGCTGAATATGAGAAGATAGGGAGAGGAAGAGGCCTGAGAAGAATCCCCAGGCAGGGTCAAGAGCAAAAGAAAAAAAAAAAGGCCTTTCCCAGGTTTTCAGCCTCTCTTTTTTTTGGTCAGGCAGAGTGGACAGAGAGAGAGAAAGGTCTTCCTTCCATTGGTTCACCCCTCAATAGCCGCTGTGGCCTGTGCACCACGCTGATCCAAAGCCAGGAGCCAGGTGCTTCTCCTGGTCTCCCATGCGGGTGCAGGGCCCAAGCACTTGGGCCATCCTCCACTGCACTCCCGGGCCACAGCAGAGAGCTGGCCTGGAAGAGGAGCAGCCGGGATAGAACCAGCGCCCCAACTGGGACTAGAACCCAGGGTACCGGTGCCACAGGCAGAGGATTAGCCAAGTGAGCCAGGCGCCAGTTTTCAGCCTCTTTTAAGAGGTGGGAGTGGTGCCTTTGTTGAATATACAAATGGAGAGGGAGCTAGATGGAGTTAGCATATGCAAGTTTTATTTCTATTTTTCTTAGTGCCTCCAGGTGGACTTTAACGATTTTATTTGTTTATTTGAGAGAGAAGAGTTACAGACAGAGGGAGTCTGTCATGAGTCTGTCTTCAGCTGGGAAGATCTTCCATTTCCAAGAAACCGTGGGCTTCCCTAACAGCCTCTGCGTGGATCTGGGCCCTTAGCTGTATGCTCCTCTGGGGTCCATGCCTATCCCGGTACTCACCAGCCAAAGGGAAGGGTGTTACCATGAGTGACACGGGCCAGCGTGTCTCAAACTTTGCTGAATGCTGGCATCATCTTGGGAGCCTTGAAAAAATCCTGATGTGTGGAACTTGCCTCCTGAGTTTGAGGATGAGGTTGTTCTGAGATGCGACCCAGCATCAGATTCGCTTGTGTAAGTTTCCCAGGTGATTCTGACATGCGGCCAAGGATGACGACTACGACCTAGAAGACAAATTGTGATCCCTCAGGGCTGGAGGAAGCGTCCAACTTTACAAGCGCAAGGAAGCTCCATTGCCAACATTATGAAATTGAAGGAGAAAAATGGCTGCTGGTGGCTTCCCCATCATAGTTTTTCAACTCAGTCGATCCAGTGGAAAACACCTTCCTTTTCCCAGTATTTCCAGTAAAAGTCCCCAGTTAAGTCCCGTGGGTCTACCTTGGGGTAAGTGCCTTCCTTGAACCAAATGTTATAGCCAAAAGAAGAAAAAATCCTAATAGACCAGTCCTGGGTCACGTGCCAGGGAAGGAAATTAGCCCTAATGGAGCCAAGTAGACTGTGAGCGGGAAAGGGGAAGGGTTATTGCCCAAAGGAATACACAGGTGCTGTGGAAAAAACCAGAGGCTCACTAGCGCTCGATGTATAAATCTATGGATTGGGGGAGTGGCTGGAGGAATGTATTTCTTTCTCTCCTCTCCCACCCATAGGTGAGCAAAGGAAGTAACCAGGACACTTCTCTCCCAAGTAATCCAGGGTCCACTGTTCGGAGGAATGGCCCTGATTCTCAGGATGTCGGCCTTTGAATTCTGTTTTACTTGCTCTTGGCTTAGGTGGACTCTCCTTCGGCAGTGAACCAGCTTCTGCTAAGTGGAGGATAAGGGCGGTTGTGCACACACACTCGCTAAAAATGAAAGCGTTTTTGTCCAGATGTTCCCTCTTCGTTCATGACAGTGCCAATCACACATGAGATATTCAGTATCGGAGGATGCCGTGCCATCAGAGAACCCATTTAGAGTAAGCCGAAGTCCTTGTACCTGAAAATAAATTCTTACTATCTTCATAGCCAGATCAGAGTATGACTTCATTGTTGACTGTTTAAAACCAAGTAAGTCCTGTTGTAATCCAGTCTTTGTAGTGCCTCTCAGCGCCAGCTTAGCAGTGAGAATGCCACTTCAGCAGGTGCCACGGCAATGTCAGAGGACAGAAGGACAAATACGCAAGAAGAAATAAGAGTTAGGAAGCCAGACGTGTCTCCTTCATTCTCAACTCTGAGTCTCCACTTACAGATTAACCATTAACTTCAGGCTTATTGAAGTTTGCTTAAATAAAAATCTATTTACTCCTTTGAAAGGCAGAGCTACAGGGTGGGGAGCGGGGAGGGAGATCTTCCCTCTTTTGATTTACTGCCCAAATGGCCACAACAGCCAGACGTGGGCCAGGCTGAAGCCAGGAGCCTGCAGCGCCCTCAGGGTCTCCCCTGTGGGTGCAGGGGCCCAATTCCTTGGGACATCATCTGCTGCCTTCCCAGACACGTTAGCAGGGAGCCACGGAGACTTGAACCAGCACTCTGAGGGGGGATGCTGTTCCTGCAGCACAACACCAGCCACCCTACTAACTTTTTTTAAAATTTCACTTCTTTCTTTAAGCATTCTTTTTTTTTTTGAGAAACTTAATTAACTTTAAAGAAGAACCCCCAAATGATAAATCTTTAGTAAGCACTTCAACATAACTATGAGACGTAAGAATATCCTCTACATAATACAGTAACAGAAGTAAATCCTTGAGAAGAAGTTTTATCATTAATTAAGGAAGCATCTAAGAAAATAAGCAATGGAGTTCAACACTTGGTTGGGCATAACTAAAACTTATGAGACATAAGAATATCCTCTACTTATTACACTAAAATGAAATAAACCTTTGAGAACAAGTTTTACTGTTAATTCTCATAATATAACTCATTGAGGACAGAGGTTCTGCATGGGAAGTTAGTGCAGAGTGACTCCTGTTGTTAATTTAACAATTAACACTCTTATGTATGATGTCAGTAATCACCTGAGGCTCTTGACATGAGCTGCCTAGGCTATGGAAGCCTTTTGAATCTACAAGCTCCATCAGTATTCAGACAAGGCCTTAAGCAAAGTGAAAGTTCTCGACTCTTTTCAGAGAAAAGTACCTACTTCTTTGACCCCCTCTTTCCACTGGGGTCTCACCCACAGAGATCCTTCATGTAGGACACTTTTTGCCACAGTGTCTTTGCTTTCCATGCCTGAAATGTTCTCATGGGCTTTTCAGCCAGACCAGAATGCCTTACTAACTCTTAAAAACAGTTTTCCAAAAGGCATGGAGATGATTATTTTATTGTAGCACCTGAGCAGGCAGTGGGGATGCTTCTCAGAAATCTACAGGAAAGCAGAAGAGAGGGAACAATGCGGTCTTTTCTGTCGTACTGTCATTCAACCCGAGCCACAGCCTCCTGAGACTTCTGGTTGGCTCGGGTGTCTGACTTACTCAGGTGTTCATGTTTTGATATAAGGGATGAAACCTCTTTTTGCTGGTGTGCCTTGGCTTATCAGCTCAGGGCAAACTACAAGCAAATCTGAGGTCTCACTCTCTGGTGTTCATTCTGGTTATCCTTGAAGGCAAGAATTCTCCAGGGTCCTTTCCAGAAGTATTTGTGGGAGCCATGAAGGGCTGGGAGATGGTAGAAAGGGGCAACCTTATCAGGTGGTAGTAACAGCATACAAGGCAGAGCACAGGGACTAAATGAGAAGTCCTTGCATCCCTGACACTCGAATATGATCATCTAAATCCAACCAAGTAATTAGAAAATTATTTATTTATTCATTTGAGAGGTAGTGGAAGACACAGACAGAGCGAGAGCACAGCCCATTGGTTCACTTCCCAAATGCCTTACAGTGGCCCAAGGCTTGGCCAGGCTGAAGCCAGGAGCCCAGGACTCCCACAGGAGTAGTAGGGACCCAACTGTTTGACCCGTCACCTGAGAGTTCCAAGGGTGCACATTAGTAGAAAGCTGGACTCTGAGCAGAGCCAGGACTTAAACCCAGGCTCTCCAATACGGGAGGCAAATGCATGGTCATCTGATTTTGCATGTGAATGAAACAATTTTGGTTCTGCTACTCCCCCCTCAGCCCTTTAACATTTCACTGATTAGAAATCTAAGAAAGACAAAAATACACAAAGAATATTTTGTTTCACATTTCTACCATCTAGGATTAACCAACTTGAACATGTTTCCTTCCTTCTTGTTTCCTTCCTTCCACTTAATCACTCAGTTGTTTGAAGTGATACATAATGATTGCAAAGAATTACAACAACAGAGAAAAATATAAGCACAAAGAAAAAAGATTTCCAATTGCACACCCCAAAATAACCAGCACTAACAAGAGATGACAATTGATTGGAATATTTTTCTTTGCATGCATATTGAGATAAGTAGGTTTGTAAAATGACTTACACAAATTTGCAATCATACTATAGATGCTGCTTTTAATATAAAAGTCTTTAATTTTTCTTGACCATTAAGAAGAAAGCTGAAGAGGAAGAGAATAAATTGTTCATCTATTAGAGTGTACACATATGTGTGGGAACACACACATTTATGGTATATACACACGTGCCTCAGGAGCTATTTCCTAAAGGCTATTCTAAGGTTAAAAATAATTTCAGCTTTTAAACATTGACACTGTCATAAATAGTTTTTTAATTTCTTCTAAAATGGCAAATAATCCTTTCTTAGGAAAGAGGGACCTTGAGAGCCCTCACAAGTCTTGCTTTTCACTCCTTCATGTCCTGATTTTATTATTTTATTACTGTTTTATACTCTCCATGTTTATAATGTTAAACTTCTGTAAAACAAATTCCTATTATCAATTCAATATTAAATTTCTTAGTAACACTAGCAGATTTCATCAGCACACCTATATTGTTATATTAAGGCTGGATAGAATTAGTTTTTTTTTTTTATTTGAAAGGCAAAGAGAGAGAAACAACTCCCATTTGCCAGCTCACTCTGCAGGTATGGTGTCTAAAATGGCAGGGGCTGGGCTTGGACTGAAGCCAGGAGCTGGGAATGCATGTGGGTGGCCAGAACTCAATTATTGTAGCTCTTGCTGCTGCCTCCCAGGGTGCACATTAGTAGGAAGCTAGAGTCAGGAACTAGAACCAAGCATTGAACACAGGTACTCCCATATGTGGCCTAGCTGGTATTTTAACCAGTAGCCCAAACACTCACCCCTGGTTTTTTGTTTGTTTTTAATTTGTAATCTTGCGCCGGCGCCGTGGCTCACTAGGCTAATCCTCTGCCTGCGGTGCTGGCACCCAGGGTTCTAGTCCCGGTTGGGGTGCCAGTTCTGTCCCAGTTGCTCCTCTTCCAGTCCAGCTCTCTGCTGTGGCCCACAAAGGCAGTGGAGGATGGCCCAAGTGCTTGGGCCCTGCACCCGCAAGGGAGACCAGGAGAAGCACCTGGCTCCTGGCTTCGGATCGGCATAGCTTCGGCCGTAGCGGCCATTGGAGGGTGAACCAACGGAAGGAATACCTTTCTCTCTGTCTCTCTCTCTCTCTCACTATCTAACTTTGCCTGTCAAAAAAAAAAAGTTTTAATGAAATATGAGGCATCTTCAAAAAAATTCATGGGTAATGTGCATTATGAGGAAACTACATGAATTTCAAAGTATTTGCACCAAAATAAACTTTTCATTCTGTTTTCCCACCAACTTTTGAGTAGTTTCTTTGTATATCCTGTTCCTGTTGTTTTTTGTTTTGTTTTGTTTTTGGTCAGGCAGAGTTAGGCAGTGAGAGAGAGACAGAGAGAAAGGTCTTCCTTCCGTTGGTTCACCCCACAAGTGGCTGCTACGGCCAGCGCACCGCGCCGATCCGAAGCCAGGCGCCAGGTGCTTCTCCTGGTCTCCCATGCGGGTGCAGGGCCCAAGGACCTGGGCCATCCTCCACTGCCTTTGTGGGCCACAGCAGAGAGCTGGCCTGGAAGAGGGGCAACCGGGACAGAATCCGGCGCCCTGACCGGGACTAGAACCCAGAGTGCTGGTGCCGCAGGCGGAGGATTAGCCTATTGAGCCGCGGCGCCGGCACTTTTTTTTTTTCCCCTAAAGATTTTATATATTTATTTGAGAGAGAGAGTAGGAGGGGGTGGAGAAGAGACGGGAGAGAGGTCTTCCATCCACTGGTTCACTCCCCAAATGACCAAACCAGCCTGAGATGGGCTGATCTGAAGCCAGGAACCAGGACTTTCTTCTGGGTCTCTCACGTGGGTACAGGGGCCCAAGCATTTGGGCCATCTTCCACTGCTTTCCCATAGCAGAGGGCTGGATCAGAAGTGGAGCAGCCAGAACTGCAGCCTGCACCCATATGGGATGCCAGCGCTGCAGGCAGAGACTTAACCCACTACACCACAGCACCAATCCCGAGGGTTTTTTTTTTTAATTTCCTCATTTTAGGGAAAATATTTTTAATTACCCTATGTTTGTATATGTTTTCTACACTTTTTGGGTGAAATCTTTGCTTCAGGGACCTCGTTTATGCTTATTTTTGTGTTGATTTCGTTTGTTGTCGCAGTCCATTAACTTCGTTTCCTTGTCACTATCACATTTCTTTCCCTCAGTCCGGTAGGCTCCCTCCTCCAAGCTCCTCTTTATTGCCTGCCTGCTGTTCTCGTTAGTGTGAACAATGCAAAGCCCTAGGAGGAATCCTCCAGTCTTGAATTTTAGGTTTTCCTCTTGGGGTTTTTGGGTCCCGTGCATGGTCTGCTTGGCGTGGCTAGTGTGTTGGGTGCATGCTGGTGCGTGCCACTTTTTATTTGCACGTTGCAGAGTTGCCGTATCTCTTTGTGCTGCTGCTCTGTGTGAGTGATTCCCTCTACTCTTCCCACTGGGTCTGGCCTTTCCTTTCCTTGTTTTCTACCTCCGCCCACAGCTGCAGGGCTCGCTCCTTCTTATCCTGTTTGTCTGCACCTTGAGGGAATGGTGGGGCAGACTGTTTGAGGCCCCAGCCTCGAGCAAGATTTTATTACAGCCCCTGTGCAGGAGTCACTCCAACTAATTAGGGCGTTCATTCCACTCCCACTGGGGAAGCCTCTTGGGCCTTGGATTTTTTTTTTCCCACCCACTTCTCCCCTCTAGCTCTTTCTGCCATTCCTCTGTCAGGAGAGGAACAGGGTAATAAAACCAACTCAATTTCCTCTCCATGTTTGGGAGTTTTTGTGGGCATTCTCAGATTTTTTTGTGAACTCACCATCACGGTTTCTGAAATGCGGAGGTTTGGACTCTAACCCAAGCTTCCCAGTACCAGCAGTTCCCCGTGCCCGTGTATGTTATACCCCATTCCTTATTTGGAGGCTTGGTGAACTTTTCTGTTTGTTGGTTGATACATCTATTAAAACTCTGCTGGGGGGGGGGCCTGCGCTGTGGCAGAGTAGGTTATGCCTCCGCCTGCAGCGCTGGCATCCCATATGGGCGCCAGTCGTATTCCAGCTGCTCCACTTCTGATCCAGCTCTCTGCTAATGGCAAAGAGAAAGCAGTGGAAGATGGCCCAAGTGCTTGGGCTCCTGCACCCATATGGGAGACCCAGAAGAAGCTGCTGGCTCTTGGTTTCAGATCAGCTCAGCTCCAGCTGCTGTGGCCATTTGGGGAGTGAACCAGTGGATGGAAGATATTCTCTTTCTCTCTCTCTCTCTGCCTTTTGAATAAAATAAATCTTTAAAACAAACAAAAAACTCTGCTAGGCACCTGGTGTTGAGTGGATCGAAGCATGTGATCTAGAATTACATTTGCAGCTTTAAGTCTCGGCCACCTGTGTGATGTGTGGCTGAGGGTAAGATACCAGAAAGTCTTCAAAAAGATCATGAGAGATGCGTGTTAGGAAAAGGCAATGCCTGGCTATTAATCCCTTTGTACCAGAATAACGTTATCTTTTAGTTCAGGTGTTCCCTGAACTTTTTGAAGTACTTTTGTATTTAACTCCTATATGAGTTTTGCCAGTCGGGCAAGTACCTTCTTCAAAGGTTGTGGCTGAGATGAAATCCATTTGTACAAGCAAAGCATTTCAGCCACTTCCTTGTAAGACCGTAGTGAGCATTAGAGAATCTTCTCATTTTTATACGGCTGTTAAGTATGAAGCAGTAGACAATTCTTTCCCATCTACCACCTTAAACTAGAAGTCTCTGATTCTGTTCTTCAGGTTGATGCTTCCTTATCTTTTGGAGTCTGGGATGCCCAGGTACCCTGACTAAATTGCACATGGTCGTCACTCTGAGATAACATCCATCAGTCCAAGCTTTCTATTTTTAATACTCCCCTACATCATGTAAACCTGCCCATTCCTCTTGTTCTTTTTCATCTTATCATCTTTTGTGTGTGTGTGTGTGAAAAGTCTGTCAAATGCTAAGAATAAAGAAATCCAGGACTCTTGGAAGACTATTAAGCGCTTAATTTTTGGTTTGGTAGGCATCAATCAATGTTTACTGAAACAAGATGTCTAAGAATTGTTTTATACTTGCTGAGTTATTTATGTCCATCTAAAGACCATTTGAGAGGCTGGTGCTGTGGTGCAGAGGGTTAAGCTACAGCTTGCAGGGCCAGCATCTCATATGTCTCCTGGTTCAAGCCTCAGCTGCTCTACTTCCATCCAGTCCCCTGCTAGTTCACCTGGGAAAGCACCAGACGGTGGCCCAAGTCCCTGGTCCCCTGCATCCATGTGGGAGACCTGGAAGAAGCTCCTGATTCCTGGTATCAGCCTAGCACAGCCCTGGCCATTGCGGTAACTCTACCTTTCAAATAAATAGATAAATTTAAAAAAAAAATAACTTGAGAGCAAATGGTATTCTTTTAAGTATTGTACATCCTGAGAAGAACCAGTTTAGCTTGTCAATTAGACATCATTTTGCATCGATTAATGTGATAGCTATTAAAATATATTTTTTGCCTCTCTATATATCAAAATATCTAACTTATGCCAATGATTCCTAAATACTGGGTGCTCCAAGTATCCCACAAATGGATTACATATGGACAGTATAATCACTCCTTCCCAGTGGCTGATGCTGGAGAAATGGAACCCCTTGCCCTCTGGCCTTCTCTGCTTAGCCCAATGAAAGTGACTACTTTCCATGTGTGCCATGATGTGGAAGAGGTTGGAATGAATGGAATGATCTATGCAGTTGAGAGGTTTATATTTGACAGTAAGCTCTGATTTCTTGGTAAGATAAGCCACCAAAAATTAATAAAATCTTGTACTCCATTGATTAGACTTCTATATGTAGAGGAAGAGAGATGAAAAATGCCTTTAATTCTTCACAAATTATTTCGTGTTTAGAGTGTGTTCCCTCTCAAAGTCTTAGAATAGAAATTATAGACAAAATAATTTCAGTTCATATAAAGCATAACTTTTTCTCAACAGAAGCTGCTTCAAGACACAAAGTGTCACTTTGGGTAAGAGTGTTTCTAGTTCACTAGATGAATTAAACTCTAAGAACACTGTAGAAAGAGCCCAAACATTAGGGGTGTTAGCATTCCACTATTCTAATGAATTAACTCCTCTGTTCACTCCAATTTTTTTTAAAGATTTTTTTTTGTTTATTTAAGAGGCAGAGTTACATAGAGATAGGCAGAGACACACATGCACAGATAAAGGTCTTCCATCCAGTGATTCACTCCCCAAATGGCCACAACACCCAGGACTGGGTCAGGCTGAAGTCAGGAGCCACAAACTCTGTCTTCCATGTGGGTCGTAGGATCCAAGTACTTTGTTGCTTTTCCAGGTGCATTAGCAGGGAGCTGGATTAAAAGTGGAGCAGCCAGGACTCAAACCTACACCCACATAGGATACCAGCGTTGCAGGTGGCAGTTTACCCACTGTGCCACAAAGCTGGCATCCCCAATTTGTTTTTATCTTGATCTGAAATGTTTTTATCTTGACAAAACTAACACATATTTACTCTAGAAAATTTGGAAAATGTAGATGAGTAGGAAAAAAACAAAATCTTCAATGCCATGTCACCCATAGAAAATTTCTGCTAATATTTTTTGGGGAGTCTTAATCTTTTTTATAAGTACACACATTTTGGAAATATTTAATGGTTTATAAATCAGTTTTTCACATCATAGTATTGATACATGTTTCCTATGCTAATAAATACTATCACTTTTAACATATTCCTCTTCATCTTATGGTGAGTTGTATGATAATAATCTAATAACTTTGACAGTGAATATTTCATTTTTCTCTTACTCTTGGTTGTTAAAGACAATATTGTGATCAATATCCATGAAAGTGGAGCATTACTTGCAGCTGTATTAAATTGGCTATTGCTGCATTAACTAATTGCCCCATACTTAATGGCTTAACACAATAGACTTTTGTAGTCTATTTTCCGGATGCATATCTGGGCAGTTCTAGCTTGGGAACCTCTGTGTGTCGTTGAGATGCCAGCTGGGTCTATAAGTCATGTAAAGTCAGGTGCTCTCGCTGCTGGCAAGGGAGTCAGTACTGCTGGTTTGGGACAGGAGGCCCCAGTTCCTTCCAATGTAGAGCTCTCCAAAGGTTTGCTCGGCTTTCTTACCCCAGTGGCAGAGCAGGTGATCTGAGACAGAGCAAGGAAGCTGTCCTCTTTACTGTTTAGTGTTTGAGTTCACATAACTGCTTCTTCCATATGGCATCCATTACAGGTGGGTCCTTGCTAACCAGGTCCCCAAACCCAGAGGTGAGAAGTCACACCCCACTGATGGAAACAAAGAGTATTAAAAATTTTGTGGACACATTTTAAAACCACTGTGACAACTGATCTCTAAATTCCTAAAGATGAGGTTTGAAGGATCAAAAGACATGGACCTTGCAAGGGCTTCTCACACCTACTTCTGAATTGCCCCTTGACAGTTTTTACCCGTTTATCTTCCTGGAGCAGGATAGGCAGTAGAGCCCTAGAAAACACTGATAATTCTTTTTAAAGCAGGGCCTGCCTCTCCTGGCCCAAAGTGTGCCTTTGTGAGAATTATACAACAGTACCCCTTTCTCTGAGTGGGTATATGGCTTGGCAAGAGGGGTGACAGTCAGATCTCAGCTCCCCATGGTCTCCTGGGCTGGGACAACCTGCAAAGCCACATTTAGTCACCCTGTTGAAAGTTGTGTGTATGTGTTTTCTATTTTGAAATAACAGAATATTTATTTATTTGAAAGGTAGAGTGACAGGGAGGGAGAAGCAGAGATAGAAACAGAGACAAACAGACACACACAGAAAGAGAGAGAGAGAGAGAGAGAGAGAGAGAGAGGGATCCATGTTCAATCTACTGATTCCTGAAAGAGCCAGGTCTGCCCCGGCTAAAGCCGAGGCAGGAACTCCATCCTGGTCTCCCATGTGGGTCACATGGGGGCTCCAGTCCTTGGGCCATAATCTGCTGTCTTCATGGGTGCATTAGCAGGCAGCTGTATCAGAAGTGGAGCGTCTAGGATTCATCCTAGTCCTCTGACATGGAAAGCCAGCATCGCAAGTGGCAGCTTACCCTGTTGTGCCACAATACTGTGTATGCGTTTTCTGAACAACATTAAGTACAAACTTTTCTTTCTCATTGAAGAGATTTTGATTTTTGTTGTCATTCAAAACATTCAAGAATGAATCTATCCAGTTTTCAGCTTAAATCTATTATTCTGTGTCCTTGAGAATAATAACATGTACTGCCTTAACAAAGTGTTCGATACACATTTTGTTCAATTGAACTGAAATTTTTTTTAATTGTGGCTTTCCTTGTCTCAAACCACCTCCTAAATGAGTGAGAATAGGCTGGTATAAATGTATTTTGACAAAACTCTCTGTGGAAGGGACTTTTCAGTTCGTTACAACATAGAGATTGTAAAACACTAGCCAGAAAAGTTAAGTATGTACTTAGAAGCATCAATTGCCCTTGACCATATTCACAGCTTCTGCTCCTTTTTTTTTTTTTTCACTTTCATTTCCTGTAAGGGGAGATGTGATAAACCACAAAACTGGCCGTGAATCCTGCACCTGCTAAAACTTGCCATTTGGATCCTGGCACTTAAGTTTCGTAAAATATACACCCATAGTTATGCTTGTTTACATAAGAACACAACAGCCTTTTCACTTGTGTTCTGGTAGAAAAAAGTATTTAAATTATGATTTGTATGCTGCCTAGCCTAGGCTGTAATTAGCATGCATTGTCTCATCATCCTCTCCGTTCTTACACGTCAAGCCCCGCGTTCTTGATTGTATTTTACCATTTCATGTTTTCCATTATCACTCATTTTGTGCTTTTTTTGATTAAAAACTTTTGTGATGAACTCATAGAAGATTTTATAATTAAAGTTTGGGGCACCATGATGAGTGTAAATATGAATGATAATGTGAAACGGTTTGGCTATTTTAACTGCTCTGACCACAGTGGGTTTTAACAAAATCACATTAATCATTCAGCTTAATCACAGTCAGTCTGGTGATGCGGTGAGCATGGTTAAAGCCAGAAACACAGTTGCTCTTTCCTGTCTCCAATATCTGGGTGTGAAATGCTCATATTCAGCAGTCCCGTAGGCCCACGGTTTTGGCGATAGGTGTTTGGAAGCACCAAGGGCTTGACTTACTCCCCCAATCTCCTGGGAAAGATAATTGAAACATTACTTAAGACATAATTGCTTTTCCTTCAGAGCATTTAAAACTGAGCGATCACTTTCCTAGGTTCCAATAAGCATGTAGTGAAAAGCAAAAATTGGCAAGAGTCACATTAATAAATATATTCTTTTTTTTTTCTATTTTTTTATTTGACAGGCAGAGTTACAGACAGTGAGAGAGAAAGAGATAGAGAGAGACAGAAAGGTCCTCCTTCCTCTGGCTCACTCCCCAAATGGCCGCAATGGCTGGAGCTGCACTGATCCGAAGCCAGGAGCCAGGAGCCTCTTCCTGGTCTTCTCCCTTGCGGGTGCAGGGGCCCAAGCACCTGGGCCATCCTCTGCTGCTTTCCCAGGCCATAGCAGAGAGCTGTACCAGAAGAGGAGTAACCAGGACTGGAACTAGCGCCCACATGGGATGCTGGCGCCTCAGAAGGAAGATTAACCTAGTGCGCCATGGCGCTGGCCCCAATATATTTACATCGATATCTTTACGTCGATGGATTAAAAAATGAGTTCCTCAATCCCCAAAACATAGAACCTTGGGCCGGTGCAGTGGCTCACTTGGTTAGTCCTCTGCCTGCAGTGCTGGCATCCCATGTGGGATGTTGTGGCCTGGGAGGGCAGTGGAGGATGGCCCAGGTGCTTGGGCGCCTGCACCCGCATGGGAGACCAGGAAAAGCACCTGGCTCCTGGCTTCGGATTGGCGTAGCTCCAGCCATGGCAGCCATTTGGGGGTGAACCAATGGAGGGAGGCCCTTTGTCTCTGTTTCTCTCTCTCACTGTCTATAACTCTACCTGTCAAATAAATTTAAAAAAACAACATAGAACTTCATTGATTAAAAACGTGAACCATTGCCTCTAAGTAAATATAAGAGTTCAGTAATTTTTGTGAGGGTGAACATGTTCTAATGTGGTTAATGCAGACAGCCTACAAACAGCTGCGAACTCGTTTCTAAACCAGCCATTTGGTCATTAGCTCAAAAACATCACAGTCACGTGTTGCCTACCGAAGGCAGAAGTTCTGAGCGATGCATCATTAGGCAATTTTACCATTGTGCAGACAGCACAGAACAGCACAGAACATGCTTAGCCACCCCTGCGTGGGGATGGCCCTACCCAGCCAGGCTAATCTGTGTGACCACCACACCATATATACGCCATGTTGGTGACTGCCTTGGCATTCTGTGGCACATCTTTTAGTTTTAACAGAAATCTCAATATGGTCTTTTCTTTAATCGTAGTACAAGAAACACTTTTGCCTGTAAAATGTCACCGCAACTTTCTTGGTTGTCAACTTGGACTTCACATCAGTAAAGGAAACGGTGTGAGAAAAAGGTGCAAAGTGGGCCAAGCGTTTGGCTTCAATCAATTCCTGTTAAAGTGCTTTCTCATTTATCACCTGGGAGGGGAGGTTGACCAAAGGCCCTCTGATGTCACTTTTGTCAGCAGACCAGGTGAACTGCTGCTTAAACATTAGCTTGGTCTACAGAGGCAGTCTTGGGGCGGGAGGGGCAGCCATCCAACTCTCTTCTATGTGAGGAAATGAATGTATTTTGTTAAGCAGTGAGCTTCTTTTCCTAAAATAAAAATCTGTCACTCGGAGCTTAACAGTTTCATGTCCAGGGTGAGAATGAGAGTGTGAAGCATGATCCAGGGTATTAACATATTTAAAGGCTAAAATAGAAAAGAAAAAACAGAGGGGAGCATCGCTGGAAATGCCCTGTCCAAAGCGACAGTGTAAAATGTTTTCTGTGGGCCATGAACCTGGGATTTTTGGATCTTATGGGGGAAAGTTGACTTTGCTGGCAAGGTGTCCCGATACTTTTCTCCTTGTTTTTATGTTGTGTTGGTTTGCAGGACTGAAACTGGACCCCAAATGAACTGCAGGTTTTTACATGGGTGGAGAGGGATTGATTTTGCATGAGGTTTTTTCAGAAGTGTAGGTAGAGCCATGTGATTGCTCCAAGTCCAAGGGCAAAACGAGACCCAGGAGAAGATGCGCCCTGGATCCGGAGATCTTAGTGTCCACAGCTGTTACCGGCTCAGTGCCACTGCTCTTGGCCCCGGGTCTCAGAGTGACGTTCGGCAGGTCTCCCCACTAGGGTTGAGCCGTGTGCTGCGCCACAGAGGCCAAGACTGCACCTCCACCAAACCTGGCCGCACCACCAGTTTTATTAGACCTTTTTATTTTTTAATACCACTTGGAATTTGGAAGGAAAATGAGAAAATCTTTTCTGTTTTATCACTTATGCTGGATGTAGAATCAGGAAAAAGAGCACTCATGGGAATTTCAGTATTTGTTTCTGTTTAAATGCAACTATGGACAGAGCAAGGAAAGCGTTAGTGTGTGTCTCTAGGTGTGTGTCAGTGTGCTTGTGCCTCTGTGTGCGTCTGTGTGTATAAATATGTCTGCATATACGTGTGTGTATCTGTGTGTATGTGCATATGCATGTGTGTCTGTGTGTACTTGTGTGTCTGTTTTCTGTGTATGTTTATGTGTATGTGTATAGGTGTGTTTCAGTGTGTGTGTTGTATATGAGTGTGTGTGTATACATATGTCTGTGAATGTCTGCTTGTGTTTATATCTGTGTGTGTGTATGGGTGCCTATATGGATCTTTGTGTGTCTGTGTGTGTGTGAATATGTATGTCTGTGTATCTTTGTGTCTCTAAGGGTGTGCAGGTGTGTGAGTCACTGTATGAATGTGTATTTTTGAGGGTGTGTATGGGAGAGGCTCTGTGATTGTGGGTGTGCATCTGTGTGTAAGTATGTATATGTGTATTTTTGAGTGTGTGTATATGTGTGATTATGTGTATGAGTGTGTGTGTGTGTTTGTGACTATTTGAGTGTGTGTGATTATGTGTTTGTGTATATGTGTCTGTGTATGTGGGTGTGCATCTGTGTGTTTGAGTGTGTATGTGTATGTGACTGTGTGATTATATGCCTGTATGTGTGTGAGTGTGTGTGTATGTGGGTGTGTATCCATGTGTGTGTTTGTGTATGTATAGAGTGTGTGATTCTGTGTGTGTATGTATGTGACTGTGTGTGTGATTATGTGTCTGTGTGAATGTGTGTGTGACTGTATAACTGTGTGATTATGTGTATGAATGTGTGTCTGTGTGTGAATGTGTGTGTGAGTCCATGTGTGTGTTTGTGACTCTGTGTGAGTGTGTGTATGTGTGAATTTGTGTGTGTGTCTGTGACTCTGTATGAGTGTGTGTGTCTATGTGTATATGTGTGAATCTGTGTGTGTGACTGTGTGTGACTCTGTGTATGAGTGTATGTGATTGTGTGAGTATGTGTATGTGTGAATCTATGTGTATCTGCGTGTGAGTGTGTGTCTGTGACTGTGTATGAGTGTGATTCTGTGAGTGTGTGACTGTGTGTGTGTCTGTGATGCTGTGTATGACTGTGTGTGTGTGAATCTGTGTGTGTGTCTGTGACTGTGTATGAGTGTGTGTCTGTGTGTGTGTCTGTGACTCTGTATGAATGTGTGACTCTGTGAGTGTGTGTGTGTGACTGTGTGTCTGTGACTCTGTGTATGAGTGTGTGTGACTGTGTGAGTATGTGTATGTGTGAATTTGTGCGTGTCTGTGTGTGAGTGTGTGTATGAGTGTGTGTGACTCTGAGTGTGTGTATGTGTGAATCTGTGTGTGAATGTGTGTTACTCTGTGTATGAGTGTGACTCTGAGTGTGTGTGACTGTGTGAGTGTGTGTGACTCTGTGTATGATTGTGTGTGTGTATGTGAGAATCTGCGTGTGAGTGTGTGTATGAGTGTGCGTGACTGTGTGATTGTGACTGTGTGATTGTGTGAGTGTGTGTGTCTGTGACTCTGTGAGTGTGTGTGTCTGAGTGTGACTGTGTGTGTGTGTCTGTGACTGTGTGTGTGAGTGTGTGTGACTCTGTGTATGATTGTGTGTGTGTATGTGAGAATCTGCGTGTGAGTGTGTGTATGAGTGTGTGTGTCTGAGTGTGTGTGACTGTGTGTGTGTCTGTGACTGTGTGTGTGTGTGTGTCTCCCCAGCAGTGATTGCTATGCATAGTGAGGGAATCACAGCCGGGAGGCCACACAGAGGAAGCTCTCTGATCACAGATGACAGTAAAATGCCCTTAGACTTTTTATTTATCTTTTCAATATGCTTTTTTAAAAAACCTGTATATTAGGTGCTCAGTAAATGTGTTCTGTGAGCCAGAGCCGAGTTGCCCCAGGCCCCAGCTGTTCCCTCACAGAAAAAGCTGCCACTGCGCTTTCTGCCTGCAGGCGCGCCCGGCCCCTGGTGCCTGAGCCGCTGTTGCTGGCCGCGGGAGAGGAGCTGCCTTCCTTGTGCGGCCTCGCTCCAGCCTTTCTGATTTCAGCTGATTAGGAGCTGTTGAGGGCACCCAGCCTGCAAAGTTAACACCTTTGCAGTCTTGTGAGCATCTCAACAGGGCTGCCTGTCGGGCTGTGTACAACCCTAAAGATGACACCCCGGAAAACCTCAGGGCCACCATTTCCATACTGTCCCAGCATGAGGGGTCTCCCTGGACCTGCGCTACCGGGTGGCTTTGCCTGTCGGGTGGGGGCCCATCCTCTAGGTACAAAACAATGGCACCATCTTCCCTGTGGTGTGCTGGTGACCTGCAGGCTGGTGCGGAAATAGGGGGAGCACTCCTTCCCTCTCCACGGAGGCCCGGTCAGACACCTGAGCCCCAAAGTAGCACTGTTTGTGTCCAGGTCCTCCCAAAACAGCCGCTTCAACTCTAAGATGCGTTACTTTTACCCACATGGCAGCAGGGCCCAAGCGACGCCTGGGGAACAGTGGAGTGCTGTCTGCCTCCCCCACCCCTTATTCTGTGTGCCTACCAGTAGGTGTTGTTCCAGCTCTTACACACCTGATGCATCCCTATTGTATTGGATTTCCAGGTTGGGAATCCAGCTGGGAAACTTGATAGAATTTGAATGAATGAATGCACGAGTGAGGGAATGGATTTTGGTAGCCATGGATGTACTTAATTTATTTATTTGAGAGGTAGAGTTACAGATAGTGAAAGGGAGAAAGAGAGGTCTTCCATCTGCTGGTTCACTCCCCAAATGGCCATAATGGCAAGAGCTGGGCCAATCCGAAGCCAAGAGCTAGGAGCTTCTTCCAGGTCTCCTACATGGGTGCAGGGGCCCAAGCACTTGGGCCATCTTCCAGTGCTTTTCCAGGCTATAGCCGAGAGCTGGATAGGAACAGGAGCATCTGGGATACTAACTGGCACCCATAGGGGTGCCAGTGCTACAGGCAGAGGCTTAGCCCACTACGTCACAGTGCTGGCGCTCTCCAGCTGTTTTCTAACCTATTTGCCTCGATAGCGTATGCCCCAGGCAACACTAAACCTGATGTCATTGTTCATGCACATCTGTGACCCTGGGCCTGCCATCCCTTCCACATAGCACACTTCTCTCTCTCCTCCTATGGCTAAGTCCTTAACAGCTGCTGATCCTTAAGACTGCTGACAAACGAGCAGTTTCTCCCACTGTCAGGGGTGTGGTAGCATTGCTCTTCTGCCACCCCATTTGACATCAGACAGGGTCCAGTATGTCTTGAGCAGAGGTGCGGTGCACAGGCAGAGATTTCCTGGCGGAAGTTTCACAAGTAAGCGGTGTGGAGTTCCTTCCCCTGCTGCAGCTGGCCAGAAGGCATGTGTTCAAATGAAGACTGTGTCACCTGGGCCTTCTGGTGCCCACGTGGAGCAGGAGGTCCCAGCTAACCAGAACTGGACGTGTAATATGAGCGAGGTATGAACTTGTGTGTACATGTCGCCTCGGCGGAAATTGCAGTCGTGTGTTTTACCGTGGCATCATCTCGCCTACCAAGCTGATGGAATAATTCAACCTGACTCAAGAGCAAATGCGTCTGGGAGCCGGCTCCACTCCTGTCTCTCAGCGCCTTCATAACCCTGGGTACAAACATCATTGTCACCTTCGCCACAAGCCTAGCCACTTCTGTTTACAGAACTCTCTCCCTGTCAGCCTTAAATGCCTTAAGAAAAGACCACATCAGACCACACCCATCGTTTTCCATGTTCCTGCGCACTGTTTGGCCCGTGGTTGAAATTTAGCAACTATGCCAGCGCCGTGGCTCAATAGGCTAATCCTCCGCCTGTGGCGCCAGCACACCGGGTTCTAGTCCTGGTCGGGGCGCCAGATTCTGTCCCGGTTGCTCCTCTTCCAGTCCAGCTCTCTGCTGTGGCCTGGGAGTGCAGTGGAGGATGGCCCAAGTGCTTGGGCCCTGCACCCGCATGGGAGACCAGGAGAAGCACCTGGCTCCTGGCTTCGGATTAGCGCGGTGTGTCGGCCGCAGCGCACTGGCCATTGGAGGGTGAACCAATGGCAAAGGAAGACCTTTCTCTCTGTCTCTCTCTCTCACTATCCACTCTGCCTGTCAAAAAAAAAAAAAAAAAATTAGCAACTAATTTTAAGTCAATGAGAAAAAGGACATCTCATGATTAGAATAGAGTGGTATTGTTGTTTTCGTTTTTTTTGTTGGTAGGTTGGTTGGTTGAGAGGCAGAGAAACACAGATCCAGGACAGTTCCCCTATCTGCAGGTTCACTCTTCAAATGCTCACAATGGCCAGGGCTGGACTGGGCTGAAGCGGGGAGCTGGGAACTCAGCCCAGGTCTCCCGGGTTGGAGGCAGGAGCCCGATCACTGAGCCAGCACCTGTTGCCTCCCAAGGTCTACACTGGGTGGAAGCTGGAGTCAGGAGCCAGAGCCAAGCATTGATAGGGCGCTCTGGTAATGGGATGCAGGCATCTTCACTACGACGCTCAGTGCCTGCTCCAGAGGGGAGCAGGAATTATTCATTTCATATTTAATTTGGAAATAGGCTTTTGCTAAGGGCAGAATTCTAAGTGGACTTTTGTTTTCTTTCTTCACTGTCCAGTTGTTTTTGGATTTCATTTTCCTAACAGTATATCATTTGTAACCCTTTATCAGTCTTTTAAAGGTAGTGAAGATCTTTCTGGATTGTTTCACTTTGAGTGTGTATATGTGTGCGTGTTTTATTGTTTGTTTTTCAGCAATTCGAAATATGTTTATTCATTTTTATTTATTTGAAAGTCAGAGCAGGTGCAAGAGAGAGACGGAGAGAGAGAGCAAGAGCAAGCGAGAGAGAGATTTTGTTTGCTGGTTCACTCCCCCAAATACTCACAACAGCTGGGGCTGGGCCAGGCCCAAGCTAGGAGACAAAAACTCCATCTGGGTGCCCATATGAGTGTCTGGGACTCAGTATTTGAGCCATTTCCTGCTGCCTCCCAGGCGCACTAACAGGAGGATCAGCAGCAGGGCAGTCTGATGGGGAAGTGGGTACCCCAAGTGGCAGCTTAACCTTCTGTGTCACAATGCCTGCCCCTAGAAGAGAGGTTTTAAAAATTCCTTTGTTCTGGCCGGCTCCGTGGCTCAACAGGCTAATCCTCCGCCTTGCGGCGCCGGCACACCGGGGGTTCTAGTCCCGGTCCCCGGTCGGGGCACCGATCCTGTCCCGGTTGCCCCTCTTCCAGGCCAGCTCTCTGCTGTGGCCAGGGAGTGCAGTGGAGGATGGCCCAAGTGTTTGGGCTCTGCACCCCATGGGAGACCAGGATAAGCACCTGGCTCCTGCCATCAGAACAGCGTGGTGCGCCGGCCGCAGCGCGCTACCGCGGCGGCCATTAGAGGGTGAACCAACGGCAAAGGAAGACCTTTCTCTCTGTCTCTCTCTCTCTCACTGTCCACTCTGCCTGTCAAAAAAAAAAAAAATTCCTTTGTTCTTACAGGGAGAAGTTTATCAAGTTGTCAGCCCAATTTTTTTTTATTGTCTATTTACAGTCAAGAATGTCTTAAATTTATTTACATTTCAGTTTTGTCCAGAATAATTCTAAAGCATATCGTTGATACTGTGTAAGCTCAGCAACAAAATGTGCATCTGTTATAATCAAGTTATTCCTGATGTATACATGTTAAGTTTACCATCAATACTGGAGTTTCCTATGAGTATTTCATGCAATCAGCACATATCTATTGACTGTGCTCTGTCCAGGGTTGTGCTAAGCCCTGGGAATATAGCGATGATTAAATACCATCCCTGAGAGAAGGAGGTGGGGCAGAGATGCAAACGGGATTATAATACAAGCAATGGTCAGGGCACACACAAGGTATTATTTGTGAACACAGAAGGGACACTAACCAATCTAGGGCAGTAGAATAACACGATCACAGTCATAGCCCCCTGTTGCACTGGTTGGTAGATGGCTGTTTTCTATATGAAGAGGGCCTGACTGGGCACAGGTTGTAGAATAGAGACGAGGGAAAACTGGAGGTTCTTAGTGCCTGGGTTGATGTGGGAGTGAGGACAAAAGGACGATATCCCAACGTGCTTCCAGACGGGGTTTGTGGTCATGCTACAGATGGAGACAACAGCAATGGAAGGGGGTTGCAAGTTAACAGTGTGATTTGGACAGGTTGAGTTTGAGGTGTGAGTAAGAAATTCAGGCTCTATATGTTTCAGAAAGGTGAAGGTACAAGCATAAAGATTAAGAAGCTGTCTGTGCTGGAGCTGTGGATTTGGGGTTCTTAGCCTGCAGCTGATGCCCTAAAGAACTAGCATGTCATGAGCAAACAAGGAAATAGAAGCAATTCAGATATACTGGAACCGTGGTTCTCTAAAGATAGCAGTACTGCCTAGGCGGCCATCTGTGGACTTCCATCTAGGTCTCCCCTATGGGTGTCGAGGACTGGAATCAGTAGCTGAAGCTGGGCTTGAACCCAGGTAGTATCAGCGGGTCATGAGTATCTTAGCTAGTGTATTCATCATGAGACCAAGCTCCCACCTCAATAACTGTATCTTTCAGTGTTTGGAATTTTACCAGGAGTTGCTCTCTATCTTGGAAAACCTTACAGCCGATACATCATCTGTGGCGTTTGAGGAACATAACCATATTAGCCCACATTATGATTGTGACAATTGGCAATGAGAGACAGTTTCAGGAATCTCATTAATTATGTCTTGCAGTGTAGTTAAAAATATTTATGTATTGAAATGCATTCTAGTTTATTATAAATTCCTTTTTCTCATATTAGAATATTGAGTAGTTTCAAACATATGCAGATATTTCAAAAAGCTTGTGGAAATATGGAACTAAAAAGATAAATGTTTTGGTGCAAAAACTTTCAAAATCCCTATTTTCTTATAATATGCACTTTCTATGAACATTTTAATTTGACTTTTATTTAATATTTTATTGATATAGTATTGATATCTTATTTAATATTTTATTATGTTTTTGAGAGAACATACTTTTAGTTTGCATTACAGTCAAAATCCATGAGCATTTTAAAGATCCCTGGTATATGTTGTGAAGATACATTAGCAATGAACTTAGTTTCAGGTTCCTAAATGGGGCAGCACATGGTGTATACTGTAAAGAAAGGGCACTGTGGCTGAGACAGTTGAAGTGTCTCCAAACTCTGAAAAGACCTACAAAGTGTAGCTCTTCTTTCTTGGTGGTGGCAGATATGAGATGCCACAGTCCTTAGAGCCTCATAATGACCATCTCCTTGTGAAGTGTGAGTGTGCCTGTACCTTGTGAGGCAGAGGATCCTGTATCATCCAGCCTTCAGCTGGAAGGAGGATGGCTTCTATAGTCCCAAAGGGCCCAGCTGACTCAGGTTTCTGAACCCAGAAGTCCTTATGTCCAGGCTCAGGTGTTTCGCCACCGGAGCCCTACGTTCAAGCCACTGTGTCAGGTTTGAGAGTGCAAACCTTTGGACTTCACCATCTTTCTAATTAAGCACAGTATCTGATCCTTGGCTTTCTCTGCTCCCCAGCTACAGGAAATAAACCACTTTCAAGCTACCAGGAAGGGTCTCCAACTCATGCTTTCAAATTGGAGATTAATCACCATTATCATTTTGATGGTATCCCTAATACCCAGCAGCATCCATCTCATTCCAGCCTCCTTGTAACCACTTCTCAGATGCCTTGGGTCCCAGCACGCTTCATGTGTTCTCTGTCACGTGAAATCCATCTCCTTCCCATCCTTCCAGGGGCTTTGGGTGCTCCACCTGCTCCCTAGGACGCTTCTAGCACCGATCCTGGGTTGGGTTTCCTGGAAGCAGATGCCCAGATGGGGGTTTGAATGGAGCAGGATTATTGGGGCAGTGCAGGTAAGGAAGGGAGAACAGTAAGACTGACTGGGAAAGGCTCCAGCTGGCCCCTCTAGAGCTCTGCTGGTTGGGGGTGTGTGGGGAGGGAGGCTTTCAGAGTTGTCTCAAATTGAAGACAGGGAACTTGGAGACTATGAACTGGCGTTCAGATGCAAGTAGCCCTTGAGGATGGGCAATGACCTTGGCATGAGGCAGGTAGCCTTGGCCTAAGGTAATTCACAGAGCAGGTGCAGTGGTAAGCCACAAGTAGCCAAATTATTATTAATAAATGATCATAATTACTCCAGAATTGGAAGAGCAGGGGAGAAGTGTCATGATCCCAAGAGAGTGACTAGGGTGGTGGCCCTGAGTGTGGTCACTACAGTTGGGCATTCTAGAGATAGCAGGAGAAGAAAGCAACAAGGACAAGAAAACACAGTGAACAGGTTCATGGCCCTCCCTCCCCCCTTTCCTGGCCACTTTTTAATTCAACCAAGATGTACAAGGAGCAGGAAGTTTGGAATCTGACAGCCTTATTTGCAAGTCACACCCTGCAACCTGCTGGCTGGGTGACCCCAGACAGGGTGCTTAAACTGACCATGCAATTTTCTCATCTGCTTCCACATGGTGCCATCAGGTGGCTCCATTCATGGTGGTAGTGCCCGTGTTTTGGGTTCTGACTCTGCAGCAGGTGTGCTTTCCAGGGCTTCACACGTGCGAGCCCATTGGCGTGCACCAACCCTGTGAGGGAGGGATTCGTACAAGCTGTGTCACAGATAAGGGCACTGAATACAAAGACATCTCATACCTTAACCAAGATTGCAAAGCCAAGTAAGTGAAAGTGTTGGGGATTTTTTTAACAAAAGATTTATTTATTTAGTTAGTTAGTTGAAAGACAGAGTGACAGAGAGAGAGGGAAGGAGAGTGAGATATCTTCCATCCGCTTGTTCACTCCCCAAATGGCCTCAACAGCCAGAGCCGGGCCAGGCCAGAAACTCTAGATCTCCCACATGTGTTGCAGGGGCCCAAGTACTTGGGTCACTTTCTGCTGCTTTCCAAGCACAACAGCAGGGAGCTGGATCAGAAGCAGAGCAGCCTGAACTCAAACCAGCACTCAGATATGAGATGCCAATGTTACAGGCAGTAGCTTAACCCACTATACCACTACATGAGCTCCAGTGTTGAGGAATTGAACTCCACATGGTCGTCGTCTTCTTCCAGCCTCTAACTTTTATTCTGTCCTGGCTTGCATTCTTTAAATAAAATGTTTCATAAAAGAACCCACAAGTATAGAGTCCTGTCTAAAAGTAGCTGCTCAGCAAATATTAATTTCCTTCCAGGTCTTTCTAGGATGGATTTCTGGAACTGTCCAGTCTAGATTGATCTTTGGGCTCAGGTTCTCTCAAGCCCTGCATCATTCCTCCTGCTATGGCTCTTCCTAAGGGCTTGGGCGCATATGAACACTTGACACCAGAGACTACATGTGTCACTCATGCATTGTGTGCATGTATTTCATGTGCTCTTGCAGAATAGAAGCTCAGAACATTGACTAAGGAAGTGAAAGAATAAACAACAGTGGGTATTTTCAAAAGAACATCTCTAGAAATTTTTTTTTTTTTAGACAGAGAGAAAGGTCTTCCTTTTGCCATTGGTTCACCCTCCAATGGCCGCTGCGGCCGTCGCGCTGCGGCCAGCGCACCGCGCTGATCTGAAGCCAGGAGCCAGGTGCTTCTCCTGGTCTCCCGTGGGGTGCAGGGCCCAAGGACTTGGGCCATCCTCCACTGCCTTCCCGGGCCATAGCAGAGAGCTGGCCTGGAAGAAGGGCAACCGGGACAGAATCCAGCACCCCGACCGGGACTAGAACCCCGTGTGCCGGTGCCGCAAGGCGGAGGATTAGCCTATTGAGCCGCGGTGCCGGCCTCTAGAAATGTTTTATAAGCTGAGTGTGGTGGTGCTCACAGAGCTGAAAACGTTTGTTAAAATGTATCCCATTATGTACTTAAATGAGTAAATTGTGTTGTAGGTAAATCATTCCTCAATGAAGATGATTAAAATTGTTTCAGCTCTTAGAGACGTGGAAAAGGAGGCTCCCTATAACGCAAATGCGTTATAATCACAGTGGGTTTCAGACAAGAGTTTTCTATCCCTAGAAAGGGAATCCAGTAGAACAATTAGGTCATCCATCGCAGAAAGATTAAGTTTCTGGTTCAACCAAGATAATGTAACAACTTGGGTTCAGTGTTCCTTTAATTGATTTACTGTTTACTCTCTGCTGCTTCTGTCAGTCCGAGAATACTTTGAGTAAGTTTTAATTTTAAATTTAAACCTGACTTACTAAGTTTTCTAGGAAATTGAGCCTCAAGAGCACTGTCATATTGGCCATATCCATAAAGCACGATGGACAGGAAGCAGCATATTGTTTTACGGTTTCAAATGGGCACATATAGCCATCTCCATCAGCGGCATTAACACAGGCACAAGTCCACAGTAATGATAGGAAGTCTGGAGTAAGAAGACGCCTTCCGATGCTATTATCATTTATTTTCTCAGTGATTTCAATAAGTAACATTGTGTTATTTTCTGAAGTCCTCAAGCCCTAACATCAGCTTTACCCTGTGTCTTGACTATGAATAATACCACTTACACTCATGTCATTCAGTTTGGAAATACTACAAAATGATACTTAGATAAAACTGTCTACTTGGAGGAGCCATCTTGAAATTATTGTGCAAGAAAAACTTAACCTGGTTTTCTGGTGGATTAATTCCTTCCGGTGGTTGGTCTCATGCTTGTAAGAAGAAAATAATATTCTTTGTGGGGTCTTCAAAATGTATAATGGTAGTATTATGGATATAACTTTGTTAAAAAATTATAAATAGCTAAGAAATGATGTCACATGTGGCACTGGATTCCTAGTTTGTTGGTCTCTTTCTCATTTTCATTGTTCATTCTTTAAGCAGCAGAACTATGTACATGTTTACAAACTTTGTTTTTCCAGTCTTATTATAGTGCTGACGATTAATGGAAGGCTTGTTCATGGAGTATATAGGAACAAAATAAATTAGCAGGTTCTATTTCAAAATCAGGTAGAGTGAGGGCTACAGAAGCGGCTCCTGGCCATGTCAGGTTCTGTGTATCCTCTGACTCTGACACTTCGATTAGACTGATACTGTATAGATCAGCTAGGGAGAAATTAGTAGCTTTATGACAATTAAACTTATAAGCCATAAATGTGGTATTTTTCCCCATCTTCTTTGAAATACTTCTAGAAAACTCTATAATATTCATCATAAAGGCCTTTTAAAGATTTAGTTCTAAGTACTTTATATTATTTGATGGTACTATAAGTGACATCTTTTAGAAGTTATATTCCTTTTTTTGTAAAGATTTATTTATTTATTTGAAAGGCAGAGAGAAAGAGAAAGAGACAGAGACAGAGGCAGAGAGGTCTTCTGTTCGCTGGTCTACTCCCCAAATGGCCACAACTGCCAGGGCTGGGCCAGGCTGAAGCCAGGATCCAGGAGCTTCCTCCAGGTCACCCACGTGGGTGCAGGAACCTGAATACTTGGCCCATTTTCCTGCTGCTTACCCACATGCATTAGCAGGGAGCTGGATAGGATGTGGAGCATCCAGGACATGAACAAGACCCTAGAAATTATCTATCTTCCTCCTTCCCTCCCTCCCTCCTTCCCTTTCTCTCTCTCTCTCTCTCTTTTGACAGACTTACAGACAGAGAGAGAGAGAGAGAGAGAGAGAGAGAGAAAGGTTTTCCTTCCGTCGATTCACCCCCTAAATGGCCACTATGGCAGGTGCTGCACCAATCTGAAGCCAGGAGCCAGGTGCTTCCTCCTGGTCTCCCATGCAGGTGCAGGGCCCAAACACTTGGGCCATCCTCCACTGCCTTCCTGGGCCACAGCAGAGAGCAGGACTGGAAGAGGAGCAACTGGGACTAGAACCAGCACCCATATGGGATGCCGGCACCGCAGGCGGAGAATTAACCAAGTGAGCCATGGCGCCGCCCCTAGAAATTATATTTCTATTTTTTTATTGCTGGCACATAGACACTGAAATGATTTTTACATATTGATTTTGTATCTTCCATCCTTACTAACCACTGCATGACTTGCAATCATTTTGCATTTCTCCAGACAGTAATGGCATCTGTGAATAATCATGCATTTCTTTTTCCAATTTTTATCATTTCACTTTTTTCTCTTGCCTTTATTGTGCTGGCTTGGACCTCTTAGAGTTTGTAAAAAGTTGTTTTACCTTTCATAAAAATATCTAAAACTTAAGCTATGAGTATATGAAATAACTGACTTCCAGGTGATTGATTATTTTCTATCATGTTAATTTGGTGGTTTTTTATCCAAAGAGAACATAATAAATCAGAGAACAAACTAACAAAACAGATAATTTAATTTGGTCTGAATTTTGGAAGTAACATTATCATTTAAAATTCACTCTTTACGCCGGTGCCATGGCTCAACAGGCTAATCCTCCGCCTTGCGGCGCTGGCACACCAGGTTCTAGTCCCGGTTGAGGCGCCGGATTCTGTCCCGGTTGCCCCTCTTCCAGGCCAGCTCTCTGCTGTGGCCTGGGAGTGCAGAGGAGGATGGCCCAAGTACTCGGGCCCTGCACCCCATGGGAGACCAGGAGAAGCACCTGGCTCCTGCCTTCAGATCAATGCGGTGCGCTGGCCGCGGTGGCCATTGGAGGGTGAACCAACGGCAAAGGAAGACCTTTCTCTCTCTCTCACTGTCCACTCTGCCTGTCCAAAAAAAAAAAAAAATTCACTCTTTAGGAAAATTCACCTGACCTGAATATAATTTATTTAATGCATTTTTAAAGATCTAATCTGTTCCTTATACCCATTCCTTCCCTGCTGCTGGCCTTTCCCGGTGCTCTGGCTTCTCTTTTCCTCCTAAAAGCACTCTACTCCCTTGCTTCCCGTACCCCTGCTGCTCACCTGTTCATCTGGAACTTCCACGTGTCCCAGAGGGAGCTATCTGCTTAAGCATCATCGCGTTAGTGAAGCCTTCACGGGTCCCCAGGTTATATGCAGCCGCGGAACTCTGAGTATTCTTCAGGGCTTACTCCAGCATGTGTATGGAGGAATCCCTGTGTCCCAGGGGCGGATTAGGCCCATGTGTTTTACAAGTAAATATTGGTTTGCACAATTCTTTAGTGGTTGGCTTCTCTACCGAAATTTAAACTGCCTGAGGGGTGGGAATTCTGTTTTTCTCATTACTGTCTTTTCCAGAGTCTCACATATATCTGGCATACAATATACTTTTATTTTTTTATTTTTTATTTTTATTTATTTTTTGTCAGGCAGAGTGATCAGTGAGAGAGACAGACGGACAGAAAGGTCTTCCTTTGCCGTTGGTTCACCCTCCAATGGCTGCCACGGCTAGAGCGCTGTGGCCGGCACACCGCACTGATCCAATGGCAGGAGCCAGGTGCTTCTCCTGGTCTCCCATGCGGGTGCAGGGCCCAAGCACTTGGGCCATCCTCCACTGCACTCCCGGGCCACAGCAGAGAGCTGGCCTGGAAGAGGGGCAACCGGGACAGAATCTGGAGCCGACTGGGACTAGAACCCGAGGTGCCGGCACCGCAGGCGGAGGATTAGCATAGGAGCCGCGGTGCCGGCCACAATATACCTTTAATAGACATTCATCAAATGCATGAATTCATGTATGCCATAAATCATTTGAGACTGATAATTAGACTTTTAGCTTCATGGTCTACATTTAGGCCTTAGGTTTATTCTGTATTGATGGTCTTTATCCATGTTACTCAAAATAATATCCCTGGGTCAGCAGTATCTGCACCCTCTTGGATCTTGTTAGAAATGCAGAATCCTGGCCAGTGCCGTGGCTCAATAGGCTAATCCTCCGCCTGTGGCGCTAGCACACCGGGTCCTAGTCCAGGTAGGGATGCTGGTTCTGTCCCGGTTGCCCCTCTTCCAGGCCAGCTCTCTGCTGTGGCCTGGGAGGGCAGTGGAGGATGGCCCAAGTCCTTGGGCCCTGCACCTGCATGGGAGACCAGGAGAAGCACCTGGCTCCTGGCTTCCGATCGGTGCAGGGCGCCGGCTGTGGCGGCCATTTTGGGGATGAACCAATGGAAGGAAGAGCTTTCTCTGTGTCTGTCTCTCTCTCTCACTGTCTAACTCTGCCTATCAAAAAAAAAAAAAAAAAAGAAATGCAGAATCCCAGGCCCCATACCACAACTACTGAATCTGCCTCTTCATGAACTCTCAGGGAGGAGCTTGCTTGGCGTGATGCCTGCCTGCGTGGAGCCCTGCTCCAGGACCCTCTCAGAGGCTTTATCTGTTAGGCTACGCCTGACTTTGTCCACCCAAAGACCCACAGATCCTCCTGCATCCAGCCCCTCTGCTGTCTCTACCACTGCTCAGTCTCCTGGGAATTAAGCACACACCTGTTGTGTTCTTGCTCAGCGGGCAAGGATTTCCCTGGGGAGCAGGGCTAATCCAGGATGTAGTCATTTTTCTAGAGAGGCCTGACAACTGCCCCCTGCGTTTTCACCATGAGCAAGCTGCGAGTCTTTGGGAGACTTTGTCCCAGCTGATGGTAAAGCATGAACATCTGCTCTGAGCAACCGACTGCCATCGGTGTCACCCATGTGCTTCCTTGAACATCATGTCAGTGCTACATCTGCTGAGTGCCGATTGCCCTGTATGTCTGCGAGATCCTTTCTCCAAGGTCACGTGCAAGTTCCAGGAAGCAGTGAGGGGGAAGGCAAAAGAGTGCTTCTCCAAACTTGGCTGCCTTTGTATGAGCCCCCACCCACCAATATTTTCACAGGGATCTCATGGTCCAGGAATTAGTCACCAAGCAACAATGAGCTGTCAGGGAGGCTGAAAACAGAGAATTTATTCTGGGTGGCTGGAGGCCCAGCTGAAAATTGGGGTTTTGTTTCTAAGGCAGAAAGCTGTAGGCAATCCAGACTCAGAGTCATTGCTGTGTGGCTAAAATAACTTCTAAAAGTTCATAGCAAAATGGAATTTTAAATTTTATTTTGGTGTAAGGTGCAAAAGTTTTTAAAATATATCCAGGCATATGTTTTTCCAAAGAATACATTTTTGATAAACACTTTTAAGACCACTCATTGTCCAGAGATTCCCTCATCTATTTAACAGGGTATTTATGTTTCTGCTACCTGCTAGGTGAATCCTGGCTCTTGTAGAAGACATTGCTTCTCCAACAACCATTTCATAAAAGTGTTGCTTTCTTTCCCAAATACCTCCCATTAAGCAAACGGAGGTGGGATCAGAATTGCCATCATTTTCTGAAACAATTTCAATGCTACTCATAAGTCTCCCTTTTCTTTTACACTCTGCTTGTCCAAGTGATCATGAACCAGTCAGAGACATCACGTTTCTTCTGTGTCACTGTCAACTGTCAGACTCCCAGGCTCTGCCTGCCTGCCCTTCGGACTTGAGTGTGTGGATCTTCCTCTCCATTCCCTCTTGAGCATGGTCCCTGGTGATCTGTTCACAAGGACCAGTGTTTTCTAAAATGTGGCTCAGGGATCCTGGGTTCTCAGAACTTTTAAGGGGGTCTGTGGAGTCAAAGCTGTTTCCAAAATAATTCTAGGGTGTTATTTGCATTTTCCACTATTAGAAGTGAACAGTGGAGATTTCCAGAGGCTATACGATGTGGGATGTTGCAACACGTTGAATATTGGAACAGGAAGGAGAGCCCAGCTTTCCTCTACAAAGCCAGACTTAAAGAACTTTATACAAAGTAAAACAATGCTATATTCATCTCTATTTTTTAAAAAGGGTTATTTTTCATAAAATGCTAATTATATGAACATGTCATAACTTCTTAATTTGCAAAGAATTCATAAATGTTTTTAAAAGTTAAGTATGTCTCAGTTTAAAAATCATACTACATACAAGTATACTTGCAAGTGAACAAAATCTCTTTGGGTACCTCAAGATTTTTTAAGAGTGTAAGGTTTCCTAAGACCAAATATCATAGGAATGCAGAGGTAGACACCCCTGACACACACTCCCCAGTCCAGTACCTCAGCCTCTCACTTGTTTGCCTTGTTGGAGGTGTGTTTACCTGTAAGTGTAACGAGGTAACAGAAGGGCAGAGGTGTCATGGCTCATCTGCACATTCAGCTGTCCAGTGTTCACAGCTTCTTTTGGACATCTTCAATCAGCTGCCCTCTGAGTAGCTCAGGCTCCAAATCTCTGGGCAAGTCTTTAGCTTAGTGGTTTAGATACCCACGTCCTGCTAGGATACCCACATCCTGTATTGGGGTGCCTTGGTTTGATCTCTGGTTCCAACTCCCTTCTTCTTCATGCTGGTATGGACCACGGAGGCTCCAGTGGCTTCCTGCCTCCTGTGTGTAGAACTGGATTGAGTTCTCAGCTCCTGGTTTCCGGCCCCTGGCCTAGTGCTGGCCATTGTGGGCATTTTGGAGCTCTCTTTTTCTGTGCGTGGCTCTCTCAAATAAATAAATAAAATGAAATTTTATATCGCTGCAGACAAGTTCTGCTTCCACTTGTACTGTTTCAGAAAATGGTCTCATAACTGACTCGATTCCTTGAACTAGAAGTCTGGAAACAAAGCTTCGTGCTTCTCTTCCCACCTTTACTATTTTCAATGACTTTCCAATCTAGTCATTCCTAGTTTCTTTTTTTTTTTCTTTTAAGATTTTATTTAAAAGGCAGAGTGAAAGGGAGAGAAGGAGAAGCATACGACCCTTGTCTCCCCTCCCCCCACACATACAGAGAGAGAGAGGGAGAGATCTTTCATATGCTGGTTCACTCCTCAAATGGCTACAATGGCTGAGGCTGGGCCAGGACAAAGCCAACAGGCAGGAACTCCATCCAGGTCTTCCTTGTGGGTGGCAGGGTTCCAAGCTCACAAGCCTCACTTGCTGCCTCCCAGGGTGTGCATTAGCAAGAAGCCAAATTGGAAGTAGAGGCTAGACCCAATCCTAAGCGTTCCAGGATATGGCATAAGGGCCTTCCCAAGTGACAGCTTAACCTGCTGTGCCACAACCCCCATGATTTATTCGTTTAAAAATATTTATTTATTTATTTATTATATGTATTTGAGAGGCAGAGAGAGAGAGAGAGAGAGAGAGAATATGTGCACTCCCATCTGCTAGTTTACTCCAAATGCCCACAGTAGCTGGGGCTGGGCCAGGCAGAAGCCAGAAGCTGCCAACTCAACCTGGATCTCCTTTGTGGGTAGCAAAAATCCAACGACATGGGCTACCACCTGCTACCTCTCATCTCACCGTGCACATGAGCAAGGACCTAGATTTGGGAGTAGAACTGAGACTCAAACCCAGACCTATGATAGGAGATAAGGGCATCCCAAGCAGCGTCTTAACCACTGTACATAATATTTACTATTCTAGTTTCTCAATGGCTTCCGATTATGTCCACCAATTTCTATTCCTATGGTCACTACCTCTAAGATCTTAAATTCTGATTACTGTATCAGGTTTCCGAATGTCTCTGTTTCCAATATGGCCCCCTCAAATCTATATTCCACATTTCTCTCAGATTAATTGTTCTGAAACATAAACCTGTTCTGTCATTTCCTTACCAATGATCTTTTATTGATTCCCCATTGACCTCAGAGTAAAGGATCAATGACTCTAATTTAGCTGTCATTTGGTGAGCAACCTCACAAATCAGATACTGTTAGAACCATCCTCTTTCAAGATAAAGAAACAGGCCTAATGGGGTTGAGGTCAATCACATCATCCGATGTGTCAGTCAGGGAAATGGGTCCCACTGTGAGCTGAGGGATAGGACTATGTTATAATATGTGTATCTGTAGCATTATGAGTGTCTAGGGAAGCAAAAACTGGAGAAAAGGGATTGTGAGATAAAGCTGTCACGAGCCAAACGATATCAAAGCCAAGTACAAGCACTCACCCAAGTAGGAGTGTGCAATGCTGGTGGAATAGCCTGTGGGAAGCTCTTTCATCTGTAGGTCTGTAGTCAGGGGTGTTGTGATGGTACCAGGACTGCTCCTGGAGTTAGAGTTGAGAAGAGCTGGAAACAGAGGGGAGGAGGGGAGTACAAGTTGGGACCTTCCCTCTGTCTCCCTCTCTCTCTCTCTCCATCATCACCAAGCCCAAGCCCAATTCTGATGGCTTCTGTTTCAGTTCTCCCTGTTACATTTTTATTTATTTGAAAGGCAGAGAGAGAGAGAGAGATCGATCCATCTTCCATCTATTCATTCACTCTCCAAATGCCTTCAATAGTTGTGTCTGGGAGAGGCTGAAACCAGGAGCCAGGAAACCAAGCTGGGTGTCCCACATGGGGAGCAGGGACCCAAGTATTTGAGCCATCCCCTGCTGCCTCTCAGAGTGCACATTAGCAGGAAGCTGGAATTGGAAGTGGCACCAGAACTGGAACCCAGGCACTCTGAGATGGGATGTAGGCATCCCAAGCATGTTTTAACCAGACACCTTAAATCTTGTTCAAGCTCTTTATTTTGTCAGTGCTAACAGAGAACTACTCATGGAAAGAGAATGTTCAGTATGGTTCTCAGGTTAACCAAGTGGACAATAGAATGATTCAGCACACTTAAAGTCATCAAGACACAACTTGTAAGTATCCAGACCTGGACTTGAACCCAGGCAGCTTGGCTCGGATTCCACTGTGGTCGGTCCCAATCTGCCCTGGACGTTCTGCTCACAGTCTGCTCCCTGACTACTTTGTGTACTTTCATTTTCACAGACTCCTGTTGATCATCTTCTACGTGTGCCACACGGAGCTACTTCTGGAGACCCGTGTGTCGAATACGTCTCTGCCTGCCCCCTCCCTGTGCCCGAACACTCAGCCTGTCCTCACCTTTTCTTTAGCCAACTATTATTTGCCTTTTGGCTCTCAATTAAGCTGACACTGTGTCCAAAACAACTTCCTTGTTCCCTAAAGGCTGATTTCAATACCCTCTACGTGATGGGACGTAAGGCTAGCTGCAGCCTTCCTTGCTCACTGCTGTACATCCAATACCTAGCACTGTGGCGAGCAAATCACCACCTTCTTTAATAACTTCCTATTTATTTATTTGTCTAACTTCGTCTCTGGACTGTGAACTCGACGGAGACTGGGATTTGCATCTTGCCTAATGTGCCCTCAGCATCTAGCACAGTGCCTGCTTGTTTATTTGTTGAATTATTGAAGCCAAAAATAACTGGTAGGAGATTAAGATTCAGATGATCAATTGAATACATTCATTACCTGGTAAATGAGGTACGCAAGACCATGAGTAAGAATTAACTTGGAATTGAATATTCACTGGCTTAGATCACCAGACTCACTCATCTCTGTTCATCCTTTGAGACAGAGCTACGGTGGAAAGTTTACATCATGAAATGCAGGATTACTCTCTTGCTGGTTTTAGTAGTACCACAGCAAAACGGTGACTTCTTTAACGGATTCACAGGTAGCTAATAATAAAGATATGAATAAATTATTTTTATTAGAGAATAGGAAAAACATTCTGGCTTCCTTTGCAAATTCTTGCTGATTATCCCATTGGACTCAATTATTGCGAAGGCTGCCTTTAACACCTCTGCTTGCTTGCAAGTTCTGATAAAGTCCAGGGAATGAAGTAATTATGCTGCAGAAAGAGGCTGCACTCCAGATGTAGCACACAGAAAGGTAGAGTTAGTAATATGTTTTCTTTGAAAATACCCTGGTTTCCATAGGAAAACCAACGTGAACGAAGTGAATCCTAAATCTTATAAATCCCTCTATGAGAAAAAAATGGGGGAGGAAATTACATGAACTAGAGAATGATCTAGGACAAATATGAATGTATACTTAGCAGCTGTCTTGGTATGCCACAGGTGAGGGATATTAACATTTTTTAAAGGTAAAATCAATAGTACCAGACATCTAAGCCAAACACTAGGAGAAGATAAGCCCTTGAGAGATAAAGGAGAAAGTTTTCAATAAATGATTAATATGTCATAAAGTTTTATTTATTTTAAAATTAAATAAAATATTTGAATAAATAAGACCCAAAGTATTAATTAGAAAGTTTCTAAGTCAAAGTTTTGCTTTTATTATCTTCTGAAGGATAATAATTTGCTAGCATGGGGTTTTATTCCTTGATTATGAGTGTCAACAAATCCAAGTGTTGACTGAGCTTGGGTGAAACATGAGATGTTTATAATGTGCACACAATTGTGGAAATTCAAATGCAGAGCTTTTTGTTTAAACAAGTGATTATGGTTAATGTAGAAGTATAAACAGGCTCATGATTCATGACATAGCCAATTCTTTTTCCTGCTACAATCATTGGGTTTTCACCTTCACAGTAACACCCATATGACTATAACAAAATAGACTGTGACTAAAGGATTTAGTAAGACCTTCTTTACAAGAAGACAAAAACAAAACAAACAAGACATAAGAAAAAGTCCTGTGAATTGCTGTTAATAAATTCCCTATGCACCTAGAACTACAGTGCAAGGCTGTGGGGTATTATTGTCTGAATGTTCTTTCACTTCCAGACCTGTGACATGACATCGACATTTGCTCATTCTACATGATAGAGATTAGTCATACCCAGGACTCAAGTAGTTCCTTGGAGATTAGTCTAAAAGAATTCAAAATATTGGTGTCAAGGCTTTCTAACTGCTGCTGTATCAAGACCTAAGTGATTTATATGAAATTTATTTGGAATCAGGTCTTGGTTACATAGAAATGGCTGCTGCACCAATCCGAAGCCAGGAGCCAGGTGCCCCTTCCTGGTCTCCCATGCGGGTGCAGGACCCAAGCACTTGGGCCATCCTCCACTGCCTTCCCAGGCCACAGCAGAGAGCTGGACTGGAAATGGAGCAACTGGGACAGAATCCGGTGCCCCAACTGAGACTAGAACCCGGGGTGCCGGTGCCACAGGTGGAGGATTAGCCAAGTGAGCCGCGGCACCAGCCTGCTTTTTCAATAACATGTAAACCTTGGCTCTGCAAATAAGAAGCATAGTCTCTTGCGCATATACTGAAATGATTAACTCAATTCATTATTTATAAGAGGAGTAATATTATCAAATGGAATGACAAAGAATTATGATTTATATCTTTTTGATGTAACAGACATCAAGGTTGTAGGTAAGTGGATTCCTAGCCTTGCTGTCTTCCTTTGGACATCATACATAAATACTCATATAGCACTTTCCCAAAAGGAAGTGATCCTGGAGAGTGAAAATCATTAGAACCACAATAGCAGTAAAAAAAAAAATACTGAGCTTAATACCTTGGTTACCTCTAAACCAGTCATCTTCAGGAATACTGTGTACCAAACACAAAATTGTTTATTGCTAATTGTAGAAATTATGAATTTTAGTAATTTTGAGATTATGAGTTGTATTGATAATAATTACCAACGTGAGATGTTTATTAAATGATTTGAAAGTCATTAAAAACTCAGAAATAAATCCACTTATAATCAACTAATTTTGGACCAAAATACCAAGGACATACAATAGGAAAAAGGACAATTTCTTTGATAAATTATATTGGAACAGCTGGACTTCTACATGCAGAAGAATGTAATAAGACACTCTTTTCACATCATATGCAAAAACCAACTAAAATGTGTTAAAGATTTAAACTATTATCAAAAACTGTAAACAATTAAAGGAGGTTGGCACTATGGCATAGCAGGTAAAGCTGCTGCCTGCAGGAGAGAGAGAGAGACGTCCCAAAGCTGGCAAAAAGCCTGGGACTTCCTTGACAACAATCTGAAACCAGAGACCATGGTTTGTGTGGTCTGCCGAAGGACACTGAGCAAATCTGAATGTTCTCTGAACAGTGAGAAGTCCGCTCGAAGAAAGCCCCTCTTGCCTTTGAAGACTGGCAATAGAATGACCATCTTGTGCTTCCCAAGTCAGAATACTTTTGGGGGGAGAAAGCAATCAGCTAAAACGTTCACAACTGCAAGGTCTTTGTTCATTCCCAAATAAAAATTGTATACATTTATGATGTACAATGCGATGTGTTTGACATATGTGGATAATTCAAAAAGTTCATAGAATAATGTGATTAAAAGATGTTTATTTTGGTGCAAATAGTTTTGAAGCCCATGCATAGTCTTTTCATAATACACATTTTCCATGAGCTTTTTGAAGGCCCCTCATATGTATGCAGTGTGGAATGTCTGATTAACAAGCTAATTAACACATGCATCCCATAATACTTATTTTTTGTGTTTTCAGAACAATTAAAATCTACTCTCAGAAATTTTAAACATATAATATATTGTTATAAGTACAATTACCATGATATACAATAGATCTCTTGATTACACTTCCTGTCTAACTGAAACTTTGTATCCTATAACCAACATTCTCCAACCCTGAACCTTTAGTAATCATCTTTTACTCTCTACTTCTGTCTCCTGCAGGGCTGATCCTTGGGGTGTGAAGGATGATGTGTTCCTGTTTCAGGATCCTTGTTAAAGTATCAACGTAAGATTTAAGCTTATTTATTGCTTAATTCTGACCTTTATGTTAACAATATAGATAATATGACCTACCTATTCATTGATCTTATATTTCATGGTCATTAATGTGCTATAGAACGTGCTAAATTCTGGGAACACAAAATGCAACTTATGTATAAATGGACATAGTCTCACCTCAAGAACTTTGGCAACTACTGACAGAGAAAGATGACATAAAATACAATGTAATTTTAGTAGCCTAAAATTATTTGAGGAAAAGAAGATGCCATGTTAAAAATCATTCCTTATTCCCTCTTAAAGTTGGAATTTCAATTATGCATAAAAATTGGAATTTAAAAATTTTTTTAACTTGAAATGGAGGGAGGTAATGGAGAGGAGTGGAGAGGCGAGGAGAGGCGAGGCGAGGTGAGGAGAAATAGCCCTATCTGCAAGCCCACTCGTGAAATGGTTGCAATGGCCAGGATTAGGCCAGGCTAAAGCCAGGAGCCAGGAACTCATTCTGAGGTCTCCCATGCCAATTACTTGAGCCAGCACCTGATGCCTTCCAAGGTCTACATTAGCAGACACTAGAATTCTGGCACTGGAGCAGAGTATTGAATCTAGGTACACCAAAATGGGATGCAGTCATCCCAGCAAATATCTTAACTGCTAGTCCAAATGCCTGTCCCAAATTATGTCTTTAATCTCTGATGATATTAAAAGTCCTCTGTGGTATCTGCATGACAGCTCCATCTTTAATAATTTTCAGTCCAAAGCTAAAAGTGATGAAGTAATTGTAAGATAGTGAAACAGATTATAAAATATCTTCAATCACCGTCTGCTTCTTTTGTTTCATAATAAAAGATGTTCTAAGCCAAGTCTGTGGTTACAGAAACATCTGTGACAGCGAATAAAGCAAAACGATAGAAGAAGCTAGTAGTTCAGTCCATCCAAACATGGATGCACTAAACTTGCACTTTTAACTATAGATAAATGTGTAGCAACATTCTGAGGATATAGGAGGGTGTTCTGGCCAAGACTTTGGGTTCTATACCCTAAGAAGTATGGATTTACATTTAGACTCTTTTCACATACTAGCTCTGTGACCTTGGAAGTAACTTACCAAAACAGCTATAAAATGATCATATAGATAATATATTTTGATTAAATGAGATAAAGCAAATGCTCTAGAACCTGATACATAGTAACCAATAAGCAAATAATAGTCATTATTTGCGCTGCATTATTGTTTCTCTTTTTATTATTTTGGTTTAGCCCAAATTATTGAACTTGATCCATACTAGGAGTGTGTATAAGAAGAATTAGTCTGTCTTTGTTCTGCTATAAGAACAAAGTGGGTGAAACCTCATTGGTAGAGCTTGATATGCCAGGGCATGTTACATGATCCATCCATTCCTCCTTTGTTTACCAAACTTATAACACATGCAAGGTGCCACGTTACTACTTTTGTGTTGATGTCTTTTAGGAGCTTTCATTTGCCACAGAAAACAGAATACTCAGTGTTCAGATAAGAATGCTCTGAATGTCCAGTAACATTCTGAGTCGCATCATAACCTGATGACCGTTTCTACCATTTGGAGGTGACAGCTTTGAATTCCTGAGTCTGGAAGGAAGAAATAGTGTTGTCTAACAAAATCAGAAATCAGATCTGTGTGTTAAACCAGAATCACAGGTGCTAGCATTTGGTGCAGTAGGTAAGACTCTGAGTGGGATGTCTATGTCCATATCACAAAGTGCCTGCGTTCCAGTCTCAGCTCTGCTTCCAATACCAGCTTCCTGCCAATGTGCACCCGGGGAAGGGAGCTGGTGACGGTTCAAGTGCTTGATTCCCTGACACCCATTTGAGCGATGAGGATTGGGTTCTGGGCTCTTGCCTGTGAACGGGCCCAGCCCTGGCTGTTGCTGACATTAGATGAGTGAACCATGGGATGGAAGATCTGTCTCCTCTGTCTCTTTGCCTTTCAAATAAAATGAAAATAAACAAATACAGGTTTTAAAAAACACCCACCCACCTCACCAGCCAGCCAACCACGTTCTGCTTCCAGAAAGGAAGGCTGTCCTTAAGAGCATAGCGCCCTCCTCATCTTTCCCTCCTTCCCGCCGACAGTTTGTGGTGGTGTCACCCTTGCTTGGAAGACTTGTTTGCTCTTTTGGTTGTTGCCTATTCTGACTTCAATTCTGTCGTTTTCCTTGCCATCCACAGTGGCATGAGACTTGCAGGATAAGAGGAGCCCTCCCCGGGAGGGCTGTGGCTCTCTCCGGCAGTGTATGCTGTCAATCCTCACTTGAGTGATCTGGTGGTCTGAGCGTTTGCACGGCGTTCACTGCTCTGTTACGCAGACCGTCCCAGCATATTCTATGAATGCGTATGCTCTTCTCATGATTAGGAATGTCAATACAGGATTCCTAAAGTGTGGTTGCTTTCAACATGAATTTTGACATTAATTCAATGTTAGAGCTTTGCTTTTTTTTTTTTTTTTTTTAATTTGACAGGTAGAGTTATAGACAGTGAGAGAGACAGAGAGAAAGGTCTTTTTTCCATTGGTTTACCCCCCAAGTGGCTGCTATGGCCCGCGCGCTGCGCCGACCCGAAGCTAGGAGCCAGGTGCTTCCTCCTGGTCTCCTATGCGGGTGCAGGGCCCAAGGACTTGGGCCATCTTCCACTGCACTCCTGGATCATAGCAGAGAGCTGGCCTGGAAGAGGGGCAACCGGGACAGAATCCAGCGCCCTGACTGGGACTAGAACCTGGGGTGCCGGTGGTGCTGGCCAATGTTAGAGATTTTAAAAATTATTTTTTAAAAGTAATGATTTTATTGATTTGAATGGCAGAATGACAGAGAGACACAGAACAGCAACTATCCACTAGTTCCCTCCTTAAATGCCCGCAATATCCAGGGCTGGGATAGTTCAAAGTCAGGAGCTGGGAATTCATTCTGAGTTTTCCCTGTGGGTGACAAGCACCCAACTTCTTGAGCAATCACCTGCTGCCTTCCAGGGTGTGCATTTAACAGGACACTGGATTGGAGAGTGGAAGCAGGACTTGAACTCAGGCACTGCGATACGAGATGCATGCATTCCAAACAGTAATGTAACTGCTGTATCAAATGTTCACCCTTAGCTATTTAAATTTTATAAGGTATACTGTCTGAAATTATTAAACAAAGGTGAAATTTCTCCAGTAGCTTAAAACAATTCTATTATTTTAGGAAAGGATGATGGGAAAAACAGATTTTTAGTGAATAAGATTCGAAATTCATCCTTTTTCAGGTAGTTTAATCAGAGATTTGTTCCTCATGTGTTTGTGTTTTCTAACTTTTCTGTGCTGTTTTATAGTCCAGAAGGAAATAGTTGCTGTATATTTCTTCCCAAGGCCCACACTGTAAACATATTGTGAGTCAGGGAAAAAGCTGAGAAGTTCCAATGTTGGCAAATAATTGTAGCAGGAAAAAGTCATCAGGAACTGAGACTCTCAAGAAGCAGATGTAAGAATTACTGTTTATAAGTTTTGCTTCAGAATTTTTTCCAAATTTTCCAGTTCTAGGAAGTAGGTAGGTGTGTGGATCAGGATGATGTAGAGAAAAAAAAATGGTGCTCAAGTTTTAGAAATTTTAAAAAATTAAAAAATTGATAATATTGAAGAGATGTGTATCCAAATATGAGTTCAAAGGATTCTTATTTTTTTTTTTTTATTTTGACAGGTAGAGTTATAGACAGTGAGAGAGAGACAGAGAGAAAGATCTTCCTTCCGTTGGTTCACCCCCCAAATGGCTGCTACGGCTGGCACGCTGAGCCGATCCAAAGCCAGGAACCAGGTGCTTCCTCCTGGTCTCCCATGCGGGTGCAGGGCCCAAGCACTTGGGCCATCCTCCACTGCACTCCGGGGCCATAGCAGAGAGCTGGCCTCCAAGGGGAACAACCGGGACTAGTACCCGGTGCCCCAATCGGGACTAGAACCCGGGGTGCTGGCGCCGCAGGCTGAGGATTAGCCAAGTGAGCCACAGCACCTGCCCAAACGATTAATTTAATCAGGCCCTGCATAATTTGGTAGCATGGAATTAGATGAACATTGTATCTGCTTTTACCAAGGAAAATTGGAACAATGTTGACAGTAAAAGAAAGCAAAAATCATTTTAGCATTTTTAGTTCAGATTCTTTTTCATGGTTTATAGCTTTATTCTATTCCAAATGTGCAATTCTAGTTTTCTGTAACTTACATACTAGATAAAATTAATTTGTTACACAACTAGAATCTGTGTTATTTTGTCCCTTATGTAACTATAATTCTTCTACATAAAATCATTTAAAAATTTCTGCAGAAAATAGAAGATATAAATATGGGAGTAATTTGATGTGTTTTTTAAATTTTATTTGTTTTCATTTTCATTTGAAAGAGAAACAGAGAGAGGGAGAAAGGTCTTCTTGCTGGTTCACTCCCTAAAGGCCTGCAACAGCTGGGATTGGACCAGCTGAAGCTAGATGCAAGGAACTCAGTTCAGGTCTTCCATGTGGGTGACAGGGGTCAAAAAAACTTGAGCCATCAACTACTGCACCTCAGTGTATACATTAGCAGGAAGTTAGAGGGGAAGTGGAGGAGCTGGTACAGCACTCAAATATGGATGTGAGTGTCTCAAATGGTGTGTTAACTTCTGCACCAAATGCTTGCTCTGATGTGTATTTCACTTGTGAGTCATTAATGCTGTATTATGCAACAGAGTGAATGATCAGCTATCTATAAAATTATATTAATTATAGTGTATATGAATTATGTTAGTGTTAGTTAATATCTATATGAATTATTACCATTAGTATTACCTGAATTGCATCAATATAAATCATATAAAATGTCTATATTGATATTCATACTAATATTTTAAATTATTCATAATAGGTATGGGAAATACTGAATCAAAAAGTAGAAAGGGATCTTGGGAATTTTGCTTAGTCTGTCCTTTTCCTATTCCTATAATAGTCCATTTCACTCTTCTACAAAATGCAAAAACCTGACATTGAGCTTGGTGCACTCCTTGATAGCTAGTGGAAGTGGTTGTGCAATTAAGACAGCAAGGGGGCCAGCGCCATGGCTCAACAGGCTAATCCTCTGCCTTGCGGCGCCGGCACACCCGGTTCTAGTCCCGGTCGGGGCGCCGGATTCTGTCCCGGTTGCCCCTCTTCCAGGCCAGCTCTCTGCTATGGCCCAGGAGTGCAGTAGAAGATGGCCCAAGTCCTTGGGCCCTGCACCCCATGGGAGACCAGGATAAGCACCTGGCTCCTGCCTTCGGATCAGCGCGGTGCACCAGCCATTGGGGGGTGAACCAACAGCAAAGGAAGACCTTTCTCTTTGTCTCTCTCTCACTGTCCACTCTACCTGTCAAAAAAAAAAAAAAAAAAAAAAAAAAGACAGCAAGGGAAACATAGTAAAGAACATAGTAAAGATAGGGAGCGAATGCCCAGAAGCGCACAGTTGGCAAATGGAGGGGACTGAGCCCTGACCCCAGGGTGAATTTTCAAAGGCACAGACCGCAGTGCCAGCCCCAAGCTCTGGCAATCCAGCTTCTGCCCCTGGCTGCTAGCTTTCAGGAACCTCAGGAAGTTGCTGGACAAGATGCAGAGGACTTGAGGACCCTGGACTCATGTCCCTAGGGTGTTCTGTTTAGTGTCTGTTCGGTGGACACGAAGTCTTCTCACTGCCCCAGAGACGGTCTCGTACCCAGCTTAGGACTCAGGTGCTGCAGCCAGGCTTCCTGGCTTCAAGCCCTACGTCTTGGATGTTGTCTCGCTTCTCTTTGCTTTGTTTTCCTTATTTGTAAAATGGAACTAAAATAATAAATGCGTTGTTCTGCTGCCTCTGGGTGATAATTAAGGTGATCTATTTAGTAGTGTGCTTGAAACACAGTGGTCATGGAATAAATCTGGCTTTGGTTATGGAAGCTACACATTTCTTTTTTTATAGAAAGCTTTTATTTAATAAATATAAATTTTGAAAGTACAACTTTTGGCTTATAGTGGTTCTTCCCCTCATACCCACCCTCCCACCCCCAAACTGTCCCACCTCCTACTCCCTCTCTCATCCCATTCTTCATTAAGATTCATTTTTAATTATCTCTATATACAGAAGATCAACTCTATACTAAGTAAAGATTTTAACAGTTTGCACCCACCCACACACACACAAAGTATAAAGTACTGTTTGAAGGCTAGTTTTACTGTTAATTCTCACAGTACACCTCATTAAGGACAAAGGTCCTACATGGGGAGCAAGTGCACAATGACTCCTGTTGTTGATTTAACAATTGACACTCTAATTTATGATGTCATTGATCACCCGAGGCTCTTGACATGAGCTGCCAAGGCTATGGAAGCCTCATGAGGTCACAAACTCTGACATTATTTAGACAAGGCCATAGTCAAAGTGGAAGTTCTGTCCTCCCTTCAGAGAAAGGTACCTCCTTCCGTGATGGCCTCTTCTTTCCACCAGGATCTCACTCACAGATATCTTTCATTTAGATCATTTTTTTTTGCCAGAGTGCCTTGGCTTTCCATGCCTGAAATGAAGCTACACATTTCACCCCTAGTTATATGTCAAGCAAGGTTTGAAATACTCTAGTTAGGAGGCTGACCCTCTTGTGTGTGTGTGTGTGTGTGTAAAGGCACTGTGGAGCAGTGAGCAGTAAGGCAACCACAGCAGCATGAATCCAGGAGCAAGAAAGAGAGCTCTTCCTTCTGCTGAACCATTTCTTTCACGTGATGCCTCGGCCTTCTATTGTCAATTATAGAGCAACAGTTTGCGGGCACGTGTTCTAGACTCTTACATGCCTAGTATGCCTTGGTTTATGAAAAACTGTTTTCTTTAAAGATTTATTTATTTATTTGAAGTCAGGGTTACACACAGAGAGAAGGAGAGGCAGAGAGAGAGAGAGAGAGAGAGAGAGAGAGAGGTCTTCCATCCACTGGTTCACTCCCCAGTTGGCCATAACGGCTGGAGCTGTGCTGATCCGAAGCCAGCAGCTAAGAGCTTCTTCTGGGTCTCCCACATGGGTACAGGGGCCCAAGCACTTGGGCCATCTTGTTCTGCTTTCCCAGGCCTTAGCAGAGAGCTGGATCAGAAGTGGAGCAGCCGGGTATTGAACTGGCACCCATATGGGATGGCAGCACTGCAGATGGCAGCTTTACCTGCTATGCCACAGCCCTGGCCTCACGGAAAACTATTAATGGTGGATAGATCCTTTGTAGTTTTGAAAGACATGGGAGATGAAAAATGGAAAGCGGAGGGGATAAAGGTATCGAAGAAGGGGGCGTTGGAGGAGGGGAGGCCAGAGGCATGGCGGCAAGTTTACCAGTTCATCAGCTTTTCCCCAGGTCTGTGCTTTTTCCTTGTAAGTAAATCCCCAAAACGATTTGGGCTAATGGCCTTGTGCTTGTCCTGCCGTCCTCCTTTACAGTCAGAGGGAAGGAAGAACTCGTGCCTTTGCTAAGATTTGTTGCAGTGCCTAACAGGGCCGCTCCTTCCTCTTTTTCTCCATAGCTGCTGGCCTAGTGGCCCCTACTGTCTTCAAAAGTACCACCGTCTCAGGCTTCCAAGCAGGAAATCAGTTTCTGCAACTGCTTCCTTCTTCAATGTCTAAATTGATTTTTATTTATTTGAAAGGGAGAGAGAGAGCAAGAGTGAGAGAGAGGTGTTCTGTCCTCTGGTTCACTTCCCCAGTGGTGGGCCAGACTGAAGCCAGGAGCCAGGAATCCAATTTGGGCCTCCCACGTGGGTGGCAGGGACTATCACCTGTTACTTCTCAGGGTATTCATTGGCAGGGAGCTGAATCAGAAGCAGAGCTAGGACTTGAACCCAGGTCTTCCGATACGCGATCCAGGCAGCCCAAATGGTGTCTTATGGGGGCCGTGGCCAACGTTTGCGCCCTTCTCCAAGGACTGCTGCCTGAGATGTCTTGCAAGTCTGTTGGTGAACTCCATTGCTACACCATTGCCTTGATTCAGATCTTCATTCTTTCTACGACAGACTCCTAATTAATTTTAATTATTTTCTCCCTCTCTAGGTACCTCTAAATGAGCTCCTGAAAAATCCCAAGCCAGCAGGTGACTCTTTGGGTTAAAATTCTCCAGTGCCTCCTCTTTGCCTTCTAAGGGAGCATATTTCATTAGGATGTCAGACAAGGTAGTTTCTGAAGGGTGCAGACTCACTGCTGTACCTTCTCATCACTTGGGTGGCAGCACTGAGCCACCAGCTGTTCCTTTGAAGCCTGTTGTGAATTTCCATGCTGTTTCCTCTACATAGAATGTTTATTCTTTAACTCTTCCGGTCCCCAAAGATCTTTCTGGACCCTTTTAAAATGTGACCACTCTATGAAGCTTCTCCTGACATTCCCAGGCAGGGCAGTTCCTTTTTCTGTGCCCTAATAATTTGTGTGCTCATGCATTACTTGCTGTACCTTTCATAGAAACTTGCAATTAAAAAGAAATATCAGAGTAGGCATTGGGGCACAGCGGGTTAAGCCACGGCTTGGGACGCTTTCATACCATACTTCATTGCCTGGTTCTAGTCCCGGCTACTCCGCACTTCAAATCCATGTTCCTGCTAATGTGCTTGGGAGGCAGCAGATGATGAACAAAGTACTTGGGTTCATGCCACCCACATGGAAGACCTGCATGGAGTTCCTGGTTCCCAGTTTCCACCTGCCCCAGCCCTGACTGTTGTGGGCATTTGTGGAGTGAACTAATGAATGAAAGACACCCCCCCACCACCACCACCATCATCCCGTCCTTCAAATAAATCTTTAAAAGAGGAATTTCTACTCCTTGTTCCTATGAGTTTAAAAGAAAGAATGGACAGGACGTGAATCTCAAATACAACGTGTAGTACACCATGGGCATTCAGCATATGTTGTTTACTAATTTTTGTTTCTCTCCAGACTTCGTATTCCTGCATGTTGAAGTGCTGCTTCTCAGGCTCACCTCAAACATGGTTTACTCATGGGGTAATTCTTTTGTCTGAAGACACTCAGAAATTTCTTTTTTCTCTGATTTTGAATTTAAAGTCTTGCAACTATATATAACATATATATTATATATTATATATATGTATATATTACAAAACTCTATCCCTTGTCTTTAATTAAAGGAGACCCTGTGCCTTCTCTACCCAGGGAAGTCTGCATTTCCTCCATCAGGGTCTTGTATCCAGCAGATGCTCAGAAGCGTATGTGCGGAATGGAGTTGAGCCAACGAAAGCTAATCCTGGCGTAGCTGTTGAAAAGAAATGGATGACTCGGACACTGTTCCAAAACTTTCCCCATAACATCTGATTGACTTCACAGTGGTTTGTGAGGGCTGAAAGGCTAAAGGGGAATATGTAAACTGGCAAATCAAAGTTCTCAGGCATTCACACAGCAGAAGGGATTGATTCAATCAGATTTTGTCCCTCTTTAAACCCAGTTAATGTCAGAGGATGGAGATGGAGAATTTGAGGACCAGAGGGAAGGTAATTAGGTGATCAGATCCTTTAGTTTTGAAACAAGGGGGATGGGGCTGGTGCTACCGAATACTGGGTTAAGCTTCCTGCTCCACTTCCGATCCAGCTCCCTGCTAATGGCCTGGGAAAGCAGTGGAAGATGGCCCAAGCCCTTGGGCCCCTGCACCCATGTGGGAGACCCAGAAGAAGTTCCCAGCTCCTGACTTCAATTGGCCCAGCTCTAGCCATTGTGTCCATTTGGGGAGTGAATCAGCTGGTGGAAGATCTCTTTCTTTCTGTCCCCTCTCTCTAACTCTGCCTCTCAAATAAATAAATCTTTAAAAGCGGGGGGGGGGGGGGAGGGATGGAAAGTAAGAGGGGATAGGAGTGAGGATACCAGGACAGAGTTGGGGTGGGGATAAAATGGAATTTTGGGTACAGTGGCATTGTGGGGTACAGCAATGGTTGAATAAGGGAGGTGAGATGATTACAATGACTAATATCACTTCTTTTGACAATTTCCTGTTGAACCTCTTTTCTTCTTTCAGTCTGGTACCAGGAATCACGATACAGATACATTATGGGGAAAAAGCAGACTTTCCTGGTGCCCCTGGCATTGTTTTTTTTTTTTTTTTTTTTAATTTATCTGAAAGACAGAGCGACAGAAAAGTGAGAGAGAGTTAGTGTGCGAGAGAGAGATTCGACCTGCTGGGGTGCACTTCCCAAATGGCTGCCCCCGCCCGGGGTGGGTCAGGCTGAAGCCAGGAGCTCAGAGCCCTCACCAGGTCACCCACATGGGAGGCAGAGACTGAACTACTTGAGCCATCAGCTGCTGCCTGCCAGGACCATTAGCAGGAAGCTGAATGGAAAGTGGAGGAGCCGAGACATGAACTGAGTACTTTGATGTAAGATGCAGACCCCCCAAACTGTGACTTAATCCGCTGCCCCCGCAACACCTGCTCCTCACATTACTTTTATGGAGAAAAACATGTCCACATTTCACTCATTCATGAATGTCAGGTGTGTTACCTCCTCCCAGGTGGGAGCTGCATAAAATAAACTGATACACCATGGAAGTAATTTTCTTATTGAGAAATGCAAAACCATAGTTAATGTCTAACTTCAAATGATTTCATAGGATTAAGACAAGCGAGGAGGAGGCGATGTGCAACAGTGAGCTAAGGACTGGATGAAGACCATTGAAGAAAGCGCCTTCAGAGTGAACCTGTGCTGGAGACCAGACAGGGTTAATTCACGTATTTGGAAAAAGAGAACAACCTACTTAATGAGGGAAGTAAGTAAGGCTAAATTAGGATGCGCAGCTGAAAGGCACGGGACGGGGTGGGAGGGATGGGGTGAGGTGGGATTCTTTGTCAGGAGCCATCTCCCTCCGGATACAGAGTTGGCAAAATGACCGATTTTTTTTTTTTTTAAGAAGTTAAGTGTTCTCCCCAAGTCTCCCGAAAGACCCTGAGCTAGCTTCCTTTGCATTTACTTCCTGAGAGCGAGTCTCAAGGAGACCGCCAACACAAAGATGTTACAGACTTTTCGCAAACCTAATTGTTAACGTGTCATCAACTACAAACGGGAAAACTTGTTCCGTTCGTTAACAGTCGCGAGACACGCCGCTTTCACTGCCCCAGGGGGCCCAACCGTGGGTCTGCAGGTTGTTCACGCCCCCACCTGACCCTCCGAGCGCCCGCGGCCCGGCGCGCGTGTCTGAGAAGCGCCGTCCACGCCGCCTCGGCTTCGCCCCGGGTGTGTGTCCGCGGGCATCCGCGTCCACGCCCTGGGTCCTCTGCGCGCGGGCGGCGCCTCCGGGACACTGCTGCCGCGGATCTTTGTTCCTCACATCCCAGGGCAGTTTGGGGGAGCCCCTTCGTAGACACGACCGGCACGGAGGGGACGCCCTGGGGAGCGGCCCGGGCTTGGGAAGCTGTCCCCGGGCCACGAGCGCCCAGGGTACCGGGCAGCGCCGCTGGCCCGCGCTGTTCACCCAGGCAGCGGCGCTGGGGCCGCTCCAAGTGCGTCGGGCGGTGCAATCCCTCCGCTAAGTGCTTGGCTCTCAGTCTCCAATCACTAGTGGGAGCTGGAGAGGGCAAGTGAAAAAAATTCCAGAGGCAGCCGAGGAGCAGAGGGGAAAAAAAAAAAAAAAAGTCCCGCGGCGGCGGCGGCGGCGGCGGCGGCACAGCGGCCGCGGCGGCCAGAAGTTGACGGCGCGGGGCGCGGAGTCGGCGGAGCCTCTGCGGGGCTCCGGGCGGTGCGGGGACCGCGGTGCCGAGGACGCGAGTGCGGGAGCGGAGCTGCGGGTGAGGAGCGCACGCGGGCTGGAGGGCGCGGTGGGGCCCCCTCCTTCAGCACGCGGGCTGGGGGGCTCCCAGGCTGAGCCTGCGGGCGTCCGCGGGGCAGGGCTGTAGCCGGGCGGCCGTGGCTGCGGGCGGGACGGGGAGCGGGGCAGGCGCTGGACGCCGCCTGGGCTTTGTGTGCGGGCGGCTCTGCCGGGACCCGAGGCCTCGAGCCGACCGCTCTGGCGAGGGGCCGGGGTGGTGGTGGCGGCGGCGGCGGCGGGCGGGACACGTGCACCCAGGGCCGGGGAGACAGGGACCTGCACGCGAGGGATGGAGTGAAGGCGGGCTCGGAATCCGGGGCGCGGGGCCCGCCGAGGCAACCACCCGCAGGCTCCCGGCTCGGGCCCAGCCACCTGCCCCGGGACCCAGCCTCTCTCCAAGGGCGGAGGTGCGCGGCTGGGAGGTCCCTCGGCTCGGTCGCCGTCTCCGCGCCTCGCGCGCTCGCTCACTCTGTGTCTGTCCGTCCGTCTCTCCGGCTCTCCTCACTCCCATCGTTTCTCCCTCCACTCCGCGGTCCCTCTGCCCTTCCCTCCGGCCCCCTCGCTCACTGGGCCTCCCTCTCCCTAGCTCTCCTCTCTGTCCAAGTGTCCTTTCCGCTCCGTCTCTCCCCGCGCTCTGAGCTCGGTCTCCCTGCGGTTCCCGGTGACCGCCAGGGCTCCGCGTTCCCGTCTGTGCGCACGGTTGCGGGGTTGGGATTCAGATCCTGGACTCGGTCCTCCAAGGCAGCGCGTGCGGGGGCTTTTCGGGCTGCTGCCCTTGTTGTGGTCGTTGGGGACGCTGTGGCTCACCTGTGTTATTAGGAAGTGTTCATTTCTTAGTCATCTTTCCGCAAGGTGAGGTCAGTGGCTCTGGGTGGCCCCAAAGGTGACAGTGAAAGAAAACAGGAGAGGGATGTTTAATTGCCTTCAGCGTGTAAGAGAATGCGCCACGCGTACTCGGAGCAAAGCAGAACCACCTGAGAAAAGATTCCCAGTTCTGGGGAAACACACACACACACACACACTCACTCCCCAATGTTGAGAGGGTTCAGCTGCAAAGTATTTGAAAAGGCACTTAAAGGAAAATTCTATACCAACTAATCTCTGTTTTCTTACATATATTTTTAGGATCCTAGTGATCCTTTTTTCCTAAGTATTGTTTTGGGAAACTTATGGGAAATGGCCTCTGTCCACTGGGATATTTGTATTTAAGAAAATACTCAGTCTTTGTACTTTCATACCTCTTTACACTCTCGGGATCAAGAAGAACTATTTCTAACTGGAAGGAAAATAGGCAAGGATTTGTCAGTGATTTTTCAAACACGAGACATCCCGGGGATCAGTCGTCTCTTTGGAGAACGTTCTTTATGAAGATGTTTTGAAAGATATGACATCTTAGTGGAACACAAGACTCGGGACACACTTCGATCATTGTGTGATGCAAATAAACTGTGTGTGTTGTAAGCAGATCACGGTAGTAGTGATGGCTTATTACGGGAAACATAGCTGGCGAATTAATTGCTCTGATTTTCACTGTTTGCTTTAGTCATGCATAAGGTACCTTTGTTTTCCCCAAAATATGGCCTAGGGCTACAGAACTTGATACAGTGTGTTGTTTGTCCAGTCTGAATTACCAGTTAGAAAGCCCACGTTTTCCTTTGGGTCACATGAGACATGTTGATATGATCTCATTACTCATGTGCTGGGAGCTGCTGCTGAATTTTAATGGCACTGATTTGTGATTTGTAAATCAAAATGTTGGTTTCTGGGGAGTTAAAAATCTTGATTGATGTCACTGAGTGAATCATCAGTTTATTGGCTACCTTGTCTGCCAGGTGCTACCCAGCATTTGGACAGGGTTGTCTGAAGTCCCCTGTTAGATGACCGTTCCTGGGTGACATGCTGCCACTACCTGTGGTGTGCTCATCCAGGTCTCTCAAAATGTACCAGCTCTTAGGAATGTTTAGTAAAAGGAAATTGTCCACATTCTGCCTTGTAAATTTTGAAAAAGTGAGATGGCCTGATCGAGTGTTTCGATTGCAGCACCTGCTGATGGTATTGTTATGTGAAATGCATATCCTTCAGTGGGTGTGGCACCTGTCTTTCCCCAAGGGTTCCTGAATGAGCACTCAGCTCTGAAGCCAGCTGTCAGCTACTACACCCCAGCACCCCTGATCTTCCTCCATGGCTCAGATCTTCTGATGCACTTGTGTCAGTGCCCGCCTCTCTGTTGTGTGGTGGCATGTTGGGCTCTTCCCTGTTGGGCAGTGACCTCAGCGAGGTGAGACAGCTTTCCTTTGTTCTCTCTGAATTTTAGGTGCCCAGCAAAGTGCCTGGCATGTAAGACATACTCAAGAAGTCCTTGATGGCTGGTGGATGGCCTTCCAGCTCGCCTCTAACTTGTGGGAGTGGGTCTTGGTTGATGCAGTAGCACAGGGGACACCGGAGAGCCTGGACTAAGAGCAGATCAGGACCAAGGAATGGAAGTCTGGGAGGCCATCTCACACAGGTTAACATTAAAGATGAAGATGGGGGCTGGCGCCGCGGCTCACTAGGCTAATCCTCCGCCTTGCGGTGCCGGCACACCGGGTTCTAGTCCCGGTCGGGGCGCCGGATTCTGTCCCGGTTGCCCCTCTTCCAGGCCAGCTCTCTGCTGTGGCTAGGAAGTGCAGTGGAGGATGGCCCAAGTCCTTGGGTCCTGCACCCCATGGGAGACCAGGAGAAGCACCTGGCTCCTGCCATCGGAACAGCGCGGTGCGCCGGCCGCAGCGTGCTACTGCGGCAGCCATTGGAGGGTGAACCAACGGCAAAAGGAAGACCTTTCTCTCTGTCTCTCTCTCTGACTGTCCACTCTGCCTGTCAAAAAAAAAAAAAAAAAAAAAGATGAAGATGGGGAGGCCTGACGATTTTGCAAAAGGTGCTCAGGAGCAGAAAGAGAGGTGCTGGGGCATGGAGGGACCCACTTGCTTGCCTGCTGGGACTCCTGCTTGCCTGCCTTCATGGGAAGTGGATAAATCCATGCATGATTAGAAGCTGACAGTTGTGATCCAGCTCTCAAGATACGCTTTTTTGCCCACCAAGAAAATCTGGGCATGAAATGTGTGATTTGTAGTAACTGACCATCATTTGTGATACAATCTCTCAGAACATTGATCTACAAGTTGCTCGAGGGTGCTGGGTGCTAACTGTGTCCTCTGGAGCAGAGGAATTCCTGCCTGCAGGGAGGATTGGGGCTCTCCAGGCTAACTTCTGCTCCTTTCTCATAGTGTGCCGAGAGGCTGGGGAGAAGAGAAAGGTTTGGGACAGATTAGTGGTGCTTTTTGAAATGTTTCTTCAGACACCACCCATTTAACTCCCAGAACAACGGTGTGTTCATCTGTTTGACATACCAGACTTCCTTGGAAGCTTCTATATGAATAAAGGCTAACACAGCTTCAGAAAGGCTTGAAGACCACTTTGGCTGATGCTCTGCAGTCTCTCAGTTCTTGTTGACCACATAATCAAGGCCTTTGTGGCTTCTCTAACCGTATCTAGATGGTGGTTGGGAAGAGTATTAAGGGTGGCAGGAGAAACTGATTTTGCCTGAGAGGTAACTGATTGTTGAATTTGGTATGCTGAAGTGGTAATGGCAGAAATTGAAGTGGAAGCTGTTGGAAAGCCACAGAGGCAGGAGAGCATTCAGGTAAGAGAGGGACTAGGGCAGGACACCCAGATTCAAAAGTGATTTCCACTGCATTCAATTGAGGGGAAAAAAATGGGCGAGCATTGTGGTGCAGTGGGTTAGAGTGCTGAATGAGGCACTGGCACTCCCTCTCCCTCTCAGAGTCCCAGCTGCTCTACTTCCGAAGCAGCTTCCTGCTGATGTACCTGGGAAAGCAGCAGAAGATGTCCAAGTGCTTGGACCCCTGCACTCACGTGGGAGACTCAGCTGGAGTTCAGGGCTCCTGCCTTCGGTTGTGGCCATCTGGGGGAGTGAGCCAGCACATGAAAGAGATTGATTCTCATTTCCTCTCTCTTTCTCCCTCTGTCTCTCTCTTACATTCTGCCACTCAGCCTTTCAAATGAATGTCTTAAATTAGGGAAAATAAAAGCTGCTATGGATAGAGCCTGGGGAGAGAAGGGAGTAGAACAGAGGGACATTTTCATGTTGCTTCTGAGTATGTTTTACACTCGGCTGTAGTAGTAGGAGAAGGGGAATGCATCATTTTCATTAAGCAGTCTTGTTCCTGTGATTTTTTTTTTTTTTGAAGGACATCCACTTATATGGCAATACTTTAATTACATTCATTTTAATTGAAACGTTTGTCTGCTCTGCCTGTGGCTTTTCTACACTGTTGGGAGACTGTAGCCCCAAGAGACCCAAGACCTTGCTGTCATTGAACTTAGGTTGTAGAGAGCGCAAACATGATTGACCTACAAGCAAGTACACAGGAAAGACAATTTCTGATAATTTCTGACAGTGCCAGCTGCATTAGGAGAACAAGGCAGGGTGACACCCCAGGGAGTGGCTGGGCTGCCACGGATCTGATGGTCGAGGAACTTCGCTGAAGACACTTCAGGGAGAATAAGAGCAGTCCATGGTGTCTGGGAGCACTTCCCAGCAGAGGAAGCTGGCAGTGGACAGGCCCCGGGGCTTGGACTCAGGCAGTTGTGGGAAATGATAGGAATGAGGTCAGAGATAGCCAGGCCTGTGGTGCATTTTGTGGAACACCCCGGAGGATTTTTAAACAGACGTGCGCAGCGATGACCTAGCACATCCGTCCAGAGGGAGTGGGACCGTCTGGAGGAAGACTCCCTGGGAGGCTGTGAGAATGATGTAGCCAAGGGCTGGGTTGCAGGGGGGGGGGGGGGGGCGAGCCCTGGAGAGATTGATTGGGTAGCATTCTTGCCACCTAACAGGAGGATCATTTGAATCACGCCTCTCCATTTTCATTTGGCCTTGGTCTACGTTACAAGAAATCATTGAACGGTTACTTGTGTTTTCCAGCATAAGACCTTGGCACCTTCTCATCGTTGGCTGATGTCACCTCTTTGCTTTCCTCCAGCTATCTCCAGGCCCGTGGGAGCCTGTGGTCCCCTGTGGTCTGTCCTGGGAAGTGTGGTAACTGGAGTGATACCTGCACTGCAGGCGGATGCTTGGCTTGTTCTAAAAAGCAGAGGGGACGGCAAACCTGAACCAGCGTCTCTTGGCTTCATTTTCATACATCTGGGTCTGTGCCCGAAAGGAAAGGGAAAAAAAAGCAGGATGCCTATCACTGGGTATGCCATTGTTTGGAACCCTCAGTTCTGACAGCGTGGGAGGCTTCTTGCTACTGTGAAGTCTGAGTTGTTGGATCTGCATCTTGCCACCATGAAGTCCCAGCCCTTTGGGTGCTAGTACGCAGTGGGCATTCAGTAAGTAGTTGTTGCATCCTGTTGAAGGCACCCTCTCAGAGTGCAGCAACTTAAAGCTGTCTGATTTTATTTTTCCTGTCTTTGAACAAGCGTATGGCTGTGTGTGGCTGCAGCTTGAGAAACTACAAAGTAGTAAGTTTGGAAATGAATTTTCTGGAAATTGTATTTACATATTGGCTAAAGGAAAAAGATACAAGCCAGTATATCTCTTTATAACATTTCTTGCCTGGCTGTCTTGAGATAAACGTTTTAGTCGTTTTTATAGCAGTTAGATAGATATGGACTTAAACAAATACAGAAACATCTGTCACTAGTTAATTTGATGATTTACAAATCTACAATGACTGCAAGGAAGCCTGTAATGATGGTGCCTTTGTCTAAATTAATCTCTTGAAAGGAATCAGTGAGTTTTATCTAACGAATACACTTTACAACCATCTATAAAAGGCGCTAAGTTATCATCGGCTCTTTTTCTGGAAAGAAGCTGCTATTCTGTTGTCCAGTGGCCATTTATCTGTAATAGTCTGTATGATGCGAGACTCTCCTAAATCCTTCCCTCTGATTAGAACGTAGCACAGTGCGTGCCATGACCTAACTTTTATCTATCTGCCAGTTCTCTTGCACCATTTCTCTCGATCACTTCCAATTAGTGGAGTCTCCTTGTACTTGTGTTCTCTCAGTCTTACTTCTTTTTGCTAAAATTCCATGTTACTGCCCCGGCTTCCATATGAGGTTTCTGCTGTTTGCTTGTGTGAGACCCTCTTGGCACAGGAAGATAACCTGGATGCCCCACTCTGGCTTGGGTCGTGGCAGAGCCCATGGTACGGCGCAGGGGGAGGGTGGGGAATGGGGTGGGCTCTCCTCTGGTGGCTCCTTCGTGGCTGAGTCAGCCTGGGCTGCCTGGGTCCCTGTGCTCTGAGTCACTGCACCCTGCGAGGCGGCCTTCTCTGGATTCCAGTCCTCTCTGGGATAGCTCCCTTGCTTCTACGCGTGTGATTTACTGTACCACCCTAGGGGTGCTTTTACACGCCAACACACTCTGTATTAAATTGTTTATAAATCTTCCGTTTGTTAGGAGCTGAATCAATGGGGGTCCCATTTTCAGTTGAGCCAGCTTCTGCCTCTTCCTTTTTGGAGTCCTCTTGACTTGGGAAGAACAGCTGGCCTCCTAACCTCTCGTGGACATCTGTTCTCCTCTGGGATCTGTTCTCTCTCTCCCTCTCTCCCCCTCTCTCTCTCTGTGTGTGTGTGTGTGTGTGTGTGTGTGAGAGAGAGAGAGACAGTGGCACTTTGACCCAAGTTGTGGTTATATAACTACTTTGTCACTTATTGGTTGAAGCTTTTTTACATTGTAGTCTGTTTGCATCCAATGTCTATGCTTCATCCCACCCACTCATTGATTCATGCATCCACACAGTGCATATTTATAGAGTCACTTGTCAGGCCTAGGTGCTCTGTTAGGCATCCACTGTGCATACACAAAGGGAGATCCTTGCCCTTATTTGGGCTGAGCATTAGGGAGGGGACAGGAAGTAAGGAAATAAGTGTAATATTTACCGGTGAGGGTGAGGATTGTGACTGTGGCCAAAGAAGAGATGAGCAGGGTGCAGTGTTGGAGGCTAGTAGGAGGACTCCGCATGTGCTTGACATCACAAGCACTGAGAGGCAGGGCGTGTATGTCTGAGGGGCTGTAGCTAACCTGCACCTGTTAATGCAGGCTTTTAGTGTGTGAATTTGAAAAGCTTTCCTGATGACACGTACAGTAAATCTTCTTGGCAGGAAAATTCAGAATTACAGATAAACCTTGAGAAAGAAACTGCGTTATGCCATTAGCTAAAATTAATTATTTGATATATATGTATATACACATGTCCTTTAAGAATTTTCTTGTGCATGTATTTTTTTCAACAAAATAGGATCATGTTTCATTAGCTGCATTTTCCATTCAGCCATGCATTGGTAATATCATTCTACATCAGTATGTGCATTCTAAGCATTTAATGTTTAATCTGATTCTTAAAGGGTGTTAAGATTCCTCACTTCTCTGCTGTTTATATTTATTAGAATTTTTAGAAAGTTGTGTAGGTAGGAAGAAAATAGTAAAATGGCCAATTACTTTTACCACACAGATAATCTCTGGAAATTAGGATACTCTTGACTGTGATAGTACAGAAATCACACTGGGGCGAGTGTTGGGTACAGTGGGTAAGATGCCACGTGGGGCATTTGCATCCTGTATCCAAGTCCCTGGGTTCAAGTCCCAGCTCCACTTCTGATTCTAGCTTCCTGCTCATGCATACCCTGGGAGGCGACTGGTGATGGCTCAAAGCGTTGGGTCCCCTGCCACCCATATGAAAGACCAAGATTGAGTTATGGGCTCTTGGCTTTGGTCTGCGACAGCTTTTGCAGGCATTTGGGGAGTGAAGCAGTGGATGGAAGATCTTTGTTCATTAAATACAAAAAAATTTTATTTAAAAATTTTTTTTTGAAAAAAAATTTTATATATGTATTTCTTTATTTCATCAAAATTCCTTTCAGTTTCTGCCTTCTGGGTAGGGTGAACTATTTGGCTAATCGGGATAAGCAGTTTGCGTGGAGACGTTTGTCTCATTACCTGATCGCCTGTGCCCTTGCACATGTGTTCCCTGTAGCAGTGGTTTTGTGGAGTGTGAGGTGTGCAGCCCAGGGGGTTTCTGGGGAGGCCCCACAGTTGGTTTGTTGTGGGGCCTCTGGGGCTGGGCTGTCTGGGTATGATTCTTGGCTCTGTCACTTCCCAGCTGAGATCCCGGGCAAATGACTAAATCTCTGTGCGTCATCTGTACCGCGGGGATGACGGTAATCCGTACCACATAGGACTGTTGGAGAACTAGGATAGTGGATGTCTGTGACGTGTTTACAACAGTGACAGGCAGGTAGTGAACACCGCCTGAGAGTTTGATGAGTGAGTAAATAACTGATCAACAAAACCTGAGACCTGCAGACATGTTCATTGTGCATTTCCCCAAAGGTGTCTTTGACCATGGGACGTGTATCTTTCCCCACATGTGTCGTTGAGCTACTGTTCTTAACATATTTTAGGAAAAAAAAGCAGAGCCAAATAGCTGACTAAACATCCTCACCAGTCAGTTGTCTCCTGAAAGAAAGCCACCTTTTTTTTTTTTTTTTTTTGCCAAGATTTGTTCCTACGTCTCATCATGCTAATCATAGAGTAGGAGTCCAGTGCCCGTGTTTTCTTTGAAAAACATCTTCTTTATACAAGTGAAAACGAGTGTTTATCATCCATAGAAAGACTTCCAGTCAGTATACATGTGAGTATATGCTGGACCTGTAGCTGACAGAGTATGAAATTGGTGCATAATGTTTTCTAAAAAAATGTTATTTTTTCTAATAGTAAAAAATAGATATTCTTCAAGGTCAACTTGGGGTACCTAAGTAACTTTTCTTTTTTTGACAAAGTTAGACAGTGAGACAGAGAGAAAGGTCTTCCTTCTGTTGGTTCACCCCCCAAATGGTCACTACAGCCGGCACATGCACTGATCTGAAGCCAGGAGCCAGGTGCCTCCTCCTGGTCTCCCATGTGGGTGCAGGGCCCAAGCACTTGGGCCATCCTCCACTGCACTCCCGGGCCACAGCAGAGAGATGGACTGGAAGAGGAGCAACTGGGACAGAACCGGCGCCCCAACCGGGACTAGAACCCGGTGTGCTGGTGCCGTAGGCAGAGGATTAATTTAGCCACAGTGCCGGCCCTAAGTAACTCTTAACAAATAAGATCACTTTTGCCACACAGAAATAGCCGTTCTTAACATTTTGGGTTCCTTTTCTCTTTACAAATTTAGGAGCATAAAATAATGTGGTTTTGTGCCCTTCCTTTTTTTTGCACTCGACTTTATTTATATTATATTTTTAATCCGAGCCATGCAGTGATTCTGCCTTCAGAATGATTGGTAATCTGCATTTCAAAAGACCTTCCTTCCTTACCCAGTTCTGTGGCCAGAGACAATATGAAAATAAAATGGTGTCTCTAGGAGTTTCTCCCTCATTGTAACTATTCTCGGAAATTGGAACCACCTGGTAAGCCGTTGGCAGTTCTGTCTGAAAGACCTGGAGTAGGTGACCTCAGGTTGCTTCATTCTTGTGAGTCACTGCCGTGGTGCAGCCAGCAGCCAGATGGACCGAGAAGAATCCATGACCAGGCTGCTGTGGAGTCATGACTTACTCATCCTGAGCCGCCGAGAGCGAGCTTCTACAATACTGAGATGCAGGACGAAACGTCGCTCAGGGGAACGTGAATTGTTCCAAAGTAAATTTTACTAGCATTTAATTTTTAAATGGTCAGTCTGTTCCCTCTCTTGCATATTGGAGGCAGGATTCCAATAATATACTAATGCAGGGGATAAACATCATCTCTCAATATTTTACCGTGTTCTGTAATTTTCAGTAGGAAATAATACTAAACTTAAATGACAGTATGTGATAGAAGGACTTTAAACATGCCAGTTATTAGTTTTACTTAGTGTGCTTCATGATCCTGGATACCGTAGCGGTAAAAAACCAGTTTTGCTCGGTGAGCTATTTGCATTCAAAAGTCCTTATTTGAAAACTGAATCTTCATCAAGATGAAATCAGTCACTTTTAAATACTTACCTTTAACAGTTGTTGCAAAGGCAAATATGTAAGCCCTCTCTGAAGAGGAAAACCATACTGCACTGTTTAATTGAATTAAATTAGCTTCTCATGGAAATTTACCTAGGAGCTGTTTCTGGAACCAATTTAGAAAATGATCTTTGTATTCTGTAGCATTTATGTTTGATTATGTTTTTCTTAGTAATTCTCAATGGGCCTGATTCACCCCTTGCTTCAGTTGTCAAACCCTTGAGATTTCTGTAGGCAAATTAGGCATTTCCTTCCCTCTATTTATGCATATGTATGGAATAATGTATGCTTTTACCTTAAATATAGATAAGAAATTCTTAATGCTACCATAAGGATTATTTGAATTTTATTTTTTCAGTATGTTAAAGCTGTGATCAACAGCCATATAGAAACTAACTTCTTGCATACCTGTTTTATAGAATTCGACACCATCGCTAATAAAAGCAGATGCTGCTGTTTTGAATTATCGCTGCCATTTTTACAAACTTCTTGTAAAATGTATTGCCTCGAAATATTTTATATTTCAGGCACATCAAAGATTTGGTGTACTTCACTTTCTGCCTTCTTTTCTCACTGCAATCAGTTGTTTCACCAAGCTGCTATGAAAGTGGGGAGTGCTTTATAAGAGTTTCCAAGTTTTTGTGGTGTAAAATGTATCCTTTATGATAACAGCATGGACATAAAATTTCTGTGGTTGGCACCAGAACTGTAGCTTACTGCGTTCATTTCTTGTGTACTTCCTATTTAGCAGTTTAAGGATAGAACTGTCCTTTTCCTTTTAGAAATGTTTGCCGGAATCTGAACTTCACAATTCCCCAAACCCTGGAATCCATCAGCGCACTCTTTCACTCTCCACTTGCCCGCTCTTCCCTCCCCCCTTCCTGTCTTTCTCCCTTTTGCGCTTGATCTGAAAGCACTGGTAGCCATGGCTCCTCTTTCTTGGTGCCAGAGAGAATTAAAACCCTCAGCTCTATCCTGAGTATTCAGAGGCTCCCCTCCCCCCCAGCTGCCCTGCCTTCTGAATGACTGGAAGGGTGACTGGTGGGTGTCATTGCAAAGACAATCTAGAATTTCTAGTTAAAGTCTTAACAACTTTGAATAACACAAGAACAGCAAGATGCAATTCTGTTTTGTTATGAAATCACTTATTTGTGTAATGCCACTCAAAATGTCTTTATGGAGTATTCATGTTTTAAACATTTAAAGAAATGTGTTCCCACAGCCAAAAAAGGTAATAATGGCATGGGCATATATTTCTCAAAATGTTTTGTAGATGATGCTTGAATCTAGGTGATTTTCATTCCTTTACATGATATTTTTGTATATGAAAATCTGTAATTACCTTATGTAGGTTTTCATCAATACTGCACTTGCTTCTGTTTTATCGGAAATTTCACGTACTTTAGTGTGAAAGCTGTTATTATGCGTTCTTAAACATTTTTCTTCAGACTCAGTACCAGGTACTCTGATGTACTCTGAGCCTGTAATTTCCCTTTTTGGCTCGTCTCTCCTAAACCTGGAAGGTATAATGCAGTTTAACAATAATATTTTACATCTTCAGTTTGTGAATCATGTCTTTCTCACAAATGGAATTATTAAATATTTATGTGCTACAAATGATTTTGATGCCATAGTGTAAATGAAAGTGTGTCAAAGAGATAATTGAGCCTTGCTTTACAGAGAAAGATGTTTAAATTTCTAGATAATATACTACCAAAAAATAACACAGAACATAAATAGACTGGATACTGGAGAGACAAAATGCGAAGTCGATGGGAACGTTTGTGAAGTGTTAAGTTGACTTGGTCCATTATTCTGTCTGTACGTGTTGCTCCTGGGACATGTGCGGGAAGGCTGAGACCGGTGGTCCATGATTCCATTTGCACAATACAGCATTATATCCTCCAAACTCCTTGCTTTTACTCCATCTAGGCCATGGCAGCCTGCAAGTGATGAACCTATCTGCTCTATTCTTGGACCTGGTTAGTGTTTTTGAGCCCATTTCATTTCTTGGCTTTCCTTTTCCTTCCACCAAGATGGGTATTCTAATGGAAGTGTAGAAACAGGCGCCAGCCCTGGATTTGCCTTGTTCATACCATCCATCCCTGTACCGTCTGTGAAGTTGCTATGTCTACGAGATGACTATGAAACATAAGTGGAAAAATGGAACTAAAGGTAAGTTTATTTGGGTGCAGAGAATGTTGGAACTCCATGCATGGTTTTTTTCAGTGTGTGTGTATGTGTGTGCGTTTCCTGTAACCTTTTGCAAGGCCCCTGTGTGCATGGATTTCCAACATCGTTGGCACTTGAACTGAAGGTTTAATTCCATTTTCCATGGATATTTTGAAGTGCCTATGGGTGATGTTTCCTTGTTGCCTTTTCTTTCTTGACTGAAGGAACACTGTTTTTGCTATTCCACTTCATAGGGCTGTTCTGTGGTTCACTTGATACATTTTGTTTGCCTGGGTTTTCCTCAGTTGTTTGTTTTTGTTGCCTCTTCTTTTTCATCGTTCTTGTTTTTCTGTTGAAAGTGGGGTGACACTTGTCTTCCATTGAGCAGTAGATAGGAGTGCGAGGTGGCATTGTGCCTGTGCCGTTCGAATAGAGGTGAACTCTGGTTTTACAGAAGATGAGAGCCATGTTTTCTGCTCTCAGGTGATGTTCCTGTCGTTGTGGCTTTCTTGGCTGCAGGAACACATTAATGCAGGATGCCAGAGGTGAATTTTTTTTTTTTTGGACAGGCAGTGTTAGAGAGAAAGAGAGAAAGGTCTTCCTTTTTCCGTTGGTTCACCCCCCAAGTGGCCGCTATGGCCGTGTGTTGTGACTGGCACGCTGCACCAATCTGAAGCCAGAAGTCAAGTGCTTCCTCCTGGTATCCCATGGGGTGCAGGGCCCAAGGACTTGGGCCATCCTCCACTGCCTTCCTGGGCCACAGCAGAGAGCTGGACTGGAAGAGGAGCGACTGGAACAGAATCCGGTGCCCCAACCGGGACTAGAACCCTGGGTGCTGGCGCTGCAGGTGGAGGATTAGCCAAGTGAGCCGCGGTGCCGGCCACCAGAGGTGACTTTTAAGCCCTTTTTTATGATAAGTTAAATTCATTACCTTGAGAAGTGCAGTAACCCTATAGTTTTTCAACTTGAATCTTTGACGTCTTTCCTCTAGTAATTCATAAAGTTTTGGAAATTGTGTAGGTTATCCCACTGCCTTGGTATTTCCCACACTGGAAAAACTTAGTATCTCCTGCAGACCTGGAAAATTTAATCTATATTTCCTCTTCTACCTCATTTATAAAGATGTTACATAAGACCACTTCCAGTATCTTCCATATTTCTAGTTTTCCTGCCAAAACAATGCATTTTTTCACTATCTTTGTTTCTCCAGTATAGGTTTGTCTAATCCTATGATGACTCAGTTCACTTTAGTAACATTTGTGGTAGTACTTTGTCAAGGGCGTTTTAAAGATTTGAGTGGATTATATTGACTGGATTTTCCTTTGAGGCACCACACAGTTTTTTATTGGTCAAGACATGATTATTCCGGGGGCAGTGGGGGGGAACTAGCCACCATGGTTATGTTCACCAGATTCTTCAGTGACCTTGTTTCAGCATATATAGACTTTTTTTTTTTTTTTTGACAGGCAGAGTAGACAGAAAGGTCTTCCTTTACCGTTGGTTCACCCTCCAATGGCCGGCGCACCGCACTGATCTGAAGCCAGGAGCCAGGTGCTTCTCCTGGTCTCCCATGCGGGTGCAGGGCCCAAGAACCTGGGCCATCCTCCACTGCATTCCTGGGCCACAGCAGAGAGCTGGCCTGGAAGAGGGGCAAGCGGGACAGAATCCGGCGCCCTGACCGGGACTAGAACCGGGTGTGCCGGCGCTGCAGGCGGAGGATTAGCCTTTTGAGCTGTGGTGCCGGCCTCAGCATGTATAGACTTTACAGAATTGCTAAATTACTAAGAAGTAATTGTGGGGCCGGTGCTGTGGTGTAGCGGGTAAAGTTGCCACCTGCAGTGCTGGCATACCTTATGGCCACTGGTTCGAGTCCTGGCTCCTCCACTTCAAATCCAGCTCTCTGCTGTGACCTGGGAAAGCAGTAGAAGATGGCCCAAGTGCTTGGGTCCATGCACCCATGTGAGAGACCCAGAAGAAGCTCTAGGCTTTGGATTGGCCCACCTCCAGCCATTGTGGCCATTTGGGGAGCGAATCAGTGGATGGAAGACTTCTCTCTCTGTATCTGCCTCTGCCTCTCTGTAACCCTGCCTTTCAAATTAATAAATAAGTACTTATAGCGTGAAATTGAGGAAATTTAAGGCTTCAGATAAGAGAGTTGAAGTTCAGCATTAATATGGATCATTGAAATTCAATTAAATAGAAACATCAGCAAGAACAACGCTATAGTATTTGTCTCTCTGATGTTCCAGACAGTATGCTAACTGTATCACATTGAAGATGGTAGTCATTGTCATCCCATTGACAGCTGTAGGAGTTGAAAGCATCAGGAGATTGAGCAGGTGGTAGTCCTGGACTCTGATGTAGGAATCTCTCCTTTTAAGTCCATGCTCAAGTGATCGAAGTCTGTTAGGGCCAGAGCTGTATAGTTATTGGTGGCACAGTGAAGACTGACACTCAATCCTGGTGGTCCATGAAGTTCGAAGACCCTCGAGACATGGAAAGTTGTGCCTGGGCAAGGAAAGTCCTGTTGTACAGCACAGAGAAAGGTTGACAACTAAACAAGGTTTAAGATAGAGCCTCGGGTTATTGACCATATTTCTGAGAAGAGAGATGGATAAAGAGAAAATGTTTAGAATCTTCAGAAACGTATTTTGAACTTTGAGTGATGTAATGTCCTCTCTTTCAGTTATGTGGTGTTTTTATGCAGAGAGTCCTGGCAGTGTGTTTGTAGAGAATATTTTGCTCAAACTGACTGGGCCACTTGATCCATGTGTTGGACCTGGAGTGTGTGTGTAGGGGAATAGATCCCTCTGGGAGGTGGAGGGGTTGACTACAATGCTATTTTACTGAATTTGGGGAATCAGATAATTCACCAAAAACAGAGAAATGCAGCATGAAGAAAAACAATCATTTCAATGGATCATTTTATTTGAAATGACATTTTAAAAATGCAAACAATTTACTTTGAAGGAAGCACTGTGACTTAAACCTGATATCGGGCTTGACAAAAGGTTGGTATTAAATTGTTGGAAGGGACCAAAAGAAATTAGACTAAACACTCCATCAAAACTTTCCAGGAGAGTTTCACCTTGTACCTCTGGGGAATGAGTGTTCTCTAATGTTAAGTGACTCTAGATGGCCGTCTGTAAGGGAGAGGGACTGTACGTTATCGCTTCTGTTGTGATTGATCAGAATGGACCAGAGCAGGATTGACGGCCGCTGTGTGCCACACTGGTCCATACCCTTGAAGCTGCTCTTGTCTGCCAGTGTACTTCCTGTCCTCGTGTGTCTTTGCCAGGAAGCCACCTCCCCTCCCGTTTGTTTTAAGCTTAATGCCATTGTTATATGCAAAGAAAAATGCAATGGAGCTTGTGGCTGCAGCAGTGGAGTTCAGCTGAGGCAGTTACTGAATTAAAGAAATCTTTAGTTTCCAAAATAACCAGATTAAACATGTATTTTACTTGGAGCCAAAGCACCATGAGGAAATCGAGGCTTAAAATGGATTTAGGCCTTAAAAGTAAAATGACAAATCTGCTTTTGAAGACTTACTAATTAAAATGTTTAATATTACACATAGTATGCCTATGTTAAATCAACACTTTTTTTTTTCTAATCTGATCTTTTTTTTTTTTCCCAAAGGAGTTTAGTTGTTAGAGAAACATGCTAAGGTATGGTATAATTTGTAACAAATAGAAAGCTTTCTTAGTGACTCCTTATGTTCCAAAATATAATTTTTCCATTATGGAAAATTATATTTATGTCAAACATAAATAATCAGATATTTGCTTCACTAATGATCCAGCTTATTTTAAAATCACGTTACAGGATTTAACGACGCGACCTCTGTTCCGCGAGCTTGTGTATTCTGGACGTTGGCTAAGCCTGTCAAGGGTATTTCCTTTTATTTGTTTTAATTTCACCTGCCATTTAAATCATTGAATGACCCATCATAATTTTATTATGAAACCATATAATAAGGAAGGGACTAGTTGATTATTTTTTACTTTAACTTTCCTAATCTCATATAATTCAGATCTTCTTTGTGTTCTCATTTCTCAGGTCAAATAACTCTTCTTTTGCCATTTGTCATCACAGTAAAGGATGAGCTGAGCAGTATGTTTCAGTACGTTTATTGGTCTTGTTTCGGCATTTTACGTCTGTTCTTCCAGAGGACGAAGTCTAGGAGTGTATTGCAAAGAATGTGTGATTGGGAGACACGAAAGCCATAATTAGTTGTGGAATCTCAGGTTGATCAATTAAAATGAGAGCATGGGCAAGCTTTCTAAGGTCTTTTTTGGCTCTGAATTGCTACAGTTCCTTGACATCTTCTCTTGGATGAGATCTGCAGTATGACATTTGTTTCTTCGGAGCAAGACACCGTAACTGTATCTTTTGTATTTTTGTATCTTTGTATTTTTTTTTTTGTCCCAGTGTTTTTTGGAATTTCAGAGACAAAAGTAGGTTTTTGATATTAAACCTTAACAACTCTTTTTTTTTTTTTTTTTTTTTTGACAGGCAGAGTTAGAGAGAGAGAGAAAGGTCTTCCTTCCGTTGGTTCACCCCCCAAATGGCCGCCATGGCCCGTGCTGTGCCGATCCGAAGCCAGGAGCCAGGTGCTTCCTCCTGGTCTCCCATGTGGGTTCAGGGGCCCAAGCACTTGGATCATCCTCCACTGCCCTCCTGGGCCACAGCAGAGAGCTGGACTGGAAGAGGAGCAACCGGGACAGAATCCAGTGCCCCAACTGGGACTAGAACCCAGGGTGCCAGCGCCACAGGCAGAGAATTAGCCTAGTGAGCCGTGGCACCGGCCAAAACTTACCAACTCTTAAGACATCATATTCGAGACAGAGTCGCCACCTGGGCATCATTTGCGTGCTCTGACAGATATACCTTTTACTTAGGGATGGCAAATTATGGGGGTTAATAAGAAATAATGCTGCCACAGTCAGTAGTGTACTCCTGTTTTCTAAGAATTTTAAGGTATTTGTTGAAAAAAGGTTTTGTTCAGAAATCAAAATGAGTTTGATGTTTGACTCTGTTGAAATATAGTGACCTACTTGACCAGAGATCATATATGCAGAGCTTGCCAGCAAGATGAAAACCAATTTCTGTGACGAATTTTTCACTGATCCTTAAGGATAATTTCCTCTGTGTGCTTTATTGGTTACATTTGTTACTTGGACTTTTCTGTACTAGATATTCTTTTCTTAAAAAAAAAAAAGTGGATTTTAATTTTACTTGAAAGGCAAGGAGCGAGTGAGAGAGAGGTCTTCTATCCACTGGATTACTCCCCAAATGAATGGCTTTAACAGTAAGGATTGGGTTGGAAGCCCAGAACACAGTCCCGATCTCCCAAGTGGGTGGCAGAGACCCAGCCATCACTTGCTTCCTTCTAGGGTTTGAATCAGCAGGAAGCTGGAATCAGGAGCTGGAGCTAGGATTCAAACCCAGACAGTCTGATTCAGGATCCAGTCATCCCAAGAGGCATCTCACCTGCTGTGCCATATACCTCCTCCAGTACTCTTGAAAAACCCATTTCCGTAGAGGGAACTAGATTGAGATGTGCAGTTAAACTGGTACTCTCTTTGGGAAGTTAATGCCTATTCTGTTTTTCTTAAAGGATTGTGTTTTCATATTGTTTTTGGATTGATTAAATGTTTATTTCTCTAAAATATATTGGAAACTTGATGTATCCTTATTTTCTAGTTATTAGTAATTTCCTTTTAAGGGACTATATTTTCATACAACAGTCAACTTATTTTTATATGTGTGGGGATTCCAGTGGCATTTTCTGGATTGTCCATACCAAATTTTTAATCTCAGAACGCTTGGTGCATAGCCTTTCCCTGACGTGTGTCAGTACGTGCCAACAGGAAAAATCATACTTACCAGTCCTAGCTAAAATAGAACTGAGAAGTTGTCGTCAGTGTCTCACCAGATTCACCCAGGAGCATTTGCTGGGAGTAGAAACCAGGAAGCTGCAGTAAAAACTATCGAGTTGCTTGTTTTACCTGAGTTGTCTCCTCTTAGACGAAGGGGAAAGAAATGCCAGTTCTGAGGAAGTCCTGAACATGGTCTTGTCCGTGGCGAATGGATTAGGGTTCACGATACGAAACCCTTTGAGTCAGAAGTGGGAAAGAATGTGAAACGCAGTAGGGTCCCATTTATGTGGATTCTTCCCTTGGAAGTTGGATTGAAAATGAAAAAATAGTCTGGTAACCTTTATGCTCTACATGCATAATTTTATTCATGAATTTTTCATAGTGCTACTATTCTTGTATTTTTCTGTGCTTTTGAAACCGGATTTCTGATTCCCTTTTAGGAAATTTTCTGCTAATCCAATTTACTTAACCCTGTTCCTCTCTTTTGTCCACCTGCCCTCCCTTCTAATCTTGCGTACTCTGCACAGGAGCAATTTGTCGTCATTACGCTTCCTGAGGGGCTAATGTCCTTCCTGCTTCAGTTTGGGCTGTAGGGAGTGCCCTGGCTTCCTGTTTCTCTAATTTCTGTACACATACCCCAATAAGGTATATAATGTCCAAAAGATGCTTGGGCAGTGTTGATTGATGGACAACTCAATGTGTATAGCCTTTGTAATTGTTGGTATTTTAATTTGGGGAATATGCAAGGAGCCTATTGATTCTTATAAATATGCCTTCTGTTGTGTGTGTTTTAAAAATACATTCCGGCATATGGAAATAGGAAGAAAATTCTCCTCATTTTTGTACAAGTTCTGCACTGGAGCTAGGAAGCTGATGCCTGGGTTTGGATTCTGGCTCTGCGACACCTGGTCTTCCTATGTAAAACTGGGTGTGCTAAGAGTACCTGTTCAGGAAGATCAACTGAATTATCTAGAACTGTGCCTGTCACATAATAGCTGTTCAGTAAATCATTATTCTTGTGCTTTTTTTTTTTTTCTTTGAAATAGTGATTGAGAAAGGAGGACAGAGAAGGACAGACAGAAATCTTCCATCTGCTGAATCATTCCCCAGACGCCTGCAACAGGCAGGACTGGGTCAGACCAGAGCCCAAATCCCAAAATTCAGTCTGGTTCTCTCATGTGAGCGACAGGGGTCCAAGTACTTGAGCCACCATGCCTCCCGTGGTGTGCGTTAGCAAGAAGCTGGAATGGTGATCAGAGTTGGTACTGAAAATCTGACACTCTGATATGAGATGGCTAAATGCCCACCCTTTGTCCTTTATTTTAGATGTTTTTAAGTGGCATTGATACTTGGCCTACTTTATCAGGTTTCTATGTGAAGATGTCCTCCCAAGACAATGAGATAAATTTACACAGTTAGTTGATTCATGTTAGTGTAAAATTGTTTTCTTACAAAATGCTTCTGAATGTAAACATTTGTAGGCCACAAATGTTCCTGTTACAATGTAAGTGCCTATTTAAAAATAAGCTCTTAGAAACAAAGTTATTTCCTTGGCATTCTGTTTGAGATCCTTCCATCTCTAATTCAGTGGATCGCTTCTTAACAATTTCAGATAATGAGATTAAAAGCATAAATTGTAGTTTGTTTGTTTTTTTGTTAATTTCAGGGGCATTTTTCCCTTCGATAACTTGAGAAAAGCCTGGGTAACTTCAGCATCAGTGGCGCTTGCAGAGAGGTTAATATTGAGCCAGTGTTTAGTTCCATGACATGATGGACATGATCAGCTTACCCTGGTGCAGAGCCTTAATTAAAGTTTTATTAAACTGTGAAAACTATGATCCAGTTTGGATCTAAAAGAAGATAAACATCTGTTTCAAATATTATGACTACAGTTAGAAGTTAGCAACCTTCTTTCTTTAAAAGTTTGCAATTTTCCCTTTTGAAAGTTTTCTCTGCCCTGTGTTAAAGTAACTTTAGAGAGATGGATTTCTTAAAATTCACTGTAATAATCTGTACAATAGCTCTACAAAAGGAAATCTGGAGAGACTTTGGAAGTATTTTATTGACAAACTGTAAATCAAGATCCTCTGTTTTATGTTAAAAGCAAATGTTACTGTGATGCCTTGCAAGCATTTAAGGTCACTCTCTGGATTGGAGACCATTATGCCCGCCTTTCTGTCTTGTCTCATTTTTTTCTTCATGAAGACTTTTTCTAAGTAAATTTTGGTGTTCGTTTGCTCAGTTAAATAATAATCATAAAGTACTTTAATTCTCTTTTTTTTCCCTTGGCCTCAGTATTGGAAGATTCTTCTACAAATGCTATTCTTTAATAATATGTGTGTTTTACTTTTAGTTTTGGAAAGGAATCTTTATGTCATTTCACTCAATTATTTAATGCTATTTAGAGAAAAAGCATGAGAATGCAAATTTTCTGCTTAACCATGCTCACCTAAGAGGTAGAAAGCCAAACTTGTGATACCTGGAATCTGAATCCATTCCTTTACTACTTGACTATGTCCTGATTGTTAAATGAGTTACATATTCAATGGAGACTTTGTAAAACACAGGGATCACAAATGAACTCACCTGAAATCACACCATTTGAGGTCAGTTTTTTTTTTTACTAGTTTTGTAAATTGTCTTTGTTCTGTTTCATGTGTTATTTTTAGATATGCTAACAAAAGTGGGAAATTGCATTGTAATTTTGTATCATGTTTTACTGCTGCTTGAAACGTCAGTGTTTACTCATTACGTGCTTTAAAATACTAATGAATTTAACATTTGTATAGTTTCCTTATTTTTGATCAAATATTCTGTAGTAAAATCTGCATAATTACGTGTGAAATAGCAAATTATTTTTCATGAGTCTAATTTACAATTCTACCAGCAGGAGAGCTGTCCTTTTTTATGCATATTTTCAGGTTGTGAGTTAAAAAATTTTTAGTTATATCTATGAAATCTCTGAGGTTTAGAAAAAATGAGAGAATGTGAAAGACCCAAATTACCCAAGTAATTTTGAGTAAGTGGAAACTTGCTTTGTTATTTTTATTAAAAAAAAGAAAAAAGAAAAACAGGAAGAACTACTTACAAATACTTTCCATTACTTTTGATTTATATATTAAATTTATAAAGGAAATGCAATTTTATCTCAGCTCTCTTATTCTAGGGTTTAATTTATAACAATAGAAATGACTTAAAGGAAAAACTATGAATTCATACAAAGATACTTGAAGTCAGTGGCTAAATGCACCTGTGAAGAATCTAATCCAAATCTTGGAATGCAAAATGAGATTTCAGATGGTTTTGTGTTTTGTGAAAAGTTCCTATTATTGTAGCAGAACCTGGACCACAAAATAATTCCGGATTCTTTTTTTGCTTTAAATATATATATTTTTTAAAGGAAGGAGGAATTTGGAGTTATACTTTTTTTAAAAAATTTATTTGACAGGTATAGTTACAGACAGACAGACAGGGAAAAAGGTGTTCCTTCTGTTGGTTCACTCCCCAAATGGCTGCTGCGGCCCAGTGCTGTGCGCCTTCGAAGCCAGAAGCCAGGTGCTTTTTCCTGGTCTCCTATGTGGGTGCAGGGCCCCAAGCACTTGGGCCATCCTCCACTGCCCTCCTGGGCCACAGCAGAGAGCTGGACTGGAAGAGGAGCAACCGGGACTAGAACCTGGTGCCCATATGGGATGCTGGCGCCGCAGGCAGAGGATAAACCAAGTGAGCCATGGCGTCAGCCCCTAAATATATATTTTTAAATGAAATATTTCTCCCCCATTAAAGGGTGCCTAATATTGGTGCATTTTGAAGAAATAGTGAATGCTTGCTCATCCACCAACAGGTTATGAAACCCAATACCTTGGAAACTTCTTACACAGTGTATTATTCACTTATTTTAAAATTAGTTTATTTTGAAAGATAGAGATTATCTATCCATCTGCTATTTACTCACCAAATGCCCCAAGCATCTGGAGCTAGCCCAGACCAAAGCTGGGAGCCAGGAACTGACTTCAGCTCTCCAAGTGGGTGGCAGAGACCCAACTACTTGAGCTACCACCTGTTGCCCCCAAGGTGTGCATTAGTGGGAAGCTGGAACCAAAAGAGAAGCTGTGACTTGAACCCAGGCACTGCAATTTGGGACTGGGTTGTAGGTATTCTAAGTGTGTTAACTGCTGTACCAAATGCCTGCCCCCGTTCACTTATTTTTCCACCATTATATAGTATATATACCTAAGCAATACATTTATGAGCTTTTACAAAGAGTCACTGTGTGGATAGTGTACCCTGTTTCTTTCCCCTTCTCAATTTAGGTTTCTGAAATGCATCCTTGTTGCCTGAATTCATATTTTACTTCTTGCCATTCTAGTGTTTGGGGACTAGACCATAATTTAGCTTCCCATTCTCTTTCTGACGGGTTATTTCTCCATCTTTGCTATTAGAACAATGTTAGGAGTTTTTTGCATTGTTTCTTGGTGCATGGGTGCATGGTGTTCTTTGTTTACTTGGGGATGGGCTTGCTTGGCAACAGAGAATAGGCATTCACAGGTTTAACAAGTATTCCCATCAGCAGCACATGCTAGCTCCTGTCGCACCTCACTCTGATCAGTGTTCGATATTGTTAAACTTATTAAGTATTTGCCAATATCTAGGTTTAATAAGAGCTCTTACTGGTGTCCTCATTTATATTTTCTTGATTGATAATAGTGATGAGCTGTATTTTCATGGATTTTCTCTGTTTTTCTTCCCCACTGCCAATGTTGTGAAATCCCTATTCATGTCTTTTGCTGATTTCCTGTTTGCTCTTAGTGATTTTCAAAAATCAATTAGATGTATTACAGCCATCTTCTTCTGAATTGTGGACTTTGGTTTGTCTGTTTGACCTTTTCTGGTAGTTTTAGAGTAAAATTCTCAATTTTAATGCCAAATTTTATAGTCTTTTCTGCTGTGACTTTTATTTAAATCATCCTTGCCCACTTGAAGGGCATATAATATTTTTGTAATACTATTCTATCTGTAATTGGGTTTTGTTTGTAACGTATGAATTAAGGTGCAGTTTTATTTTATTTTCATGTGTATAACCTATTGTCCAGACAGAATTTATTGACTGGCCATTCATTCAAGAGTGATAGTCCATTTGTGTCACCTCTTTTACGTACCGGTCTTTTCCATATGTGTAAATGTGAAAGTCTGTTTCTGAGCTTTTCAATTCATTCCATTGGTCTGTTTTTCAACTCTTGCAACTTTTTTGATTACTTTTTTTGATAGGACACTGCCTTAGTTATTAACATTTTATTTTGGATCTTGGGCCAGTTCTTTCTACTTTTTTCTCCATGTTGGATAGTCTCAGTTATTAGTCCCTACATCCACATGCATTTATAATTAATGTTTTTCAAGGTTTTTAAATTGAAATTATAGCGAGTTTATGAATTTGGGGAGTTATCTTTATGGTGTTACCCTGTTAGTAGCAAATTGGCATTATTTCATGACTTACTTGAGGCATTACTGTAGCATTAGTTATGTAGCATTTAGTTATGTAACATTCTTCATAAGGTCCTGCTGTGTGTTTTGTTACAGTTGTTCCTGCCTACCTTACTTTTTAACTCTTGGAGATAGTATCAATTTTTGAGTATGTTTTGTAATTTTCTAATGAATAGAATTTCACTTTTCTTCCATATGTTGACCTTATGTCCAGCCATCCCACACAGCTTTACTATTAATGATAATATTTCTTTAGATTATAAAGGACTTTCTGTGGAGACAATTATATACCATCAGGGTATGAAGCTTGCAATTTCACCACACCTTTCTCAACATTTATGTTAGGTGGCTTTCTGTATCCATGGGTTCTGTGTCTGTAGATTCAATCAACTATGTTTCGGAAATACTTGAAAAAATTGTGTCATGTCCACACTGTTTTTTCTTGTCATTATTCTTTATGAACATAGCATTTACATAATAGTTGTTTTAAGTCATCTAGAGATGATTTAAAGTATACAGGAAGATTGGTGTGGTTTATATTATAAATATTAAGCCATTTTATATGGAACACTTGCATATCTACAGGTTTTTGTATCCATGGGTATTCTGGAGCTAGCTCCCTGAATATACCAAGGGTTAACTGTCAGCATTTTGATTATAACCTTATTAGTGGGTGTGAAGTGGTGTCATTGTGGAATTGATTTACATCTCCATGGTAACTAATGATGTCACTCATCTTTAAATAGGCAATTTATATGTCTTATTTGGAGTAATTTTGTATATTGAAATCTTTTGTCCATTTGAAGATTGGGTTATTTTTTATTATGGAATTATTACATATTCTAAGTACAAGTTTCATTTCAGGTGTATGACTTGACAATAGTTTCGCCCATTTTCTGGGCTATTTTTCTACTTTCTTGATATTGTTCTCAGAAGCAAAAACATTCAGCTATTAAGATTTATTGTTTACTTTTTTGATTATGATTTCATAGTTTTCTTTTGTTGTGCTTGGTATCTTATTAAAGAACCATGTCCTGATCTAAGATAATTTCTGTATTTAAAACAAATTTTGTTTACTGTTTGAGAGGCAGAAACACACAACTCGTGTCCTCTGGTTCACTCTCAAAATGCTTGCAGTGGGGCCACAGTCAAGAACCAGGAACTTAGTCCACATCTCCACGGGTTGCAGGAACCTCAGTACTGCTTAACTGCTGCTTCCCAGTGTGGCCATCGGCAAGAAACTGGAATCGGGAGCTGAGCTGGCTCTCAAACCCAGGCACTGTAGTAGCCTTAAGATGGGATGGGGGTGTCCCAACCAGCTTCTTCCTGTTTTTTTTTTTTTTTTTTAAGATTAACTTATTTGAAAGGCAAGGTTACAGAGGGGCAGAGGTTCAGAGAGATAGACAGGTCTTCAAAACACTGGTTCACTCCCCAGATGGCTGCAATGGCAAAACGGCACCAATCTGAAGCCAGGAGTCTGGAGCTCTTCCCGGTCTCCCACATAGGTGTTGCGGCCTAAGGGCTTGGGTCATTTTTCTGATCCAGCGGAGAGCTGGATCAGAAGTGGAGCAGCTGGGACTGGAACCGGCACCCATAAGGAATGTCAGCACCACAGGCGGCAGCTTTACCTGCTACGCCATAGTGCGGGCCCCCAGCCAGCTTCTTAACTCCTATGCCCAAATCCTACCATTACAGTAATAAATACTGATATGTTTTCATTGCCAATTTTGAAAGATAGCTTTGATCAATATAAGGTTTCTGATGGATGGCTTTTTTTTTTTTTTGACATTTTTAAATATTGTCAACCCAGTCAATCTGGCCTCCAATGTATCTGATGAGAAGTTAACTGTTAGTCTTAACACATGTTCCTTGTATGTGATAACATGCAATTTTTTTTCTTTTTTTTGCTTTCAGAATAATCTTTCTGTATTTTCACCTTGATTTATCTGATGTATCTGGGTGGGTATCTCTGTATCTGTTAGGAGTTTGTTGAGCTTCCTAGATTTTTGATTTTTTAATTAATGTCTCATCGAACTGGGAAAGCTTTTTTTTTAAAAGATTTTATTTATTTGAGAATTGGAGATAGAGAGGGAGAGACAGAGAGAGGTCTTTTTTCCACTGGTTCACTCCCCAAATGGCAGCAATGGCTGGAGCTGGGGCCAATCTGAAGCCAGGAGCCAGGAGCTGCTTCTGGGTCTCCCACGTGGGTGCAGGGGCCCAAGGACTTGGACCGTCTTCCACTGCTTTCCCAGGCTATAGCAGAGAGCTGGGTCACAAGAGGAGCCTCCCAGTCAGGAACTGGCACTCATATGGGGATACCAGCACCACAGGTGGAGGCTTGGCCTACTACAACACAGCACCAGCCTGAACTGGGAAAGTTTTAAGCTACTGTATCTTTCAAAAATGCCTCTGCTCTCGGTTTTTCTCCTCTTTTTGGCCACACCATTACACATACAAGTCTGTAGGCTCAGTGGTGTCTAAGAACTTGTCTGGGGCTTTGCCTATTTTTCTTTGTTTTAAAAAACTTACTCTTAGGACTTGTGGTATGGTTAAGGAGCCACTTGGAATGCCTGCATTCCATATGAATGCTCGTTTCACTTCCAACTGCTCCACTTCCAGTCCAGCTCCCTCCTAATGCATCCTGGGAATGCAGCAGAAGATGGTCTAAATGCTTGGGTCATTGCACCCACTTGGAGAACAGAATGGAGCTCCTGTTTTGTGGCTTTCACTTGCCCCAGCCTTGGCTGTTGTAGGCATTTGAGGAGTGACCTAGTAGATGGAAGATCTTTCTGTCTCTGTGTCTCCTCCTCTGTGTGTAACTCTGCCTTTCAAATAAATACATCTTTAGAAAACAAACAAACAAAACTTGCTCTTCAGATTGTGTAATCTCTAATGACTTATTATCTGGATTGTTGATCCTTTCTTCTGTCAGGTCAAAAACACAGTTAAAGCCATCTCTTCATTTTTTTTTTTTTTAATGGCATCATACTATTTATCTCCAGAATTTCTTCTGAAAAATAACTTCTATCTTCATTGCTATTCCTGATACAATGAGGCATTGTTAGCACATGGTCCTTCATTTCCTGAAGCATGGTTTCCTTTAGTTCTTTGAGTATCTTTGTAGTGGCTACTTTGTAAGGTCCTTTGTTAAAGTGGGTGTCTGGGTCTAGGTAGTTTGGGCATCTGCTTTTGTTCTTTGAGTCATACTTTCTTGTTTCTTTGTATGTCTTGTAATTTTTTGTTGCCAACTGGACATTTTAGGTAATACGTTGTAGCAGCTCTGCAATATGATTGTCTCATTCTTTGCCTCTTGACTTTGTTATTTGCTTGTTTATTTTTTCAGTGACTTGCTGACTAATGAAATCTTTCCCCTTGGACCGATGTCCCTTTCCAGAGAGTGCAGCCTTGAGCATGTAGAGCACGGTGGCTTTAACAGAACTCTGTAACCACACCAAATGTTAGGCTCCATGATCGCAGGCTGCTGGCTCTGCTGTGACAGTGCTCCAGCACATTCGCTGCTTCATGATCTGGGCTGATTCATTGCAGGCCACTCTGCAGGTGTAGTGTCTGGACTTTGTTTTGCCTGAAGGAGGACACTTCTTGGCTCTTTCTCTCTGGTGAACCATCAGGCCTATGATCTAGTCTCTCATGGAACAACCAGCTTTCTCTTGATCGCTCATCACCAAAATCTCCTGCGTTTCTGCAGGACCCTTAGGATTGAACTCTTGGTGAGTTCTTATTAAAGGTTGTCCTGCTGGCTGGGCAGAAGTCTCTGAACCACTGGCTGGAGTGTGCAGGAGGCTGCATCTGCTTTGCAAGTATGGTTCTGGGATGAGGTATCAGCCTCTATTCTTCCCATCTTCTCTCTCCTGGTGTGGAAACATGGCATTATGAGTGAGCTGGGGCTAAGGCCTTCATGGCCCTGTGTGCTCTGCTCTCTGTGCTGGGTATAGAGACTTTGCCCTAGGAGTAGAGACTGGTGGAGGAAACGAGCACTGACCTCTTGACCACACTGACTGGGAATTTAGCTATTGCTACGCAGAGCTAGAATGATGAGAAACAGTGGCATCTGTCTCCTGGCGGTAGAGTTTATCCCTTGACTGGGAACTAAGGGATGACCTCTAATATTCACAGAGAGTGTTGTTGACCTCGTGTTGGACAGAGGGTAGGGAAAAAGAGAAGGCTGTGACTCAGGGGCCGTCGACTCTCACCAAGGCTTAGAGTATTTCCTTGAATGAATGTTTCTTGATTTTCTGTATGCTCTTGGGACTCTTTCCAAAGACTTAACATTTTAAAATTCTTTGCTGTCCTGATGGTGTTGGCTGTAGAGTGAGTTTGTGGAGGTCCTTCTGTTACCATTTTGGAAGTACACTGTGGTTAGGTTAGCTTTTAACTTTATTTCCTATAGTCCAGGAGAGCCTAATGGAATGAGGAGGGACTATCAATCTTTTTTTGTTTTTTTTGGATCAACTTTAACTTTTATAAGATTAGAATGTCCTTTGGAAGTATGCTATAACTTTGTAATATAGTATGAACCTGTGGTATTGATTTTAAACATTTGATTACATTTCTTACTCTAAGGGTTTTTCAGGCCTTCTATCTTTCTTTGAATTTTCATAGTTTTTTTTTCTTTTTCTTTTCTTTTTTTACAGTTTTTTGGGAGTCACTTGGCTTCACTTTCAGACTGTTTGTCACCTCTTCTGCTGCTTTTTTAGAGTGGCCGGGGCCGTAGCTCATGCCATTTCTCATGAGCCTACAGCCTGGCTCGTTTGGACTGTAACCTCTGGGGTCCCACAGGTCATTCAGCTTTCTCTTTGCTGCTTTGATGCAGCCTTCATCTGATCTTTGAGGAAGGAGCCACCACAGATCCAAGGCAAGGTCTGACCTGGCTACATCTACACAGCCTTAAGCTTTCCCGGCAGCTGCTTAGAGGGATCCAGTGACAGCCTCGAAACCCAAGGAAGGAATCATGCTGTGGAGCACTGATCAGTGAGTGGTGGGAGATGGGAAGGAGCTGGTGGATTTGTTTGCTTCTGTGTAGCCTCTGGGGAGATATTCCTCATGACTGGCCAACTAGGAATTCTGGTGAGACTGCAGGCAGTCTGCTAATGAACCATTTGCATTGTCTTCCCTCCATGGCTTCTCATTTCCCCCTCTGCCTATACTCTTCCTTACCTGTCCTCACTACAACATCATTGGTATCTAAGCTTTGCCTCAAAATTTGGCTTCCAGGGAACTCAGGCCAAAATGATTATCACTACAAATGGTCCTTGAAAAGAAGTGGTCATTAAAGAAGGAAGTACTCCTCTCTGAAGGGAAGAGAAAACTACTTTGCTTATGGCCTTGTCTGAATACTGATGGACTTTGTGGATTCAGAAGGCTTCATTAGCCTAGGCAGCTTATGTCAAGAGCCTCTGGTGATCACTGACATCATACATGAGAGTGTTAATTGTTAAATTAACAGCAAGAGTCACTGTGCATGAATTTCCCATGCAGGACCTTTGTCCTCAATGAGTTGTATTATAACTATGTCTAAATGCTCCCAAAAGATGTATCATTCTTGGATGCTTCATTAAAGTTAAGTAAGTTTCTAAAAAAGTGAAATTAACTTCAAGATGCAATGACTTTAGCAGCCCTTGTCTTGACTGTTGAGGAACAGTTTTTTTTTTTCTTTTTTTGTTTTACTATGAAAAATATTGAATTATTTCCTTAGTATAGAGTTGCTCTTCTGTGTATCAAGTTAATTAAAAATAGATCTTAGTGGGGAATGGGACTGGGAATGGGAGAGGGAGGAGGAGGAGGGGTGGGAGAGTGGGTGGGAGGGCGGGTATGGTGGGAAGAATCACTGTGTTTCTAAAGTTGTACTTATGAAATGCATGAAGTCTATATTTCTTAAATGAAAGGTTTCTTTGGGGGGGAGATGAATTTCAAGATGAAATGCATAAAATTCATTTACATTAGTACAAAGAGATCTACATCTGCTTTTCAGGCTTCTACCCCCTCATTCATTTAACATGAAAAAAAAAAACAACAACAAAATAGTCCTTGAATATGGATGATCTGACTGAGGAGTTTTATGCTGTACAGTGATGTGAAAGTGACAGTAATTCAATAGAAACTGTACTTCTAGTTTTGACCATTTCCTGGGCTAATGACAGGCAGTGAGTGATGTCTGCCAACGCTGCCATTCCCAGTCAGCCCTGCCGTCACAACGGGAAGCCGCCGGCACCCTACAGTGTGCTCTGTCAAGTGAGGCTGTTTGTAGGTTAGGTGTATTCTCTGTGTTTTTGACTTAGGATATTTTCAGCTTATAATGGCTTATCAGGGCATAACCCAGTCATACATCAAGGAACATATGTAGTAGTGTTTCTCAAAAATACGTTTGTAGGATGGGGTTTTACACTTGGATGGCTTTCTTCTCCGAAGGCTGAGTGTACTACTGGTTGTGAGGGGATCACCCTTGGCCTGCAGTGGCATCAGGATGACCGGCTTTCCCCTGTGAGTGTTTGGTATGAGGGCGCAAGTCAAGGCATGTGGCTACTGTGTGTTTTCCATATAAGGACTTGGATGACTGTGAAGTTTTTGGTTCTTTAGGAGCCTTTAGAGGCTTTGAAAAATGAAAAACTGGCCAAGGGTAGCTTAATGTCAATTTAAAGTCCGTTGGAAAAACTGGAGACCTCATTTCTGTGTCCACAGAGAGCATGGTCATGTGGGCTTTAACGTGTGATTTAGGATTAAATGTTCTGTCAAAGAGATGTGGAAATGTCAGAAGTTTCTAGGCATATTACTGAAGAAGAGGGAAACATTTACAGTGGGCAGGTGTAGTAGAGGTATGCTTGGGAAGGCTTGAGAACGCAATACTTACATGCCCCAGGGCATTCCTTTCCCCATAGCAAAGAGGACTGTGCTGTCGCTGAACCTCCTGCTGAATGCCCAAGCTGATACAAGGATGATCCACATTGAGTTCTTGACTTGACAGTCCTTGACTTGGAGGTGAGCCGACCTCCTGATGCCAGGTGCGTCATCTGGGACCCATGGAGAGGTAGTGAAGCTTTCTGATCAGAATTGATACACACATACTAGATAGAAATTTCTACTGCCTGTGCCTGCAGAGATCCCACCAGTGTTACCATATTGGTGTTTAATCTGAGTGCCAAATATATTGACAGGTTGAAGATGTGGTACCCAAAATGTGACACCTTGGCATATTGAATATTCTAAGCTGAAGGAATCAGAGAAGTAGCAGGAGGGGTCTCTGACCTTCTTCTACAGATTCTTCTGCCCTGAGGCAGATCATATGACCCTTGTGTGTGGGGTGCTCTCCCTGTAGCCTCCTCATCTCCCAAGACAGAGGGATGCTGAGGGGAATCCAAGTGAATAGCCTTTGTGAAGTTTCCCCCAGTTTCTTACACATACCTTATGCCCTTTGTCCTGTGATGTTTTTCTAGGACTTTGGCTGTCCAGAACCCTAACAAAGAAACACTTAGATTTGGAGTGGGTGTTTGGCCTACCTATTAAGATGCTGATTAAAACATTGGTGCCTCACATCAGAGTACTTGGATTCAGCTCCAGAGTTTAGCTTCCTGCTTTTGCAGACCTTGGGAGACAGCAGTGATAATTCAAGTAAGTGGGCTCCTGACCCACGTTGGAGACCTCCATTGAGTTTCCAGTTCATAGTTCATGGCATTAGCCCGGAGCAGCTTTCGCCACTGTGGGAATTTAGGAATTGGGTCACTGGATGGGAGCTCTCTGTCTCGATTGCTCTCTCTTTCAAATAAAAACATGGGAAACAGGTTTAACCACTTTGGTTTTTCAAAATGAAGTGGCTCCTATGTCATGTTAATCTGCCTTGTTATAGGACTCACCAAGAACTTAGATGAGTAGAAGAAAAATGTATTTTTCCTCTCCAACAAAATCAGCATGGCACCCTACACAGATTCCTTACACTAAGGGATCTGCTTTTTGCTGGAGCCCATGATGATGGAGAAGAACAACTACTCAGCTGGGGCAGCAGCTGTGGGGCACCGTTGTGGTTGAATGCAGCCTGTATGGTGCTAAGTTGGCACCATATCAAGAGGTGGAAGTTGGATTTGTCTCTGCCCCTCAGTTGTGGACTTGCTTGAAATTGGTGCTTTCTGTCTCTGTCGTGCTTGGCTGTCCTGGGTGAGAGGTCATGATTCCTGGAGGTTGAGTGAGGAATATGTTGGCTGGAAGACATGGTAAGAATTCTATTGGTTGGAAGTTGCAAGTGCCACCTGTTCACCTGGAGCTTATGCCAGTGCCCTAGGAGGCGAAAGAAGTATTGGCTTGACCAGTGAGCTTTGAACCCCAGATGGGGTAACTGTTAGTCTTCCTAGTCCCCACTGTAGTACTGTCTCTAGCCCAGGGAGGAGATGATTCACTTTGCTGGCTTCTGGTCTTTTCTTGTGTAGTGATAACTGAACAATTTAAGCAACCATAGCCGGAGCAGTCACAGGCCCAAGCCCCTTGGTGCTAAGGGTCTGGGTCACTTCATAAGACAAAACCCCCAGCTTCCCTAGAGCACTGGTCAAGAGTGACAGGAACCCTAAATTGGGAGATCCAGGGAGCGGATGATACATGTAGACCTAGAGGGCCACCTTCAGAAGCACAAACCAGAGACTGGCGCTGTGACATAGTGGGTTAAGCCGCTGCCTGCAATGCTGGCAACCCATGTGGGTGCTGGTTCGAGTTGTGGCTGCTCCATTTCCAATCCAGATCCCTGCTAATGTACCTGGGAAAGCAGTGGAGGATGATCCAAGTGCTTGAGCCTCTACACCCACATGAGAGACCCAGGAGAAGCTCTTGGCTTCAGACGGGTCCAGCTCTAGCTGTTGTGGGTATTTGTGCAGTGAACCAGTGGATGGAAGACTTCTCTTTCCATCTGTCCTTCTCTCTGTAACTGCATTTCAAATAAACAAAATCTTTTTAAAAATCACCAGTCTAGGATTCTCAGTCTCTTTTAAGGTAAGCGTCTGTCACGACCATGACGAGCTGGGTTTGTGCCTCCTGTCTTGAAACAGAGGTGGGGGTGGTGTTCTCCTGTGAGGTCTACATTTCATAAGAGACTGCAAGTTGGTCTGAGTATCCAAACAGGTAGTTTGCCCTAGATTCAAGTATGTGCCTCCCTGATCTAGTGGGTTGCACCTGCTTGTGCTGGAGCAACTTGCTGGGCTTCCCCTTTAGCATGGCCCCTGGATAGTTCCCACTAAAACTGTGGTCGTCTGCCTTGGCCATCCCCTCCTTATCTCTCACTGGCCTGGCTTTTGCCCATACTCCATCCCTGGCACTGGGCCAGGAGTTTTGGTAGCTCCAGGGCCCAGGTACCACTTCAGTAGCATGGATGTGGTTTTCTAGAAACTTCCTCGAGTGGCAGGGAAACCACCTGGAAGCATGAGGAAGTTCACACCTAGACGCCCAAATGTTGACTCCTAACTTGAAAGAAATAGAAGATGCGAAGGAGACAAAACATGGCTCATCCTTTTCCCTTTCAGCAGCATGCAGTGGCTCCGTGCGGCTCTCTGTGTTGAGGCAGAAATATGAACTCCACTGCTAGCCTGAGACAGGAGGGGATGTGCTTGTTCTAGTTAGTGCACAGTAGCCTCTGGGACATTGTGAAGGTTGAACTGGTAGTTTGAGATCGTAAGAGAACAGGAAAAGGTAAGATTTTATTGTCAGGTGAAGGGCTCTAAACCTTATCCTACAGGGATAGGCGATTGGCCTAGCAGTTAGGATACCCAAGTTCCATATGAGAGTGCCTAGGCTGCTCCTCATTCCAGCTTGCTGCTAATGCACACCCTGGGAGGCCACATGCGATGGCCCAAGTGCTTGGTCTCTGCCACCTACATGGGACACCTGGACTGAGCTCCAGCTCCTGGATTCGGCCCAAGCGTGGGACCACTGTTGGCATTTGGGGAGTGACTCAGTGCTGGGAGCTCTGTCTCCTTTCTCTGCCTCTTAAATAAATAAATTTAAAAAAACATTGCCCAAGAGTTTAGTAATTGATGGTGTACTTGTTCATTGTGGTGTAGTAAAAAATAATAGAACTTGTATAAATTTTAGTAATAGCTACTATTATCCTTGACAAATTTATGTATATAATGCATAATATCTTCGTATGTGGTTTGTTATTTAATTTATAAATAGGTGTATGTATGTTAAGGGTACACACTCAGTTTTTAACTGAGGGGAAAGTGTGGTGAAATATCTGACAGGTGAACCCATGGGAGTGGCTGCCCTTGCACAGTAGGCGCACTAATGGGAAGAGCTGTCAGGTTTAGACACACCGCTCAGTCCTGGAGTATGGGGGATGACTGCTGGGTGGGCGTGGGGGTTGTGGGGGCAGGAGTATCCGTTAGGAGGCTTATGACTTCCAGATGCTGAGAAGCCATGGTGCTTCCTCTGTGCTCTCAGCCCTGGCCGGGTCTTCCTGACGTTCCGCAGAGGGGTTCACAGAGGAGGAACCTGACGCTGGAGGAGGCATCCTCGGGTTTTCTGCTGTCTGCATTTGGGCTTTTCCCATTCAGTGGGTTTAATCCATGGTTCTTACTATTTCTTCCTATGACTTGCTGAGGAAGAATGAATTTCTCTTTTGTCTTGTTAAGTTAAAAAAAATTGGACTTTTTAGATCAGTTTTAGGTTTAATCTTGAGGACTTGTTGATTTGTTTAACAGACACACAGAAATACATAGAAAGGTGAGTAGACAGATATAGATAGATAACTCATGTGCTGATTACTCCCCAATGCCTGCAATAGCCAGGGTGAGTCAGTACAGAGTCTATAGCTGGTAATTCAGTCCTGATCTTGAATGTGGGAGGTGGGTACCCAAGTTTGAGCCGTCACCTGCTGCCTCCCCAGGCACGCAGTAGTAGGAGCTGGAGTACAGCTGGAACTCGAACTCAGGCACTGCAGTTTGGGATGTGGGTGTCCTGAGTGGCGCCTTAACCTCTGCCCCATATGGCTGCCTCGCTTGGAAACTTCTACAGGAAGGACAGGGTACTTCTGTGGTTACCTCTTGTCCTCTTTATCACATTGCATTTGTGATCAAGTTCATTACCATGGTGATGCCACACACAGTGTTTGTGCCATCTGTTTTGTGGATGTCATGAAGGAAGAGTATACATAAAGCCTCTGTTTTTTTGTTTAAGATTTATTTTTATTTCAAAGTCTGAGTTAGATGGAGAGATAGAGACAAATCTTGAATCCACTGGTTCACTCGCCCAGTGGCCACAATGGCTAGGACTGGGCCAGGCCGAAGCCAGGAGTTTCACATGGGCCTCCCACTTGTGTGTCAGGAGTCCAAACACATGGGCCATTTTCTGTTGTGTGGCTGGGCCATTTTTAGGGAGCTGGTTCAGAAGTGGAGCAGCCAGAACATGGACTGGTGTCCATAAGAATGTGCTTGTCACCAGTGGACAGTGCAAGCCCCACAAAACCTCTTACTGAAATAATTCAGATCTAAGTTACTGTTCAAAAGAAGGAAAATATCATGTCACACCTGAAGACATGAAAATGATTGGGGAGTTAGATGGCAGCCCACAAGCAGAACTTTTAACTTGGCCCTTTAATTTGTACCTTTGCAGATGCATATTGCCTAGGCAAAAGTGGTGATATTTCTTGGCATATTTGGAGATGGTCAGTAAAGTACATCAAGCCAAGTTTACGTGGGCTTTTAAAAATGGTGTCTTAGGGGCCGGCGCCGCGGCTCAATAGGCTAATCCTCCACCTTGCGGCGCCAGCACACCAGGTTCTAGTCCCGGTCGGGGCACCGATCCTGTCCCGGTTGCCCCTCTTCCAGGCCAGCTCTCTGCTGTGGCCAGGGAGTGCAGTGGAGGATGGCCCAAGTGTTTGGGCCCTGCACCCCATGGGAGATCAGGAGAAGCACCTGGCTCCTGGCTTCGGATCAGCGCAGTGCGCTGGCCATGGCGGCCATTGGAGGGTGAACCAATGGCAAAAAGGAAGACCTTTCTCTCTGTCTCTCTCTCTCACTGTCCACTCTGCCTTTCAAAAAAAAAAAAAATGGTGTCTTAGGAGGCAGCCAGCATTTGGCCTAGTTGTGAAGATACCTGCACCCTGTACAGAGTGCCTGGGTTCGGAGACTGGCTCCAGCTCCTGATTCCAGTTTCCTTCGAATGCAGAGCCTGGGCGGCAGCAGTGATAGCTCAGGTAATTGGGTCCCTGCCTCCCATGTAGGAGACCTGGATTGAGTTCTTGCCTCATGGCTCTGGCCAGACCTAGTCCTGGCTGTTGCAGGCTCTGTAGGAGGAAACTGGTGGATGCAAGATTTCTGTCACTCTGCCTCTTAATTAAATAATGAATTTTAAAAATTAATTCTGCAGATACGCCATGTACTGAGTAGTATTTAGATGAAGGCAGTTAGGTACCAGTGTGTTTGTGTCTGGTCTACATGATAGTAGGCATGGTGACTTGGCAGAGTTATAGCGGGTGTTTGTGGCATCAACGTATTTCTGAATAGTCTTACTACATACTGAACAAAGTATATTCTAAGCCTTTCTAGAATTATCAAGAAGAGCTAATCTAAAAATTTGAAGAATCTATTTTTTATTTAAGTTTCAGTCAGACTGACTAAATGGCATAAAGGATATTATTTAAGCACTCCTCTGGATTTGTCTTTAATCTCATCAAAGACAGACGTTAGAGTGGCAGAAAGTTTCCCGGAAGAGGATATTCTTGCAGTGATTTCAATTATGATGTGAGGGTACTTCAAAAAGTTGGTCAAAAGAGAACTGGAAAATAAGTTTATTTGACTGTCAACATTTTTGAACTCCAAGTATAGTTTTTTCTTAGTACACTTTACATGTACTTTTTGGGAGATCTTTTTATGCATAGATGTCAACTTTTTTTTTTTCACTGAAAGTAAACATCTTTTAATTCAACTTTTCCATGACCCTTTTGAAGTATCGTCACAGCTATTCCTGAAGGGAAGAAATCACTTAACTAATACTGAAAATTCAAAAGATAGTGGAAATTACTGAAGCAAACTGAAGAATTTTGGGCTTGATGTTTAAGAATTTCATTAACTCACATTGTTCTGGACAACAGTTTCCTCAAATGTGCCTGATGACAAGGCTCTACTAGGGGGTGCAGTGTGTGTGTGTGTGTGTGTGTGTACGAGAGGGAGGGGAGGAGGGAAGGAGAGAACGAACTTCTGGGATCTTTTCTGAAGAGCTTCTCGTTGAGCAGTGTTGGGGGCAAAGCCATTCATTCATTTTTTTTAGCAATTCTTTTTCATTTTATTTGAAAGACAGAGGGATAGATAACAGGAAGAGGTCTTCCATTTGCTGGTTCATTCCCCAAATACCCCCGGCAGCGAGGACTGGGCCAGGCCGAAGCCAAGAGCCCAGAATTGATTCTCTGCCTCCCATTTGGGTGTCAGGAACCTGAGTCCTTGAGCCTTCACCTGCTGCCTGCCAGGGTGTGCATTAGTAGAAAGCTGGATCAACAGCGGAGGAGCTGGGACTCCACCCAGTCACTTCAGTATGGGATGTGAGTGGCCCAGGCAGGGTCCTGATGGCTGCACCAAGTGCCCACCCCATGGATGTGTATTTTTAATAAGCACATACTCTTGATGATTTGTATTCATGAAGCATGTTTGGCAAGCACTCTCACGGGTTCAAGAGCTAGCCTGGAAATAGCTTCAGATGCCAAATCTCTCGACTGTGGCTGCCAAACAAAGCACTCTCTGTGGTGTTTGATGGGGACTGGGTGCCATGGCAGTGAGGGATGAGTTCGTAGTCCTGACTCGGGGAGGAACTGTACTGCTGCTTCATCGGGATGGCTAGTAACCATGTAGTGCTTAAGGCATGCCAGGCGTCGTGTTTCTCCATCCAGCATGTTTTGTGTATTTTATGTATTTCCTCTAGTTATAATTTATTTAAAGATGAGGAAACCCAGTTGTGACATAACTAGGATGAAATGTAGGGAGTGGTGGAGGAAGGAAGTGAAAGTAGGCAGTTGGTTACCAGTAGCCTCTCACCAAAGCATGGGTGTGGGTTGTGTGTGTGTGTTTTAAAGATTTACTTATTTGAAAGAGTTACCGAGAGGCAGAGGCAGAGAGAGAGGTTGGTCTTCCATTCTCTGGTTTACTCCCCAAATTGCTGCAACAGCCAGAGCTGAGCCGATCCAAAGCCAGGAGCCATGAGTGTGCAGGGGCCCAAGGACTTGGCCCATCTTCTGCTGCTTTCCCAGGCCATAGTAGAGAGCTGGGTCGGAAGTGGATCAACTGGGACTCAAACCAGCACCCAAAAGGGGATGTCAGCACTGCGGGTGGCAGCTTTTACCCGATACGCCACAGCGCCAGCCCTAGTGTTGTGTGTTGTGGTTCTCCCTACTCTGAGAAAACTTAACAGCCCCAAGCTTCAAAACCCAGCATCCCTGTTACCATTACTTCCTATATTTCCTATTCAAAAGAAATTGTGGAAACAATTGGTGTTGGTTATAGTGCGTTTTATGATGGGATTGCTACCGCTCCCAAGGAAACTTGTCCCACAGTTATGAAGGAATGCATTGGCATGGAGACATTAGGTAGCCTGCTTGGTCCCAGGTTGTCACCTGCTTTCAGTTGTATGTAACATCGCCACCTCACCACCACCCCCAAAACTCAATCAGGTCGAGTCCTCCCCTACATCTTTTTACTCCTAGAGATGTTCCAAAACTTCAGACTTGAGTGGTGGTGATATTCACGGGTGATTTTACTCAGTGACAGACATTTGGCAGGGTGAGTCGGTGAATGGGGAGAGGTTGAGAGCCGCTCTGTGGCTCCCTGCTGGCAGCTTAATGGACGCAAGGGGTTCAGCCTCCACACCTCGATGGGTCGCCATGGCATAGAGCAGGTTAGTTAATGTCTGTCTTCAGAACCTGCTCACACCTGTTGCTCCTCTAGACAATGGCATGCAGAGAGCCAAACGGGACACAGGCAGTGTCCTCAGCATGCTAGCAGGCTCCCGTGGGTCCTCCTGCTGTGTGTGTCTGGACTCCCCAGTGAGCAGCTGGCTGCGATTCATGGGGTGCTGCTCTGAGCATCCTGCGAAGCTTTTCCCTCCACTCTAGTTTGGAGCACATGAAAACCAGTGGCTGGCCCTCATCACGTGTGAGAGCCTGTGCAATGTAAGTTTTCATGGATGACTGCTTGGTTCCTCCTGGATGCAGACTTGTCTCTCATCCTCGTGGTTTCTGCAGCCATCGTATCTTTGAGATGCTGCACTAAATGCAGTTCAGAGACTCCATTGCATAGTAACGCTGACCCATCCTTCCGTCTCCAGGGAAAAGCTAGAAATTTTTGCAAACTTTCCGCCCAAAGGGACATGGAAGGCAAATTTTTAAAAAGAGAAGTGCATTTGTCATGCACTTTAAAATGACTGTATATTTGTAATTAATGATTTTTTTTCTCTTGAGTACCTGAGGTTCAATGGCTGTCACTTTTTCTGGGTCAAATTCATTTAGAATCGTGTAATATTTGTGACTGCAGTGGGTTTCTCTGTTTAGATAAAACTACACAATGCTCCCACATTTCTCTCATCACTTGCCTTTGTGGCCTCTTTTGCAGAAGGTGTTCTTTCATTGTTGTGTCTACAAAAAGAAATTCCAGATGATTTTCAGTGGTTCTTTGGCCACTGACAGTCCTCTGAAGTCTGATATTGATTGTTCAGTATCTGAAGTCAGAAATTGATCTTCAAGGTGCACAAATTTATAATCAGATCATTTGTGCAGAAAGAGCTTTTAGATTGACATGTGACTTTCACCAGTTATGGAATTTCTATTTGAAGAGAGTATAGGAGAAGGTTTATTTTATGTTTCTGGGATTAGTAAAACAGGAAATGGTAAATAACCCTATTATAGAAACTGACTTTAAGGCTTATTTAGATATTTATTTGTGGTGGGGAACACAGTTACTTTAAGGTCTGTCAGTTGTTTTAATATCTTTTTTCTCAATCACTGTTTAATGAGTGAGATGAGGACTACATATATGGATATATATATATTTAGATTTTATTTATTTTAAAGACAGAGTTAGGGAAAGAGAGGGAAAGACAGAGAAAGAGAGGGAAGGAGGGAAGGAGGGAAGGAAGGAAGGAAGGAAGGAAGGAAGGAAGGAAGGAAGGAAGGAGAGATCTTTCAGCTGTTGGGTCACTCTTCGGGTGGCTGAAGCCAGGAATTTTCTCCAGGTCTCCCACGTGGGTGGCAGGGGCCCAAGCATTTGGGCCATCTTTTGTTACTTTCCCAGTCCATTAGCAGGGAGCTGGATCAGAAGTGGAGTAGCCAGGACTGGAGCAGGTGGCGGCTTTACCCGCTGTGCCACAAGGCCCACCCTGGAGTTGCGAAGTGTTAATAAGCACCTTAGTGAGTGGCACAGCATTCCAGAACAGCCGGGCCCTGCTCTGCCGTTCATTCTCCCTGTGACTTCAGCTGTTACCTCCTTTCCTGCCCTTGCACTGTGCTGTCCTCCACCCTGAGATGGAAACTACCATGTTACCAACACTTTGCTGTTCTAATGGGCCTGGTTTGAGGATCAAGGTAAGCTATGTATTTAAGAGATTATTTATTTAATTATTTAAAAAGGCAGAGAGCGAGCATCCATTCACTGATTTACTTCCAAAATGCAGCAACAGCCAGGGCTAAGTCAGGAGTCGGGCTAGACCAGGAGCGGGTAACTCAGTCTAAGTCATCTCCTACGTGGGTGGCAGAAACGCAGTTACTTGAGTCATCACTGTAGCCTCTCAGGGTCTCCATTAGCAGGTGGATGGGGTCAGGAGTGGAGCTCCGACTTGTACGCAGGCACTGCTATAGAATGTGGGCATTGCAATCTGTGTCTTTTTTTTTTTTTTTTTGACAGTGTTAGTAAGAGAGAGAGAAAGGTCTTCCATCCATTGGTTCACACACCCCCCCCCCCCCCCAAGTGGCTGCTACAGCCAGCGCGCTGCGCTGATCCGAAGCCAGGAGCCAGGTGCTTCTCCTGGTGTCCCATACAGGTGCAGGGCCCAAGGACCTGGGCCATCCTCCACTGCCCTTCCGGGCCACAGCAGAGAGCTGGACTGGAAGAGGGGCAACCGGGACAGAATCCAGCGCCCCATCCGGGACTAGAACCTGGGGTGCCAGCACCACAGGTGGAGAATTAGCCTAGTGAGCTGTAGCGCTGGCTGCAATCTGTGTCTTAACTGCTGCACTAAATTGCCTGCCCCCCTCCCCCCCGCCCCACCGTGTTATAAAATGATTATTGAAACATTAGTAGATGTTGTTATTGTAGATTTTTGGTGTGGTCACTTATTAAAGACTTATTTATTTGAAAGTCTGGTTACAGAGAGAGAGACAGAGAGAGGGGGAGAGACAGACAGAGCTGCTATCCACTGGTTCACTCCCCACATGGCCACAATGCCTGGTGCTGTGCCAGGCTGAAGCCAGGAGCCAGGGACTTCTTCCAGGTCTCCCATGTGGGAAGCAGGGACCTAAGCCTGTGGGCTGTCTGCTGCTGTTTTTCCCAGGCCATTAGCAGAGTAGCTGGGACTTGAACTAGCACCCACAGGGGATGCCAGTGTCACAGGTGGTGGCTTTACCCACTGCGCCACAACACCAGGCTCCTAAATATGTCTTTTAATTTCATACTTCCACTAGCTTTTTGAGGTTTCTTCCTAATTTTTTAAAATTTTATTTTGTTTTAGATTTTTAATATATTTGAGAGGCAGGAAGAGCTAGAGAGACAGAGCTCCCATCCGCTGTTTTACTCCTCAGATGCCTGCAATGGCTGGAACTGTGCCAGGGCCGGAACCTGAAGCCAGGAATGAATCTGGTCTCTCAGGTGGGAGGCAGGAACCCAATTGCATGAACCATTCCTGCTGCCTCCCAGGGTTTGCATTAGTAGGAAGCTGGAGGCAGGAGTTAGAGCTGGAAATCAATGTGGGAATTGGGCTGCTGCTGCTACTTTTTAAAAAAAAAATTATTATATTTTATTTGGAATACAGAGTTAGGTCGAGACAGATGGGGGAGGGAGACAGAGAGGTGGCTTCCGTCTGCTGGTTCACTCCCTAAATGGCCTCAACGAAGCCAGGATCCAGGAGCTTCTTCTGGTTCTCCCACATAGGTGCAGGGGCCCAAGCACTTAGTCCATCCTCCTCTGGTTTCCTAGGCACATTGGCCTCTAGGTGGATCGGAAGTAGAGCAGCTTGGACTCGAACTGGTGCCCATATGGGATACCGGGGCTTTAACTTGCTGGGCCACTGTGCTGGCCCCAGTGGTGGGCTTCTAGGCTGAGTGCCTGCTCTGTGTCCTTTCATATTTAAAGAACTATGTAAAACAGGATACACACACAGTTCTCTTTCCATAGTTTTATTTTTTTTTTTATTTTTATTTTTATTTTTGACAGGCAGAGTGGACAGTGAGAGAGAGAAAGGTCTTGCTTTTGCCTTTGGTTCACCCTCCAATGGCTGCCGCGGCCGGCGCACCGCGCTGATCCGAAGTCAGGAGCCAGGTGCTTCTCCTGGTCTCCCATGCGGGTACAGGGCCCAAGCACTTGGGCCATCCTCCACTGCACTCCCTGGCCACAGCAGAGAGCTGGCCTGGAAGAGGGGCAACTGGGACAGAATCTGGCGCCCCAACTGGGACTAGAACCTGGTGTGCTGGCGCTGCAAGCGGAGGATTAGCCTATTGAGCCGCAGCGCCGGCCTATAGTTTTATGTTGTACAGGAAATCAGGGAAAGGAGAGATGGTTGTGGGTAGATGGTTAGAAGGAGGCTTGCAGGAGGAGGTGGGATTTGAGCTGCCTTTTTAAGTGTGGTCAGGGCAGAGGGTATGAGCAGACACCTGGACCTATAGCCAAGGATGGTCATGGTGGTAGGAACAAAGCTGGCAAGTAAGCTGTGCAACTTGGCTTCACCTTGCTACTGCAGAATTGCAGATTCTCAGAGTGGGCCTTTGGCCTAGTCGCTAAGATACTCACGGCCTGTATCAGAGTTCCTGTGTTGGATTTCAGACTCTAACTCCTGACTCCAGCTTCCTGCCCATGCAGACCTTGGGAGCCAGTGGAAATGGCTCAAGTGTTTGGGTTCTTGCCTTCCTTGTGGGGGACCTGGATTGAGTTCACTGCTCTTGACTGTGGTCCCAGCCTACCCCTGGCCATTGTAGGCATTTGGAGAGTGAGCCAATAGAGGGGGGTAATTCATTAATATTCTCTCTCCCCCTACCCCTTGCAGTTTCTAAACTCCAAGTAAATAAACTTAAAAAATTTGAAAATCCTCTGCTTTCATATGCCCCATTGTACCCACAGCTTATTCTTTTCTATCTTATTGCCCCTTGCATGGACTAGTTCTGCTTCCTGGAATTATCTTCCACCTTCTTTTCCCAGTCCATTGTCATTATCTCATGACTGACCACCATCTCAGTGCCTTTGCTGCACAGGTAAGCCTGCCCTCCTCTATCTTCTTCAGTATCTTCTGGAAGACTCTGTTATTACACTTAGTGTGACCTCCTGTTAGATCTGGTGCCAGGTGGTTTGAATGCATCATTTCATTTTGTCATAACAGCTTCATGAATTGAATATTACTATTATCATTCTTGTTGGTAAATAATAATAAAGTCCTTACACTTTAGAGACTTGTCCAAGGACTTCCAACTAATTTTAAGTACTAGAACTTGAACTAAGTTTGTGTATGTATTCTTTCCAGTGACAGAGAACTGAAAAATCATTTTTTATTTTAAGAAGTTTTCACATACTGATATGTGAAAACTTATTTCTCTATGGATTTTGCTCAGCAGTGGATAAAATGAAATTTATGATTGAATAAAAATAAAATGAGTTACAAGTGAATTACGACTGGCTCATGTTTTCATTATGAGATTTTATATGGGGGAACTTCAACAAGTGTGGGGTTGGGGCATATGGCATAGTGGCTAAGACACCAGATGAGATGCCCACATCTCATATCAGAGGGCATAGGTTCAGGTCCAAGTGCCTGTTCAGTTCCAATTCCACTTTCCTGCTAATGCAGCCTCTGGGAGGCAGCAGATGATGGTTCATGTAGTTGGGTCCCAGCTATGTACATGGGAGACCTTGACTGAGTTCCTTGCTCCCGGCTTCAGCCTGGCCCAGGGTTGGCCATTTTGGGCACTTGGGGGAGTGAACCAACAAATGGCAGCATGTGCAGTCTTGCTCCTATTTCTTTCCTATCTGACTTCCTCTCAAATAAGTAAAAATTTGAAAGAAAGTTTGTGGAGAAATGGAATTAAACGATGAGGTTATTTTGGTGCAATTTAAAAAAATTGTTTAATCCATGCAGAGTTTTTCGATAACATACATTTTATGTGACCTTTTTGAAGACCTCACTGTGGATAAGTCATAGAAGTCTGTATTGACCTATCAAAATTAGAATAAGACCTGTTCTACTTTTTCATTTCATATTTTACAAATGAAGTTGAATATATACTGAAGTAAGTTGGTTAAGTATTTACAAGTTATTTTTTTTAGGTGAGAGAAATACTTTCCCTGGGAGAGGGCATGTTTTGTATTTGGCTATGGTGTAGTAGTTGTCTCCTGAAATTCTGGTGAAAGACAGGTGCTGTAAACCTTGCATTTGCTGAGTGTTGACTTCCTGTGTGGTGCAGATCACTGCTTCTGGCTGGACTCCTAAGTGTTGAGAGCAGCCTGGTCTAGGATTGTGGCTTTGGGACTGGTCCCCTTGGCAGCATGGACTGGCTCCAGGGGCTTCCGGGAGCCCGCCAGTTGCTGTGACTCTGGGAAGCAGCTCAGGGGCTTTGTTTTTGAGGGATCTTTGTCAACCCAGCAGTGCAGTGCAGCCAAACTTTTAAGTTCTCTTAATTAAACCTTAAGGAGGTCAGTGAACAGAGAGATGAGTGAGGAGAAAATAGAGAAGGCATTGTGGTGAATGTGGAATTCCAGGTGATCTTTGAGGAATGGTAGAGTTTACTTAGAGAATGTGAACAGTGACCTAGAACAGATAAGGAGGGAGGGTCTTAGTGGAAGTTTTGATGGGATTAAAGGAAAATGCTTTGTGAGGTCACAGAATTCACAGATAAATGGGGATTTATTTTGTATGTAATTGAACTGGACTTTCTAATAAGGCTCCTTTTTTCCATTCTCGGCAGGGGAAGGAGTAATGGGTCAGTCTTGATTTCAAGTAGATTTAGTTGATGATTTAAATGATCTCTTTGGGTAATAATGCTTCTCCTGGGAACATGGCCAGTCTCTCAGATGCCTCGCTGTCCTTCCTTGCACGCCTGCAAAATGGGGAGCTGTGTGGGATAGCAGGTAGGGTAGTGTGGGGGTCCACGTTGATTGACCTTGTGCTTGTTGTCCCTTGTCCTGGTCTCTGGGACGTCTGCTCTCATTTCTGTAGTGCCTGAATGCTCTGGTGGCCTGCAGTGCTCGGTGCTTGCAACTGATGAACTCATGGTCCAACCTTTTCATTGCTCTAATTGAGTGTTTCCTGGCTGATTCTAAGCTTCTGCTTGGCTCTTGCTGGACCACGGAGCCCTTGGACATTTGGCTGCAACTCCCACTTGTTCTTGGCTGCAGTACTGCACCCTGCAGAGGTCTTAGAGCTACCACGAGGTCAAGTTATGGCAGAGATCTCCCTCTGAGAAGCTTTCTGGACCAATTCTTCACTGTGTCTGGGTTTGGTCTGCCCTACACAGTGCACTGGCACCGTTTAAGAAAGCTCTACCTCAGTATCTTCTCTGCCTGGCCACACCTGGGATTTCTTGGTGCCACCACTCCCAGTGTTTGGAGTAGCTTCACTGTCAGGTGGGACATACAGCTGGTGAGTAGAGGGGCTCTGACAAGTGGAGAACCTATGGGTTATTGTCTGCTCCTCTTTTTCCTTCCCCTCTCCCATCTTCTCCCATGATTCTTCCAATATCAGAAAGAGGTGCAATTCCCTCCTTCCTGTCAGGACTTCCACGTGTAGGATTTAAACTTTAGCACAGCTGAGAGATAGGCAAGGAAGGATACAGGGGCTTTGTGCCATCTTTTCTTGAGATAACTTGATTTGCAAAGCTCTTGTTTTAATGCAAAATCTATTTCCCGAATGTCAGAAGTCGAGTATGGTATGTTTTCTGTCTTTGTCTTTGTGTATGCATTTCTTCTGTGATAAATCTTAATCTTCCCAGGATGGAAGCTTGAGCCAGATTTGGGAAAAGGTCGTGTGCTCAAAAAGTCAAAAAGTGAAAAACCATGTTAGCATTTCATAATGCATTACAAGTGGTAAAGAAGTGACTCAGAAAGCTGACCCAATTTCTTTGCAGTGGATTTTCCAACCTGTGTCTGGTAGGACTAGTTAATAAGAAGTTTAAAATGACTCCTACCAACAGGGGTTTATGGCTAAACAGGATATCTGCCTCTTAGAGTGTTCCAACAAATAGCAGCTTATTAAAGATTCTGAGAAGTCCTGCATTTTTTAAAAGTATGTTAAGTATTGACCATGAAGCCTTTTAAAATAAGAATCTATTGATTCCTTGTGGAAAACAGTTTTTACCTACGGCGGTAGCTAACTTACAGAGCAAGGTTACTACCATGCTGGTTAGAGCCTTAAAACCTGAGATTTGAATGGCTGTCCATACATTGGGTTTGTAATACTTTTTTTTTTTTTTTTTTTGTGCCAAGAGCGATTACCAGGCTGTTATGAAGGTATTTTTTCAAACTGAGTATTTGGTTGAAACCTGTTGCCCCAGTATTTATTTTGAATCAAACTCCAGGTAGAAATCGTTTTCTCTGGGAATTAGTTTTTGGTAAAGTAGTTTATGTGATGTGGAAACTATTTTGTAACACATATGCCTAAGCAGTGAGGCTTTTGTTAGATCCAATTAGTTTTCTCTGCTGAGCAAATGTGAGAGTCTGAAATGTTTCGCTTGGCTGCAGGCAAACGAATTCACTGGAGACCTTTCCTGTGTCAGCTTTCTGCAGACAGAGTATAACATTCACAATATTTATGTTTACATAGTTCTGGAATTCATTATGGACAGAAATAGCCAGGATGCACATTTGTCTGAAGTAATGTGCTAAGTAATAGTACCTAGTTAAAAAGACTTCTTCCATGTTCTGCCAAATGAAGAAATAAATGCTATGCATACAAAAGAGAGGTGGTATGACTTAGAATACTACATTGAGAAGTACAGAATATTGGAGCGAGGAGAAACTTATTTTTATATTTTCCATACATAGAAGCAGAGAAATGAGGCCAGAGAAGTGAAATAACAATTTTAGGATCCCGAACTGAGCACTAAAATAGAATCTTACCTTTACTTGTAAACTGAGCTGTAGATTTAGATAGTATTGTTTTGGATAAAATGTTACGCTGAAGCTCAATGTATCTGTTTTTTAAGCTCTTAAGCTAAATGTTAATTATGGTTGGTAAATTCTCCTGTTGTCTCTATGAAACATATTTGATTCACATTGAGGAGTATTTGTGAAATGTATAAATGTGAGCAGAAACTCATCATTTGTTGTGAACTTGAGAAGGAAAACAAGAGTGGGGCTTTGTGGCAGAAGATTTCTGTTCTCCGATCCAGAGTTTTTATATATGAGCCACAATGAAATGAATGAATACTGTAGTTATCAATCATATTGTGCAAATGTGTATTATATGTTTGTCTTAACATCTTTAAAAGGTTTTTGAGGACCTCGTTGATGCATGAATTGCTTCAACATAGATTTATTTTTTTTAATTTCACTTTGCACCAACCTTCTGAAATGGCCTTGTACATCACTGTGTTCCTAAAAATGCAAAATAAAAGTGATTAGATAGAAAAGAAATGTGATTGTTCTGAAGAACATGGAAAAAAGGGAAAGTAGTTTGAAAAGTAGAAAAGCAGTGTGGATGTAGATAGGGATTTTTGGTAAAACCCTGGGTTTTAATCTGACATGCCCTGGGAATGAATAAAGCTGTTATATTTTGTCCTAGACTTTTTATTTTTTATGTTGAAATTTCCATGTGCTAACACTTAGTAGCAGCTGACAAGTTATATATAGAATGAAGAAAATGAATGGATGCATAAATATAGATCTAGAAAACTGTAGTAGTAACTGTCACAGAAGAATATTTTCCATACCATTTAAAAGCTCCCAGTTCCCTTATAATTTGTCTGATATTTTCATTATCTGAATGTTAGTGGGAAGCCATACAAGTTGGAATCGAGTATAAGTCAACAAATACTTTTTCCAGTAAATATGTTTTGTGAGATGATTTGTAAGAGCAGTTCAATTTACTTTTTGTTCAGGAAAACTAGCCTCGTGTTGTCTAAATGGGCCTTTGTCTTTACGGTGTCCCGAGGAGCATGAGAGGGTGTTTGTGGAACTGAAATCCAGGCTGAGTCAAGACACTTAGCAGTGCTCAGTGAGTTCAGTCAGTGTTGACAGCGTTATGTCAGGCCCAGAGTTGAAACGCGCCTCTGTGCTGCCGGGAGTCTGGACCGAGGGACTTGGCTGGCGCTGTGATGCTCTTGGACTGCGGTGCCCATTGTTGCGCAGACTGCTGGCTGATGAACTTGGTGCTGGTTGCACAGGCTCGCGCAGACTGTGCGCGGATGGTGCACAAACAGGCGTGTCTCTCACGGGGCTTGATGTGGATGAGATACTTCTTTGATGTGTCAGCTGCTCCGCATTGTTCCTGAGCAGACTTAGACCAGCGACTAGTAATCCTTTCCCCATTGGTCCTCCTTTGTTACAGCTTGAACTGTAGATAAAGCAGTTAGTTGTGTTCAGTGACTTAACAGGCCATCATTATGTGCAAGGTTTCCAGGTTAAATACAACCCCCAGTTACACTTGAATCTCACATAAACAGCAAGTGATGGCTTAGTTTATTTGTTCCAGATAGGAGATGGGTTATACTCACACACAAAAATTATTGTCCATTTGTCTGAATTGACATTTAACTGTCTTCCATTTTTATTAACTCTTACTACATGATGAATTTTACATTATTAGCAATTGGTACTTTTTCTTACAATAAAGATATTACTATTAAGTTAGTAATGACAAATATTAGACAATTGCTAGTTGTGCGTTAAAATAGTTATAATGTAGTTAATTGAAACATTAGGTTAGATGTAATAGAAGTTGTGGTTTTTATTGTAAACAATTGTGTCAATTTGGAATGAAAAGAGTGAAAAAGAAGGGTCAAAGAGCAGGTGAGAGTAAAAGGTGTGTGAAAAAGATGTGGATACACTTTTTATAGTAAATCATGTAGTGATATGAAGACCACTTAGGTAATAATTTAATTGTAAGTAGTGAGGTGTGGTGATGGCACATTCCATGAATGTGTTAGCTATACTTGACACACTATGACTGACAAGAACATGGTGTAATACTTTGTAAACTGTGGAAAATGAATGTAAATACAGTCTGCACCCAACGTTAGGGGCGTGTGTGTGCGCATGTGTGTGTGTTTTAAGATTATTTCGAAAGAGTTACAGAGAGGGAAAAACACAGAACAAAAGATCTTCCACCTGCTGATTCACTCTCTAGATGGCCTCAAAAAGCCAGGGCTGGGCTACCCTAGGCCAGGAGCTTCATCCTGGTCTCCCATGTGGGTACAGAGGCCCAAGCACTTGGGTCATCTTCTGCTTTTCCCAGGGGCATTAGCAGAGAGCTGGATCAGAAGTAGAGCAGCTGGGACATGAATGTATCTAATATGGGAAGCCAGTGTCACAGGTAGCAGCTTGACTTGCTATGCCGTGATGCCAGCCCCTTAGCATTGGATTTAATTGAACTTGGTTTTAGATTACTGTTTAAGAGTATTGAAAACTTAATTTTTTCCTATATAATTTTATAGTTTTAGTATTTTAAATTGCTAAATAGCCTTTTAAAAATAAATGAACACAGATTTACTGTTAATGCTATTTTAAATATGTTCTGTTTTCTTTTATGTACTTAATAGTAATTATATACCCAATGGATAAAATTTGGAGTTTATGGAAAATTAGCAGATGAAATATTACCCTAAGAAAACCTCCAGTATCTTTTTACCTTATTCTCTTCACATATTTCTGTGAACATAGTTTTGAGTGGTCATGATGATTGTATTGTTTGATAATTCGGCAGCATTACATAATTTTAAAGGCTACTTACTGTTATGTCCTGTATATTGTTATGTGTACAGTGAGTTGCTCAGCCACTCCCACACTGCTATGCGTTTGATTGGGCTGTAGTTTGTTATTAGACGTCATGTTAAATGAGCAATTTGGGCAAACATCTATTTATATGATCGTGATTTTTCTTAACCATAGGATGATTACCAAAAGTAAAATGTTAATGGTTCAGAGAAATACACACACATGCACACACACACACACGCAGACACATATATCCATGTACATATACAATAAGGTTCTAGATCTATGCTCTCAAAGCTGTCTGAGAAGGTTGTGCTTTTGTGGTCAACACAGGTGGTCTTTAAGAACTGTCACATTTCACCATTGAGTTTTCTTACATTTCCAAAACTTCTGCTACTTTTTAATTAGAGCTGAAAGTTTTTACATTTCTTTTATTATGGTTGAGCCTTTACAAAGGTGGTTAATCACTGATGTATAGTTGGTCATTTTCCTTTTTCTGATATTTTGATCACATTTTAGAGTGGTGCTGTGCTATAGGCACATGAGCAGAGTTTCATAGATACCTGTTGCTTCAATATTAATTTGAAGTATTAGTATTAGTATGTTAATAGGGCGTCCTATAGAATTGTCACCATTGAGCGATTTCTGGTTTTGCCTTCTTTGTACCTTTGTGATTTTACAACAATACTTGGATTGATCAAGCTGCTACGCTCAGAGTACTCAGCGATTCTTCTGTTTAAACCAAATTACACAGCCAACATGAAAAAAAACGCAGGTTCACTCGGAAATGAGGTTACCGTTGCTCTGTAAAATGTCCACCCATCCATCCTTTCATAATGGAAAAGCTTCAGATAGGATCGCTTCCCAGTCTGAGGAGCCTGGGCGCTGTAACTCGGAGTGCGAGCGGTGGACACCTGGTCTGGCTGTTAGAGAATATTCATACTAGAAAGCTGTGAGCGTACTGCCTCTCCCTTTGGTTCCCTGCACAGCCCTGCCCTCCCAGCATGTAGAAAAGAGGAGCGGTATTTTGCCTGAATAATTGTTATTTTTCTCTCTGTCAAGCATTTGTTTTAGTCTTCAGAGTCAGTGGCCAAGAATCTGAAGGACAAAGGGAGAAGGTCCATTTTCTACTGTGGAGACAGAGTTGTTGTACAAAGTGACATGCTGTCTACTGTCTGCCTGCAGCCACGGATGGAGGCAGAGGTGGAGCCAAACCTTCGCCTGAGGCTTGGGAGGGACCCAGGCAGCTCTTGGCATTTCCCTCTAGAATCTGGATTCTTTTCTTCTGAATTTTGGGCATATTTGTGGGGTCCTCTGTGATGTTTTGATATATGTATACATCATGTCATATTTAAATCA